>NC_047035.1:99898910-101204348 GCF_011762595.2 Tursiops truncatus
GGCTCTCCCGGCACGTTGGGAGTGCTTCCCTGTCCCGCAGAGTGTGGCAGGCCCCAAGAGGCTGCGAGGCTGCACTTCTGCAGGCACAGCTGTGCTCACCAACCTGGCCTGGACTCAGGGGCCCTCCACAGGAGGCCGAGGGCTATTCTGACAGGCTTTTTAACATAGCAGGGTGCATTCAAAGACACTGGCCTCCCACCCCATCTGCATTCACTAAGCCAACATTCACTGAGGACCTACTGTGTGCCTGCCACTGTGCTGTGGCCTCACTGCTCAAAAGTGGTTTCTGTAGGGGCAGGCTGATTCCAGATAGGCTTCTAGTAAAGAACGGCCATCACTTGTTTTTTCGGATTCCTTGTAGAAACAGAAAATCATTTTTTATAATTAATTTTTATTGGAGTATAGTTGCTTTACAGTGTTGTGTTAGTTTCTCCTGCACAGCGGAGTGAATCAGCTCTACGTATACATACATCCCCTGTTTTTTGGATTTCCTTCCCCAGAAAACCATTCTTTTGAATCTAATAACCACAGTCCACCAAGCTTATAAAAATCTTTCCACATTCCATCACATCTCATGATGCCTGTTCTTTGGTCTCCAGGGGAGCTCCGGTGTCCTGAGCCTTCTGTTTGCTCTTAATCAGGAAGATGGGCATCATGCCATAGCAGTTTGCAAACGGGAGTCGGAAAGGTAAGTGACTTTCTTAAGATCACACAGCCACACAAGCTGGAGCTAGGGTGGAAGCCCCATGCCTGAATCTAGAGGGGTCTCCACTCCGGATGCACAGGGAATCACTAGGGGAACTTTTACAACTGCCAACCCCTCAGCGGCTGCCCCCAGAGGGTCCAATTTAATTGATTTAATTGGCGGGGCCTGGGCAGTGGTAGGGGGCAGGTTAGAGCGCCCCAGGTGATGCTAATAGGCTGCAGGAGCTGAGAATCACTGTGCCAGAGCCTGTAGCACAAGCACACTGGCTCAGGCGCAGAGGAACCATCCCGGCTCTGCCACTAACTTGCTGTGTGCAAAGCCCATAACCTCTCTATTCTTCAGTTTCTTCATTTGTCAAAAGGGAGATCTCTTTCAGGGTCTCCTTCACATGTGGGATCTGTGAGTCATGGGGTAATCGGAAGACGCTTGAAGCCCTCAGCGGGGTGCGACTGCAGGAAGGGGCTTGAGGTCCTGGCCCCCCTGCCTGCGGCAAGTGGGGAGAGCGGGGCTCCTCTCCTAACGTGATTCTCAGAACTCTTCTCTGTTCTCCGTTCCCGGTGGTGAAAAGCGCGTTGCGGAACAAACAGAGCTATGCCTGTTTCCCAAATGATGAAGGTGAGTTCACCTCCTTGGGTGGTTTTTCAGTGTTTCTGAGACAGAGTTCACTTTTCTTCTGGGACCCTTTGGGGCGCACTGGGACCTTAACGGGGGAGGTTAGGGGCTGGGGAGGTGTGAGAGGCCCCTCCTCACACCACAGCACACCTAGTACTAAAGTGGAGGGGCTCAGAGAGCTCCAGAGTCGGGCGGCGGTATGGCCGAGGCGTTGAGAATAAGAGGGCGGGAGGGCTGGCCTGAGCCCCCAGGAAGTGCCCGAAGCCGCTCTCCTGGCAGGAGGGAGGCCACGCCCTTGAGCCCTGGAGGGGCAGGTGTCACTGCACCTTCGGACTGAAGTGAGGGGGAGGGGACTTCCCCGTAGAGGGACAGGCACCCCTGTCGTGAGCTGAGCCCCCGAAGGTGGTCCCGGCGTTCTCTGTCTGACTCAGAGGATGTTTTTTTCTCCTCGGCACCTGGTTCAGGGCCCCCCGGAGGATGCGTGTTGACCGGCCAACGTTCCCACTACAAATGTGGGCCCCGGAGCCAGAATTTCTTGATTCTGAAAAAGTACTTCCTGCCGGCAGCGCCTCAGGAAGTGGATCGTAAAAGTTCTTTTCCCCCGCGCTCCTCTTCGTGCGTGGGGCCTCTGCGTCCAGAGTCTGGAGCGCGAACCCGACGCGGCCAGGACAGAGCGGGAGGCCCTGAGCGGTACTGCGGGGCAGCGGCTCCCCCCGGCAGCTGTCCCAGGTTGCAGCGTCAGGGCAGTGGGTGTGGATCCGCGCCGCGACCTCAGGCGCAACAGTTAGCAGTTTCCTTCCGTTTCCTAGCTCCCAGGCTCGGAAGGAAACCCTTTCGGTGTGTGCGAGGACCTCTTCTGCTCCCTGGGGTCCAAGGAAGTGGAGCTCTGGGCCTCAGGTCACCGTGGCACTGCCGAGACTGGCTCTTCACTCGTCTTGGTCCCTGGGGGGCAGCGGCGCCATCGAGTCCGGGTGCAGCCCCCGGGTCTTCATGCCCTGTGCCTGCGGGCAGTCGTGGCCAGCCCACCCCGACGCGACTCCTCCCCCTTTGCCGAGACCACCACCCCTGTGCCCCCGTCTCAGTCGACTCCCCTCTTCAACTCAAGCCACCACTCTCATCCCCTCTTCCCTCTGGAACCACACAGATGGCTCCCTCTCCCCCGCCCCAGGGGCCTAAGACTTAACAGCTCTTTACTTGCGGAGTTGGGGTGGGTAGGTGAGAGAGTGCACCCTTTCAGAAACCCCAGAACTCTGTTTCCCAGAATGGGAAGCGGGGAAGGGGAAGGAAGAAGCTCTATTCTTCCTTTGGGCATTCAGAGCAAAAGCATTAGCGAATGCCACTTCTACCCACACCCACACGGCTGAAACCAAACCAAACCCCAAACACCGATTTTTTTGGTTTTACTAAATTGCTCACCTTGTTACATTAGCCTCATTTCACAGACAAAGAAACCAAGGCTTAAAGGGTTTAGTTACTTCAACTGCCACTTGGCCTTGGGTCACAGTTTACAGAGATACCCACCTCACCATTTGCATACTTGGTGGGACTAGTGTCAGGTGGTGGGCACTGCCCCAAACTGTGTCCACATGGCTCTAAGCAGTTACTCACCTGCTGGGACACACCCTCCATTATAACTTTAGCCACAGCCAGCAAATGGGTAGGACTTGACCAAGAGACAATTACATTCCAGCCACTGAAGACAGAACTAGCTAAGCCTCCTTCAGGAATGTATCACCATGGCTTAGGACTCTACAGCTTAGGTGTGCTTGATTTTTGATCACACTGTGCTCACAGTTTTATGTATATTATCATATCATCCCCACAAGAATTCTACTAATATCTTTACTCTCCGGATAAGGAAAAGGTTGCTAAGAGCGCTGAGTAACTTTCCCAAGTCCTGTAATAAGCAGGTTGGCTAAGTGGGATATGAGCCTGAATTTCCTAATTTTAATCCCCTGTTCTTTCCATAATGTATCAGTGAAGGTAACTGGGCAATTTCATTTTTCAGAGAAATAAAAGCAAGAGAGGGGAATGCCAATGTTCACTCCTTTCATTTGTGGTGACACACGGGTAGACCACGGGGAAAGCAATCAGACATTTCAGTCTCAGGAACTCAGTGATGGGAGAGCAGCCACGACAGTGGTTATTCCACAAAGGACCACCAGGTAGCACCATTGCACAACAGCTGCGTACCCAACAGCTCAACTCAGACCAGAATGGGAAGATGCAGCCCGGAGGAGTGGCCTGCTTTTCATTAAGTCACTCAAATGACCTGGTAAGTCGAATGAGGCTGTGTCCATGCCCAGCCATTGCTCATGCTCTCCTGATGTCCAGAGCTGCTCTGTGAATAAGGAACTCAGTCAGCTCCTGTCCATTTACTAACCCATCTGTTTAGCAAAGATATGCTTTGTACTTTGTAACTACTTAAAATATCTTGACTTTTTTTTTAAGTTTATTTTATTTATTTATACATCTATTTCTGGCTGGCTTGGGTCTTCGTTGCTGCGCACAGGCTTTCTCTAGTTGTGGTGAGTGGGGGCTACTCTTCGTTGCGGTGCATGGGCTTCTCATTGCAATGGCCTCTCTTGTTGCGGAGCACGGGCTCTAGGCACACAGGCTTCAGTAGTTGCAGCATGCGGGCTTCAGTAGTTGTGGCGTGTGGCCTCAGTTGTTGCAGTGCACGGGCTCAGTAGTTGTGGCTCGCAGGCTCTAGAGCTCAGGCTCAGTAGTTGCGGCGTACGGGCTTAGCCGTTCTGCGGCATGTGGGATCTTCCCAGACCAGGGATCGAACCTGTGTCCCCTGCAGTGGCAGGCGGATTCTTGACTGCTGCACCACCAGGGAAGTCCCAGATCTTTTAATATAATTTGATGTTTCTGAAAAGGTTGTGCTTCCTTGTCTAGAGGTGCAGGGGGCAAGGGTGAAGTTCTTTAATGGAGGTCCCTTTTGGCCTGAGGAGGTGGCGGGGAGAGGTGCTGGGTCTGGGTTGAAGGTGAAGGGGTCAGCAGTCATGCAAGGGCAGAGCCATGGTTTGACTGGATTGAGGGCCTGGCGGGCAGCTTTGTACATCTACCCATGGCCTCTGTACAGCGTCAGGGACTTGGAAAGCTTTGGAACTGGAGAGAGGAGGGGAGCGAAGTGGGTAATAAACAGCATTTCTCACACTGTTGATGGACACAGTCCTCTCCATTGCTAACCTGGTTCTTGGATTTTGGATGTTCCTAGGGTGGGCGTGGTGGGCAGGAGCCAGGAGCCCAGGAAGTCTCCAGGTTGTCTCCACATCGGCTCCAAGTGTGTCTGTCACACACTCTGCAAATGCAGGCAGTGTCAGGGCCCTGACACTCGGGAGAAACAGGAAGCTAAACCAAGGCCCCAGACTTTGAAATGTGAAGAGATGGGTCTTTCCTGACAGAGGGAAGTAATGGGGCAGGCAGAGCCTTGAGTGGTGATGTCCACACAGGGAACACACAATCCCAAGCGTGATGTGCCCAGGATTACCTTCAAAGAGCAGGCGAAGTAGGAGTCTGCTTAACAACCTCTGAGAAGTCAGAACTAGACAATGGGTCGGGATAGGGGTCAGAGAAGCACAGGCTGTAGGGCAGTGTCTGCTGCCTGTAGCCCAAGGAAGCAGATCCAGGGGCAGGATGGAGGCTGGCTTCCTACGGAGGGGCCAGGCAGGACCTCGGGCCGAGTGCTGAGTGCACCTCGGAGTGCTGATTGCTGAACTCTGACCTGTCGGCAAGGACCCACCTCAGTGAGGGAGGGCCCAGAGCTCTCAGACAGCGTTTTTTAGTTTTTATTTTCTCTGAAACCTTAGCCCTTTGTACAATGAATAGTCAGTATTGGAGAATTTGCTGGAAGGAATGTGGGGTGCTGGGCAGAGATCCTAAGCTGTGCTGAAGAAAGTATAAGGTGGTGTGACAAACTTTGTGGATTACAGCTTTTTTTTTACCAACCTCTTGTCTTATGCTGACAGGTGTCCAGTTATTTTTATAACTACCGCACAAGATCTGTAAAGAACGAAAAACGAGTATTTTTAAATGTCGTATAAAAATAATTGCTATGACTTATTTAAATATAGTTACAAAGGAACTTCATAACAGAATTTGCATTCAAGTATCGTTACTATACTATACTATAACTCAGAAAATTTTCCCTTTTGCACAGCCCTCTTATGTGGAAGCATAACGTGTCATAAGCAGTTGTTCTGTAAGAAAACATAAAAGTAGATTATCAACAAATAAGATTAATAAACACAGCATAACCTCTATACACTGTAGAAATATTTATGTTTACTTAATAATTGGGATTTAAAGGGCTTGGAATATTTTTATGTGTCTTGCATATCATTGACAACTCAAAGGGCCTTCAGGGTATTAAATCTAAATTCTAGTCTGTGTACAGATGATGCCAGCTCCCAAGTATTATGGGCTGACTTGTGACCCCCCTCCAAAATTCATATGTTGAAATCCCAATCCCCAGTACCTCGGAATGTGACTGTATTTGGAGACAGGTTCTGTACAGGGGTAATTAAGGTAAAATGAGGTCATTAGTTGAGACCGCAATCTAATATGACTGTGTTCTTATGAGACGAGGGAGTTTGGAGACAAGATACACAGAGGGAAGACCCTATGAAGACATAGGGAGAAGACAGCCATCTGCAAGCCAAGGAGAGAGGCCTCAGGAGAAACCAACCCTGCTGACACCTTGATCTTGGACTTCTAGCCTCCAGAACGGTGAGAAAATAACTTTCTGTTGTTGAAGCCCGCCCTGTCTCTGGTCCTTTGATATGACAGCTCTGGCAAATGAATACACTGAGTTACACAGACTAACGGGGAAGAAGCCGTAAGGATAGAAGAAGCTAAGATTGCTTCTTTCAGCGATAAATCTCTTTTCCCAGAATAATTTGTGCCTGTCCTCTTTTTTTTAAAAAATAAATTTATTTTACTTTTGGCTGCATTGGGTCTTCATTGCTGCACGTGGGCTTTCTCTAGGTGCGGTGAGCGGGGGCCACTCTTTGTTGCGGTGCGCGGGCTTCTCATTGCGGTGGCTTCTCTTGCTGCAGAGCACGGGCTCTAGGTGTGCAGGCTTCAGTAGTTTTGGCTCGCAGGTTCTAGAACGCAGGCTCAGTAGTTGTGGTGCACGAGCTTAGTTGCTCCTTGGCATGTGGGATTGTCCCAGACCAGGGCTCGAACCCGTGTCCCCTGCATTGGCAGGCGGATTCTTAACCACTGCACCACCAGGGAAGCCTTGTACCTGTCTTCTTAAAGGAGCTATTTTCACCAAAGAGAAAATCATGAATCTTCAAATTTCAAACATGTTCTACGTGAAACATTTGTTTCTACGTGACTGTATACGGTTTGAAAGTGACAGTCACCCTTCTGAGCGAGTCCCCTGTCTCCTAAAGAGTCATGGCCTGTGTCATGGCCTCCAGTTTGGGAAGATAAATGAGCAGACTCACCAGGTCCTGCGCCCTGTGGATCTCTGATGCATGCATCTGGGCCTGGCACAGGGAGCCCTGGGGGCTTGGGCAGGGCCAGCCAGACAGCGAGGTGAATTCCAGGCCCTGAGACCAACTGCAGCAAGCTCTGCAAAGCCCCTGAGCAGGGCAGGGCCGGAACAAATGCCAAAGGTGATCAGGGAGCACTCGCCGTGTAGGTGTTGCCTGGTCCCTGCCAGGGTCTCCCACCTAGAACTGGACACCTGGTCAGTGCTCTATTTTGAAGACAGTAGCTAACTACTGCCTAATTGTTTTAAAATAAATAGTTGGTGGACTGAGTAGTACTTTTCAAAAATTGGTTTTGTGTGGATGGGCTGGATTCTCCTAACACACAAAGAAGATTTCCTGGGGGAAAAACTCCAGAATCTATAGCTCTAGGCATATGAGGTTGACAGGCCAAGGAGAAAAATTAATTATTTTAGAGCTCTATTGTTTGGCAGTTGGCATCCTGCTGGCATCGCTGCATACAGGTACCTGAACTTTTTCTGCACTAAAACCGTATTAATTTGAAATCCAAAGAACAAAAAGAAAAGTGCTCCAACCCCCAGTGGATTTTGCATTTACCAGGTTCGGCTTATCTCAGCACTTTTATTAAACAGTAAAAAAAGGCGTCTGGTTGGTTGGGGCCTAGCAGTGGCTTTGAAATAGTCGCTATTTTTAATTAACCAAGACTGAAGTAATGAGGTTTTACTGTAATTTGGTATGATTTAATTAACTCTAACTTCTCATCAGGCCTTAAACCTCCCTGCCCCAACCAAGACAGCCCTCAGCCAATTGCTTGGATTAGGTGTTTCCCAAGACAGCGGAGCCTCTGGAAAGGCTGGCCTTGCTCTGCCCCTCAGGGCAGCAGTGGGGACCCCACTTTTGCTCAGCAGCTTATGGAGTAACCTGTTTTTCTGGGTTTTTTATTTGCCATTGCTGCCAGCTCAGCATGTCTGCAGGCTTGTCACCTTCCTCTCCCCCTGGGTCCCCTGCCACACGTGGTTCATCCACAGGCTCTGAGGCTCAGAACCGCGCTTAAGAAGGCCTCTCCTTTTCCCTCAAACTGTACCAAACCCTGTGCCATCTTTCTTCTTAAAGCCTGTCCATCTCTGTGGTCGCCCCTCCACGGTCCTAGGCTCCCTGCCCTTCTTCTTAGCCTGCTCAATCCTTTCCCTTTTCAAATGACCCTCTCATTCTTCTGCAACAACACTCCTGGAGCTGCCCAGGGCCCATCGGAGGTTGTCCTTGTTCTGCAGAGCTCCAGGAATTGGTGGGGAGGCCTTGAGGTGAGGATGAGGGGACGGAGGGGATGGAGGGAGCCTGGACAAGCCACTTGGTTCTCCCCACCTCTGCTCTGACCAGAGTGGCCCTTCTTTCTCCTGGGATTCATGCATGAAGCTTCTGGGTAATATTTGATGTGGCAACCAAAGGTGTCTGTTGCTAAAAATAAGGTAGAACACCACTGATCTGTACAATAGGACCTCCAGTTTAACAATCATGACCCCAAACCATGCAACAAAGGCAGCCTCTCTGTTCTTTTCCACTTCTCCCTCTCTCCAAAACCACTCACCCATTGGGTCTTGAGAGCATCTTGTCATTTCTCACATTCGTACCTGGAACAAAAGGCCCCTCTTCTCCGTCCTTCTAATTCCTAGTTATTGGAGGCCTAGCAGAGACCTCACCTGCCCCTGATGTGGCCGTGTCTGCCCTGACCGCTGGGGCTGGAAGGCTCTCTCTCATCCCGCAGGCCCCTGCTCCTCTCCCTGGCCACAGCTGAATGGACCAGGGGACCCTTCACGGGCCTCTGGGGCCTGGCACAGAAACACGTGCCTGCCGGAGAGTGTGGGGTGGAGAACTGAGACTGAGCCATTAGGTGAGCGTGACTGATGCCTGGGCAGAGGGACCACGTGGAGTCCGGAGCCACTTGTCAGTCAAAATTGGGAGATGGGGGTACAGAGGCTGTGGGTAAACTGAGAGAGGTAGAGAGCAGAGGCAGGAGAGTGAGGAGGATAGATGGGGTGGGAGGCAGAGAGAGAGAGAGAGAGACCCGATTCTTGTCCTCATTTGTGAGACCCCCAAGGAGGTCTCGCAGCAAACCTTCCCTTTACTGGAGCCCACTTGCTGGGGCCTCTGTTCCTGCCAACAGAAGAGCTAGTTCACATCTCCTGGACTGGACGTTGAGCGCCTCAAGGGCAGATGTTGTGTCTCATTCAGCTTTTATTCCCCGCAGCACATACCACAGGAGCACGGCAGGGAGCGTGCATATGGGAACCAGCGCTACCTGCCTGCCTCGAAAACTCGGCGTGTTTGAGCTTTAACGCTGAGTGTGTGCAACCCAAGCCTGGGTAAGGAGTTATTCAAAACCCATGGGCACTTCACACCCACCAGGAGGGCCATAATCAAAAAGACGACAGTAACAAGTGTTGTTAAGGATGTGGAGAGATCAGAACCCTCATACGCTGCACCAGCTGTGGGAAACAGTCTGGCAGTTACTCAAAATGTTAAACATGGAGTCATCGTATGACCCAGCAGTTGTACTCAAGAAAAATGAAAACATCCATCCATCCAAAAATTTGTACATGGATATGCATAGCACCATTATTTATAATGGCCCAAAATTAGAAACAACCCAAATGTCCATCAGCTGACGAATGAATAAACAAAATGTGGTCTGTCCATACAATGGCTTATTATTTCAGAATAAAAAGGGATGAAGTACCGATACATACTACAACATGGATGGACCTTGAAAACACTGAGCTAAGTGACTATGCCAGTCGCAAAAGACCACACTTGATTCCATTTATATGAAATGTCTAGAATAGAAAAATCCATAGAGATAGAAAGTAGATTAGTGGTTGCCAGGACCTGGGGTTAGGGGAGAATGGGGAGTGACTGCTAATGGGAATGGGCTTTCTTTTGCGGGGGATGAAAATGTTCTGGAATTAGACAGTGATGATGGTTTCACAACCTTGTGAATATACTAGAAATGCACTGAATTGTACATTTTAAAATGGTGAATTTTATAGTGTGTGAATTATATCTCAATTAAGAAAAAAACATGGGCAGCCCTAACGATTGAATATCTAAGCACTAAGCAGCAGTGATGGCTAATATGTTCCAAAGAGAGACAACCAGACATGCGCCTCCTTTGGAAGAAGGAGGCTCCACCACCTGTGAAGGAGCTTTGCCCAAAAAAAAAAAAAAAAAAAAAAAAAAAAAGGGAACCTGAGTCCAGTCAAGCCCGTAGCTCCAACACAAACTTGCAGGAAATAGAGAGGCAGAGGAACGTGTAAAATGACACCACGGGGAAGTAGTCCAGACTGCAGGAAACTGTATTGGACAAACAACTCAGTTACTTCAACAAATGAATTCCAAAGGAGAAAAGAAAAAGAGACCATGGGGGAACACACACATTAAAAGAGACAAATCAACCAATTGCTCTGTGTGGAAGTTACCTGATCCTGAGTCAAATAACCTGTTTAAAAGAATTAGGGCATTTGACACTTTGGAAATTTGAACACTGACTGGATATTTGATAATATTGAGGCATTATTATTCTTCAGATTTTTTCCCAGCTTTATTGAGATATAATTGGCATATAACACTGTAAATTTAAGCTGTGCAGAGTTGATTTGATACACTTACATATTGCAATGTGATTACCACCATAGTGTTAGCTAACACCTCCATCATGTCTTATGATTGCCATTGCTTGTTTGTCTTGAGAACATTTACAATCTACTCTCTTAGTAGCTTTCAAGTATATAGTACAGTATTGTTATCTATAGTCACGATGCAGTGTGTTAGATCCCCAGAACTTATCCATTTTCTAACCGGAAGTTTGTACACTTTGACCAGCAACTCCCCATCTCCCCTGCCCCCAGCACCTGGTAACCACCATTCAGCTCTCTGCTTCTACAAGTTTGGTCTTTTTAGATTCCACATATAAGTAAAATCTCACAGTATTTCTCTTTCTCTGTCTGACTTGTTTCACTCAGCATAATGCCCTCAAGGTCCATCCCTATTGTCCCAAATGGCAAGAGTTCCTTCTTCCTATGGCTGAATAATATTCCATTGTATAAATATACCACCTCTGGGGCTTCCCTGGTGGCACAGTGGTTAAGAATCCGCCTGCCAATGCAGGGGACACAGTTTCAAGCCCTGGTCTCGGAAGATCCCACATGCCGTGGAGCAACTAAGCCCCTGCGCCACAACTACTGAGCCTGTGCTCTAGAGCCCGCCAGCCACAACTACTGAAGCCCGTGCGCCTAGAGCCCATGCTCTGCAGCAAGAGAAGCCACTGCAATGAGAACCCCGCGCACCACAACGAAGAGTAGCCCCTCCTCACCGCAACTAGAGAAAGCCCGCGTGCAGCAATGAAGACCCAACGCAGCCAAAAATAAATAAATAAAATAAGTTTATAAAAATAAAATATACTACATCTTCTTTATTCATTCATCAACAGATATTTAGGTTGTTTCCATGTCTTGGCTGTTCTGAGTAATACTGTAATGAACATGGGAGTGCAGATATCTCTTTGAAATTCTAACTTCATTCCCTTTGGATATATAGCCAGAAGCGGGCTTGCTAGATCATATGGTAGTTCTATTTTTAATCTTTTGAGGAACCTCCATACTGTTTTCCATAGTGACTGCACCAATTTACATTCTCACCAACAGTGCACAAGGTCTTTTTTCCACATCCTTGCTAACACTTATCGCTTGTCTTTTTTTTTAATGTAGATTTTATAAATTAATTATTTTTCTTTTTTAAAAATTTATTTAATTTTTTTTATACAGCAGATTCTTATTAGTCATCCATTTTATACACATCAGTGTATACATGTCAATCCCAATCTCCCAGTTCATCACACCATCACCCTCCCCCCTGCCACTTTCCCCCCTTGGTGTCCATACGTTTGTTCTCTACATCTGTGTCTCAATTTCTGCCCTGCAAACTGGTTCATCTGTACCATTTTTCTAGGTTCCACATATATGTGTTAATATACAATATTTGTTTTTCTCTTTCTGACTTACTTCACTCTGTATGACAGTCTCTAGATCCATCCACGTCTCTACAGATGACTCAATTTTGCTCCTTTTTATGGCTGAGTAATATTCCATTATATATATGTACCACAACTTCTTTATCCTTTTATCTGTCGATGGGCATTTAGGTTGCTTCCATGACCTGGCTATTGTAAATAGTGCTGCAATGAACATGGGGGTGCATGTGTCTTTTTGAATTATGGTTTTCTCTGGGTATATGCCCAGTAGTGGGATTGCTGGATCATATATGGTAATTCTATTTTTAGTTTTCTGAGGAACCTCCACACTGTTGGCCGCACCACGTGGCATGTGGTATCTTAGTTCCCCGACCAGGGATCAAACCTGGGCTCCCTGCAGTGGAAGCACAGAGTCTTAACCACTGGACCACCAGGGAAGTCCCATTATCTCTCGTCTTTTTTGATAAAAGCCAGTCTGACAGGCGCGAGGTGATACCTCATTGTGGTTTTGATTTGCATTTCCCTGATGATTAGTGATGTTGAGCATCTTTTCATGTACCTGTTGGAATTTGCATGTCTTCTTTGGAAAAATGTCTATTTAGGTCCTCTGCCCATTTTTTAATCATATTGTTCTTTTGCTATTGAGCTGTATGAGTTATTTATATATTTTGGATATTAACCCCTTATCCAATAGATGGTTTTTATAAACATTTTCTCTCATTCCATAGGTTGCCTTTGATTTTGTTGATATATTTTTTTTGCTGGTTAGAAGCTTTTTAGTTTGATGGAGTCCCACTTACTGATGTTTGTTTTTGTTGTTTGTACTTTTGGTGTTGTATCAAAAAAACTGTTGCTAAGACACATGTCAAGGAACTTTTCCCCTATGTTTTCTTCTAGGAGTTTCACAGTTTCAGGTCTTACATTTAAGTCTGTAATCCATTTTGAGTTAATTTTTTTGTGAGTGGTATAAGATAGGGGTTCTGTGTGTGGTTATCCAGTTGTCCTAACACTATTTATTGAAGAAACTCTTATTTCACCATTGAGTATTCTTGGCTCCTTTGTCAAATATTAGTTGATTGTATGTGCATGAGCTTATTTCCATGCTCCTGATTCTGTTCCATTGGTCTATGTGTCTGTTTTTATGCCAGTACCATAGTGCTTTGATTAATATAGCTTTGTAATATAGTTTTAAATCAGTTGCTACCTCCAGCTTTGTTCTTCTTGATCAGGATTGTTTTGGCTATTCTGTCTTTTGTCAAATTTTAGGATTTTTTAAGAATGTCTGTGAAAAATGCCATTAGAATTTTGATATAGATTGCACTGAATCTTTTCAGATTTGTTAATAATATTTTGGGTTGTGTTGTTTTTTTTTTGTTGTTTGTTTGTTTTAAAGAGTCCTTGTCTTTTAGAATTGCTGAGATATTTATAGGAAAAAAATATGATACTTGGGATTTATTTCCAAATAATTAAGAGGAGGGGAAATGAGTGGAGGTATAGATAAAATGAGATTGGCCATAAGTAGACAGTTGTTGAAGCTGGGTGACAGGTATATGGGCGTTCATTATATGTTCCTACTTTTGTATGTTTGAAAATTTCCATATTTCCATATTTATTTTTTATTTAAAAATAAACAAGAAGAATTGAAAGAGAAAAACCATGGTAAAGTAGTTGTTGAAGCCTGACATCTGTCAAAGATTGACTGCCAGCCTGGCTTTGACTGGTCTGCTGGCTGAACCTGAGTGTCTCCACCCTCGTTCCCTCCCTCACTGCCCCAAGGGCCCTTCCCAGGAGGGAGCACTCTCAGTGGCCTGTGGACTCCCGTGGACCCAGGTGGGAAGAGCAGGTGATCACATGAGGCCACCACTGTTGTGGAACATATAATGATTCTATGCTATGGCCCTCCCGTAATCAGAACACTTGAGAAAGCAAAGAGCTGAGGTGTGTGAGGAGGAGGAAAGGGAGGAAACCTTGGATCAGAGGTTGGGGAAAATTCTAGTCAACGGAGTGAGTTGAACTAGAGCGACAGATAAATCCTGCAAACCATCTTTGAATGCATTTCTTTTTTTTTTTTTTTTTGGTGTACGTGGGCCTCTCACTGTTGTGGCCTCTCCCGTTGCGGAGCACAGGCTCCGGAAGCACAGGCTCAGCGGCCATGGCTCACGGGCCCAGCCGCTCTGCGGCATGTGGGATCTTCCCAGACCAGGGCACGAACCCGTGTCCTCTGCATCAGCAGGCGGACTCTCAACCACTGCGCCACCAGGGAAGCCCTGAATGCATTTCTTAATGAAAATTAAAAACCCTGCAGGCGGATGTACTTCTCCTTTGCTTGAAGATGACCACTTTGGAAATGACTGGTGCCTCATTGGAAGGTCAGTTGCAGGCTGGCTGTTTCAGAACAGAGAACACATTTCCTATGGAAGCAATGTTATATGTGGTGTTGGGTTCCCAAGTTCTCCCTTAATCTTTAAAATTTTATATAATCTTTAAAAAATGTGAATCACTATGTTGTACACCTGAAATTTATATACTACTGTAAATCAACTATACCTCAATAAAAAAAAAGGAGCCAAGATATCTGAAAGACTAGACACTTATCCTTAAAAACAAATTGATTTGTGTTCCTCACCATATGTTGAATGGGAGTTTGTAAGGAAAAGCAATTCAATTATTTAACAAAAAGAAGCTACAATTATTTGGTTACATCTGAGTGTTATTTGTGAAACTTCAATGAAGTTGTCTTACCAACTTAAGGAAAATTAAAAACTTCAAGTGAAAAAATAAAGTTTACTCAGCTAGTTTAAATGCTGAGCATTTGCACCTGAAGTAGTGAAGACAAATTTCAAGGTTTGGAAAGTTAGAAAACACTTGTGTTACACGTCAGGTTAGCAGACATGTGCCTGGCAGCCCTCAGGAACTCTTAGTGGGATTCAGAGGAGGGAGAGAGTCCTTCCAGTTAGGAAACCAGGGAAGCAGTGAGATTTGAGCTGGGCTTAGAGTGGATACATTTCAGGGGCAGAGCAATCCCTCTGTCTTCCTTCCTCATCTTTGTTAGGAAAAATTCTGAAGTGTGCTTTAGGGCAATTCCCAAATTAGCCTTGAATCAGGCCCAGTGAGTTATGAGGAAGTGTTAGGAGCAAGGCCAAATGTATCTGAAGCAGACAGAAATGTGCTCAGGATGTGCTGAATTGATAACCACACCTCCAGGCCTTCAGGATGATTCCAGCTGACCATCGCCACCCCACACTCCTCCATCAGAGTCCAGGCCCACAGTTCCTGACCTCTTTCTCACTTCCACTTCTGTCAAAACTGCAGGGTTAGATTGGCTCTTATCTTTGTTTTTGTTATGATGTTCCAAACACAGCCTTCCTCAAGTGATCTTTTCCACCAGGCCCATAACTTCTTCCTGAAACTAGCATCGAGAATGCAAATACCAGATCCATCAGGCAGGTTCAAAAAATAGGTCTCAGATGGCTTCCTTATTTCAGGAAGCATTGGATTAATGATTTCCACTCAGGAAAATATTATGCTGGAGTCCATTCCTGCTTCTAGTCCCCAAGTGAACTCCAGGAAAAAGCAAACGAAAAGCAGTCTTAGTGCATGAAGATCAAAGGATGAAAGGGCCTCATTTTCCCTAGCATGAAACTTCAATAGTTAAAGTAATAAAGAGAATAGATTCTCTTGACTCCCCCCTTTCCACTCCCATAACAGCCAGGAACTCATTCCTCATTTGCTTCTCAGCCATCAGCTGTCCCCTATCAGTTATCTATTGCAACAATAATGCTGTGTAACAAAATCTCCCAATTTTAGTAGCTTCAAACAACAACGTTTCTTATTGCTCATGTGACTGTAGGTTGGATGGGTGGTTCTGATGATTTGGACCAGGCTTGGCTTAACTCAGCTGGGCTTACTCTGGGGTCAGTTGGTGGCTGAGCTGGAAGCTGGTCGATCAAGCATGGCCTCAGGTGGGATGAATCAGTTCTCCTCCTCAGACTAGCCCAGGCTTGTTCTCTCTCGCTCTAGCTGGACTGCCCTCATGGCTGAAGCAGGGGTCCTAAGTGAAGAGCAGAAGCACTCAAGACCCCCAGAGGCCTGGATTTGAAATGGCATAATTCTGCTACACTGTGTTGGCCCAAAGCAAGTCACGAGTCCAGCTCCGATTCCGGGGGTGAGAAAGGACACTCCGCCTCATAATGGGAGGAGTCGTGAAGTCATGTAGGCAGGGGGATGCCTACGGGGGGCCATTAACTGTGGCCATGAGTGCCAGCAATCTATCAGAACTGCCAACATGATTTTTCTTTTAATTGTGGACTTAGTCCAATTTCATACATTAATGAAACGTTCAGATTCTACTTCCAAATTCCTAATTCTTAGGGAACCGGGAAACTGTCAACCTTCTCTAATCCTTCTTCATGTGACACACATTTCCAGAGCATCCACTGTGCCCAGCCCCTTGCTCAGTAGGTCCTGGGGAAATACAGGAAAATGACCCCTCTCTGTCCCCCGGATGCTCCGCCCAGTGGGAGAATCGAACCATGAACAGGGAGAGGAGGCGCCATTCAGCTGCTGTGGGAATCCCTGGGGGAGTGATATTTGGTCTTGAGTTCGAGTTTTCCAGAAACAGAAGGAAGGGGAGTTTAGTCCAGAGGCCTTGAAGCTGTAAAGATGGTCGTGTTTTCAGGAAAGAGAGCTGCTTGCAGGGAAGGGCAGACCGGGGTTGCAAAGGGGCTTATCAGCCCTTCCTTATTCTGAAGGGTACAGGAAACCACTGCAGGGCTTGAGCTGGACTCATGTGCCAGGTTTGCTTTCAGAAAGATCTCTGGGGAAGCAGGGAGGTGGAGGGAGAGCAGAAGACGGGGAGACAGGTTGCCAGACTATTTCCATTCCAAATCTGTCCTTTCAAGTTGAAGTTTCTATGATGCCCACCTGCTGGCTGAACTGGAGAGCCTCTCTGGAGCAGCTCAGAATTACACAAGCCTGTGTGCAGTGGGGGCAGGGTCGGGAAGCTTTGCCCTTCTCTGCTCTTGGCCAACTTCATAACAGGTTAGCTTTTAAACTTGTGGCTCATTCCAGACACTGTGCCTCTGGCCCTGGAAAGAACTCACCTTTCCTGATCCTGTGTAACATTTCCACTTTCTGGGAAACACACCCTGTGTGTGATTAGGTGAGGGAGGCGCATACAAATCCTTTAATGTCTTAAACCTTCCTTCTCTGCGTTTATCTTACAAAGGCTCCATCCCTGGAGAATTACCAGCTGCAGTTTTATTCTGCTGATGCCTAGTTCAACTCCTGAGCTTTCAGATCCCCAGCTCGTCTCCCATCACAACTGGGTTGTCACAAAACTCATGGGAAAGCATGGCAGGCAGAAGAGTGGCCCCAAGACGTCCATGTCCTGATCCCCAGAACCTGTGAATGAGTTGTTACAGGCGAAGGGAAATTAAGGTTGCTGATCAGCTGACCTTAAGACGGGAAGTTAGCCTGGATTACCCAGATGGGCTCAATGTAGTCATTAAGGTCTTTAAAAGGGGAAGAGGGAGGCAGAAGCGAGCTCAGAGCGGGGCAGGGTGAGATCTCCGCCTGACGTTGCTGGCCTTCGAGACGGGGGAAGAGGGCCATGAGCCGGGAACGTGGTGGCCTCTGGAAGCTGGAAAGGGCACGGAAATGGATTCTCCCCTGGAGCTTCCAGAAAGGAACACAGCCCTGCCAACCCCTTGATTTTAGCCCGGTGAGACCCACGTCGGACTTCTGAACCACAGAACTGTCAGGTAATAAGTTTACGTTGTTTGAGCTGATTTGTTACGGCGGCAGTAGGAAACCAATGCAGGACATGTGAGTGGACAGTGGCTTCCTTGAGGACAGGGGTTTCTGTTACATCCCCCACATCCAGAACATGCTGTCGCAGGCCCAGTGCTCAGAAAGGATTTTCAGAAGGGGTAGGAGTGATGGGAGGAGTGGGCACCTGGTCTCTCCAAGCCCCCATCTGGCTGTGTGACCATGGTGAGTCCCCTCACCTTCCGGTGACTCAGTTTCCACGTCTCTTAAGTAAGGAAGTCAGGGCTAATGACCTCCAAGGTTTTGGAGACTTTTTTTTTTAAGAAGATGTTGGGGGTAGGAGTTTATTAATTAATTAACTTATTTTTGCTGTGTTGCATCTTCGTTTCTGTGCTGAGGGCTTTCTCTAGTTGTGGCAAGCGGAGGCCACTCTTCATCGCGGTGCGCGGGCCTCTCACTGTCGCGGCCTCTCTTGCTGCGGAGCACAGGCTCCAGACGCGCAGGCTCAGTAGTTGTGGCTCACGGGCCTAGTTGCTCCGCGGCATGTGGGATCCTCCCAGACCAGGGCTCGAACCCGTGTCCCTTGCATTAACAGGCAGATTCTCAACCACTGCGCCACCAGGGAAGCCCGGTTTTGGAGACTTTTGAGTTGACCTGCAGATATGTCCCTTACTTCCTTTTCTCTCCTGGCAGCCACCACTGGATGACTCTCTCTCCTCCCACTGGTCTCACCCATAAAGTCTGATACTATCCTTCTCAATGAGTCAGCGCCTGAGGCCTTCATCAACTCTGTTCTCACCACCCTCTCTGGGGTCCCCTGTGCTTCCTTGTCCCTCAGGGGTGCCCTGCCCACAGGTTCAATTTGGAGATGATGGTAGACATAGCTGCCCAGACCCCCCTCGTCCTCCAAACCCTGAGAAACCACCTTGCCCATTCTCAGCCGTGGAAGGTGGCATGGAGTCTTGTTTCACAGTTTTGCTTAGGATCGGTGCCTGGGACATCCCCCTGACGTGTAGTGCTTTGGGTTTGAATTGTGCATTTCCTCAGAGCAGTGTGTGGCCTTGGAGCCTGTCTTTCCTATTCAGTGACAGGGGACAGTCGCTGGATCAATGGGAAGGAAAATGAAGCTCTGTGTTCTTATCTGCTATGAGAGCCATGTCCCAAGAGTAGGATGACACTCATGGTGACATCTGTTTTCCTGACTCTCCTACCCCTGTTTACAGAGAGTGATGATATGTCTAAGTGCAGATTCAACTTAGAGGAATCTTTTTCATTTAATAAAGAACTGAACCAAATTACAGCATGCTACCTCCAGGTGACGGTCAGATCTGCCATTCTCGAATGGTCTAAACTTGTTTTGGGTTATAAATGTTCTTAGAGCCCGAGTTCTCTTCTCTGACCACCCATTAGAATCACTCAGGGAGTGTTTAAAAATCCAAGCCCAGCTGCACCTCAGAGCCATTGAATCACCGGGTTAAATTTATTTGGTTTATAAGTGACTCCACTTTTCCAGATTCTGATGTGCAGTCAGGTGGGGGAACCACTGCCTTAGATGACAGTATTTACTTCTGTTCTCCCCTTTGCTGTTTACAAAAACAAGTTTACTCAATGGACACCTCTTACAGCAATGGATCGTGACTGTTTACTAGTACAGTTCACTTGATATGGAAGAAAAACCAAAAAACAAGTTTACTTAACAATGACTCCAAAGAGCAACAACGTCCATGTGCGCTTGATTGTTAAACAAGAAGATGCTCTGTGTAACCGACCCTGGACCCCCTCTTAGTGCCAAACAGTACTTACAGGTAGTCTTGGGATCTCAGCCCTGGGCCTTCTAGCCAGCTGAGCATCCAAAGTCTTCCAGAAGTTTGTGGATAAGACTCCTATGGGCTCCCTTAGCTGTCTCTCTTCTAAGAGCCCAAAGGAAAAAAAAAAAAGCTGGCACCTCTGCTGACCTCTTAGGCCCTGATCCAGAAAACCTGCTCTCCATGCAGTTGCCTCTCCCACCCATTCCTCCACTTCCTCCTGGCTCCCTCATGCTTTGCTCACAGACTTTCAGCCCTAGTGCATCTGTGAGGTATAATCCTCCCTGAGCCCCCCTTGCTCTATGGACCAAGCCTTTGGAGCGCACCCTTTGACCCAGCCCCTGACACTGCTCTTAAACTCACTGCGTGCTCCCCACCCACTCAGCAAGGGAGCCTGGGACCTACAGGCGTGGCTGCGAAGCTCACGGTGCCCAGCCTCGGTGTGTTGGGGGCAGCAGGCCAGGACCAGGGCTTATGGAGGCCTGATGGTTACAGGTCTCACCTGGACCAGCAACGCCCTATAGGGACAGGCTCTTGGGAGCATGGGCGTCTGGGTCACACCTGGAGCATGGGAACATGCTGGCATCAGTGAGCCAACAAATGCAACTCATCTGAAGTGACTATTAATGGCTGAGACGGCGCTGAGGACAGGCAGTGGGACTGCAGCCCAGGATGTAAGGGGGAAGGGTCAAGAATCTGGTCTTGGGTGCTGAAGTCTAGGCAGGGAGGGGGCCCCGGCAGGCACTGTGGCACCCGAGGTGATTCCTGCTACCTACAACCCCCCTCCCCACCGTGACAGTCTTTCACGCTGCAGACCCTATATGGCTTCCCTGCCTCAATCAGAGATGTAAGCCTCAGCCCGTGAAGGGCAGGCTCAGCTGGTATGTCCTCCTCAGAGAGTAAGTCTGAGCCAGTTCCCGCTGGTGCCCCTCACTTCTCTGGTGAGCAGGAATCCAGTCACCCAGCGGCATGTCTTTCCTGAGTAAAATCTCCCAAGGCTAACTGTTCACAATCTGAAGAGAGGAACGTTCCATTCTCAAAGAAAAGAGAAACATCCTTTCCTCCAAAGAGCCCCTAACAGCCAGCTGCTAACTAGGTATCACTTGAAATTCATAGACACCAGTTCCCATAGCAACCCCAGGGAACTACCCCAGCCTGCCCTTGATACAAACGGCTTTAGCAAGGGGTTTCGAAAGAATCAGATATTTTAGACACAAGTTTTAAACACAGTTTCTAGGTAGACATCAAGGGGTTCCTCACCTGAGGTAATTTGATGAGAAAGTCACTGGTCGGTTCAGTCAATGAAAACAACTCTGATGTGATCGATGGCTGGGAGCAGTAGGGCAGTTGGTGGAAAGGCAGAGACTGCATCCCATGGCGAAGGGGACATCCCTAGGCTTAGCATCATGTTTGAAATCCTTGGACAGCCTTCCGTGTGCAGTGCTGTTTGGAAATGATGCCAGAAACCAGAGAAGCAGGTGCACAATGATGGCAGCACTGGTGTGAGACCTCCACCAGCCTGCGTTGCACAGTAAACCCACGTCTGCACTTAGCCCCTCAATTCGGCCACCTTGGTGCTTTCTGATGAGGACAGCCCTCTCCTCTGCTCTCTCTTGGGCGCTGCAGAGGGTGAGTATGAGTCTCCCCAGGCCTTCTTCTCTGAGGACGGGTTGTCTGGCCCCCTAGAGTGAATTCTCCAGGCACACAGGGCTTCTTGGAGAAACGGGCTGGGATTTTAGGACTGAGAAAGGGAAAGAACAAAATAAGCCAGGACTAGTTTGTGGTGCCAGAAAGTAGGGAAGTGCTGGAAGCATGATGAGGACATGTCCAAGGATCACAGGAGCCAGCTTGAAAGGACTCTCAACAGCCCAAACTGGGGAATCTGAGCAACAAAATAAATAAGGATAACAGTGGATCACGACCCCTAGAGTAAAATGAGTGTATTTTGCTAAGTGAAAGAAGCCAGTTCCCCAAAGCTACATATTGCATGAATCCACTTACGTGACATCCTAGAAAAGAAAAAATCATAGGGATGGAAAGAAGACTGGTGTTTGCCAGAAATAGGGGTTGATCACAAAAGGGCAGCATGAGGGAATTTTGGAGGGTGATGTGACTGTTTCGTGGCTGTGATGGTGGATATATGAGTCTATATATTTGTCAAAACCCACAGAACTGCAAACCTGAAAGAGTGAATTCTACTGTATGTAAATTAAAAAAAAATTAACCAGGACGGTGTGTGTTCCCCTGAATAGAAAACAAGTTGTTACAAATGAACCTAACCATGTATAACCTGACCACACTGAAGGAAGTGGGGAAGAACAGGCCCAACCTAAGTACCTTGGGGAAAAAAAAAGGTTTTGACTTTTGCTACTGTCAGATCTAAGTATCTAAAGATAAAAAGAATGCACACAAATACAGTACTTCTAGTAAATTTGTTTGTCACAGGAGTATGGGTTATCAATTCTGAAACTACTTTGTTCAGTAGGGCTGAACAAATAAATAAATACATTGTAGCTGTTGAGAGCCAGGTTTCTCACTGTCAGAGAAGGAAGTTACAAATAAGAAAAGGGAGAGGCTAGAAAGAACCCTGTGGTGTTGGATTGGAATATGAGATTTCACTATGAAGTATGTTCACATATATGTGTGTCATATATATCATACACATCATATGTATACAGACAGGTAGGTAGGTACAGAAATATGGACATGCATGCGTGAGTTAATATATAACATGTATATGTTCTGGTCTCTGAGAGGGCCTAGAAGCAATGACACCAGTGACAATAAGCTCCCCTAGTGCCCATATCTTCATTTCTAAATAAAAAGAGCCAGGTTTTTTGTAAAAGTAGTTGATTCCTGGTCTTGGGCAGGGAAAATATAAGAAGAGCCTAGAGCATCTTGAGGTGACAGAAAGTAAGGAAGTGCACAAAAAGGACAGGAACATGTTAAAATCAAGCAGGAGACAACCTGAAGGGGCTCCCAGTGACCAAGGTTGGAACAATTTGAGTAACAAAATAAATAATGATAACATTAGAGTATAACCCATAGAATAAAATAGATATACGCATTCATACTCTTATAAGCAAAGAAGCAAATGGGTGAGAAAGGACAGCTCTCCTGTAGAGAAAATTTCAATTACTTATAATAAATAATAATGAGGGAATTGTATAGTAGTAATAATAATTATTAATGAGGGGAATATAAAATCACCATTAGACAAACAGCATAGCAAAAGTTATTGCAGGCATGATTCACTAATGGAAATTAAAATTGGTGGGCAAAATTTGAAGTGAAACAGGATATGTGCATAGCCTCAAAGTAGTTCCCTCAAGATATTTAATAACTACAAAATGAAAAATAGTAACTTCACAGTGGAGAAACCCAGCAGACACCACCTTAACCAAATGATCAAGGTTAACATCACCAAGAAGAAGATATAGTGGCATCATATCCCCCTGACATAGTGCACTGAGGGCCCATCTCCTTTGTGCTAGTGCTGGCCAAAATGGATAACTTCAATCCGATCATGAGAAAACATCAGATAATCCCCAAATGGGGCACATTCTACACAATAACTGACTAGAAGTATTCAAAAGTGTCAAAATCATGAGATCAGGAAAGACTGGGGAACCATCACAGATTGCAGGAGACCAAGGAGACACAGCTAAATGCAATGTGGCATCCTGAAGGATGCTCGAGAGGCAAAAGGACAGTAAATAGTTAGAGACAATTAGTAAAAATTTAATAAGGTCTGTAAAGTATAGTAATATTGTATCCATGTTAATTTTCTGATTTTCATAAATGTACTATGGGTAAAGTAAGATGTTAACATTTGGGAGATTTGGGTGAAGGATTATGGGAATTCTTCCCCACCCCCAGCTTTACTGAGATATAATTGACTTATAATATTGTGTAAGTTGAAGGTATATGATGTGATGATTTGATGCACTTTTATAACACAAAATGATTACCACGATAGGGTTAGTTAACACATCCGTCACCTCTCATAATTACTTTTTTTGTGTGTGTGCGTGGGACTTATAAGATCTACTCTCTTAGAACTTTCAAGTATATAATACAGTATTGATAGCTATAGTCACTAGGCTGTGCATCTTAGATCCCCAGAACTTATTCATTTTCTAACTGGAAATTTTTAGCTTCCAACTATCTCCCCGCTTCCCCAATGCCCAGCCTCTAGCAGCCACCATACTACTTTCTGTTTCTATGAGTTTGGCTTTTTTAGATTCTAGATATAAGTGAGATCATATAATATTTCTCTTTTTCTATCTGACTTATTTCACTTAGCGCAATGACCTCAAGGTCCATTCGTGTTATTGCAAATGGTAAGATTCCTTCTTTCTCAAGGCTGAACAATATTCCATTGTATGTATACACACACACACACACACACACACCCCACATCTTTTTTTTTTTTTTTTTTTTTTTTTGCGGTACGCGGGCATCTCACTGTTGTGGCCTCTCCCGTTGTGGAGCACAGGCTCCGGACACGGATGCGCAGGCTCAGCGGCCATGGCTCACAGGCCCAGCCACTCCGCGGCATGTGGAATCTTCCCGGACCGGGGCACGAACCCGCATGCCCTGCATCGGCAGGCGGACTCTCAACCACTGCGCCACCAGGGAAGCCCTACCACATCTTCTTTATCCATTCATCCATCAACAGACCCTTAAGTTGTTTTCCTATCTTGGCTATTGTGAATAATACCGCAATGAATGTGCGAGTGCAGATATCTCTTTAAGATCCTGATTTCATTTCCTTTGAATATATACCTAGAAGTAGAATTGCTGGATCATATGGTAGTTCTACTTATAATTTTTTGAGGCTGCACCAATTTTCATTCCCACCGACAGTGCACAAAGATTTTCTTTTCTCTACGTCCTCTCCAAATCTTATCTCTTGTCTTTTTGATGGTAGCCATTCTAACAAGCGTGAGGTGATATCTCATTGTAGTATTTTTTTTAATTGAAGTATAGTTGATTTACAATTTTGTGCCAATCTCTGCTGTACAACAAAGTGACTCAGTTATACACATATAGACATTCTTTTTTAAAAAATATTCTTTTCCATTATGGTTTATCACAAGATATTGAATATAGTTCCCTGTGCTATACAGAAGGACCTTGTTTATCCATCCTGTACATAATAGTTTACATCTGCTAATTCCACACTCCCAGTCCTTCCTTCCCCTACCCCCCCTGCACATTGGCAACAGCAAGTCTGTTCTCTGTGAGTCTGTTTCTGTTTTGTAGACAGGTTCATTTGTCCCATATTTTAGATTCCATAGATAAGTGATATCATATGGTATTTGTCTCTTTGACTTACTTCACTTAGTATGATAATATCTAGTTGCATCCATGTTGCTGCAAATGGCATCATTTCATTCTTTTTTATGGCTGAGTAGTATTCCATTGTATATATGTACCACATCTTCTTTATCAATTCATCTGTCAATGGACATTTAGGTTGTTTCCGTGTTTTGGCTATTGTGAATAGTGCTACTATGAACATAGGGGTGCATGTATCTTTTTGAATTATAGTTTTGTCCGAGTATATGCCCAGGAGTGGGATTGCTGGATCATATATGGTAATTCTATTTTTAGTTTTCTGAGGAACCTCCACAGTGTTTTCCATATCTCACTGTAGTTTTGACTTGGATTTTTCTGATGAGTAGTAGTGTTGAGCACCTTTTTGTGTACCTGTTGGCCATTTTTGTATCTCCTTTGGAAAAATGTCTATTCAGGTCCTCTGCCCATTTTTAATTCAAATTGTTTGCTTTTTGTTATTCAGTTTTATGAGTTTTCAATATATTTTGAATATTAACCCCTTATCTGATATATGGTTTACAAATATTTTCTCTCATTCTGCAGGTTGCCTTTTCATTTTGTTGACAGTTTTACTGGTTAGAAGCTTTTTAGTTTGATGTAGTCCCACTTAGTGATGTTTACCTTTGTTACTTGTGATTTTGTTGTCATATCCAAAAAAATCATTGCTAAGACCCATGTTAAGGAGATTTTTCCCTGTGTTTTTTGTTCGAGGAGTTTCACAGTTTCAGGTCTTACTTTTAAGTCTTTAAACCATTTTGAGTTAATTATTGTGAGTGAAGTAGGGTAGGGGTTCAATTTCATTTTTCTGTGTGTGATTATCTAGTTTTCCCAACACCATTTATTGAAGAGACTATCCTTTCCCTATTGAGTATCCTTGGCTCCCTTGTCAAATATTAGTTGTTGTGTATTTGAGAGTTTACTTCTGGGCTCACAATTCTGTTCCATTGGTCTATGTGTTTGTTTTCATGCCGCTGTTTTGATTAATATAGCTTTGTAAAATGGTGTGAAATCAGGAAGTGTGATGCCTCCAGTTTTGTTCTTCTTTCTCAGAATTGCTATTCAGGGTCTTTTAGTGGTTCCATACTAATTGTAGGATGGATTTTTCTATTTCTGTAAAAAATGCCATTGAAATTTTGGTAGAGATTGCACTGAATCTTATATATGGCTTTGGGAAGTACGCACATTTTAATATTAATTCTTCTGATCCATGAACAAGGGATAGCTTTCCATTTGTATATGTCTTCTTTAATTTCTTTCTTCGAAGTCCTATAGTTTTCAGGAAAAAGATCTTTCACCTCCTCGGTTAAAATTATTCCTAAGCATGTTATTCTTTTTGATGTTATTATTATTATTTTTTTAAAATAAATTTATTTATTTTTGGCTGCGTTGGGTCTTTGCTTCGTGTGGGCTTTCTCTAATTGCGGCGAGCAGGGGCTACTCTTCGTTGTGGTGCGTGGGCTTCTCACTGTGGTGGCTTCTTGTTGCGAAGCACGGGCTCTAGGCACGCAGGCTTCAGTAGTTGCGGCACGTGGGCTCAGTAGTTGTGGCTCGCGGGCTCTAGAGCACAGGCTCAGTAGTTGTGGCCACGGGCTTAGCTGCTCTGCTGCATGTGGGATCTTCCCGGACCAGGGCTCGAACCCATGTCCCCTGTGTTGGCAGGAGGATTCTTAACCACTGCGCCACCAGGGAAGTCCCTGATGCTATTATAAATGGGTTTCCTTATTTCTTTTTCAGATAGTTCATTGTTAGTGTATAGAAACACAACTGATTTCTGTATGTTGATTTTGTACCCTGAAACTTTACTGAATTCGATGATTAGTTCTCTTGTTTTTTTTTGGTGGATTCTTTAGGATTTTCTGTATATTAGTTCATGTCATCTATAAGCAGAGATAATTTTACTTCTTTCCAATATGGGTGCCTTTTATTTATTTTTGATGCCTAATTGCTCTCACTAGGACTTGCAGTACTATGTTGAATAGGAATGGTGAGAGTGGACACCCTTGTCTTGTTCCTAGTATTAGAGGAAAAGCTTTCAACTTTCTAACATTGAGTATGATGTTAGCTGTGGGCTTTTCACATAAGAACTTTATTATGTTGAGGTATGTTCCTTCTATACTCAGTTTGTTGAGAGTTTTTATCATGAAACAATGTATTTTGTCAAATGTTTTTTCTGTGTCTATTGATCATAAGATTTTTATCTTTCATTCTATTAAGGTGGTTTATCACATTTATTAATTTGTGTATATCAAACCATCTTTAAATCCTAGGGATAAATTCCACTTGATCATGGTGTATGATACTTTTAATGTGTTGAATATGGTTTGATATTACTTTGAGAGTTTCTTAATCCATATTCATCAGAGATATTGCTCTATTTTTACTTTTCGGTAGTGTCCTTATCTGGCTTTTGTATCAGGATAATATTGGCCTTGTAAAATGAGTTTGGGAATGTTCCCTCCTCTTCAATTTTTTGGAAGAGTTTGAGAAGGATTGGTGTTAATTCTTTAAATGTTTGGTAGAATTCAGCAATGAAACCACCTGGTCCTGGGCTTTTCTTTGTTGAGAAGGTTTTGATTACTGATTCAGTCTCTTTACTCATTATTGGTCTCTTCAGATTTTCTGTTTCTTCATGATTTAGTCTTGTTAAGTTTTATATTTCTAGGAATTTAACCATTTCTTCTAGGTTGTCTGATTTGATGGCATGTAATTATTCATAGTAGTCTCATGTGATCCTTTGTATTTCTGTGGTATCAACTATAATATCTCCTCTTTTCTGATTTTAAAAATTTTAGTCTTCTCTTTTTTTTCTTAGTCTAGCTAAAGTTTTGTCAATTTTGTTTATCTTTTAAAAAACCACTCCTTAGTTTTGTCGATTTTTGTTTTGCTTTGTTTTTATGATTTCTTTTTCATTTATTTCTGCTCTGGGCTTTCTTTCTTTCCTTCTTCTAACTTTGTGCTGCATTTGTTGTTATTTTGTAGTTCCTTGAGGTGTAACGTTAGGTAGTTTATTAGAGACCTCTCTTTTTCCTTGTAGGCATTTATTGCTATAAGCTTCCCTCTTGGAACTGCTTTTGCTGTATCCCATAAGTTTTGGTATGTTGTGTTTCCATTTCTGTTTGTTTCAAGATATTTTTTGATTTTCTTTTGAGTTCTTCTTTCACCCATTGGTTATTTAGGAGTGTGTTATTTAGTTTCCACATTATTTGTGAATTTTCCAGTTTGCCTCCTATTATTCATTTCTAGTTTTATACCGTGTGCACAGAAAAGATACTTGGTATGATTTAAATTTCAAATTTGCTAAGACTTGTTTTGTGACCTAACATATGGTCTACCCTGGAGAATGTTTCCTATGTGCTTGAGAAGAATGTGTATTCTGCTGCTGTTAGATGGAATGCTCTGTTTATGTCTGTTATGCTCATTTGGTCTAAAGTATAGTTCCAGTCCAAAATTTCCTAATTGGTTTTCTGTCTTGATGATCTATCCATTTTTGAAAGTGGGATATTGAAGTTCTCTACTATTATTGTATTATTGTCTATTTCTCCTGTCAGATCTGTTAGTATTTGCTTAATATATTTAGGTGCTCTGATGTTGGGTGCATATGTATTTATGATTGTTATGTCCTCTTGATGAGTTGATCACTTTATCATTATATAATGATCTTTACCTAGTCATCCTTCCTCTCTGCCCCAGCTCCTGGAAAACTGCTGATCTTCTAATTATCTCCACAGTTTTGTCTTTTGCAGAGTGTCAGTTATTGGAATTACAGTAATTAGCCATTTCAAACTGGCTTCTTTCACTTAGTAATATGCATCTAAGGTTCCTCTATATCTTTTCATGGATTGATAGCTCATTTATTTTTAACATGATAATATCCCATTTTTTAGATGTACGACAGTTTTTTTTTTTGTTTTACTGATTCACATATTTAAGGAATTCTTAATTGCTTCCAGTTTTTGGCAATTATGAATAAAGCTGTTATAAACATTTGCATGCAAGTTTTTGGTTAGATGTATGTTTTCAATTCAGTTGGATAAATACCTAGGAGCATGACTGCTGGATCATATGGTAAGACTATGTTTAGTTGTGTAAGAAACTGCCAACATGTCTTCCAAAGTGGCTGTACCCTTCTGCATTCCGACTAATTGTGAATGAGAGTTTCTATTGCTCCTCATCCTTGTCAGTATTTGGTATTGTCAATTTTCTGCATCTTAGCCATTCTAATAGGTATGTGATAGTATTTCATTGTTTTAATTTGAAATTTCCTAATAACAGAAGATATGGAGCCTCTTTATATGTGTTTGTCTGCCATCTGTATATCTTCTTTGATGAGGTGTTTGTTCAGATCTTTTACCATTTTTTAATTGAGTTGTTTGCTTTCTTATTAGTTTTTAAGGGCTCTTGGTAAAAGTTCTTTAACAGCATGTTTTACTAATATTCTCCCAGTATATGGTGTGTCTTTTCATTCTGTTAACAGTGTCTTTCACAGAACAGAAATTTGTAATTTTAATAAAGTCCAACTTATCAATTTTCAACTTATCAATGAATTGTGCTTTTGGTGTTGTATCTAAAAACTCATCACCAAACTCAAGATAACCTAGATTTTCTACTCTGTTAACTTCTGATGGTTTTTGTGAAAGGTGTCTAGATTAACTTTGTTGCATGTGGATGTCCACAACCATTGGTTGAAAAGTCTATCCTTTCTCCCTCGAATTGCCCTTGCTCCTTTTTGAAGGATTAGTTGACTATATTTGTGTAGGTCTGCTTCTGGGCTTTCCATTTTATTCTATTAAGCAGTGTGTCTATTTGTTCAATACCACACTATCTTGATTACTGTAGCTTTATAGTAAGTCTTGAAGTTGGGTAATGTCAGTCATCCAAATGTATTTTCTTCTTCAGTATTGCATTGGCTATTCTGGGACTTTTGCCTTTCCATATAAACTTAAGAATCAGTTTGTCAGTATCTGCAAAGTAGTTTGCTGGGATTTTGATTGGAATTACATTGAACCTAGACCAAGTTGGGAGGAACTGACAGTTTAACAGTTCATAAACACAGAATATCTCTCCATTTATTTAGATCTTTTTGTTTTCTTTCATCAGTTTTTAGTTTTCTGCATACAGATCCTAAAGCTATATTGTTACGTAAGCATGTTCTTTTTTTGGGTAAGCAGTGCTAATATAAATGATATTTTGCTTTTAATTTCAAATTCCACTTGTTCATTGATGATTTATAGGGAGAAATTAACTTTTGAATATTAACCTTGTATCCTGTGACTTTGCTATAATTGTTTATTTCCAGGAGTTTTGTTTGTTGATTCTTTGGGATTATCTACATAGACAACATGTCATTTGCGAACAAAGTCAGTTTTTTTCCCTTCTCAATCTGTATGTCTTTTATTTCCTTTTCTTGTCTTATTGCTCTAGCTAGAACTTCCAGTATAATGTTGAATGAGATTAATGAGAGTTGACATTCTAGCGTTTTTCCTGATCTTAGAGCATCCTGATACCAAAACCAGACAGAGGTGTCACAAAGAAAGAAAACTACAGGCCAATATCACTGATGAACATAGATGCAAAAATACTCAACCTTATTTTGCCTTATTTTTGCAAAAGGAGGCAAAATATACAATGGAGAAAAGACAGCCTCTTCAATAAGTGGTGCTGGGAAAACTGGACAGCTACATGTAAAAGAATGAAATTAGGGCTTCCCTGGTGGTGCAGTGGTTGAGAGTCTGCCTGCTGATGCAGGGGACACAGGTTCGTGCCCCGGTCTGGGAAGATCCCACATGCCACGGAGCGGCTGGGCCTGTGAGCCATGGCCTCTGAGCCTGCGCGTCCGGAGCCTGTGCTCCGCAACGGGAGGGGCCACAACAGTGAGAGGCCCATGTACCACAAAAAAAGAAAAAAAAAAGAATGAAATTGGAACACTCCCTAATACCATACACAAAAATAAGCTCAAAATGGATTAAAGACCTAAATTTAAGGCCAGACAGTATAAAACTCTTAGAGGAAAACAGGCAGAACACTGTATGACATCAATCACAGCAAGATCCTTTTTGACCCACCTTCTAGAGAAATGGAAATAAAAACAAAAATAAACAAATGGGACCAAATGAAACTTCAAAGCTTTTGCACAGCAAAGGAAACCATAAACAAGACCAAAAGACAACTCTCAGAATGGGAGAAAATATTTGCAAATGAAGCAACTGACAGAGGATTAGTGTCCAAAATTTACAAGCAGCTCATGCAGCTCAGTATCAAAAAAACAAACAACCCAATCCAAAAATGGGCAGAAGAGCTAAATAGACATTTCTCCAAAGAAGATATACAGATTGCCAACAAACACATGAAAGGTTGCTCAACATCACTAATCATTAGAGAAATGCAAATCAAAACTACAATGAGGTATCACCTCACACCAGTCAGAATGGCCATCATCAAAAAATCTACAAACAATAAATGCTGGAGAGGGCGTGAAGAAAAGGGAACCCTCTTGCAGTGTTGGTGGGAATGTAAATTGATACAGCCACTATGGAGAACAGTATGGAGGTTCCTTAAAAAACTACAAATAGAACTACCATATGACCCAGCAATCCCACTACTGGGCATATACCCTGAGAAAACCATAATTCAAAGAGTTATGTACCAAAATGTTCATTGCAGCTCTATTTACAATAGCCAGGACACAGAAGCAACCTAAGTGTCCATCAACAGATGAATGGATAAAGAAGATGTGGCACATATATACAATGGAATATTAGTTGCCATAAAAAGAAATGAAATTGAGTTATTTGTAGTGAGGTGGATGGACCTAGAGTCTGTCATACAGAGTGAAGTTAGAAAGAGAAAAACAAATACCGTATACTAACATCTATATATGGAATCTGAAAAAAAAATGGTTTTGAAAAACCTAGGAACAGGACAGGAATAAAGATGCAGATGTAGAGAATGGACTTGAGGGCACAGGAAGCGGGAAGGGTAAGCTGGGACGAAGTGAGAGAGTGGCATATCCATATATACGCTACCAAATATAAAACAGATAGCTAGTGGGAAGCAGCCGCATAGCACAGGGAGATCAGCTCGGTGCTTTGTGACCACTTAGAGGGGCGGGCTAGGGAGGGTGCGAGGGAGGCGCAAGAGGAAGGAGATATGGGGGTTCATGTGTATGTATAGCTGATTCACTTTGTTATAGAGCAGAAACTAGCACACTATTGTGAAGCAATTATACTCCAATAAAGATGTTAAAAAAAAAAAAGCATCCAGTTTCTCACCATTAAGTGTGGTGATGTTAGTTGTAGATTTTTATACATGTTCTTTATCAAGTTGAGGAAATTTTACTCATTTCTAGTTTGCTGAGAGTTTTTAATTATGAATGGATGTTGGAGTTTATGAAATGCTTTTTTTCCTGAATCAAATGGCATGGTTATATGATGTTTTTCTTTAGCTTGTTGATGTGATAGGTTAGATTGATTTTTTTAATTTTTATTTTATTTTGGAGTATAGTTAATTAACAATATTGTGTTAGTGTCCAGTGTACAGCAAAGTGATTCAGTTATGCATATACATATATACATTTTTTTCAGATTCTTTTTCCCATATAGGTTATTACAGAATATTGAGTAAAGTTCCCTGTGCTGTGCATTAGGTCCTTGTTGTTTATCTACTTCATGTATAGTAGTATGTATATGTTAGTCCCAAACTCCTAATTTATCCCTCCCCTCTTCCCCTTTTGTAACCATAATCTTGTTTTCAAAGTCTGTGAGCCTGTTCCTATCATGTAAATAAGTTCATTTGTATCATTTTTAAAGATTCTACATATAAGTAATGTCATATGATATTTGTCATTCTCTGACTTACTTCACTTAGTATGATAATCTCTAGATCCATCCATGTTGCTGCAAATGACATTATTTCATTCCTTTTTTATGGCTGAGTAATATTGCATTGCATATATGTACCACATCTTCTTTATCTATTCCTCTGTTGATGGACATTTAGGTTGCTTCCATGTCTTGGCTATTGTAAATAGTGCTGCAATGAACATTGGGGTGCGTGTATCTTTATTATGCTTTACTCTCAATATATGCCCAGTAGTGGAATTGCTGGGTCGTATGGTAGTCCTATTTTTAGTTTTTTAAGGAACCTCCATACTGTTCTCCATAGTGGCTCTACCAATTTACATTCCCCCCAACGATGTAGGAAGGTTCCCTTTTCTCCACACTCTCCAGCATTTATTGTTTGTAGACTTTTTGATGCTAGATTGATTTTTGAATGTTGAATGAGTCTTGCATACCTAGAATAACTGTCACTTAGTCATGATGTATAATTCTCTTAATACTGTGCTGAATTTGATTTGGTCATATTTTGTTGAATTTTTGTATCTATATTCATGAAAATTATTAGTCTCTCATTTTCCTTTCTTGTAATGTCTTTATCTGGTTTTGGTATTAGGGTATGCTGGCCTCATAGAATGAGTTAGGAATTACAGTGGACCCTGTTCTGGACCCTTGAACAATATGATGGTTGGGGTGCTGACTCTCTACGCAGAGGAAAATCCACATATAACGTGGTCCTCTGTATCCACAGTTCTGCATCCATGGCTTCACCCAACTGCAGATTGTGTAGTACTGTAGTACATATTTAGTGACAGAAATCCATATATAAGATGGATCTTCACAAGCTAAACTCATGTTGTTCAAGGGTCAACTCTATTCTCTCTGCTTCTGTTTTCCGGATCCCAGTTTCAAAAATTATTGTTATCATTGGTAGAGTCAACATTTATTTAGATTTACAACATTTTTTTTTCTTTTTTGATTAATTTGTGCTTTTATTTGCTGGTATAACTACAGCAACCTGCGAATTTTTTTATTCTAAAAAGCACATTTTACATCACAGTCCAACAAACACATATATAATGTGTATACATATATAAAAGTGAAACAAAGTTTTTGCCAAAAACGTCTACCCTGAGTGTTAATTCTTTTTAAGACTTTTTAAAGAGGCTGAACTGCAGTTCATAATCACCAGAGTCCCTAGTTCATCTTAGGGTTCGCTTTATGAAGTGAATAGTGTTGTACATTCTGTGGCTTTGGACAAAAGTATGATGACATAAAATCATTATAATGTCATACAAAGTATTTTCACCGCTCATAAAAACTTCTGCATTCTATGTATTCATCTCCCCTCCCCCGCAAACTCCTGGCAACCACTGATCTTTTTACTGTCTCCATTGTTTTGCCTTTTCCAGAATGGCATATACACGGAATCTATTTTTCTTTTTTCCTTGAAGAGAGGGGTTCAAAGCCTTTATGCCTGTAACACCACTCATGGCCCAGCCACACGTGGACTGGACAGGCTCCAGGTGGCAAACACCCCCACTAAATACTGTAGCTTTCCTTCCAGTACTGAGCCCTGTTCCACTGGTCCTGCCCAGCAGCCATGTGCAGGTGAAGGGCGGATACGTGTTGGGTATCTGTTCATAGGAAGGCCACAAGTTTTGTGCCCCTTGTCACAATGAACCCTGATTCCTGTCGGGTGTGTTTTAAACAGGCGAGCCATTTCTTCAGACCCCCTGCTCTGAGCACACCCTGATTTACAACATTTTTTAACCAATGTGTTTTCTGTTTCATCTGGCATTTTATTTCTTCATTGTTTTTACATATTTCTCTTAGCAGGATTCTGTAGGAAATATAATCTTGTAGGTCTTGTATTCTGAAAATGTCTTTATTTCACCTTTGCTCTTGAATAATAGCTTATTTGGGTATAGAATTCTCATTTACAAAGTTCACTCTAATTTTCCCTCAGCCCATTCATGATTATTTTTCATTATCCTTTGGTATCTATTCTTGCTGAGGAAAAGTCTGTTGTCAGTCTGAGTAGTCTTTGCTTTCTGATACCTTTTAATATTTTCTCTTTAGCGTTGATGTTCTCAATTAATGGGACATTTTAAACCTGAGGACTCATGTCTTTCTTCAATTCTGAGATGTCCTCAGGCATTTAAATCTTTCATCACCCTTATGTTCTCTGTTCTCCATTTTGGGAACTCTTATTCTTTACAATTGGAAGTCTCAACCTATTTTCCATCTTTATTTCTTTAGACTGAGTTTTGGGTACTTGCCTCAGTTAGATTTTATAATTTATTAACTGTAAGTTTGGGTATATCCAAACTGCTGAGTATACCTTCTATTTAAATGATTGTTTTAAATTTTTCAGTATTTCCAGTTAGTTCTTTTCAGTATCTGCCTCTTCTCATTTCATAGCTTCCTCTTCTTGATTTATGAATACCATCCTTTATTTTCTCTCAGAGGATTTTAATAATATATACTTATGTATGCGTATTCTAATTCTTTCAAGGTGTTCTCATTTTTGCCAGCATGAGTTATTGTATTGGTTCACTCTTTTTCATGGCACTAGATGGGCTCATGCATTTTGTCATTTTATCTGCGAGCTCTTTGCGCAAGGAGTTTTCTTCTTCACTGTTGGATATTTTCCTGGTTTGCAGATTCTGTCTTTAAATTTGATCTTAGGTTAGTAGTCTCCTGTTCCTGCTCTGGGCAGAGACTAAATTTTGTATATTGGGTGTGAGTCAGTTTCCGGTCATGTAAGTGCCCCTATACCCATGTGCTGCTATGGGCAAGGGGTAGATTTCTGTTTACAAATCTAAGCAAGCTATTTTAGTCTATATTCTTGAGCAGAGAGCATGCTGTCCAGCCCTGACTTCACACCCAGGGCTCTCAGTTCAGTCTGCCACTGCCCTGAGTAAGGTGAGTATGGCACTGAAGCCTTGGTTCTTAGCACATACCTGACCTTGGCTCCCCATGAGTTCCCAGTAGCAGCCCCTATAGCTACAGGTTTCCATTCCATTTGGGGGTTTTGTCTTTCATTTATTTCTGTGTTTGTAGTAGAAGGGAATGTTTCAGTCTGTGCACACTCAGCCACCTTGACCTGGAAGGTCTGAGTTACTTTTATAATGGAAAGGAAAATGCATTCTAAAATAAACATTATGTATAAGAGGGTTAGCTCTATAGATATATGGTGTATCATAGAGATTAAGCACACAGCCTCTGGAGTTGGTCAGACCTGGTTTGGGAATCCTAGCCCTGTCACTTGCTAGCTGTGCAATCTTGAACAAATTATATAATCTGTGCATTCTACTTTCCCCCTTGCACAATGGGTATAACAATATTGTCTGGGTTATTGTCAGGACTGAATGAAATAATGAATATAAAACCCCAGGACAGTGCCTGGCACATAGAAGCTCCTCCCGCCCCACTTCCCAGGTCTTTACACAGACATCAGAATCGGGCAGAGTAGATGGAACTGGCATTTTTATTACTGGTGGAGTTGTTGGAAATATATTGGGTAATAGATATCTTTCCTCATGCCGTCATCAACCCCATTTCAACAAATTGTGTTGTAATATCCAGGTCTATGTAAAGAGTTTATTATGTATCTTAATACTGCTTTGTTGATGCCTCTCCAATAGTTCAACTGAATAGCAAAAATTTCAAAATATGTTGGTAACTTTTGGAGATTTCATAAGATGCGTTCGTTGTCTGTTTGTGTGGAGTTTTTTCTTTTGGTTGTGGGTGCTTTGAATGGCAGGGACCAGGTATAAGACTGGAGGAGAGTATCACTAGTTGGGCCTTGAACAAGATGCTAAATGTTATAAGTGATTCTGCGATTCCTTTTCTTAGCATGAGCTAAGTAGCTTGTAATGTTTTATAAAGTAAGACTCAGTTTTTCTACATTTCTCAGGTGCTTTCACTAGCTTACAAGGTCTTAAACATGCACTGATGGTCATATGTTTACATTTCCATCAGTCAGATACAAATCATCAGAAAACTATTTTTTATTGCCTGTCTTCCTTTTTTTGTATATGTGTACACACACACAATCAAAACCACAAACACAATGCTTTTATGTTTTTTCCTCCTGCAATCTGGACACAGGGACTCTTTATTCCTTTATTTACCTTATTTATGGCTGCCTTGGGTCTTCATTGCTGCGCGTGGGCTTTCTCTCATTGCAGTGTCTTGTCTTGTTGCAGAGCATGGGCTCTAGGCACACGGATTTCAGTAGTTGTGGCACATGGGCTCAGTAGTTGTGGCTCGTGGGCTCTAGAGCGCAGGCTCAGTAGTTGTGGCAAATGGGCTTAGTTGCTCTGCGGCATGTGGGATCTTCCCAGACCAGGGCTTGAACTTGTGCCCCCTGCATTGGCAGGCGGATTCTTAACCACTGAGCCACCAGGGAAGGCCCTCTTTATTCCTTTTTTAAAAATTGTGATAAAACCTACAAAACATCAAATTTACCATGTACACTATTTTTAAGTATACAGTTCAGTGGCATCAAGTACCTTTACATTGTTGTACGACTATCGCCACCATCCATCTGCAAAAATTTTTCACCAAAACACAATGTTTTGAAAACTATCGGTTTTATCAAATTTTAACGCTGAAGAAAGAAATGTAGACTCGGCAACATTGGCACTCTCGCTACTATATTTCAGAAGCAATAAAATATCCTTTTTTGAAAAATCTCTTCCCATTCATTGCAAGTCCATAGTAATGTTGCTTTTGGAAAACAAAATTTAAAACAGAAAACAAATGCTTTGTCCCCTGCTGGTATGTAACAACTGAAGTTTATAACAAGGTAACTATTTTATATCCCTCCAAGCTAGTTTAAACTACATCCTTCCTGTTGTGTTCTATCTTTTGGACAGGTATGTAATTAAGATAGATGGTGTATGATCCTATAAACTCCCTTCCCGGAGAATGTTCTGGTCAAATTCAGTTTGTTACATTATACTGTTCTTTTATATGTCCCTTATTGTCATACTTAGCAGTCTACAAAATATCAAAGGTAGGTCACTTTCCTTCCTAAAATGTTTTCAACCTTTGTTATATCCATTAAGGAAGTTATAATTCTAAGGTGTCTGAATTTTAGTGCTGACTGGTTAGATCTTTTTCTGGTATTAAGTGTGAGTATGAAAGCAATGAAACAATTTGTGAGAGTCATCTTTCATTTCTACATTTTCTAAGAATTTTGTAATCCTAGGAAAATATCCAGGACATCTTACTAGAGTGTGGTGTCCTGAGCTCCATCCTTCTTCTCAGGGCTTAAGAATGTTCTAGACTGTTTTACAGTGGGAATGGAGCACCCAGGATCAAGAGAAGGGGAGTGTCTAAAATCTCTGCCGGGAGTGGGCATCCCCCTCCTGGGTGGTCACCAGGCAAAGGGTGACTGTGGAGGAAGGGAAGCTTCACCCTCACCTGGAGGGGCAGCTGGCAAGTCATGGAGGCTGCCTGGCTCCTTGGTGCTCCCTCAAGTTGCCCGCGGTGGCCCTTCTATCCATTTTTTTCTTATTTCTGTTTGAATGGTTTCTTCATCCCACTCCCTCTTAGTCTCCCCTCCCCCCTAGTCTAGAATAATATTTTCTAGTTTCCCAGAGCAAATCCCACACATAAGCCCCACATTTATGCAACTTTTGGTCTAGACCCAGAGACTTCCCAGTCCAGAGACCTTTGAAAACTCCCACTCTGAGATTCCTTTCTTTTCTACCTTCCACCCTGTCACATCTCACCCTGAAGGCAACGGGCAAACAGGGGCTTGGAAAGGAGAGGTAGAGCTACAAAGAGCAAAAAGCGGGGAGGGGTTAAAATTTCAAAAACATTGTCCCACTGTGATGTAAAGTAGATTTTCACTGATAGAAATAAGATACAGTGGTCCATCTCCAGCCTCAAAGGATAGTATCTTTTTTTTTTTTTTTTTTTTTTTTTCGGTACGCGGGCCTCTCACTGTTGTGGCCTCTCCCGTTGTGGAGCACAGGCTCCGGACGCGCAGGCTCAGCGGCCATGGCTCACGGGCCCAGCCGCTCTGCGGCATGTGGGATCTTCCCAGACGGGGCACGAACCCGCGTCCCCTGCATCGGCAGGCGGACTCTCAACCACTGCGCCACCAGGGAAGCCCAGGATAGTATCTTAAAAAAAAGAAAAAAAAAAAAAGGAGAATTTGCTATTGAGAAACTTAAGGTCCTATGAGGAAAATACTATTAGAGCTAGTATTACAATCCTGTCTGCACACGGGAATCACCTGGGAGATTTTTTCTTAATGCCACAAGTAGGGTGCCTTGACCCACCCCTGGAGCCTTCAGTTTAATTGGCCTGGGGTAGAGCTCCATGAAAAGCTCTTTTTAAAATATCCCCAGGCATTCAGTGTAGGACAGAAACCCTCAGGATATAAGCAGGGCTGCCACAGTGCCTGGGCCCACAATAATTTCAGGGCTCCACAAAAATGTTTAATTTATTTTAAAAGTAGGAGAAAAAATGAACTTTAAGGTGGAAGAAAACGTGTTACTATATAATATCAAAATATTTTTCTTTATACCAATGCCTTCATAAAATACAATTTTATATATATACAGTTTATATATATAATTATATATACAATTATATAATACAATATATATATTTTATTTAATATATATTTTATATATACAATTAATATATAATTATATGTATATAATTATACACACACACGCGCACACACACAAAGGTGCCCAAGGCCCATGTAAGTCGTAATGCAGCCATGTATTAAAAGGACCAGCATAAGGGTACATCTTTGAATATCCCTAAATATAGCTGTTCAGTTCACATTAAGTTAACACATTGAAATATGTCAGTGATGTCTGCGCTTGGTATTGGCGATAATGGTGCCTTGAATTTCCCTTTGTCATGCCCTGTCCCCTACAGATGGTTCAGGGGATCTCCATCCTGTTTCAACCAGCTACCTGTAAATTTTCCTGTGTTGCCAGTGACAGCCTAAAAGGCATCCTTGAGTGTCTTGTCTTCCATCCAAACATCCAGTATCTTGCTGATGTTTGATTCAGAGCCACTGACCAGGTCCCTAAGGTCAGAATAGACTGGAGAGCTCAGAGAAAAAAAGCAACGTTGGCCCTGAGCCAGAGGCCCGGGGAGACTCTGGTCCCCACCAACGTGGGGCTCTCTGCCTGGGCTATGTTGTCCTCTCATGCCCCAGCTCAGCTGTTACCTGGCCCCTCCTGTGGGCAGCTTCCTAAGGCTGAGTGACACATACCTTGCTGCCCCCTTGCCCTCTTTCCAAACCCATATCCATATTTTTTATTTTTTATTTTTTATTTTTTTTAAAAGAGAACGCTTTAATACAAGGAAGAATTTTTTTTTTTTTTTTTTTTTTCCGGTATGTGGGCCTCTCACTGTTGCGGCCTCTCCCGTTGCGGAGCACAGGCTCCGGACGCGCAGGCTCAGCGGCCATGGCTCACGGGCCCAGCCGCTCCGCGGCATGTGGGATCTTCCCGGACCGGGGCACGAACCCACGTCCCCTGCATCGGCAGGCGGACTCTCAACCACTGCGCCACCAGGGAAGCCCCATATCCATATTTTAAAAGTCATCTTCCTCATGTTGGCACAAACTCTGGAATTCTCATGGCGAGGGAAAGGCCTATGGATATCAATCTCTGCGTCCTTGAATTTCATGGAAGGGATTGGGGAACAGAGGGGACAGATCAGTGCTGGGCTCAGCTGGCACAGGGCGGGGCTCAGAGGAGGCCAATACCTATAAGAGCTGCCTGTGAAACTGAAGGAGAGAGAGAGAGAGAGAGGGGAGGGGGAGAGAGAGAGGGGAGAGAGAGGGAGAGAGAGGAGAGAGAGGAGAGAGAGAGAGGAGAGACAGAGAGAGAGAGGGGGGAGACAGAGAGAGGGAGAGAGGAGAGAGAGAGGGAGAGAGGAGAGAGAGAGAGAGAGAGGGGGAGAGAGAGGGAGAGAGGGAGAGAGGAGGCAGAGAGGGAGAGAGGGAGAGAGAGAGAGGGAGAGAGGAGAGAGAGGGAGAGAGGAGAGAGAGGGAGAGAGGAGAGAGAGGGAGAGAGGAGAGAGAGGGAGAGAGGAGAGAGAGGGAGAGAGGAGAGAGAGGGAGAGAGGAGAGAGAGGGAGGAGAGGAGAGAGAGGGAGGAGAGGGGGAGGGGGAGAGGGGGAGAGGGGAGAGGGAGGCTCAGAGAAAGCTACCCGTCAGAACTTGTTGTGGCTGCTCTATGTGCTGAAGTTTCCCTGGCTTCCAGCAGGAACTCCTTTCAGAAACTCTGGTCTGAAACAGAGGAGGATGGCTTGGGATGAATCATCCCCTAGAGGCCTTCCAGTCTGAAGTCTGTGACTCTCCAGCAAAGCTCCAGTCCTGACAGACCCAGGAGCAGTGGAGGCTGCTCCTCCACTTAGTAATTCAGAATTCGATCTTGGGCAAATTGTGTGGCTTTTCTGAGCCTCAACTCCCTCATCTTTAAAATGGGGATGAGAACATCTACCAGGTTGTTCTGACATTTAAATATTAAATGTGAAATTCCTCAAGTTGCTCAAGAAATCCAAGTTCCTGCTGTAATTACAGTCACTTTGACCACAGGACTGTGGGCAAAGGGAATCACCAGTCTGTGGCCCTCAACCTGCTCTTGAGTTAACTGGCTCATAGCCCTAAGGTAAGTCCTTACACTTAAGTTCTAGGAAAATAAATCATATCTACTTCTGCAAGATAAACTAAATTCTAGTTTTCATTAGTTCAAGGCCAAGTCACTAAATAGTCACACCTGGCTTTAGACATATCCAAGAAAAATGTGTTCTGGAAGGAGAAATCCCTTGTTAGAAGGTGTTGGCCATCAGAAATGAACAAAAATACTTAGCCTTGGCAGGGGGGAGGTTTGTTTCCAACTGAGGTTGAAGGGGCTTGAGCTGCATCTTGACAGTAGCAGCCTCAAAAGCAATTTCTCTAATAAACTGATCTCCACTCCGCTTCTTTCCTTGCCCCCAGTGGCTCTCCTTATTTATTTATTTATTTTTGCGGTACGCGGGCCTCTCACTGTTGTGGCCTTTCCCGCTGCTGCGGAGCACAGGCTCCGGACGCGCAGGCTCAGCGGCCATGGCTCACGGGCCCAGCCGCTCCGCGGCATGTGGGATCTTCCCGGACCGGGGCACGAACCCACGTCCCCTGCATCGGCAGGGGGACTCTCAACCACTGCGCCACCAGGGAAGCCCGCTCTCCTTTTTTTTTATTATCAGGAAATACCTGCCTGGAAGTGGGGGTCAGTTGCTGATTAAATGCTTTTTCCACAGTTAACAAATACGTACCGAGTGCACACTTTGTATGGCTCCTAGTGTGAGGGTCTAGAAGTAGATTTGTGGCGTTCGGCACCACCCTCTCCTTCAGGAACTGCTCATCCTTTGGCTTCTATCAGAGACTTCCCTGGTTCTTCCTGACGGCTCTCTGGGACCCTTCTCCTTCTCCCTTGGCTGGTACCCGCTGCTTCCTCAGCCCTTAGTGAGGGAACTTCACTCTCCTCTCCTGGCGCCTGGTCCAGTCCTTACTCTCCTTTACCCTCTACTTCCCAACCCCGCCTCCTGCTGCCTGGGGGGCATTTCCACTGAAAAGTGCCATCCTTACCTCACAGTCCATGGAAACTTCATCATCCCTCATAAAACAATCATGCCTATTTAAGGTGCTCCAAGCCACCAGCCTTGAAACCTCAGTTTTGTCTTTGCTTTTTCCATTCCCACACTGCACACATTTGCTCCCCAACTCCTAGGGGTCTTCTTTGGAAATTTTTTTCTTCCCTCTCCCTCCCTGCTGCAATCCCCTCTCATCACTTTGCTGGTTCCTGGGCTGCCGGTTTCTGCCATCCCAGGTTTCCAGGGTCATTTAAGGGCCCTCTGTAGGATGCAAGTTCCATTCGAGCCATTTTGAGGTATCCAAGTGCTGTTTGGTTAACTTGAGCCCCCTCACTTTGATATTGGATGCCTTTTCCACCATCTGGCCCCATCCCCCATTCTAGTATGATTCCCTACAGGCAGCCTCCATTCAGGAAAAGCCAGACCACACTCTGAATACTGTTCACACACCCTGTCCACCTTGGGTGTCTTCCTGGACTCACCTGCATCTGGACCCATTATTTCTAGGATAGCTCAACTCCACTTTCTCCAAAAAGTCTCCTTTGACCATTGCTGCCTCTTTTGGATAAGTACAATCCAAATCTCCCCATCACTATTATTTTAAATGTTTGTTTTTTTTAGGTACAAGTGACATTTGGCATTGTATTAGTTTCTGGTGTACAACATAATTCGATATTTGCATATACTGCAAAATGATCACCACAATAAGTCTAGTTAACTTCCAGTTACAAAGATTTTTTTCCTTGTGCTGAAAACTTTTAGGATCTAATCTCTTAGCAGCTTTCAAATATGTAATTCAGTATTATCAACTATAGTTACCATGCTGTACATTACATCCACATGACTTATTTTATGACTGAAAGTTTTTACTTTTTACTCCCTTCACCCCCTTCACCCGTTTGAACCCCCTCAGTTCCTCCCACCTGGTAACCACCAATCTGTTCTCTGTATCTATTCTCTGAGCTTATTCTTTGTTTGTTTTTGTAGATTCCACATATAAGAGAGATCATATGGTATTTGTCTTTCTCTGACTTGTTTCACCTAGCACAATACCCTCAAAGTCCATCCATGTTGTCGCAAATGTCAGGATTTCCTTTTTTATGGCTGAATCATATTCCTTCTTTTTAATGGCTGAATAATATTCCATTGTATGTTTATACTATATCTTCTTTAGCCATTCATCCATCAAGGGACATTTAGGTTGCTTCCATAGTTTGGCTATTGTAAATAGTGCTGCAATGACATTGGGGGTGCATATATCTTTTCAAGTTAGAGTTTTCATTTTCTTTGGATAAATACCCAGGAGTGGAATTGCTGGATCATATGGTAGTTCTATTTTTAATTTAGGGGGAACCTCCACACTGTTTTCCATAGTGGCTGAAACCAATTTACATTCCCACATCCTCACCAACACTTGTTATCTCTTGACCTTTTGATAATAGCCATTCTGAACAGGTGTGAGGTGATAGCTCATTGTGGTTTTGATTTGCATTTCCCTGATGATTGCTGAGCACCTTTTGTCGTACCTGTTGACCATCTGTACGTTTTCTTTGGAAAAATGTCTATTCAGATCCTCTGCCCCCTTTAAAATCAGAGTGTATTTTTCTTATTAAGTTGTATGAGTTCTTTATATATTTTGGATATTAATCCCTTATCAGATATGATTTGCCAATGTTTTCTTGCATTCACTATTACTTTTTGTCTTTCTATATTGTAATTTTAAATTATTGAATTTTCAAGTGTCTATTTCATTCCATACGTCAACAAACATTTACTTATTAGCACAGGTTGTGTGATATTCCATGTCTGTTTTCTTAGGTAATCTTCACAACCTGGTGGGGTGGGTATCCTCCCATTTCACAGGTAAGAAAACGTTTTTTGCTCAAATTCCCGCAGCTGGTCGGCATTCTGCAGTTTCCCCTGGAGCGGGCCTCAACAAGATACCAGAAATCTGACTTCTAATCCCAGTCCTACTACCATCAGCTGTGTGACCTTACGCATCTCACTTCCCTGCCTCCCTAACAGGGACGGACATTTATTATTGGCGACACCTCCACCAGTATTTCTAGACTTCGTAGGTGCTCAATAAACACTTGCAGATTTGATTGTGGTAGGAGAAAAGTTATACCTTAAAGTTTCTGACCAGGTAGGGAGAAAAAGTCTGCCTGTAAGGGTAGGGAGAAAACTGGGCCAAGGGGCCATGGGGAAGGGACAGAAGGGAAGTCGGGGGTGCGGAACAGGCAAGGCTCCTAGGAGACGGGGAATTTGGAACTGCCGGGGCTCGGAGGTGAAGAGTACCGGAGACGGCGGAGGGGAGGTGGGAGGACATTCCTATCTGGGGAAGGGTGAGGACAAAGCGTAGCTGGAGAGGAGTGTGAGGCCTGATGCGGTGGGATGGGGAAGAGGTGCTGGCTGAGGGGCGGGCGCGTCCCGGCCGAGCCGAGTAGGCGCGGTGTCGGGGTGCGGGGAGACTTGTCCCGAGGGCCGGGGCGGCACGAGGGCACGCGGGAGTGCAGGGAAGGCCCGCCGAGCTTCTGGAGCGGGCGGGACTAGCCGGCTCGGGCGTGGGGCGGGGGGCGTGCGCCGGCCTCCCCAACCCGGGCGGCCCCGGCCCCAGCCCCTCCTCCCCGAGGGCGGGCGGGGCGGGGCCCGGGCTCGCCCGGCCTCTTGGCGGCGCCGCGGTCCCTGCACTCGGGCCGGGCTCTGCTGGCTGCGGCTGGAGCGGGACCCGGGCGGCGGCGGCGGTAAGTGAGCCGGGAGCGGGCGCGGGGACTTGGACTGGGAGGCCGAGGTGTCGTCGTGGGCGGCGGGGTCCGGAGGGGCTCGGGCCCGCCGTCCGAGCCGCGCGCCGCGCCGCGCCCGCCGCCAGGCGCGCGGGTCCCGGGGGCTGTAAAGTGCGCTCCTGGCTCCCGCTCGCGCGCCCTGGCGGGGAGACGTGCAGGACAGATGGTCGGGTTCCCGGGGGCCCGCGTCGGGGCCGGGGCGAGGGAGGGGCTCCGAGACCGCCGTGTAGTGAAGAGGGGCTGGCAGCCTTAGCACCCTTGCCTCGACCCTCGGGCTCGAGTGACTGCTGCGAGTGAGCCAGGGTTCCTCCCGGACCCAAGCGAGCACCTCGGTCCCTGTCGACTCTGTTTTACTTTATTTCTGGGCGTGCTGGTCTCGACCATCCCTTGAAAAGAAAGGGCGGGTGGGCGTCCCTCTCTCCCTGGCTTTCCCGGTCCAGGCAGGTCGTCCTGAAAGACCCCGCCTCACGTACGGCACACATCCTAGCTTTCCAAGGGACTTTTCCAAGTTGCATCACTGTTTGGCCTCTACACAGGTGCTTGGCTGTCATGTTGGAGTTAGTTACAGAGGATTTTTTAAAAAAACTTTGTATATTTACTCTGTGTATACCCCTTCACCCCAAGGCTGCGGTGCCTTTCCAACGCTGCTCACAACGCGCTGTTCAAAACACGTTGCGGATTTCTTTTGGGTATTGGTTCTCAAACTTGGCTGCACTTCTAGAGAGTTTTAAAAAATTCTGATGCCTAGGTCCCACCTCTAGAGATCCTGATTTAGCTGGTCTGGGGCGCAGCCTGAGCAATGGAATTTAAAAAGCCAGGTGATTCTAATGTGCTTTGGGTTGTGCTTTTCGCTTTCCACACCCACTTTCTGAACTGTTAAGAGGAGATCATCTCAGCTGCTCTGGATTCTGCCTTGTGTAATCCACCTTTGCACCTGAAAAACCTGTGGGCTGGTGCTTTCCAACTTTAAACTGTAGATGGTGCGTTTTTCTGGAGTTCCCTCTGCTTCTACCTCTCTCTTCACAGAAAATATTGCTAGTGCACTTTCTGCCAAGGAGGTGACAGTGGAGGGATTAAAGTCATGAAGTCCTTGAAAGGGTCAAGGTTATGCTACAGGGTTCTTATTCAGGGAAATTAAGTGATAGTTTGACTTGTCCTATTTGGAAAGGATTTCAGATTAAAAGGAGGAAAAATAATTTAGGAATCCATCAGCTTTTGGAGATCCTCTGGCACAGTTTATGATTCTGCATAAATGTGTGGGGAAATTTTTTAAGAATGCAAGCTGACAAGGTCCTTATTATTTTGTAGTTGATATGGTGTTAATATGTGTGTTAAGCTTCATTGTGTAGATCGGGCTTATTCCCACTGTGTGATTAAGCCCAGCAGATGTAATTAACACAGTGTATCTTTCTTGTTGATAGCATAATATCTGAGTTAGGGAATTGGTGCCTACAGTAGCATGACACATCTGAGGTGAGACCTTTGCCACTTGTCTAATGATCTTAAAAATGATAGGGAAATAGGCATAAGGAAAAATCGAATATATGGCTACATTGACTGAATTTGAGCATATGTTTTCTTATAGTGTGTTATTGTGACAGTCTCCTGGGATCTTGGTTAATTTACTGTGGTACCTAAGTATGATGTTTGTATTCGATTCCCACCTGTATGCTACGTGGCCACAAACCAGTGGATTTCATTTTTTTCTTAGGCGCTGGCCCTCTATGTGACATTTTTATTAGTAGTGGTGTGACATTCTTTTAAGAGAATGCCCTCCAGAGTTGGAGGAAAGTTTGTGTTCATTTCTAGCTCCTAACGTGCGTCAAAAGAACATTCATTTTGAAAAAATTCAAAATGGTAGAGTTCGGTCCCAGTTGGTTTCTCTCTCTTTCCCATCTTCCATTACCATGCGCTGCTCCTATCCCTGTGCTCAGTTGCTGGAAGTGGGGCCGCGGTGGCATTGGGCTTAACTGTCTTGGCTTGAGAATGGAGGTTATGTGGAGGGCATGGTCTCACAGGGTGGCCCCTGGCCGGAATCCTCAACCTTTGGGGGAAGAAGACCATATGGAAAGTGTTTTCCTACTGTTGAGTTTTTTTGTTTTTTTTGGACCAGGCCAACAAAATGAAGCCATGTTACTGACTGGTTCGTTAACTTGCTAATCTTATCTCCATTTAGGGGCAAAATGTTGATGATGCTGTCAAACTCCTAGTGCCTGAAAAGTTACACCTGAACAGCAATGGTTAAACTGTGAATATAATGGTACATTCTGGAAAAAAAGCAAGAAAAAGTATGTGTAACTATGGACCTAACAGATTTATTTAAGCATTTCTCCCTTTTTAGTAGTAACTCTAATATTCTAAAGTGATTAGAAGAAAGTAAGTGAAGAAAGAGTTAGTGAGGGGCTTCTTTATTTAGAGAAAGGGTATGCAGCATTCAGAAGACTGATCTTTGATTTGTGCTAAGAATAGACTTCCCTATTGGCTTTTTTCCCCCCCTTCACGTAAGGATAGTTAATTTGCTTGTATTGATGGGGTTGGGGATGGTTTAAAGGATTCAATGGCCTCCTTAACTCCCTCTGTCCCCAGCCCTGCCTGCAACCCATTTATCTAAGAGGTGCCATTGACCCTTTTAAAAAACACAACTGATTTTGTGCTCTTCCTTTCTTTGCCTCCTCTGATCCTGGCACTAAAGGGCAGTGAAATGGCTGAAAGGTTGGCATCAGAGGAGAAAAACAAAGTTCAAGGGGAATTGAAAATTGGGTAATTTTCCATGAATGACCAAGTGCTTACTTTATTCTGTCACATGACATTGCTGTTATCAAGAAACAAGTTATACCATGAAAACCCTGAAAGTAGAAGAGAAGAAAGGGGGATTTGATGGAAAGAGCACCAGGGTTGACCGGCTTTCACGTAGGGGAAGCTGATTGGAGTTTTCAGTCAAATGCCCCAGTCCGACCCCACTTTCCTTCTTCAGGCACTGTCCTCCGTCCCCCAAACCAATATCCCTGGGAGAGAGAGTGCTTCATCTTAAATTCATACCAAATTTTTGTTTTTGTGGTTTCTTTATTCAGTCATATAACAAATTCAGTTCTTATGAAGCCCCCAGTCCTTGCTAAGCTCTGTTATCATTCACCGATCTCGTGGTAAACGGGGTATGGAGCTTGAAATCTGGTGGAGATGTAAACTAGGGGTTATAGTAAGTTGGGAACTCTTAGACGCACGATGAGCATGAAGAACTGGGGGGGGAGCCGGGTACCACCTGGCTCGCCTCCCCTGGGTGTATAGATACCTTGTCAATTCACTGGCAAAGCAGACACAAGAAAAGCTCTTCTTGGGTTTAAATTATTTTATTAAGTCCCTACGTCAAGTTTTAAATAATTGACTTCAGATACTTTTCTGATGGACGAGAGGGGTTTGTACGCCGATCCTGCCAAGGGAAAGTGAGGAGTGAGGAAGGAGGAGTTAGGATTCTGGCAGGTGCGATTTGCTTAAGGAGTACTTAGGCAAGCAGTGCAGGGATACGACCGGTGTTGGGAAGCTGGCGGAGTACGTGGCTGGATCCCTTTTTGCCATGATGGTAACTGGCAACCTCAGCTTAGTGAGTAGAGGCTACCCCTCCTGTGCAACTGAGCTGGGAGGAGGGTAACAGCAGCCATTGCACTTTGAGAGCAGGTGGGTCGGTTCTTGTCTGCGGCTCCGGCCAGTGTGTGGATGTTCGTTCTTTATCATACTGTTGTCCCTTTAGCTCAGGTTTCCTTGGACAGACAGGAAACTGGACTTCACACTGCTTTTCCTTGGGAAGGTGGTTTCCAAACAAGTGACTCACAGGACTAATAACCCCAGGGTTGTAAGAGTAGTTACATTTGTTGACTGTCCACCTTTCACGTGTCAGGTAGCGAGCGGGGCACTTGCCCTCTGTTGCTTTAAAACCTGTACGTTCCTGAGGGGCAGGTGGAAGTGGCCTCATTTTACAGATGAGGAAACTGAGGCCCAATGAGATCCTGGGCAGCTCAGGCGCTCTAGAGGAGTGGCAGAGCTGAGGTTCCAGAGCTCTCGGGTCTGCCTGAATTCAAAGCTGAGGCCTTTCCACTGCTCCTTGTGCCTCTGAAGCAGAACTGATTGGGAAATTGAGTTTTCTGTGCCTTGTTTTTCTAACACCACAGTCCCCTTAGAGCTGGATTGATTTACTGTTTTCCTCTACGGGACGATGCGTAATGTTAGACCGAAGATCACTGCGGGCTTATCATCCCAAGGGAAATTCTATGAAATCCTATTTTTCTGGGTTTTTTTAAACGGAGAGGATAGATTAGGCTGTTTAGAAAGGCTCTGAATGGATCCCAAATCCTAGGTTAGAGAGACATTGTCTCCACATTTCTTCAAGTTCTGCAAACCTCTGAATTTCTGGAGATAATTGGTCCTTGGGTAAGAGATTAAAAACAAAGTTCAGTGTCGAATATTCTGGAGCAAAACGAAGCCGTGCACGTTCAGTTCCTATTTATGTGGTACTAGCAACAAAAACAAAACTTTGCTGCCTTGTTAAGTACCTCAAGCTCTTAAAATTACAGGTCAGAAGGGTTTAGAGGCGTGCGGAGCTATAATTAGGAAAGGTTAAGTTGAAAACAGGGTTACCGCGTGTGTGCCCATTACTGCAATGGGCTCTAGCTCTATATTTCACCCTAAGAAGGATCAGCTCGATGGAGGGTCATCATGGAGTTAGTGTTTGGGATTAGAGCACAGGGCATTTTGTCATGAACATGGAATATTTCAGCCTCTTGTTTTATAGGGCGGGTTTAGCCCCTGCTGTCCAATCACAGGGCTTTCTGCTTGCCTTTGGTAGAGTACGTAATGGCTCAGGCTGTTATATACTTTGTAGTTTTCTTAAGTCTATAAAGCATATAAAGTTTTCTTAAGTCTAAAGTCTATAAAGTCTATATTTATTATTAATAATCTTTCACCCTTGCTTATCTCTTTGCTAGAGGATTGAGGCAAGATGATCAAGATTTTCTAGTTTTGGCTTTAATAATTCTCCAGAATTATTAATAATAATTATTAATAATTCATTAATTATCTTTATTTTATTATTAATAATACTAATAATTATTTCTAATAATTATTAATAATCTTTCACCCTTGCGTATCTCTCTGCTAGAGGATTGAGGCAAGATGATCAAGATTTTCTAGTTTTGGCTTCAATAATTCTCCTTAGTTTTACTTCTGACTCCCCCTGGCTTTCTAGCCTGTATTTTATTGCATTTGAAACTGGCACTCTGTTTTCCCTTGCAAATTGGAGGCCATTCAGGGAAGAGGACCCCCTGCAGCTAAGACTCCTCCCAGGGATCCTGAAACGTCAGTGTTGTTGATACCATTTTCCAGGTGAGGAACCTGGTGAGGTCTGGAGTTTTGTGGTTCCAGTTCAGAGTTTGAGACGCTCTTAACGGCTGCCCTCTCTTTTGATTTTATTTCAGAGGAAAAAGAAATGGCCCAGTTTCCAAAGTCGTAAAGAGGTTCTAATATATCCTATGAACTAATCCATATCCTTGAGCTTTGTTGTAGCTGTATTACAGACAGCTTTTTGTAAAAAAAAAAAAAAAGAATTTGCTCCTCCATTTTTGCCTATAAGATTTTTATCCTCCTTATTAAAAACAGTGACTTAGAATTGCACAGCAGCAGCTGAAAAGTGGATTAGTCTCTCTCCTTGCCCTAATCAAATATCAAAAACCTGGAAAGTTTACTGAGTGGTGATTACAGTGAAAGCTTTAAGAGTTGGAGAGGAACTGATAGAGAAAGAATGGAGGGAGAGATAAGAGAGAGTAGTTTGGAAAGGGACTGCTGGCTGGAGTTTACCAAATTTAAGATTTTTCCTACTTGTGAGTTTCAGGCTTGAGGCTTGAGCACCTTTGTTTCACATGTAGTCAGGCCAGCTCAGCCCTAACTGTGCTGCCCTGAGCCACCCGAAAGCTGTTTTGTGGGGTGGGGTGGGGTGGAATGGGGTGTAAGGTTAGAGGGAGAGAGGAGGTAGGGAAGCGGGGGGAGGATTAGAGCCAATAGTTAGCTGGTTCTTCAGGTCTGGTCTGCTCAGGGCATGACCACCTCTTGCTAAGGGTCTGGATACCTGCCTTGAGTCCAGCTTCCTGGGCGTGAGGCAGCTGGGTGGGGTGCAGAAGAGTCACCGGACTTCCCAGGAGGCCTGCCCAGATCAGTGATTCTCATAATAATAGCAGATGCTTCTGGAGCGTTTACGTCCAGCCTTGTCTGAGAGTGTTCGACATAGCTCTGTGGGATGGGTACTATCATAAACCCATTTTCCTGGTGAGGGAAAGAAGGCCGTGAGAAATTGGGTCACTTGTCGAAGTTGTGCAGCTACCAAGTGGTTGGATCCAGGGTTCAAACTTGTCTGGCCCTGAGATGTGCTTCTCTGGACCCGGAGCGCTGGTTAGTGCACGGGCTCTGCATTCGTCCCCTCGATTCACCCACTCATTCATTTCTTCACAAATTGTTGGCTGCTTGCATGTGCCTTTATCTCAACAATTAGAACACCATCAGTGCCCTTGGCTAACATGTCGGAGGAACCCCCCTCCCCCCAAAACCTGTAAACAGACCTGTAAAGCGGAGGGCTCTCTCAGCTGACCTCGCACCCCCGTGTGTAGCAGAAACTAGAGGCTCCATAAAGTTTTGTAGGAGGAAGGACAGAAGTCATTCAGCTTTTTGAAACGTGACGTCTTGTATTTCATCTGTGTCTCTCTAGCAGCCACAGTGATTTCTAAACAGAAAGACAGATGAGCGCTAAGAAGGGTGAGACTGTGGGGGAATGTTTCACCAAAATAATAAGGGGAAATTCTTGATAAAGGCATGTTTTAAAAAATGTATTTCGGGCTCTCATGGTCAGTGATTGCTGTTTGTATTTGTGCTTAAAGCACTGGTATTCAAAGGGCATGCCTACTCCCAGCTTGCAGGTTATTTAGTGAGTCAAGGAGGCCCTTCAGCCTTCCGGGCACGGCTGGGACTGTTTTTGCAAGCAGAACGCATTGTCTTTGGACTTGAGGATCAAACCCCTGGAGGGTTCAAGCCCACCTCCCTCTTCTCGGGGCAAGGCTCCGTTTAACATTGCAGGACGTGAGCTGGTAGAAGGTAGATCCGCCTCTGGTCTTCCTGTTCCATCTTCCCACTGTGGGGTGAGAGCACTGGGGGCTCAACCGCTTGAATTGGAAACCACATTTACCCATCACAAGGAGTGTGGTGTTCTGGGCAGGTTTCCCATCCATTTCAGGGTTGTTTCCTCATCTGTAAAAGGGGCATGTAGCTCTTACCTCATAGAGCTGTTAGGGCCACATCTCTTGGACATAGTCTAGTGGCTCTCAAAAATGGGGCCCCCGCTGGGGGACATTTGGCAGTATCTGGAGACATCTTGGTTGTCACGACCAGGGGTGGTGGTGGCTACTAGCATCTAGTGGATAGAGGCCAGGACTGCTGCTAAATACCCTACAATGCACAGGACGGCCCCCATAACAAAGAATTATCCAGCCCAAAAGTCAGTACTGGGAGGCTGAGAGCCCTGGCAAGGTGGCACCTCTAACAGCGGTGGTGGTTTTTAACATCTCTTATCAAAGGGAGCTGATGGCAAGTGGCAAAGAGCCCTGATGTCTTAAGTGGGGTGGAGGGAATGGAATTTAACCTTTTATTGGTGCTTCTGGGTTACCTCACAAGCGGCCCTGAAATGTGGGAAGAGCTGTTTTCTTCTCCATTAGCGTGCTCCTTAACTTCATTTGTAATTGCGTGCACTATTTACATATAAATAATACATATAGATTTACATATAAATAACCTATATGCTAAAAAACATCCCTAACAACTCAGTAGTTAAACCTGGCTCTTCAGGAAGACAGCAGAGTGGGGCCCTGGAGTAGAAGCCAGGTGCCTGCACCCACCATGCGGCCTGTCCTTGGGAGGCTGGCTTTTCTCCCCCAGGAAAGGACGGGTAATCACATCACCCTCCTATCTTACTACATTGTTCCCGGGACTAAATACAGTAAATCCGAACACATGAAAATCGCTCTGTCCACGTGAAGTAGTTCTACACATGTGAAGGTGTAGTTTGATTCCTAAGGTGTGATTTTGAACGTGTTTTTCAGAGAACTCTGTGGTCCCTCAAGAAATGCCAGTGAAAAAGGATTAGGGCTCAACAGCCAAGCAATATCCGTGTTGCGGGCAAAGTGGGAAACTAGGCCCAGAAAACATTCCTTCAGCAGAGCGTACGATTCGGTGGCAGAGTGGCCGTGCTCTGAGTTGGGGTGTAAGCTACCTGCTCTCCTCCCTCTGGCTTCATCCTTTGGCTTTTCCCCTATCTGCTGGGTGACCCTGGGCAAGCTCCTGGACCTCCCTGTGCTTTGGTTTCCTCACCTGTAAAATGGGGCTAATGATAACAACACCACCCACCTGAGGACAGGTGCGGTGGGGGGGGAAGTGACTTGGCTTTAAGGGCATAGTGCACGTGGGAAGCCTAACTCAATAAATGAGTTATTAGTAAAATAATACTATTTATTATTTTGGCCTATAGCATGTATATTTATATTCATGTGAGGAAAGGATTGCTCCTGGGTTAGGAGCTGAGAAAGGATTTTTCCGGAGTTCCTGTTATCATTTTCTATTTTATGGTGGTAAAATACATACTGTGTAAAATTGCCCATTTTCGCCAGTTTAAAGTGTACAGGTCAGTGGCATTAAGGACATTCCCAGCATTGTGCAACCATCACCCCTGTCTCATTCCAGAGCTTTTTCGTCACCGGAGAGGGAAACCCTGTAGCCACTATGCAGTCATTTCACATTCCTCCCTTCCCCCAGGCCCTGGCACCACCAGTCTACTTTCTGTCCCCGTGGAATTGCCTATCTGGGTATCTTATATAAATGGGATCATACAACGTGTGGCCTTTTGGTCTGGCTTCTTCCAGTAAGCATCATGTTTTCCAGGTCCATCCATGCGCTGTAGTGAGTATCAGCACTTCATTCCTTTTACCTGGTGTCTTTGTAGAGTAACCCAAGCCTCCGTTTCATCAGGCCTATTCTCCCACCTCGTGTCCTGTTTTCAAGCTTTAGAACATCTTTCTTCGGGTTCTTTTTGGCCAACCTTAGTTTTTCCACTTTTCCTCTCCGGTGATTCTAATGACCCTTGAAATGAATATTGGAGTGACATTGTCACGCCGGGTTCTCTGTGCCGCCGGGGAGTAGGTCTTATTAGGTATTTTATTTCTGCTGAAGAATTAGCAGCAGGGGGACACACACCGGCCCAGAGTTGTGCTTCATTTCCCCAGGACAGCATGGCAGGTTTAAAAACAAGTGTCTGGAAAACACCCACCAGACCATTTTATTCCTCTGGGTAAAAAGCTTTCCACATGAGAAGTGGCCCTCAATTAAGTCGTTTAATAAAAACCTCCCTCTGTTTTAAAGCTTTCTTGGGAAGTGTTTACTTTTTTTTTTTTTTTTTTTTTTTTTGCGGTACGCGGGCCCTCTCACCGTTGCGGAGCGCAGGCTCCGGACGCGCAGGCTCAGCGGCCATGGCTCACGGGCCCAGCCGCTCCACGGCATGTGGGATCTTCCCGGACCGGGGCACAAACCCGCATCCCCTGCATCGGCAGGCGGACTCTCAACCACTGCGCCACCAGGGAAGCCCACACTGCGGGCTTCTAAATGAGCTGCTGTGGAGTCAGGGATCCTTAACCCGTGACTTTAATAATATCCTTTGCTTTAGATTTCCAGGTGGAGGCCTGGGCCAGATTTGTAGCGTGTCATTGACCCAGACAATCTGGACTCTCTCCTCCCCACCCCGCTTAAACCACGAATGATAGAAGATTCAGAGAAGCCTGAAGCCCCAGAGATGTAAAGCTAGCTCCTGGAGGGAGAGGCCAGACTGAAAGGAGATGGTGTGTCACCTCCATCCTCCCAATTCTGAGCTCAGTAACAGGGTAGGGGCTTCAGTAAGAAGAGACTGAAGCATTTAGGAGAGCAGCTCAGGGCTGTGAGATGCTGGATCCTTTAGGCGGGGCCTGAGATTTCAGCCAGGCTTTGGAGCTTTCTTGAGTTACGGGCCATGGGCCCTTATAGCTGAGGAGGCTCTGCTTTTTGCTTTGACTCTGGAGAGGTGAGTAGGTCCTGCCAAGAGGAAGCAGGATGTTGGCAGCTTTAGGGGGCTTAGAGGTTCTTTTGTGGCAGATGCTAGAATTTATCCCAGAGGAGTGTCCAGGGAAAAGCTGTGTCCTGAAATAAAGGCCGCTCTAGGATGGCCTTCCATTTGTGCTGCTTTCCTGGGGATCCGCATCAAGCTGGCCCAGGACTGGTGGGTGGAGAAGCCCAGGGACCCTGGCACAGGTTGGGATTTGCAGAGGCTGCAGGGCCTGGTGGTTACGAGCCTGGACTCTGGCCTTGGACTTCCAGGGTCCGAATCCTGCTTCTGGGGTTATATGTTATATGAGTGAATCTTAATAGAGTGCTTGGAACAGTGTCTGCATGGGGACGTGTATGCGTGTATGGTCTTATACACTTCACTTCTGTGACTCCCCAGTTAAAATCGAGGAATGGTCCTTATTTTCAGAGCTAATTCACCTCCATGCCCAGCAGCCTTGTGCAATCCATGGGAGAGGGTGAGATCACAGGACCCTTAAAAAACAAAACAAAACATGACATTCAGATGGGGAAATCATGCTTGATGAACTCATTATGTTCTCTGAGGGAGAAAATAAATGTGGGAAGAAGGGCAAACCAGTGGATCTGATTTATTTAGATTTCCCAAAGACCTTTGAAAAGACTTCATGCCAAAGCTTATTAAATGTGTTGAGATTTCCCTGGCGGTCCCTGCTTCCAGTGCAGGGGGAGCAGGTTCGATCCCTGGTCGGGGATCTAAGACTCACGTGCCACATGGTGTGGCCAAAAAAAAAAAAAAAAAAAAAAAAAAAAAACAAAGGTTATTAAATGTGTGAATCTCCCACTACTCTGTGTGTGGCAGTGAATATAAGAAGGAATGTGGTCGAAACCCATCTTCTTTATTGTCCTTGATAAAAGGAGAAGAGAGATGGTGAAATCACCACATTTGCAGGTGAAGTGGAATTCTTTTAAAAGTAATATTGGAAGAAGACATTGGAGTTAAACCATAGGAGGGTTTTTTATTTTTATTTTAAAAATAATTTTGGATACTACATGGAGCTGTCAATTATAATTTTAAATAATTTGTTCATGGTCAGTGGTGCGCCTGGGCAGCCAGAAGTTGGAGCTAGGAATTGTGTGTGCTGCTTCCTAGCACAGCTACCCATCATATGCCTGGAGTATCATAGGTGCTCAGTAAGTGTACGTTGAGTGAATAAGTGAAGATTAATAGAACAAAGGGGTTCATTAAAAATAATTCAAGTTTACAAAATAATTTCTAGTTTCTGTCTTTAAGAGTACATTTGTATGGCCTTGAGGACACGGAGAGAGGGAAGGGTAAGCTGGGACGAAGTGAGAGAGTGGCACGGACATATATACACTACCAAATGTAAAATAGACAGCTAGTGGGAAGCAGCTGCATAGCACAGGGAGATCAGCTCGGTGCTTTGTGACCACCTAGAGGGGTGGGATAGGGAGGGTGGGAGGGAGACGCAAGAGGGAGGGGATATGGGGATATATGTATATGTATAGCTGATTCATTTTGTTATAAAGCAGAAACTAACACACCATTGTAAAGCAATTACACTCCAATAAAGATATTAAAAAAAAAGTACATTTGTAGAAGGCAGTAGATTTCACCATTTATAAATACAAGAATCAGACCCTTAAATGCACAGATACTGAATTTCATCCCTTCTGTGATTTGACCCAGGGCAATAAATGAATGAATGAATGAATCAATGAAATGAATAGAAGCTTTGTAAGCACTGACCCCTCTCCCCCAGTAGAATTTAGGAAGCTTGGGGATTTGCTAGATTAAAAAGTTACGTGAAGGAATTATTACTTTGTATTTTTCATTGCGTTCAGCTTCCTGTGGGGCTAGTGTGGTGCCTCATGGGTAGGAGTTCTCTGTACGTGTATGAATGACAAATGAATTAAGATCTCCTTAAAATAAGCACAAATGTTTTATTATTACATGTCTGCTCTGTGCCAGGCAAACTTACATTATATTTGCTCTTACGGTGGTTGTGTTAGGTTTTGCTACATAGTGTTGCTGCATAACAGGACAGTCCCTGATCTCAGTGCCTTACAACCACAAGCATTTATTTTCTTACGGGGTATGGTTTGGTTGATCTAGGCTGGCCTTGGCTGGGCCAGGCTAGATTCCAGGCTTCCATTTGGCTTTAGGGCTCTTCCACATGTGCTTATTCGGGGGCCTATGGTGTGCTCATCTTGTGGCAGGTCGTGGTAGCCTAAGAGGGCAGATGGGGATGCATGATGCCTCTTAAGGCCTTGGCTCATAACCATTGGCCAACACAAACCACATGGCCAAACGCAACATCAGTGCAGTGGGGAAGTAGACTCAGGCCATTCTCGTCCACTGCAAAGTTACATGGGAAAGAAGGGACTGCAGTAAACAGTGATTGAATCCACCACGAGGATCACGAATGAATGAGAGGGGTGAGAAAAGTAGGGGCCAAACCAGCCTTTTGGAAGCTTTCTCAAGCTAGGCCAGCTGGGTGAAGATTCATATATGTTTTGCCCAGGTACCAGTCTAAGCCTTGGTAATCCCTTTAAGTTAGCACCGACTCTCGACTGAATGTCACTTCACATTCATGCACTGTGACGCTGCTCCTGGGAGCTCAGCTTATCTGCGGGAGGAGCGGAGGTGGTGGGCTGGGTTTTCCTCTGGTCAGCAGTCCTGACCTGACAGGCTGCCCACTGCAGTGGCAGGAGTGACAGGTAGAGCAGAGAGGGCCGAAGTGTCCAAGGAGGCCAGGGGATCTGCTCACCTTTGGCCTGGCCCCCTCTCAGCATAGGTCCGTGGGGTCAGCCTAATTCCCATCTTTGTCTGTGACAGTTTATCACCAGGGCCTTTAGGCACCCTGTCCCCATCTTTATAAGAACCCTGGGCCCTCGTTTCAGGAGCCCTCCTTTTACATTCAAAGAAACAGGCTTCTGGAGGTTGGGTGACTTCTCTTCAGCCATAAGTAGCAGATCTGAACTAGGTCATCCAGTTTCTTGTCTAGGGCTGTCCTTCCACACCCTGGTGACTGCCCCAGCCCAGCAGAGTTGTGACTGGCTCTAAGGCATTAGAGAATATCCGGCCCAGGGTGACTGTGTCTTCTTTCCTGAAGGAGCCAGCTGAGACTTGTGGCCCAGGGCGATGCCTCAGATGGAGCAGAATGAAATACTGGCCGCCTTTGTATCACCTTTTTTCAGTGTGTCCTTTTTGGGGAAGGGGCTGCTAGACTCTCCAAGGAAGAAAAGACTGGCCGTGAAGCAAAAATACACTGACAATAGATGGGGATTAGACCCGGTGCAGCCATGGCTGTGAGGGGACAGACACTCTAGTACGTGCCCTGGGTGGGATTATAAATCCAGTGGGCGGCTTTTTGGAGAACAGCTGGGCGGTGGGAATACTTTCACCAGCAAGTAAACAAAACTCAGTTGAAAGTAGTTTAAACAGTAGGGATCTTTATGATCTCATGTAAACAAGAAGGCCAAAGTTAGCACAGTTTTGGAGTTAATTAATGAAAGACTCAGACACGTTTCCTCTTTGCCAGCCTCACTGTTTGACATTTGTCCTCAGTCTTGGCTCTTCGTGGTCCCAGTGTGGCTGAAGCTGTTTCAGCCATCATATCCTCATACACAGTGATGTGTGATGTCCAGAGGCAGGAAAAGAGGAAAGCAGAGAAAACCTTGGCTAGGAGCCCCCTGCAGAACTTCTGCTGTGCCCCATTGGCAAAACTGGGTCCGATGCCCACGTCTCATCCGATGACTGGCATGGAGACATGGGGCTCCCGTAGCCTGCTTAGAGCAGTCTTGGGGTCCAGCTTTCCCCAAAGCATGTGGGTGCTGGGAGGAGAGGGGACAAAACTGGGGCTTTGCTGGCCAGGGGGCAAGGGGCAGTTGCTGTGAGTGGGTAGCCACTGGTGTCGGCCACAGCAGTTTCTTCTTTCCTCCCTCTTCTTTTCTTTTAGCATTATCTTTCAGAACTTGAAACTGTTCATACTCTAACTCAGCCCTGCCACAGTTAGGAATTTATCTTATGGATACACCTGCAAAAGTGTGCCGGCAAACATACAAAGATGTTCATTGCAGCATTATAATAGTGTAACACTAGAAATAACCTAAACGCCTTTCAAGGGGACTGGTTAAATAAATGAACATATAAGCACATTATGGAACTGGGCAAATCTGTGAGTACTGATAAAGAAAAATTCACAAATAGAATTTTTTTTAAAGCAAGGTGCAAATTAATATATAGTGTAAGATCCCATTTTTGTTTTAAAATCTCAATTTTTTTTATTAAAATATTTTGTTAAAAATAAAAAGGAAATTAAAGGTTAACTCTAAGAAAATTAGATGATATTATAGTCAAGAGATGAAACAGTATAGGATAATTAAGACAGGTAATTTCCAAGGCAACTAACACTTCACCAAGTATAACATCAATTTCTCTGCACTGCTCTATCACCAAAAAGCTCCAGACAAGCTCAGAAATAGTGCTATTTTTATGTACAGAATATACAAGTGAGAATAACTATTGAGAAATATGATCAAGACTGTCCTAGATAAATGCAGTAACTCCAGGTTAAATATACTCTAATCTCCCAGTAATATTTTGTTTGAAGTATGATTGATATCTTCATTATCATTTAATCAACTAGAGACTGAACCACATACCCGAATCCACTCTCTGAACAAGTAGGCAATGAAGGCAATATTGTAAATATTACAGTAAATACCTTTAGTAATGTATGTTAGGATTCAGGAGCTGAGTGAGCAGAAACTACCAGTAACCCTGTAATGTAAAAGGAGAAAATCAGAAAAACAGAATCATATTTTTCTCTCAAGAAGATTTCAGATGTACGCCTGAAACTCATACAACATTGTAAATCAACCATAATATAAAATAAAATTAAAAAAGAGAACTTAACCTATTTGACATTAAATCCTTTCTAAAGATTCCATGCAGTTTCCCAGTGCCTCCTAAAAAATAAACTTTAAAACACGGTGGAAAAAAAAAAAAAAAGATGTCAGAAAGTGAAGACTTGCAGACTTCCCCACTACCTGTCTGTAGTATGTAGTTTTGGTTCAAACTCAACATAGTCAGTTCACTGGAGAGGGACAGAGAAAAAGATCCTAAATGGTCAATATTCTCTTCAATGAGCTGGTTTTCATGGAAGGGTGAGAAAACAGTGTACTGTTAAAATCTCAATTCCTGGTTGCGAATGTACATCCTAAGAAGTCCTAAGAAACATGCTTATTTCTGGGCTGTGGGATTGGTGGCATGGTTGGAAGGGAAATTTTCTTTTTCATTTCATGCCCTCCTTGACTGTTTGAATTTTACATATAAAAAAAAACCCCACTGTATGTATTACCTTTATAATAATAAAGAAAACGATAGGTGGTTTCTTAGTATACACAGGGGCTTAAGGAGAGGAAATGAGGGCCCTAAATGTGGTTGTCAGGGAGTGGAAGTGCCATTTGTCTGTATGTTTGGTGCGAAGGGAGAGCTGTGGAAAGAAAAAAGTCCACGAGTGAAATAAGGTCATTTTTTAAATCTCCCTTAGCACCTGACATAGTGTCTTACACATAGTAGAGTCAGATACACTTTTGAAGAATGAATGTTTCCATCAAGCCCCAGAGCAACTTTATGAAATGTGAAAACCTAACCCAGCAGCTCAAATCAGCAAGAAAGTAGCCCCTGCTGGGAATTTTATTTTGCAAATAAAATACGGCTGCCATCACCTACTTTTTCCTTGAGATCCCAAAATCTACTTCATTGCTAAGAATCCACCTGAGTATGCAACTTTCCACACATCATCCATCTCGTAACTGAAGGCTGCTGGGCCAAGTTCTGCATAATAAAGCTGAATAAAGCTTTTACAACTAAGGGTAGAGCAAAGATAGGAACCACCATCGTGTGTTAGCTGTGTTTATAGACGTGGCTTCAGTGGAGAGGTATCTGGGTGTCCTAAAGTCTGTGAAGTACAGAATGAGCAGTTATTTTTTTAAGCAAGATAAGTTTTTTTGATACCCCGGACTAGTAAATTAGAAAATTGCTATCTTAATTATGTCACTCTGATAATAGGGAAAAACCACAGAAAATAGTAGTGAGATAGGGATTTTGGACTTAATTGGCCAGTGTTGGTAGAAAAGTATGAATGTGTCTATAGGTGAAGTGAAAGAATTATATGTGGTAATCTTTTCAAGAGCAATTCTCTTCCACATAGAAAAGCAGAGGCGTATGGATATTGAAAAGCCTTTTTATTGGGGGGGAGATGGGGGGAAGGGGAAGTAGGGTACTACCCTTATGTTGTGCTGGTACTCTTCCTAATTCCCTTGCTTGAGGGTTCTCTCTCTCCGTGTTTGATTCTTTAAATCAAAAAACGTTGTAACTGACATTTCCACTGAGTTGCTTTTAACTTTTATACCCTTGGGTTTTAGCATTTAGTCCTTCTGTAATGGCCACCGGATGCCCACTCTATTCAGACAATGATGATATCGTTGAGCTATGGTAAGATCATTTCCTTTGGAACAAAATGAAAAGCTTTCTGTGCTCACAATTGGAGGAAAATGTAAACTTTTAGTAGGCCTCCTCTGCTACAGGTTGAAAAGAGTCCAGGTTTGAACGTCATGCACTCTGCTGCTCAAATGTGCCCTGGAAAATTTCCAGCATGTTTTTGAAATACGAAAGGCTAATATTCCTTTTCAGTGTATGTGTTTTAAATGGGCCCTTAGAAATATTTGGAAGAAGAGAATATTTCAGAATAGAAAGGATATTTCACACCTTTGTTGGGATTATTTTGGGATCAGAAGAACCTGGGATACACTATGTTCTAGAGTGATTTAAATTACTTAAGAGAGAGAGGGAGGTGGGAGGGGGGAGGGAGGGTTGGTTTGTGTGTGTGCGTGCGTGTATATACCTACCAAACCACAGATATTCATGTTTACTTGACATAATCTTAGTACACAGCTTCCTCTGGTTTTTAGACTGTCTATTCCTATACCTGCAAAGTCTGTGGTTAAATTTTAGATGAATTCTGCCTCTTCATCTGAAAATATAATAATTAATGATAGGAACACTTTTATAGCACTCAGTAGTGCCTGGCACTGTTTTATGCACTTAACATCTACTAACTCACTTACTCTTTTTTTCTTTTTTTTTTTTGCGGTACGCGGGCCTCTCACTGTTGTGGCCTCTCCCGTTGCGGAGCACAGGCTCCGGACGCGCAGGCTCAGTGGCCATGGCTCACGGGCCCAGCCGCTCCGCGGCATGTGGGATCTTCCCGGACCAGGGCATCAGGGCCTGCTTCGGCAGGCGGACTTTCAACCACTGCGCCACCAGGGAAGCCCTCACTTACTCCTTTTAATAATCCTATTATTATCCCATTTTACCATTGAGGAAACTGAGGCACAGAGCGATGAAGTAACTTGCCCAAGGTGATACAGCTAGTAAGTGGTGGGACTAGGTTCAGATCCAGGTGGCCTGTCTTAGTTGAAAGTAAAGTAGAAAATAATGGAAGCAAGAATTCGTGAGATGTGATTCCTAATCTTGGTTAATCTTCTAAATTGAAGACTATTCGCAGTGTTTACAGTGTTTCATTTTACTAAAACACTCTTGTATAATCTGAGTCTCTTGCTTCATGACCAACATTTTAAGTTACTTTACACAGCAGGCCTATACTTTAAAAATTATCTTAGTTGTAAATCTGAAATATATTAAAGGACAGTAAATTTAGACAGTCAACATGAAAATCTTTTAACAGAGAGTTACTTGTCTCCTCTCTTTCCTTAGGGAAGAAAGATGAGCTCTTTCAGTTCCCAAATGACTCCTCAATTTAAAATGAATTATTCCACTGGAATAAAATAGTAGTTCTCCTTCTGCAGAAAGCAGCTACTGCTTTCAGAAGCTAAAGCCATTTTTCTCTCCAGTAGTCTGTGATTAATCCTGGTGTGCGACTCCTGCCAGTTTCCTTTCTTTGAAACCTCAGCAGCAGCATAACTAGTGATTCCTCCTCCTTCTTGGAATCGATGCTGTGGTTGGTGTCCTACACAAATGAGTTCTGAATGCCCAGGTCACAGCCTGCACTTCTGGCCTTGAGTAATAGATAAGATACATGGGTCTTCATGTATGTGGAGCTGTGGTTGATACTGTGAAACGGTGTTCCAAAGTGGTTGTACCAGCTGGCATTCCCACCTAGCAGTGGGTGAGTTTCAGTGGCTCCAGGGTCACACTTGGTATCGTGTGTCATCTTCCTTTTAGTCATTCTGGTGAGTGTGTAGTGGAACTGTGTTGTATCATACTCGGTTTTGACTCAGCAGATGCTTATTATAAAACATTTGGAAAATACAGAAAAGTATAAGATGAAAATTAAGAACTGTTTTCAGTTCTACCATCAAGATACACAGCTGTTAATTTTGGGGTGTGTGTCCTCTTTTTTCCACTACATATATGTATGTATGCTAAACACAAAATTGGAGTTGTGTGCAAGCAAGATACTCTTAAAGGGGGTATTTCCTATGTAATGAAATAGGAAAGCAATGAATGGAAGGCCCAGGAATAGTCTTAGTGGTATTTTTAGTGTGCGTCATATTGCTATTTTCCTATTATATTTGGAGGCAGAAGGAAAGGGGAAAGGAAGCCAGCATTTATTGTGTACTTGCCATGGCCCAGGCCCTGTGGTGCTGGGAAGTGCTGTACGCTTCCAGGATAGACTTGAGCTGTGAGAAACTGTTACCCACCTGGCAGCCATGTAATGTATAGCATGTTTGGAAATAAGTCTTATTTCACACCTAGTAACTGAGCATGTTGGAATACTGGGCTCCTGTAGTAATGTAAATGGAAGTTAATTAAAGTGGCAGGTTGTTTGCCCAGTTTCGAAGGTACACAAACCTCTATTGTTTTAGCTCACTTGAACATTAGCACACAGAGAACAGCACTTTGAATGGAGAATACTTATTTGGTGCATAGCCTCCATATTTATAACAATTGTCCTGTTTCCTTCATATGCATTAAATCCAACTGTTTGTTGCTGTTCAACATGGAATCTAATCTCAGAACCCTAATTATAGTCTATATTTGAATAATTTGCATTATTGGCTGAAATGGTTAGATTTTTGAAAAGTAGAACCTCTTTCTTTGAAGCTGTGCTTAATCTAAAGATGCAGGACTCATTTTTGTTGCCAATAAAAATCCTTTGGTGGGAAAATAGAAAAAAAATACACAAGAAATACACAATGCTGCTATCCTGAATTTATATGTTCATGACAATCAGTAGAGATCTCTTGGCTTTCTCTTAAAAGCAGAGGATATGGAATCTTTCTGTTGACGATTGCTGGCCTAGGGTAAGGTTCTCAAGTTAATTTTGTGTGTGTGTGGCAATTACTTTTAATAATGACTATTGGGCTTCCCTGGTGGCGCAGTGGTTGAGAGCCCGCCTGCCGATGCAGGGGACACGGGTTCGTGCCCCGGTCCGGGAAGATCCCACATGCCGCGGAGCGGCTGGGCCCGTGAGCCATGGCTGCTGAGCCTGTGCGTCCAGAGCCTGTGCTCCGCAACGGGAGAGGCCACAACAGTGAGAGGCCTGCGTACCACAAAAAAATAAAATTAAAAAAAAAAAAATGACTATTTACTCCAATGGCTTTAAAAAATAAAAACCAGAATTCATAATACTTTATTTATTAAATACAACCTAAACAAAAATAATAGATTAATTGTAGAACATTTTGGGCAATTAGATATTTCACATGGGTTCATTTTCCTCATTTTCAGTTTAGTTTTTCAAGTGGTAAGACTAAATATTTAGCTTTTTACTTGAAATTTCAATAGGAACACATTTCCCTGAATTACTAAAACCTAGACATTGAATAAAAATTCTCATTTCATTCTTATTAATCTTATTTGTCATCTGGAGATATCTTCAGAGGCTCTAGGTGCCTGAGTCTGCTTGTTCCTACACTAAATAGCTGTGGGAATTGCTGTGCTTCTAATTCTCATGGTCTTTTTGGTTCTTCTGTCATCTTCTGTAACTGATACCTTGTTTGCTTGCAGCAGCTCACACTTCTGTGTTATTGCTTCTACTTGGCTTTGGGTAAGGATTGAAATTTCCAACTGTGTAGGGTTGTGTGTAAGGAGAGGAAGAAGGAAACTGATGTTGAATTGTGTTATGTGTCGGGTGCTGGGTTGCCTGTTGCCTAAAAGGGAAACTGTGGGCTTCCTAGCACCACTGTTTTGGATGTTCAAAGGCCATTTCAGCTTCCATTTATTTATTTTTTTCCTTCTTATTATTGTAATAACTTGTTTGTAATCAAAATTGAAGCACTACAGAAATGTATGACTTAAATTGGAAGCACCCTATTTTATCATCTCTAATTATAACTGCTCTTAAGAATTTTTTTTAGATGTTTATGTAATTTTATACATAGAAGGTATTTTATAGAAATGAGGCTCTTCTCCTAATGTATATCTCTATATGTTATTCTGATACTTTTTTTTTTTTTTTGCGGTACGCGGGCCTCTCACTGTTGTGGCCTCTCCCGTTGCGGAGCACAGGCTCCAGACGCGCAGGCTCAGCGGCCATGGCTCACGGGCCCAGCCGCTCCACGGCATGTGGGATCTTCCCGGCCCGGGGCACGAACCTGTGTCCCCTGCATCGGCAGGCGGACTCTCAACCACTGCGCCACCAGGGAAGCCCAGGATTTGTGTTTTTAAAAAGCTCTCAGGTGATTCTGATGGAGTCACAGTTCTATGCCTAAGAAACTTCCTTATAAGCTGTAATGTTTCATGAAATATGTTCAATTCAAAGGTGGATAGTTCTGGGAAATTGGTTTTGTTACTTGTTCAGAACACCTCCAACTTAATAAAGTTTTTAGTTTCCCCAAAGTACGTCACTTGAGCCTTCAACCCTAATAGCTTTTCTTTTTTCTATTACGAACTCTTTTAAACTTAGTAGAGCTCCAAATTGGCTCATCTTCAAATTCTCTTTTTACACATTCTGTGGCAAAGACTGCTAATTTTATATCCAGTGTCTCTTCTACCCTTCTTCCTCAGTAACCAAAAGCCTGGTTTTTCGTTAGAGCATAGTACTGTGCCAATCTAAAAGACTCTATTTCCCAGTCTCTCTTTCACCTGGATATGGGCCAGTGACTTAAGCTTTAGTGAGTGAAAGGTGAAGTGTTATGTGTGGGGCTTATGGGAAGTTTCCAGGGACTGACTTGTCTAGACAGTGCACCCCTTTTGCTTTTTCTCTGTCCTCCCTCCTACCTACTGCTTGGAACGTGGACACAATGGCTGAAATCCAGCAGCCATCTGGGGTCATGAGGTAACCGTGGTGATGGAAGCCCTGCCCTAGGTAAGTGGAGCAGAAAGAAAGGAGGAGCCTGGATCCCTGATGACCGTAGAGCCATAGTACCATCCCTGAACTGCTTATCTCTATACTTCTTTCTTACTATTTAAGCTAAAGTTATTTTACATTTCCCATCATATGCAGCTGGACCTAACCTAACTGATTCCTGTGCTGTGTGGAGGCTTCACAGTGTGTCCTCCACACCATCTTGAAGGTGACTTGCACATAGTAGGTGCTCTGTGTTTGACAAGTTAAATGCCCAGTGGCATTGAGGTGGGAAGTTTAAAGGCTCCAGATGCTCCACCCTCTGCCCTTCCTGCTTTAGGTTAAGTTACTTATAGGGACATTTTGTTTTTCCTATCCCAACTCCCAGGAAGGTATTTCCCAGTCCTCAGTATAGGGCTTTAGGGCTATAGGCTCAAGTATTTGGACAAGGCAGTGGGTCTTTGAGATTCCAGCTGCATGCATGCATGATTTCAAATGAAAATCTAAGGGCTGGGCACTTTCCTGAATCTACTCAAGAAACTGGAGGTGGTGGTTCGAATGATGTCAGCAAAGGCCACCGTGGAATCTTTTGCTGTCATTTGGAGGCAGTACTTTCCACTGTGCCTGCCAGGAACTTGATGTCAGGAGAGTCTTTCGAAAGTTGACTATTAAAGAGCCTTGATGACTAGCTATTGACAAGGGGGGCTGCCTTCTCAGTGGCAGCCTCGGAGGTGGTCTTGGCCAGGTCAGCCTGCTCCTGACTCATGCTGAGCTCCGTCGGCCAGGCTGACGCACCCCTCTTTGGGGCCCAGTACAACATGCTGGTTTCCTGGAAGCATTTAGGCCAAGACTCTGCTGCTAAGAAAATATTATTTTTGCAAGTATGGCCTAATGGGAGCGTGTTTAAAACTCTCCCTCAAAAGTAAGGCTCCTTTGAAAGAAATATGGGGTTAAAAAAAAACAACCAGGAAATGAAAAGCAAAACCTAGGAGGTGAATGAACACTTCACTGATGCCAAGGGGTTTATTTTAAAACAGATTTCATTGACTGTGGGAATTTGGATGGCCCACCCCATTGTGCGCCCCCTGAGAGCAAGGGCAGAGGAAGACCCACACCCCTTTGTGGGAAAGTGAATTCCATGGCGAACCTCAGGGGCTCCAGAGTGTTTGCTTCTCCTGGAAATAATTATAGAAATACGCAATCCTTGAAAGGCAACATCTGGCTGGATGGAGGCGGGCTGGCACACAGTCTAAATAGATGGGAGCGGCGTTGTGCAGAAGGAAAGAAACAGTCTGAGAAAATGGCCAGGGAGTGTTGGTGCCCCTGTCCAGAGACCCACCGCACCCAGTCCTGGTCCCGGGGTTGACTTTATTCCCGGAGCTGCGGGGTGCCCCGCCTTTCTAGGGGGCAGGTGTCCACATAGTGCAGAGCCTCAGTACCTGCCTTTCTGGGGCTCCCATGGAGGCAAGCAGGTCTCCCACAGCACTTGTTGCGGCCCAGAGCCCAGATGTGTTTGCTGCCCAGGGAGCACCCTGGACCAGTACTCTGTGGTCAGCCTTGACTTCTCATCTGCTTCCAGTGTAATGCGAGGTGTTGATTTAGACTGTCAGAACCGTCTCTTCCCCCTCATGTTTTCTCAAGGTGGCCCGGGTGCTTGTTCTTACGAACCGTGCTCAAGACCTGAGAGCTCTGCAGTGTTTCCAGGAAAGTGGCTTAAGTCTGCACTCCTTTCTCCCTGCCGAGTTTGGAGGGTTCAGCTTTGGACCTCTGGAAACTCTGGGGCAAATCCTTTTTTTTTTTCTCTCTTCAATTTTGCATCTACCAGCAGGTGACAAAAGCAGAACAGCATCTTCTTGGACTTAAAAATGTTGAGGTTTTTTTCTTTTTTAATTGCACGTGAGATATTTTCAGGTAAAGAATGCAGTTCTGATAAATTCAATGAACCTGCCATGGATTTTCTGAACCCAGGTTTCCATGAAAGCTATGGTAATGATATTTTGAAGGAACTTATTGAAAAATACAGGCCCTTATAGCAAGTTTTTGCAGAGGGTGTGTTTTCACGTAGAAATGCTTTCAGCAGCAGTTTTGTTTTATATTCTGCAGCCTCTTGCTGTGGTTTTGCAGAACCCTGAGGCAAGTTTTAAAGGCCTGGGTTTGACTTCTCTTTGGGCTTTTCAGCTTTTTTTTTTTTTTAATTTATTTAATTTATTTATCTTTGGCTGCATTGGGTCTTCATTGCTGCACGCAGGCTGTCTCTGGTTGTGGCGAGTGGGGTCTACTCTTCGTTGCGGTGTGCGGGCTTCTCACTGTAGTGGCTTCTCTTGTAGAGCACGGGCTCTAGGCGCGGGCTTCAGTAGTTGTGGCACATGGGCTTATTTGCTCCGCGGCATGTGGGATCTTCCTGGACCAGGGCTCGAACCTCTGTTCTCTGCATTGGCAGGAGGATTCTTAACCACTGCGCCACCAGGGAAGTCCCGGGCTTTTCAGCTTTTGACCACCTTAGGAAGGCTTAGAGAAGACCAGATTTCTCCCAAGTCAAGAGGGTGTGGAATAAATCCCTAGAGGAATTGGGTGGGTGGGGGAATCCTGCTTTTGAATAAATAGTCATTAGCATACCATGGATAATGTCTTGTTAATCACTTGTAGCTGGGCCTCAAGAATCGAATTCATTTGGAATTGAGGGTTTAAAATTCATTTGGAATTGAGGGGTTAAAAGAGACTTCAATCCTTGGAGCCGGAAGACTCCTTAAGTTCCACTTCTGCTACTTTCTTGCTGTGCAATCTTGGACCAAAAAATCACTTGGCTTTTCTGAGCCTCAGTTTCCATATCTGTAAAATTTATTGCCCACCTCACTGGCTTTTATGTGAATCGGTAAAGTCACGTTGTGTTGATGCTTTCTAAAGTGTAAAGTGCTGTACAAATATTAGTTTCTGGGGCTTCCCTGGTGGCATAGTCGTTAAAAATCTGCCTGCTAATGCAGTGGACATGGGCTTGAGCCCTGGTCTGGGAAGATCCCACATGCGGTGGAGCAACTAAGCCCGTGTGCCACAACTACTGAGCCTGCGCTCTAGAGCCAGCGAGCCACAACTATTGAGCCCGTGAGCCACAACTCCTGAAGTCCATGCGCCTAGAGCCTGTGCTCTGCAACAAGAGAAGCCACCACAATGAGAAGCCCGTGCACTGCAACGAAGAGTAGCCCCCACTTGCCACAACTAGAGAAAGCCCGTGCGCAGCCATGAGGACCCAACGCAGTCAAAAATAAATAAATAAATTAAAAGTATTAGTTATCAAGAAGATGACTCTTTGTTTCACTTCACCCATCCAATTGTTTCCATTGTCAGTGGTGACATCAACATCATTGCTCACACTGTCTCTGGGCTGGGCCGTTTTCTCTCGTACTCTCGCAGTGTGTCTTGTATCTTCTGTGTCACTGCCGTTGATTGTGCTGCTCCAGACTTGCTTCTCCTGTCCTCAGGTAAGATATTTCTCTTTCCAGATATTCTTATTCTGAATGTCTAGGTTTTCTGTAGCGTTCTTTGCTTTGTCGTTTGCAGTCTTCAGCTCTTTCCTGTCTTTCAAGGGTGTGAAGTGAGCAGGGAGGGTAGGGAGCTGACTCTGCTTTCCTGGGCAAGGGCTGGGGACCCCTGAGAAGGTGGTCCACTAATATGATTTTTTCTGTGCTCCCTTGATGTTCCCCTTCCCCAGCCCAGACTCAGGCTCTTTCCCCAGGGTTCTTCAAAGACAGAAAAGCTCTTGGAGGGTGTGGACCTTTTTTTTTTTTTAACCCTGTAGGGATGCAACTTACATGTAATACAAGTGTTGTTTATTCATTCATTCATTTAGTACAAGCATTTACCCAGAGCCCACTGTGTGCCAGGCCATGCATTAATCCTAATGATATGGCAGTATCCTTAGCAAAAGATAGTAAAGCAAAGGTCCCCCTCATGGCAGGTTGAATTCTAGTGACAGACACCTAGCAGGAGAGATGCCAGTAAACACAAAGGCATATCAGTGGATGACCAGAGCCGGAAGAACAATACACCAAGATACGGTAGACTGTGAGGATGGTGGGGAATGGTGGAGAATCCTACTTCATGGGGATAATCTTTTCTACGAGGTGGGTTTTTTTTCCCCATGAATTGATCAACCAGAAGTTGAGACCTAAAGGAAAGTCTAGAGCCTGGCTATGTGGAGGAAAGGACAGGGACATTAATGGCTCTAAGGCAGAAGGCACGAGGGCAGGAGGGTGCTGGTCATGTTCAGGGACCAGCAAGGAGGTCAGTGTAGCTGGAGGAGAGTGAATGAGGAGAGCATGTTTTATCAGGAGGAGGTGGGGTTGTAGGCACAGTGCTGGATTTTGCGTATCATCTTAAGGTTTTATTGTGATGGGAGCAGGAAGCCGGTTAAGCGTTTTGAGAAGGGAGGAGGTGGGCAGTCCAGTTTGGAGCCCAGAATTTTCTGTGGAATTTGTCCGCAGTCACCGCAAGGTGGCCATGGCATGGTGACATGGAAGAGAGTGGGGGTCAGTGATAGGGGCGGGGCCCTGAGGGTGGGAACAAAAAGTTTGGAGTGAGCGCTTCAGGAAACCAGATGTCTGCCTGGTCCAGAGGGTCCTCCTTTCGAAAGTGTGTTTAAAGATGTCAGTTAAGCACAGGAGAGCATACTGATCAAACTCACATGAAAGTGCTGTGTAAATCCAGAAATTATTCATATGTGTACTGAACTTAATTACTGCCAGAGTTAGCAATGGCACTGGGCTCTGAATACCTTCTGAAACAAATAATTTTTTCTTGCATGCATTTATTTATCTAAATGTTAAGTACTTACCAAATAGTAGTAACCTAGTGCTTACTGTACCAGTTGATAGTAGGATTTATGACTGTTGTCTTATTCCTGGTCGGTCCACAGGCCACTTGGAAGGTGGGCCATCTTGAGACAGGAGGGAAATGGGCAGGGCATAACCTCCAAAACAATGACATAGCTGTTGAGGATATGACATAAACTGGTTAGAACCAATTAGGCCCAAGATGGGAGAAGATTCAACTTCCAGTAGACCTTGAGCTTTATTTTACGCTTATTGTAATACATCGGCTGAATGACACCCAAAGGCGCCATGACAGTTCCCAGGCTGACTGTAAAAGGCCAAAAAGTGGGCGGTGGCCCAATTCCTGGGAATCTCCACCCCTACCCCAAAATAGTTGGAATAATCCTCCCACTCATTACACTATGAAATCACCCAGCCCTTAAAAACTAACCACCCCATATTTTGGGGTCGCTCTTGCCTTCTGAGAGGGACCACGTTCTGTCTATGGTGTGTGTATCTCTGCTCTCACTGTACTATGGCTTGCTCTTGAATTGTTTTCTGTCTGAAGCAAAGGACCCTTGCTTGGTGGTCCATCCCAGGGACTCACCTGAGACCTGGGACATGACCATCCTCTGATGCCACATTTTCCTGCAACCTCTTTACAGAGGATATTAATAAATCTACTTCTTAACTATCTCCTTACCTCTCGCTGAATTCCTTCTGTGCTGAGACCTAAAGAACCTGAGCTTCGTTAAGTCCTTAGACCAGGTGTGTGGTTTCAGCTGGGAGATTGTGGGTTTGAGTCCCTTCCTAAGCCAGAGATTGTGGGTTCAAGACCTGTATCCCTTCCTAAGCCAGAGATTGTGGGTTCAAGTCCTATCTGATGTGTGCGGTTTCAATCTTTTATTTTTAAAATAAATTTATTTATTTTATTTATTTATTTTTGGCTGCGTTGGGTCTTCATTGCTGCGCGTGGGCTTTCTCTAGTTGCGGTGAGCGGGGGCTGCTCTTCGTTGCAGCACGTGCGCTTTTCATTGTGGTGGCTTCTCTCGTTGCGGAGCATGGGCTCTAGGCACGCCTGCTTCTGTAGTTGTGGCACGTGGGCTCGGTAGTTGTGGCTTGCGGGCTCTAGAGTGTAGGCTCAGTAGTTGTGGCACATGGACTTAGTTGCTCCGTGGCATGTGGGATCTTCCCGGACCAGGGCTCGAGCCTGTGTCCCCTGCGCTGGCAGGTGGATTCTTAGCCACTGTGCCACCAGGGAAGTCCCCAGTCTGTCCTCTTTTTTTTTTTTTTTTTTTTTTTTGTGGTACGCGGGCCTCTCACTGCTGTGGCCTCTCCCGTTGTGGAGCACAGGCTCCGGACGCACAGGCTCAGCGGCCATGGCTCACAGGCCTAGCCGCTCCGCGGCATGTGGGATCTTCCCGGACCGGGACACGAACCCGTGTCCCCTGCATCGGCAGGCGGACTCTCAACCACTGTGCCACCAGGGAAGCCCCAGTCTGTCTTCTTGATGTGAGTTTTCTAGTTATCTGATGGGAGTAGAACTGGATCATTTGATTATTGTTGGCGGAGTCCAGTCATTTGCCCCTGCTCTCGGGAGGTCACTTCCCAGATGGCTTTCTTTGTACGTGAGAAGTTTCAAGACGTTCTGTTACAGCAGTGAGAACTAAGTTGTAGTGTTTATAGGAGGTCTTGACTTGCTTGTTATAACTTACCTGATGTTTGGGTCTGTTTTTTCCTTTGTTTTTAGATAACATATATATATATGTGTATATAAGAGATTCATCATATCCTTTTTTTTCTGAATCACTTCTAGTCTTACTACCCAAAAAATCTTTAAAGAAATAATTGTGAAACATAAGCGTAGTGTGGGTGAGATTTCTTATCAGAGAGCTCATTAGAATAACGGGTAGCCTTTTTGCTACTGATAATATTTAAAGTTCAAAAAAGGGGTTCTGACCGTTTGTTCCATGTCTGAAAGTATTATTATTCTATGTAGTATCTTCAAAAGACAAGGAGTTGAGAGGGTGGGGTGGAAGTTAAGTGACCTGATTAAATACCCAACTGCTGCTGAAGTCTTAGGACACGTGGGATGCTCAGAAAGAAAACAGACCATCCCAAGAAGTCGTTTCCTGAAAGCAACTGAGGACAGAACACACCCTGTTATGTTATTTATTTTGGTAACAGAAAAACAGTTAGGTTTCCCCAGGGCCTCAAGTGTCAGGGGTGATGAAAACACACATGCATAGGCTGAAATCATTTCCTTTAATGGAGACCTTTTTCCTGAGTGCCTCACTCAGAGGTGAATCTCTTTTCTCTAATGAGGGTGACCCGTTGTTCTCTTTGGACTCACTGAGTCAAGATTATTCAGAAATGTGACTTTCAAGCTCCAAAGCAAAGCTTGGGCAACCTTCCCTGAGCTAAACTTTTGGAGCCTACGTCCTTCTCCATCAGTCAGCATGGGACGTGCTCTTAACATTACCTTTTGACCCCCTGTCATGTGTGCCTTCATGGAGGGCCCTGGAAACTAAACATTGTAGAGATTAAGGGGTGGGCCCTGCCCTCCAGGAGCTTTTAGTCTGTAATGGGGAGGTAGAGAAGTAGGTAGAAGAGGCAGAGGGAGAATCTAGGATGCTTCCAGGTTGCTGAGAGGGAATGGGGCTGACACTGATGCCCCGTCCCATGGGAAGCCAGGAGTTTATAGAAAGGATCAAATGGTCCTGGGAACATTAATGCTGGTAGACGATTGGAAGGTACTACAGCAAGAGTAGGTATGGTTCCATGCTGAGTCTACCCGGGCAGTTGTTTTTCTTATGAGAAGAGTGTAGACAAACAAGTGCAATAAAAAACCTTGTTTGGTTTCAGAAACCAAACAACTTGAAGGGAATTAGGGACAAAGTTCCCTATGGAGCATCCTTACTTTGTGCTGCCTTGTTAGGGCCTTGCCCTTTCCTAGCTTGACAGGTGGCGATGATTCCTTCTGTTTTGGAAGATTGAAGGCACGAGCCATCAGCCTAGAAGGTGTTTTAGCCAAGATGGGTCGGGGTTCTGAGCAGTGAGAGCTCACGTCTTCAAGTGAGCAGAACTGTGTCCTGGCTGGGGGATTCCCTGTTGGCAGTGAGAGGAATGCATGCTGAGGAGGTAGCAGGGTCTGTAAAGCCGGCAGACGGACTTTGAGCGGGACAGAACAGCCGCCCTCAGAATCCCAGCTGGGTCATCTGTTAGCTTATAACCTGTCTGAGTTACTGAAATTCGTCGACCTTCAGTTTTCCCATTTTACTAGGTTGTTAGGGAGATTAAATGTGAACCTAGGCAGGGTGCCCAAGACAGTGCCTGACCCGTGATAGGCACTCAGTAAATTGTACTTTCTTTTCCTTAGTTGATGTGGGAGATGCGTTTATCACCATTGGACAGCAGCCCTGGCTTTCTGCTTGCGACCTAAATGACACTTGGACCGACCCTTGGGCAGAGAGCCATCTTCTTTCTCTTCTCCCTGCAGCTGATTTGGCCAGTAGAGGAAGGAGGACTTTGGGAGCCTTCTCATCACTTTTTCTTTCTAGGCAGGCATTTCTGACTGGTGTGCATGGTGCCAACTTTTAAAAAGAAAAAAAAAAAATTAGGGCTTTCCTGGTGGCGCAGTGGTTGAGAGTCCACCTGCCGATGCAGGGGACACGGGTTCGTGCCCCGGTCCGGGAAGATCCCACATGCCGTGGAGCGGCTGGGCCCGTGAGCCATGGCCGCTGAGCCTGCGCGTCCGGAGCCTGTGCTCTGCAACGGAAGAGGCCACAACAGTGAGATGCCCGCGTACCGCAAAAAAAAAAAAATTAGTGAATGAACTAATTTTTGGCTGTGTTGGGTCTTTGTTGCTGCGTGCGGGCTTTCTCCAGTTGCAGCGAGTGGGGGCTACTCTTCGTTGCGGTGCACGGGCTTCTCATTTGCAGTGGCTTCTCTTGTTGTGGAGTACGAGCTCTAGGCACACAGGCTTCCGTAGTTGCAGCACGTGGGCTCAGTAGTTGTGGCTCGCAGGCTCTAGAGCGCAGGTTCAGGAGTTGTGGCACGTGGGCTTCAGTAGTTGTGGCTCGTAGGCTCTAGAGCACAGGTTCAGGAGTTGTGGCGCATGGGCTCAGTAGTTGTGGCTCGTGGGCTCTAGAGCACAGGCTCAGTAGTTGTGAAGTGGCATGGCGTCAACATTTGTGAATGTGAGAAGGTTGGGGCAGGTGGGGGAGTGAATATGAGGAGGCTCAGTAATATAACAGTAGAAGGAGAGGAAAAAAATAAATCCAATCTAAATATATCTGTTGCTGTATTATTTGTTAAAAACCTGTAAAAAGTCTTAACTACTAGAGAAACTGTAAATAGAATCTAGCAAAACTGCTTTTTCCAAATATTAAGCCTCTGTTCCCTAATTTTATCATGGTGTATGTGGGTGCTCTTCAGTTCTTGCATTAAACAGGATGCACTTGTGTGGCTTTAGTTTCTTTTTTGCTAAAAAGACAAAATGCAGTCCTTTCTTTAGTAAGAGAGTAAAGTTTATCATGTTTGTGTCTTTTCAGATTCAGGGGAGAGGATCAGATTTACTTAAAAATGACAAGATAACATATTGGTGGATTTGTATTTTAATACAAGAGTCTGAAAATAAACTATAGCAGCTTAGAGAACACAAAGACCACATTAAAAATGCTTTCGAAGTTCACTAAAATTTATCAGATTTATACCATATTGGACGGTGCTATTGGCAGTGTTTTTCTTAACATCAAAATATTACAGAAGAGTGTCACAAGCAGGGGCTCCATCCATAGACACAAAGATCTTTCTGACAAGAGCTAGTTTCTGAGGCTTCTTGAGAATTTGAGCCTATCTTCTACCAGTATCAAGAGTCATCCTGGGCTGGGCTGTCTGGAGGCTGTCTTCATCCTCTCAAGGACTTGCGCACTGCTGACTCAGAGTTCATTCGTGCATTCTTGGATTTCACCCACTGTGCTCGCACTGGGCAGCCCAAACCAGATCTTCTTGTCCTTGCCCTCAGGGAGCTTACAGTTTGTCTGTTCTGACATTTTTGCCATGTGCTCCTCAGCTTTCACTGGTTTTCTTCACTTTCTTCTTTGATACGGATAATTTGGCTCAGATTCTTTACCGAGTTTCTCAATATCTTGCAATACTTCCCTGCGAGCCTTCAGCTGCCATTCCACCTCTTTCCTAGTATTGAAAGGATAGATATTGTAAACCATGAGTTTCAAGTGCTTCTGGGAAAATTCCACCAAGGTTCACATTTTCTGTGTTCTCTGTCCATTGTCCAAAAGCGTTCACAGCTTTGAATGTGACATCCCGGGTTTCCTTTGGGGTAGGCTTGCATTGACTTCCTTCCTCTGCGGGGAGGGCAACCAGCCGATGATGGTTTGGACTCGATGTTGGGATGAGCCTTGCATCAGGGCTGTGCCTGGAGTAACTGTCATTCACTTCTGGTCTAGGCTGGGGTCCCTCAGGCAGTGGATGGCAGTGGGTGAGCCAGAGCACCTCGCCCAGGCCGCAGGCAGGAGTGGCTTCACCCAGTCAACAGACTTATTCTCAAGTCTGTTCTGTACACATGAAAACCCAGAATAAGATCTGGAGAAAATTTTATTCTTTGGTTGTTCTGTTATCCTCTTCCCTCTTAAAGACTGTGCCTGGCTGTACGGTAGGTCCCTGACATACGAATGAGTTCTGTTCGGAGAGTGCATTCGTTAAGTCCAATTTGTTCGTTGAGTCCAACAAAGTTAGCCTAGGTAGCCAAGTATCACAATCGGCTATATAGTACTGTACTGTAATAGGTTTATAATACTTTTCACACAAATAATACATAAAAAACAAGCAGACACTAAAAATAAAGAAAACGTTTTTAATCTTACAGTACAGTACCTTGAAAAGTACAGTTCAACAGCTGGCATACAGGGGCTGGCATGGAGTGAACAGGCTAGAAGAGTTACTGACTGGAGGAGGGAGAGGAGGTGGGAGACGGTAGAGCTGAAGGATCCTCAGCAGTAGGAGACGGAGGGCAAGCTGCCATTTCACTCACCCCTGCCTTCGATGGAAGGCACGTTCGCATCTTTGAAAGTTCGAAACTTGAAGGTTTGTATGTGGGGGACTTACTGTACTCAGCACCTCTGTGCTTCCTGTCTCTGGCATGATTATCTTGATGTTTTCTCTGATATGTAAATGCATGATTGTTACTGAGTAAATAGGAGATGGAATCCTTGACTCAGATTTGGAAGAACCTGCCCTTATTGAGGGGCTGACGCTGGAATCCCCTCTCAAGCCCATCTGTGAACAGGCAGCCCTACCCTGTTTACATTCCTCCACTGAATTCACGTCTCCTGAAACAGTTCTGTTTACCTTCAGGCATCTCTGTTAGAAAATGTTTCCTCCCTTCGATTAAATTGGAATCTTTGTCCCTGGCACATCTACTCATTGTTCCTTGTTCTAACCTTTGGAGCCACACAGAGCAAGTTTAATCCCCTTTTCACATGACAGCCCTTCTGGTATTTACATTTGATGACAGTTTATCCTGTTTTTAGCCCTCTTCCCCTCCTCCTGTACCCGGTGCCTTGTCTTAGCTTCTTGGTCCTGAAATCATCCTGGCCTTTTTTTTTTTTTTTTTTTGCCGTACGCGGGCCTCTCACTGTTGTGGCCTCTCCCGTTGCGGAGCACAGGCTCTGGACGCACAGGCTCAGCGGCCATGGCTCACGGGCCCAGCCGCTCCGCGGCATGTGGGATCTTCCCGGACCGGGGCACGAACCCGTGTCCCCTGCATCGGCAGGCGGACCCTCAACCACTGCACCACCAGGGAAGCTCTGGCCACGCTTTACTTAAACTAGGTTCTTGCTGATCAGCCCCAAGCAGAGGGAGCTTCCTGAATCACCAGGGAGGGGTGTCGGATGACACGCCTCAGCTGGGTTCATTTGGCTATAGAGCCACTGCTGGGCTTGCGGCCTGTTTGTCCTCAGGACTCCCTGCATATTCCCCCGAGGCTGTGTGCTTGGATGAAAAGACACACTTCTGAAATAGTGAGGGGAGTTGTTCTTGATTTCAGGGGTGTCTCCAGTATGGTTAGCTGCCCTGCCCTCCTGAATCTGGAGATGTAATTTTCAGAGGTCATGGTGGTCTTTGACAGTCATCTCACGATGAACTTGCTCTCAACTATGATCCCCAAGTCTTTTTTTTTTTTTTTTCTTTAAACAACAAGGTTTGCTTCTGTGCCTCACCCATCCTGTCGTCAAATAGTTGGTTTCTTCAGGGCCTTCAGTTCTCCCTGTTGAACTTGATTTGTTAGACTTGACCCACATCACTCCAGTCTGCTGGTCTGCTCGGCTCCGTAACGCTCCCACAGTTCACTGTGCTTCCTGGGCTCGTGGGGCTCCTGTGGTTCAGGGCACAGGCCCTAGGGTGAGAGAGACATGGGTGTAATTGGGGCAAGAGCATTGTGAAGAATCTTCTGTGGCAGTTGACAGAGCAGATGAGCGGTGTCTCAAGGAATCCAAGGGCAGGAGGCAGCAGAGGAAAGCAGAACTGGGGAAGCTGAAAAAACAAACAAAAAACTCCTCTCATCCCTGCTTTTCTCTGAATATTAATTTTTTTTTTTTTTCTTTTCTGGGGCTTGACTTTCCCTGTCCACTTATGTGGTAGGCAGAATAATGCCCACCCACCCCTCCCCACCAAAAGATGTCCACATCCTCATTCTGGAACCTGTGAATGTGTCGCCTTACACGGAGAATGGAGGGTGACTAAGGACCTTGAGATGGAGATCCTCCTGGATCATCCAGGTGGCTCCAGTGATATCCCAGGGTCCTTCTAAGGGAAAGAGTAGGAAACAGAGAAGGAGGTGTGATGATGGGAACAAAGTCAGAAGATGCTACCCTGCTGGCTTTGAAGATGAAGTAAGGGGCCGAGAGCCAAGAAATGCAGGCAGCCTCTCACTGGAAAAGCCAAGGGAAGGGATTTTTCCTTAAAGCCTCCAGGAAGGAATGCAGCCCTGTTGACACCTTGATTTTAGCCCAGTGAGATTTACCTCCATTACAGTAAACATAAATATGTGTTTTAAGCCAGGAGGGTCCATGTGCCTCTTTGACGTCACGTCTTCTCCGGGCCACCCCCTCTCTTGCGGTAACCAGCTTGCCAGCACCTCTCGAGCCCCACCCTGGAAGCAGCGTGGCTTGTTCCTGCCTTCCCATTGCCCTCATCTCTTGTCTGTCTCAGGGCCCAGCATGGGCCCTCCATGGGGGGTGGTCTCGGAAATGTCTGTGGAACCAAAGATCCCAGGAGAAACCTGATGGTGCCTTTCAGAAATCCAGCTGTGTGACTGTAGTTCCTTGGCCTCCCAGCTTAGCAGCCCTGCCAGAAAAGGGATAAGGCCAGTGCCTCATGGTTTTCTCCCAGTGAACCCTGAGCAGGCTTAGAGGTGGCTTCCTTTGTCCTAAATGTTCTTCCACCACGCTTGGAATCTGCTCTAGAGCCTCTGTGTGGTGAATCCCCCTGCTTTCAGAGACTGAACTATTGCTGTTTTTATAATCTTCAAGAGGTTGGATGAAAAAAGAAACCCACAGAAATACGGTTTTGATGCTTTCTACTTCTTTATTGTACTGCATTTGAAAAAATGCTTCCATGTTCACGGTCTCAGTGAAGCCTCATGGTGGCCCCGTGAAGTGGCCAACTCCTTTTCAGTTTAAGCTTTTTTTTTTTTTTTTTTGGTGAGGGTGCAGAGTGGTGGCATCCAGACTCTTTACATGTTGAGCTGGAAACCCACCATCCCTTTTTACGGGTCAGAGTTCAGGTCGGTGACATGCCCAGTCTCTCTGCATATGTGGGCAGAAGATGTTTTTGGTTTCTACTTCCAGGGCTGTTGGAACCACAGCTCACCACCTCTTCGTAGTCGTCAAGAACATTCTCATTTTCTCCTTAGAAATCTGCTCTCTCTTCTCACTAAGCCAGCACCCTCACCTGACTTCCTCTGTCCCTCCTCTTTACATGGCCTCCTTGCCACCTGGGCCTGTTGGCCAGCCATCTTTTTTCTGGCTTGAATTGGAGATCAGCGCCTGCTCTCAGAGGCACCTGCTATCAGGGTGTTCTAGGACCTTGTCTCATGTCTGTGGCCCGGGCGCCCACGGAGATGCTCTGTCACAGCCTGCTGGGTGCTGTCCTGGCAGCCGCATCCTCAGCCTTCTTTCTCCTCATAATCCTCTGCGGGTGGTCTCCAACCTGCAAACTGCATGATTTCCAAAAGTTTATTTTGCAATTAGTTAATTGTTTGGAGCTAGCATGTATCTACCTGGGCATTCAGTGTCATAAATGGTGGCTAGGTTCCAGGCCCCCACCTGACATCTGTTGCATACCACCATTTCTATGGGTAAACTGATTCCAAGGTCAAACTCTGCGCTAGTCACTCGGAATTGAAGTGTCCTTTTCTCCTGGTGGTCTCAGGTTGTTTGCGGGAGGGGTGGAGAGGGGAGTCTCCATCTGTTCGTTCATTCATTTATTTCATAAACATTTACACTATGTCAGGCATGCTGTGGGGCACTGGGGGCAAAATGGTGAGAAAACCAGTACAGCCCCTGTTCTCATGGATCTTACAGTCTGAGGAAGACACACGTTAATCAAAAATTTTTAAAAATCATAGAAATGTGGAAATAGAGCTGCTGTGAGGGAGTGGTGCCTGGGAGGGTCTGCGGGGGTGTCTCCCGGGTATTTGGTGGGCCTGGGGGTTGGATGGATGTCCTTGGGTGGCACACACTGTCTTCTGCTGGGTGGCTTGGGACCTTGGCAGCACTAGGTTCAGATCAAAGCAGGGGTGGTGATAGCCTGGGCCCCAGCAGGCTGCAGTCCAGGGTGTCTGTGACGTCCGGGACACTGTTGGGGTCACGAGCATCTGTAAGAGAAGAGTAGCTGGGGAGCGAAGGAGGCTTCTGGCTCTCGGGTCAGGGAGCTGGGTTCTTAGGTGGTGCTTATTAAGGAATGTTTGAAGTGGAGCTTTAATTTGGTCTCTTCTTATATTCAACCCAAATAACACCCCAGTCCACGCTTCCTGTCACTGTGGTTTCCTATGGCCAAGCAAGTTTAATTAATACCTTTCTCCCTATAATTGCTTCCATCTCATCTTGTATTTTTCACTACTCCTTTCTTGCTCTCAACCCCTTTGTAATTCCCTTTTATCCTCATGTTTGGTTTTTCCCGTTCTGCTCTGTGACTAAATCAGCTCTTCTGTTTTTCATCCAATTGACGTTTCTCTCTTGGAGAATGATATTCTCTGAGACGGAGGAGGGAAGGGGCAGAGCTGGGTCTTACATAAGCAGCATTGGTATACATGTTCTGTTTAACGCTCCCACTTCAGCTCTGCTCAGAGGTTATCTTCTCTGGGGAAGGTACATCTTCCGTGTTTGCCCAGCTTGCCAGTTGTTCCTTCTTCCTTACACAACATATGGTCTGCAAGTTTGTTAGTCATTTAGCTCTTCTCTAGCTTGTGGGAAACTGTCCACAGCTCAAAAATTTTCACCACGTAAATCACATTCACAGCCCAGCTGGTGCAGGACTCTGAGGTCAGGAACTTGCTGGATGCCTCTTCGGGTGACGTGGTGCTCTGCGTTCACTGGGTCCTGGAAGATTGTTTGCCCTGTTTTTCTGGCAGAGGGGTGATCCAGGAGGGGTATGTTGAGAGCTAACCAGGATGGTGTGCCCGGTGACCTGTTGAAGGACCTGAGTATCTCCATTCTGGGCACCCAGCAGGCCAGAGGTGGAGGGCAAGTCAGGAATCACAAGTGTTGGCTCCGGAGTAACCACACCAACCACAGCCATGTGTATGACTGGTGGTTTAAAAAAAAAAAATTACTTAAAAAAACTTTTTATCTTAGAGTAGTTTTAGATTTATGAGAAAATTGTAAAGATAGTATAGAGTTTCCATATACTCCCCACCCAGTTTCTTCTGTTAACCTCATACATTTGGTTTGTCACAATTAAAGAACAGATATTGATGAATTATTATTAACTAGAGTTCATACTGTATTCAGATTTGCTTAGTTTTTATCTAATGTCCTTTTCTTGTTCCAGGATCCCATCCAAGATACCATACTGCATTCAGTTGTCATGTCTTCTTAGGCTATGACACTTTCTGAGACTTTCCTTGTTTTTGATGACTTTGACAGTTTTGAGGAGTACTTGTCAGGTATTTTATAGGATGTTACTCTATTAGAATTTGTCTTATGTTGTTTTCATGATTACACTGGGGTTAGGGGTTTTGGAAGACCGTTTCCATCACTGTACATACTGTCAATGCAAATTATCACTATTTTTTTTTTAATGTATATTTATTTTTGGCTGCGTTGGGTCTTCGTTTCTGTGCAAGGGCTTTCTCTAGTTGTGGCAAGTGGGGGCCACTCCTCATTGCAGTGCGCGGGCCTCTCACTATCGTGGCGTCTCTTGTTGTGGAGCACAGGCTCCAGACGCGCAGGCTCAGCGGCCATGGCTCACGGGCCCAGCCGCTCTGCGGCATGTGGGATCTTCCCAGACCAGGGCTGGAACCCGTGTCCCCTGCATCGGCAGGCGGACTCTCAACCACTGCGCCACCAGGGAAGCCCCAAATTATCACTATTGATGTTGATCTTGATAAAGTGTGGACCTGGCTGTGGTCGTGGTTATCAGGTTTCTGCACTGTAAAATTATTCTTTTTTCTCCTTTCCATACTGTTCTCTTTGGAAGGAAGTTACTATGTGCAGCCTACACAAAGGGAGTAAGGAGTTATGTTCCCCTTCCTATAGGGCAGAATATCTAAATCAGTCATTTGGAATTCTGCGTGGGAGATTTGGTCTTCCCCATTTATGTATTTATTCCATCATTTGCTTGTATCAGTATGTGCTCAAGGATATCAATTTTTATACTTTGAATTTTTTTTTTTTTAAAAATTGTGGCCATGCCTTGCGGCTTGTGGGATCTCAGTTCCCCGATCAGGGATTGAACCTGGGTCACGGCAGTGAACGTGCCCAATCTAACCATTAGACCACCAGGGAACTCCCTAATGTTTTTACTTCGGATTTTAATCCAATACTACTTTATTTTGTTGCTCAGCGTGTTCCAGCTTTGGCCACTGGGAGCTCCATGTGTCTCTGACATTCCTCCATCATTGTTTTTGTTTTTGTTTTTGTTAAAGTACTTCCTTACTTTTTGACACCACAAGATGCTCCAGGCTCATCTTATATATTTCCTGCCCCAGTCCTAGAATCAGCCATTTCTCCAAGGCATTCTAGTTCCTCTTTGGGGAGAATTTATTGGTATCAGAAACCAAGATGTGGGCCCTAGGTGTACTTAGTGTAACTGGGATGTTACTGCTCCTAAGTCCTCTTGGCTGACAGAGCAAGGAAAAACGTATATATTGTATATAAACATACTTATAAATATGTAACCTTCTGTCTCTAAGCTAAACATGAGTTTATCCTGATATCTCCAGTTCTTATCTCTTATCACCTGGATCATTCTAGCCTTCTCCCCTTGCATATCTATACCCCACCCCCCCAAAATGAGAAACAAGGCTCCCACCATTTGCCATCCATTTACTTGTTCAATTCTGGTATATATGTCTAGTGGTTTTAGAATTGTTAACCCATCCCTCTGTGGGAAGCAACTTTATCGACAACAGTAAAATACGTATAGTTCCTTTTGCTTTTGGTCTTGCAGACTCCACTCATTTTCAGAGTTTCTTTTTTTTTTTTTCCCCCTCACACACTTCAGTGAGGTGGTTTCATATATTTGTAATACAGTTAGATTCTTTTAATCTAATGGCTCTTTAAAAGAGAGAACTGGGAAGATGAAGACTCAGGGAGCTGAATGAGAAAAAGCTCATGAACAATTCATTTTCTTAAATCTGTCAAACATTTGGTGGCTCCATGCCGCTGGATGACAGGGTTCTTGTAATCTTTTCTCCCTCTGCTTGCTTTTATTCCTACCCACTTGGTATGGACTGAATGTTTATGACCCCACCAAAATCAAATGTTAAAGTCCTAACCCTTAGCGTGATGATATTTGGAGATGGGGCTTCTGGGAGATAATTAGGATTAGATGAGGTCATGAGGGTGGGGTCCTCATTATGGGATTAGTGGCTTTAAGAGAAGAAGAAGAGAGAGAGATCTCTCTCTTCACACACACACACACACACACGCGCGCGCGCGCGCTGAGGTAAGACCGTGTGAGGACCTAGTGAGAAGTCCTCCTACTGTAAGTCAGGAAGAAAGCTCTCACCAGGAATTGAATTGGCCAGCACCTTGATCTTGGACTTTCCAACCTCCAAAACTGGGAGAAATTTCTGCTAAGCCCACTAGTCTATGGTTTTTTGTTACGGCAGCCTGAGCAGACCAACACGCCATTATATGTAGAAACAGGATAGGCTTCCCTGGGCTCTTTCTTTCTTTTTTTTTTTTTTTTTTTCCTTTTGGCTGAACTGTGTGACATGTGGGATCTTAGTTCCCTGACTAGGGATCGAACCCGTGCCCCCTGCAGTGGAAGCTCAGAGTCTTAACCACTGGACCGCCAAGGAAGTCCCCTGAGGGGCTCTTTCTTAAACGAAGTTCCCCCAATTCCCTTTCTACCTTTAAACAGCAAAGGAACCCCTCTTCCTTCCAGTGCATCTGGGGTCAGAGATGGGTCCAGGTAATGTTCTTAATGGTGCATTTAGATGTGAGGGCTCCAGGGTAAGACCTGTCTATTGGAGTTGTCTGAGGATATCTGATGGGACACTTTTGGCAAGAACAAGCATTAGGATCAAAGGAATGCTTCTCGGGAAAGATTATAATCACCTACTTGGAGGAAAGCATAACCCCTTTTCCCAAACATACTGAGCCCATGTAAGAGGAGGGCCTGGTTTTAAAAGCAGGAAGCACACTGAGAAGGGTCTTAGTATGCACTCATGGATGGTTCAGAGCTGGAATCCAATCCCAGCTGTTCAGCGCCGTTGGCTCTACTGCATCGTGTGCTCCTTTGGAGACTAGGGCCACTAGCAGGTCCTGCCTGAGATCGTGAACGTGGAAGCAGTTTGTTCATAACATTGCAGTGAGTGATTGTTGAAATTCTAAGTTAAAAGCTTCAGCTTGCTTGAGGCAGATTTTTCCCTGGGATGCTAAATGTGGGTTTTTAGCTCTTTTAGACAGGTCATTGTATCTTTGCCCTAGAACTCTCTAATCACTTCATACAAATAGAGAAGTCATAGGAACTGTCACTAGCATAGGACACAGAAAGAATCCTGAAGCTCGGGAGAAACGTATGATCCTCTGTTTTTTATTTTATTTATTTTTTTGCGGTACGCGGGCCTCCCACTGTTGCGGCCTCTCCCTCTGCGGAGCACAGGCTCCGGATGTGCAGCCCCAGTGGCCACGTCCCATGGGCCCAGCCGCTCCGTGTCACGTGGGATCCTCCCGGACTGGGGCACGAACCCGTGTTCCCCGCGTCGGCAGGCGGACTCCCAACCACTGCGCCACCCGGGAAGCCCGCCCCTCTATTTTTTAAAAAACACCCTTAACTTCCAGGGAGGGACTTCCTTCCATTGTCTCCCGGTTGTGTTTCTTCCTTTTCATTTTTTCCTCTTTTTTTTGTAGTGCTTTATTTTTTCCCCCATGTCCAGGATTAAAAAAACAATTACTGTTATTGCCTGTTTTGTTTCACAACTTGGCACCTACAGTCTCCGGACGCGCAGGCTCAGCGGCCATGGCTCACGGGCCCAGCTGCTCCACGGCATGTGGGATCTTCCTGGACTGGGGCACGAACCCATGTTCCCTGCATTGGCAGGCGGACTCTCAACCACTGCGCCACCAGGGAAGCCCTGGCACCTGTTTTGATACGAGTGTCTGCTTCCTGCCACCCTCAGGACAGTTAAAGGGTAGGGGGTAAATTTATCTAGGGCTTGACACCATGATTTCCACTGCTGTGACCCAGAGAGGCTCCCATTGGAGAGATCAAATTACACTTTGGTTTTTAGTACAAAACCATTCTAAATTGAGCCCCTCGGAGAAAACTAAGATGTTTAAATACTTTCTCTTTTTGCTCTTTTTTTCTGTGTGATCATCAGTTAACCACCCAAATTAAAGTGTACGTGTTAATGTTCTACATTTAGGCTAATGTCTGGAGGTTAGTTTTGGACATGACCATTCAGAGTAGGTTCATGTTCGATATACAAGCATTTAGAAGAGTACTTGGTAAATAGTCTGAGTATTTATATATATATATTTTAATCTAAAAGTTTTTTGGCTGTGTCGCGTGGCATGGGGGATCTTAGTTCCCTGACCAGGGATTGAATCTGTGCCCCCTGCATTGGAAGCACCGAGTCCTAACCACTGGACTGCCAGGGAAGTCCCCATAGTCTGAGTATTTAAGAGTTAATTACATCATCATTAAAGAACTGCTCCATGGGCTGGGCTTCCCCGGAGGCGCAGTGGTTGAGAGTCCGCCTGCCGATGCAGGGGACACGGATTCGTGCCCCGGTCCGAGAGGATCCCACATGCAGCGGAGCGGCTGGGCCCGTGAGCCATGGCCGCTGAGCCTGCGCGTCCGGAACCTGTGCTCTGCAACGGGAGAGGCCACAGCAGTGAGAGGCCTGCGTACCGCCAAAAAAAAAAAAGAAAAGAACTGCTCCATGTTGCATGTTGTGGGGCAGTAAGACGAAGAAGGGGCTTTGGGACCTAACCTCAGTATTGGGTGTAGGTGGAGGAAAGTAAGCTGGAGTTGCTGCTGTGTGTTACTGGCTTGGGAGAAGTGATGATGGACATGGGAAAGATCCCTGAGCAGAGATTTGGGTCTAAAAGTTTGGAGCTAGGGAGCTTTGAAAGTGGCTCATCCAATGGAAGTTAGGGGTATGTTAAATGGTCTCTGAAAGCCTCTCTACCTTTAGAATGTGATTCTGTGTAGCTTCCCCCCTACCTGGAGTAGAAGTAGGATGGGCTGGGGGTGAGCTTTGATAGGGTAAGGGGTTTTGTAGAGGAGAGGGAAAAGTAGTGACTTTGTTTTTCTGTGTCGGTTTCTTTTCTCAATGTCTTTTCTGGCATTCTCAGGGCGAGAGGAATTTCCATATGCTTCTGCATTTGGTGTTCATTAAACGCAGACCATACCTCTTTAGCTGCTCTTGGCACACCCTTAGAGGTTCAGCTGCAACTCAGGATAATAGGCGACTGCCAGAGGGAGGGAAAAAAGTCACATTCCATAAAATTAGGTAAGGTCTGGCTTAGAATTCTTTGAGCATAAATGCCAGGTTATGCGTTTTTTATTTGCACCCCTGCCTCCTGCCCCGGCTGCAAACACATCCTTGGGGAGACGAAATCAACACAGCAGAGATTTCAAACTGGGGTGAAAGGGGGAGTTGGGGAGGGAGCAAGGGAGGCATTTCCGTTTTCCATGACTGCCTTTTATTTTTGTATTTTAATTTCTTTGGTAATTAACACTCCTTGAAAGAGTTGTCGTTACTCCATTCTCTAGTTAGCCCACTCTGGTTGGGCTCCCGTGCCTTCCACTCCAGAGTTCTTGTCGAGGTCATCTTTGATCTCCATCGGGGTCGCCCTCTGCTTGTTAGCAGTGTTCGGCTTATCTGAGCACTCCTTGCTTCTTTAAACACCAGCCTCTCTTGGCTCCCAGGCCACCACACTCTCCTGGTCTCCTCCGTTTTCTTTGCCTGCTCCTTCCCTTCTTCTTGACTTCTGCCAGGGCCTAGACCCTCCTGTGGATCTCGTTAAGTGCAGATGATGATTCAGCGGGTCTGGGGTGGGGCCTGAGATTTTGCATTTCTCACAAGCTCCCAGGTGATGCTGTTACTGCTGGTCCACAGGGCGCGCTGTGCAGCCAGGCTCTGAGCTCTGTCCCCATCTTCTCTACCTGCGTTACTTCCTAGCTGAGCTCAACCAGCCCCTGGCTTTGAATTATGTCTTGAGTCTTACTGGTGACTTCTCACGCACTTGGGTTAAGACCCAGAGTCTTACTGAGGCCCACAGATCCCCAAGGTTTAGCTCCTGCTGACTGCTCTGCCCTCCCCTCCCTCCCCTGCATGTCTCCACCTGCGTTCTGGCCAAGATGGCGTTCGTGCTGATTCTCGCAGGAGCCTGGCACATCCCTTCCTCCGTGGCTCTGACTTGCCGTTCTCTTTGCCTGGCTGTCACGTGACTTACAGGGATCTCTTCCTCTCTTTCAAATCAAATGTTCCCTTCTCAGAGAGGCCTTCCTTGGCCACTGTATCTCAGATGGACCTTCACCACCACCACCTTGCCCTCTCCTCACCCTGCTCCGTTTTCTTTGTGGCACGCGTCACTGTGAATTACTAGCTATCTCTCTCCCCCCCCAGAGTGTAGGTCTATGGGGGAACTTTGTCTCTTCACGAAACTGCTGTAGGAGAGGGTCTAGCATAGCAGTAGGCTCTCAGTAGGAACTCATTAGTGATTAAATAAAATATTAGTATCAGCATATCCTGAATGAGCTGGATGACCACTGGTCACTACCACCCATTCCAATGCCATGTTTATAATGGTTTAGGTTTCAGGTAATATTATAGTATTTTAAATGTCATGAGCTCTTAGGAAAGAACTAAGATGGAGTGGACACATAAGTGAGGCCATCATACCACGCGAAGAGCCGGTGTTTTGGGGGCAGCCTGCACAAAGGAAGGTTTCTGCCCTGCGGTGGAGGCTGTCTTCCTGTTCACAGTGCATATGGTGATTTTAGTTTCGACAAAATTTACATGATCCTGCATTTTAAATTCATGTTGTGAAGTTGAATTGTACTGGTTTTTTAAATCGTATTTGTATTTAAGGTGCAGATTTGTTTCGATTTTGTGGTATCATAAGAACTATAATAGTTTTATATATATAATAGTTTTATATTTGTTCACATTTAGTGAACAAAAAGGTTCTTTCAGCATTTTTTTTCTTTAAAGGCACCTTGCCGCCCACCGAGGAGAATTCTGGGGAGGCAGATTACACTGGGGAACAAAATCCCTGGTGTCATCAAACTTTGGGATAATAACTGTCTTGAACAACAGACAACCTGAATTGACATGTGGGAATCTGCTAGGTTTCTATTTTAGAAGGCTTATTTTAATTTTATTTTTTAATATTTTGGAAGACTACACAGTATCATCTTCTTTTTTTTTTTTTTTTTTTTTTTTTGTATGCGGGCCTCTCACTGCTGTGGCCTCTCCCGTTGCGGAGCACAGGCTCCGGACGCGCTCATCTTCTTTTAATTTTAATAGTCACACTATATGATGTTCAGTAGGTGTCTCTGGACAATTCCAGGTGTCTGTCATTTACATCGTAGTCTTTCTGGGTCTCATGGAAACAACTGACTGATATATTTATGAGATTGGGTGGTTTGTGAATTGATGCCCTCAGGGACGCCTGGGACCCCTCCCAGGGACTCTGGATCTTGTAATCATTTGGCCAAGTTTGCTCACGATGCCAACTCCCTCAGTCTCTTACCTGATGAGGACAAACATGGACAGATTTTCCTAGTTTGATCGTTTTTTGAGTGACCAAGAAGAGATACCTTGCAGAGGGTGTAACATATCTTCCAGGGGAGGATGTTTAGCTTTGGAATTCACTTTGCAGAAATCCTCTTTGAGGAGGTTCCAGGAATGGGGCTTGTTACAGCTGTCATTGTTGGAATTCCACAGTGTTCCTTTACTCCCCTTAGGAGATGCTTGATAACCCCAGGACCTATTTTCTACTTTTGGAACACACGCATCCTGTGAACGTGGCCGCTGGCGGTGGGAAGAAAAGCCCCAGTGATGCTGACAATCAGAGTCTAGTGTTTTAAACAGTGATACATATTCCAGTTGGAGGTAGTAGGCACACTAGAAGGATGGGCATGGGGATTTATTATGGAAACCCTCGACTGTTTTGTTTTAATTGTTCAAATTTTAAGAAGGGATTCCGAGCCACGTGCATCGCCCATGGTTTTATTAGTGCATCCATTCATTTACGTATTCAGTGCCTGCTACACGTGGGACGCTGTTCCGGGTGCTGGGAATGTGGCGAAGAGGAAGACCTCTCTGAGGAGTGACCCGTCTGCTGCGCTCTGACAGACAGGGGGCTGTTTTGCTAGCGTGCCATTGCAGCGGGACATGGTGACGTGTTTTGGTCCATAGCCATCCAGTGACCACATCAGGATAACTGCCAGATACTGTGGGCGGGCAGGAACGTGAAATGTGGTCCCTGCTCAAGAAAGAGCTCAGGTCTCCGGGACGGAAGGGCTGGGGCTAAATCCCGATGCTGCCCCCGAGCCAGGTGTGAGACCGTGGGGGCAATCTTTCACATCTCTAACCGGGAGCAAGTAGAATCCCTCACAGGTGGGGCTGCAAGGATCCAACCAGACAAGATGATACAAGGCGAGCACCCTGCACTTGCCTGGCACCGTGCGGGGGTGATGTGCATGCCTGACTCAGAACTGGCTGAAAAAACTTGAGATGTCGTTTTGGGGACAAAACCCCTCTACAAAAGAGCTGGCACTGGCGAGCCTTGCTGAGCTGCGCAGCGCTGACTGTGTGCCGGAGGCGTTAGAAACTTCTGGAGTGGGTGAGCCTGCAAGAAAGACAGGATCTTTAGCTGAAGGGAGATAGTTTTTTACTGATGGAAAGAAACTGAAAGTGAAGGTGGTAAAAACACAAAACAAACAAACAAAAAGAACAGTGTGAGGACAGAAGCTTCTTTTGGCCGGGTACCTGCAAAAATGTTCCCTTCTTCTTGGTGGCCTGGTAGCATTGTGTTCATGTGAGTAATGTGAACCTGAGCTTAAGGTATGTGTTTGAAGAGCTTGTCAGTGCTCAGAGTTGACTATAGTTTAATGAGTGACAGGACTGAGAAGTCAGAGAACTACCCCGGAGTTTTGGAGGCGATTTAGTTCTTAGACGTTTGGGCTTCAGTGTAGGTGGGTTTAGGTGAGTATCAGAGCATATGTCAGGGACGGCAAATGGATTTATATTGTGTCTACACTGATCGATGGGCAGTGACTGCACAGGTGTGGTGTTGAGGAGGCTTCTGAAGTTAGATTTGGACATAAAAATGCAGTGAAGACCCTGCGTTGATCCGTTTTAGGCTCAGGCTCCATATGGAAACTATAGCACAAACGTCATGGATCTGTTGTGTCTGGTTAAGAACTTTTCTGTGGACCTGGCAACATAAAGACATTCATTTATTCAGTCAACAACTATTTATCAAATTTCCCCTCTGGACACAGCTCTGTATTTTAGATTCTCAGCCCTCTGCTTTCTTAATTAGTTAATAAATTATTTCAGGATGCTGGTGCTTAATGCTGTTTGGTTAACCAATGGGGTTTTTAGCCTCTGCCTCAGAAGAATTTAAAACCATTTTATGATCAAAGTCAGATTTCTTGTGGCCATAAATGCCACATGGCATTTTTTTTCACACATTTAGCATACAAACTATAATTTAATTTTTCCAAGCACCTTATGAAGTCATCATTAATAATCTGACTTTAGAGATAGGAACACTCTCAGAGAAGTTAAGCCAGAGCTGGAATTTGATCCGAGTGCAGCATTAGACACGTTTCCGGCCCGTGTACCTGGGTGTTCTCTCCATTACTGGTCTTCAGAATTGCAAACTTTTGTGTCTTAGCTCTGCATTGGTGGGAGAACTTTTAGAAATCATTTCAGGGTCAAGAGGTGAAGGCCGAATGACATTTCTGAAACATTTTTTGGACATGAATTCTAATTTTTTTCTTAGAGACCTTGTGGCATACGAAATATCAATCACTGAAATTTAAAGGTAAAGTGAGGAATATAAAAGAGGAGTGGGATCAAAACTGACAGAAGTGGAGCAGAGACTGACATGGTAGGAGACCATCCATGGGGACAGGAGAGGGACACACTTCAAAGACGGGGTGAGGATGCCAGGGCGGCCAGCTTGGTGCCTGCACTCCAATCTGAGCATAGTCAGGGTCCTTAGTCCCCGGCCCCGTGACCCCCTGATCCTCAAACTCCTGGTTGATTCTCCAAGGTCTCCAACCCTAGTATAAAAGGAACTTTCCTGCTGGCTTTTCTTTTCTCTTTGCCACCCTCCTTTTTGTGCAAGGTTTTGGACAAGTTTGGGGAGTTTTGGGAGAAGCTACACCACTCAATATTACAAATTTAACTTTTTTCCCCCCAAGTAGGAAAGTTTTGGTCATCATGCTCATTTAAAGAGATTCAAACCATACTGAACCGTGTAAAGTAGACAGCAACTCTGCTGTCATTGTCAAGCCTCAGAGTTTATCTTTGAAATTGTTTTCCCAGGGAATTCTGAAGGCCTGGCTGTATGTGAGACATTTCCTTTGAAATCTTAAAAGTTTGGTCAGTTTCCTTTTTTTTTCCCCCCCTACAGAATGGATGGATGGATAGATAGGAGGAAAGAAATAGGAAGAAAATAAAGCTTAGTTTAGGTAATGCTGCCTCTTTCTGTCATGTTTGGGAATACGTTGAAACACCAGTACACATTTTGCTGGTGTTGGATAGTCCACGCTCTGATTTTTCACGTTTATGTAGTGGAGGGTCTAAGGCGGATATTCCAGCACAAAATTCATGCCTTCCCACTAGTCCTACAAGCAAGTCCTTTAGGAGTGAACGTTTTGTCCACTCTTCAGAGGTGTCGTGTGTATCATCATTCCCTCTGAACGAGACAGTCACCACACCCCACACAGGGGAAATGATTTTTTGGTTTGTGGCGCACTTCTTATTTCCTGGAATCAAGCTCAGGACTCCACCAAGCCTCATCAGCTCCCCATCCCTGCTTTAGATGCTCTTTTAAATGACTTGTGTGATCAAATAGAATTATTCATTCCAAGCAAACGTCCATACACAGAGTCCCTGCCCCATGCCAGGTGCTGTGCTGGGTGCTTGGGCCTGGCCGGTGGGGACTGCTGTCCCCAGTAAGAAGGACAAAGCATGGTGGGAAGGTTTCTCATTGTCTGGCTGCATGTCATGCATTCCCTGGTGGCGCAGTGGTTGAGAGTCCGCCTGCCGATGCAGGGGACACGGGTTCGTGCCCCGGTCCGCGACGATCCCACATGCCGCGGGAGCCATGAGGGCCTCTGGAATGGCTGGTGAATATGCTTTCAGGGCTGGAGGTGCCACTGGGAATTAGAGTGGTGAGGTGGGAGGTGTGGCCTGGCATTGTGACTAATCTCCAGACTCAGCTGATAACATGTGATGGCCCAGAGAGGAAATGTTTCTATCTGGCATATGTTCATAGTTCTTACAAGTGCTAAGCTCTTTGTCCTCATGCACAAACACACTCATTGATCTCGCTAACTAAAGCAATTATCATCATTTAGCAGTCTTTCCCAAAAGCATTATTTCCACTCCAAAACACCTCTTTTATTTGCCAAGTGCCACAATGTTACATCCTGGCAATTGGTCAGCATTTACTGCCAAATTATGTAAGACCTCGGTTGGGCTTAGTCCCCGATTGAACAAGTGTGCCCGTGGAGTGCATTAGGATGGTGCCGTGGCCTGGTGGCTGAAGACAGAGAACAGCTGTCCTTAAATCCATTCATTAGTTCAGTGTTTACACTGTGATTGGGAAGGAAACCCACATTTGCTTATGACACCAGTGCTCAGCTGAGAAATGTCATTCCGTGAAAATACTGGATTGAGGTTTGTTGTCAAGGAAATGTAAACTGTGGACATTTCATGAAATTCACATATGTGGATTAATTTGCAAACAGGGAGCTAAGAATGTAATAAACCAAGGTGGCCTTACTGAATGATTGAAATGTAATTAGTGTTGACTGTAGTAGCAGCAACTAATGAAAAGGACTATAAAACCCTAGAGAAGAATTTTATTAATAAATATTAGGAGAAATATTTTCATAGAAAAGTCAGCGTCAGTGTAAGAGATTATGGGTGAGTAAAATTACCTCATTTACTAAATATCATTTTAAAAAAAAGCATCACAGTGAATAAATTTGTACAGAAGCTCTTCTGTTAAAAATGATATTTGTGGGCTTCCCTGGTGGTGCAGTGGTTGAGAGTCCGCCTGCCGATGCAGGGGAGACGGGTTCGTGCCCCAGTCCGGGAAGATCCCACATGCCGCGGAGCGGCTGGGCCCGTGAGCCATGGCCGTTGAGCCTGTGCGTCCGGAGCCTGTGCTCCCCAACGGGAGAGGCCACAACAGTGAGAGGCCCGCGTACCGCAAAAAAAAAGATATTTGTTATAAATTTTAATGCCTACGGACTCTGCCAGAGATGCAGAATAAAACATGCCAGTGCTGCTTGCAAACGAGGGATCAAGACACACCCGGACGTTGTGGTCTTGAAGGCCTTTATATGTTGTTTCGTCTAAGGCACGTTTGCTGTTCTTGTTCTAGGATTGAAGTGTTTCATAAATATTATTAGTCTCGTCCAACTAGAGAAACTAGGTATCTCCTTTTCAAAAATCCCACTCAGAAGACAGTAAAGGAATAAAAATTAAATCTCCAAAGACAAAGAACGGCAGTGGAGACTTAGCGGAGGAGAGCGCTGAAGCAGATGTAGCGGTAATTAGCGGGGTGAGAGATGCTTCAACCTGAGGTGCTTGCAGTATACAAGTGAGGTGATTTTCCTGCAGAGCTGCTGAGCAGCTCGGAAGTGGGAAGGCATCAGTTACTGTGGAAGTCAGGGTGAGGGGCCAACTTCTAGGGAATTATTTAGGTGCCTTGAGAACTGGAGCAGTTAGACCTCCAGCGTCTCCTCTGTGCCCTGGATATCTGGACACCTACCTGCCCCTGCCCCCTCCCCACCCCAGCAGCAGACTGGAGTTCTCTTCTCTGGGGAAACGGAACTGGAATGATGTTGGAAGCAGGTGTGGGTGACTGAAAACATGGACTGAATTTGAGTTGCGACCTCCCTTCTCCTCCCCTGCCCTGTCCCGTAGACCAGCAGCCAGCCCCACAGCAGCCTCAGTAGTGGATTGGAGGATTCTTTTCTTGGGAAATCAAACAGTTCTAGAGAAGAATGCTCCCAGACACTGAAATGTGCGGGTCCCTCAGTGGAAAGCTTGGCACTCTTCGCCCCACATAACTTGAAGCTTACCAGCTAATAACTCCTTTCCATAGATACAGAGCCTCCAATCTGCTTTTACTACTTCCCTCTTAAATAGGATCAGGCAGCCAAAGATCCAAGTCATATTAGGAAGGCTTTCAACGTGAAAGACAGGGACCCAAACAAACCAGAAAAGAGAAACCTTGCGGAAGATGGAGATGTTGCGGACAGCAGAGAAATTGCATTTTTCTGAAAAAAAGTTATAGTATAATATCCTCAGATAGAGAAGCTGTTTTCATGTCCAAAATAGAACTTGAAAAGAAAAACAGAGAAGAATAAAGGAGAAGTGGAAATTAAATACATCCTCAAATTTTTAAAATTCAAGTATCTCTCAAAAATTAGAACAAAAACGATGGAGTTGAGGAGTAGATGAGAAGAGAAATATGAAAAATTGAAATTCAGTCTAGAAGATTCAACATTACTAATATGTTAGATGCAAACACCAAGAACAAAATAAAATGGTTTTCTAAACATTATCACAGAAGTAATACAAGGACATTTCATAGAACTAAAGGGAATTTCCAAATTGAAGGCATATATTAAGTGCTCATGTTTTATAAAAGTGGCCAATTTAATAAAATCCTCACTGGGAAATGTCATCGTGAAATTTCAGAACACCAAGGACAAGGAAAAGGTCCTAAAAACGTTCAGAGAAAAATAAACAGGGCGTACACAGAGGACAGGATATCATAATAGCACCAGAATTCTTAATAGCATCCCTGGAAGTTAGAAGATAACAGAGTAATACTTTAAATTCTGAGGGAAAGTTACTTCTAACCTGGATGCTAAATACAGCTAGACTATCATTCGAAAGTAAGCGTAGAATGAAGACATTTTTCAAAATACAAGGACTCAAAATTTTTCTCCCTCGGACCTTTTCTTTAAAAGTTATTGGACCCGTGTTCCCTCAGGCCAATTGGGTATATTAAGAAAGAGGAAGACACCAAACTTGGGGAAACAATATAGCACAAAGGGAAGAGAGCAACCAGACCCTAATATAGGGCTGGAGGGTGGAAGTTTGCAAGGGAGGTCACCACGGGAAAAGACCACCGGATTACCTGATATTTTGATCATCTGGAAATTAATACTGGTAAGCGTCTAACAGATGTCATATAGCTGATGAAGAGATTTAAGGGTAGGTATATAGAAAGCAAGACAAGCTAAAAATAGCAGTTACTGCCTCTAGAAAAGTTAAAGTTATGGAAGAGAGGAAAGATGGCCAGAGTCTACAGTCTAGTACTTCAGTGAACAGTATTTATATATTCACAATAATGTAAACACAGCTGGCTCTTGATTTTATTCTTGGGAAGCTAGCAGAATGAGAAATTCATATGTATGTGTGTGTCATGTACCACAAGTAAAAATGATAAATTGTAGCTAGGCATATCACTCAACAGCATGGAGGTAAGTACTAGAAGAAACAGCTGCAATTTGCAGTTGGTTTCCTCTGAGGCATGTGATCAGGATTGGGGATGGGAAGCTGGAGAGTACAGGTTTTCATCTTACCTTGTTTTATTCTGATTAAAAGTTAAATTATTTTAAAATGTTAGTATAATGCTGATGCAAGTGAAAGTAGACATGATGAAATCAGTCACTGGAATCCGTGAGATGATGAATATTGCAGATGACTGTCTCTCTGAGTTGTTCCTGTCTGTAAAATGGGAGGTGATGATGTCTAACATGATTTACGTTTAAAAGAATAATCACCAAGCAAACTGATAGCACCAAGCTAGTAGTAGGAGATGAATGTATCCAGGAAGGCCCAAGACAAATTAGAAAGACAAAATAAGTGAGGATGTGCTATAACTGAACTAAATAATCGGTAAGGGCATATTAATGGATGTATTTTGAATGCCATCCCTTAAAACAGAAACTACATCCAGCACCCATTAAACATGGACAAAAATTCTCTGTATATTTGCCCACAACAGAAACCTCAATACATTGAAAAAGAAAGAAATAACAGTGACTTCATTTCTTCCTTTCTCTCTCTTTTTTTTTGGCCGCACACGCAGCTTGCGGGATCTTAGTTCCCTGACCAGGGATTGAACCCATGCCCTCAGCAGTGAAAGTTCAGAGTCCTAACCACTGGACCGCCAGGGAATTCCTGTGACTTCATTTTCTGAGCATAATACAATGCAAATAGAAATTAACAACATACAGAAATAAAGACCCTCCAAGCCAAAACAGCATAGCAAACATACCGGATATGCAAAAACTTTCTCAAAAACAACTCTTGAGTCAAAGAAATCAAAACCACAAATTGAAACGATCTAGAAAATAATAATAGAAACATTTCTGTGGTGGAAACTACTGGCTGCCTTCCCAATGTCCATTCTCTTCTCTCTTTTTACAAACAGAACATTGATTTTGAGTGTCAATGACCAGCTCAAAAAAACCCGTTATTTCCCAACCCTTTCTTGTAGGTGGGGGCGGCCATAAGATTAAGTTCTCACCAATAAGATGCAAGGGATTATTGGTGGGTGGGGCTTCCAAGAAAGGTCCTTAAAAAGAAGGTTGCCCCATGTGGTATATGTGATGCTGGATCAGCTATCTTGTAATCATAAAGTGTCTATTACATGCTAAAAGTAGATGAGTAGAAAGATAAAAGAGGTGTTCCTCAAAAATATCCTGGCATCCATTCCAGCTCTGGACTTCCTGTCTCTGGGGGAAAAATACCCTAACTCTTAAATTGCTATTTTGGGTCTGTTTGTTAGGAACTAACGCAATTCCTAACTGACAGTCACATATCACAATTTATGGACTGTAATAAAAGAATGAAAATAAACAAATGAAGCATGCAAGAAATTGGAAACATGACATGGATGGACCTACAGACTGTCATACCAAGTGAAGTAAGTCAGAAAGAGAAAAACAAATATAGTATATTAACGCATATATGTGGAATCTAGAAAAAGGTATGGATGAACCGGTTTGCAAGGCAGAAATAGAGACACAGATGTAGAAAAAAACGTATGGACACCAAGGGGGAAAGTGTGTGTAGGGGGTGGTGGGATGAACTGGGAGATTGGGATTGACATATATACACTAATATGTATAAAATAGATAACTAATAAGAAACTGCTGTATAAAAAATTTTTTTTAAATTCAAAAAAAAAGAAATTGGAAACAGAATAAAGGGAAGCAGAAGGAAATAATAATGATCAAACTAGACCTCAGTAAATTAGAAAATTTTAAAAGATAAATCTAAGAGCTAGTTCTTTAGGGGAACAACAATTTAGAAACATATGTGGACATATTTTACCTGCATAACCAAGAAATAGGTGAAGAAAGCACAGATAAAACTAGATAATGAGAAATAGAAGTAGAGGAGATGAAATGATGTGTACGTTGCAAAATTCTGTGCAAATAAATCTGAAAATGTGGATCAAATAGATGATTTTCTTGGAAAATATGCTACCAGATTGACTCCAGAATAGAAGGGAAACTCAAGAAGTCTGCTAAGAGTGAAAGAAATGAGACAGCTGTTTTCTGTGACCAGTTGTTTCTGTTCTTCCTGCATCTCTGTGGCTATTGGAGCTTTTCACAGTGACAGAAGTGAATTTCTGCTGAGAGAACCTCGGAGTGTGGGGTGGCCTGGACAGCCTGCTTGGTGATACGTATGCAATCTCTGACAGGGTGGCCACACACCAGAACGGGTGAAGGCAGTGATTCTTGGTATTAGGACCCATCACAAAATAAACAGCCCCGAGTCTTCAGGTTTTTCATAAAATTTTTCAGGTCCTTATGTGACTTGAACTGTTTTTTTTTTTTTATGATTTTTTTTTCAATTTTTAAAAAAATTTACTTATTTTTGTCTGTGTTGAGTCTTAGTTGCAGCGCGGCTTTCTCTAGTTGCGATGAGTGTGGGCTCCTGTTCATTGCGGTGCACGTGCTTCTCACTGCGGTGGCTTCTTTTGTTGCGGAGCACGGGCTCTAGGCGCGCGGGCTTCAGTAGTTGTGGCGGGTGGGCTCAGTAGTTGTGGCTCGCGGGCTCTAGAGCACAGGCTCAGTAGTTGTGGTGCCCGGTCTTAGTTACTCCACGGCATGTGGGATCTTCCCTGACCAGGGATTGAACCCGTGTCCCCTGCCTTGGCAGGTGGATTCTTAACCACTGCGCCACCAGGGAAGTCCCAACTTGAAATTTTTGGTTAAAAAAAAAATTGAAAACTATTTTTAATCACTTACTCTCATTGTCAGTCTCACAAACAACTGCTTCCTTAAAGTAAAAACGTTTTAAACACCGTAGCCAAATAAATAATGATAAAGATTTCAAAGCAGTGTTGTGCATAAAGAAGCTTGAAAGGGTTTTGACAAGAAAATTAAGAGTTTAGAAACAAAGAAAAATGGTGAGCATCAGAACGCCTTAGCTCTTAATTAGTTTCTTGGAAAAGTACCTTGTTCTCAAATGCTGGTATACTGGAACATCCTATTGGTTAAAAATAAATAGCATAAAGTGTGAGGAAATGAACTAAGGAGAAAACATGGCAACCAGCACAGCCCGTCAGCTAGAAACAGAATAATTAAGCTCTACCAAAGGCATCAGGTCATTTGGCCAGCCATCTACCCTAAGGCCAGTGTTCAAGCTCAGTGTTGACAAGCACCACGGTCACGTGGGCCCACAGGCATCCAGAAAGGCCTGTTTGGACGAGCATTTGGTTCTGAAGTGTCCTTGCTCTTTAAAGTGTTTGGTTTTCCCTGAACTTTGAAGTCTTCCCTCATAATCTCCATTGAAACAGATACAATTTTAACTTAATGTCCTCTTTTTACCCCAATTTTCCCTGGTAGTGAACAACAGTGAGCCATGGAGCTGTATTTCGGTGAATACCAACACGTGCAGCAGGAATACGGTGTGCATCTGAGACTCGCAAGCGATGAAACCAAAAAATCAAGGAATTCCCAGCCCGCTAAGGCAGGCTCCTACGGTGTCAGTATTCGGGTCCAGGGGATCGATGGCCACCCCTACATAGTCCTCAATAACACAGAGCGGTGTCTGGCAGGCACGTCTTTTTCTGAAAATGGGCCATCATTTCCGTCTCCAGTGACAAGTAACCTGCCTCTCCATTCCAGCAATGGATCTGTGCTCGAGGAGAACAGTGCAGAAGAACTGCAGCTGCCCGAAAACCCATATGCCCCACCTGGCCCAGGAAGAAACCTGAAGCAGCCCTCTTTCTTCGAGGGCAAGAATGGAGTTCTCGATCACACAGGGGAAGCGATGAAGCCGTCCCCCGTGCTGAACTTCCAGAGGCATCCAGAGCTTTTACAGCCCTATGATCCCGAACAGAACGAGTTGAACTTACAGAATCACCAGCCTCCTGCGAGTAATTGGCTAAAAGCTTTCGCAGAAGAAGGGACCAACAATAAGAAGGCTTGGACTTGCTCGTCCAAACCTAGCCATTCCCAGCCGACCAGACCTCCCACGGAAGACCCGGCCAGATCCAGTGTGACGGCCATTCGACTGTGCAGCTCCGTGGTCATTGATGACCCCAAGAAGCAGACCTCGGTGTGCGTGAATGTTCAGAGCTGCAGCAAGGAGGGGCTGGCGGAGGAGGCCCTTGCCCCTAGCGGGAGGCCCCTACCCACCCACAGCGCGCACACGCACCCGGAAGCCAAGAAAACCCGGCCCGACGTGCTTCCGTTCCGGCGCCAGGACTCAGCCGGGCCCGTGCTGGACGGAGCCCGGTCCCGGAGGTCATCCTCATCGTCCACAACTCCCACTTCGGCCAACTCTTTGTACAGATTTTTACTCGATGACCAAGAATGTGCCATCCATGCCGACAATGTGAATCGTCATGAGAACAGAAGGTATATCCCCTTCTTGCCCGGAACTGGACGGGATATTGATACGGGATCGATTCCTGGCGTGGATCAGTTAATTGAAAAATTTGACCAAAAACCTGGGCTGCAGAGAAGAGGCAGGTCTGGGAAGCGAAACAGGATCAACCCAGAAGACAGGAAAAGGTCCCGGAGCGTGGATAGTGCATTTCCTTTCGGACTCCAAGGGAACTCGGAGTACCTGACCGAATTCAGCAGAAACCTGGGCAAGTCCAGCGAACACCTGCTGCGGCCGTCGCAGGTGTGCCCTCAGAGGGCGCAGGCGCAGGAGCACGGGGGGAGGCAGGGCGGAGTGCGCGCCTTCGCCAGGCTGCAGGGAGCCCAGCCCAGGCCGCCCCTGCAGAACAAAGATGGGAAAGTTCCAGAAAACAAAGGGGGTCAGGAAAGTCCGACTGGGCGCACATCCTCCCTCCCGGCACAGACTAAGAAGGGGGAGGAAATCAAAACAGCCACCGCTACGTTGATGTTACAGAATCGGGCGCTAGCAACTTCCCCAGACTCAGGTACCAAGAGGATTTCTGTGAAGACATTTACTTCCACCTCAAATACTCAGGTAATACTGGTGGGAGTCTTTTGTTCCTTCTCAGTGGTCTATCAATACATCCTGGCTGGAGGAATACATATCTTCCATCCTGAGTCAGTAATTGCACCATCTTGAATCAGTAATATTTTTTTAGAGTTTTCCCCCTAGCAGTAGGTTATGACCTGCTGCTAATCGCTTGGTTTTCTAAGTAAATTGAAGTACCACTAGATTCCTGTTGTGTTCTTGTTTGTAAAGTAACTTGTCAAGCACTATAGAGAGGCTCGATTTTTCTTTTCGTGTATGTGTAAAATCCGAAAGTATGCAGAATTTGTTTCCAAAACGAGAGGCTCCGTACTTAGGTTTATTTAGATGTATTAATTTTCCTCATGACATTGAGTGACTGGATTAATTTCTGTCCTGAGAAATTAGGTTAATCCTAATTTAGGTTTATCCTGAAGTGATGGAATTTATTTATGTGGTCCAGTTAGTGTTTTGGTGGTAACAGTAACAGTAAAAAATAATGGTAATGATAAAAATGATACTAAGGTTGGTAAGTGCCAGGCACTCTTTGTTATGTATTGTAGGGTCTCACCCACCCTATGAAGGTAGGTACTATTAACTTCTATTTACAGGTGAGAAAATTGAGGTGAGAAAAAGTTAAGTAACTTGCCCAAGCTACTAAGTGGTGGAACCAGTTGTAATGAGCATCCTTACCCGAGGAATCCTTTCTGGGAAGCAGGAATGTGTTTGGAAGCTTCTGCTGTGGGGTTTTGCCTTCTTCTTGGAAGCAGCATCCTGTGATCTAATAACAAACATTGTGTTCCAGGCCACACCGGATCTGTTAAAAGGCCAGCAAGAACTCACTCAGCAAACCAATGAGGAGACGGCCAAGCAGATACTTTACAATTACCTCAAAGAAGGGTTAGTGATTTTCCTTCAAGGAACAAAGTATTGTCCTTCCTGGTGGGCGTCTTAATTTTCTTTTCTGAGACCTTGTGTTTTACCCTCCCATCCTGCCCTGTGTGAGCCATTTTGGGGTGCAGACTCCATGGCTGGAGTTGGCATAACAGCATTTAAGTCTTGGGTGGAGGAGGGTGAAGAGCAGGGGAAGGAAGTGTGGGGACGAACATCCTACTTTAAAAGTTAAAAATGAATATGTTTTAAAAGTGATTGTTTACTGTTTCAGAAACAAATTCAAAGATAGGAGGAGTGTCTACTATTCAGTTTTAAACTGAGTGTTGTCGCCTTGAGTTTGTATGCACACATGGGTAATCAGTCGTCCCTTATTAGAAGTTACAAATAAAAACACCTCCTCCCCTCCCCAGAGTTGACGTTGGCCAGGAGCCCCTGCTTCCATTATTTTTAAAGCATGTATGAGTCATTTAAAAGCAGTGCTTTCCACTTACTTATCTGGGGGGATGAGTTTGAATAATCTGGTTTTCAGTCCTTACCTCAGATACCAACTGAGCTGGAATTCTAGGCCAGGAATTTGAAGTTTCTGTTTCAGTTCTCTCATCAGATATGATTAAAAAGAAGAAAAGCTTTATAGTCTGACGTGACTGAAAGTCACTTGGCAAATACTCATTGGTATCAGAACACTTCACAGTTTTATATTGTGCCTTACAATTTTCTGTCAGTAATATAGAGCTGACAGAATCATTCAAAATATAAAATAGGGGCTCTTCTGAAAAAAGAAAAAGTAAAGAGATTCTTCTAGCTAAGAACTTTTATTAGTGTCTTTCTGTGAAGGGTTTTACCATGAGAAGATTAAGGTAGGAGAACTTCTAACATTTAAAATTCTTTCTCTGCATTCTTTTATTTTTTTGGCCCATGATTTATTGAGAGACTGGTGGGACAGACTTTAATGGGAGGCACCTTTTTAAGGAAACTTACTTAAAAATTTTTTCCCCTGCGCTTCCTGGTGGCGCCAGTGGTTAAGAATCCTCCTGCCAGTGCAGGGGACACGGGTTCGAGTCCTGGTCCGGGAAGATCCCACATGCTGTGGAGCAACTAAGCCCGAGCGCCACAACTACTGAGCCTGCGCTCTAGAGCCCGTGAGGCACAACTACTGAGCCCATGTGCCACAACTACTGAAGCCCGTGCGCCTAAGAGCCCGTGCTTCGCAGCAAGAGAAGCCACCGCAATGAGAAGCCGGCGCTCCAAAACGAAGAGGAGCCCCTGCTCACTGCAGCTAGAGAAAGCCCGTGCGCAGCAACAAAGATCCAATGCAGCCAAAAATAAATAACTAAATAAAATAAATTAAAAAAAAAAAGAACGAAAATAAGGGGAGAGATCCCCCTCCGTTTAAAAAATTTTTTTTTCCCTAAGTGCCAGGTATGTGTGATGGAAGGTAGTCCTTAATAGAACTTTATCTGACCATTACCTATGAAAGTCTAGACAAAGGGCAGCTGTGTTAACAACCTTGGCTTGGGGGATTATTTTTTTGAACAAAGGCTAAAACAAGTTAAGATCACGGTGGATCATTCCTAGCGTGACACACATACAGGAGAGATTCCTTATTGGAGTGAATATATGTCATTTGAATCAGGCAAGCAACAAATGACTAAATTTTTATTGGATGTTATCTCCAAGCTTATTTAGAATGTGCTTGTGTCTCTTTCACGTGTTTGGAAATGGGAACCCCTCTCCCAAATCGGGGGGTAACATTGAACAATTTGGAGAAAATACACCATCTATCCTGCTCTCCTCACGCTGGTTGTGTCTGCAGCCTTAATTAATTCACGCCTCTTGTGATTTATCTTCTTAAAGGGCTTGCTGCTTGTGTGTCGTGGCACATAAAAGAGTCTGAGGCCAACGGTTGTGCCCTCATTGTGTTTTTTTCCAGAAGCACCGATAATGATGATGCTACTAAGAGGAAGGTCAACCTGGTCTTCGAGAAAATCCAGACTTTGAAGTCTCGAGCAGCAGGGAGCACGCAAGGAAATAATCAAGTAAGGCGAAGCTTTGTATTTTGTAGCAGGCATTTCACATGGAACCTGGCAAACAAATGGCTTTCTTCAGTCTGTACCTTTGGTTACAGTAGTTAGTGGGAAGTCTCCTGAGTAGTAAGCAGTACCGAAGGTGGAACAGCATGTTTTAAATATTGCTAATTTGCACCCGGCCTTTTTTCTAGAAAGTTTTTTGCGGTACGCGGGCCTCTCACTACTGTGGCCTCTCCTGTTGCAGAGCACAGGCTCCGGACGCGCAGGCCCAGCGGCCACGGCCCACAGGCCCAGCCGCCCTGCGGCATGTGGGATCCCCCCGGACCGGGGCACGAACCTGCGTCCCCTGCATCGGCAGGCGGACTCTCAACTGCTGCGCCACCAGGGGAGCCCTTCTTTATTATTATTATTTTTTACAAAGTTTTTAAGAAATTTTATTTTTAAAAAATCTATAGAATATAACAGGATGAAACAATAGGTGGTAAAATTTAGAAAGGGAAAAGAATAGGATGAATGAAATGAAGCATGGGATGGAGAACCCTAGTGCTATCGTAGGCAGGTTTGAAAAGTATGAACGGGCTTGGACCCAGGTTCTCAAACTTCAGAGAACAAGAAATAAGAGAATCAAACTAGAGAATACGGAAGAGAGACTGGTGGGCTGACCAGCACGGGCCGAAGGGAAAGGAAGGAGTAGAGTGGGGCTAAATTCTTTTAAAAAAAAACTGCCTGTTTCATTTATTGTACTGAATTTTAGTTAGGACTTGGAGATTTTTTTTTTAAAGGAGGACTCATCCCCTATTTGATGAACGTGTACTATATGGTAGACATACCTTGTGCCATGAAAGGAAGTAGCATTTAAGAGGGACGACTAAAATCTTGTCCCTCAATTCTATGCCACCTTGAATGCCGCATTTCTTGCTTGGGCATCTTTCCTTTTCCCTTCTGGGGGGAATTCTGCACTGGAAGGAAAGAAGATAGCCAGAGGCAGGTAACAGGGAGTTGGTCTATTTCTTCTTTTTCAACTTTGGAAACGTATGAATAAAGGACATTTATAGGCATCAACGACCCTTTTTTCTCTACTGTTCCGTATTCCCCTTGCACTCAGTTAACCCATGACTCCTGCTCTGGCATCAAATAAAAACATTTTTCAATTTATCCGTAGAAATAATATTTAAAATATATAAACATATTTTATTAGATATCTTTATAGAGATGTATTTTATTATATATTATGTATTGATATTATAAATATATAAAATATTTTTATGTATGCACACACACATAGTTCCCACTGGGGAACCTGTAAATTATACACCTTGCTTATAGGCAGGTTTCAGGAACTCTACACAGTTTTTTAAATTGGGTTAGGATTTTTTTGCTAAATGTCTTAAATCTAAATCATCACCATTACTGGTGCTTTGCATTAACCTGCATATTCTCCTGGAGAATGCATCCTTTGGTCTTGATGTTAAGATTGTCATTGTGGTTCCATACTAGGGTGTCCAGCCTAAACTGGGGAAGTTGGGGTAGCCCTTCTGGAGTCGATAACACTAATGATGTCTCAAAAGATCATAGAATTCTCCCAGAGAGGGGAAGCAGGGCGTTCTAGGTAGAGGGAACAGAACAAAAAACATAAAATATGAAGAGGTGTGTGCTTCCCGTGTTTAGGGGACTAGAGGTAATTTAGTGAAGCTGGAGAAGAGAGCTAGGATATGGGGACCACGCACCAGGTAGACAGGACCTTGTAGATCATGTCAATTTTCATTTCAGGCCCAAGGTGATAGGCTTTCCCTGATAGACTTTAAACAGCAATGAGGAGTGTCGTATTTATAAAAATTCATTTCTTTGTAGTTTTTGGAGGGAGGTAAGATTAGAGGATGGGAGACCAGTTAAGCAGCTGCTGCTTCTTAATCAAGCTAGAGATAATGAGACGATGAACTTTGGTTCTTAGACTTGTGGCTGTGATCACAGCGCCGTGACTGCTTAATTGCCCACATTTTTCCACTCCCCTTCTCTCTCACTTTATGAATCTGATTATTTGCTGGTAAAGGTTTTGGAGTTTTATATTTTGGTGTCAGTTAAATGATTTCGTGCAAGAGAACCCTCTCCTTTAATGGGCTAAGACCACATTGGAAAGCCACGAAGCAGGCAGTTTTTGTTTGGGAAAGAACAATCTACAATTTCCCTCCTTGGGTTAGATTTACATTTCTAAGATAGATTGTTCTCATGTTGCCTAAGAAAATTGGAAGTGCTGTGTTTCTGTTGACTGTTGGTTTCTGGTCTTCTTCATAGGAGTAGATGAGGAAGTACCTCCTTCTAAGTTCATGCATTCATGAACTTGGAACCTGGATTCAGGTGCATGAGAGCCAAGACACTGCCTTTTCTGGTTTTGATTTCTGCTTTTACCTTTTCCCCTCCCTTTTAGTTGGAGTTTTCTAGCCACTTTGCTGTAGGATTTTAGCCGAATCCTTTTGAGAGTGTCATCCTGTTGTTAATGTTCACGCAAGAAAAAAATAAAGCATCTTGAACACTTAACTTAGGATATTTTTGCAATTAATCGTAGGCTTCTAATTCTTCATCTGAAGTCAAAGATCTCTTGGAACAGAAAAAGAAGTTGACCACAGAAGTGGCTGAACTTCAGAGACAGCTTCAACTAGAAGTCAAGGTATCTGATTTTTCTTGATGCTATTTTATTCTGTTCCGTCTTGATTGATAAAGAATATTTTAAGTACCTTGGGTTGCCCAAGTGAAGTGAAAACAAATTTTTTCCCCAAAAGAAACATTCTTCCCATCACTGAGCAAATTCCTGTATATTTAGTTCCTGCTGCCCAAAGAACTTTTTTTTTTAAGTAAACAAAGGACATAGAGAATGTTGGCTTTGACAGAGTAATAGAAATGCTGTTGGATTCAGACAGGCGTATTGGAAACTAAATGTATATAAAACATCTGGACTAAGTAATAGAAAGAGCAGAATGTGATTTAGCTGTGTTTGTGTTTCTCTTTTAGAAGTATTACAATTCATTAAGTGTTTAGTGTTCTTTCTAGTTGCGAACTCCCATGCCTTTATTACATAGTTCCATCAAGTTGTTTAATAATCTAAGTGCAGAGACATGGAGTCCATCAGAGATTAGAAGGAGGCTTCCGTGGGATGACATTAATGTACGGTGGAGGTACTTTAACATCACATATTCTTATTAGAATCAGCAGAACATCAAAGAAGAGAGAGACAGAGTGAAAGCAAACTTAGAAGCACTCCAAAGTCAACATGAAAGCAAGGTAGAAGAGAATGCCGAGCTGCAGCGGCGGCTGGAGGGAAGTGAAGGGGAGCTCCGGAGACACCTGGAGGAGTAAGTTCTGGCCCAGAGCCTGTGCCCTTCCTGGTTTCCTGCACCAATGGAGCCAGACACTTTTTTTTTAAATTAATCAATTAATTAATTTTTGGCTGTATTGGGTCTTCATTGCTGCACACGGGCTTTCTCTAGTTGCGGCGAGCGGGGGCTACTCTTTGTTGCGGTGCGCGGGCTTCTCATTGCGGTGGCTTCTCTTGTTGTGGAGCATGGGCTCTAGGTGTGCGGGCTTCAGTAGTTGTGGCTCGCAGGCTCTAGAGCTCAGGTTCAGTAGTTATGGTGCATGGGCTTATTTGCTCCGAGGCGTGTGTGATCTTGTTGGACCAGGGCCCGAACCCGTGTCCCCTGCATTGGCAGGTGGATTCTTAACCACTGCGCCACCACGGAAGCCCAAGCCAGATCCTTTCTGTCCGTTTAATTCTGCCCAACCTTCCAGATCTTTATAGGGCTGCTGACCCTTCCTTTTCTCCCTCTTATTCTTATAAAATTATAAGGCTGCTGACCCTTCCTTTTCTCCCTCTTATTCTTATAAAATTATAAAACTGGTGACGTGTAGACTGGTAAACAGAATGAATTTAATAATTTAAAAATTCTTTGTGTACCTCAAAGGATATTTGTAAAGTTTCAGCCCTTAGAGTAGATCTCAGAGCAGTCAAGTGAGAAGCAAGGAATGCCGAGAGGTGATATCTAAGGACAGATCTCAAAGAGCCTGGGTCCAGCCTCTAAAAAGCATGTGTCACATGACCTCCACAGTCTCCCACGTTCTGAATTTTGTCCTGGATGGTGCTGACCAATTTTTTTTTTTTTTTTTTGCGGTACGCGGGCCTCTCACTGCTACGGCCTCTCCTGCTGCGGAGCACAGGCTCCGGATGCGCAGGCTCAGCGGCCATGGCTCACGGGCCCAGCCGCTCCGCGGCACGCGGGATCCTCCCAGAACGGGGCACGAACCCACGTCCCCTGCATCGGCAGGCGGACTCCCAACCACTGCGCCACCAGGGAAGCCCAGTGCTGACCAATTTTGTGACCAGTGCTTATGTACTTCTTTTGGGTCTTCAGAGAAGGAAAGACAAGCCCAAGATGGCCCTGCCATCATGTTGTGTTAAAATCTGTGACAAGAGGATTTGAAACGAAGGTGTGAAAATGGATGGTGCCGTGAAGCCCACTGGCCATGACAGAAGCCTTGAGAGGTTAAGCAGGAGTGAAATCTAGAGGGAAATTCAAGAAAAACAGGACATTATATCATAATAGCATTTGATTACCTTTGCCATTTTGATGGTGTAGTGTTTGCTTTTGAAACATTCTTAGAGGTTAATTTCAGAAAAGAGGTTGGTAAGGAAAAAATCAAAATTTAGAGTGCAGTGAAGACTTTACAACATAAAAGGTAGAATAGTTGTGAGTTCCATTTAGAGCAGAGGTTGGCAAACTTTTTCTGTCAGATAGTAAATGCTTTAGGGTTTATGGGCCATATGGTCCTTGTTGGAACTGTTCAATTCTACCATTGTATTGTGCAAATGACCATAAACAATACATAAATGAATGAGCGTGGCTGTGTTCCAGGAAAACTTTATTTACAAAAGCAGGCAGTGGGCCAGATTGGCTCGTGGGCCATAATTTGCTAACTCTCCTGGTCTAGAGTACTGGGGATGGGGTGGAGTAGGCTGGTGGGGAGTGGGGTGGCTTTAATGAAAACATTTATCATAAAAGTTGTGCTCTTTTTCCTGATTCCTTATCTTCTATGTCCAAATTCTAGTACCCCGTGATCTCCTTCTGGGGAGGAAATGTCACTGTATAACCTTTCCCATTACATTGGTTTGAGTTCTCACTTGTCTTCTTGTTGGGCAAATTAGACTGTAGACATGAGTTCTTACCGGTGCCTTTGTGGTTTGTGACTTTCTGTTCAGTGCAGAACAGAAAATGGGAGGCTCCTTGGGGATTCAGGTGACTCTGCTTGATGAACTGAAGCTCTGAAAGCAGACTGGATGAAAATAAGCAGAGGCCAGGAGAAACTCTCTCATGGGCTTCCTTTCCTGCCAGGCTGTTCCAGGTGAAGATGGAACGAGAACAGCACCAGACTGAGATCAGGGATCTCCAGGACCAGCTCTCAGAAATGCATGATGAATTGGACAGTGCCAAACAGTCCGAGGACAGGGAGAAGGGGGCTCTGATTGAGGTAAGCGGGGCTGGGGTCAGGTGACAAGAGAGGCCCCGTCTGCCTGGACAGTATGGGATGGGTGGGGGAACTGGGAGCCGTACTCTGTTGTGTGTTTGTTCTGCCTGTCCCTATGTTCCCTTCTGTGAGAGCATCATATGCAATAGTTTGTCTTAGGAAAATTTTCAGCTGTACAGAAAAATAGAATAATGCGTTAACTGCCGTAGAGTCCCAGTCCAAATCCAACAGTTATCAACATGTTGCCCTATTTACTCCACTTTTTTCTTCTCTCCATCCATTCATTTTTCTTTTTTTTCATTCATCTATCCATCTTTTTTTAAGTTAATTTTCATTGGAGTATCGTTGCTTTATATCTATTCATCTTTGCTGAACCATTTCAGAGTAATTTATAGATAAAACCACGTCTCACCCCTAAATTTTTCAGCATGCATTTGAATAATTAGGGAATTTTCTTATAACCACAATACTATTATCACATCTGCAAAGTTAATTCCTGTGTTGTATTATATACAATATATGGTCTTTATTCATCATTTGCCAGCTGTCCCTCAAGAGTATTTGCTAGTTGTTTTTCCCCCAAGCCAGAATCCAGTCAGGAATCCCACACTGCTTTCATTATTCTCTCTCTCAGAGTTCACTTTTCTTAGTATAGCCTCTGTTGTCCCTGCGTCCCCTACTCCTTGCTCTTTTTCTCCCATCCCACTTCTGTTTTTTGTTTGTTTGTTTGTTTTTGCGGTACGCGGGCCTCTCACTGCGGTGGCCTCTCCCGTTGCGGAGCACAGGCTTCAGACGCGCAGGCTCAGCGGCCATGGCTCATGGGCCCAGCCGCTCCGCGGTATGTGGGATCCTCCCGGACTGGGGCACGAACCTGTGTCCCCTGCATTGGCAGGCAGACTCTCAACCATTGCGCCACCAGGGAAGCCCTCCCATCCCACTTCTGAAGAGCCCAGACAAGTGCTCCACATTCTGGATTTTCTAATTGTTTCCTTATGGTGTCCATTAACTTGATCCACCCTCCCCTGTGTTTCTAGTAAATTTGAGTTTAGATCTAAACACCAATTAAATTTTGAGCAAAGATACTTTGTAAGTAATGCTATTATGAAAAAACATTTAAAAGACATTAGTATTATATTAATGCCCATTCACCACTTATCACAGGTTAAGTTTTTATTTGTTTAAAGCCCCCATAAGCCTGTAAGTTCCAGGAGGGCAGAGTTGGTGATGGTTGGCTTAGCACTATATCCTCAGCAGTTATTCCAGTGGCTAGGACATATAGCGCTCAGGAAATATTTGGTGGACAGCTGGATGGATGCATTTTGAATGAGTGAGTGAGTGAGTGAGTGAGTAAATGAATGAATCTACTTGCTCTATACACAGGCCGCCAATCTGGCTTCTGCCCATATCAGTCTATCCCCTATTGATATTATCAATCTGTGAGTCAGTGAATAAGGTTGATTCCTTCTTCTGCTTCCATTTGTTAATTATTACGGTTCTTTTCAGAGACAATTATTATCTCTTCTCTGAATTAGATTACCATCCTGTTGAGGTGTTAGATACACATGTGTGAAATGATTAGAGAGTAAGAATAGGTTTTGAACGTCTACATTTTTTTCTGGGGAATGAATCTAATTGAGGATCAGAAGAAGAGCTGTGCTGTGTAGATATTTTGATACTTGCTATAGCTTTTTTTTCTTAACATCTTTATTGGAGTATAATTGCTTTACAATGTTGTGTTAGTTTCTGCTGTATAACAAAGTGAATCTTTGCTATAACTTTAGCATCACCTGTGTCTTTGGCTTAGTTTTGAAGTTTAGTTCAGTTTAGCTAGCTTATAAAAGCTTTGGTTTGTAGGAACAGCCCAACAAGTAAATGATACACAATTTAGAACAAAGCCAGAACAAACAAAAAAACCCATGAGAAAATAAAGGTAACTTGTTAGTATTTAACTTTCACTCTCTACTGCTTTTCCCCTAAGGGCTTGGATCTCATCTTGGTCCTTTTCTTGGGGTTAAAAGCTGCTGTCTCGTAATTCCTTGTAGCTTCCTCTGTCTCAGCTGTCCATTGTTTTTTTAATTTTATTTAATTTTATTTATTTTATTTTTACATCTTTATTGGAGTATAATTGCTTTACAATGGTGTGTTAGTTTCTGCTTTATAACAAAGTGAATCAGTTATACATATACATACGTTCCCATATCTCTTCCCTCTTGCGTCTCCCTCCCTCCCACCCTCCCTATCCCACCCCTCTAGGTGGTCACAAAGCACCGAGCTGATCTCCCTGTGCTATGCGGCTGCTTCCCACTAGCTATCTACCTTACATTTGGTAATGTATATATGTCCATGCCTCTCTCTCTCTCGCTTTGTCACAGCTTACCCTTCCCCCTCCCCATATCCTCAAGTCCATTCTCTAGTAGGTCTGTGTCTTTATTCCTGTCTTACCCCTAGTCCATTGTTTTTTCTCACCCTCTTCCATGTTTACTTTTGAAGTCCTTGCCCAGGAGGCATTGTTGTTCCTGATCTTTAGGATTTAGCATCTCTCTTCCCCTTGACTTGGCAGGAGTGGAGAGGAGAGTGGAGCGTTTGTGGCCGCAGGGCAGAGGCCTTCTCATGAATTCATTTTCACGTGGGCAGGAGGGGGTCATTTTCTCTTCCCCCCCATGTGACCGTCTCTTTGTCTCTGTTGAGACCACTTTCTCCTGAGAAAGCCTCAGGCCTGCTCCTTACCACCTGGTATTTCTATTCATCCAAAGATTCCTTAAAAACCACTGCATTTGTGGTAATCTTCTGCTTCTCCTGGCTCTGTCTTCTTCTCAGGGCTCAGGGTTACCAAGACAAGGTACATTAGGATGGGGCTTTGAAGGTACGTGTATCTATCACTGAAGTGTTAAGAAAATCACATAAGATGAAATTTTAAAATGGGGGGTGAGGGGCTTCCCTGGTGGTCCAGTGGTTAAGACTTCACCTTCCAAAGCAGGGGGTGCAGGTTCGATCCCTGGTCAGGGAGCTAAGATCCCCCATGCCTTTCGGGCAAAAAACCAGAACATAAAACAGAAGCAATATTGTAACAAATTCAATAAAGATTTAAAAAAAAATTGGGGGGGGCGGAAATGCACATATTTTCCTAATACCTTAACAAATGTTTTTTTCCTACAGTTTTTTTTTTTTTTTTTTTTTTGCGGTGCGCGGGCCGCTCACTACCGTGGCCTCTCCCGTTGCAGAGCACAGGTCCCGGACGTGCAGGCTCAGCGGCCATGGCTCATGGGTCCAGCCGCTCCGCGGCATGTGGGATCTTCCCGGACCAGGGCACGAACCCGTGTCCCCTGCATCGGCAGGCGGACTCTCAACCACTGCGCCACCAGGGAAGCCCTTTTTTCCTACATTTTTATTTGTTTCCCTATTCATTGACAGATTTCATCTATAATGTAGGAACAAATATAGTGTGTCTACAGTTTTGATACCTGCTTTTAAAAGTTAATACGTCAGAAATATTTTTCTTTATGATACTTTATAGTCTTCATATTTCATTTTTAAAAAGATACCCCACAATATGCTTAACCATCCTCCAATATTTAAGTTGTTTCTTTTTTTTTTAAATTATGAGAAAATATGTTGAATTTTTTATATGTATTCTTTTACTTCTTTAGAAAAATTTCCTAAGGAGAGAAATGTCACTGAACAGGTTATGACTTTTGATAAAAATGTAGCTTCAGGGCTTCCCTGGTGGTGCAGTGGTTGAGAGTCTGCCTGCGGATGCGGGGGACACGGGTTCGTGCCCCGGTCCGGGAGGATCCCACATGCCGCGGAACAGCTGGGCCCGTGAGCCATGGCCGCTGAGCCTGCGCGTCCGGAGCCTGTGCTCCGCAAGGGGAGAGGCCACAACAGTGAGAGGCCCGCGTACCGGAAAAAAAAAAAAAGTAACTTCAGAAGCATTTAAATAGAAGGTAAGACTTCCCCATAGTCTATGATTCCTTGTGTGGACACCTCACTGATTCTAAAAGGGAAAGATATTATCTTAACTATCAGGAAGTCTCTTAAGTTCTGAATTTTCCTAGTAACTAAAACCTAAAATTGTTAGTTGTCCTTTCCCCAGGTATTTTCTATCCTTTTAGATTCTCTGTTTTAGTGCATTTGAGCTTGCTCTGATTTGCTATTTCTTTTACTAGCCAGCTCATTGAAGAGCATATCATCTTTGCTTCTTCCCACATTTCATGCCTAGCATAGTGCCAGGCAACAGAGCAAATGAATAAATAAATTTCAATATTTAAATTAATTTTAGGGACTTCCCTGGTAGTCCAGAGGTTAAGACTCTGTGCTTTCAATGCAAGGGGCACAGGTTCGATCCCTAGTCGGGGAACTAAGATCCCACATGCTGTGCTGTGTGGCCAAAGGAGAAAAGAAAAAAAAAAAAGATAAATTATTTTTAAAATGCCACCACTAAAAAAAAAAAAAGGGAATAATTCTGAAATGAACTGTAGCTTCTTTGCCTCTTTGAACACAGTATAGTGAGCATATATTAACTGAACATAACTAGCTTTTTGACTTATAGTGGTAACTGGGATATGAGCTTCAGCTTTGGTGATGTGTTTTCAGGCAGAGGCTAATAGTGAGAGACTCAGGAAAGGGAAACAGCGTACATCTTTTCTTAAAAATGTTCCTGGTGTTGCCGGTTTTCTGGTTATTTGCCTCTTTCCTGTAATGGAAGCTATATCATCTATTGCTGCCTTTCGGCAAGAAAAGTTAGGACACAATTAGCTTCTCTATGCCAAAGTGGGTTTCTCTCCCTCTGGAAAATTGTCCTCACTCTTTTTATCAGTTTCCTTTGACGTGTCAGCAACATTTAAAAAACGATCTATGGTTTCTATATCACTAATAAAATAAACCCCATCTCCTCGTCACTTTCAGTTTATTCTTCATATCTTAATAAAAAGTGGCCTGGGGGAATCTGATAACAGATTATAGTTGTAGCCAAGTTTTCCATGGCACTTGGCTTAGAACAGACTCTTAAACACAATGAACATTAAACACTTCTGCTTTTTAATGTTTGCAAAAGCTTGAAGGCCCTAAATTTTGTGAGGCCTGCATAATGCATAAGATTTCTCATGAAATATTTTTTAATACTTCACATTCTGTTCAATAACATTGGGCCCCTATATGGAGTCAGTAAAGTAACATTAAGAGAGAATAAAATCATTAAAAAAAAAAAGGAAAGAAGGAAGGAAAAAAGGAAGAAATAGTAGAAAATATCCTGTTTTTTTAGGAGAAGCCAAATAATTGACCAAGAATAGGATGACTGTTATTTCTTAGTTAAACAACTGATGGTTCCGAATTTCTTTTTTAACTCAAGATACAAAAATAATTTTAGGTCAAGTTTTCAGTCACTTCTTTGTCCATAAATACATTTCCCTCTGTTCTTGGAGTGATGGGTAAACATGCGACATCTCTCTATGCCTCATGATGGTGGGTTTTTCTAATTACCAAAGATTGTCTTTGATGGGAGCCTGTAGTGTTGACAGATGGGCCAACAGAATCTCATGGTGTTTTATCCCTGACATTTACCAAGATACAGGTACTTAGATATCAGTAAACTATTCTGGTTTTAAAATCCTATTGGTCTGGGGATAGGCTGTGCTCAGAAATGACATCTCTAGAATAATTATAAGCTTATTGTGTTGTGATGTTACTGAACATTATACACATTTTACTAAAGAAGCAAGAGAAAAAATCATGTTTCTCATCAACTGTGTTATACTTTTTAGGCCATCCTTCTGGGGAAAAAAATAATTCTTTGGCAGCTATAGTTTTGATAAAAGACCTTTACTTTTCCTTTCAATGAGTGTGGGCCAGAGATAGGGACTCTGTAGAACTTCTGGGAAGCTTTTATGCAAAAGAGAGTCTAGATCAGTTTTGTTTTCTCATTTTGACATGGAATACTTGTGAGTAGGTGGTGTGTGAAGTGAAACTTTCTGTGGGCAGATGAGCTGCTACTCAGGACATTCTGGTTTGTGTCTTTTGGTGCCCCTGCTGTCAGGACAGCCACTGGCTGCTGCTAGTAACAGCTGGGGCCCAGAGCATGCTTCCTTTTCTTCTCAACTTTCCTTCTTGTCTTTTCAGGTTCTGGGCAGGTTTCTTTGCTCCTGTTTAAAAAGGTGGACCTCCTTACAAGCACTTGAGCAGAACTCAATACACCGTTCATTTGCATCTGAGAGACTGAGTAACTGCCCGCTCCTCAGACTTTCTTGAGTGTGTAGTTTTGTCATCAGGCCTGCAGAGGCTGTGTAGTGAAGAGAACGGGCATTGGTATCCAACCTGGGTCCCAGTCTTCGCTCTACCACTTACAAACTGCGTGATCTTAGGCATCTTAGCGTCTCGGAGCTCCAGTTTTTTGTTTTTTAAATGATAATATTCATCTCCTATGATTTTTTTTTTTTTTTTTTTTCCCCGGTACGCGGGCCTCTCACTGTTGTGGCCTCTCCCATTGCGGAGCACAGGCTCCGGATGCGCAGGCTCAGCGGCCATGACTCTCGGGCCCAGCCGCTCCGCGGCATGTGGGATCTTCCCGGACCGGGGCACGAACCCGTGTCCCCTGCATTGGCAGGCGGACTCTCAACCACTGCGCCACCAGGGAGGCCCTCTCCTATGATTTTTAGAAATGCTTAGCGTAATTCCTATTATGTAGTAAGTACCAAACACAGTCAATTTTTTTAGCCTACCCTGTACCCACCCCCAAATACACATCCATACTAGGTCTCTATCTCTTGTACTTTCATGTGTGCAGCTAGCCTGGATGTGTATAGGTTTTGAAAGTACTGATTCTGAGTGCCCAGAGTTTTCCTTTGTTTGCTTTGATTGGAGTCTACAGAGAGGCATGTGCATCTCTAATAGACGTTCACGTGTATTTTGAGGTTTATATGTTTTCTCTCACTTCTTTGGCTTGATATAATTGGCAATGAAGCCACCGAGGTGATGAAGTGAAGTTTTTGAAATCTCCCGTCCCTTTCGGTCTCTACCCTGGAAAGCTTCAAGTGCTACTCAGTGATACGGTGAGGTATAATCTGATTGGATTTGTGTAACAGAGTCCACTTAAGCAACAGCCCCAGACACAGATAACAGCGTGTTGGTGTAGAATGGACCATAAAAACAGGTTCTTGACATGCATTGGTGGCAGTACACAAAAGGCAACACAAAACACAGATATATCCTGGAAAAGATAAGTGTGGGAAGAGGAACTGACTTATTGTTAAAACAATTGAGAAATGTGTGAAAATAAGAGCAGGAAACGGGGGTAGGCTCGCAAGGGCAATTGTGAAGAAGCTGGCAGGAGGCTCCGGGAAGGCCTAGAGAGATAGCCAATAGCAACAGTGATGGGGGGGGGGGGGTTTGCGGGTGTTTCTAATATCCCTAAGGAGGGACTGGACAGTGGGAAGCACAGGGCATCTCCTTTGACAAATATCAGGACGGGGGTATATTTTTATAAAATTTACTTATGTGTTCTGTGTTTGGTGCTTTGGAAGAGCCAGAGTTGCTCTAGTTGCCTAGACGAGTCTCTGGAAGTTTCTTCTAAGCTTCTTAGTGCTTGCTGGCTAGATTCTTGAAGGACTAATTCTTAGTCTGTGCAATGCAGCTCTGTCCTGGGATTGCAGAGGCTCCCCTGGTTTAATGGATGTGCATGCCTAGAGTAAAGGAAAGAGATTCCATTGTCAGTTATTCTTAACTTGATACAGGTAGTTTCATCCGCTCATCAGTGACCCACTTCTTAAATGGAAAGTAGTGTATCATCTCTGAGGCCTCGGGTCCCAGGTGGCAACCATTCCTTCAGTTCGCCAGGAGCTCCAAGAGGACAGGATGCGTATTTACTTAGAAGCTGCCAGTGAAAGAATAGACGAGTTTAGAATTCTGACATCTCCAGACTCCTGCTGTACTGCCCATGTTAATTTATTTATGTCCAGAACAGGCCCACTCCCAATATCATTGATCCATGCATCAGAAATATTAATCAGATCTATGTCCTTTTTTCAAGGAGCTGATAATCTAGCAAGAGAGATAGGAAAATAAAATCTAGATACAAGGACTGCATGGTAAAAGTATTAAGTGCTATGAGAAGCACAGCCTAAGTGCGGTGGGTATTCAGGAAGGGGATTCAAGGAAGACGTCTTGGAGGAGGTCATACAGTATCTGAGTCTTGAGAGATTTTCTGAAAGGCAGAGAGACGTGGGACCGAGAGGGACGAAGGGCATCCCAGACAGGATGCTGTGTGGGTGATGGCATAGAGGCTACAGGTGAGAAACTGGAGCTTGGGAGCCGTTGGGCAGCTCTTGCAAACCACCTGGGCTGGAGTTGATGAGAGCCTCAACCAGAGAGGTGAGGGAAAGGGTCTAAGATGTTACAGAACTAACTTTTTGGTTGTGAGGGACAAGGACGAGAGAGATCAAAGTCGCTGCCAGGCTCCTGAGCAGGCACTGCCGTTCCAAAGAAGAGGAGAGGAAGGGACTTGAAAAATTCATTGAGAGGGCTTCCCTGGTGGCGCAGTGGTTGAGAGTCCGCCTGCCGATGCAGGGGACACGGGTTCGTGCCCCGGTCCGGGAAGATCCCACATGCTGCGGAGCGGCTAGGCCTGTGAGCCATGGCCGCTGAGCCTGCGCTCTGCAACGGGAGAGGCCACAACAGTGAGAGGCCCACGTACCGCAAAAAAAAAACCAAAAAAAAAAAAAAAAAGCACTGAGAAACATAAGCCTCCGGAATCATAGGTGCCCAAGGGACATCCAGATGGATGAGTCTCGCAGGTCTGGACTCAGATAAGGGTTGGAGGTAAAGGTTTGGGGGGTTATTTATATAGAATTTAAAATTGAGGGGAAAAAAAAACCTGGATGAGCTTGCCAAAAAAGAATGAAGAATGCAAAGGCACATTCTTGGGGATCATTTTAGCTTTTTAATAAGAGGGAGAGAAAAACCAGAAAAGATTGTCTCAGAAAAAGTGGCCTGAGGGAAGAAAACAGGAGCATGCAGTGTCTTTGAACTGCAAGGCAGAAGAGACTTCTAAGGGGACAGGTGAAGAGGATCAAAGAGGGATTGAGAAAAGTGAGGACTGAGAAAAGGCCATTGGATGTGGAGATTAAGAGGTCAGTACAACCTTGGAGGGGACAGGCTTAGCAGACTAGGAACAAAAGCCATTTGCAAGACTGTAAGGAGTGACAGGGTGGTCAAGGAGTAGAGGCAGTGAACAGAAATTATACTTTCAAAAGCTTGGTGGAGGGCTTCCCTGGTGGCGCAGTGGCTGAGAGTCCGCCTGCCGATGCAGGGGACACGGGTTCGTGCCCCGGTCCGGGAAGATCCCACATGCCACAGAGCGGCTGGGCCCGTGAGCCATGGCCGCTGAGCCTGCGCGTCCGGAGCCTGTGCTCCGCAACGGGAGAGGCCACAACAGTGAGAGGCCTGCGTACCACAAAAAAAAAAAAAAAAAAGTTTGGTGGAAAACGTTGTTTTTTCGTTTGTTTGTTTTTGCCCTTGGCTCAGGATCCTTGTGCCCTGAGGAAAAGGACATACATTCAAGGAAACAGAAAGGAGCAAAATGACAGAAAAAAAAAGACAGCTGATGAGTAGAGACTTGGAGCAGGGTGGCAGGGGAGAAAGCTTGTTGTCTGTGAAGTGGCTTTGGGTGGGGAGGAACCCTGGCGTCCAGAGAGGAGCTGGGTGGTCAAGCCCAAGTCCTGGCTGAGTACAAAGTAGGGGTGTCCGCCGGGGAGGGTGAGCCTCAGCTTGAGGGGAGCTGAGCAGGTCTGACTAGAGATGGTGACCTGAAGGGAATGCCCAGCCTTGGCAGGACACCCTTGTGTTTAGGTGATGCGATTTATCGCGGAACTTGCTGCCCCAGTCTTGTGACTTTGCTCGTGAACAGTGAGGTTAGGAGGCAGTGAAGGCGGAGAACGTGTGAATATCGTGCCTGCTCAGCATGGGGCAGGGGCATCCCGAGGACTCGGGTTGTGGCTTAAGGGTTTGAGTACACGCAGGCTTCTGGGGGTGAAGGAAGCGAGGCCAGCAAGTCAGCATTCCCCCCACGAAGCAACGGCTCCTGAAGGCCGCCAGCAAGGGCTACAGACCATCGCACCGAAGTGATGTGAGACGGAAAAAGCAGACCTGGCCCCTCAGAGCATCGAAAATGAAATCAGTTTCCCTTTTCTCCCTCAAATTAAATCTCAGAAAAGCTAAGATAGTCGAATCCAGGGGGATGGTGGACTCTGAGGAAGGGAAGGGGAGAGGAGGAGAGGGGCTAAAGCAGCATGTAGTGTACGGGAGGAGAGAGTGCGGAGGACAAGCAAGGAAGGGTAGGGCCGTGTGTGCCGGTGACCGAGGGGGAGGTGCAGGGTGGCTCGCATCCTCACCTCCCCGCCCGCGTTTCCTCCCTCCAGGAGCTTCTGCAGGCAAAGCAGGACCTTCAGCATCTACTCATCGCCAAAGAGGAGCAGGAAGACCTCTTGAGAAAGCGGGAGCGCGAACTCACCGCCCTGAAGGGAGCCCTGAAAGAAGAGGTTTCCAGTCACGACCAGGAGATGGACAGGCTGAAGGAGCAGTACGACGCCGAGCTGCGGGCCCTGCGGGAGAGCGTAGAGGAGGCCACCAAGGTGGGTCCCGGCCAGAGTGCGGAGGGGGTGTCTGTTGCTTGCCTGCCTTTTCGTGACAGGGTGAAACTCAGTTTCATCAGATGATTGATCCAGACCTTGTTCACAGACAATACACTCAGCAGTTCTGTTGGTCACCGTTTTAAGTTTGTAAACTTAAAAATTGTTAAGGACCCTGCTTAGAAGCTCTTATTACATGCAGTGAGGTTTAGAAAGCCCAGGAGTGAACCCCTCCAGGGTTCCTAAAGGTCGCTGGCCTAGGGCACTGCGTGACTTTGCTAATGGGGTAGGGTTGCAGACAGGACCCAGATTTCTGGAATCCTTCACCCCTGCCCCCGCCTGTTCCTTCCAACTTGTGAAGCCTTTTGTTAGACAATTCAGGTTCTTTTCTCAGCAGAGTTACAAGAGGGTTAATGGGCTGAATTGCCCAAACCCTTGCAAGATAATTTTTCTCTTAATTGAATTCTTGGCTCCTGCAGATAGATTCTAAATTATGTTGAGGTCTCTGGTGCGGGCCTCATGTGGGCTGTTAAAGAAAAGGGGAAAATGAAGGGGAAAATGTTGTGAAATATCATGCCATCTTTAGGGAAAGAGGGGAATTACAGAGTATAAATTGTTTAGAGTCTTTGCAATATACAGGTTAAAGATGATGAAGAAAGAACTCTTGATATTGTTTGTTTATTCTGTGATGATTACAGTGACAGCTCAGAGCTGGTAGGCCCTCTCTCCTGTGCTGCATAGTGACTCACTGATTTTCAGTTACAGCATGGTAATTGCAAATGACAAGAAGTGAAAGATGGGTTTGTTGTCTAACAATAAAACATTTGGGAAATAGTCTGCCTGGGGTTATTATAACAGACAGTTAAAAAAAAAGTTGATTTGCCTATCTTAGTTTTTTTAAGGTTTGGTTTAGTTTGGGGGAGAAAAGCGAAACTGATTTAATTTTCGTTGCTTTGCAGGGACATGTCTCTTTTTTCCGCCTGATTTCCTTTCTGTGCAGGAGCCTGGTGTCCTTTCTCTTGGCCTTTATGTGCTGTTGCTTCATGGGGGACATGCCAACAGGCTGCTGAGTAAAATAATTTTCCTTTGGACCCATCATGTCTTTATCATCTTCAGACCTTATGTCAAAGGTTGAGTTAACATGGTTTATTCATTGAAGGGTAGTTGAGGATGGTGTTTGGCAAGTTTATAGTAATTTGACGGTAAGGAAAATTAAACTTATGCCACACACGGGATGCAGGAGATTTTATTGGAAGTTTCTAGGTCCTCTGCTGTCACATGTTACAAGTGGGGAAGGGAATCATGGTAGGCGAAAGAGGATCTTTGTTGTATGGAAATGAGATAATCTGTAAAGACTTAGGCTACTGCATTTTTGTTGTTGTTTTTAAATTTTATTTATTTTTGGCTGCGTTGCATTTTCGTTGCTGCGCACAGGCTTTTCTCTAGTTGCGACGAGGGGGGCTACTCTTCGTTGTGAGGTGTGGGCTTCTCATTGTGGTGGCTTCTCGTTGCAGAGCACGGGCTCTAGGTGCGTGGGCTTCAGTAGTTGTGGCATGCAGGCTCAGTAGTTGTGGTGCACGGGCTTAGTTGCTCCATGGCATGTGGGATCTTCCCGGACCAGGGCTCGAACCCGTGTGCCCTGCATTGGCAGGTGGTTTCTTAACCACTGTGCCACCTGCGAAGCCTGGCTAATGCATTTTGAGATCTCCTGACATTTAAGCATTGCTTCAAATTAGACAAAAAAGAATCACATAGACCAGCGACAAGCCATTTGTAGTCGACAGTGTGTGCCCTTTGTTGCCTTGTGGCTGTCCCTAGCACAGTGTCTGACACAGTCACATCTGTGCCGCATCTGATGAGTGCAAGTAAGTGGAGGATCAGTTCCCCTCTTAACTGGATTTTCAGTGCCTGGTGTGTGGTTCCTGTTGAATTTTCTCCAGTGATGACATGGGAGATCTTTTAGGAAACTCTGTTTCTCTGCCTTGCTTTTGTTTTTTTTGTTTGTTTGTTTGTTTTTTGCGGTACACGGGCCTCTCACTGTTGTGGCCTCTCCTGTTGCGGAGCCCAGGCTCCGGACGCACAGGCCCAGCGGCCATGGCTCACGGGCCCAGCCGCTCCGCGGCATGTGGGATCTTCCCGGACCAGGGCACGAACCCGTGTCCCCTGCATCGGCAGGCGGACTCAACCACTGCGCCACCAGGGAAGCCCCTCTGCCTTGCTTTTGCATTTCCCTGCAGTTTCTTAAAGAGGATCCTGATTGTGTTTTTTTATACCTTGTTAGCTTTTGCTTCTGAAGGTGTTTTCCAAACAAATGTGGCAGAATCATATTTAATGGAAAAAAATTATGTCAATGTAATGGACAGATGCTGCCTTTTTTTTTTTTTTTTCCGGTACGTGGGCCTCTCACTGTTGTGGCCTCTCCCGTTGCGGAGCACAGGCTCCGGACGCGCAGGCTCAGCAGCCATGGCTCACGGGCCCAGCCACTCCACGGCATGTGGGATCTTCCCAGACCGGGGCACGAACCCGTGTCCTCTGCATCGGCAGGCAGACTCTCAACCACTGCGCCACCAGGGAAGCCCTGATGCTGCCTTTTTGTTACATTATTTACATAGCAGTACTATATAATAGAATTTTAATAGTATTATATTAACTACTTGGAGGAGAGTGAATTAGATACATATATATATATATATATATTTTTTTTTTTTTGTAGTACGCGGGCCTCTCACTGCTGTGGTCTCTCCCGCTGCAGAGCACAGGCTCTGGACGCGCAGGCTCAGCGGCCATGGCTCACGGGCCCAGCCGCTCTGTGGCACGTGGGATCCTCCCGGACCGGGCACAAACCCGCGTCCCCTGCGTCGGCAGGCGGACCCCCAACCACTGCGCCACCAAGGGAAGCCCTAAATATAATTTTTTAATTTAGTAAAGAGTTTCTTAAATTTTACACTGGCCTTTATTATTTTTTAATTTTAAAAATTTTTTCATAAGAGATATATTTTCCAAAGTTCTTTTTTTAAAAAATTAATTAATTAATTTTTGGCTGCACTGGGTCTTCATTGCTACATGCGGGCTTTCTCTAGTTGTGGTGAGTGGGGGCTACTCTTCGTTGCGGTGCACGGGCGTCTCATTGCGGTGGCTTCTCGTTGCGGAACACGGGCTCTAGGCACGTGGGCTTCAGTAGTTGTGGCACAGGGGCTCAGTAGTTGTGGCGCACGGGCTCAGTAGTTGTGGCGCACGGGCTTAGTTGCTCTGTGGCATGTGAGGTCTTCCCGGACCAGAGCTCAAACCCGTGTCCCCTGCCCTGGCAGGCAGATTCTTAACCACTGCGCCACTAGGGAAGTCCTGTACACTGGCCTTTAGCCTTTTCCTGCCTCAGGGGAGGGACTCACCCACCACTGTGACTAAAAGCTGACATTTCTTTAAGGAACTGCATTATATTAAAAAGTTTATTTAAAAAGTTTATTTCCTTGGTAAGTCTTTGGAGGCAGCCCAACCTCCTAGCATCAGTTTTTCTAATTTTTGCTACTGAATCAGGGCCAAAAATCCCTACAGTGCTATTTTATCATTGTCAAATAGCAAATATTTCATTCTGGCCTGAGCTTGAGCACTAAAAGTTTTAAATTACTAGAACATTTGGTGAAAACTGTCACATTATATTAAGAATGTTTTATAGGTATTCCAAACAGATACTCTGTAAAAGTGGTTTTCGTAGACCCAGACAGCCACACCTTTTAAAGAACAGATTGATTGCTCAACAGAGGAGAATTCATGAGCGCCCTGATGGTGTGGGGTGTCCTCGTGCAGCAGAATGAACGTCACTTCCCCTCAGAGCGGTGGTAGTTCAGGGCATTAAGTGAGCTGCTTCAGTTCCCTCCCCACAGAAGGAGGTGTCTTTACATTGTTAGAAAGAGGATTCTATCTATCACACAGTCTTTGAAAAGACTGTGATAGATAGAACGTTGTTCCATAACATACTTTTTTTCTGTTATGTTCTTTTATACTCTTTCCAGTTTTGAAAAGGAAATGTCCTCTTTCTCCTTGGGTCTGTGGCAGTGGCTGGGATCCACGTGCAGAAATGGACAGTCAGTGGGGATGTGCGTGACTGTCATCTGGGAGTGAAATGAAGACCGTCCATAGCTGTTAGCGTCTTCTTTTCATCCCTACTCCTCCCTGTCCCCAGTTCTTGAGCAAGAGAGAAGTGTAGATGGTGGTCAGCATTTTCAGATTTCTCAGAGAGTAGGCCCAGCTCAAATTCCAGCTCCTCTAAGAGCTTGCTTCTTGGACTTGACAGTTCCCAGGGGCCTGGTATTGCTGATTACAGAGTAGGAAAGAGTAAATGCCCCAAGTGAAGCTATAGGAGATGGCTTGTGCTGGTAGAAACCAGGAAAGATTTCATGGAGGGAGCTGTGAGAGGGGAGTGGTATTTGGATATGTGAGCATGGAGGCTGAGGACAGTTGGGGTACCGAGTACAGCATAAGCAACACCTTGTTAGGTGGGAAGGTGAGATGTGTGTTTGGGCTGGAGCCTTATGGAGCAATAGAAGAGAGGAGAAGGCAGGCTTAGGATAGGGGGAAGAAGAGGAGGACACAGATGCAGAGACCTGAAGAGAAGCAGCCAGGATCAGTAACAGAAAAGCAAGGGGAAAAGCGTTGTATTTGGCCTAATTAGTGAAACATTTGAGAAACTTGTAAAAGCAGCCCGTTTTTATATTACATACTTATACGTTGAGTCTGTGTGGTTTTATATGGTTCTGCTCTTTATAGTGTAAATTCTTTCTAACGTTACAGCCACATTTTATATTCTATATAACCCTTAGAGAAATTTTATTCAAATTCAGTGATGTTGAAACTTTTCTTTTCCCCTCCAGAACTGTCCTTAGATTATGCCCTTATGTGTGTGTTTCACCTGATAATTTGGAAATGTCGCTCAGTCTTGTAAAAATGAATACGTGCTCTCGTGCTCCTTTCTCATAGCATCTGTAGATTGTTCCTTCCCTCTTGGCTACCAATCTGTGAACAATTTCTTTTCAAAGCGTAAGGTCGGCAGAGGGTCAGATGGTAAACCCAGTGCTAATCTCAGGATCAATGGAATTGCCTTCCTTAAGAGAAGGCTAATTCAGTGTGAAATCTCATTTCTGTCTTCTCCGGTGGAGGCACGTTAGCCGGGGAAACTGTAAAACATCCTTATTTCCTCAGCTCTTTAACTTCACGTAATCAAGTTACTCTGAATGACAGCTGTTGAGAGCGGGGGAAGCGGCAGGTTTGTAATCAGGAGCCCACAGGAAAATGTCCCTTTTCTGCAGATTCGAGTGTGCCTAGAGTGGCTCAGGTCCCTCCGTCGGCAAAAGTAACATGGGAAACATTCAAGGTTAAAAAGGTTCTACTTTTCGTTTTTTTCTCCTCTCTAGTTTTTTCCCCCCAGAGCTGGCTCTTCATAATTACATCACTCTTCTGCATTCTGTACTAATTAAAATGTACCTGAATAAAGAGGCCTGGTGTGGCATCCTAGGGTGTTCGTTTTGAACCTTCCATCAAAGCCCCAGACGTGCCCCATCCCTGCTGTGTCTCTGATCCCAGGTGCATGGGTCCTGATAAATCTCTTATGGGCCTTGGTGAACAGTAAACGGGACATCCCAACACTTCACTCCTGGTGTTTGATCGGAGCTGCCAAAGTCACTTGCTGTGGGTGTAGAAGACTGAGTAAGAGTCCCTGACATGCCCATTCATTTTCCATCAGATATTTGAGTGTGCTTTACCACTGCCAGTCACTGAGGATACAAGGCAGGCAAACCATGGTTTCCAGCTTGGAAGATCTTTTGTAGCCTTGTGGGGAGAAATGTGCAAATAAGATGAGAATGAAGTTATAGGTGCTGTGGTTGAGGCACATGCAGGGCAGGAGATCAGGAAGGGCTTCTGGTGTCCGAGGGCAGCATTCAGGAGAGCACCAGCACATCTGTTCTGTAACTTGACGCCCTACATGTCTTTTGTGTACCAAATACTCGAGAATTAGACATGAAAACGATAATTCCTTTCCAAGACCTCTCTGAGAGTTTCTGAACATTATCCCATCTTGAACCTGCTGGCTTTGTACCCAACTCCTCTTAATAAACTCAGGGTTAACATTTAGAATTGCTAGAAAGTTTAAATAGTCTAAATGCAAGACAAAGAAAGAACGTTGACCTGAGGGATGAGTTAAAATAGATTTCATTTATTTAAAAAATCAATTAGGTCCCAGTTATAGGGAAGGTTTCTGGAGGGGTAGGACCTCATGAAGTGAATATTTATGGGGAAGGCCTCTTTCCCGCTAGGATGACAGCCTCCAAGGAGCTCTCCTTCGGGTCTCTCGCCTAACTTCAAGGGAGCAGATTTAGCTGCTGCCGTTCTGTGGGGAGTGTCACAGTGCAGGGGAAAGGATCCTCACACAGAGAGGCCAGCCTTCGGCAGGTTTTTTTTTTTTTTTAACATCTTTATTAGAGTATAATTGCTTTACAATGGTGTGTTAGTTTCTGCTTTATAACAAAGTGAATCAGTTATACATATACATATGGTCCCATATCTCTTCCCTCTTGCATCTCCCTCCCTCCCACCCTCCCTATCCCACCCCTCCAGGCGGTCACAAAGCACCGAGCTGATCTCCCTGTGCTATGCGGCTGCTTCCCACTAGCTATCTACCTTACATTTGGTAGTGTATATATGTCCATGCCTCTCTCTCGCTTTGTTTTAATGACACTCCCTTGAGGCCTCATAAGTGTCGGTTGAGTAGGAGGGCGTTTTCCTGTAGCTCCTGGGAGAGAGGAGGTGGCAGCACGGCTTTCAGGTTGCCCAAAGCACTCGGATGACCCAGAAAATCACAGTGAATTCACATGGAGTGTGAAGAGAAAGTGTGGAAACTTGGTGGAGAAGGAGTACAAAAGCCTTGTCCTGGCCTCAGGAGGAATAGCAGGCCTGGTCTGCGAGTCACACTGTCTGTGCCGCATCTGACACAGGCTTTAAGCCCGCCTGTGGGAGGGGGGACAGCTCTTGCCCGTTTCCCACCTGTATGAGGAATGCCCAGAGGACGAGGCATAAATAACGCAGAAGATTGGGCGACCGCTAGTCAGCATCAACGCCTCACCGTTGGGAATGGATGGTTGATACAGTATTTGGACTCTCTGTCAATAAGTAGTTCATTCATAGTCATTCATTAATTGGGCAAGTATCCATTCCAGCATTTCATGTGGGCCAGGCACTGTGCTGGGTTGTGGGGATAAAATGGGTAAGAGGGGTGAGACGGACAGAGTTCAGCCAGTCATGTGTGTAAATGTGTAATTCAGTTGTGATAAGCGCTTTGAAATGGAGGGAGGGACGGGAAGCTTCCTCAAGCAAAATGAGGATGGAGATCTGAAGGATGAATGGGAATTAACTAGGGTTAAAAAAACCTCACAGAATGTTCCAGGCAGAGGAAACAGCATGTGCACAGGGCTTGGTGGAAGGAGGGGGTGCAGTCTGTTCAAGGTGTTGAATGAAGGCCAGTGAGGCTGGGCTGTGAAGGACGACGGGAAGTCTGGAGTGAGAGGAAGTGGAGAGCAGAGTAGGGACCAGCTCATGCAGCCTGTGTGCGTCTTAAGGATTTTGTTCTGTGTGTGTGTGTGTGTGTGTGTGTGTGTAAGTGTGTGTAACACAAGCAGAGCAGATTCCTTCTGTGGCAAAGAGTCTGCTCTGATCGTTACAAGTAAGGGCGTTGCCCTGGGATGACGTCTTCATGCTGCCATTTTAGATGGAGGCATGAGCTCTCTGGGGTCTCTTCAGCAATCTATTTCCATTTTTAATGAGGCCTCTCTCTCTGCTGAAGGGCAGAGGGGAAGGGAGTTGGGGTCATGGAGGGTCCCATTTTCTTGAAAAAATTAAAAACTTTTTTATTGAAGTATAGTTGATTTACAATGTTGTACTGACTTCTGCTGCCCAGCAAAGTGACTCAGTTATACACATAGAGACATTCTTTTTTATCTTCTTTTCCATTATGGTTTATCCCAGGAGATTGGATATAGTTCCCTGTGCTATACAGTAGGACCTTATTGTTTATCCATTCTAAACGTAATAGTTTGCATCTACTAACCCCAAACTCCCAGTCCATCCCTTCCCTTCCCCCCTCCCCCTTGGCAGCCACAAGTCTGTTCTCTATGTCTGTGAGTCTGTTTCTGTTTCGTAGATAGGTTCATTTCTGCCACATTTTAGGTTCCACATATAGGTGATATCATATGGTATGTTGTCTTTCTCTGTCTGACTTACTTCACTTAGTATGATAATCTCTAGTTGCATCCATGTTGCTGCAAATGGCATTATTTTGTTCTTTTTTTATGGCTGAGGGGCGTCCCATTTTGTTTGTGACACTTTTCTCTTTGCTGATCATTGGTTCCCTGAATTAGTAAACTGTGTCTGTGAGTGAGTCGGTGAGGGGAGGGTGGGTAGGGATCATGGATGAAGGGGAAAGCATGGTCTGTTGGTGGTGAGGTTTGTAGGAGGAAAGTTTTGTTTTCTAACAAGGCTGTTACAGTGTCTTAGTGCTAGAAATACCTTTAGACACTTATAGAAGTAGAGAGAATAACCTAGTAAGGTGCTTGCCTATCTCCCCAAATGGAACAAACGTTCTGAGATCTCCGAACCATCCATGGACACCACCCACTGAGTGGTGTATAACTGAGTCCAAAAGTGTGAGCGAGGCAGGAGTGGTGGTCACTCACTGAGGGCCAGGAACCAGGTGCATTTCCAGGTGTGGATATGCCCACAGAACTGGGCAGTGTAAGCAGACGGGCTATTTTAAATAGCCAAGGATGATTGCAGTCACTCTAATATTGCAAATAGTTGAATCTTTAACGTGTGAAAGGAAAACTGCATGAATTTTGTTATCAGAAATCCTACTCAGTCTGTGTTGTATTTTTTCTGATCTGCTGTATTCTTTCTGACCCTCTGAATCCTGCCTGATGAATATTTTTCTAAAGACTTGCCAAGATCACTAAGTAGATTTCTACTTGGTGGGAAAACTTGGCAGTATTATTTGATCACTCTAAGCAGAAAATGGAGGATGTCATAAGCTCTAAGTCCGTTAGATAAGAAGTAGTGTGGAAACAGAAATATTTATAAGGTCAAAGTAAGTCAGGGCTTATAGGGCTTTTATGGTAGCCAGCCTCTGAGATGACCTGCTCCCCTGCCCAGTGATCTATGCTTCCTGGGAATCTTTCTCCTTTGTAGGCCCTTCCCAGGTTGGATAGGGCTGCTCTGTGTGACCAGTAGAGAATGGTGGAGTGTGACTTCCAAAGCTAGATAAAAGACATCATTTTAGCTTCTTCCTTGCTTCCTCTTCAATTGCTTGCTCTGGGGAAAGCCAACTGCCATGTTATGAGGGCCCTCAAGTAGCCTGTGGAAAGTCCCATGTGATGAAGGACTGAGGCCTCCTGTCAGTAGCCATGTGAATGCACCATCTCAGAAGTGGATCCTCCAGCCTCACTCAGGCCTTCAGATGACTGCAGCCTTGGCCAACATCTTGGGCCAATCTCATCAGAGACCCTGAGCCAGAACTACCAAAGTCACTTCTAGATTCCTTACCTTCAGAAACTCTGTGAGATAATAAATATTTACTATTACTTTTGGCTGCTGAGTTTTGGGGTAATTTGTTATGCAGCAATAGCTGACTAATACAGCATTTTGACAAAGCCATCTCTCTTATGCCGCATTTCCTTATAGCCCCTGACTCCAGCAGAGCCATAGCATCCTGCCATACCCTTGGTCTAGTCCTTGTTTTGCTGGACTATACCTGTTAGGTGATATGTCATTCTCCCCATTTTGAAGGAGGGACCATCTTATCCTTTGTATCACCAGCACCTTGCAGAGTGCTCAGTAAGTGTTCTCGTTCTGCATGAATCAGAATTTGCAAAGGTTAAAAAGAACACAAGCATAGTTTGAGAGGGAAGCGTTCTAAATTTGGCTTTGCTTTTATTGACTTCATAGAAGACTCCTGGTCCTTCCTGGTTTTTGTTTCCTTTGTTTTAAATGGGTACTATTTTTATTATCAAAAACAAACCAGAAATCAGGGCATATGCATATATGCTTGTGCATGTATAGACTATCTCAGGAGGGATGCAGAGCGATAGTGATTGCCTTTGGGGACAAGTAGGGGGAAGGGGTGAGAGGAAAACTTTTTAAAAACGGCATCTAAAACCTTTTATACTACCTCAATCTATCCCATGTATAGTGAAATAGGGGTACTGATCTGTGCCTTCCCTAGGCAGTCTCAGAGGAAACCATGGGTTTAGTGGTGTATGTTTACTTTTTGTCCTTGGGGGCCCCTGTCTCAGCTTTGGCCTTCACCTTCCATCTGCTACCCAGGTCTGTGTGTCTGTGTCCATGGGCATCACTTCCATCCTCAGATCTTTTTTCCCACGGCCGCCATCCCGGTTCAGGCCTCGTTATCTTCAGCTTGGATGGTTTCAGCAGCCGTCTCCCTGCTTCCTCTCCTGGTTTGGCCCCTTCAGACCATACCCACCCTGTTGTGGGTTGGCCACCCTCTGGTCCGCCCCCCACTCCCAGCAAGTCCTGATGGCTTCCCTCCAGTTACAGTTACAGCCCTGCATGAGCTGCCTCCCACCTGCCTTTTCAGCTCTGGTCCTCACTGTTCATGATGACCCCAGTGTCAGCCACACAGCGCAGTTCCCCATTCCTTGGTAGAAATGTGTGCCCTGTCCCCACACGCTTGCCACCTCTGGGCCTTTGCTTTGTAGTCCCCTTCCATCGCGAGTCCAGTGTGGTACCGTAGACAGGGTAGAGGCTTGCGTCAGAAGATGTGGGCCTTGTCTCCACTGCTTACTGGCAGGGAGATCCTTTTGTGGGGTACTGTATTTCATTTTATGGAGTAATGCACATAATTTTTTTTACAGTTGAATTTCTGGGGAGTTCCCTGGCTGTCTGGTGGTTAGGACTTCGCACTTCCACTGTAGGGGGCACGGGTTTGATCCCTGGTCAGGGAACTAGGATCCTGCACGCCGTGCAGTGCGGCAAAAAAAAAAAAAAAATTGAATTTCTGTGCACCACTTGGCAAAATACCATTTCTTCCTCTTCCTCCCAATTCCTGCAGTCCCCTTGTATGTTCTTTGGGAGACAATCTGCACTGGTGGTTGTCAGCCAGGAGAGATTCTGCCTACTGTCTCTGGGGGAACCGGTGGTTGTCAGCCAGGAGTGATTCTGCCCACTGTCTCTGGGGGAACTGGTGGTGTCTGCAGACATTTTTGGTTGTTGTAACTGGGGGGATGCTACTGGCACGTAGTGGGTGGAGGCCAGGGGTGCTGCCACATGTCCTACAATGCGCGGGACAGTTTCCCAGCCCCCGCCATGTATTTCTGTTGAGAAACTGGAATCTATGTATACAAGTGCGTGTATATGTTTATGTGTGTGTGTGTATTCTTTTCTTTTTATACAATGACTGCTGCGTGACCTTAAGCATAGTTGGCAAGCAGAATATTGTTGGCAAACCTCATCTGTGATCCACCATATCCTCTTCTCTCAGTTGGGAAAATAATACTAACAGCGCCTGTCTCCCAGGATTGTACATATTCTGGTCTCAGGCTGTGTCTTCTGACTTGCTCTCCTGTGTCCTCCTCCTAGACTTCTCCCTGTGTCCCCTGGGCAGTCCCTCTGCCTTCTTTCCTCTGTCTCTCTGCTCAGATTAGCTGTCTAATCTCTAAAGTCCTTCAGTACCCCCTGTGCCTTGGTCTCTGCGGTTAAAATTCTGCCTGTCCTTCAGGGCTGAGCTCACATGTCCTCTTCTTCGTGTGGTCCAGCAGCTGCTGTCCTTTCTCTTTGAGATCCCCAGAGCCTTTGCCCCTCCTGTAGCGTTTTTTGTGGTTTGCTTTGCCTATAGTTGTTGATTCACTCAGCTCATGCACATTGTACGAAGCCTGGGGCTTCAGAGATGGACAGGATGGTCTCTGCTGCTGTCCCGAGACAAAGTTGATGCCGCCAGTTTGGCACGTGAAACGATGGCATCCAGGTTTGGAGAGGCTTTTATACAGCATGTAAAGCGGAAATACAAAAAGCAATGATTTTGTTCCAATTAGTCAGGCCAGGAAAAGTCCCTCAGAGGGAATGAGGCTTGAACTGAGTCTTGGGAGCAGTGAGAGTAGTGAGGTGATTTCGGGCATTCAGCTGGAGGGAATGTCATAAGCTGGAGCATGGGACCTTGGGATTGTTCTCTCCTGAGACTTTAGGGGTAGCCATTTTCCTTATTCATTTTTGTACCATCCATAGTTTTACCCTAGGCAGTTAATAGATTTGTTTATGTGTTCATGTACGTATTCATTCAAATATTTTTGAGTGCTTTCCATATTTTAGGTACTGAATGGATACAAATGGGTTTAGCATGTTAGTGGCAGATGCATTGCAGTGGAAACCGTTAGAGTAGTAGGTGGCCTCTGCACATGTGGTTTAGTGAGTTTGGAGCTACAGATTAAGTCATGTGTTCGTGGTGAGCACATGTTAGGACTCTGGAAATGTGTGTAAGAACAGTCAGCGGCAGATGTAATGGAAAGCTCCTCCTGCCCCAGTGATCACTAGGGAATAGAACTTGTGTGAGCCAGCGTTACTAGGTTGGTTTCATGAAAGACAAAATAAAGGGCAAGGTGTTTGTTCTACAGGGTGATTGCAACAGTTTTCACAGTAAAGGATAAAGCAGTGTTGTTTTGTCAGCAGTAAGTAGGAGTTGGGTGGGAGAGGGGACAAGGGAGAGGACTGTTCTTTTCCTAGGACATTCCAAAGTCATGGATGAATCTCGCCCTTGGGGACTTACAGACGAAGGGGAGAAGATGGCCAAGTGTGCATATTTCTCCTTTTAACACTTACCCTCTTTTTCTTTGTTAAATTTCTGCACATGTGTCTCAAGTGTGTGGTCCAGAGAGAAGAAATACTGGCTGTGTCTGGTTTTAGGGAAACTCTAAGTCCACTTACAGTTAGAAAAATGGGATGGGCTGGATGTGCTTCAGAGACTTGCTGGAACAAGGCTGGGGATAAATAAATATAAATAAATATATAAATATATAAATAAATATAAATAAATGACAGAGCCCAGAAGAGGTGGCAGTAGAGAGGACATGAAAGTATCTGGGCAGATATGGCATAGGAGGATGTGAAAGCCTTGTCTTTTCCATCCCTGAATTGTCCAAGAACCTAAAGATGTCTGTTCTGCACCAGGGAAAATGTTGGCTAGATGACAACGTAGGGAAGACTTAGAAGCCTGCAAATTTAGTTGGAAAACACTGAGTTCTTCATGGCTTTGGAGCAAGAGCTCTGCAAGAGCAATAAGCTCTGGAACGTGGGCAGTGGGGTGGTTCTGTAGAGTCCATATGGAGAGTCTTTTGAGCCAGTTGGGTTTATAAATATGACCCTGAACTTGAGTCCAGAGTGTGCCAAGCCCCGAGGAGGGGTATGGTGTTTGAATCCCTTGTGCTTTCTGATCTACAGGGTCCTCTCTGCCTGGTGAGGCATTTTTCTGTCATGGCTCTAAGCCTGTGACCTTGTCTGAGAAGATTCCCACTGCTTCTTCCATACTTGGTTTCTGAGACCTCAGGAAGCCAAGCACCTACCCTGCCTGCTGGGCTTCCTTTTACCATTCCTGTTGTGGACAGTTCCTTGGAGTGCCACCTCACTGCCATTTCCCATACCTGTCTTAGAGACCCTCAAGGCAGAAGCAGACGCCTGTGCTGTGTACCGTGAACTTCCTGCTGCTGAACTGGGGAGAAAACGTGGCTGGGAGGCGGTGAACTCTGCAGCTGACTCAGGCCCAGTGGAGAACCAGGGTTAATAATTTACTGTACCTCTCTGCAGCCACCGATGTTGACCTTGATGAAACTCTGGTAGAAATTAGTCAGAGCCTGGCGTGGCATTTAACTAACAGGATAATATGACAGGGAAATAACTTCTTGTTGAGAGGTTAGTCCTGTCTCTGAGTTTGCAGTTGGCATTCGCGTGCATCCGGTCCTGTTTGCATCCAGAGTGGAGAACTGTTTGCTCACCATATTCACAGTGTTCATGAGACAGATATGTCACCCAAGGTCAGGGGGCCTGGCCTTATGTGGAGCTGCTCAATGTGGCAGGAGGACAAAAGCCACATTGAGGGAGAAGGCCTGTAGGAGAGGCAGTAGAACAAATCTGGGCTTAGTGGGTGTGGCAGGTGAAGAGGGCTCCCTACCTCACCCCCAGGCCTTCTATCTTAAATTCATAGCCCCTTTTCTTGAGCAGTTCGGAATCTTTTACCTCTGGTGCTGGGAGAAGGTTAGACTGATTAAACTTCCTAGTGTAAAGTCAACAGCACTGCTGCTTCTAGAAGGTTCTTCAGTTTGGGGAAGTGGGGGCCTCTCCCTGTAGAATCTGTTCTCTCCCTTCCCTGAAATGAAACCAGCCTCAGGGAAATGGAGATAGCTAGATTAAAAGCCCTAGTTAACTATTGGATAAGCCTAGGCTGCTAAGAAATACGTGGTAACCCAAAGGTGGACTCTCCTTACGGGCGAGTTACCTAAATGCTGTTGCAGTGGGCAGTGGCTTGGGCTGTTGCTCTCGGAAGTGGGAACGCAGTCATTTCCCTGTCAAGAGCCGCAGAGTGCTGTGGACGTCTAGCTGCCGTCCTCCTCCCTCGGCCCTGTAGGAAAGTGCAGTGATTTCGTTAGAGATGGTTCCAGCAAAGGGTTTCTAGGTTTCTACTTTTCTAGTACACCGGCATTTTTATCCAGCCATCAAATACATGCTCTCTAAGTAGATGTGTACTTTTGGGGAAAACAGCTGGCCCAAGATGGGAGTGTGTGGGGAATGAGACCCAAAAACAGAGCAAGCCAGCAAAAGGAGAGGTGGAAGAGGAAGGGCAGGAGCTAGAAGAAAGGGCTGGGGCTGGAGACCAGTGCCCAGCTGCAGAGGAAATCGGCATGAGAAGCAGGCAAGGAGGACAGTCGTAGTTGGAAGTGTGACGGGCGTGGTGAGGTGCAGTGAAGGCGGGAGAGAGTAAAGATGCACAGGTTGGGGGCGGTAGGATAGGAAGTGGGGAAGCTGGAAGCATACAGAGATGAAAGACAGAGAAGTCTGGAGTTTGAGCCACAGATCCAGAGGGTAAGGGGAGGAAGGATGGTTCCGAGAGGCACAAGAGCGGGCCAGCAGAGGATGGAGGAGAAGCTGTGAGCTATGTGTTATGCCAGGTGGGCGTTCTGCTCCAGGGGTGTTGGCTCTCAGTTTTCCCAGATAAAGAGAAGCCAGTGTTGGTTTTATGGCAATATTAGAAATGCATGGTTACTAAATAAATGACTTTTTAAATAAAATGTGAAGTGTGAGAAGCTAGAAGAGGATAAACAAACTTTTGTCACCTGAGATATGGAATCTTTATGCCTCCTGTTTCTAGGGACTCTCTGTCAATAGCATTGAGCATAGGTATGAAAATATGCATTGGATTTAATGTTTAAAAGAGCTGCAAATGTCATTTGTTAGTCTGTGGAAAGTAGGACCATAGTCCCATAAATTGTAGCTGTCTCTTCTGGTCTTTGGGCAGGAGTTTGAAGAGACTCTTGGAAAGATATCAAAAGAAGAATTTAAATGACTTAGGTCCCATCCATGAGAATGAAACCAGTGCTCATTTAAAAACATTGTCTACTCTAGCTGAGAATTTATACAACCTTTCAAAGAGGAGACAGACACAGTCTAGGTTCCCAGTGACCCATCTGTGAGCTTGTGGCATTGCTTCTTGGGTCTAGGATCTTGTTGCTCCTACCAGCTGGCTTGGGGCCATCTTCCTTCCTCTTGAAACCAACTTTCTTTGATACGTCATTGGAGATTTCCTATTGTTCCCTCCAAATCACTCCTTGATGAACAGTACTTTAAAAGCCTTCTGTTTATATCGAGACATTGTCATATTGATCAATAGTATGTTATTAGTTCTAAAATATTTTTTTGGTAGAGTCCTTGGGGTTTTCTACATAGACAGCCGTGTCATCTGCAAATAGGGATACTTTTATTTTTTTCCTTTTGGATCTATATGCATTTTACTTCTTTTTCCTGCCCGACTATGCTGGGTAGAACTGCCAGCACTATGTTGAATAGGAGTGGTGAGGGTGGGCATCTTTACCTTGTTCCCAATTTTAGGAGGCAAGCATTCACTCTTTTACCATTAATTATAATGTTAGTTATATAGTTGTAGATGATCTTTATCAAGTTGAGGATCTTTCCCTGTAGTCATAGTTTTCTGGGATTTTTTTTGTTGTTGTTTGTTTGATTTTGAATCATGAACAGGTGTTGAATTTTAGTAAATGCCTTTTTTCTGCCTCTGTTGATATGATCATGTGATTTTTCTTCTGATTTTCAAATATTGAACCAGCCTTGTATCCCTGAAATTAACTCCACTTGGTCCTAGAGTATAATTCTTTTTATATGTTGTTGAATTCGATTTGTTAATACTTCGGTAAGCATTTTTGTGTCTGTATTCAAGAGAGAGATTTGTTCTTTCTTTCTTTTTTGGTACTGATTTAGCTGTGTCCCAAGAATTTTGATATGTTGTATTTTAATTCTCATTCAGGTCAATGTATTCTTTTTTGTTTTCCTTGAGGCTTTTTTTGTTTTTTTTTTTTTTTGACCCATAGATTATGTAGCAGTATGTTGTTTAATTTCTAAGTGTTTGGATATTTTCCTGTTATCTTTCTTTTATTGATTTCTAATTGGATTCCACTGTGGTCAGAGAACACTCTATATAATTTCAGTTCTTTTAAATATGTTGAGGTTTGTTTTATGGCTCAGAATATAGTTTGTCTTGGTAAATAGTCCCTGAGTTCTTGAAAAGAATGTATATTTTATTAGAAAAGGATTTTAAAATGGTAAATGCAGATCAATCTCATGGATAAGAATAAATGATTTTTTCTTGGGCAGTAGAAAGATTGTTCCTAGTTGGACAAGATATTTCACCATCCCCAACCTTAGTTATATCATCTACAAAATGAGAATGCATCCTTTTTAGTGGTTTACAAATCCAGTTATATTTGCATGTTAAAAGTAAGTGGTTGAGGATAAGGGAAGGATCAGATTATTTGCCACTGAGGGTTTTGTCCCATTCAAATAGTAATTTTGTGGATTTCTTTTCCTGTTTTCTGGTTGTTTTAGTAAAAAGGAGTGATAGAAAAGGCTTGCTTTAAAATAATTTGGACAACGCATAAGAGCATAAGGTAGGAGAAGATATAAATATATGTTTTGGAGCATAGTTTTGCCAGCACATGTTTTTCCTCTCTCACGGTGTATTGGGAGCATCTTTTTAGGTGGATGTGTATAGAGCAGCCCCATATTCTTTAATGGCAGCAGCACAGCCCCCTGGACAATGGTTTAATAGAGGTTTAGCCACCTGCTGTCTCTTCTGGTGCCCCAGCCTCACTGAGCTCTCCTAATAGTCTAGCATTCTCCTTCTAGAGAAATCAAAGGGCCTGCCAAGGTAACTTGGCAAACCAGGCCAGAGTCAGGAGAGCCAGGAATTCAAATTCATGAGCAGCTGAGTCAGGGGACTGGAATCAGAAGTGAGGGTGAGTCAGGACCAGGGCCCAGGCTACTTAGACAGGCCGAGGTGGTGACCTTGTTGAATCAGCTGCTTTCCTGATTCTCTGGGATTGGGTTCGTCTCAACTGTGCTGAAGTCTGAAACTTTGTCTCCTACAGGGCTTGGCCACCAGACATGGCCAAGGAAGTTGGCCCGGGTCAAGTTTCTCCACCTCTCCTGTACTAAGTTACCTGTCAGAAATATGTAAAGCAAACTGTAGAGTCCCATGACTCTGTTTCTCTCTGTGGAAATGGGAATGATACATTGCAAAGGGTCAGGGAGAAGGTAGTGAAGGGAGAGGAGAGGAAGGGGAATAACGAATAGTGATGAAGAGGGAGGCACAGTCTTGAAAAGCAAGACAGACGTTGGGCTCTTCTGGAAGAAGTAACCTGTTCTTGTCACCACGTCTAGTGGATCCTACCTCTCTAGTAAATCTGCCCACTCCTCTGTCCCACTGCTGCCATCTAAGTCCTTAAACTGGAGTCCCTGCTCACAGCCATGGTTTGATTGAATGGGTGAGAACAGGTTGTTAAGAGTGACCTTCAGATATTTACGCCAAATGATGGGATGAATATTGGAGGCATTGAGAGATCCAGAGGAGGTCCAGGTCTTGGCAGAGTGGTGAGTGGATGAGGACTTCAATTTTATTTACATCAAATCTGACCGTGTTGGGCTTCCCTGGTGGCGCAGTGGTTGAGAGTCCGCCTGCCGATGCAGGGGACGCGGGTTCGTGCCCCGGTCCGGGAGGATCCCGCATGCCACGGAGCGGCTGGGCCCGTGAGCCATGGCCGCTGAGCCTGCGCGTCCGGAGCCTGTGCTGCGCAATGGGAGAGGCCACAACAGTGAGAGGCCCACGTACCGCAAATGAAAAAAAAAAAAAAATCTGTGTTGCATTTGAGGGGTGTTTGTTATATCCAAGGAGAGGTCTCTGGTGCAAGAGAGAGGCTGGGCTGGAGCTACCAATTTTGGTTGACCCCAGTGGGCATTTGCAATAGTTAAATGATCCTAAGGAGGAGGCTATTTGAATTCTGCCCTAATTTTTTTTTAATTCTTAAAAAAATTATTTTCATTTTTATTTTTAAAAAATTAAAAAAAATTTATTATTTAAATATTATTTATTATTTAAATATTTTTATTATTTAAAAAATTTTTATTATTATTATTTTATTTACTTTTTTACAGTAGATCCTTGTTGCTTATCTATTTTAAGTATAGTACTGTGTACATGTCAGTCCCAAACTCCTAATCTGTCCCTTTCCCCTGGTAAACATAAGTTCATTCTCTAAGTTCATTCTGTGGATCTGTTTCTGTTTTGTAAATAAGTTCATTTATGTCAATTTTTTTTAAGATTCCACATATAAGTGATATCATATAATATTTGTCTTTCTGTGTCTGACTTACTTCACTTAATCTGATAATCTCCAGGTCCATCCATGTTGCTACAAATGGCATTATTTCATTCTTTTTTTATGGCTGAGTAATATTCCATTGTATATATGTGCCACATCTTCTTTATCCATTCAGCTGTCGATGGACATTTAGGTTGCTTCCATGTCTTGACTATTGTAAATAGTGCTGCAATGAACATTGGGGTACATGTATCCTTTTTTATGTTCCCATTGAAAGGATGTGTTCTAGAACTTCTGACTGACATTACAGCAGTTGTAGGCCTGGCCGTGCCAGCCATGCTTGAGGTACTGTGGAGATAACTCGCTTCTTTGGCGTTATTTTTCCCAACCCAGTTCAACTTGCATTCCTGATCAATGCAGACTTTTAGTGGAAGGAAACTTTTTAGTGGGCACACAGGCTTAAAAGTCTATCAGCACATTCACACTAAATTCTAATTGCACAGCAGGTAGAAAAGACTAAGATCAGATACTCTACTGTATGTGTGTATTTTGGGGAAAAGGGGCTGACTTTGCAAATTCATATTTATTATAAAGATCAAGACCACTTCTCCTTGGGGAATGAGTTTTTCCAAGATGGTAAATGGGTTCCAAAACGTCAACTTTTTTCCTTTCTCTTCTTGAGTTTATAACCTTCTTTGCTTGTTTTACCTCGAGCCAACATTACTTATTTTCAGGTATGCAGAGCCAAGAAAAAGTTATTAAAGAGGAGAGTTGGTTTATTTTTGTTTATCTGGGCAAAAGTGATAATGGGAACATGTGGAATACTGGGTTAGAGTATATATTTTTTCCCACAGTATTTTTAGGAAATCTGAGGGTTTGGTGTTCTCTGATATTGGTAATAATGTGTCACTGGCTGTTACCAGATAAATCTATATACTTGGATTTTCTTTTCATTCATGTTTGATTTATTTATTTATTTATTTATTTTTTGCGGTACGTGAGCCTCTCACTGCTGTGGCCTCTCCCGTTGCGGAGCACAGGCTCCGGATGCGCAGGCTCAGCGGCCATGGCTCACGGGCCCAGCTGCTCCGCGGCATGTGGGATCCTCCCGGACCGGGGCACGAACCCGTGTCCCCTGCATCGGCAGGTGGACTCTCAACCACTGCGCCAACCAGGGAATCCCACGTTATTTTGTTTTTTAAAAAAGGACTGAGGTTGAGGCCGATATCTATATGGGACTGGATGATTAGAGCTGTCTTCAGTTGCTAGCTTTGTAGATAGTGCCGTTATTGAGAATCTTGCCTTTCCTGCCTCTTTACTTCTCATATAATGTACAGGTCTAGAATTAGAGGTCATGTCTTCTGCCCAGATGAAATAGAGTTGGGTACAAGTTCAGACACTACCAGGTATGCTAGGTGGGAGAAAAAAAGCTTTAAGATAGCCTTTCTCAAAAAATGTCTCCAGTATTCTGTAATCTTTGGATGTAGCTTCAGAGCACAGGAAATGAATAAGTTTGCTCCGGGCAGATGTTTTCATTTATTTAGGGTAGAATCTCTGCGTCGTACAGTAACTCTATATTTAATTGTCTGAAGAATTGACAAACTCATTTTTAAGATGGTTGCACCACTTTACATTCCCACCAGCAATGTACATCCTCCTCATCACTTGTTGCTATTTATCTTCTTGAGTATAGCCATCCTAGTGGTGTGAAATGGTATTTCCTGTGGTTTTGATTTGCATTTCCCTGATGGCTAATGATATTAAGCATCTTTTCATGTGCTTATTGGCCCTTTGTATATTTTCTTTGGAGAACTATCTATTCAGCTCCTTTGCTCATTTTGTAAATTGGGTTGTCTTTTGATTGTGTTGTAACAGTTTTTCATATAGTCTAGATACCAGTCTCTTATCACATATATATTTTGCAAAATGTTTCTCCCATTCTGTGGCTTGCCCTTTTGCTTTCTTGATGCTGTCCTTGGAAGCACGTGATGTCCAGGAGTTTATGTATTTTTTTCGTTATGTGTGTCATATCTAAGAAACCATTGCCCAAACCAGCATTATGATGACTTATTTTTCTAAGAATTCAATAGTTTTAGTTTCATAGTTTTTATAGTTTTATCTGTTAAATTTAAGTCTGTGATCCATTGTGAGTTAATTCTTGACTGTGGTGTGAGGTAGAGGTCCAATGTCATTCTTTTGCATTTAGATAGCAGTTGTCCCAGGACCATTTCTTTTTTTTAAATTAATTTTATTGATGTATTGTTGATTTACAATGTTGTGTTAATTTCTGCTGTACCGCAAAGGGAATCAGTATACACACATTGTTTTTCATATTCTTTTCCATTATGGTTTATCACAGAATATTGAATATAGTTCCCTGTGCTATACAGTAGGACCTTGTTGTTTATGCATTCTATATATAATAGTTTGCATCTGCTAATGCCAAACTCCCAATCACCAGCACCATTTCTTGAAGAGACTTTTCTTGCCCCATTGAATGGTCTTAGCACTGTTCTGTCTCTGTTCAGGTGTGCTTTCCAAGCCCCTTACCATCCAAGTTCCCCGGACTTCAAGTTTGGTAGTGAGGCCTGGACATTAGGGAATTAGAATGCTTGCCCTCAAGAGACGATTCAAACCAGAAGGGACTGAGGTACTGCTACCTGCGAAGTTCAAGTTAGGGTTACTGCTATCCCAAGTGGGTGAGAGATTGAGAGGAAAATGAGATTGGTTGCAGAAAATAAAAATGGTGTCATCTTCCCTGAATGTGTGGAGGTAGCATAAACACATTTTGACCCTGCTCTGCATGCAACCTTACTGAGGTCACTTGACCACCTGAAGAGATTTAGAGACTGGGCTTTCACACACGGGCAACAACAGATAGTTGCAATAGTGAGAAAAAGGAAATGAGTTTAATCAATAGAAATCAGGGGTTCCTCATAATGGCTCTGTTACTAAAAAGCTATGTGACCTCAGGCACCCTGCTTGAACCACACCCTCAGCTCTCTCCTCCATCAAAGCAGGGCTGGATTAACAACCTCTCGGGTCCTCTCTTACCTTAAAGTTCTGCGTTCTGTGATGCTTGTGTATTGAAGATGTTGTCAGCATGGTCAGGCTTTGCTATTTAATAACCATGTTTTAAAAATATACCTGGGGCTTCCCTGGTGGCGCAGTGGTTGAGAGTCCGCCTGCCGATGCAGGGGACACGGGTTCGTGCCCTGGTCCGGGAAGATCCCACATGCCGTGGAGTGGTTAGGCCCGTGAGCCATGGCCACTGAGCCTGCGTGTCTGGAGTCTGTGCTCCGCAATGGGAGAGGCCACAACAGTGAGCGGCCCGCGTACCCCAAAAAAAAAAAAATATATATATATATATATATATACACACACATACACACACCTGGAAGTGCCAGAAAGTAAGGAAACACTCAAAAGAAATACACACATGCACACACATTGCAATTGAGAGAGCTTCCAGTGGCCAAAGCTGGAACAATTTGAGCAATAAAATAAAGGAGTATTGGATTAACCCGAAATATAAAATAAACAACTGTGGGTCCGTACTGATACAAACAAATGATTGAATAAATAAACAAAAGGGGAAGAATAGACAAGTCTCTCTTACAGAAGAATTCCAAATAATTTATAAAGGTAGTTTGCTTTCAAGGAGGTAGAATTTAACTCCCCAGTTTTTAAGTGTGGGCTGCATGCAGTGAATTCCTTCCACAGAGTGCAGTTTGGAAAGAGGGGAAGAAATGACTAACTGTTTTTGGGTCCGTGGAGAAACCTGACAAACCCTACTTCAGCCAGGGGATCGAGGTCAGCATCGTCAGTGATTAATCACACGGATAGCATAGACCCTTGATATGACATCATGAGAAAGGCACATTACCTCTGTGGTCTTCTTCCCCAAAACCCACAGCCCCAGTCTAATCGTGAGGAAAAATATCAGAAAAACCCCAATAGAGGGACATTCAACAAAATGCCTGACAAGTTCTCTTCAACCTGTCAAGGTCTTCAAAACCAAGGAAAGTCACAGCCAAGAGGAACCTGAGGAGACAGGATGACTAAATATAATGTGATATCCAAGCTGGGATTCTGGAACAGAAAAGGGGCATTAAAAACTAAGGAAAACTGGGGCTCCCAGGTGGTGCAGTGGTTAAGAATCCGCCTGCCAAGGCAGGCCTGGTCCAGGAAGATCCCACATGCTGCAGAGCAACTAAGCCCGTGCCTACTGAGCCTGCACTCTAGAGCCCGTGCTCTGTAACAAGAGAAGCCACTGCAGTGAGACGCACACACACCGCAATGAAGAGTAGCCCGTGCTCACCACAACGAGAGAAAGCCTGCGCACAGCAACGAAGACCCAACGCAGCTCAAAATAAATAAATAAATTAAAAATAATAAACTAAGGAAAACTAAATGACGTATGAACTTTTGTTAATAATGATGTATCAGTATTGGCTTTTTAATTATGACAAATCTATGATACTAATGTAGGATGCAATGAGAGGAAACTGAACGTGAAGTATATGGGAACTTTGTATTAGCTTAGCAAGTTTTCTATAATCTAAAATTGTTCTAAAATTTTATTTAAAAAAAAACCTATCTGGTGAAATCTTCTGACACCCAATTCGGTACGTCTTCTGTGAAGTAAGTCATCTCCGTTCAACCTCCTTCCAATGCCACCACTTTCTCCACTGCACACCACATCACCTCTGTTACATCAGTTGCATATCGCACTGCAAGTAATTTATTCTCTTGTCTGTCATACTAGATTGTGAGCTCCTCATTCATATTTATGCACAGCCTCTGGCTTGTAGGAGACACTGGCATGTTTGTTGACTGATAAAATGAAGGAATGAGCGTAGGAACAAGTATTTCATGAGTCTCCTGCATGCATGACCTTTTGTTATTATGGTCACTGTACTCAGAGATGCCCACATTGTAACTCAGAGGCCGGATAGGAACTGGATGATGATGCCATGATGCAGGAAGAGAAAGAAATGCCTTTCCTCTCTACTTTGGAGAACAGTATAAGGTTCACAGTGAAATTCTGTCAGTAAAAGTGCTCTAAAAATGTGTTTATCCCAGGTGGGATTCACATGGTACGGATGGGACCAACTTCCCCACTCCCTACCCCTCCAGCTTCACTCCCAGGTATTTCTAGTAAGAGACCTTATTTCTTCACTGAAGCTTTTACTCTTTGAAATCCTCAGTTATAATGACTATTCTGGAGGAGCCCACTTTATCAGCTGAAGTCTTAGCTTTCTCAGACTGATGAATGTAGAACCTGGGAAAGTGGGCAGTAAGACAGGTACCTCTTTTCTAAATCTTTTAATACAATTTTTAAAGGTTTCTTTCCATGTATAGTTGTTACAAAGTATTGGCTCTATTCCCCATATTGTACAATACATCCTTGAGCCCATCTTACACCCAATAGTCTGTACCTCCCACTCGCCCACCCCTATATTCCCCTTCCCACCCTCCCCATTGGTAGCAATTAGTTTGTTGTCTATATCTGTGAGTCTGCTTCTTTTTTGCTGTATTCACTAGTTTGTTGTATTTTTTAGATTCCACATAGAAGTGATGTCATACAGTGTTTGTCTTTAAAGACAAGAGTCTGACAGAGTCTACTTATTTCACTCAGCATTATGCCCTCCAGGTTCATCCACGTTGCTGCAAATGGCAAAATTTCATTCTTTTTTCATGGCTGAGTAGTATTCCATTGTACCTCTTTATCGTGGAAGTTAGAGGACCTGACCCTCTCAGTGGCCCCAGAAAATGAGACTCAAAAGATGAGATGGGCCTAACTTGATTTACTCCCTTGGAGGCATCATATGCATTTCAGGATTATACTCCACTCCCACATGATAGCACAGGGCAAAGGTGAAGGGCTGCTAGGTTCTCATTTGGAGGGGAAATTTCCAGGTGCAGTAGGTGTGCAACTTTGTTTATACCTTGACATTTTTCACAGGATGAATCTGAGGTTGCTTACAAAAGCACATACAATAAAAAAATATATATATAATTATTAAAAAATCATGGGAAATATAAATTCAAGTAGAGTTAATATTGGGAGTAGCAGGGACAATACACAGTGCAGTCACGTAATCCAAAGATCATGAAAGCGAATTAAAAAGGTGGCCCTGAGATTTTTGTCTGTCAAAGTGAGAAAAGAAATGTGATTGGTGTCACAATATTTGTTGTCCATAAGGGGAAAAAAACCATTTCCTCAGAGGAAGTAAAGCTTCTTTTGACATTTAATTTTGAAAATTACACCCAAGTTTCCTTCCTAGCTTCGGGATTATAGGGACTCAGCTAGCAGAGAGAGGAGGTAGATGCTAAGATTCAGACATGCCCACATGTGTGCTTCCCTCAGGCTCACAAATGACTGAGAGAGCAACAGGTCATTGCCCTGGAGTCATTCATTCATTCATTTATTTATTGCTGCATTGGGTCTTCGTTGTTCCGCGCGGGCTTTCTCTAGTTGCGGCGAGGGGGGGCTACTCTTCGTTGTGGTGCGTGGGCTTCTCATTGCAGTGACTTCTCTTGTTGCAGAGCATGGGCCCTAGGCGCACGGGCTTCAGTAGTTGTGGCTGGCGGGCTCTAGAGCACAGGCTCAGTAGTTGTGGCACACGGGCTTAGTTGCTCCATGGTATGTGGGATCTTCCTGGACCAGGGCTCGAACCTGTGTCCCCTGCATTGGCAGGCAGATTCTTAACTGCTGCGCCACCAGGGAAGTCCCTGCCCTGGAGTCTTGAATAGCCCCTTGGGCATGGGCATTTCATTTCCAAATTTTACGTCCTTATTGAGAATTATGGGAGCACATCTGTCCTCCTGCATTGGTGGGAAAAGGGGACTAGTCAAGCAGCCCTATATAGATAATGAGTATTTATGATTCTGAGGTCTGGTTTGACCTCAGGAATAAACAAGATGAGGACAGTAAGTATATTGGTCTGGAACTAATGCTTTTAATGATGAGTTCATGATTTTAAATTTGCAATGAATAAAATTTTCATGTGATAAAGTTCAGTCACATTAATTCTCTTGACCTTCTGTAGAAATATTAAAAGTTCAAATAAGAGCTGAAAAAAGAGATGGTCTCTGGAAGTCAGAAAAATCTCAGGATTTTTCAAATCAAGCTTTCTTCCTTTTGACAGAGTTGCTAGGCTGGGAGATGGAGGTTACAGACAGATTTGGAAGGAGTTTTCCAGTGATGGATGGCACGACTCCTGGCCCAGTCCTGTTAACTTGTTTTCCATGAAAAAGACACAGGAAACATACTTATCAAGTCTGTAGGTGACCCGCAGCAGACAGGGAGAGCCCAAGTGCTAGATGATAGACCCAAGATTCAACATGGTCCCAACAGGCAGGAACACTGGTTTAAAAATCAACTTGAGGGCTTCCCTGGTGGCGCAGTGGTTGAGAGTCCGCCTGCCGATGCAGGGGACACGGGTTCGTGCCCCGGTCCGGGAAGATCCCACATGCCGCAGAGTGGCTGGGCCCGTGAGCCATGGCCGCTGAGCCTGCGCGTCTAGAGCCTGTGCTCCGCAATGGGAGAGGCCACAAGAGTGAGAGGCCCGCGTACCGAAAAAAAAAAAAAAAAAAAAAAAAAACTTGATTCAACTGAAAAGAGATAAATGACATCTTTTTTCTTTTTCTTTCATATTTATGGAATGCAGAATCCAAGGCTTGGTGGGACTTTTTGATGACCCTAAAGTTCACAGATATACTCATGTACATAAGTCAAGATGCTGTCAAACTTTATTAAAAAAAATTTTCTTTTATGTTGAAGTATAGTTGATTTACAATGTTGTGTTTCTGGTGTACAGCAGAGTGATTCAGTTATGCACATATATTGTTTTTCATATTCTTTTCCCGTATGGTTTGTTAGAAGGTATCGAATATAGTTCTCTGTGCTATACAGTAGGATCTTGTTGTTTATCTATTTTACATCTACTAATCCCCAACTCCTAATTTATCCCTCCCCCACCCCTTTCCCCTTTGGTAACCATAAGTTTGTTTTCTATGACTGTGAGTCTGTTTCTGTTTTGTAAATCAGTCTGTTTGTGTCATATTTTAGATTCCACATATAAATGATATCATATGGTATTTGTCTTTCTCTTTCTGCTTACTTCACTTAGTATGATAATCTCTAGGTCCATCCATGTTGCCGCAAATGGTATTATTTCATTCTTTGGGCTGAGTAATATTCCATTGTGTATAAGTACTACGTCTTCTTTATCCATTCATCTGTCAGTGGACATGTAGGTTGCTTCCATGTCTTGGCTGTTATCAGTAGTGCTGCTTTGAACATTGGAGTAGCATGCTGTCAAACTTTAGAATCCTCTGAAGTACCATTTAATGGAGTCAGGGAGATTGCAAATTCTTAAATTCTATTCTTTTCATCTTCTGTGTTTATAATAGCCACTTTAACTTTCCCTACTCAGGGTTTTTCAACAAATAGCAAGTATTTATTGAGCTCCAACTGTATATATGACACTGGTCAAGGTACTATAGCTAAGAAGGTAAATGAGACATGATCTTGATTCCAACAAACCCAGGCTTCTCTCCTAGTCGTGTGAGGGTGGTGGATGAAGTCATACGCCACTGTTGTACCCCACAGTACTCAGAAAGACAAACAATAATCACCCAGAGAGATATGCCTGAACACTGATTGGGGATATCAACCTGGAAACACATAGAAAATCGGTCTTGCAAGGCAAGAAAATGTAGGGGCCAAAGACCACCATTTGTATATATGCCTGTGCTCTTGCCATTTCAAAATGTTACATTTGTAGGCTCATCTAGTGACTCGTTTTACAGGCGTAGCCGTTCTGTGTTTTTTTGTAACTGGATAGTGTGCGAGTGAGTAGAAGGGGTTGGGAAGGACCTGTGTTCCAAATTGGAGGCCAGAAAGCTTTATTGATGATGGAAATACAGAGATTTCTCTTGCTTCTCCTCATCTCTAGCTCTCTGCTGTAGCTCTGTTGAAATCCAGGGCGTGAAAGAGCCCACCTCTGCCACTGGCCTGTCTCTTGGTTCTTTTTTTCCCTCTGCACCTGGATTCGGCACTTAACACCCTTCCCTTGTGAACAGCTTATAATAAACTGCTCATATACGATTAGGCCATTAAAAATAGAAAATTAAAAAGCATTAGGAAGGATGGATTTTATTTTGGGAAAGGACCCAATCCCATGAACTTTCTGTTCTTTCTGTTTGGGGGGGAATGGGCCTGATTCTTCATCTTAGACTAATTGCATACTGGTGCGTGTTACATTTTCCATCCCAGAACAACTGGATTGTGTCTTTCTCTGTTCATTCGTGAGCCTCAGCCGCTTGTGAGAGTGCACAGTATTCAGCTGGTATCCCACCCAGCAGATTTCAGCCAAGGGTGTTCCCTGGAAACTTGAGTGTCTGGGCATGAGCTCAGGCACTGGCAAGTTTGCCATCCCTCTAAATATCTCCATGTGCTCCTTGTATAATACTGACTGTAGAGCCAGAAGGTAGCTCCTCTTCTCTGGACGCAGTAGCTTTCTCTTTGCTCTTTTCTTAGGGGTTTATTGCCCATTCCTTGTCTGACAGGAGTTGTGAAGAGGGTTGTCATCACTGCGAAACTCCTCGAAGGCAAGGTCTTATTTTATTTTTCTTTATATTTTTCCAGGGGCTTTGTAGTCTAGAGGATCTGTTCATATGGCTTGGTGATACCCTGGGGGCCATTAAACTCTGGACTTTTCCTATAGTTTCTACAGGAAGTTTTTCCTTAGAGGTCACTGAAATAGCTTGCCTGTGTGACCCTGAAACAAACTGTCAGCAACTGGTTGACACTATGTCATCAATATTCTTCTTGCTTTCTCCGTCAGCTCATTAACCACCAAGCCTTCTTTGTGTTGGCCTCATTGCCAGCTTCCTCGTGGACTGTAAGATGAGACTTCTACCAGTTCTCAGACCTTGAGGATGCTTTGACCTGTCTTGATAGAAGGCCTCCCTTCTATGTCAAGAATTCCTCATGCCTATTACCTGGTGGTTTCTTGAAAATCAAACATCATAAAACATGAATTTCTGGTTTTATTACCTGTGGTGACTCTGAAAGACAGCCTTACTTTGCCCTTTTGACCTAGGAACACCACCAGGGAGAGAAGGAAAGGATGATGGTAAGCGTCAGCCCTAGAGACTGTCAGCTTGTCTAAGAAAATACAGAGGTGTAGCCACCCTCCTGTTTTGGGGTTCTGTATATTAAATTATTGATAAACAATTTTTTTGTTGTTGTTTTGCGGTACGCGGGCCTCTCACTGTTGTGGCCTCTCCCGTTGCGGAGCACAGGCTCTAGACGCGCAGGCTCAGCGGCCATGGCTTACAGGCCCAGCCGCTCCGCAGCACGTGGGATCCTCCCGGACCGGGGTACGAACCCACGGCCCCTGCATCGGCAGGCGGACTCCCAACCACTGCGCCATCAGGGAAGCCCATTGATAAACAATTTTGAGGAATTGCTTATAAACACCAAATAAGAGAGTTAAGTGAATCCACATTCGCTTAACTCTTGGGAAGTGTTTAACGTGATTTGGCTCATGACTAGCGTTATTTTCCCTGCTGTAGATTGACTTTAATAAAGCATTAGTGTCCCAGTTCATTTTAACTTTGGTTGATGCCATGGGAAGGGTGAGGATATGAAGGCAGCTGTGTTCATATGGAGGCATAACTTTGGAAGCACATAAAGTGACTAGTTGACAAGAAAAATGAAAGCATATTTCTAGAAAGCCAAGAACGTCTTAGCAATCCAGATAAATGTTGCTTGTAAAAACAAAACTGATAACCAGGACTGACTGTGGAATGAAGCCTCATGAACTCTGGGGAGTGGAGATAAGATAAATGAGTCAAAGACAAGAGGAGGCAAGTGTGCATTTTCACGGAAAATATTCACAGGGTTGTTCTGAAGTGCAGCTGGAAGTGCTCACGAAGGCAACAGATACATTAAATAAAAACAAACCCAGAGCACCGTGTTTCCTTCTTTGTGGGCTCTTAAAACCAAAATGTGACTGTTTCCAGCAGAACTGTTCTAGTTATCAAGAGACTTGTCTACTGGCCAGATTGAGAGTTGTGCTCAACCTGATACTTGGGTTGTGTAGAGCCTTCCACTCCCTAGCAGGTCTCTTTTGTGAAGGAATTATCAAGACCCGCAAGAAAGAGGTTGGCGGCCCGTGCTCCGGAGCTGGATAGACCCTCTTTGAAGCCGGGCCTGCGATTGGGGGCGTGGCACTTAAGGAGTCTGAGCCCCGGTTTCCCTGTCAGTAAAATGGGGACGATGACAGAGCTTTGGAGCCCCGGTGGGGGTGAGACGGGATGGCTGGCAGCACAGTCTTGGCACAGGGAGGAGAGAAGAGTGAGGAATCAGGCCGGAGGACCGCTCTGGGGGAACGGGATGCACCTTCTCTCTGCGAGCAGCATGGCAGCAGTCGGAACGGGGCTCAGATTAGCGCTCGCAGCCCGTCCTGTCGGGTTGAGTGTTGACGAGGGTGGCAGTGGAAGCAGAAGGTCAGGGAGTGAGATTCCCGGCGGCCGCAGGTCCCCATGGGTGCTTGGCACATCTGGTGACTTAAAACAAAGGGCGCCGATGACTGGTCAGGCCGACAGGAAAGAAAGTCTTGGGCAAGAGGCCTCTTTGTTTGCTCCTGTGTGCGCGAGCCTGGTCTGCCCCCGGCAGGTGGGCGGAGCTAGCTGTTCATTTTGTGGAACAAAGAACAGGCCTGGTTAGATTGGGGGGTGGAAAGTGGAGGGACGTGGTGGCTCTGGACAGGATTCCTCTTGGTTAGAACAGACTCTCTGAGAAGTGTCTGGCGTGTTGCAGATGCCGAGTGGAATAAAGACACACACACACACGCACACACACACACGCTTCAGCTTTGGTCCAGCAAAGTCAAAGCCCCCAGAAAAGGGTCCTGAGTGACCTGACCGTCTTCGTCGGGGCTCCTTATTTGGCATCCCTAGGAGTGTTGTTGAGGACAGTGGCTAACCACAGATTGGGGTTAATGAGAGGCGTGCGGTTTCCAGAAATGGGGCAGTTCTGCAGGAACGGAGGGTTAGGGTGTAGGCTAGGCACAGGGGCAGGCCCCACAGGATCTGGAAGTAGTGGCTTTCATCTCAAGGCCACGGTGAGCTGAGCCCTGAGGATCCCCTCCCGGAAGGCAGCAGAGCTGATATACAGGGAGGTGCTCACTTCTCCCACCAGCGGACACTTCTGTGCCCCCGGTGCACTACCTCTCGCGCTAGATATTCTCCCTTCCCTTGAGGATCGCAGATTGGGGTGGTCTAGAGGTAAAGCAGACCTCTAGATATACCTCTATAAAGGTATATCTCCATTGTGGAATATATTGTATTATACTTTCTTTTTTCACATAGGTTGCTCATACTTTAGGTTGATTGTTTCAACAGTGTGTGTATATGTGTGTGTGTGTGTGTGTGTGTGTATTTGAGTATTTACTTTAGGCCAGACACTGTCTTAAACCTAGTGAGCAAAAATGGACAGATGCTCCTTGCGCCTTCCGAAAGCTTACAGTCTAGTGGAAGAGAATATAAGGGGAAAAGTCATATAAGTAAATACAAAGTGTACCAAGGCTCATGGAAGAGAGGGGCTGGGATTTAACCTAGTCTGCAAGGTCAGGGACCATTTCCTTGAGGAGGTGGTAATTGGGATGAGCAAGAGCTAATGATGTGGAGAGGCAGAGTCTTTCAGGCAGATGTGCAAAGGTCCTGGGGTAGAGGGAACATGATATAGGAGGAAACGTGTAAAGAAAAGGCCAGTGGAAGGATGGGTTGAGTGAGGCGAAGTGTGGTATGTGATGGGGTTGGGAAGGTAGGTAGACCATGTAAGCCCTGTGGACCGAGGTCAGAAGGTTTGTTGTTCGTTTTTGCCTTTATCCTCAAGAGCACAGGAAAGCCATAGAAATATTTAAGCAAGGGATGACATGACCCGATTTGGGATTCACAATACTCTCTCCTGCCCCATTGTGTGGGGGAATGGTTTGGAGAGGGCAGAAGAGGGGATGTGGGGAGACCAGCGAGGAGGCTTTTGCTGTTGTCCAGGAAGAAATGATGGCAGCTTGGACTGGCGTGGTGACAGTGGAGATGGAGAATGGAGGGTAGATCTGAGATAAATTGGGAACTCTTAGGATAAAGTTAAATGGCTTTTCCTATTATAGGACTTCTCAGAGCCTTTAATATGTGGGCCAAATGTGGATTATGATTCTCTAAGAAAAGACTCAACCGTAAGAATTGCTTAGAATTATATGAACACAACGTTATTTTTTTAAAAGATCTTCCACAGTACTTTTGTTTTCTAGAATACTTTCTGGGAAATGCTATATTATATAATTCTTTTTTGGAGGGTACTTTCCACAGAGGGTTCTGGATACTATACAAAGGCCTGTAATTGGAAATGAACATGACAGACAGTATAAAAAGAAAGCTGGGGCTTCCCTGGTGGCGCAGTGGTTGAGAGTCCACCTGCCGATGCAGGGGACACGGGTTCGTGCCCCGGTCCGGGAAGGTCCCACATGCTGCGGAGCGGCTGGGCCCGTGAGCCGTGGCCGCTGAGCCTGCGTGTCCGGAGCCTGTGCTCTGCAACGGGAGAGGCCACAACAGTGAGAGACCTGCGTATCGCAAAAAAAAAAAAAAAAGACAGCTGTTGGCCGCAAAGTTTGAAGACTTGGGCAAAATCAGATTGAATACTAGAGTGAAGTCAATTTAGAAAGGTTTTGGAGGCCGGGCTAGGAGTTTGAATTCAGTTTGCTATGTGTTGGGCGTCATTCTGGACTCTGAGCTGAGATGGGTCATAATGGAAGTGTCATCTTGGCAAGATCGTTCTGGAGGACATGCGGCGAATGAGTCTAGTGGTGAGGTGTGCATCAGAACTGGGTGTCCTCGTTTTCCAGAACTGAGTAGTAGTTGAGCCTCTGGACTTGGGTGGCGGAGCAGGAATGGGGAAATGCATCTTTCAGGTTGAGATGGAAATGTAAGATGTTTTTTTGTTTCACATCCTGTCCCCTTGGCAGGTGGCCACTGTCAGCAGTAGAAGGCTAAAAGAGAGTCTCTTCTGTGTTTTTCTGAGGCCTGATAAGCACAAGGTCTCCCTTGGAGCCTTTGGGTTCCCAGGCGGAGCTGGAAGAGATTGTGTGTGTTCAGAATTGCGTTGTCGTTGTCAGGGAGCAGGAGAGGTATTACTTAGGTTAATAGATAATGTCTAATGAGGTGGTTAACTTTAAGTCCGTCAAGTTCTCGCCACAGCTCAGATTCCACCGTGTGACTCTGAGCAAGTCCTTTAACCTCTCCAGGCCCTGGTTTGCTCATCTGGAAAATGCGTGGCTAGAACCTGTGTCAGGCTTCTCGTAAGCTAATAATTCCAGCTGTCTCAGGGAACTGAAAATTCATTAATTAGGACAACCATTTATCAGGTTAAGTAAGACCTTTTGCCTTCAGAGAACTAGAATTTTGTGAAAAATTTGGATTGAAAATGGGGGGCCTTCATAAAAAAAAAAAAATGTGAGGAGTGTCCAATTCACACATTCCTTCGAGATTCAGGCATCTTTTCTGAGGCAGAGATGCAGCAAAGTGAGGCAGACTTCAGGCAGGACAGACCTCTTAATAACACAAAGGTAAACAGCACCCTAATGAGGGAATCTGCTAGCTGCGGACTCAGTTTAGGAAAGGAGGGTGCTAAAAATGTATTTTTAGGTAGGGTGTTTGGAAGTTGAAAGAGCTTTCTCATGGAGACATTGTTATAAACTGAGGTTCGGTTCTCAGGCCAGATAACAAAAGTTGATCTAGCTCATGACAAAGTGGAAATCGTGTGTGCTGATGATAAAAAAAATATCAAGTAAATGTGCCATGGAAAGTGTGTGCATTTGGTGACTATCATTGGATATGTTCAAATATACTTAGACACTTCAAAACGTATTGAGCCAATGAATTCACTAAACTTGAATTGTGAGTGTACTGTGTGCCGGGCACTGGCTGGGCTGGGGCCCAGAGTGAGGTGCAGGCCCTGCCTGTGAAGAGCCGACTGGCTGGTGGTCAGTCTGCTGGGCTCTCAAGTCAGGATGCCTGGGATTGTACCTGGCTCTGCCGCTTACTGGCCCTGAGACCGAAGCAAGTTACTTAACTGCTTCGTGTCTCCTTTTCTTCACTTATAAACAAAGGCTTGAACAGAATCTCTCTTGGGAGGGATGGGAAGGGGGTAACTTAAGAGCTAAGTGAGATGCCCATAGGGTGGGCACGGTGCCAGGCCTAGAGCGAGCCACTCAGTAGATATTATTATGCCTGCCTGGCCCAGAGCCTTGTCCTGTGGGATGCAACCGCAGCTCACCTGGTGCCAGTGGGGAATTGGGTCTAGTTCCCCAGGCATAGCCCTGGAATGGGATGGGCTATTATGGGAGAGAAGTGTGGGAGGAAAAAGGCGTGATCTTTTTTTCCCCAGAAGAGTTAAGGTACAGCTCACCAGCAGAGAGAATGGGGTTGAGGCAACAGGGTGAGCTCCAAATGCATGAGAGCCAGAGGGGTGTTGGGGGTGCCCTGGTGGGCAGAAGTGGAAAGGGGCTGGCATCTGAAGAAAGGATGGGAACAGGAGGACCCCAGCAGTGACACCCTTCCTGTCATCATTGGTCCCTACAGTATCCCTCACAGGGCGGGTTCTGAGAAGGGTCTGTTGGATGTTGATCTCGAGGTGGCCAAAGTTTTCTTTAGCTTGTAGACTTGAGTTCAGGAACCAGGTTTCCTCTTGGGTCTCAATTCATCTACGAGGGGTCTATTTTATTTGCTGGGAGACTTTGTCTTGGGAGCCTGGGGTCCTTGGTAATCAAGATGACAGCTGGCGAGGCTCTTCAGGGAGTATCGTTTCGGTTTGGGGCCCCACACTTTGAAAGAGTACTTGATACTGCACCCCAGTGGGTGAAGAAGGACCTTGGAAAGTTTAGCCTAAAGAACAAAAAACAAGGTAAGATGGTGTGAAGGAGGTATGCGGGCGTCAAGCGCTTGAGAGGCTGTCATTTGCAGCAAGGACTATGCCCTTCTTGGTTGGTCCCAGTGACATTGTAGGAATGCAGTTATCAGCTCAGCGTGAAGGAGACGTTTCCATGGCTGAGAGCTGAGAGAAAATGGAAAGGCTTGTTTTGAGAGGTAGTGGGTTTCCAGCCCCAGGAAGCGGAGGCTGGATGTCTGCTTATCTATCAAAGATATGGTGAGGGTGGAGAGAGATGGAGGGCGGGGATGTTGGAGATTCAGATTGGGGTTTGAACCAGAGAAACCTGGTGTACCAAGCAGCGCTGACATTCTACCACTTTATAAGATATGAATGAGTGAATGAATATCCAGGTCTGTTTGAACTTATCTGGCGAAATAGAAACGTTGGTAGGCCAGAGAGAGAAAATAGCCTTTATCTGCTGTGCGGGCGCCATATTCTTCATTACAGAGATGGACCATGGGGCTCGTGACCCTTTCTTTAGGCCGTGATTACTACTCATGTTTCAGTTGTGAACAGGTTTAACACTCTGGTGGGGATTCAAACTCCTCACGAATGGCTCTGTGCCTCGTTCAAGTTGTGTATTTATTGAGTGTAGACAATTGATGCTGAGTGCTTAAATACAATGAATAAGTTAAGTTTGTTTCCTTCTCCCCTGACATTGGATGGCTCAGAGAGGTTGTGACTTGCCTCAGGCCGAACAGTTAATGAGGGGCTGCCCTGGAACTGGGTCACTTGCCCGTCCTACCTCCGTCGTTCCTTCAGTGGGGACCACTGTCAGTGGGGATGTCCCAATGCCAATGATAGTATTTCATTAAGCTACCACCTAAGGACACACAGTTCAGGATGCTTTCAGTGTTTGGCCAGGACCTGGGGCAAATGGCAGATTTCCCTAGATGTGAGGTGGATTACTCCTCAGAGCCTCGCTGGAATGCGCTGTCAAAGCTGGGCTTGGGAGGAGCCTCCCGGCTCTCTGGATCCTCGATAATAGGTCAGTAGGAGCCCTGGCGAGGACCTCCCCTCACTCCTGCAGAGCTGGCCCCAGGGATGGGCCAGATCTCTGCAAATAATATCCAGGGGGGCCTCGCAAACTGATGGATCACCCAGGCTGGTGTGCGTACCTCGGGGGTCAAGTTGGTATGCTGAGTCGTCAGAGTCCCTGTGCAGAGCAGTGCTTGTGGTCCAGTAAATGGCAGCTGTGACTTGGCTGGGGATGGGAGAGTAGGCTTCTGGTCAGATGGGGCGTGGAGGGCAACCTGGAACCCAGGGTGGAGGGGCAGTCTCCACCTCAGGACTGGGCCCTCCGTGGGCGTGGGGTGCCGCTTCACTGGCCCTTGATGCTTCAGGACTTGATCAGGACAGGCAGGATAAAGGGCTTAGAGTAGGGGGGATGGTGGGTATCTCACTTCCTGAGCAGCATCGTGCTGGCGGCTCCCACAGACGCTCTCACAAGAGCCCTTGCAGCCACCCTGAGAGTGGGCACAGCATTACCTCCCCATTTGCAGAGTGGGAGGCAGAGGCTCTAGTTCCGCAGCTGGTAAGCGACCAAAGCAGGGTGAAGATAATGGCGAAGGTCACTACAGTCACCGCTGTTTCTTTAGCGCACACCATCTGCCTGGCCACGCGCTGCACACTTTACATCCGCTACCTTTAACTCCCCCAGCCCGACCCCCCACCCATGTCTCTGCGTGGTGATATAATTGCTATTTCAAAGTTGAGGGGATTGAAGCTCAGCAAAGGGTAATCGACCGCCTTGGAGTCCTGTGGCTAGTAGGTGGCTGAGTCTAGATTTGAACCCAAGACTGCCTGACTCTGGAGGCCATGCTCTTTCCTTGTTATAGCCCCACTGGCTCTTTGGGATGAAGCAGTGGGAGGAGCGGATGGTGACACTAAGTGGCTCTCAGAGCTTGTACCTGGATATGACACATGTTACTTGCACCCACATTTCATTGGCCAAAGCTAGTCATATGGCCACACCTGACTTCAGGGAGACAGGCAAGCATAATCGTACATGTGCCTGGAGGGGAGAAGTACCAGTGACCACCATGGTGATTTATGGGGCCTCAATGATAGGTGCCCAAAATGGCCTTTTAAAAAAAAAACAATGGGACTTGGCCCTCGAGCAGTCCTGGGGTAGGTCTTTGATCAGACTTGGTGATTCCATCCTTCCCCTCTGTCTCTCCCAGCTCATCTGAAAGGATAGGTGACATTCGTTTCTCCCTTTATTCAGAAACGGAGGGACTGAGTGAGAGTCCTGCCAGCAGCCGTGGTTGGGAAACCGTCCAAGGGGACGGAGGCCAAAGAGTCACCATGCCTCCTTCAGGGCCTCTGTCTAGAAGGAAATCTGCAATGTATGTTCTATAACTTCTGGGTGGTACCTACTAATTCCTTCTTGGACACCGTTTGCTGTTTATAGAGTGACTAGTGCTTTGACACTTGGCAGTATCATCCTTCATTTTTCTTGACCCATGCAGTGAATGGACGTAACACCACCCCTTTTTTTTTTTTTTTTGCGGTACACGGGCCTCTCACTGTTGTGGCCTCTCCCGTTGCGGAGCACAGGCTCCGGACGCGCAGGCTCAGCGGCCATGGCTCACGGGCCCAGCCGCACCGCGGCATGTGGGATCCTCCCGGACCGGGGCACGAACCCGTATACCCCTGCATCGGCAGGCGGACCCTCAACCACTGCACCACCAGGGAAGCCCTACCACCCCTGTTTTTAAAAAACCAAACTGTGATTCTGAGAAATTGTGACTTGGACATGACCTCAGAGTGCGCGGGTGACCATCCCTGGATTAGGACATTACTATTTCTGGCTCTGTTCCCTTTGCCTGGCAGTTAGAGCTAGCTGCTGACCCCAGCAGACTGGCCTGCAAGGAGGGGGCTGGAGACCATTCATGGGCTTTTGCAAGAGACCAGTCTGCTCAACTCTGTCCCAGGGAACAGCCTACATCTTTGAAGGAGGAAATAAATAAAGGTCACCCTTGTTGTATGTCTTAACCCTGGAGATGGTGGGAACCAGCCTTAAAAGCTTGGTGAGGGTATTGGTCCAGCCTCTTCCATCCCAAACATGAGGTCAGTCCAGATTTTCTTTCTCCAGCCCCTGTTATCATTGTTCCTGCAGCCATGGAGGCAGGGGGATGAAGGGAAAAGTTGACAATTTTCTGTATGGAAATTGGTCTCATTTAGGGGTGCAAAGGGGCGCTAATGGAAATGGTCATGAGATTAAGAGTTCTTGGTCTGAGAATTCCTCTTTAAATTTTTTAAATGGAATGATTTCTGCAACTTAGTGTTGATCGTTTCAGCATTTATGGAAATATGGTAGCAATAAAATGGGAAAGTTGAAGGATCAGCCTTTGCAAATAAGATTTCTGAGAAGGAAACAGCAGAGACGTGTGGACTCACTTAAGGCCTGTTGGCTTCCAGGTTGAGCCTTGGTTTATCTTGGAGGCATCCCCACAGCTCCCCAGTAGGCAGTGCTGTGGAGAACCTGCTTGTTTATCTTCTGTCTTCAGAAATCCTGTTCAACCTGTTGGACGTGTGTGTGCCGACAGCAAGCTGATTTTAACGGTTTGTGAAGTTGTTTGTTCTGTGTCCGACCCCTGCTTTTTTCCTGCCCCCTCCCCCCAGTATTTTTCTGGTGACGCAGAGCTCTGGACTCATGACATTGTCCGGGTGGTGTCCTTTCTGCCAGCCGGCGGCTCCTTGAAGGGCTGACTGCACCGTGGGGGGGATGTCGGGTTCTATAAACAAAACTTTTACATGCTGGTCACAAGATTAGCATAGACTATGGGCCCTCATGGTGAGGGAAATGGCATCTCACAGCTGTGATGTGAGCCTTTTTTAATCTCCTGGACACTGAGATGAGACCCAGGGACACTGGGGAAATTTTTGTAAGGATTTTTAAGGAATGGAGTAAAAAAATAAATAAGTAAAGGCAGAAGCATAAGTAAAAGTCTGTAACCCAGGGCTCTGTTTCAGAGAAGCTCTTGAAATGCTGTTTTCATGGTACAAGAGTGTGTATCCCCCCACCCCCCGTTTAAATCCGGGTGAGTGTATGGACATAGCTGAAGCCTCTAGCTGGCAAGCGTGGAGCTTCCTTTTCCCTTCTCTGGCTGACTGTGGGAAGTCTCCCCTGAAGTTGCTGCCTCACTCAGAAGAAGCTGGTAGCAAGTAGCAGAGATCAGAGACAGGAGTTGGAGAGCTGGGTGCAAGTCCTGGTTTGTGACTTTGGGCTACATGACCTTATATGTAGCTGTCATCCATTGTCGTCATCTTATGGTGTGCCTGAAACATTGCTACGTGCTCAGCATAACGTCTCCATTCATTATTAGAACAATGGGGAAAACCAAGCCGTAGAGGCAAACAAGCAAGGCCAGTTCAGGTCGGCCAATTCCAAGGCCTGAACGCTTGTTTTGTTTTGTTTTTAGAGATAATAGTCGCAGAATGTAAAAGTCACTGTTTCCACCATTTTATAAAGTGTACCATTCACTGGTGTTTATATATTCTCAAGGTTGGGCAACCACCACCACTATCCAAGTCCAAAACATGTCCACCACCCCCAAACAAAGCCCCTTACAGCCAAACTCCCCCTTTCCCATTCCCCTGGCAACCACAAGTCTACTTCCTTTCTCTGTGGCTCTGCCTATCGTAGGTGTTTCGTCACTGGAGTCACCGTATGTTAAGGCCTGAACTATTACTGAGCGTGTTGCCTCTTGGGGAAATGGCTTGACCCATTTGTGTGGAGGGTATTTTTATTCCCATGTTGGGTATCTCTATAGGTTTGTTGTGTGGCTTAAATGATAACCTTTGTCAAATGGATTCTGTGAGCAAGCGTGAGGCATTTTATTAGCACAGTTTTTATCTTGAACCTGTGTGTGAATTACAGGCCACTCTGAGAGTAAATCTTTGCTGGTTTCTTAACCATTTAAAGGGAAATGTTTTGACTTACTTCAGAAGGACATTGTGAAGAAACCAATGATATTTTTAGCCTATATATAATCACCAAGTTACTATAGGAAAAACTGGATAATTGAATATGATTAAAAGGGAGTATCTTTTAGGTGGTTTTGTAAGCCGGAAAATCACCACCAGGGCAATGAAAAAAACAGGATGTAAACAAAATCTTTATAAAGCATGATAACTTTCCAACTCGGTGAGTTCTGGCAAGTTGGTGACTGTGGAGAGAGAACGAACTAGTAAAGCCCTGCTCCGTGGCAGGAAGTTGGTCTTTAGATGTGGTCCTCCGCTCTAGATACCATGGCAGGGACACTGATAAAAAACCATCTGAGTTTAGCTGACAGCATTTGAAAATGAAATTTAAGTATGATGTTATAGAGGTATAAAACCTCTGGAATTCTTAGTTTAATGGTTGCCTAATACTGCCCAGTTTCTTCAAGTTCATTCTCAATCCCAGACATCCCAGACTTCGGAACTGGCAGGGACATTGAAATTAGCTAGACTGACCATTCCATGTTACAGAGGAGGAGACTGAGGACAGATGGAAGTTAAGTGACTTGCTTGAAGTCGTCACATAGTAACTTATTAGCAGAGTAGTCTAGTCCAGAATCCACATCTTCTAACAAAAGGAAATTGAATACATCCACTATTCTGGCTTTGGAATCAACTCCTCCTCGAAAATATTTAGGGTTTTGGTAATGATTGGACTCTCCTTCTTTACTATTCCCTTTGCCACATCTATTCCCATCTTCCTCACACACTACTCTGTTGCCACAAACAAACAGAGCTTATCAGTGAGATAACTGCATGACCAGTTCAGTTCTGAACTACAGATATGTTGGGAAAAAATGGTGTTGGCATTTGGGAAATACAGTGAGAGAATTTTTGGAAACTCTGATGTAGCTCTTAGAGTAGGGATTTTAAAATGATGTTTTTCAATGGCTCAACCCCACTTTCACCAAAAAATGGTAAGTAGGCGGTCAAAAAACAAGAAGGAGAAACCCATTACTTTCCATTATTGCAGGGATCTCAGCTTTTTGAAACTCTCATATCTCTCTTGGGGTGGTGGCGGTTTCTGACCCATTTAGAGCAAGTAATACCTATTATGCTTTCTTTAAGGGTGTGAATTGAGTTCAGAGGGGTCACGGGTTTGCATAGGTCATAGTGTGAGCTGACTGCACAGCCTGCAGCGGCACCCAAGCTGCCTGACACCCCCTCCCAGGCACTGGAGTCATGTCAAGAAGCGTAAGGGACTTGGAGAGTGGGGACCTGAGCTGTGAATGAATGTCAGCGGGAGGGCCCTGAGGTCGGAGCAGCCTCTCCTCAGTCTGGACCTCAGTCCTCACAGTGGGACCCACAGACCAGCGTCACTGGCACCAGCTGGGAGCTTGTTAGAAATACAGAGCCCCGGCCTTTGTTCTTCCTGAGTCAGAATGAGCATTTAAGAGATCCCCAGGTGAATCCTGTGCTCATTAAAATGTAAGAAGTCCTGGCTCCGAGGCCTCATGCCAGTGAAATTCCTAGTTAACTAGGGAAAGAGCAGTTTATGACTAAAATAGATGCTATTTCTTTTCCTCCATAGTTTACTGTTGCTCAAGTAAGGGGTAAGCTGAAACCGTAATAGAGGGGACCCGGTTCTCCACACATTCAGAGTGAGAAAGGGACTCATCATCTGTGACCCCGGTCCTCACTGTGGGCAAGAAAGTGATGTCCGCAGCCATGCTGTGGAAAGGTAGTGACCTCCCAGCAGATGACCTGGCGTCGGGGACCCTTCGGGCACCCATCAGCTGAGCTCCTGCAGCCTCACTCGCTGGAGGGTGGGAGTAGCTGGTGACATGGAACCAACGAGCCAGCATTCCATTCTCTGGCCTCCTGGCCTCCACGCCTCAGCTGTTTTCCCTCACTCAGCAAAAAAGCGAGACAGAAAAGAAACAAAAACTGGCTGTGGAAAGAGGCCCTGTTAATTAGTAAAGCCTGATGTCTTATGTGTTGGGTCTGCATTAGGACAAGCCAGGAGGGCCTCGTCCTGTGCGATTACTTTTCATCCGTCAGGAGTGAGCCTGTCCGAGGTGTGTGCTCTGTGCTCAGGGGAAGTGCATCAGTACCTTTGGGTGAGGAAAAACACCTAGACGTGGCCATTTGTGGCGCTGTTGGGGAGTTTTGTGCTTATCATGGATAAAAGTTTCCCCTGGCCCCAGGCGACAGTGTGAACATTTCTAAGTGTGGACGTTAACGAATGAAAATGTGCCAGCTTGTAAGCAAGTCATTATTTGCAGTGAATGGTGGTACCAGGCAAAGACTGGGGGTTTGCTTTTTCTTTTGTGATAACAATTATGTATTCCTCCTCCAACCCCCCTTTTATATCAGTAATTGGAGCATATGGTTAAAAGTCAACTATTTCAGAAGTAGTGGAAATTTAGCAATTCAGCACGTTGAAACATGCTGTTTGTCTGTTCTGGAAGAATTTTCTTAGTTGCCATCAGTTTGCCAGACCATCCTTGATTGGGAAATGAGGCTGAATTTTTAATGAATTAGCCAACCAAGAAACGTGACTTGCCCTTAAAATAAGGGGTCATGTAATTTGGACAGTACAGTTGCCCTGGAAAGACTGTTAAAGATCTTGTTTCTCTCTTTTGAGAAATCTAGGCTTGATATTGAGCTGGTAAAAATGGGCAACTTACAGTCTAAAGCCAGGTTGAGGATGTAGAACCGTAGTAGGTAAGTCGGGCAAAGTCCTGACCTTGTGAGAAATACGCCTGGGTTTCCTTGGCTTGGTCATTAATAGCAATATCAGCCACGAGAGTCATGGCCTCGTTTAACTAGATATTTACAATGGTGGGTAGATAACTTCTTCCCTCTTTTACAAATGAGCAAACCAAGGCTCTATGAGGCCAGGCCCAGTGAAAGGGCCCAGAAAGAGGCACAGCCTGGATCTGAGTCTAATCTGGTGGATTAACTGCAGCATCCTCTGCTCCTTCCTCTACACTCCTAGATGCACATTTTTAGAATTAAAACTGAGAATTCCATTCTTGAGGTGATTTATGTCTTTTGTCCAGGCTGAGATAATGTGTACATGTGCTGGGTGTGTGGGGAGGAGAGTGCTTGCCAAAGCTACAGGGTAGAAATGGCCCATCTTCCTGGAACACCAAGGACAGTATCTGGATATAAAAAGAGACATGGGGTGGAATGAAGTTATAAGTGTCAACTGTAAAGCGTACATGCATTTTTGATGGAGAAACCCAAGCCTTGGAAGCAGTTCTTTGAGGTCACTTGCGTGTCTCTAACCACCCCGCATTGGACTTCTCTGCCTTTAAGGTTGCTTGGGTGGAAAATTTGGAGAAGCACTCATGTAAGTGCAAGTCCCGGGCCATCTGGGCCTTTTCCACCCTCCCAGCTATATGTGGTGAAAAGGAATGTCTTAACTATGTAAACCAGCGTGGGAGAGTTGGTGCTCTGCTCTGTTTGTACAGCTGCTCCCCGGCTCCCGCTCTGCTATCTTTCATGGCCCAGAGGTATCCGTGAATATGCTGGGGAAGGGTTTCTGGAGCCCGGAGGAGGTGAGAACTGGGTAGGGGAGATGGTTGTCTTCCAAGTGCCTGTGCCCCTTGGTAGTCAGTCTTTTCAACAAAAATGTATATTTATTTAAACATTTTTAATACTTCTTGAATTTCATAGTTCACCATTTAAATCCTCACAAGAGGGTTTGCAATGGAATACCTCTCTCTGCTTCTTTCCATAGCCCCAATTCCCTTCTTCACAGCCAGCCAGTGTTACCAGTTTCCTGTGTAACCAAGTAAATACAGGTGAAGAAATGATCTCAGGGCAATTTTAAGGGATGGTCCAATCTTGAAAAACAAGAGAATGTAGCACATCTGCTACTTTTGCCTTTGTGGTGATGACCTAGGGTAGTGTTTCCGACCTTTTGGAGTGGAATTTGGAATTGATCTTTGTTAACTATTTCTGACTGATTGTATGAATGAATAATAGGTAAGATATTAAAAGACACATCCATGTGATCTTTTTTACAAATAGATATTACATAGGGGGTATGATCTGGCTAAATGAATCGTTAGGAACTGTGTGCCCCTTGGTTTTTATTTATGATGGAACATCCTCCCTAGTCTTGCTGTGACGTACAGCACTTAAGATCAAAACATCACAGAAATGAAGTACCAGCAATTAATTAAGTGAGGGCAGCGGTGTTTGTCCCCAGTGACCTGTCAGAGTAGATCTTTACCAACTCTGGTCCTCCTAGAGTTCTCCTGCTTTTGCCACAGTCATGAGATACAAACTTAAGCATTTGGAAAAGGTGGTGCATAGTTCAAAGTTCAGAGCTGGAAGAGTTTTGGAGTCCCGCTAGACCAGTTTTCTTTGGTGGCAAGTCACGGAGAAGAACTTGCGTTGAACAAAGGGATGTGATTTTTATTCTTTTAGGTTCCAGCACTGCTGCAAGTGAGTTAGGTACGGTTTCAGGAAGAGCAAGGTTATCCTATGGGCTTTACCTGACATAGTAGACTGGGGACGTGGGATGTGGTGGTGACGGGAACAGGGGAGCCACTCTGGAAAGGTTTGCCGATGGAGGCTTAAGTTAAATTTATTTGTAAACATAATGTGGTTTACCACACTATGAAGACACAGAGCAAAACGTATTATCGTTTTACAAATAGTCAAAACAGGACTAAGTGTCTCAACACATACACGCTCCCATAGAGGCACACTCAGCCTGTGAAATTGAGAGCTGGGATTGGAGCAGACCCTGCCACTGGCAGCTGAGTGGTAACCTGCATGATCCATCCTCCTAAGACAAATGGACTCAGAATGTGCCCTGCAACTTCCAAACAGAGAAAATACCAAGTTCTAAACATCAAAACACAGCACAGCGTCCTTTTTCTAGCGTGTCAGGGTGCCAGGTAGGCCCACATCCAGCTTAAACCAGATCTGGTTTTCAGTATCCTTTGCTCTTCCTGAGATTTCTGGGTGAATGAAAGATCACTGACTGCACGTGGAAGTGTTCTTCGCTTTACCAGAAGATTTAGGCAGATGTCTTTAGTCTCTTGTTCTCACCAGTACCTCGGTGGACCTCAGCTCCTCCATCCCCTCCATCCGACTCAGCCTCTGGGTTTCCTTTGTTCCTTTTTTAAAAATCAGCTGTATTGAGATACTTAAGATACAATTCAACAATTTAAAGTGCAAAACCAATGGTTTTTAGTATGTTCACAGAGTTCTTCAACTATCGCTACAGTTAATTTTAGAACATTTTCATCACCTCAAAAAGAAACCCTGTACTTTTTTTTTTTTTACAAATTATGTATATAATTATATATATATCAATGTTTATTTATAAAACAGGATCATACTCTTCATACTATTTAACTTTTTATGTATCACATCATGACTTTTAAAAAATTTTTATTGAAATAGTTGATTTACAATGTTGTGTTAGTTTCAGGTATACAGCAAAGTGATTCTGTTATATTCTTTTCCAGATTCTTTTCCATTATAGGTTGTTAAGAGAGATTGGGTATAGTTCCCTGTGCTATACAGTAGGTCCTCGTTGGTTATCTGTTTTGTATATAGCAGTGTGTATATTTTAATGCCAAACCCTGAACCCTTTAGCTGTCATCTCCCAACTTCTCATTCCCCTCAGCCCTACGCAACCACGAATCTATTTTCCATCTCTATATATTTGCCTATTGTAGACATTTTATATAAATGTCAATATGTGGCCTTTAATGAATGACTTCTATCACTTAGCATAATGTTTTCAAGCTTCATCCATGTTGTAGCATGTATCAGTACTTCATTCCTTTTTAGGGCCAAATAATAGTCCATTGTATGGACAGACCACGTTTTGTTTACCCGTTCACCAGTTGATGAGCATTTGGGTTGTTTCCACTTTTTGGCTACCTTGAATAATACTGCTGTGGAGTTTTTGCACAAGTTTTTGTGTGGCCATAGGTTTTCATTTGTCTTAGGTACATACTTAGGAGTGGAATTCCTGTCTTATGATAACTCTGTTTAAACTTTTGAGGAACTTTCAAAATGTTTTCCAAAGTGGCTGCACCATTTTGCATTCTCACCAGCGGTGTGTGAGGGTTCTGATTTCTCTACATCCTCCCCAACACTATTATCTGTCTTTTTGATTATAGCCGTCCTGGTGGGTGTGAAGTGGCTTGTTATGGTTTTGATTTGCATTTCCCTAATAACTAATGATGTTGAGCATCTTCTCATGTGCTTGTTGGACTTTTGTGTATCTTCCTTGAAAGATATCTATTCAGATCCTTTGCCCATTAAAAAAAACTGGGTTATCTTTTTATTATTGAGTTGAAGAATTCTTTATATATTCTAGATATGGGTCCTTTATGAGATATATGATTTGTAAATATTTTCTCTCATTCTTTGGGTTGTCTTTTCACCTTGTTGGTATGAGGAGCACAGAAGTTTTTTATTTTGATGAAGTCTAATTTATCTATTTTTTCTTTTGTCACTTATGCTTTTGGTATTGTATCTAAGAAGCCTTGCGTAACTCAAGCTCACGATATTTGCTCCAGTGTTTTCTTTTAGAAGAGATTTATAGTTGTAGATCTTACATTTAGATCTAGGATCCATTTTGAGTTAATTTTTGTGTGTGGTACAAAGAAAGGCTCTAATTTCATTCTTTTGTATTTGGATATCCAGTAGTCCCAGCACCATTGTTGAAGACTGTTCCTTTCCCCCTTGAATTATCTTGGCTCCCTTGTTGAGAATTAATTGACTGTAAATATTGGGTTTATTTTTAGACGCCCAGTTCTATGCCATTTAACTACGTGTGTATCCTTATTTGAGTACTACTTGATAACCGTAGCTTTGTAGTCTCTTATCTCTTAATGGGAAAGTTAGGGCAGGAACGGACAATCTGGACTTTTCTCTTGCTTTCCCTGGTCTGACCAGTTACTGGATTCTTGAGATCCCTCCTCAGGTTTTCAACCACACTTTATATCTCCTCAGTCATCTTGCTGGTTTCGGTAGAAGATGATATGTCCAAACAATATTAGAGAAATCCCAGCTGTTGGGCACCATAGTGTTCTCCTAGCAATGCCCGCCAGCCTTGTTCTGACTCAGTAGCTTGACTCTGATGAGCTTTCCCAGATGGATAGAATTAAATGGAACATTTGGGTTGTGAAAAGATGCTCTGGTTTCTGAAACTCTCAGATTGGTTAAGTTCAGGATAACACAGCTTCCTGTACTATTACAAAATTTAAAGATCTTTCTGAAAGGCCATGCAAGCAAGTGATTTCGGCAGATAGCTCTCCCAAGTGGGCTGTGTCATAGCCTTCGAAGCCAGATCTTGCCTTCCCTGGGCCAAGGCATCTGCAGCACTGTTTTGTGAGTGCTGGGTTTACTGGTTTTGACATCTTTGTCATAGTGGAGAAATAGAAGATGAGAGGTCTGCTGGGAGAGGTGGAATTCTGGACAAGGCCACTTACCATCACGTTTAATATGCCGAGTCAAAAATAAAACGCCTACGTGACATCTGGAGTTAACAATAATCATCCTGTAATTGTTCCCATTCCTTTCTGTTACGGATTGTGTGCCGCACATGCTCATTTTCAGATGGTAGTACCTAGAGCTCGCACTGGGAACTGTACCATAATTTAAGCAAATTTTCATTTCCATTTTGTGTTAGACATTAGAAAAAAAAAACCCTGTAAGCAGAAATTGCCCTTCATCAAGAGCTTCTACTAAGAGGCCCTGCACATGGTGAGGGGTCAGGAAAGCGAACTCATCAGTGGTTATAAGAACAGGTTCTGGATTCGATCTGCCCGAATGCATTTTCTCCTACCTGAACTTGGACGAGTTCTTCCGTCTACCCAAGCGCCACTTTCTTTGTCTTTAAAATGGTGATGAGGATAGTATCCACCTCCTAGAGTTGTTAAAAGGTTGAAATTTCATGTCAAGGACTTGACACAGGCAAGGGTCGGCACAACTTTTCTGTAAAGAGCCAGATAGCAAATGTTTTAGGCTTTGGCCACAAGTCCTGACACAGCTTTTGTAGCACAAAAGTGGCTGTGGACGGTGCGCCCCCGAATGGGCGTGGAGGTGTTCCAGTAACACTTTATTTTTAGTAACAGGCTGTCGTGCGCTGATCCCTGCCTTAGCACGATGCCCGGCACGTAGTGGGTTTTAATAAATGCCAGCCATCCACGAAGTTGGGAGCTGCGCCTTGACCCTGGTTCCCATGCTCACCTGTTCTGTGTCTTTAACAGAACGTCGAGGTCCTGGCCAGTCGGAGCAGCACCGCAGAGCAAACCCAGGTCGGGCCTGAGATGCGCGCCAAGGCTCTGCAGGAAGAGAATGAGAAGCTGCGGGAAAGCATCCATGAGCTGGAGCGCACTGTCGCTCGGCTTCAGAGGCAGGTTGCTGACCTGCAAGGTGACGAGGCCAAAGCGAAGGAAATGCTCAAGAAGTACCAGGTGAGGCTCGCTGGACCCCGAGCCCAGGCTTGGCGGTGCCGGATCCTTCTTTCCTATGTGACGAAAAACACAGCGACTGGAGAAGCAGAAAGGGATTTATTATCATAATGGAGTAGGAAAGGTCAGGGCAAGCGTGATCATCTCCTCTCTGTAACCCATCGCTTCTGTTCCTCTCTGCATGGCACTAATGGGAGATGGGCTTCTAGAGCGGCCTAGAACGGGGCTGACGGAGTCAGGGTGGGAGGCACAGGTACAGGCACGGGAGTCCCCGTTTGCCCAGACATCAGACGTGTTCAACCTCTTGACACTGAGCAGAGGCCTCCGAACCCCAAAAAGGCCATCTGAACACTACCGTCAGGCCCATTCTCACTCGTGACTGTTTATTCTTTTTTTAACAGTTGGTTGACGGTTTCTGAAGTCACGCAAGTCTTAACAAACCAATTACCTGGTTTACCAGATCTCTAGAAGTGGGAGGCTGTTAGCAAGAGACACGTACTGACGGCTGTGAGAGATGGCAGCTGACGTTAAAAAGGGACAGGAGAAATGTAAAGGGGAGGTGTATTCTCACAGAGCTTCCCCAGATGGTCATCCATCAGTATCACCTGAAAAGCTTTTCTAAAACTGTGTGCTTGAGTCCATTCAACACCTGTTGTTTCTGAAGCTCCAGTGCTAAGGGTGGATATTTGTATTTTCCCAGAAATCATCTCAGATGATTGATGGGGATGTTCACCTCTGGTTAAGTATGGAGCTGCAGACAGGCACACACATCTGTACGGCTGTTGTGTCCTGTCGTGGGCCCTTGACAGGTGCACTGTGACTGCAGCCTCTGCTGGCTGTGTCTGTGGATGCCCCCTGCATGCCTTTCATGCCACCAAGTCGGCCTCCTAGGCATAGCACACATCTGAGTGTACATTGACCCCGTGTTTCCTTGTAGGGAGAAACTCGGCAATTAGAGGAGGCCCTCGTGCATGCAAGAAAAGAAGAAAAAGAAGCAGCGTCAGCCAGAAGGGCCCTGGAGAGTGAGCTGGAAGATGCTCAGGTAAACTCTGAGGGCTGTTGTCTTTAATCCCCCACAGAGGAAGTTCAAGAAGCAAACTCGGAGGGACATGTACAGATCACCACTGGTCCTGTCCTTCCAGGCAGCTCCTTTCATAATAATAACCGTCCTGGACTTCAGACTATCTATCTAGACCAGTGGTTCTTAACTGGGGGACATTTGGCCATGTCTAGAGGTGATTGGTTGTCACAACTGGGGAGCTCCCACTGGCCTCTAGCGGGTGGAGGCCAGGGATGCTGCTAAACCTGCTACAGTGCACAGGAGAGTCCCCATAGCAGTGAGTTACCCAAATGTCAGTAGTGCCAAGGTTGAGAGATCCTGCTCTAGACATTAAAGAGCCTGACAGCTTTCCAAAGATAAAACATGAATTGTGTGAGGAAGGCCGCCAGAATTGGTCCCCAAGGCAGTGTAGCGTCAGCTCTGCGGCAGAAGCCAATTTCCTTTCTCCTCTGGGCCAATAGACTCCTCAGAGTGCAGTCCTCCAAGATGGCTATTAAAAAGAGCAGGAGAAAGTCATTTCCTTGAAACTAGATAGCTATCTCTATTCAAAATAGGCAGGTTCCTGGAAAATTAGGTTTTCCCATTTGAAGGTTAGAAAGCCTGAAGTACATTCTTTAAAAAAAAAAAAAAGTCTGCACGGAGGTTCTAAATAGACTTTGCACAGTGACCTCAGCGTGATCCAGGTGTGTCCCTCCTTCTACCTGCTCTGGGGTTTTAAAGAACCAGCAGCATCAAGCATCCCTCAGGTGAGCTTACGAGGAGGTAAAAGCCGGTGCTTCTGAGCAGGTAGAGGAGGCTGTTCAAGTTTTCCCTTAGGACTTGCTTGTCTGTAAGGATAGGTCGGGGAGGGGCACGTGGAAAGTGTCAGGAGATAGCTCAGGATTCATAGTTAAAAATGCCTAATTGCAGCTTTCCTTTCATATACAGCTTCAACTCCTTGGGGCTAGAGGAGGGGAACCTGCTTGCACTAGGGTTCACTCAGGTCAGCCGCGACTCAGGAGCTCTCACCCCCGAATCTGCACCTTCTCTCTTGCTTTGGACAGAGACCTTGTTTTTGCATGCAGTAAAGCCCTGTCTTTTCCTCATTTTGGTGTCTGACTGTCCTTGCTTTGCATTTCTTTTTCTTTTTCTTTAAATCTAGGTCTTTGTTATTAACTCTTGTTTGGTTGATTTTGTGTGGATGGCAGTTTCACTGTGCTGCTGTTTAAGGCTTGTGATGGCTACAGCGCAGCAGCCAAAGTGCAGGGTTTAAATCTCTGAGCTAGTTGGGCACAGAAAGAGAGGAAAAACATTTGTACTCTTCAGGGGCAAAAGCGTGCGCCTTTGTGTCACGTCCACACCAGGCACTGGGTGCAGCTATTACAGGCTCTGTCTTTATCATCTTTTGGTCAAACCAGAAAGTTTCACACAGAAGGAAGTGGTTCAGCAGCTGTGAATCTGCAACTCAAAGCTAATTCAGCGGAGACAACAGATGATGGCCTCAAGGTCTAAAGATCTTAATGTAATCGCCACCCACCCCCCATCTCTGGCTCACCATCCTTGCCTTGGAAATTATCCCTGACCTGTTACTTTTTGTTCAGGCCTGTTTTCCCAGCGGTGCTGAGATGGGGAGGGTGCTTCGTGCAGTGCGTGGGTGTGCTAGCCACTGGCAACATAATCCAGCAAGAATTTTAAGAGGCTCCAACAGTCTCACCATCATTATCTCAATTATCTGGTCTCAAAAGCAGTGCTATGAGGGACTTCCCTGGCGGTCCAGTGGTTAAGACTTCGCCTTCCAATGCAGGGAGTGTGGGTTTGATCCCCATTCGGGGAGCTAAGATCCCACATGCCTTGCAGTCAAAAAACCAAAACATAGAACAGAAGCAGTGTTGCAACACATTCAATAAAGACTTTAAAAATGGTTCACATCAAAAAAAAATCTTCAAACAAAAAACAAAAAAAGTCGTGCTGTGAAAAGTGCACCATCACTCAAAAATACTTTGCTTTTTCTCAGTTTGGGAACCAGACGGTCATTCCTTTAGTTCGATAACTTTTTCTGCATGCTTCTCCCAAAGCTGGCAACCGAAGGGAGCTTAACCCTTAGAGTAAGAGGAGAGAGTAGCCGGGTTTTTTTCCCCCTCACATAAGCATTTTACATTTCAAAATCTTTGTGCCTTTAGCAATCTGTTGCATCTTCGTGGATGATAAATGTATTTCTTTACATAGTGGCTGAAGACCATGTGAACTTAGGTCTGATTTATTATGACTCAGACAGAGACAGAGGTTCTTAAAGAGGATGCCGTTCTTGGTTTGCTTCAGCCCTACCACTTGGTTGAGGATTGTGCGCCGCTGTGTAGATCTACTTGAACTGCATTCATGGCAAAGACATCTCTGATTCCCTTGAGAACTGGCTTCTGCAGATGGGGAAGCCATAGTTCTTTCCTTCAGGGAGGGATAATGATATATTCCTCTGTACGCCTGCACCTCCCACCCTGTGTATTGAGGCGAGAGAAGAAGAAAGCCCCCATGCTTGTGTGGCACGGGCTCTGAGGAGACTGACTTCCTTCTGATCAAACCTCTCATTCCTTTCAGCACTTTGGCTCACCTGCCACTTGTTTATCGTTAATACCGGGACCTTGCTGAACCATATAGTGAAAGGCTTTGCATCCACTGAGATAATGGTCCCCAAGCTCAAGGGCACTCACTATACGTCCACCAACCTTGTGTTTTGGACTTTCCGACCTGATACATTTTCCTCAGATTTTTGTCCCAGTGTTAGTCAATGGCCTTGTCTGGCTGGTCTTGGAAATACGGTCACTGTAGCCATAGAGCATTTCACACCTAACTCCTAAATGCAAAGTTGCCAGGTTGGCTGCTTTTCCTGTGAATTTGGGACATACTTTCTCAGCGTGGACATATTGGAACATATTTCTTGAATCACTGAAGAGGCAGAGCATTATTTAAACAGCATTTCTAAACTTTAGAGTATGTTAGAATTATCTGAGGAACTTTCAGATGCAAATGTGTGGGCTCCACTCTAAGAAAAATTGTGATTCCATTAGAACAGGCTAGATTTTGCATTTTATGTAAGCAGTCCACCACCCTTGCCCGGTGATTCTGATATAAGAAATCTTTAGATCACTTTTGGGGATAGGTGTTAATTCTCAACCACTGAGTTTTTATCATATGCCTAAGAGTGAATCTGGACTGTGAGGCATACTGAGATAGAAAATCTATTTCTTGCCTTTACAGATCTTACTACCCTGCAGTAGAGGCAAGCATGCAAGAAATGTTTTAAAAATAATTTAGCGAAATTACTATTCTAGGCAAATGTGTATGTTGGGACAGGGGGTGTTGGCCAGGCCCCAGGCTCAGAGTGGAGGAGTCTGGGGTGTCTCCAGTGACACAGGAGAGCAGAGCCAGTGTGGAGGGGTGGTAGGGGAGCCCTTCCCGAGCCAAGGGTGAAACAGAAGTGCACTCACCACGTGGAGGTTGAATGGAGCCGAGGCTGGCTTGTCTGCTGGGCTGGGGCCCCTGGGATTGGGATCCAGAAGGAAGAAAAAGAGAGGCTGGGGGATCTGCAGGGGCAGGGGTTGAGCTGGATCCTGGCGGTTCTATGGGAAGGTGTTGATGTCCTTCTGTATTTGTTTTTGTTCAAGAATTGACATTTTGAGATACATGTTCCTGAGAGCTTTCTCCCACATGAAGGAACCAACCATACCTTGCTTACCTTACCCTGTGTGCTGCTTTTTGCCCCCAACACCACTAAATCAACCACAGACACAAGTCCCAGGGGTTGACCCTCCCTCTGGTGTGTGTCCGGCTGGACCATGGTGAGACTCACTCCTGCTAATTGCCCCCCACTGAACTCCCGATTACCTTTCTTTAACCACCCTCTTTCCCCAGCTGCTTTTGTTGACATTGGTTCCCTGCAGCAATCAACTTCAGCAGCCCGGCTCTGCTGGCTGTTTCTTTGAGCGCAGCCCTCCACAGGTGGCTTTTTGGCCCCAGGCCATGTGGCTGGCCAGCAGAGCTGTTCCAAAGCTTTGCAAATCAGGAGTGCCTGAAGTGCTTTGTGAGTGTTTTCAAAACGCCTGAGTTGCTGCACGTGACAGCAGCTTGTAAACTGTTAAGCACTGTACAAATACAACCATTGTCCTTATACAGCCTCTGCAGGGACACAAGACTGAGTAGGTCCTAAGCAGTACTTGTACTAACCCACATTCAGCCCTCAGTGCCTGATAACATTTTTCTTATGATCTAGCTCCTGTTTGGGTCATGCTCCCCCATTCTGAGCTGTGCCCCTTCATGATATCCTTATGCCAAAGGCCTTAACACTCAGCTGTTTAAAGAAGCCACTATAATCTTCCAAAGATATTTTAGGATTTTCTTTTTTTTCTTTTTAGAGTTGCATGATTTTTATGTAAAGGACATCAGTCTGTATAATGTTGTGAGATGAGAGCCTCAGAGGAACCCAGGGGAAACATCGCACCCAAGACGGTACATTTTTTAAGAAGTATTAGTATTTGGTGCTGATTCACTAAATAACCACTCGTTTGTGCTTTTCCTGACTAGTGTCTCTCCCGTTTAATACCTTCTGTCCATCAGGTTCATCAGCTTGTGGATTGCCAAATTCTTTTCCTTCTATGTGTGAGTCCAACCCATGGATTCTGTTGATTATAACTCCCCCTACCCAAGTGGACTCTTGGCCCATGGGATAATGTTCTTTTTTCTTACAGATTCATTTTTAGCTATTTTAATTGTGAGAATCATCTGCACAGCAGAGAAAATGCTCGAACATTAGGTGCAGTGCTATCTATCACAGGATGTCAATTGCCACATGGGTTTAAGTTTGTCTAATGTATAACTTTACCTCAGTTTTCAAGCATGAGTTCTGTCAGGTTTTTGGACACTATCCTGAATCACCACCTGCAGCAGCCTTGGCCGTTTTCTGTATTTCTGTAATGCGTCCTTCGTCTGCCCTTCATTCCTGCGTATGTCTCTGGTTAAATCAACTTTGCGTCTTGGTCCCTGGATTGCAGAGCCGACAATGTCCTTGGGTCTCTGTGATGGCTTTATTTTGATCCTTTTTGTTATCACTGATGTAGCAGGTCTGATTGCTTTGTGGTGTGGCTGTGAAACTCCCTCTGCCACCTGTTTCTGTGGCTGACCTGGTAGGTAGGTGATAGCACTGTCCTTTCCCTGCCATCTGCAGAGAAATCTGAGTCAGGCCACCCAGGAGCAGAGGCAGTTGTCTGAGAAGCTAAAAGACGAGACGAAGCAGAAGGAGCAGTTAAGGAGACTGAAGGGTGAAATGGAGAACGAGCGATGGCACCTTGACAAGACCATCGAGAAACTGCAGAAGGAGGTGAGGGGTAGGAAGAGGGGAGGGAGAGGAGGAGGGAGAGGGCGTGTGACCCAGCCCCCCCCGTAAGGGCCTGATAGAGCTGAGGAGACCTGCAGTGTGTCTCAGCACACATGTGTCAGGGATTTGCAGCTCCCGGGAAGCAGCTCTTCGGACTTGTTGATAATCCCAGTCACAGGGGAACTGGTTTAGGAAATGCCCTCTGGATCCTGGGCCCAGCTCCTCTCAACAGCTGCCCGAAGAAGCCTGGCACGTCACTGCAGACTTCACAGATGTTACCTGAATCAAAACCTCTGTCTTTGTGCGTCATCTGTGTACTTGCACGTCTCTTTCTCGTGCAGGAGTATGAAAGGCAGTTTTGAAGCCCAGTAGTTGCTGCTCCTCTGCCCTAAAACACCCAGAAGGGAAAAGGCACAGAGCTGATGGAGCCACCCTGAGTAGCTGCCATTGTTTTGACACCTACTGTGTGCCAGTCATTTACCAGCTATTTTTCTTTTTTCTTTTTTACATCTTTATTGGAGTATAACTGCTCTACAATGGCGTGTTAGTTTCTGCTTTATAACAAAGTGAATCAGTTATACATACACATATGTTCCCATATCTCTTCCGTCTTGCATCTCCCTCCCTCCCACCCTCCCTATCCCACCCCTCTAGGTGGTCACAGAGCACTGAGCTGATCTCCCTGTGCTATGCGGCTGCTTCCCACTAGCTATCTACCTTACGTTTGGTAGTGTATATATGTCCATGCCTTTCTGTCACTTTGTCACAGCTTACCCTTCCCCCTCCCCATATCCTCAAGTCCATTCTCTAGTAGGTCTGTGTCTTTATTCCTGTCTTACCCCTAGGTTCTTCATGACATTTTTTTCCCTTAAATTCCATATATATGCGTTAGCATACGGTATTTGTCTTTCTCTTTCTGACTTACTTCACTCTGTATGACAGACTCTAGGTCCATCCGCCTCACTACAAATAACTCAATTTCATTTCTTTTTATGGCTGAGTAATATTCCATTGTATATATGTGCCACATCTTCTTTATCCATTCATCTGATGATGGACACTTAGGTTGCTTCCATCTGCTGGCTATTGTAAATAGAGCTGCAGTGAACATCGTGGTACATGACTCTTTTTGAATTATGGTTTTCTCAGGGTATATGCCCAGCAGTGTGATTGCTACCAGCTATTTTGTATCTAACTAGAATTCCGTCTCTATGTATCGTTTTAATCTTGACAACAGCCCTGCAAGGTAAAGATTATGGTTTCAGTATTTTTAAGGAGTACACTGCAGAGGCCCAGAGAGAGTAGGTAATGCCCCAGCCATGTAGCTGGTAAGTGGCAGAGCGAGGATGTGACCCAAGACCGTGGATCTAGCTCCAGAGGATGTGCTTGTTCACACCTCCATGCTGCTTCCAAGTTAGAGGAGACTAATCCTGGGCAGATCACGACCAGGTGCTTTGCAGTCTTTGGGGTGGGGTGCTCCAGAAGAAAGCAGAGGAGACGTGTTGAGCTGGGACGCACACCTAGCTCCCTGGCCCCAGATGGAGCATTACAGGGTGGGCTCTCACCCATGTCACTTCTTCCAGATGGCTGACATTGTTGAGGTGTCCCGCGCATCAACGCTGGAGCTCCAGAACCAGCTGGATGAATACAAGGAGAAAAATCGCAGGGAACTTGCAGAAATGCAAAGGCAGTTGAAGGAGAAAACTCTAGAGGCAGAGAAGTCCCGTCTGACTGCCGTGAAAATGCAGGATGAGGTAATGCCTGGCCAGAGCAGTTCCTGGTTTACCCGTGTTCAGAATATCCTTCGAGACTGCTTTGAAACTCTTCTAGGAGAGGCTTGGGGTAGATCCTTAAGACAGCGTGTGTGCTTGCTTCTCGGGATGGTTACTTTGGGGCAGATGGCATTCCAAGACACAGAGGACCCAGGGCCTCTGAGGTTACGTGGACACAGCTTTAGTTGGACCATTTTCGTGATTAATCCAAGATCTGCCTAAAAAGCTTAGCTGCCGTTGGTGGAGCACCAGTAGTGTGTCCAGCTGTGTCTAAGTGATTTATATGTATCATTGTTTTCATTTAATCTTAGAACAGGGATTATAATAACTAATTTTTCTTTTTTTTGCCATTCGTTTAAAATTATACATATAGAGACTTTCATTGCCGTGGGAGTGGTGGGTAAGAGTTTCAGAACAACAATAATGGGGACAAACAGAAATCTTCAGGAATTTATGAGTAGTGAAATTATTAAAACATATTCTTGGTTTTATATTTAAGAATAATAGGGCAGAGTAACCCAAATGTTAGCTTCCTTCAGTCTGGACTTCTGAAGAACTGGGTGTAATAAAGGGAATGTTTTTGATTATTTTAATGGAAAGCTGAAGGCTGTAAAATGCAAGTACAGTGTAAGCTGATTTCTGCTCTGTCTCTTGCCAGCTGCATGACATTGAGCAAGTTACCCCAATTTTCTGAGCATCTGTTTCTCCCTCTTTAAAAGTATACAAAATAATAATGATTTAGTCATTAAATGAGGTAACATGTGAGACTATATGGCACAGGGTCTGTATATCCTGGACACTGATATTAGTTTTTTGTTTTTTTTAATTCTAAAGCTTGCTTTTTTTTTTCATAAGCAGTGCCAAGAGCACTAAGATTCCACAGGAAAACACATTTTTCTTCAGAAAACAAACTTTTATTATCTTTGATGATCAAAGGAAGGTCGCCCATGAGTCAGCGCTGAAACTGTGTGAAAGAACAATGGATATTTATTACAGGCTTCTAGAATACTTCTGAAAGGACCCTGGTAACAGGTCCCCTCTGGTTTAGGGTCTTAGGATACAGGACTCCTAGTAAGAACTGAAACTAGCCTATCGACAGCACAGTTCTCTGGCCCTGAAGAAGAATCATTTCTACAGCAATTGGGTGGGAGGATCCTGATACTTGCCAGAATGCAAACGAACACCTGGTATCCTGTTTTGATTTCAGAAAATCAGTGTCACGGTGACCCCTGTAAAGTGCTTTCCCTTGGTTTTTGTGTAATTATTACTCTGCTAGAATCTTCGGGTAGGAAGGAACCTTAGAGACCCTCTAGTTAGATAAGGAAACGGAGATCCAGAGAGATTAGTTAAGGCCAGATAGAGACCAGTGTTGTTTGTAAAAGGGCAGTAATTCCAAAAAGGATTCCTTATGATGAAAACAGAGACGGCACTTCCTAGATTTTTCTCAGCGGTCTAGCCCTGCGAGGCACTGTTTCCATTTGCATGGCAGAAACAGACACCTCATCAGTCTAGAAGGAAACTGCAGTCAGACACCACCCTAAGTCAGGATGGTGAAGTCATGGAGTCGTTTAAAACAAAAATGAATTAGTAAGCCAAGGTCACTTGGGATCCTTGAGAAACTCAAGCTCAACTCTGTTCACCACCCTCCACCACATTTTGGTTGAGCTGAGTTAAAGCTCTCAGTAAATAAAAATGCTGCAAGGGTCCATCCACCCTAAGTGCTGTGGTACCGCCTCCTTTGCTTTGAGAGAAATAGGCATTTTACCTATTGTGCCTTTGGCATAGAGCTAGAAAAGTTCTGATGAAGGTCATCGTTAGAGAATTAAGACTTAGAGTTCACTGTTCAGTTTATTTTCTAAATCCCACTTAGCAAAGAGCAGCTTCAACTGCTTAAAGGTAGCACTAGTAGGTTCAGAAGTTATTTACTAACTCATGATTCCAGATGCTGTACTATTCTCTTGTGCAGATCCTTAATGAATACTCTTGGTATGATAGAGCCCTCGATAGATGTTAGGAGGGATCTACTGGGCGTCGGAAGGTAGGAATGTGCTGGGCATTGGGGAAGGAAGGGTGAGCTGTACCATTACCTGTCAGTCTTTCTGACTCTATAACCCATGTTCTTTTGGGGGTATTATCTCATTTGAGTCTCACGACAGCTTTGTAAGGTAGGTTTTATATTTATCCCAATATTGCAAATCAGGAAACTGAAGCACAGAGAATTTTTTTTTTAAAGACTTTTTTTTGGAGAGATTTTTTTTCACGCTCTGGAGTACCTCTGTATCCAAAGAATGTCTCGTCATCCTTTTTCCATGGGATGGTTTTCACTTTGTGCTTTCACTCAGTCACCACCAAAACCAGACTAGGGTCTTTATCTGGAGATGTCTTCTTTAAGACTGCTGTTTTCATAGAAATTTCAGGTGTTCCTATCAGCCTCCAGGAGAGGAACACAGTTCTTAGTCTTCCCTCTGGGCTTCCTAAAGTAGCCTAACCTATTGGGTCCCCAAAAAGAGTATCTTTGAGACTTCCCCAACTTTTCCGTGAAGATCACCCCCAAAGGCTGGTACTCTTTCATGAAGTTTGCCACTTGCTATCATATACTCCCTGAAGGAAATTAACCCTTGGTGTATTCAATTCCTATGACTGTGCTTTCACCTGCTACCCTATACCACCTCCAGGAGGGAAGGAAGTTGAGAACCAAACAGACAGCCTCAGGCTTCACCGAATCAGTCCACAGAGATGTTTAAGGAGTACCTTCTGTGTGCTGAGTTGCCTAGTTCCCTTGGGGAGATTCCAGAGGAGTGGAAAACACAGACAACCCCTTGCGAATCAAAGCTGTCGGTTGCACTTTCTTCAAACTATTAGTTCAGTGCCACCTTGTGGAGGAACAAAACACTGTAAAATTTGACAACATAACACATTCTTCTGGAGAGTAGTGGTTTTCACTTAATTTACATGTTTATATTAATAGATTTTGTGCCTGCAGGTTGCTTTGGGGTCATGATTTTAGCTTTTATCTTCCCCCAGCTTTAAACCTCTGTTGAGAGGAGGCTGATACGGGTGGGTGATAGATTACACTCTGGGAGGCTCTTACTTAGTTCAAGGGCTTTCGGGTATCTTCAGCCATGACCTACAACAATATTTGCTTGTACTACTCTGATACTTTTTTCTGTTATATTTAACGATGGCCAGTATCTACTGAATTGAATTTATAACCCAATGGGTTGCTCTCTGTAGCTGGAAAAGCGACTTCTTTTTACGGAAGAGGAAACTGAGGCCCAGACGAAGGTGGCGCTTGCTCACGGGCTTCTGAACCCCAGTGGAGTGTGGGGGCCGCCCAATCCTCTTCAGGGTCAGCCTGCACATTGATGAGATCTCTGTGCTCCTGACTTGCCGGGTTAAGCACCCCAGCCCCTCTTCATTCCAGACGCGTCTGTTGGAGGAAGAGTTACGGGACTACCAGAGAGCTCAGGAGGAAGCGCTCACGAAAAGGCAGCTTCTGGAGCAGACGCTTAAGGACCTGGAGTACGAGCTGGAAGCCAAGAGTCACCTCAAGGATGACCGAAGCCGACTCCTCAAGCAGTTGGAGGTTTGCCGGCGGTGCGGGTGCGACGCGGGCGTGGGACTCGAGGGAAGCAGACTTTCCGCTCACGCCTCAGCCTTTGGGCAGTCTTTGGCTTTTTTTCTCTTGAACAGCAAGACAGTAAAGTCATTTCTTGATTTGAGGAAGAAGCTAGTAGTTTGTAGACTCATAAGACGTCAGAGCTGGAAGGAATGATGGAAATAGTCAGACAGTGCTCAAGGCCAGGGAGAGAGAGCTGGAATTTAAAATCAGTGGAATTCCTGATTCAACTTCACAAATCAATAGAAATAACTTTTAAAACCTCCAGGGGACTTAGTAGCAGTTGATATCCAGGGAGTGATGTTTCAACCATTAAAGATTTTATTAGATGGGCCCTTTTAGAGGCTTAGAATTACCTGGTTAGGGTGTCATGCCCCCCCCCCCCCCCCCACCGCTAGATTGCCGTGTGTTTTGCTGATGTCCTGGTTCTAATCTCATTAGGGGAGATCATTTTAAGTCAAGCTAAGGTCAACCCAGGTAACTAGGAAGTGATTATTCTAGGACCCAAACAATCTGGTTAAACACAAGCTAAAGCCTCGTCAGGCAGTGACGTGAGAACCTTTGGCGTAATGACCCTTGGCCTGACCCCCTGAAGTCCCCTGCTGGGCTCTGTACAGTACAGATTATAGGCAAGAAGAGAGCCCTGCGAAGAGGTGCTTTCAGGCGCACGTTAGGTTGCCAGATCATCTCCTTCTAGAATATTCATGGCATAGCTAAGCTTCATTTGCCCCTGTGCAGTGTTTGAGCTATTTCTCCATTAATTATAAAATGAACAGCTCTCAAGACCCCACCCCTGTGCGGCACACCCGAGGGTGCTTCCTCCCTAAGAGGCGGCTGGCAGGACTGTCTTGTTGGGACTCATATCTTGCTTGTTCCTTTACTAACACTTAACAGATGAATTCTCAGACTCAGGAGCTCTCTCAATAAAGGCGATTGTCTGTAAACTCAGAAACCCAGGTGACTGTCGTATGTAAATGCGGTACTTGTGGCTCTTTGGTGATTCTGAGTGACACTGGCCTGGGAGGGGTCAGGAACCACTGAACAAACAAGGAGGTTTGGTGCAGGACCCAGCCGTTCTGAGTTGGTTTTGGGGACTTTGGACTCCTGGGAGAGAGCTTTCTGGGTTCTCTGTAGATTTCGCTCACAGCAGGGAAGGCATTCACAGACATTTAGTCATTCACCAGTTCTGTTTTATTTTTGGTGCATACGGAGGCGTGTCAGCCAACTTTGACAATCGCAGAGACAATATTTATGTACAGATGCTGCAGGCTCACATAGAAACTCGTACTGCTGATTGCTTTTAGTGTGTCTGGCTCATGGCTCTGACTTAATCCAGACATATGACACGTTGGCTGGTGGCAGGAGAAACACATGTACAAACCCCACAGGCCCCCAGTTCGAGGTGGGGTGGTTTGTGTTCAGAGCCTCTTTTTTTCCCCCCCCCCTTTGGTACACAAAGCTACTTTGAAGTACTTTTCTCTTAATACTCAGTGATGTTAAATTAGGAAGGCTGAGGAAGATAGAAATTTCTCTTCTGTGAATATTCGGTTTAGCAGGATGGGCTGGCTGTCTTTATGTTACTCTGATGGGGATTTGGGAGTGCATGGCGCTACGTATATGAGGTTCCCTAGCAGAAAAAGGCAGATGCAAAAGGTTGTTCTAGACTCTGTTCCTGGGAGGGTCTTGGAAGCCCTGAGCAGGAGAGAGGAAGAACATTGTCCTGAGTTTAGAGTATTTAGAGGAGTGTGCCTTGGACGATATCTTGGTTTCCATTGTTTTTTAACAGATACCTGTTAAGCTTAGGTAGATATTTGTAAAATTACTGATTCATAAGGAAAAAAAAAAGGCTTGAAGGAAACATGCTAAAATATCCTCAGTGCTTGTTAGGGTTTGGGGTAAATATTGTTTTCTCCTTTTATGTACTTTCTAGATGCACAATTATATTTTACATTATAAAAGCAATAAAACCCAGTTTTAAAAAGATGTACTTTGCACAGTATGAGAAAAAGACACATCTTTCCTCCAAACTCTAATTCATGGTGTTCAGCTCTGATTTGCCCTTGGGGTTGTCCTTCCACAGCGCAGTCCTTGCTCCTAAAAACTTGGTCAGTGCAAGTTAAATAGGCTGTGTTTGTGACTTCTTTCTTAGGACAAGGTGTCTCAACTGGAGATGGAGCTGGAAGAAGAAAGAAACAACTCGGATTCGCTGTCTGAGAGGATCGCTCGGGGCAGGGAACAGGTACTGTTCTGTAGTTGAGTGGTGAGTGGATCACCCTGCATGAAAAAGGAAATGTGAGAGGTTAAACCTGAGGATTCAGCTGGAGGAGGGAGAGAAAATCCCTGGCTGATGGAAAGGATGGAAGGTGGGGTCAGTCACTAAGAGGGAGGTGTAATATATAACATGGAGCATATAGAGTGGAAGTTTCCAGAGTGGTCATGTATAACAATGTATTAGTCACAATAGGCAAAGTGCTTTTAGAGCTGAGGCTCTAAGAATCATTAGTTTAACAAGCAATCATGAAATTTGGTAGCTACCACTGTATTAGTGCCATGGGAAGTAAATGATATGATGCAGTCTTCTCCGTTAAGAACTTTGCCCGCAGGGCTTCCCTGGTGGCGCAGTGGTTGAGAGTCCGCCTGCCGATGCAGGGGACACGGGTTCGTGCCCCGGTCCGGGAGGATCCCACATGCCGCGGAGCGGCTGGGCCCGTGAGCCATGGCCGCTGAGCCTGTGCGTCCGGAGCCTGTGCTCCACAATGGGAGAGACCACAACAGTGAGAGGCCCGCGTACCGCAAAAAAAAAAAAAAAAAAAAGAACTTTGCCAGCAAGTTAGCAATACATACACCTCTGAGGCATCCACAGTACAGTGACAGTACCTTGCAAGTGAGTGCTTTTTGCAGTTTTCAAATGACAGGAGTTTCACTTACATTTGATCCTTATAGGAACACTGGGAGGCAGCCAGGGATCGTTCACACTGTCCTCACATTGTACATAATGGAACTAATTTCCCAAACCACACTTGGGATAATCCCAAGGTTCTGAGGGTTTGTTTCCATGTTTTCATTAAAAAAAAAAAGTTCAGAGTGCCTGAGTCATATCCTGGAGATGGGGTGTCACATCACTAGAAAGTGGTAGCACCATTAGCTGGTTACCGTGTCCCCATTGCATGCCCAAACCATTTGACAGATAAAAATGTGGAAATATTATGGGACAAGGATTCAGAACATTCAGTGGTGGTTTTACAGAGAGTTTGTATTCACTAATCTGAGCCTTTTATTTACATGATACCTTCGGGTACCTATAGAAACCTCTGATGGGATGTACTTTCAATGGCAACTTATTTTTACGCCCAGCTCCTGAAAATGGTGCCAGTAAAACTGTACGTTTAATAGACATTTAGAAACCTCTTCACCTTTTGATTTGCTTTGGGCACTTTCTTAATTAAACAATGCAAACAAAACCTAAGAGCCTTGGCTGGTACTGAGTATAATCTAGGAAATTATCTGTGTGAGGATTTAAAGAAAAAGTCTGAAATACAAATCAATACAAAACTAATATGGAATCTTCCCACTTTCCTCTGCTCACCCTTCTCCTTATTCCTATGTACCACCTTTCCCACACTTTGGGATGACCAAGAACTGGAGCTTCCAGCGCTTAGGGACAATGCCGTTCTAGGCTGGTAGCCCCTGTTCAAAGCTGGAGGTGAATCACTGGTTTCTTTTCCATCTGCCTTCGCTTCCCTATTGACAGCTTCTTTGCAAACAGGTCGGATTCTGGTGCTCCTTTGCTCCCGAGAGTGAAGGAAATTCCAAGCAGAGGCTCCATCCACCCTCCCACTGCACTTGGGTTCTGCCCACATATTTCAGTCCTGTTTATGGTGCTAGTATCATTCCTCTGGAGGGGTGGCAGCCCACCTGACCTGAGCTGCAAAAGTTTAGAGAAAGACCTTCATGGAAACCTGAAGTTCGGGTGGAGAGCCCAACCTTGACGTTTGAGACCTAATAGTTCTTAGTAAAGTCTGCATTTTCTAAGTTCTCCTGCTGGTATAGAAGCTGCTTTGTTAGGAATTCCTGCCGGCCTGGCTAAGGCGCCCCCTTACCACAGGGCTTTTCAGGATCTGCTAAGCGTTGGTGATGATGCGAGAAGTGGCCCTGAATTTGTTTTGCTAATGCTTCTTGCAACTTAGGCAAGGAGGAGTGGTGGGGAAGTATGTCATCCTATCAATAACCAGGCAGTTAAAACAGCCTTCCAGACCCGAAGCAAAACACAGACAAACTGAACCAGAGATGGTTGCCTCCCTTGAGTCTGCTGATGGCCCAACACTAAGGAGGCCCGTCACTTAGGTCTGTTTGCTTTGGGCCTCTTCTCTCTTCTCTCAACAGGATTTGTGGGTAATAGAACGGCTCTCTGTGATCTGCTCAAGGTTGAAAATATTTTCACTGAGCTGAGAACCTAAAGTAAGCCCGGGGAGGAAGTAGTAGAGGGGACGTACTTGTTCTCTGGAGAAGAATCCCTTGTCCAGCCTCCTGCACCGACCCCACGTAGCTCCAGGAAAGTCTCCACCCCTCTGAGCGCAGCCTCTAAGATCTATACAAAGGAGGCTGTTTGTCCAGGAGATTTCTGAAGTCTTTTCTGAATTCTCACACTGAAATGCTGTGAGAAGGTCTTATAAAATTAAGTGTCTGAGTCGCCCTTTAACTCTGTCATTCCCTCCCTGTGTCTGAGTTTATGTGCCTGAAAAGATGGGTTTCACCAATGTCTCTAGCCTTTTTGCTCTATTTGTTCTATTTTCCTTGTCACTTTTCTTTGTTCTCACTGCACTCTCTGGGGTAGGGAGGGTAAAGCCTGGTGTCTGTTAAAAGTGGAGAAATTGAGCATCGTGTTCAAACTGAGGTAGGAATTACGAAAACAATAAAACAAAACAAACCGCTGAGATGAAGTGGGGTCTCCTGATGGAGTGCTCTCTTCTGGCATGAGGTGCCTTTGGATTTTTGAGCAAGGGTAGAGAAATGGGTTTGTCAAATATACCCACCTTACAGGAAAGCATTTACTTCTCACTCAAAGTCAAGGTCAATCGGAGACTCGCTTCTTGCCTCTTAAAGTAAAGGTTCAAGAAAGGGCTCTCAGTGTAGACAGGTGGGCCTTGATTCTGAAGTTGTTTCAGTTCATTTAGGTTAACTTCTAGGGATGTACCGGCTGCCTTCCTGCCCGAATCAGAGAAATGGGAAGCTTCTAAACCTAAGACCCCTTCTCCGCCCCCTCACATGCTGCCCTGTGACACCTCCTCACGGGAGATGTCTCTTAAGGAGCAGGAAATGGTGTCTGTCCTCTCCAACCTGATTTGTAGCATCCGGTCTGGATGTGCTGCAAACTGCTCTGAAGAGGGAAGGCACGGGGAACTTTATGTTTTGGATCTTGGTCTCTTTAAATTAAAAAGTCAAAGGTTGCAGCTCTTCTCTCTACTTAATCTCTGCATGCTCACAGCTCCCTGTCTAAATCTTTTTTTTTTTTGGCACCCTCTGAACATCTCCCATTTATTCTCCTAGTCTGAGTGACAGGGCTTAGGTGGGAAAACAGAGAAAGAGGTTTTCCGGTAATTTTAGTGAATGGCCTACACCATTTACAGAATCTTAGATGTGGCGAGGACCTCCAGGTTCATTTCCCCAGACCTTCTGTGCAGTGGATGAGAGAGCCGAGGCCCAGAATCACCTGTGATCCAGCCAGGGTGCACGGCTGACCAAGGCAGGCACTGTGGTTGGCTTGAGGAGCAGAGGCTTCCCTAAACAATGGATAACTATCAAGAAAAAGCAGTGGGTACTAAATGCCAAGTGAAAGAGTCAGGCAGCTAAGGAGGGAAAGACCATGATAGCGAGGGTGACAGTGGGAGTTCTTAGGGGAAGGCTGGCCCGGAGCTGGCTTTGCAGAAAGGGTAAGGTTTAGACAAAGTAAGGAATGGGAAGGGAATCCTAGATATGGTGGAGGGTGTGAACAGGGATTGGGAGGTAGGGTCTATTTAGCATTTTCCGGAGCAACGAATGGACTGCTGTGCTTGGTTAGGTTTCTGGTGTCCGTGAGGGAATAACGGGAGAGGCAGGTTAAGGGATTTTGAAAGGACTGTACCCTGAAGGCAGTGGGGAGCCTTGGAAGGTCGTCGAGCAGAACAGTGAAGCGTACACAGTGTTCTTGAAGGGGATGGGAGTAAGGGCAGGAGAAAGGGGGGCTGAGTGAAGCCTCAGCTGGGCTGTTTCCAGGGACAGAGGACAGGAGAGGCGGTTGTGAGATCAAACATTCTATCCTTTTCATGTGTTCGTTTCCACTTTCTCGTGCTTAACATCTGATGCTAGTAAATGCTGGCAACGTTCTTTAAGTTCCCAGCCCTTCTAAGGCCTTCCTTTTAGATACACGTTCAGGATATTCTTTTTTTTTTTTAATTGATTTTTATTGGAGAAGAGTTGCTTTACAGTGTTGTGTTAGTTTCTGCTGTACAGCAAAGTGAACCAGCTCTATGTATACATATATCCCCTCTTTCTTGGACTTCCTTCCCATTTAGGTCACCACAGAGCCCTGAGTAGAGTTCCCTGTGCTGTACAGTAGGTTCTCATTCGTTATCTGTTTTGTACATAGTAGTGTGTATATGTCAATCCCAGTCTCCCAATTCATCCCGCCCCCCCAGGATATTTTAAAGTTGAAGAAAATTTGAATGAAATAGTGGGTGCTATACTGGCTTTGGGTCTGTTTAAATCCGGAGAAATCCTTTTTCCTCTCCTTCCTCTAAAGCCCTGTTTCCCTTTACGATATTTGCCGTCCTTCCTGAGGGTTCTCCGGGTGCTGGGCGCTGTGCCCGTGCCTTGCATGCTTCCTCTTGTTGTTTTCGGGGCTCACGAGGCTACCTGGCTCCTTAGGGTCTCAAGGCTTGTAAGAAGTGTGGAGCCAAAGCCCATCACCTCCCACCTGTTCCCATCATCCCAGCGTCGGACAGTGAGGGTGGTAAAAACACCCCAAATGTTTGGGTCTCTGTGCCCAAGTTTAAAAATAATGCCACAGTGTCTCTTAATATGAGTGAGGATTTATTTTCACCCGATCCTCTCCTGACCCTCGTCCTGAGTCCAGGATTCAGATGGCCCAGCTTGGTGTTGCACATGTGTCCCACAGGCCGATGTTCTAGCTCCTTGGGCACTGCTGCGTGACTGCTGGTGGCTGAGTGCCTACAGTTAACAGTAGATCTGGGCCGAGATGGAGAGGTGTTCTCTTGGCCACGGAGGCCAGGATAACCCAGCCCAGTGGAAGGACCATTTGTTCAACCCAGGCAGCCAGCAGGCAAGAGGAGAGCTGCCCTGTTGCCTTGGCAACTGCAGGGTAAATCCCAGTGGATAAAGTTGCAGGCTTCTGCAGTCATTTTCAGGAGCTGCTCCCGAGTGGCTGGCTCACACCTGCTCCTCAGTCTGCACCAGGGGGATGCAACCACCAGAATACGGGCCTGGGAAATAAGGCTGCTTTGCAGTCAGCACGTGAAAGATCAGAAGGGGATTTCTTTCTTTCTTTTTGTTTTTTCTTCTTTAATTAAAATGATCCTGGTCTCAGAACTGCCTCCTATTGTAAAGACTACTCAAAAACCCAATGTGTACAGTGGGTTAATAATAATTTTCCTTTCTTGTGACTGAGTATCGCTTTTAGTACTAGCCAAGAGTGTGTGCTCACCAACCCCTTTACAGCCCCACGGTAAACACAGGTGATGGGGTTAAATATTATTATTAGCGATCATAAATATCTCTGGCTTTTCATTAACCCAGAAGGCAGCTGCTTCTAATCCCGAGAGCTGGCTCAGGTCACGGGTGCCTCTGACATAAACCCACTGGAATCTGATACTGTTATTTCCGATCAACGTGCTCAGGGTTTAGCATTCTTTCAATCCAGCTGTGATAACTGTTGCCTTCGGCTCCCCTTCTGGTTTTAATTCGGCTGGAAAGTTTTTGTTTGGTCTACTTAGTATAGTTGAAGGGTAAACAGCAACGTAAAGCGCTAAGCTTACATAAAGAAATGTTTTCTCAGATTTACTTCCCTGGTCCAAAGGAGGAAGCTGGCTAAGCCAGAGGCCATTTCTCTCTCTCTCTCTCTTTTTTTTTTTTGTCCCCAATGTGGGCTCAGGGTGAGAAGAGTCTGATGTGGAATATTCACGAGTCACGGGGCCATTCCTGGAGATCACAGTATTGGGGAACTCGACGGAAACACGTGTGGTTTATGGTGAAACCCACCCTTGGGGGTATTGTCCGTAACACCACGTGGTATTCCTTGTATACGGCTCTGCGTGGTGTTTTTTAAAAATTTGTTCATTTCACACTTAATTTATTTTTTAAGTTTTTATTGTATATTGGAGTATAGTTGATTAACAGTGTTGTGTTAGTTTCAGGTGTACAGCTGGTGTATTTATTTTAGAATTCAGGGTCTGGCTCTCCTTTTTTGAAGACCTGAAGGAAGCCTATCATGTTTGCCAAAAAGACGAGGAAAATTGACTGTCCGGTGACAGTAACCGTTAAGTTTTATGGTCTCACACTTGTTCCTTCCTGTTCTTCACTCCGATTTATTTTACACTTGCATTTTAATAGCCATCTTTGGAGGGGATGTGGTGGGGTATAAATAATTACTGTTTTGCTTTGTTTTTCCTTTGGAGACTCGCGTTTGCCTCGGGTGCTCCTGGGAGGTCTTGAACCTGCAGGGACCTCCGGGATGCTGTTTCCTGAGTGCCCCTCTGTACGGGGAGGCTCATTTCCTGGCAGGATCCACAATTTCCAGCCAGTAGCCCCGAGGGAGCAACACCTTGGCCGATGGCCGCTTCTTTAAGTTTGTCCTGAACCCCAGCCTGGGCCCAGTGCCGTGGACCCCTTGGCGATCTTTAAATCCCTCCACAGCGCTTCTCTGCCTCATGCCACTGGAGGTGCTTCTTCCTTTTAGGTTCCGAAGGCCCCCCCAGAACTCCTACTTCTCGGTTTTGCCCTTCACTGAGGGACCTGGGAGGTTGGCAGAGGAGGGAACGGCCTCCAGTCCTGAACCTCCCACCTGGGAGGTGGGGGTGGTAACGTCTGCCTCAGAGAGTCCTGGGAGAATTAACAGGCTCAGACGTGGACACTCGTAGTCACTCCGCACCTGTCGCCAGGGGCTCTTGGTTCTCTCTGTTTCCCTCCTCCTTCCTCAGGCCTGGAGCACAGCTGTGGAAGTCACTGCCTGCCTCCTCACGCAGTTGCTGAACAGCTGCCAGAGCCCCTGGACTCTGCCCCCACGGCCTTTTATTGCCTTCTGGTGGATTTTGGCCTCACCGCCCCCCCCCCCCAACCAGCAACTAAACTTCTCTCTTTCTCTCTTCCTCTCTCTCGACAAGCCTCCAGGTCTTCCTTATCCCTTAACTTTTGGGGAAATAATCTCCCTTCCCTTCTCTTTCCCTTCCTGCTGCCTCCTGGGTCTCCGAGCTACAGGAGCCTTCCCCCCACCCCCCCCCCCCCGCCGAGCCCTGGCGTACCGTCCCTCTCCTGGGCTCTCTCCCACTCCCGTGTTGCCCCCAGCGTGGGCCTGCATCCCTCCCTGAACAGTCTCCTGTCACACTCCCGTCCCGCTACAGCCCATCACCTGTAACTGTTTCCTCCTCAGTGATTCTCCCCCTCGGTCTGCTAACAGCTGTGGGCATCTGTCTTGCAAACCCCTTACTTGAGCTCTCCTCAGCCCTCGGCTCAGAGCTGTCATCTGTCACGCTGCGGTTCTAGAGAAGAGGGGCTTCCCGGTCTCTCCCTTCTCTGCTGAGCCTCCCAGAGCCATCTTCCTGGCCAACCTAGACGCATCTTCCTCGTCCTCACCCTTCTGGGCCTTTGCAGCAGGTCAGTGTCCTGCTTTTCTCCATACCTCCCCTAATGAAGTGGAGCGGGGCGGCCTTCCCAGGGCACGGTTCTCCTCATTCTTCATGCACTTCTCCTCGGTGAGCTCATTTGTCCTGTGGCTTCAGCTGGCATCACCCAGTCTCCACACCTGTATCTGCAAACTCCCCAGGACTCTAGGGGTACCTAGGGATGTTAATAGTACCCACCTCATCAGGTGGTGGTGAGGATGAAATGAGATAACGCTATAAAAATGCTGCAGACTTACTTTTGTTCAGCGCAATGCAGACGTTCGCTGTGGTTACAATATTATAACGGGCCCTGTGTGACTGCTCCCTGTCTGCCTCGCCACCTGAGCTCTTAACCCGTCCCCTTGCCTCCCTGCGTGTCCACCTCAGTGCTCTTGATTCTTCCAGTGCTCCCTTCCTCTTTCTTAGCTCCTGCCTTTTCTCATTAGTGGTCCCTGGCTAGGAGAGCTGTACTTCCTCTCCCGCCCCGTCCCCACCCTGCCTGACTCTGACCTCCCTCTCAGCTCTCAGATCTCAGCTCAGCGTCTCTTGCTCTGGAGAATTTCCTCGACCCTCCCAGTCTGGGCTGTGACCACTGCCGTGCACCCCGTGCCAGCATGCTGTCCTTCCCCATTGCAGTGACACTGACCACAGGGACAGGGCTTGTTCATTTGTCCCCCATGAGCCTAGAATGAGGTCAGGTACTGTCACGCTGTCCAGCCTAGGGCTGTGATAATACAGTCTGAACGAATGCATGGGCCCACCCCATCATTCCAAGACCACCCCTCCCCCGGCACTCAAACATACGTGTTCACAAACACACACTCGCTGTCACCCTGACCGAGTGGGTCTTTTCTGGGGACGCCCCTAAAGGTCTGGAGACATGGAATGGCTACTGTAGCTGAAAGATGGAGACCGGGGCCTTAGAAGGAGGGCTGCACAGCGCCGCACGGCAGGCGGGAGGCACCGAATGTGCTTTCACTGCGTTGTGGGCCAGCTCCAAGGGCCTACAGGCCGCCTTGTTCAGCTTCCTTGTTTAGAAACGAGGAGTCCACATCCCAGAGGTGAGGCGACCAAGGTCACATGCAGGTGGATGCAGAGCCAGGAAGAGAAGCTGGGCCATCGCTCCCTGTGTAATTGCTTCCCGTCGCGGTGAAAGTCTAGCCGTGTCCTCAGTGAGGTCCTGGCCTCTGCCCAGCGGGCGTGAACAGAACAGTTTCCCCCAAGAGGCACATCGTGGTCCCGTGGCCCAGCCGTGCTGACGACCTCTGTAGGGGTGTTGGCTGATTCACAGCCGTGCTCGGAGTGGGGCTGTGAGGCTGCATTCATTACCCGTGGACCTGGTGCTCCTAGAGCAGTTAGAGGAATTGTCCAGGGCCCTCTTTGCAGCATGTGATTCTCGAGGGCCCGGGGCCAGGCGGGGGCTTGGAGCCGAGGGAGGAGTTCTATGTGCTCCGCCTGCTGACCTGTGCACGGCTGGCATGTTTTCCCCTGCTGCGTACAAGGATGCCCTAAGGAGACCAGCTGCCTCCCGGATCTTGGTTTTTACGTGACAGCTGTATGTAGACCCTAAGTCTGTTCGAAGCCTTTTCACTGAGTTAGTCTAGAGAGCCAGAGCAGGTGAGGTAGTGGGCCATGAGTAGGCACGGCCTCTGTTCTGATCCTTCTTCCTCCCGAGATGTGGATAACTGCCCCGGACCTCAGTGTACTCTGCTGTAAACTTCGGAACCTCTGTGACTTAGAAGCCTGCCAGTCAGAAATGCAAAAACGTGAACTTTTTTTTGGGCCACACAGGTTCACCCTCCTCTGTGGGCAGGGTGTCGGCTTCCTCCTGTGGTACCGAGCTCTCCACGTCCCAGTCCTGCCCATCGCCAGCCTCGTTCCTTACCACTCCCTGTCACCCACTCTGGGCCAGCCGCACCACGCTGCTTGTCATTCCGTGCATACGCTGTGGTCGGGACAGTGGGAGACGCAAGCCTAGCCTGTCGTGGTGGTGGCGTCTCCTCTCATTATTCCTCAGGTCTTGCACTCCAGGTGGATGGCAGGGAAGGCGGGGTGAGCTTGTTTTACTCACGAGGGTGCTTGTACAGGACTTGGATTTGTGAAAATCAAAATCAAGGCTGGTCAGGGTGAGACTGTTACACGTGCTCCCCAGGCATCCAGGGACTCCAGTGTGCACACCTCTTACCTCTGTAAGATCAGCTGGGGTCTTACCTTGGGATCTTACCTTGGGATCTTGGCGAGGTAAGATCGCCAAGGGGTCTTACCTCTGTCGGCCTTAAGAAGGAACAGGCAGTTTTATTTTCCTGGCTCACCTTCTTGGTTCTCTGGGCTTCTTCAGGTTGCCCTCTGCTGGACGGTCCTGGGAACAGGGTCTGGGGCCTCTGCCTCTGAAGTGCATTTCACTGTTGCTGCGGCCCCCTGGGGATGGGGAATGGAGACACCGATAGGCAGACGACAGGGTTTCTTTCCAGATGCCGCTCAGCTAGGCTCATTTCCTATGAATACAGAAGAAACCTCGGTGAGGCTTAGCCTTTGGCAGGACACCTGGAGTGTTCTTGCTGACTTCTGTTTTTGGCATAAGAAGGGAGAAATCTAGCAGCATCTGAGATATGCTGACTGCAGAAGGCTTTGCTGAAGCTCGAACTTGTAATGCAGCAGCCAGCAGCTCCGGGGAATACTAGCTTCCCCTGTTACTTCTTGTGTAGATCCCTGGCAAGCTGGGTGACTGACTCATCCCAGTTTGCCTGGGACTCCCTCAGTTTTAGCGTTCAGAGTCCCATGGCCTGAGCACATCCTCAGTCCCGGGCAGGCTGGGATGGTTGGTCATGGTCCAAGTTGATTAACTTCTCCAAGCCCTGCTGTCCTCAGCAGAGATGATATTACCTGCGTCATAGGCTTGTTGTGGGGATGTCGAAGGATAGCACAGGCGGAGTGCTGAGCAGGCGTAGCGGTTCCCTACGGCTGCTGTAACAAAGTATCGGTACCAGAAACTAGGTGGCCTAGAACAACAAAAATCTGTTGTCTCAAGCTCTGGAGGCCAAAAGCCTGAAAGCAAAGTGTCAGCAGGGTCGTGCTCCCTCCAGACCTGTAGGAGAATCCTTCCTCGCTTCTTCCTAGCTTCTGGTAGTTTGCCGGCAACCTTTGGTGCTCCTTCACTTGTAGATGCCTCACTCCAGTCCTCCGTCTTCACGTGGCATTCTCCCTGTGTCTCTGTCTTGCCTCTGTGCATGTCTGTCTCTGCATTCAAACTTCCCCTTTTTATAAGGACACCCGTCATACTGGATTCGAGCCCGCCCTAATGACCTCAGTTTAACTTGATTACCTCTGTGAAGATCCTTTTTCCAGATAAGGTCACATCTGAGGTTCTAGGGGTTAGGACTTTAATATATCTTTTTGGAGGGGACAGGATTCAACCCATAACGGCAGGGTTAACTTTGACTGTTATTGGTATTTGTATCATTATTGTTGCAATCATTGAGAACTCAAGAATATCTAAGGGACAGCTCCAGTATTCAAGAGGAGAAGGCAGGAGGCCCCCGTCATAAAGAGGAGCTGACTTGGTTGTTGGAATTCATAGCTGCGAACCATTTCGGCACAAAGGCTATAGGAACACCCCCTCTAACCTCTGGGCTTTTGCACTGTGTGGTGTAGATGGAGCAGATGCGGAACGAGCTACTTCAGGAGCGAGCCGTGAAGCAAGACTTAGAGTGTGACAAGATTTCCCTGGAGAGACAGGTGAGGGCAGCTGGCCCCATGAACCGCCCCCCCCCCACCCCTGCCCCGCCGTGGCTTTGGACTAGAGCCCCTTGGTTGAGCCTTCTTTGCACAGCACCCCCAAGAACTCTGCAGAGTAACTCACCTGAGAGGTACAGGTGTTTCTAAGGCCTTTTCCAGAGAGGTTATTCCCACAATATTAAGTGTGCTTGTGAGTTTAGCAGCTGGGGAGAGGTAGAATTGCAAGTGTTGTTTCTAGATCCTAAAGAGGGCTAAATTCGAATGAAAGGAGAATAATAAAGAACCAGTGTCCTCAGATGCAGGAGTTGCTAACAAACCTTACTTGAATCGCTATTTATTTTACGTGCCATTCATGTTAGTTCTTCACTGAATATGATGTATGACATTGCTGAAGGAGCCTATTTCTCCTGTCCCGCCCCAGTAGGTTTATTTATTTTGGCCGTGCCGCACAGCACGTGGGATCTTAGTTCCCCGACCAGGGCTCAAACCCACACCCCCTGCAATGGAAGCGTAGAGTCTTAACCACTGGGCCTCCAGGGAAGTCCCCCGCCCCAATAGGTTTATAAAAGGCCAAGGTCAACCTCATTTGTCTGACATCCAGTAGTCTTAGGACATGCAAAGATTTCACTTAGGCTTGTAAGCAATGTGATAGAATCTCTTCTTTTGGCTTGCCAGGACATGAGTGCAAAGCTTTTCCCTGGATACATCGCCAGGTCTCCTGGGGCCACACATCCTAAGGTGGAAAGCAGGCTTACCCCAGTCACCGACCAAACACTGCCCTGCCCTGTGTTCTGCTCTGCTCTGCACAGAGGGTGCGGCAGACACAGCCCCTCACGGCCTCCCTGTCTGATTCCAGAACAAGGACTTAAAGAGCCGGATTATCCACCTGGAAGGTTCCTACAGGTCCAGCAAAGAGGGGCTGGTGGTGCAGCTGGAGGCCAGGATCGCAGAGCTGGAGGACCGCCTGGAGAGCGAGGAGAGGTGAGCTGGGCCCAGCCGTGGTGCAGAGGCCCTGGTGGGCAGTGGGCATCACATTACAAAGTGCTTTCACACTTGTATCTCTTCCTATCCTCGAAAGCCTGTGAGGAAGGCAGAGCAAGTACAGCCTTGCTGGAAAATTGTTCCCATTGTATAGATGAGAAAACTGAGACCCACCAAAGTAAATGACTTGAGGAAGGTAGCCTGGCAGAATATTGATGTAGCAGGACTAAAACTTGGGATTCCCCACTGCTCAGTTCTTAGATGCTCCTTTCCCCATGCCTTAAATAGGACAGGCTGCCTTGTAAGCTACTGAGTTTGAGCTGGAATAGAGGTAAGGTGGCTGTCTCTGCTCTGGGGGGCCAGGTATATTCAAGCAGAGACTGAGTGGCCATCTGTCAGAGATGGGCACGTGGGTGGAAGGGACACAGGATCAGATGACTACATGTGATTCTCTACAGCTTGTTCTCAGACCGCAGCCTGAGGGCCAGTACCGGGTTAAGCTTGACCAGCCTCAGTTCTTTTCTTTTCTTTTCTTTTTTTTAATTTTTATTTTTGGCTGCATTGGGTCTCTGCTGCTGCGTGCGGGCTTTCTCTAATTGCGGCGAACGGGGGCCGCTCATCGCGGTGGCCTCTCTTATTGCGGAGCAGGGGCTCTAGGCACACGGGCTTCAGCAGTTGTGGCATGCAGGTTCAGTAGTCGTGGCTCGCGGGCTCTAGAGTGAGGGCTCAGTAGTTGTGGCTCATGGGCTCTAGAGCATGGGCTCAGTAGTTGTGTCTCACGGCTCCAGAGCACGGGCTCAGTAGTTGTGGCTCGTGGGCTCAGTAGTTGTGGTGCACGGGCTTAGCTGCTCCGTGGCATGTGGGATCCTCCCGGACCAGGGCTCGAACCCGCGTCGCCTGCCTTGGCAGGCGGATTCTTAACCACTGTGCCACCAGGGAGGTCCCCAGCTTCAGTTCTTACTCATGGCCCCTCACCTTCCTGGAAGCAGTGTGGGTGTGTGTGCATAGAGCACTTTACGTTATCCATTTTGAGTAAGACTTTTGGGACTGGGCCTTTTTGCTCCAGGGCAGCCTGGAGTAAACTCCAAATATTCACAGCCTGGCAGTCTGTGACCCACTGCCTTACCAAGTAAAGGCCAGGACTGGGAGTACTCAGGGCAGGTCTGGCTCCGGCTCAGCCTCTCGCTGGCTCCGCAGCCTTGGGCAAAGTCCCTCCCCCTCTCAGAACCCCTGTTTCCTCATCTGTCCAACGAGCAGCGCTGTCCCTCTGTACACTTGTGAGTCTCTCTGACCCTGCGTCCACCAGACAGCCCTGGACTGGCCTCCCAGGCGGCTGGGATGAGACGGTCCTCTGTTCTGCTTCCCCCACTCTTCCAGGGACCGGGCCAGCCTCCAGGTCAGCAACCGGCGGCTGGAGCGGAAGGTGAAAGAGCTAGTGATGCAGGTAGACGATGAGCACCTGTCGCTGACTGATCAGAAGGACCAGGTGCGGGACGCTCTGCGAGCACTTTTGAGATTTAATGTCTCGGGCTGGGGAAGCGAGAGGGAGGGGAGGCCTCGGCGGGCAGGCAAGGGGTGAAGTTGAGTGGACTGAGTCCGCCCTTTCCACTCCACCCCTTACGTCATGGAAGGGGGCCTTTAGAGCCCACTTTAGTAGGGGATTTCAGCAAACTTCAGACCCTGAACTTGGCTTTTAAAAAGTAGAATTTTCGGTCTTAGAGCCTCATCTCCACTTTTCCGTGAGGCTGGTTGCCCCCTTTGCCGTACCTTGGTTGCTGGGAGAGAAGGGGGCCGGACCACCGGCCTCTCTGTGCTGGGCTGGGCGACCCGCCGGCTCACGGCCTGCCTTCCCCCTGCAGCTGAGCTTGCGCTTGAAAGCAATGAAGCGACAGGTGGAGGAGGCTGAGGAGGAAATAGACAGACTGGAAAGTTCTAAGAAGAAGCTGCAGAGGGAGCTGGAGGAACAGATGGACGTGAATGAGCATCTGCAGGGGCAGCTAAATTCCATGAAGAAGGACTTAAGGTGGGCAAGTGCGGCGACCCCCCCACCCCGGGGCCGTGATGGCCCTGACGTTGGAGGGGAGCCTGATGCTTTCAGAGCGCTCCCACTCCTTTGTCTCAAGCTGATCCCTTGTTGTCACCTTTGGGGTCATCCCACCCTAGGGGTGAGAGCGGCTGTATCCACTCCGGTCGCCCCACGTGATCAGTAGGGTGTCACATGTGTCATCCTCATACCATTGCCCTGGTGTCGGCCGGGCAGGTATCGTCCCTGTCGTCCTGAGGCTCAGAGCAGGTCAGACCAGCTCACACCGCCGTGTAGGGAGCAGCTCCTGGACCAGCCCTTAGGGACTCCTGGGTTAGGGAGAAATGAGGTAAAGTTGTGGCTTGTGTTCTCAGGAGGACGAGGATGTCCCAAACCTGGTCTCCGGAGAGAGCTGCTGTCTCTAGCTCCCCTGCCACGGCCCCAAGGATGGGAGATTAGGTGCGGGGTTGCTTTCCCTGCCTCAGGGTCACTCCCTGGGGTATTGGAGTGAGGGGGTGAGTTTAAGTTCACACCCATTCGTGGAGCTGGGCCTTTCTTGGAGGCCGACTGTGACCTGGGGCTTTTTGCTGGCTGCCCATGTAGTTCTCTTATAAATGCCCAGAAGACTGGAGCCTGTTGAGAATCCTGTACACAGGGCGTGTCTGTCGAGAACCCGGCCCCAGGCTGGCATTAGGGGGCACCAGAAATCTCAAGAATCAAGATGCAATATTAAAATAAAAATTAATGCAAACAACCCCTGGTGAACAAGATGATAAAATTTTAAGTTAAGATGGGATTTATGCAGCACCCTGCTGAGCCATGTTGGGGCTTGAGGCAGAAGGAAAGATCAGTGCTGTTGACCTTGCCCCAGCCCTGCCCAGCCCACCCTGTCAGCAGCAGCCTCCCGTGCTCTCAGGTGGGCAGTTTGCTCCCTGTTGCTGTAGGAACTGGCGGGTGCAGACGAGTTAAGTTCCTGTGCTTATATGCCACTCGCTGGGGTGCAGAGACAGGCGTCTAGAGCCCCTTGGCCTCCAGATCGGAGGTGAGCCCCGGTCCAGGGCCAGGAAACACGCCACCTGTTGTTCTGCAGACTTAAGAAGCTGCCAAGCAAAGTGCTGGATGACGTGGACGGCGACGACGACGATGACGACCTCAGCACAGATGGGGGGAGCCTCTATGAGGCGCCGCTGAGCTACACCTTCGCCAAGGACGGCACCGCCGCCAGCCAGATCTGAGCCCACTTCCAGGGGCCTGCAGCCGCCCGCGGCGGGAGGAGAGGAAGGGAGCGCCATCACCTCCTCTTCGCGGACCAGATAATTCCTCCCTGTGACGTCATGTCCTCCTAGGATCTCTGTGGCAGCACAGCTCTGGTAGCTTAGACAGCAGCTACTGCAGGGTATGCGTTGAGACGCCTGCAGCCGCTTGGCAGGATGGAGCCCCCGTTCTGCACAGCTGTCTGCAGCACCATCTGCATGGCTGCCCTCCACCCCCCCCATCAAGAAAAACAGTCCAAATGCTAGTTCCTAGTTAGTAGCCATTGTGAAGGGGAGGGGAGGATGTGGAGGCTGTACATATTTTAAATCAGACCTTCTCACAGACTGCTGCTGTCCCATTTTGGAATGTTGCAGAGGCTTCGTGGGGTGGCTTGTTTTGTAAAGTTCACACATCTCTATTGAGTATTATTTTTAAAAATACAAAGCGACTAGATTTTTAAGTATAACTGAGCCAGAGGCAAGAGGGAGAAAGTAAAGACCACTCTGGGCATCAGAGTTGGAAAAAGGAATTGTGGTGGTGAGAAGGGAGAGTTAAGCCTAAGAAGAGAAGTGCAGGTGGTCTTGGTAAAGAACTTGTTGACGGAGGGAGGGAAAGTCAGAGGTTACTTGTATCCGTGGTCCTTGGTTGCTTATTTTATCTAGAATTTTGTTAAAATTTTTGAACCATGCTGAGACCAATACCAGTCACCAGCTGCCATTTCTTTTGCACAGGTGGAGTGGGCAGACATGTACGTATGGTTTTTGACAAATGATGTTGGTTTCGGGGGCCGGGGGTGGAGCCCTCCTGTCGTGTCTTTTCGGTCCTTTCCTCCCGCCTCCAAACTACACTCTCTCCGTCCCTGGACGGGGTGGTTGCCAGGTGGGGACCGCGAGGGTTTGGGAGCAAGGTTCGTGGACTTAGGCTTGAGGAAGAGGCAGGTGATGTGTGCAGTAAGGTCACGGGGACGGGAAGAAGGGAGAGGAGATAAGCAGGCATGTGTGAGCGTGGGTGGGAAGGAGGAAGTGGAAGAGGAAGAAGTTCTTGAAAGCTGGGGGGATGTGTAGGCAAGAGGCAGATTGAACAGGATCTCAGGTTTATGTCAGGAAAGGGAGGAAGGAAGCAGCAGTCAGACAGAGGCATTTCTGTGCAAACTGGAAGAATCCTGACTTCTGGGACAGAGGGACAGTGGCTGGCACCAGGCAGGAGGTAACTGGGGCTGGGTGACGTCTGGGCAAGGCCACGTTGCTGGGATGGAATTTCAGGGAGGCACTGGGAGGATGCTGGGTATCCCGGCACTTCCTCTTCGCCTTCCTGGTGTCCCCTCCACTGTGATGGTCCCTAGGCACGCACAGAGGCCAGGTCCAATCGCAGCTGGTCAGGGCCGTGGCCAGGGAGGGAACCCTTCGAGTTGTGTGCATGTGAGTGAGTGTTCAGCTGCCTCGCAGTGTCCCCACACATCCTGGTAGGTAAGAGGCCTGTGACCCCAGCGCTCCATGACAGTTGCCGCAGGGAGCAGGGAATCTCAGTGCCCTACCTGCCCCAGGTCACAGAGCGCACCCAGCAGGATTCAGAGCGATCAACCCCATCTGTGGGTAGGTGTCGTCGCACCCCGCCACCGTGGGTGAAGCCCCCAGAGCAGAAGAGCCGACCCCTCTTCTGCCTCTGCTGGGTGGAGTGCTTCTTGCCTCTGCTTACCTATCTGGAGTATGGAGAGATTCCTCCTTTTAGCCGTTCATTCATTTAGCATATATTTATTGGACATCCATGATATCCCAGTCTTTGGCACTGGGGACACAGCAGTAAATAAAGTAGATCAAAATCCCTCCCTTCCTGGAGCACTGTCGGGGAGAGGGGGTGATAGACAACACACACCAATGAACACGGAGGCTGAGCCCCTTCAGACCCAGCCCCGGAGCCCCTCTGTCCTCTTGGGGAGGCAGCAAGCCTGTGATTGGTCGGCTGGCTCACTGGAACCCACAGGGGTTCTTCGACTCTCATATGCTGTTGAGTTCCCCGCTGCTTCCACCGCCATTAGGTATTTGCCAAGAAGCCTGCCCAGCAACGCGTCCGCCCGCTCATCACTACAGATCAGAGATGGGAAAAGTTGGGGGCCCAAGAACTTTGGGAGCGAGCCAGCACCTGTCTTGGTTTGTGAGAAAGTTTCTGCCTCTCGTTCTGGCCAGTTCCTTCTGGTAGCCATGAGGCAGGCTGCGAGAAACAAACTGCCTGTGAAAAGAGAACAGAGCTCACCATTCAGAAGATCTGCATCTTTACCCTAAAATTGGGACGTTAAAAATGTCAACAAATGCACCCTCCTGCGCCGTAATGGGGCTGGCAGTGAACTGGATGCATGCGGTGCACCAGGATGGGAGGAACACGAGCCTGGGAGCTGAGAGGAGAGATGTTTTCAAGTCCCAGCTCATCTTACCGTGGTGACCTTGACAGGGGTGACCTTGAGAGGCCTGCATTCAGAGGGGCAGATGACGCGGAATGATTGAGGACCAGGGCTCAAGGTCCTTGCCAGCTCTGACACGCTGTCATTCTTTGATTTTATTATGTACACATATATATTTTTTTCTGTTTGTCGCTTTAAGAACTAACCCTACTCGAGAGTATTTTCTTTAGCTAGTTTAAAAAGAAAAAAAAGTATTTAATAAACAAGTATGTGGCCAAATGCAGTGCTGAAGAGACAATCATCATATAGCTTTATCATTTTTTTTCCTGCCTCTGAGTGTCATCCGACAATGCCGATTAGTCTTATTTTGTTGGGTTTCTGCTTTCGGGTATGGTTTGATTGCCTAGGTTCGTCGCGGGGAAGAGACATTCTTAGGCAGCTACCTCCATGTAAGTGAACTCCTGGAGAAAGCAAGTTTGCCTTTCAATAAACGGTATCACCCAGCAGGAATCTTGACTCCCGTTATTTCGACTCCCTTGTTTTCTCCAGAGCTTGGCTCCGTGTCTGCCAAGAAACAGCCCAGGTGAATGGCTGGAAGCTACCCAAGGTAGGGGAACTTGGGGCGTTCCAGGCTGGGATCCGTGTCTGAAATAGAAGGGTGGGGAGGGGGTGAGTGGGGCGCACTGAGAGGATTAATGCCCCTGCATGGTTGTGATGTTCTGAGAAATCCAGACTGCCCATTTCCAGAAAATGGCCAAAGGGGAAGTGTGTTGATAACTGAGAATAAACAGGCACCCCCTGTGTTCTCCTTGTTCCAAAACTGAAAAGGGTTCTCTGGCAATCACAGTTAGCACATAATCTCACTTGATCTGCAGCAGGCTGACAGCAGGTACCCTGGTCCATTTTACGTGAAACAGGAGTCACTTCCATGTGGAAGGGACCTACGCTGTTCATGGTCTTCAGTGCCATTCTCTGCCCTGTCTTCTGGAGGCCGATCCCTAAAGGCCCTGGGTTCCCCCCATGACCGATGACGACTCTGGTCGGGGTCAGCTTGTGGGAGCAGGTGGAGGTCAGCATTTTTCTGTTGTCACCCCTCTTTTGTGCAGCGTTTCCAGCGGTGATGCAGCCGGACAGGACTGCACAGGATGCGCAGGACTTGGGCGACCATACTTCCTCCTTGTGTCTCTGGTTCTAAAGGTGGTCAGGGCGGCCTGCTGCTGTTCCTCTGCGCCCCTCGGCAACCCTGGTGGGTTCCCCCGACACTGCCGCCCTCCAGGGCATTTATTTCTTCATTAAGCCCTTTTGGCTGCCGCAGGTGGCTGCTGCTTCCTGCCCGTAGCTCTGACCACTGCCCCCTCAACGCCCCCAGTGATGTAAACATCTGGCCCATCCAGCTATCCTGCAGCCCTTGACTCCCTTTATTCTGACTAAACAGAGCATCTCAAATGTAGATGAGATTTTCTAATTTTAATAAGTCCTCAAAGTCTTTGCATAAATTGTTTGCTTTTTTTTTTAAAAGAAAGGTCCGGATTTTTGGGGTGTAATTTTATCATTTGTAAGTAAAAGACACCCTTTTGGTCCTAGTTGCTTTTGAAACTGTATTTAAGCCTCTTTGGCCCCTGGGCCAGGGTCTTTGTGGTGAGCATAAGAGATCCTGAGAGGTTACCTGTCCCCTGCACCTGTGGGAGGGAAAGTGACTCAGGAGCTCAGAGCCAAAGGGAAAAAGTCCTTCCAGGCCCGCAGCTAGCTCCTTCCCCCACATTCTCGACACTCTTCCTTCTTTGAACTTGTGGATGGTTTCAGCGATCCTGTCTTTGTAGGAAGATAGTCATCAGTCAGAAAGTTCTCTGTTCTAAACTTTCAAATGACAGGAGAAAATGACTCGACAGCAAGTTCCTATCAGCAGCTGAACAGCCTCAAATCCAGCAATTCCGGGCTTTGTGGAGGGATCAGCAGGACTTGGTCCTGCTCTCAGACCTGCACTGAAAGTCATCGTGGATGTTCACATGTATGACCTGAGACCCAGCCTGTCTCCATCTGCAGAGCAAGATATGAGTGTGTGCCCCGTGCCGGGTTTGGTGAAGCTGGAAAGGGTGCGGTGCCCTTCCAAGAGACATTCAACAGTGACACCTATTCTGTGGCGGGAGCTCTGCAAGTTTCCTACCGTGAGGAATCTCACTTGGTCTCACAACAGTTGTCAACAACGCCCCGGGGATGGGGCACGTGATTCCAGAGATCTTCTGGGTAAACAAAATTAAACAGTTTTACAAGAAAGGCAGAAATGTTGGCAGGTAAGGAATCTGAGGCTGGGGGAGGCTGGGCATTTTCCCGTAGGTCACACGTGGAGTAAGTAGCCAGCCCAAGAGCCTAACCTGCCAGCACGGGCCAGGTGCTGTTGCAGATACAAGGTTTAAGGCCCTGTCTTGGACCTTTATAAGCTTACAGTGTGATTACAAAAGTGATTATCAAGCTAAATTAGATACAAATATTAAGTCCTTCGTATATTTGTGGCACACCAAATTTCTCTGCCCTTGGGCTTTGCTAACCCTCTGTCTATAGCCAGTGCCACTGGTTTCCCCTGGTTTTCCACGTACAATTCAATAGCTAAGTGTGTTGAGCACTTACTGCTGTATATTGGGCATTGTTGTAAACCCTCACTTGTATCTACTCACTTGATTCCTCTGACCACCCCCTGAGCAGGTGCTCGTGACAGAGGCAGAGGGAGTTACTAACCTTCCCCAGGGCACATGGCAGCCCATGGAAGAGCCAGGACTGGAGTCTGGGTCTGCGTCTGGAGTTCACACTCGGAGCTGAGGAGCTCTGCTGCCTCCCGCCACACGCACTGCCCCGGAGGACGACGGTCTTCCATTCGATCCTGTGTCAGGGCCTCCCAAGTCCTCCTGGTTCTTCGTCCTTCAGCTCTCCCCTTCGTTTGTGAGTGTCTGTGCAACCCAACAGCCTGCTGCTTGCCTCCACTCTGAGTGCTTTAATCAAAGGCACAGAGAAATCAAAGTTAACTTCTGAAGCCACAGAGTTGAACTGCAAGGAGGTGCTGAGAGTTGCCAAGGTTTAGAAGGTATTGGGAATGGTCATACTGTGCTAGCTGAGACTGTGAGGGAATGGAAGCTGAATAACCAGAGGAAGCAGGGCAATAAAGAGAAGGGAAACTGAAAAGAGAAGCAGAGACACTGATAGAAAGAGTGGTTGAGTTTTAGAGCTTTCTTGTTTTCTGACAACTCTCAGTTGATCCATGAGTATCCTTTGAAATGTTTTCTTGAGTTAACTTGAGTAGATCTCTAGTCTTCTCAAGCATGTAAGTATTTTGGGGGCCATATTATGAATTACTTTCGATGCTAGGGCAACACGTTTTTAACTCTCTAGGCCAGGGGTACCTAGTAACTATTTCTGAGATGGAGAATGGTGTCATTAGAAGTGTGTTAAATGAAGATTAATCTAGAAGGAGTACGTAGGAGAGATGGAGAACCGTTTGCTACTGTGATCTTTGGATCTCTCGTTTTGCCATTGATGCCGCCTTGGTGCTGTGCTAACCTGACTTATCTGGGCCTGATCTCGTGGGGTGATCTTCGGGCCACCCCACCATCTCCCTGTGTGGAAGGTGGACTTGGGCAACATCAGCAAGTCCCTGGGTTTGGGTGAGTCTCAGGGAACATTTACCTTCTCAACCTCCAGGAGACTTTGGGATGAGAACCTTCTTCTAGAGTGGTATGTAACCATAATAATCTTCTTGTGCAATGCACCTTTCATATTAGTCTTACACTCAAAACTGCACTTGCACCCTGAAATCAGTAAGTTGTCCTCACTGGGACACCATTGACTGTGGTCACTAATAAAAGCCCTCACCCCAGAGTAGCTCGTTCAAGAGTAGGGGGTGGTCGGGCTGCAGTCTGGAGACCCTGGACAGCGGTGGGCTGCCTTGTGGAGGTGGCACGTGTTTCTGCTAAGCTGGGTGGGCCTGGGCTCTAGAGCCCTGCCAGTGGGCAGGGTCCGACCTTTGTGCAGGGAGGGAGAAGTTCTGCGGGGCAGAGCCAGCTTCAGGCCTGAGAGCTGTGTGCAGGTCATCTTGAAGGAAGGGGACCCCTCTGCCCAGCCAAGGCCCAGGAGTGGAAGGACTCAGCTGTGAAAGCTGGCTCCCCGCCTCCTTAACTTGGGGCGTCAGGGTGGGGTTATGTATGCCGGATGGGCAAATCATGCCTGGTCCATCTCTGGGATTGGCCGCCTTGCCTTTCGCCAGGTGCCAGTCGTTCCCGGCCTGTCACTGGGAGTGAGTATGGCGTTCTTTGGAGACGGGCACAGGGCTCCCTACAGAGCTAGACAAGGAAACAGGATCTGAAAAAGATGGGTGCCAGGGTCCCTCCGGGGCTCCTGGCACCTCCAGAAGGAGACAGTCCGTGTCCCTGTCCACTCTCTCTGGGCAGATGTATCCTGGCGTTTAGATAACGAAGAACTAGAACTAGATAACAAACTAGAACTAGAACTAGAACTAGATAACGAAGAACTGGAACAGAACAGGCCTCCCCTCGACTTGCCTGCCGGCTTCTCCTGTGACCCAGGTATTGTTCCTGATTCACACATGGCTTCCTAAACCAGCTTCATTTTCTGAAACAATTCACTCTACTACCACCTCCCCTTCATGGAAATTAAAAACAAAATTTTTTTTTGGTCTGTGTCATTGCTGCTGGATTCTAAAATCCTTCCAGTCTAGGCCCCATGGAAAGGTTAGGTGTGCCCAGTATAACCAGGTTAGTCCACCCCTGTGATGGGCAGAGGCGTGCAGGCAGGAAGCATCGAGCTCTCCCTCCTGGTCATCACATGGTCAGCACGTCAGAGGACTGCCACTGTATGTCCAGAGCTGCTTCCCAGATGTTAAGAGGCCAGGTGTGGAGTTAGTCCCTGTGACTTTGCTACCAACCTCAGCAACAAAGATATTTGGGGAGCATCAAATATGGGGAGGCCAGAAATAGGCAAGATGATGCAGCATGGCACTGGGTCTTAGAATTTCCATTTGAAGACTTCTGGTTCATTTTGTTGAGAAATTTGTGTTCCCACCACCAAGAATTAATAGTGGTTCATATTTGGTCATATCTGCTTCACATTTTTAAATAAGAGAAAGAAAAGTTTCCCCCTTTGTCTCTCCTTCCCTGCCTCATTCCCTTTTCTCCTTCCCAAAGGCAACCACTGTTCAGAGGATCCGCCAGTTTGTTGCATTAGCATCTGGGATAAACGAATGACTGGAGGTGAGACTATAAGAGAATTGTTTTAAATGCTCTACGGGAAGTCAGGACCTTGATAGCTGCACTGGGGAGGGATGAGACCCCACAAGGGGGACATAATTGCCTAATGGTTTGAAGACTAAGCTGTTTCTAAAGGTGAACCCAGATAGAGGCAGAGCCTTGTCTTGGCTGGGTTGGGATGTCCAGGCTTGGGTGCCCTGAGCTTACCTTCCCTCCATGGTGGAGAAGAGACCTTATGCTGCCACAGAGATATTCTTTCCCCTTTCTTACCCAGCATACTGCTGCCTTTTGTCCCTCAAATATGCTGAACAAATATCGAATAGTATTGATCTGAGGGAACACCTAGTTCTTTGCCTGTTTGGGAAGGGGCATTTTGAGTTGCCTGTGGTGCTCGCATATCTAATTCCAGGCTCAAAAAGACCAGAGTCTCACTGGCTTCCTCCCTTGGAGAACAAAGAGCACAGCATCCTCTGTCGTCTCTGGGAACACCCAGCTCTGGCCTGGAATTGCCGTTGTCCCTTGGCTGCTGCCTTTATGGGCCCTTGTGCTTGCAACCTGGATGGTCACATGGGTGAGGAGGGGTGCTATGCACCTCATTCAGGGCCAGCTGGGTGCTAGTGGCCATGTTTGTTTAGCCATGTTCTATTTGGACCCTTGATGATCAAAATGTGAACATCATCTGGTAAACTTTCCTTTTTTTTTTTTTTTTTTCCTTCTTTTTGGATTTTATTTTAAAAGAGTTCAGTGACATGGATCTTATTTCATGAGATGCAGTAAGGTACAAGTCATGGAAATTTTAAAGTTTGGGTAAACTTTCCTTTTACCTTCAACATTCCAGGAGCTGGAATCCTTACACACCAGGAGTAGCTCTTTGAACGTTTGTCAATAGAGGCGTGCCTTGTGGTGTTTGTTCTTCCTTACGTATACATTTCCTAGCCAGAAGTTTCTAAAAATAGGATCATACCTCAGTTTGCCAAGAGGCCTCACCCATGCTCCTGCTTGGCAGGTAGAGGGATTGAAAGATGTCCCTTCTTTCTTTACATATTTATTTTTCCATATAAAATAGAGTAACCGTATTAACAAAAAATTGGAAAATAACCCCGCCAGCCTAATGCAGCCATCCTGAGCATTTTAGCACATTTCCTTCCAGTCTTTTTCCAATGCATTTTTTTTATACTTTAAAAAAAATTTTATTCTATTTATTTTTGGCTGCATTGGGTCTTCATTGCTACGTGCGGGCTTTCTCTAGTTGCGGTGAGCAGGGGCTACTCTTCATTGCGATGCGTGGGCTTCTCATTGCAGTGGCTTCTCTTGTTGTGGAGCACGGGCTCTAGGCACGCAGGCTTCAGTAGTTGTGGCACGTGGGCTCAGTAGTTGTGGTTCAAGGGCTCTAGAGCACAGGCTCAGTAGTTGTGGCGCACGGGCTTAGTTGCTCTGTGGCATGTGAGATCTTCCCAGACCAGGGCCCGAACCCGTGTCCCCTGCATTAGCAGGAGGATTCTTAACCAGTGCGCCAACAGGGAAGCCCCCTATGCATTTTTTGTTTTGAACATTAGGGTACGTGTATCTTCTTTTTTTAAAAATATATGTATATTTATTTATTTGGTTGCACCAGCTCTTAGTTGCAGCAGGCAGCCTCCTTAGTTGCGGCACGTGTGCTCCTTAGTTGCAGCCAGTGGGCTCCTTAGTTGCGGCAGGTGGGCTCCTTAGTTGTGGCATGTGCACTCTTAGTTGTGGCATGTGCACTCTTAGTTGTGGCATGTGCACTCTTAGTTGCGGCATGTGGGATCTACTTCCCTGACCAGGGATCGAACCTGGGCTCCCTGCATTGGGAGCACGAAGTTTTACCCACTAGACCACCAGGGAAGTCCCTCCTATGATTTGTTTAAGCATAACTATACCCACAGTATTGATGTGAGTTTATATATGCTTTGCTGTCACTTAACATTAGAATAAGCATTTTTTCTGATAATAGATAACCTTTATCTCTTTAAAAGTGCTGCATAACGACGAATTGCATGAATCGCATCAGTTAATTACCATCCCTATATTATTGAATGTCTAGGTTTCTAAATTTTGCCTTCCTACAGTGAATATTTTCCGTCTGTAGTTTTTTCCGTATTCAAATTATTTGCTTTGGCTAGATAACCAGAACTGGAATTACTGGGGTATCAAGTGAAAAAGAAATCTTTATGTCTCTATAAATGTTGCCAAAGTGCTTTTCAGAAGGGTTTACCAATTTGCATAGACCAACAATATACAGATGTGGCCGTCCCTCCGGGTCCCCCACCCCTCACTTTTGCTAATTAACCTCTCTAAGTAATAGAATAACTTCTTTCATCAGGTTAGTCTCCTTTTCTATTGTCAATGGGTTTATTTTATAAGATGTCCTTCTGTGACTTGTCTATTCTTATCCTTTTAGTTGTTATCTATTAATTGTTTTTTAAGTGGCAGATGATAAAAATGAAAACAGTATAATAGAGTAAAACCGTGAAAAATAAGTAAAAAATAAGTAAAACAGTAAAAAATAAGTCCTCCATCCTTAACCCCAATCTCTCCACTCTCTACCCAGAGGCAAACACTCCTTCTTGTTTATTTTATTTCTTTCAAGTCAGCTTTTCAATGTTTCATCCAGAATTTATGTGTGTCCCACTGGACACATTCACAGAAAATTAAATGAAAGCAACTTGAGGGTATTTATAAAAGGCGATGAGGAGAGTGTGAGCCCTGGGAACACCCCTGCCCCAGGCTGACTCTTTCCCCCCAGTAAAGGAGACCTGCCTCTGGACTGCTCACCCAAGGGTTACATCCAGGATGTGGGACTCATGGGTCAGTGAGGTGATCCTGAAAGAAGGCTGCCCACCAAGTTGGGGGTTTTTTCAGTGACTCTAGTGTCAGATACATGAGGGAGCTTCAACGTAAGAGGCCAAGGTCTGTCTGAAGAGGCCTAGGCTTTCCAGAGGGAGCCAGGCACCCGAATCCCTATGCCTGCACACTCCTAGGACTTTACACGCTCAAGCCCCAGGCTGCGGCTGTGTCAGCCCCAGACTACTGCGTGGACTGTCCTTTCCCATTTGCCCACTGAGGCCTCACTATCTCTTCTCTATTTTGGTGATCATCCTCTGCCTCTTACACATTTTTCTCTGAGGATCCTGATTCCTTACTCTCTGACTGCCCCCCGGCTTTCAGGTCCTCTTCCAAGGGCACTCTCTGCCCCAGCTCGTGTCAGGCCCACTGGGTGTCTCTCCTCTAGCAGGTCCACATGGTCAAAACCGTAAATGTAGGAACTTATTGGGGAGGGCAGCGAGGATGGGGACCATTGGGCAAGTGGCCCAGGAGGAGAGAAATGACAGGGTCAACACCATCTTCCTAAGATGGCAACAGGAGATTTGAACCAAAGGCTCAGGGTCTGCTGGAGGCTGCGTTCCCAATCAGGTATTAGTGGTGGCTGCTGCAGTGTAGTTTTCTCAGGGCTCCTGGGTTCTCAGGTGGGCTTCTTAAGGGGCTAAGAGGCTGATGGGATGGAAGGCTTCACGGGGCTACCTGCTGTGAGTCCCAGCATGACCACCGTGGTGGCCAGCAGGGGGCCTTGGTGGCAACTTCTGGCTGTGATGTGGTAGATTAGTGGGTGCTGGGTATCCAGGGCCCCGCCCACCAGTGGTGGAGTCCCAAAGAGGACTTTGGACAACAGCAATGTTTTGTCTTCCCAGCCTCGCCCAGGTCACCTGGTCAACTGGGGCTCCACAGTTACCTTTATGTCACAATGTTTGCATCGTACTGATTTGAATTCCAGCATTTCTTGTGAGCTACTGTTTTGTGACGGGCCAGAGTTTTTCACTTGCACCTTTCAAAGAGCGTTTGCCGGGCTTCCCTGGTGGCGCAGTGCTTGAGAGTCCGCCTGCCGATGCAGGGTACACGGGTTCGTGCCCCGGTCCGGGAAGATCCCACATGCCGAGGAGCGGCTGGGCCTGTGAGCCATGGCCGCTGAGCCTGCGCGTCCGGAGCCTGTGCTCCACAACGGGAGAGGCCACAACAGTGAGAGGCCCGCGTACTGCAAAAAAAAAAAAAAAAAAAAAGCGTTTGCCGTACACCTACTGTGCACTGGTCAACGTTAAGATAAGTAGGGCTCAGTCCCTGGACTTAAAGGAATAAAAAATGTCCACTAAGAACTAAAAAGCAGTAAGGTCTAAAGCACTAAAAAAGAGGTATAGATGAAGTGCGTTGGTGGTTCATGATGGGACAGGTCCTTACTGGCCGGGCTAATTAAGGAAGGCTTCATGGAGGAAATGGCATCTGAGAGGGCGTTAAAAATGGGTGCAATATTTTAGGGCATTTTTAAATAAGATTTTAATCTTACAGATGGACGTGTCTTTAGTGGAAAGAACAAAGTGAACACTTGGATGCAGGCAAGATTCAGAGAATCAGTCAGTTCATTAGAATCTAGGATAAATGAAGTGGAGGAGTGATTGGAGGTGAGGCTGGAAAAGAGGTCTGGGACCATATTTTTGGAGGACTTCTAATGCCACTCCCAGAAATAGGAAAGCAGTGGATGTTTATAATCAGATTTTGGACAGAGAACAGAGGAGTTGGGTTTTATGCCTCCTTGTCCTTTCTGAGGAGGAGATGAATAATTTTTTTAAAGTGGCTGGTGAACCTTGTTCTTATAGAAGTTATGACACTTGATCATTAATAAGGAAAATTAGCTACTCCCATTGGAAAAAAATCTCTTTATTATCCGTTGCATGCGTCTCAGGGTGCAAATCACTACTTAGTCTAAGCCAGTGCTTCTCAAACTTAAAGTGTGCATCAGAATCAACTGGAGGGGGGGCTTGTTAAAACACAGACTGCTGCCCTCACTCCCAGAATTTCCGGGACAGCCAAGAATTTGTTGCTGATGCTGCCGGTCCGGGGACCACACTGAGACCCTCCCGATTAAACTTCCTACCTGACCTTTCTCAATAGATCCACTGGGTGGCAGCAGAGAGCACCACAGTCCGCCCACTGGCCAAAGCTGGAGTCCTCAGGCCGGGGCTGCTCGGGGCTGCTTCCCTGAGCCATCGATGCAGGCCTTAGCTACTGAATAGCCACACAAAACAGCCACGACACCCAGCTGTCCAACACGCAAGGACGCCTTGTAGAAGGGAGTGCTTGGTGACTTGGATCCCGTTCCTTCTCCAGGGTGTCCCCACCCCAAACACTCTCCTCCAGGCCCTCAGATCTCTCTTCAGCTTGTCCCTCCCTGAGGAGTGGAGTGTATGTGATAACGTTCAAAGTTGCTTCCACAAAGCTTCTGAGGATGAGGTGACCTAGAGCTTGGAAAGGGAACCGTGGGGTCCAGAATGGAGGGGTTAGGCTGTGGCCGCGGGGTCCACCTGATGTCCTCAAATCAGGGACGCACGGCCCACTGTGTTGGCAGAGAACAGCCCTGACCCTGACACAAGGCTGGAGGTAGCCAGGTGCCGTCCTGAGTGAGACGCGTTCCGCCGCGCCTCCGGGTGTCTAATAAGTCTGCAGGTTTTTCGGTTGATCTGTGAATCACTGAGAAAGAATCCACCCTGTTCTGGTCAGAGGTGGCAAATGGAGTGAACTGTAATCAACAAAGGGCAAAGGGTCAATTATGCCTTCTGCTAATGGCTCCTTAGTTTCCCTCTGAAGGTTTTCCTCTGGTTCTTTATAGTCTAGTCTGCTTACGATATTTATTCTTCTTTGTTTTATACTTGCTAGCTAGCTATTTTTATCCTGGTTAATATACTTCCTATCAATAGTATTCCATAATGTGTTAAAGCATTATTCTAGTGTTTTTGAACATTTTTGAACATCTAATGTTTTGAACATCATGAATATCTTTTAAAATCACTATATATTTTTCTATCATGTATAGAAAATACACTTTACTTAATTCTTGTAGGCATTATTTTCTTTGGTATTTGGCATCATTTTCTTGGAGTGATATCCCAAAACAGGAATTATTGTGTCAAATGCCTTTTTCGCATGCAAGTGGAATTTTTATTAACTTTTTCATTTATGCAAATAATTTATGCTCTTTATTTTAAAATACAGATAGGTAAGTGATAATAATATGAATATGAATGAGAAGGATGGGGGGGAGAAGGAAAGTCACCCTTGGTTTCACTATCTAGAAATAACTTAATATTTTTGTGTATATTTGCCTAGGCCTTTTCTCTATATACAGGTTTATTTTTATAAAGTGTGGAATCATACTTTTTGTACTGTTATATAATCTGCTAGAGATATCATAAATGTATACAAATCAGTAGTCTGTCGTAGGACATTTAAGTTGCTTCTTTTTTGTTTGCTGTCATAGGTGATACTGCTATTAATTCATTAAACAAATATTCACTGAGCTCCCACATATGCCAGGTGTTTTGCTAGAAGCTGTGTCTACAGGGGTAAAATTGTCAGCAGAAGACAGGATTGGTGGGGAAGAGACCCAGCTGAAAGGCTCCTGTCATCAGGCTGGGTTTTCTCCATTCTGTTTCCTCACATGGCTGAGAGGGACTCAGCGCTGTGACAGCAGCCACTGGCTGGGTGCGGTTCTGTCTCTTCCATCAGCGCCAGTGTTTCCTGGTTTCTCTTCCTGCCCACACACCTGCCAGGGTGGGGCCTCATGGAGTTGGCCTCCTTCCTTCCTGAAACAGCCAACCAAAGCCAGAGGGGTAGCCTGGGAGCTGGTCCCACACCTCCGATTCTGTTGTTCCTTCTATGCAGTATGTTCAATGATCATGAGAGTGACTAGACATATTCATTGTCAGTTATTAAAGAAAAATGACACTGGCTGCTTCACTGTGGAAAAGTCTCCCATGGAGGCTGCTCCATCCTGCTAGATCCCTACCCTTTCTTGCATGCTATTTGCTGATACATATTTGGTGTATTGGGAGGGAGGCTAAGACCTTTTTTTTTTTTTTTTTTGCGGTACACGGGCCTCTCACTGTTGTGGCCTCTCCCGCTGCGGAGCACAGGTTCAGCGGCCATGGCTCACGGGCCCAGCTGCTCCGCGGCATGTGGGATCCTCCCGGATCAGGGCACGAACCCGTGTCTCCTGCATCAGCAGGTGGACTCTCAACCACTGGGCCACCAGGGAAGCCCAAAAGCCCTTTTTAAGTTTACATTTTCATTACCCCTAAAAGAAGCCCCATACCTATTAGTAGTCACTCCTCCTCGGCCCTGGCAACCACTCATGAGCTTCCTGTTTCTGTGGATTTGCCTGTTTGGGACATTTTATATAAATGGAAGCATAGAGTATGTAGCGTTTTGTGTCTGATTCAGTTTAACATGGTGTATTCAAGGTTCGTCCACATGGTAGCAAGTATCAGGACTTCATTCTTTTTTATGGCTGATACTATTCCATTGTGTGAATATACCACATTTTGTTTGTACACTGGTCAGTTGACTGGCATTTGAGTTGTCTCTGTTTGGCTATTATGAGTAATGCTGCTATGGACATTAGTGTATAGGTTTTGTTTGAACATAAGTTTTCAATTCTCTTTGGTGGAATTCTCTCTAGGAGTGGAATTCCTGGGTCATAACGTATCTCTGTGTTTAACCTTTTGAGGAACTGTCAAGCTGTTTGCCAGAGGCTGCGTAATTTTACAATCACACCAGCCTTGGAGGAGGGTTTCATGCGTTTTTCTTTGCAGTGACCATGACAATCTCTAAAATCCAGGCAAGTGACAAGCCACCTGGCCCAGTGGCTCCCCAGCTCACAATGCCACGTGCAGGAAGTTTTCAACTTGGCTGTGATCCTCTTATCTTTCTGCAAGACAGGTTGACGTGCGTCCTAGGTCTTCATGTGTCACGATTGCATATGTTCTTTAGACAGTTGTCTCTCGTGACTCATATTTTCCCTTCTGGTACCTGACTTTTGTTGGTGTTGGTAACCTATGAGGCCAGTGACTTCAGTGCAGAGGCTCTATCACACTTTAACCTAGAATTCCATTGCTTTGGACCAATAATAACACTTTCTTCATACAGTCCTTTGTAATTAACAAAGCCCTTTCCTTCAGGGCCTTGGGCTCTACTTTCAAAGGTGTTGGCCTTATTAAAGCACAGTAATCCCTGCTAAGGTGTGTTAATGGCCAGCAAGATGTTGACCTTTCATCGGAGACTCACTGTGTCCTCCTGTTTGTCCAGTACAAATGAGTCCGTGATGGTGAGAATAGAGTAGCTGTGGAGGCCCTTTCAAACCCGGCCCTGGAGGACTCCCCCTCTACGCGTGGGTTATAACCTTCGCATTGCTGTAGGAAGGTAGTGCCACGTTCAAGCCAAATTTTTCTAGATTTTTCCTCATACACGAAGATCCTTGATGAAAAAGCTAAGATGGGTGGCAGGATTTCAAGGAATTTTTCTTTCTGCTTATGTTATTTGAATGTTCCAAAACATTGAACATGTAATAACTGAAAATTTTAAAGAAAGCAAAAGAGAGGTGTGAGGCCCAGGGTCTGGATGCCTCTGGAGTTGACAGTTCTTCCACAAGGACAGTTCCTATTTATGAGCACTCCTTCCTTCCTGTCCATAAGCTGGATCTCCATGGCTGAGAACATTCTCACAGCCATGGTTTCTTTAAAAGGAGAGCTTTTGCAGAAGACTTGTCAAATATTTTTTCGTTAACTATAAATTACATACAACTCTTTTCCCCCTAACAGCAGCACCAATGTACATGTTAATTCCCTCTGAAAATGGTCAGGCATGATTACTCCTCAGAAAGGCCACGTTTCTGTCTCTCTCACTCCCCAAAGTTTCTATATTCCTAAGTATTCTCAGTAGGAACTTTTCATTTTTTCAACTCACCCTGGATAAAAAAGATAGCAGATTCTATGGGTGAACCCCCTTCAAACAACTCCTATGACAGCTGTGTGTTTCCAAAGGCTGAGCAGTCTAGAATCCTAGTTCCTGAAGGCCCTGTGGGTAATCTAAAGGCTGGGTGTTCCTTGTTTCAATTCAAATTTATTTTCTAGCTTGAATGCAAATACACATTTGCAATACTACCCTAACACCACGTACTAGTGCAGTCCATCTGTATGTTTCCTATCCTAGCATTATATCACTCAGAGAGTTCTAATATTCCAACAAGCTACCAGCCTGGAAATAAAGCAATTCAAATTCCCAGGAACGGTGGGCTGCCGTATTACCATTGTCCTATTTCCCTGTGGTACTTATTCATCAGAGATTATTTTATAAGATGATCTCTTATAATTTCGGAGGTCATTTCATCCAGTTCTGTTTCCAAAAAGGACTATACCTAAAATGACCCAGGATGTGGCTGTCTACCATATTCTTATATTATGAGTGTGGAAAGATGACATGTTTGACAAATAATTACTTCCAGGATCTAATTTTTATGAATTTAGGAAGTTGTACTTGATCTAACCTGAATATTTTTTTTGCCGTGTTGCATGCCATTTTCTCAGGGTGGATCTGGTAACTGAAAAGAGTAAACTTTATGCACTGAGTACATATTATGTACCAGAAACCATACATCATGCTTTACAAACATTATTTTATTTTTAAAACAGCTCCATGAGGTATGTATTACTGGCAGCCTTTTCCAGATGAGGAAGAAGAGGCCTAGAAGCATGAAGTAGCTCGCCCAGGTGACACAGTGAGGCTTCTGGTTAAATGTGGCAGGTTGAATGCACTATTTTACCACTACTCCTTCCTGAAATTCTGCTAAAACATCACATTCAAGAGATTTTTTTAATGGCTGTAAAACAACCGCAATAGAAGAGGACAGTAAACAATAGCAATAAAATCTGCAGAGCTGAAACGAGATGGACATGTGTCAGTTTAACAGACCAGAGAATGGTACGTTGTAGCAGACAGCGAAAGAAGCTTGAAGTATGAAGAATCCTCTGAAAATGGTACAGGTGGGGCTAACTATAGGATTTGTCGAAAATTTGCACAGATCCTCTTCCATCCTAGCAGAAGACTAGATGTTGGTTCCCTGGAGCTGCTGGCTTTGGGCAGTTGCACAGCCGAGGAGAGGGCACTACGCTACACTGGGGATTGAGCTATAATCTATATGCTGAATGATGAGACCACCGGCCCCTCCACCACCCTGCTCCAAGAGCACTGGCAGCCAGGTTGATACCTTCCAGGCAGGAGGCTGTAGGATTCCTTTCTGGGGAAGATGACCGGCTCAGGACATAGAACTTAAAGATGCTGAGGGTTAAGAGTCCCCACTGGAAGTGCCCCATCAAAACAACAGGAGCTTGGGAAGAGACAGGCAGTCTAGCTAGCAGAAGGAAACAACCCTTGGGCAACAACATCAAGGTCCTATGATCAGTTGATCACCAGAGAATACATACTCAAGTACAGGAGTTTGTAATAAGGGAATATTCAGAAAACAGAAATAATCCTTGGACTTCAGAGTTTAAGAGCAGAAAGAAAAAGAGAAGATGAAGTTAAGGAAATCACCCAGAAAGTAGAACAATAACAACATACAAGACATAATAAAATGATAGGATCCTTCCAGACAGTCTAACATCTGAATAACAGGAATTCCATAGAGATGGAGCAGAGATTATAGAGGGGAGAAAAGTGTCAAAGACATGATTTGAGAAATTTCCCCATATCTGAAAGACACGAATGTACAGACAGAAAAGGTCCACAGAGCACCAAGCACAATGCGTGAATATAGATCCACACGAGGCATGTAGTGGTGAAATTTCAGACCACTAGGGGCAAAGAGGAGACCCTATAATCTTCCGGGGGGGGGGGGGGAAGGGGATATTAGGAATGAGACTAGTGTCGGACTTCTTAAGAAAAACAAAATATAAACTAGAAAATCTGGACTAATGCCTTCAAAATTCAGAGAGATAATTACTTCTCCATACCTAGAATTCTGTACATATCCAAAACACCAAGACAACTTCGGAAATGCCAGATCCTCAGGGGGCAGACAGCAGAAGCAAGAAGAACTACAATCCTGCAGCCTGTGGAACAAAAACCACATTCACAGAAAGGTAGACAGGATGAAAAGGCAGAGGGCTATGTACCAGATGAAGGTACAAGATAAAACCCCAGAAAAACAACTAAATGAAGTGGAGATAGGCAATCTTCCAGAAAAAGAATTCAGAATAATGATAGTGAAGATGATCCAGGACCTCGGAAAAAGAATGGAGGCAAAGATCAAGAAGATGCAAGAAATGTTTAACAAAGACCTAGAAGAATTAAAGAACAAACAAACAGAGGTGAACAGTACAATAACTGAAGTGAAAACTACACTAGAAGGAATCAATAGCAGAATAACTGAGGCAGAAGAACGGATAAGTGACCTGGAAGACAGAATGGTGGAACTCACTGTCATGGAACAGAATAAAGATAAAAGAAGGAAAAGAAATGAAGACAGCCTAAGAGACCTCTGGGACAACATTGAATGCAACAACATTCACGTTATAGGGGTCCCAGAAGGAGAAGAGAGAGAGAGAGGACCCAAGAAAATATTTGTAGAGATTATAGTCGAAAACTTCTCTAACATGGGAAAGGAAATAGCCACCCAAGTCCAGGAAGTGGAGAGAGTCCCAGGCAGGATAAACCCAAGGAGGAACACGCTGAGACACATAGTAATCAAATTGACAAAAATTAAAGACAAAGAAAAATTATTGAAAGCAACAAGGGAAAAATGACAAATAACATACAAGGGAACTCCCATAAGGTTAACAGCTGATTTCTCAGCAGAAACTCTACAAGCCAGGAGGGAGTGGCCTGTTGTATTTAAAGTGATGAAGAACCTACAACCAAGATTACTCTACCCAGCAAGGATCTCATTCAGACTCAATGAAGAAATCAAAAGCTTTAGAACTTCTCTAAGTGGGGAACACAAGAGAAGAAAAGGACCTACAAAAACAAACCCATAACAATTAAGAAAATGGTAATAGGAGCATACATATGGATAATTTCCTTAAACGTGAATGGATTCAACGCTCCAACCAAAAGACACAGGCTCGCTGAATGGATACAAAAACAAGACCCATCTGTATGCTGTCTACAAGAGACCTACTTCAGACCTAGGGACACAAACAGACTGAAAGTGAGGGGATGGAAAAAGATATTCCATGCAAATGGAAATCAAAAGAAAGCTGGAGTAGCAATACTCGTATCAGATAAAATAGCCTTTAAAATAAAGAATGTTACAAGAGACAAGGAAGTACGCTACATAATGATCAAGGGATCAATCCAAGAAGAAGATATAACAGTTATATATGCACCCACCATAGGAGCACCTTAATACGTAAGGCAAATGCTAACAGCCATAAAAGAGGAAATCGACAGTAACACAATAATGGGGACTTTAACACCTCACTTATGCCAATGGACAGATCATCCAAACAGAAAATTAATAAGGAAACACAAGCTTTAAATAACACAAAAGACCAGATAGATTTAATTGATGTTCATAGGACATTCCATCCAAAAACAGCAGATTACACTTTCTTCTCAAGTGTGCACGGAACATTCTCCAGGATAGATCACATCTCGGGTCACAAATCAAGGCTTAGTAAATTTAAGAAAATTGAAATCATATCAAGCATCTTTTTTGGCCACAACACTATGAGATTAGAAATCAATTACAGGGGAAAAAACGTAAAAAACACAAACACATGGAGGCTAAACAATACGTTACTAAATAACCAAGAGATCACTGAAGAAATCAAAGAGGAAATCAAAAAATACCTAGAGACAAATTACAATGAAAACATGATGATCCAAAACCTATGGGATACAGCAAAAGCAGTTCTAAGAGGGAAGGTTATAGCAATACAAGCCTACCTCAAAAAACAAGAAAAACCTCAAACAATCTAAAAAAAAAAAAAAGCCAAATCTTGAAAAATTTAATTCCTTTTTACCCTTGGTGTTTCCAAAATTGGAAGATTATCCTAGGAAGAGGAAGACTTAAAGTAAGCTGGTGATCCATCCCAGGAAACATACCTGGAGAATCGCCCAGGACAAAGGTAAGAGGAGACCCAGAGTGGCGCTGTGGGACTGGCCTGGAGAACCACCAGTCCAGGCAAGTGCAGGAGTATGGAGGGCTCTTCCAGGAAGTCGGGTGGGAGCTGTCTCCAGAGAAAGATGCCATTGGTACAGGACCAAATGAATTTTATCGTACTGAGAGACTGCTACTTTTGAAGGAAAGTTAGTGATGAGTTAGTAATAAGTATATAAAAAGTTAAATGAAGAAAAGTGGCAATTGTTAACTCCAGGAAAAACACAAAGTTGTCTAAGAAAGAAGGTATTACTATATATAGTGCACTTTATGGTCTAATAATCACATGGCCATAGGGTGTAAGCACTGAATATTGATTTAACCAAAATTATAATATGGCTCTATTTGGAGAATGGAGGAGGGGAAGTGGGCAGGGAGATTGAAGCGACCAAAACCTCTTTCCATTTGAAAAACCAATAGATAAGATCTAAAATTTAAACAGAATCTAGATATAGCCATGTAAGTGTCGTGTTTGAACATACAGAGATAAATATCAGAGTAAGTAGCTAAAAGCAGCTGTGTCTAGAGAGTGGGAATCAGGGTGTAGAAGATGGAGCAGGAGAATGCTCATTTTTGTTAAAAAGCTTGTAGAACCACTGGTCTTTCAAAACCATGGATATGTATAACTTTAAATTCTTTTTAATGAAGTCAACAGCAAGTAGTTGCAGAATCACTATCTGAACCCGATTCTGTCTGAAGCCAATCCTAATTTTTCCTCTCAAGATAAATTCTTTGTACTTATTTGCCTCTGGACTTTGATTTTCTTTAGAGTTTGTTTGTACAATTGATCCAATAATCTACAAAATCCAGGAGCATATGGGCTGGGGTAATCCCACGGGGATTACCGTAAGTGACAAGGAGAACTTGTTTTGGGGTAGGAGGGATGTCTCACAGAGCCAGAGGGCAGGGAACTTGAAGCAGGGACTGGGGCACCACAGGGAACCCTGAAAGTTCTTTCTCTCCTTTGCTTCTATATGCTCCCCTGCCTGTGTCTGCTTTGTTTATCTGATTTCCAGTTCACAGGCGAGGAAATAGCCCCTCATAGCCCCTCAGTCTGCACCTGAGGGGAGCGCTTGGGAGGGGATGAGATAAACCCAATTTGAATGCCAAGTTCTGGAAAGTCAGAAGGGAGGCCCCAGTGGGAAATACATGCTCTTTTAGGAGCTTGAAAGGGGTCATCTAATGAATGGCGTTTAGGGCCCTGGACCCTGTCTGCCCCAAGCGGCCTGCTGGTCCTGGGATGTCCCTGCAGATCCCAGGCGTCAGCAGGCAGCCATGCCCTGCATGGGTGGCTGGACTGGGGGAGCTGTAGGGATGTCTGCAGAGAAGTCATTTATTTGTGTTGGAACAAACACAGGGCTTAAGCAGCAGAAATGGCACTGACTTGGGGTTTGAGGAAGGTATCCCAATTCAGGCTCCTTCTTTGATTAGCTGTATAGCCACTAGCCCCAATGGGCTATTGAGAGCTTGAAGTGTAGCTAGTCTGAGAGCTTGAAATATGCTCTGAGTGTAAAATGCACACTGGAATTTGAAGACTTAGTATCCCCATAATACAAAATATCTCATTACTATTTTATTCTTATTAATGGTAATGTTAATATTAATGGTGAAATGGATAATATTTGGGGTATATTGGCTTCAATAAAATATATTATTAAAATGAATTTCACCTTCCTTTTACTTTTTAAAAATGTGACTCTTAGAAAAATTAAAAATTACTAAGACGGCTCACGTTATATTTCTATTGGACATCACCAGTCTAGACTCTAGACCTAACACATTGCCCTTATTGAAAAGAACAAAATCACTCAGGCTTGGCATCACTCTAGAAAGCTGGGGAGAGGTGTTTGTGCAATCCTGATGCCTTAGCTTCCATTTAGTGTTAAACAGCACCTTGTTTTTCAGGGTCCCAAACCCTGGTAAAATCCACAGCTGTCCCCTCTCTACTCTGCCTGTGACAAACCAGCCCTAACCACAGGAGACAAGGTGAGGACAGTGTTCCTGACAGAAGACTCATGTACCCTTAGGGGCCTGCAGAAGTTCTCAGGGGACCTGAAGGCCATTCCACTACTCTGGAAAGCCTGACGGAAAGCAATTCTACAGCTTCCCAAGTACTGATGCCTTGGCCAATGAGATCAGTGTTTCTTGGCTCGAGGCTTCTAGCAACCCAGCCAGGCAAGGTTGATGGTCTCAGCTATCAGAAGCTCCACCTGGCAATTAATTGTAAGTCTCTCTGACTTATGAAAATGCTGAAAAGTTAATTATTCATTAAGATGTAATGGGAGAGACAAAGTTTTTCCAAATGTGCTATTCTTAGAGAATGATACCCCTGGTGCCCCTGGTGATGGAAAGTTTAGGAAGTTCTGACAGAAGTCATTGTGTCCTTCAGGGTCCTGGTTCTTGCATGTTTTGTTTCCACATTTGGTTGGTAAGTGATGGAATTTCCCTTAACTTTCCTGCAGGGATATGTCCTTGGCACGTACATCCCTCTGAAATCCATAGAATTTTGAGATTTGGGCGACTTCAGTTATTTCTCCATCTGGGATGATGAGCAACCTATCATCACTGTCAAAGCCCCACGACCAACCCCCATGATCAGCCCTCCTTACACCTCACCTTGGAATGTACCAAGCTTTAAATTATCTCATCACCAAGAACTAAGAGTGGTGACCACAAATTCCACAAATTCCTGCAGCTCTGCACACCACTGGCATACCCACAGAACCAGTTCTCCATGCTCCTTGGGACCACGGGCACCTGGGCCCTCCCAGTGCGCTACCATCCCAGTCTCCTCGACCTCCACCCTTGGGGAAGGCGGCATTGATCAGGAATTAAGTGCGTGTGCTCAGGGGCAGGCTGCCCGGGCTGTGTCTCCACACCTTCCTTACAGCTTGTGAAACTGGGGGTAAGTTATTTCATCTTTCCAGAACTCATTTCCTTATCTGTAAGCTAGGGTTTATGAGAGCACCTACCTCACTGGGAAGGATGTGATATTTAATTATGTATGTGCATCTAAGTACATGTACATGTGATGAGATAATGTGGGTAAAGCTCTCTGTAGTGCTTGGTTCATGGTTGCTCTCAGCAACTGTTAGCTCTGCTTAGTTGTTATCGGCTCTGTCTTTTCACCTGCTTTCTCCCCCGGCCACCTGGGCTGCTCAGAGAAAGCTTGAGAATCAGACTGCTTGTCTCTGCTACAGAGTCACCATACTCTCCCACTGGGCCTCCCCATGGCCTGGCCATCTGTGTGTGTGTGTAAAAGTTTTATCCACAAATATGTGTGTCAGTGTGTCCCTTTTGGTAACAGCTTTATTGAGATATGACTCGCATACCATATAATTTACCTGATTTTTAGTATTGCTGCACACAAGCTTTCTCTAGTTGCGGCAAGCGGGGGCTACTCTTCATTGCGGTGCACGGGCTTCTCACTGCAGTGGCGTCTCTTGCTGCGGAGCATGGGCTCTAGGTGCGCGGGCTTCAGTAGTTGTGGCTCGCGGGCTCTAGAGCGCAGGCTCAGTAGTTGTGGCGCATGGGCTTAGCTGCTCCACGGCATGTGGGATCTTCCCGGACCAGGGCTCGAACCCGTGTCCCCTGCATTGGCAGGTGGATTCTTAACCACTGTGCCACAAGGGAAGTCCCCACCTGACTTTTATAACTGGAAGGTTTGTACCTTTTGACCCTCTTCACCCATTTTGCCCATCCCCCCCAACCTTTTCCTCTGGCAACCACCCATCTGTTCTCTGTATCTATGAGCTTGGTTTTTGTTTTATTAGATTTCACATATGAGCAAGATAATTTGTCCTTCTCTAACTTATTTCACTTAACATAATGCCCTCAAGGTCCATGCATGTTTTGCAAATGGCAAGATTTTATTCTTGTGGTTGAATAATATTCCGTTGTGTGTGTGTGTGTGCATAAGTATGTGTGTGTGCATATGTATATGTATGTGTGTGTGTGTGTGTATATATATACACACACACACACATATATATATATATATATTTATGTCACATCTTTATTCATCGGATGATAGACACTTAGGTTGTTTTCCATGTCTTGGCTATTGTAAATAATACTGCTATGAACATGGGGGTGCATTTATCTTTTCTTTCTTTTTTTTAAAAATTAATTTATTTAATTAATTTATCTTTTCAAGTTAGTGTTTTCATTTTCTTTGGATAAATACCCAGAAGTGGTATTGCTGGATCATATGGTAGTTCTTTTTAATTTCTTTTGAGGAACCTCCATACTGTTTTCCATAGTGGACACACCTTTTTTTCTCTTTAGATCTGCCTATTCTGAACATTTCATGTAAACGGGACCATACAATATGTGGTCCTTTGAGAAGAGGTTTTTTAAATCAGCATAATATTTCCAAGATTCATCCATGTTGTAGCATCTATTAGCACTTCATTTCTTTTTATGGCCAAATAGTATTCCATTGCATGACTGTACCACATTTGGTTTATTCATTTATCAGTTGGTGGCCGTTTGAGTTGTTTCACTTTTTGGCTACTGTGAATAATGATGCTACGAGCGTTTGTGCGTACATCTGTGAATGGCTACAGTTTTCATTTCCCTTGTGTATATACCTAGGAGTGGAATTGCTTGGTCTTATGTTAGGTCTCTGTTTAACTTTCTGAGGAGCTTCCAAACTGTTTTCTGAAGTGGTTGCACCATTTTACATTCCTATCAGCAGTGTAGGAGTGTCCCAATTTCTCCATATCCTTGCCAACACTTGTTATTATCTGTCTGTTTGATTATAGCCGTCCTAGTATATGTGAAGTGGTATCTTATTATGGTTTTTATTTGCATTTCCTTGATGGCTAATGATGTTAAGTAGCCTGGCAATCATTTTAACCAATGTTTGCTTATTATCTCTTAGATTGTCATTGTGGGTGTTCCAGTCACTTTCCAAACTTAACAAGGTCCTAATTCCTCTCATCTCTAGAGATTCCATCTCTTCTGCTATTCTCAAACATCTTCATGCACTGATTCATTCTCCAACAAATAGTTACAGTAAGTCCCCTACCTACGAATGAGTTCCATTTCGAGAGTGCGTTCGTAAGTCCACTCTGTTCTTAAGTCCAACAAAGTTAGCCTAGGTACCCAACTAACACAATCAGCTATATAGCACTGTACTGTAATAGGTTTATAATACTTTTCACACACATAATACATAAAAAACAAAAATAAAACATTTTTAGTCTTATAGTACAATATCACTCACTCCTGACATTGATGGTCCAGGTTCTAGTTCCTCGCTGGATTCAATTCTGTCTACCCTCTTGCTTCTGGACATCCTGGGCTTGAGATACAGATACTGTATTACTGTACTCTATACAGTACTGTAAAGTACACAAAAGCACAACCTCTTGTAGAGGATGCATGCACGTGACAATGTACTCCAGGCCCGTGAACTAACTTACGTGATTGGACATGTGAACGCGTGTTCACGTCTTTGAAAGTTCGCAACTTGAAGGTTCATATGTAGGGGACTTACTGTATTGAGCTTCTTTTATGTGGCACGTACTGATGGCTGGGGATGTACAACTGAGGGGCCACTTACAGTCTGATGGCAACATGTCATCATGGAACTCCTCTGCTTAAAATGCTTCAGTGACATTTAAAAATTGGGGGTAAAATTTAATAGCAAAATTCATGGCAACCAGGGTTCTGTGTATATATGAGTGTTAGGCTAGCCCAGCTACCCTCCCCGCCATTCTCCCTGCCTCACATCTTCTGCTACTGTCTTAGGCTCCAAATGAATAATACTTTCATGCAGCCTGGTTCCTGTTCTCCACTGCCCCTTCTAGACTGTAAGCTTCTGCAGGAGGGGATGATTCTAACGCATCCTTGCATTTCCCACAGCACTAGGACAATACTTGGCACCTTGAAAGTACTCAATACAATACCACACGATGTACTTGATACATTTATCATTGAATTATTAAATGAATAGATGGCTAAATAAGTGAATGAATGAAAATATGTGGTTCTGCTAGGTAGTACAATTTACTTTAGTTTTTAGTTGGCTGAAGTTGGGCTCTATTCTTCTTTTTTCTTTTCTTTTTTTTTTTTTTTTTTTTTCTTTTTTCAGTACGCGGGCCTCTCACTGTTGTGGCCTCTCCCGTTGCGGAGCACAGGCTCCAGACGCGCAGGCTCAGCGGCCATGGCTCACGGGCCCAGCCGCTCCACAGCATGTGGGATCTTCCCAGACCGGGGCACGAACCCATGTCCCCTGCATCGGCAGGCAGACCCTCAACCACTGTACCACCAGGGAAGCCCTGCTCTCTATTCTAATCCTCATTTTAAACTAGCCTGAATGATATGCCAGGCCTGCTGAACTGAGGGCAGCTTTATTTTAGTCAGATATTTATAACACATAGTGATGCTCTAAGGGGTTTTAAGTCATGGCGTGTTCAGATTTGTTTGTACCCTGTAGGGTTTTAAGAAAAATGAAATAAAATGACATAACACAAAATAAAATACCCACATTGCGAACATAAACAAGTTGAACAGAGTCACGTTTGGGGGCCTGTGTGGAAATTTGCAAGGAAAGCTGGAGAGTTAAAAGTGTCCAGGCACGGTGCACCTTCCCTTTCACCCTCATACAGGCAGGACAAAGGTCTCTCTTCTCTTAGGACAGGGACATGTTTCTTTCTTGGATGGTTTTGTTGAGGGAGAGGATGGAGGGGGAGGAAGTGGGCTTCTCCTGGGGTATCCAGCTGGGTCTAGCCTTGTGGGAGACAGGATGCGGGCCAGTCAGGCCCTCCAGCCCCCTCTGTCAGGCTGTTTCCTATTTTCAGAGGTCTATAGGGTGGCCCTTGTGAGGCAACAGTAATGAACACATTGTCCTGAAATGTAAACTGGGGAGGGAGGAAATGCCTGGCATTGGTGATATGTCTGTCTGCTTATTTGCCGAGAATGTTGTTTGGGGGAGATAACGTATACTGTGGAGACAGTGTTTTCAGAGATGTTTGTGAAGATGACGTCCTGATGAAGGACTAAGACAATGATGACATCTGAAGCAGGACGCAGGTCTCGCAGCCCTCCTGAGCTTGCCCTGGGTCCTCCCTGCAGCTCCTTCCTCCATTTTCAGGGTCCTCCTAGTGGCCCGTGCTCTGACCACCACACCCCCCAGCTTCTGGCCTCGTTTCCCCCGCACACCTCCCCCAGGAGGCCCTCTCATGCTCACAGCTGCCTGCAGCTCCTCCTCTCCATTCCCTTCCTAAAACTGAATAATGAGACCTTTGCTAATAGGCGGTAGAAAAGGCTCCCGGAGACAGCCGTCTCTGCTCCTTTTCTTTATTAAGTACTTTCCATGTGCCAGTTGTTTTACTTATATCATTCATTTAATCCTAACCACCTAAAAGGCAGCGATAATGGCCATTTCTCCCAGTTTACAGGTTGGGAAACTGAGGCTCAGGGAAGGAAATTGATTACCCTCACAATGGGTAGCCCTGGGATTTGAACTCATAGTCTGATGCAGAGACCTCACTCTTAGTCAATATACTCTGTTTCCTTCCAGCTGCCTGCCAGGCATCACGTGACTGTCTGGTGCAACAGAGGTGCATAAGGCAGCCATAGCCTTGAGGAATAGGGCTGCAAAGAATGCTGAATCGCTGGGAGAAGCACTGCAGCAGCAGTGATGGAGGGGCGAAGCTGGGGAGATAAGGAAGGATGGAGAGGAGCATGAGCAAAGGCACTGTGGTGGATGCTGCAGGCTGCTGAGCACCGCTCTCACTCCCCCAGCCGCCGGGAGCAATGGATGCTGATGGCTCAACGGACTTGCCCTTGGCTGGAGCGAGCTGCCTTGCCCAATGTTAGGCTCCCTCCCCAGGGGAAGCCTGAATCCAGGGATTGGTCATTAGGTGAGTACAAAGGGCCGGCCCCCTTGCCTCAGTTGAGCACAGCACTGAAGGGCCAACCCAGCTGCAGAGGGTCAGCCCCACAGGCTCAGCTGAGGCCTCTCAGGTCAGCCCCTTCCTCTGCCATTCCTGGTCCCATCGCTCCAGGAGAGGTACGTACCCCCAAAACCCTTCTGCACAGAAGCCTACCTCAGAGCGTGTGTCCCAGGGAGCCCAAGACATGTGGAGGCATGGAAGTGTAAAGGTACCTACCGTGTTCCAGAAAGCATGGAAAGCCGTGTTCCAAGGCTGCTGGGCTCTAGGATGTGGAGGGTGTAGGACTCCCGTGCAGGCGTCTCCTCCTGCGTTGTGATCTGAACATCCAGTGATGGCCATGCATCTACCTTTTTTCAGGAATCTAGCCTGCAACTCTGCCCAGTGCCACAGAGGCCTGACCCATTATAAGATTAAACTGCTTACAACTTTGGGGAAACGGCAGTTTAGAACCCCAATACGTAACAACAAAGAAGTGTTTGGGATCGTTTTATTGATGCTTTTGGAACGTCAAAGCTAAAAAGCAGCCTTAGAGCACATCCAGTCCAAAAACCCTCCGTTATCACAGGGAAGTGAAGCCCCAGAGAGGTGACGTGACTTCAGGTGAACGCAGATAGGGTCAGGGCCACCACCAGAACCCAGGTCTCCTGGCCTCCAGTCCATTGGTCTCTCCACCTCTCCTCGGGTAGGTCTCTACCTCATACCTAATAAGAACTTAAACATGAGCCCTTGAAGACTCACTCAAGGGCTCTACTAACAGTGACTTGTCCATGGGAGGGCAAACTGCGCTTGAAGAAGACGACCACCCAGCTTCCCCCAAGGGCCCCAGCAGTCCTCCACAAGGCTCCCCACAGTGAGGCTGCGTTGCCGGTGCCAGGCCTGTCAAGGCTCGGTGTTGTTCCAGACCCTTCTGTACTTCCCTACTCCCTATCAGGTCAAATCCAGCTGCTTTTCTCCAACCATGGTCAAGGTAAACGTGGAAGCCGTAGAGCACCATCGGGGGCGCTCTACCTGTCATGCACCTGCTCAGTGTTTAGTGCCGGCTTCTCTTCACCTCTTCACTCCTGGCGTTAGATGGGTCCCTCCCTTCTCTGGGGAAAGGGTTATTGGATAAGCTCACTTCCAGCTGGGGCACTTGTTACAGCGTTAACAGTCCTAAGCCTCAGGACACTGACCTCTGATAAATGGATGACTCCAGACCCAGCACCGTATTGGAGACAGCAGGGCTCAGCTTTCACTGTCCTGTCTTGAACGGTGACTTTGCCCTCGGACCTGCCTCTCGGGGCTGGACAATTATTTACTCATGTAATCGGGCTCTGTGTGAACTTCTCTTGCCAGATAAGGCAGCTTTCTGAAAAAGTTGCCTTAGATAGAGCAGGGTCTCTCCAGCTGAGTGTTGTGTTTTGCTAGTGTCCTGTGGGCTGCTTGTATTAGTCATGCCATGGGCAGGGAGCGTCCTGTGGTCAGTTAAGCTGGAGAAGCACTGCACAGTTAGTTATCTTTGGAAGATGCTCCAGCTACTTGAGGGCAATAAGTCCTATCTTAAATCTGCCTACTTTCATTTAACCTGTATCTGCCTGGTTTCACTTGTCTGCAGAAACTTTTAAAAATGGAATACCTTTTAACCTCCTTGAGGGGGGGGACTCAATCTCACCTCTTTCTGAGCTCAGTTTCTCTCATCCGTCCTGTGTTTTACAACTGGGCTTTCCTGTCTGGGTCACTCTTCTGGCGTCACTGTTGTGTATCTCTGCAGTGTCCCTTCTGCACACTGGGGTGTGGCAGTGCTCCCTGTTTCTGGTCCTGGTTTGCCTGGGACTAATGGGGTTTCCTGAGACATGGGACTTCCAGTACTAAAGCCAAGAAAATCCCAGGCAAACTGGGACATGTTGGTCATCTGTACTGAGCCCTGCTTCTTGCCTGTAGCCCCGCAGCTCTCTGGCAGCCACCCTGGTGCTTCCCAGGCCTCTTCTGGGATTCCCTGTTGCTGGGCTCAGTCTACCTGGGGCTGCAACCACAAGCTGCTTACGTGCCTAGCCTCTCCTCTTTCAGCTAAACCCAGTGTCCTCATCAGCGCCTACAGCCGGGGTAAGTTCCCTTGCTGCCCCTGTAGCAAACCCTGTCTGACCCCGTCTTATCCACCCTGAATGGACTTGAAAACCCACAGCACCGTGATACTCACTCCCCAGGCTCCTGGCTCTGACCAGCACAGGGGTAGCTGAGTGGCTCTCAGGAAGGGTCATGGTGATGTGACCCAGCTGAGAGAGCTGATGAGGTAGGGGCTGCCCTGACATTCTGTGTGGAAGGCAGAGAACCAGTGTGTCCGGGGGAGAGATGCTGCTGCCTCCCAGGCCCTCCGCTCCCCTCTGCTCCTCTGCCAGTTGCAGGGTTTCAGGGGGGCGGGGGTGTTGGCACTGTGTTCGTCTCTGGGCCACAGATGCCTGCTCTGATGAGTGAGTAGTCTCTGCCTTGAGGGGCTCACTCACACTGGAGGAGAGTGACATGGGGACTAGTGAGTGCAAGCCAGTGTTAAGGTGTGTCACAGCATAACTGATGGAGTGATTAACTTCTCCCTTGTTTTTACTCCTGTAACTGTTTTTCCATGTCCCCTGGTCTTTCCCCAAGCCTTTCTATTGCCCTGCTGCAAGGCCTTTTGTGTAGGTCCAAATCAGGATTGCTTTTGTTCCTTAAAGCCCTGACGTACTGGAAGATTGGTGACATTTGCTCTTGAAGGGGAGGGGGAGGAGATGACTTGCAGGGGGCAGGCTGAAGTGTAACCACATCAGGGAAGGTTTGGACCCAGAAGTAGATGTTCTTCCAGGTCTGTGAGCAATGGATCCCAACAGCACCCCTCTCCAGAGGGGCTGGGATCTGGAATGGACTGATCTGAACATGCCGCAGCCCTGGGGACCATGGCAAAAAACCACTCGCTGACTGTAGAATGATCTACTGAATGTGTGCTCTGTGCCAGGCACTGTTGTAGACACTGGGATGAGAGGAATGAACAGAACAGATGAAAACCCCTGCCCTCATAGACCTTGGATCTTAGTTAGGGGAGACAAACCGAGTGCTCAAGACTTGGGCTTTTATCTGAAGAACTCTGAAGCCATTGGAAGCATTTACCCAGAGGAGTGTGGGTTTAAAAGGATCACAGTGGCCTCCGTGTTGTGGATGGACTGACTAGAGGGGGGCGGAGGCGAAAGACCAGTTAGGAAGCTCTTTCAAGGATCCAGAGGAGAGGCAATGGTCGCTTAAATGTTGCTGATGAAAAGGGTTTAGGGTTTGGAGATGCTTTGAAGGGAAAGCCAGATAGATAAAATGTAAGCTATGAGATTAAAAGGAGAAATCATAGATGACTCCAGGGATTTTGGCCTGAACACCTAGAAGAGCAGAGTCCTCATTAACTGAACTGGGGAGGGCTGTGGCCGGAATGGGGTTTTTGGGGGGAGGGATTTTACACAGAAATAACCTGTGCCCCCCGATTCCAGGCAGGGCCACACCAGCCCATATGGCTGTGTGTAGATTAGAAATGGCATCCCTTCCTCTGGCAGACACAGCTCAGGGCTGGGGGCACAGCTTGTCAAGGGGACAGTCCCTCTTATAGCCTGAAGTCCTGTTGCTATGAACAGTCTTCACAGTCACATACAGATGCCCTGCCTGGAGTGACTAGTGGTGTATCAGAAAGACCCCCACCGGCAGGATGGGAACAGATGGGTACCTGGGGCAGTGTAAACTGAACTTAGAGAAGTAACTGTTCATATCCCTATGTCATGTTTTATAGTAAATTGTATACTTGCCTCAGCAGCTGCAGTGAGAGAAGGCCTGTTTGCATGAGTTCATTAGAGGTCTAAAGGCAGAAAATAATGTTAAGGAGTATTGTTGGTCTTAGGATTAAAAAATAATGAATGCTGTTTTGTTGTGAAGTTATATGGTCCTCTTTTGTTACATGCTAAGAGCAGATAAGTTCTCTGTATCAATCTCTCTTAATAGAGCAAACCAAATATAGGGAAAGAATCGCTTTTATTGTTTTCCAAATGTCTTACATTAGCAGTGGTATGGAACACTCAACATACTAGCTTTGAAGAAGTTGTTCGAAATCTAAAGGAGGGTTCCGTCCTCTATACACTCAGCATTACCCCACACGTGACCGGGCAATCCATAGTTTTCTCTAGAAGGGACTTCACGACATACTGTGGTCATACCGTTTATATGTTATACTCTCATTCAAGCCTCATAGTGACTCTAAGAGGTGGTACTGTTATCTCCCGTTTCACAGGAGAGGAGATGAAGCCTTGGAGCGTGGAGACGACGCACCCAGGACCCGTCAGCTGATATGTGGCAGAGCCTGAACAGGCACTCCTGTTAGTTTGGCTCCAGAGTCCCCCTGTGTTAAACACTGTTCCTCAGACTGACTTCCCCGATGCAACACCTAGAATTCCACAATCCCAGGGCCACACGTTTCTAGAATTTGAAGGGACTAACTGCATCTACTCTATGCCCCCTTCCTTACCTGATGCCTGAGTTCTCTCCAGTCATCCTTGATGAGATGTCTTCACCCTGGTCCTTGCACAAATGCCGGCTGATGGCATGAGAAGAAGTTTGGGAAGCTTATTAGAATGTGAATTTCTGGGCATCGTCCCAGATCCACTAAATCAGAGTGTCAGGGCCCAGAAGTATATTGTTACCATGACCCCAGGTGGCTCTAGCGTGCAGCCGGGCTTGGGGAGCCCGCCAGAGCCACACTCTAGTGATGGGGAGTGCCCTGTCTGCCTCACAAGTTGCTCCTGCCCATCATTTCCACCCTTAGCAATTTCTTTCCTTGATCCCCTCTCCTTGGCTAGCTCTGGCTATTAAAGTATTTCTTAGATTGCATTGAACTCCATCTCCCTGTAGCTCTCACTGGGCCCCATTCTACATTCTGGGTTACACAGAACAAGTTTAACCACTCTGCCACAGTGCCAGCCTTTCAAGAATTGAAGTCACCAAACAACCCTCCCCCCTAACCCCGACCGTAGTCTTTTCTTCTCTAGGGACAATATTCCCAGTTCTGCCACCTGAATCTCATTATTTAGTGTCAAGTTCTTATATCATCTGTGTCGTGTTCTTCTGAAATCATCTGGATGGTCCTTGTTCCTTTAAACCGTGGCACCAGAGCTGAAGGCCACTTCCCAGGCATGGTCCAGCACCTCCCAGTGAGGACTTTTGCCTTTCTGGTTCCAGACTCTGCCTTCCTCCGAAGTCATCTTGAAATTAGAGGACACGTGCTGGGTCATAGAGAGGTGGGCTTCTGTGGAGCTACTGGCCCAGCTGAGTTCCACAGATAGCCTTAGTACTATCTGTGGATACTAAGCCTGGTCCCCTGTGTCCTCTGTTGGTGTTGCTGTTGATTTTGGATGCAAGGTAAGGACTGTAGATGTATTCTTGCTGCATTCCATCTTGTCAGATTCTGCTCCTTGCTCCAGCCTCTTGAATTTGGGGATCCTGCCTCTTGCATCCGTAGTTGGAGTGTTCCTTCCTCTGACCCTTTCAGACTCTCTGTACTCACAGTGTTTTGTACCAGACTCTCTGGGCCATACAGTGGTTTAAGGTTATTGCTGTTCCAGAGATCTTTGCTCTGAGCAGTGATGTTATCGTCTACCCCTCGGTATCTGTATATGTATCCATATTTTATGTAGATATAGTGGACACAGCTGGTGCCCACCCAAATATTCTCAGCCGTCTTTTACCAGCTGTGTGTATCTGTTTCCCAGCTTGCGTGTAGCTTTGATGCTAATAGTCTGTGTTTATTAGGGTTCTTTGCCCCTATGGAGTGCCACAGTGCCTGTGAGCTATATACTTCCTCTACCCCGTTAGAGAAAATGACAGACTAGTGAAGGAGTACGAAAGCCCAGCTCTTTTGTCTGGAGGCAGGACTCACTCTGAGGCGCAACTGACATTCCAGAGCTGCTGGTGGGATCAGGCTGGATCTGGAACTTTACCTAAGATGGTGCCCTTGCTGACTTCTTCCCCTTTCTGAGCTCCCACTCCCTTCCTGGTTTCTCCTGGGGGCACTTCCTCAATAATCCCCTGCACATGGATCCTTGGTTCAAAGTCTGCTTTTGGGAAAACTCATTCCCCACCCAAGATGGTGGTCATAGCATAAATAGTTGTATCAGCCATTCTACATGAGTATACATAGAAACATTTCAGGGCTTTTTTTTTTTTTTTTTTTTTTTTCGGTACGCGGGCCTCTCACTGCTGTGGCCTCTCCCGTTGCGGAGCACAGGCTCCGGATGCGCAGGCTCAGCGGCCATGGCTTACGGGCCCAGCCGCTCCGCGGCATGTGGGATGTTCCCGGACCGGGGCACGAACCCGTGTCCCCTGCATCGGCAGGCGGACTCTCAACCACTGCGCCACCAGGGAAGCCCAGGGCTTTTTCATTTAAAAAAAAAAAAAAAGGAAAAAATTCCTTTTTGTAGATTAGTGATTTTATTTTTGGTACAGATTCAAATACAGGTATTACTTATATGTTAACAAAACGTAAGGGGTGGCAAAAGGAGACGCTCTTTGTACCGTATGCTCAGGAAGGCCCCTAATTCCTTTAACATTTCTCACCTGACTTACTCTGTCCCTTCTGTGATTTTTTCTTTTTTTTGACATTGGGTGGAGCCTGCTTCCTCTTAAAGACAGTCACCAGGATGTCTTCCTGAAAAAATAAATACACAAGATTTCCACCTCTGCATCTGCAAGTTTTCTACTACAAGCCCATTTGGCTACTTGGAAAAGCCAGGAGGCTGCCTTCCTCTGGGTGTCCAGACTTTTTGTGTAACGCACAACAAAGCCCCAGAGCTAAGAAAGGGAATCACTTATCCTTTATCCATCCATTTTCTTTACTGATTCTCCTCCCCTACGCACTAGGATAACGTACAATTCACAAAAATCCTCCAACTTTTGGTTGGTCACTCAGTTTTGTTGATTTTCTGCCTTTCGAATCCATCCCCCTCCTTTCCTTTCCACCACCGCTGGCTCCTCTAGTTCAGAGCCTCTTTATCTCTTATCAATACTTTTCCCACAGACCCCAAAGCACTCGCCCTGCGGTCTCTGCCTCCATCCATACTCTTCTCTCTGCTGCCCATCCTGTCACTGCCCTGCTCGCAAACCTTCACTAGCTCCCCATCACCTGCAGATCGATTCTCAACTTTATTCAAGGCCCTTTGCAGTCTAACCCCAGCCTGCTTTGTCTCCAGCCATTCCGTCTTGTTCTGAGATTTAAGCTAGAGAGGCCAACACACGTTTCCCGGACCCTCTGACCTCACTGTTTCCTTTGACTCCCAGTCTAGAATGCCCTGACCTTTCCCTCCTCATTTTGCAGTGCCAGCTTCCATGCCGCCTTCCCAGAGGAGCCCTCCGTCTCTCTGCAGCTCAGCGCCTTGGATTCCCTTGTCCTCTGCCCACTAGAGTGCTTTGGACACACTTCAAGTCTGGCTCCTCTCCCAGTATAGGAGGTGAGCTGTCAAGGACACAGACTCTGGAGCCATCTTGACTCGGGGTGACGCTCAGCTCCACCACTTACCAGCGTTGGTATCATGAGCAAGTTACTTCACCTCCCTGTGATGTGATTTCGTCATCTGCAAAATAGGGGACATAATAGCACCTTCCTCACTGAGTTGCTGGAAAGGTTAAGTGAGATGATGTATTTTAAGCCTCTGAGCACAGTGCTGTATAAGTGTTTGCTAGCGTTGTACTTTGCTAAGTTCACATCCCTCTTCCCAAACTGATGTTGAGCTCCCAGAAAGCAGGGTCTGTCTTACTCCTCTCTGTGTCCCCAGTGCCTTGTACGTAGTAGGTGCTTGGTACCTATTTGTTCAATGAATTGACTTATTATTAGCCTGCCAGTTGCACATTCATCCGTGAGTTAACACAGTAAGCACAGGATCGTCTTCAACGAGTTGTATTCCCCAGAGTGGGTCAGCAGCAGCTTCCAGCCCCTGCGTCTAGACAGGTTTATAAATTCTGTGTATCTGGGTGACTTGGCTGGGGTATTGGGTTCCTCTCAGTCTGCTTTCCTTATCTCTAGGCCCTGTTCTCTGCTTCTCAGACACCCGGTGAATATGGGGTGTTTCTTGTTCTACTTTATCCAGAGGAGCTTTGTAATTCAATACCCTTGTCCTTGGGTTGGAACTGCGTCCTTTCTGTATTGTGAAAGTTTGGCCTCTGTTCGGCATTCAGAACGGGAATATTCCAGGACTTTGGGATGCTGTGACACCTGAATGGAAGGGGGAAAAAAAGAGAAGCCTCAGAGACATAAGAGTGCAGAGGGCAAAAATACCAGCAAGCCAGGCATCGCTTGGGCTCACTTCTTCTGTGTCCTGCTCAGTGATTCCATTCCTGATTGGTTCTGCCAAGAAATAAAGGTAGTCTTTGCCACTCAGGACTTTGCTGGAGAAATGGGTCCCATCATAAGCTCCTCAACGAAAGATGCCGATAGAGAGTTTGGAGAGGGTTTTGTAGAGAGTAACAGGGACCATTCAGAAAGCAGAAGCTGGAACATGTGAGAGAGAAGTCCAGGCGCTGGGATGGGAGAAGGAGCTGCAATCTAGTGACTGATTTCAAGAAAATGGAGGGTGTGGATACAGACATCTAGAATTTTCTACAGACCTGTGCTTCAGCAGAGAAATTTAGGACAGCTTTTAGGCATATGTGGCTATTACTGTGGATGGGAATGGGTGGCGGCTGAGAGTTGTAACATCTTTTCCCTCCAGCCCGGTGGCACTCCTCTGTCAGCAGTGCTCAGGGAGGGCCCAGAGTTGGCTGGGGCAGTGCTGAAAGGGAACAAGCAGGGAGGCTGTCCCTACCAGAGCCCCGTCCCTCTCCCCACTCCCCACCCCCCACCCCCCCACGTCTGCCCTCTTCCTATTCACAGTTCTAGACCAGGAGGACTTGGGCAGGGGCAGAAGTGCTTGGCCTTTGACTCCTCTTTCAAAAAGGGTCAATCCTTCCTTTTGATCTCCTCCCAGAACCCTTCATAGAAGTCCTAGTTCCTAGACTATGACTTCATTTTTTCCTTTCTCTGCCAGATCTACCTTTTCATTGGTTTTTCCATCCCTACTTGTCTTCCTATTTTCCTCCTTCTTCTCCTTTTCCACTTTCTGGGGGCTCCCACTCCCCTCTCTCTTGCAGTTCCTTAGGTGTTGGCCTGGCATGGGGGGGGTGCACTGTGTCATAAGCCAGAGCCTGGCATCTGCCCCCATGCACCACCTGCAGCCCTTAGTGACAGCCGGCATGGGGAACTTTCCTGGCTGGGACAGTCCTGGGGCTCAGCTGGCAAACTGCTTGGAGACCCCCGCCTACCTTAGAAGCTGGGTTAGCAAGGGTCTTAGGTTTAGTTTTGCTTGGCCGTGAGTGAGTTGAAGTATTGCTCTGTAATATCATTTCTTTTTTTTTCCCTTTCTTTCTTTATTTGGCCATGCTGTGTGTTTAGTGGGATCTTCGTTTCCCGGACCGAGGATTGAACCCGGGCCGTGGCAATGAAAGTGCCCAGTACTAATCACCAGACGGCCAGGGAACTCCCTGTAATATCATTTCTTCATTCATTCAACATTACTGTGCACTTGAAGCATGCCAATTACTCTGTAATATCATTTCTTCACTCATTCAGTATTTACTGTGCACTTACAACATGCCAATTACTGTTCTAGCCACTGGGCAGGCAGGAATGTAAACAAGATCCAGTGCCCACCAAGAGCTCACAAGCTAACGTGTAGTCTGCTGCTTTTGTAATGAAATGTAATAGAGTATAAAAAAGGATTAACAATATGAAAAACACTTGGATAATGGAGAAATGAATCCATGCCCCACCCTTCCTCTCAAATGCTGACTCCATCTTGAGTGATCACTTGGGTGTTTGCCATAATATAAACAAATATCGATGATGCCAGGTTATTTTGACTCAGAACAGCAGCCCATTTCCTAGAAAGGAGAACCTCAAGGCAACATAACAGCAATAATCATTAGCCTCTTTCTCCTGAGGTAATCATGCAGGTATCTCTAACCCATATTGGCTTTCAGCAGCTGTGTTTTGACAACTTTTTGTTTGTTTTTTATTTTTATTTTTTATTGAAGTGCTGTACACCGAAACTAACACAACATTGACCACGTTTTATTGAAAGGCAGACCCATCTTTTAGTCACATAAAACCCTCCCAAGAAAAGGGGCCTTCATGGAAATAACGTGGGAGAAGACCTCTCATGAATGATCTCTTTTTAGAAGGGTGGGTGGATAGGAAGATGCAGGAGGACTATAGTTAAAAAAAAAAAAAAAAAAAAAAAAAAGTAGACCTGGAGTTAGAAGAGTAGAGGTCTAGTCCCAGCTGTTCACCAGTTAACCTAATGCCCTTAGGTCTCAGTTCCCTCATTTGTAAAATGGGATAATAACAGTATCCACGTTTTTGGTCACGGTGAGACTTTGATGAGAAAAGGCATATGAAGCAAGTATTGTAGAATGCAGACATAGCTGGGATGATGATGACCAAGATGTTAAAGCACAGGCTGTGTGACATTGGGAAAGTCACTTAGATACTCTGGCTTCAGTTTCCTCATCTTCAGAAGGAGCAAATCCCATAGGATCAGTTGGAATTCTGTTCAGCAACAGTTCTTACGTTTCTTGAGTATCTTCTGTGTTGGTGCCACACTGAGAATTCAGAGCAGGATGAGGCTGGGTCCTCACTCTCCAGAAGCTCACCATGGGGGAAGGGGACAGACACACACACTGATGACTCTTCTTTTGAGAAGACATGGTCTCAAAAAGCATAGAGGTTCATGGGTGTAAGTGTTCAGGGCAGGAGGGTCCTGGAGAGCTTGGTAGGGAGGGAGTGTTTGGGCTTTGAAGGGTGAGTAGAGAGGGATTGTCTTCCCCTGTTGAGAAACATTTATCCTCAGGATAAAGGCCAAACTCTTCAGCTAAGCACAGCAGGTTCTTCATGATCTGGCCCAGCGCCCTTCTGCTGCTTGTCTACCATTTGCCCCTTGCACTGTGGTATTTTCAGTTTCTAAAAAATCTACCAAACCTTCTCTTGCCTTCCACCATCTTTGCACTTGGCAGTTCTTTTGGCCTTCTCCCTCTGCTGGGGGGGCAGCAGAGTTGATAAGCAAGGCACTAGGGTCAGACTGTACGGTCCATCTTAGCTTTGCCACTTTCCAGACAGTGGGACCCCTGCCTTGTTACTTAATCTCTTGGTGAGTCAATGTCCTCATCTGAAAAATGGGGATACAGGACAATAACAGTGCTATCTCAAAGGGTGGTTGTGAGAATTAAATGAGGTAGTAAATGAAAAGTACTTGCAGCCGGAGTCACAGGAACCATTACATAATTATGAGCAGTTGTGATGAATATTCAATGCCTGGCTTGCTTCTACTTGTATTTAAGGTCTTAGGTTAGTCATCACCTCCTCTGGGAAGACTTTTCCTACACAGGCTAACCCCTAAGGCCACGTTTTGAGCTCCCACGGGTATCACCTCTTCTACCAAAGCACCGACACCAGTCATCTTTCGGTATCCCCACCAGATTGCAAACTCCATAGGATAGGAGCCCGTGGATTGTGTTGGCTGCTGGAAGGGACGCCTGGTAGGCACTCCGTCCCGCCCCGGGACTGACCCTGGGAGGGCGCAGAGCCGTGGGGGAAGGTAGGTGACCAACACGGGCTGGGTCTGCGCCCTAGGGAGAAAATGCAGCTTGACGAGTCTGGCGAGTGCGGGACCCCGCCCCGGCTCTTTCCCCAGCCGGGCCTCAGCCCCGCCCCCGCGCTGCCCCTGCCGGCGCTACTGGCCTGCGCGGTCCCCACCCTCCCCGCCTCCAGCGGGGCGGGCCCCGGGCTTATTACACTTGCGAGAAGCACCGCGCCGAGCCCGCCACCAACGCCGCTGAGGGATGCTGCGCTCCACGTCCACAGTCACCCTGCTCTCGAGCAGCGGCTCCAGCGCTCCCGGGGCGCCCAACAGGAGGGTGAGTAGCTGCTGTCCCGCTTCCTGTCCAGGCCGCCCGGCTGTCTGGGGATGGAGACGCACGGAAACCGGTCCCTTGGCCCTGACACCCCACCTGGATTCAATTTTAGGTCCTGTCTCAGCTCTGAACGAGACCTTTCTTTTGTACGTCCCAGAGGCGCCGCACTGGCTCAAAGGGCTTAGGGGACTTTAGGGAATTCCCAGAGATTTCCTCCCCTTCCTGCCTCGCCTATCAAGCCAAGTGTATTGGCACCAGTTTAAAAAGCAAGGGAATCTTTCTGCCTTGTCCGTATCTTGAGACTCAAAGGTAATGAATGTCTTTAACACCCAAACTTTCCTCCTTCCAGTGATGAAAAGAAAGGGCCACTTGTCCCCACTCATGATAGAGTAACACTGATTTGGAGTGCGCTTAATCTAGGTAGGCTTCATTTTTATCAATACAAAGTAGAAATTAGCTGCTGGCCACCTAGGAGCCCAGTTGTGGGACTTGGGTTTATGCAAACTGCTTTCTTCTTTCTGATTTAAGTATTGGCACAGTGGGCACCATCTTCACCTAGGTTGCCCTTTGGAAGTGATGTTTCTTTGCCATCTTTGTTGCATCTTTTCTCATCTCTCCAGATGCTCTGTGAAAGAAATGCTAGCCACATCGTTCCCATTTCATATCTCTTCCAAGACTCGTACCTCAGAGCATACTGCCAGGGCTTTCGTTTGTGCCTTTTTGGTTCACCTGTTCATTATGATGTTCAGTACTCATCATCTGGGTGAGTACTTTTCTGTGGTTGAGACTTCTCTCATCATATTTCCCCTAGGTTTAGCTAAACAAGTAGGCAAGTCCAAGCCAGGGCCCCCTTTGGGACTCCTGTTTTCTAGACTTGTAGACGTGCTTGTTTGATTTTGTGTACCTCAACCAAGAGACTAGCAGTTGTCTTCAATGCTGTTTTTCTTTAGCTCTGGAAGAAAGACTCTGTGTTACTCCTGGTGATGGGTTGTGTTGGCTGGGTTTAGGACATGGGTTCAGATATGTGCACGTGCACCACTTAGGGCTGACAGAACTCTGGTTGTCCAATCATTAGCTTCATAAATAAAGATCCCCATTAGGTCCAAGTGGGTTTCCAACCACAATCCCAGCCTTACACCGAGATGGGTGTTTGCCTTTTTTTTGGGAAATCCTTCTCAGTTGGAACATAATTATGACTGAGAAAGAATGAAGTCACTGAAAAGCTAGCCCTGAGCCTGGACAGCGTCATACATGGGACCAGATTGCATTAAATTCTCTAGGTCCCCCTCCAGAGTGGGTACGAGTTGGGTGGCTAGAGTGATAATGGGTGGATGAAATGTGACTAGTATAGTAGGTAACTTTTCTGAAGATTTTTTTTCTCAAATATTTACTTTCAAGTATTTCTGTAGTTGTAAGTGCTGTGGTGTCTGGCACAATGAGCACACTACTGAGAAGGCTTTGCTCTTTGAGTAAGACAACTGAAATACTTTGGTCTGAAGGGGTCTGCAACCTGAATCAGACCCTGTAGGGCTGCTCTTAGCACATGGGTAGGTTCTGCAAAGAAGATATCTAAAGTTTCTAGGGTCCCCTTTATGACTTCCAGCTCTGCTCAGGATTTGCAAATAGCACAAGTACTGTGTGTATGTATGTGTAAACTATGATCTTTGATTAATTGATTTATTAAGCCATGTTTATAGATCTGTGTGATGCAGGGCTAGATATTGGGGTCCACTCCAACTGTGGGAGCAGACATTGTCACAGACTACCATATGCAAAGTGATGGTTGTAATAGTGGGGTAGAGTGTTGACAAGCTTGTGTAGAAGCTAAAAGAAAAGGCTCTTCTTGAAGCATCTGAGGAAGGCCTCCCTCTGTAGGAGACGTGTGTTTAGTCTTGCAGGATGAGTGGGACTTTGTAAGGCAATTGACATCGTTGAGATACTGAAAAAAGGAAATATGATTCTTCTGAATGGAACTCTTGGCATATACCGTATCACAGTGGTGTATTGGACCTGCTTTAGGGCAAAACACTTATTTTTTTGGAAAAACAAGAACAGGATGCCTTGAAAATAAAATTGTAGACCAAACAAGTGAAAAGCAAAAAAGTGTTCCCTAAGTTGAAAGTTTTTCAATAAACTCTGTATCGTTCTGTCTTTCCTCTCAGATATTGGACAAGTGATGGTCTTGAACAGTAACAAGTTAGCCATTAAAATAACATTTCTGTTTCATCCAAAGAGCTTACCAAATTAGGGACTGCAGGGGAACCAGGATGTTTTGATCCAGGCATTCAAGCCAACCAGAAATGGCGCTGACAGCTGACACTGAGCAGGGAGTTCTCTGAGTCAGCCACCAGGGTGGTATGGCCAGACCAGACTGTCACTAGTTATCCTTTGTTCAGTAGCTGCCACCTACAATTTGTACTTACTTCTTATCTGAAATCTCTCAAGGAGAAAAAAAAAAACAGGTGGGAGAGGAATTTCTGTCAGCTGATAAACAAAGCTCTGAGAGGCATTTGTGGATGCCAACCAGCAGGGGTTATAAAATTAAAAAAAAAAAAATCTGCCTTCCAACCAGTTGTGCACTAAAAATAGTTTTATCTATGGCAACAGCAGGAAGATAAATTGGCTGGAGGAGAACCATAGACAGGTTGATGACCTTGGAGAATAAACGTTTTTTAAAATATTGACATCGCTTTGTGATTTGGAAAGGAATTTTGTAAATGCAGTTAATCCCACTGAAGGAGACTTTGCAGTGAAAGGTCAGTTGTGTGGCCAGGTTGCGTGCTTTGGGGGAAAGGCATTTGTTGCTTTGTGCAGCCAGATGTATTTGGTTGAGCTGTTCAGCGAGGGTGGTGTGAGATGATAGACTTGTCAAGGGTTCCCCCAGCACCATGCTCTGTCGATAATAAGAGACTGTTGGCTACCGTTACTGGTATTGTGGCCCCTCAGTGGCACATAAAAAACAAAACCCAACCCAACAAGGCCACAGGGATAGGACTGTCTCGTGGCCTGCTTTTGCCAATATTTCTTTGTATTTGGCGAAGGCTTCCTCCGTTCAAAACTGGAATGGGCTGCTCAGTCATTACTTCCTCACTCTTCCTGGGTCCCGTTTCTGTCTGATAGGCTCAAAAGAAAGAATTCTCCTTAGCTGGCCGGTGAACAGGTCAGACAGGTGTTCACCTCACTTCCTTTTCCTTTCCCAGAAACATCTATGTGCATAACTTCTGTATCATCCTATGGGGCTCTGAGGAAGGGACACTGGGCATTGTGGGACCTCAGCGTCTGGTGGAAGGAAGCTGGCTGCAGCATCCCCCAGGGAGGGGATGGGCAGGGGGCCCGCTGTACTCAGAAAACAGTTGGCTGCTCCCCTGGGACCTCCTGAACCCAGTTGAGGGGTTTTAGCCAAAAAGCCTCTGCCACTAAGAATTGATAGTTGTAGGCTCGGGAAAAAAATGTCCCGACTTCTCTGCTTTGGTTCACCCATCTCGCTGTGTCACATGTAGGATGAAGGGGACCCGAGTTCTGGGGATCCTTAAGGAAACCTGAGACCCGGAGGCTGGGTGTTACCACTGAGCTTCTGGTCACTTAGGAAACCCTTTCAGGTCAGCCTCAAAAATCGTAGAATTGAGTGCAGGGAGCTGTGGATCCCGGGCCAACTAACTAGAGACCAAGTTGAAATGTTTCGATCTAAAATATAATACTTTCAGTGATAACGTGTGTTACGGTCTTCTTGCTTCCTGCAGCCGTCTCTCTCAGCCGAAAACTGTCCTGATAGATATCCCCCAGCACACAGAATAGTAGCACAGAGGTATTTACCTCTTTCCCTCCTTAGAAGAGTGATATTTCCTAAATGTTAGTCACCCTGTTGACTGTTCTTTGTCTTTTAAGGCCAGAGTGATCCCTCTAAAATGCAGTTACCTAGCTCCTCTACTTCAAGACCCCCCTCAGTCTTGTACCCCCAGGAACAAGCACAAACCCCCTTAGTTTAGTACCCAGGGCCTTCTGATCTGGCCTTTGCCCTCCCCTTCCCCCTCCTCTTGCATACTCTTTGCAGATGTCCCAAATTACTTGCTATTCCCCAAGCTTTTGATGCTGTTCCTCACCTCTGACAAAGGGTCAGCTCCTGCAGGAAGTCTGCTCTGAACCCCCTCTTCCGTGTTCCCCTAGAGGCCTGTGCACCCCATCATTGCTCCTACCTATGATTAACTACTTGAGAAGGTTTCAGGACCCTGCCTCCCCAAGCCTGGTGTAATAGGTGCTTAAAAAGAAGAGTGTCACCAGGGTCCTCAAACAGCCACACTTAACTCTGAGCTGGCAAACGGGAAAACAGGAAGAGAAGCTTGGGATGAAGCCAGCCCGTGACCTCTGGCCCACCTGGGCAGGAAGCAGGTGCCCTGTGGATGGGAGTGTCGGCCCAGGTGAGGAGTTTGACAGCTCTGGGAAGGCCTCCAAATATTCCAGGTGCTTCATCCTGTTGTGCTGTCAGAGTTTCATTCCTTTGGTTAAGTGAGTGGCTCTCTACTCTGGTTATGCATGGAATTCCGAGAAGCTTAGAATACCTCTGCCCAGGCCCCAGCCCAGACCCTCTAAATGAGAACATTGGAAAGTAGAGAATAACATCAGCGTTGTTTGGGCAGCTCCCCGGGTGATTCTAACATGTGGCCGAGGATCCAGGGTTGCTCTCCCAGACAGCTTTCTTGGAAATGCAGACAGTCCTGGGCCTGTGTTCTGAAAAGTCCCTTTGCCTTGGTGGAAGGGCAAGGTGTGTGGGGGGGGGGGGGGGGGGGGGAGGTCAGGGGGGAGGAGTCATAACACGCCAGGTCACACTGGTGTCTGTGTGTGTTCGTACCTGTGTTTTTCTCTCTGGGTCTTGGCATTCGGGGCACATGGTGAGCCTGGTACAGATGAGCCAGTCAGAGCAGGAAGGAGAAGTCACCATCCTCCTACTTATGAATTTTGTCTGGAGTCAGCCCTGACACAGAAAAGGGGGTTCCAGGACACTTTATACCGCCTGGAAGAAGCGTCCAAGTATGTAGGTCAAGGGTTGGCAAGCTACAACCCCATAGTCAGATCCAGCCCTCGACCTGTTTTGTATACTCTGAGCTAGAAATGGTTGTTACAGGGCTTGCAGACTCTCAGTGTTTACTATCTGGCCCTTTACAGAAGAAGTTTGCCCCATCCTGATGTAGATAATCAGTTCAGGGCCAAAGCCTACTTCAAAGGAAGAGGCCTGCTTCAGACGGGGCAGGCCCTGTTCCACCTGTGTATTCCAGAGATTTTATGCTTGTGCTTAGCAGAGGGATTGTGGCGTCCGTCCTCCCAGCTACAACCTTAGTGGCCACACCTTCTGTTGTTAGGCGGAGCTGGGCAGGGACCCACGGTCACAAAGTGGACTAGGCCTGAGGGAAGTGTAAATGCACTTGGCTCATTTCCTTAGGGAAATCCATGTTTGTAAACTGATGAGCAAACCCGGCACCTCGCTAGGTCATCTTCACCCCTTTTTAATTGAGAGGGACAGTTTTCCCTCAGGTGAGCCCAGGTACTTGAAGCTGAGAGCATGATGGTACGTGGATCCCAGAATCCCCCCTCCATGGGGACCAGCTTTCTGCCTCCACAAAGGGGGTCAGAAACAAGTCCCCAGAGGCCCGGCTTTGCTCCTGGTTGCCCTGATTGCAGACAAGGGCTCGGTTGTGTATCTTCTTGTGGAAGAGGCTTGAATGCTCGCTGCCTCTGCCTTGCTATTCCTCCCATGGGGGTTGGTTTTTGAAGAAAGTGGAAGGCTCTCTGGGGAGTTTCAGGTACATTCTCCTTACCGTGTTTTAGTTCAACCTAAAAAGAAACCCACACTGATATTTACTGAGCAGGGCCTATTACATGTTGATACTATGCTGAGCGCTGTAAGGGCTACAGAAGCAATTAAGGTACAAAGCCTACATGGGAGCCCTGTTTCCCCCTCTCCAGTCCATGTTGTTGGGTGTGGAACATGAGAGGAGGTACTCAATAATTGCTATTGAATCACTGAACCCTTCCTCCAGAAATTTAAATGGCTCCCCAATGTCTTCCATTAGAGGCCTTGCTTTGCCATTAGGCATTTGTAGCTTGTCAGAGTTTGGTCCCTACCTGTTTGTCCATTTTCCTCCCCCACTGTTGCTCAGGCTGCAGGCCCATTTACCATTTTCAGAACATGCCAATGTCTATGCCTTTGGCCAGCCTGGAATGAATGCCTTGCCTGGTAATTGTCTGTTGTTATTCTGATGATGGATTCTCCCAACCTCACTGACCCAAGCAGTCCTTTCTCTCCTTCTATACCCAGCTCAAATGTCATCTCTAGGAGCCTTCCGACATACTTCCACCTCCAGTTAAGATGATTGTTCTCCTTCCTATATTCCCAGGGTAAAAAAGACGACTTACAGAGTACTTGATATGTACCAGAAACTGTTCTAAGCCGTTTTCATTAGTTTCTTCATTAGTTTATTTAATCCTTGCCACAAGTTCAACAGAGTGGGTCTGCAGTATTGTTAGCTGTGTTTTACAACTAAAGTAACTGAAGCAATAAAGATTAAGTAGCTTTCCAAAGGTTTCATAGCTAGTAGGTGTCAGAACCAAAATCGGAACCCAGAAGTGCAGTTGCATCGTGCCTTAACCACAAACTACCCTGTCTCTCCCAATATTATGTTGGTTATACCAAGTGCTCTTGTTTGCCCTTTGTGGGTGTGTTTCTGCATTATGAGCCTCTATGGGCATGGCTGTTTCTTTTCCATATTAGTACCCTCATAGCCCTTAAAAGTATTTTACAAGTAGTGGGTGCTCAGTACTTGAAGTACACTAAGTCCATTTCCTGCTTTTGATGCACTGGAAGGGACCCTTTCTTGTAGGGATGGCTGGTCCAGCAGTAGTGTTCAAGGTAAGTAAGATTCAGCTCTCCTCGAAGTTCAGAACACAGGGCTGAGCCAGCTGCCGTGGGAACCCCTGGGAATAAACTACCTTACCTGCCTCTCAGGTACTGTCCAGCCTGGGCTGCTCTAGGTATTATGTACCTGAGTGTCAGGAAATCATGAAGGTCAGCGTTCTCAAAGGCTCAGAGAGATAAGCAACACTGCCTTGCCCTTACTCAGTGGGACATTTTCCCACGGGGAGATTCCTGAGAGTGAATGACTAAAGGGAAGTAAACTACTGCGTCAACCTATCGGATGCGTTCAGGGGTTACTTAGTGCTTCTGTAAAGAAACTCAGAGTACTTTTTAGACCTTTGGGATGTTCTCTTTGCTGCTCCTGAAGCAGTCCTGTGGGTCTAGGAAGGATTGATCTCTCTCTCTCTCTCTCTCTCTCTCTCTCTCTCTCTGTGTCTGATATAGTTGCTCTCAATCTTTATTATTGCTATGACTACTATGATTTTTAATTTAAAAACTTACACATACTTGGAACAGGTGTAGACATGGCAGAAATCCCACTTTCCAAAGATCACCACCACTACCACCAGCAGCAGCTGGCTGTGTTTCCTTAAAGACATTTTTTTCCTCCCACAAATCTATACAAATTATCAGATTGTATTTAAAAAACAAACATGGGGTTATTGTTAACATTTTTCCCCCAGCACCTTTCTTTTTTTCACGTGACAGTACATTTGACCATCTTATTAGGAAGGGTCTGATCCTGTTCCAAGCTGGGTTGGGATTGCATCTGTATAGTCAGTCCATCTGTGGACCAGCACTGATTACAGAATGCAAGCACCACGTGGAATCCATGCCTTACTGCTTCCATAAAAGCACTTCTAATGACAAGAGTAAACACTCTGCACAGGGGCCTGGGTGTAGCCACAAGCACCTGCTGCACCTGCTGCACCTGCCAGATAGCTTTGAAGTCAAATGTTTATCTTACATGTTCATTTTATTTTAATTCATTATCTATCACCAGGTAAAACTGATAGTTTAGAGACATGCATTCTCTTTATCCTGCGTCTTTGCGTACCGTAGGGCATACGTGGCTCGGGGAGACTTACAGGAAGTGTGTTGAGGAATATCGGAGTTCTGAGTAGACAAATAAAGAATTGTCTCAATCAGGGGAAGGGACTTCTCATTTTGAGTGATTGGACCCATGAGGTCCCTTCTGGGCCTTGTCTTCAGGTTTTTGGTTTATTCTGAAAATTATTGTCATTAGGGATTACCCCCGTAGGGCAATCAGCCTAAAAAAAGGTATCACTTGCAGTACTAATACCCATTAGATCCGTTGACCAAATTGCTTAGTATTATAGAAATCAGAGCCGGGAAGCCAGTTAAGCCTATATCATCATTTTGGAGCTTGTAGGATGATGATAATATCTAGATAATAATAAAAATATCTAACACTGATAGAGGCTTACTGTGTGCCAGGCATGTTCCTTTACCTGCCTTTTACCCTTGAGATTCAGAGAGATTAAATAGTTTGCTCATAATCAACACAGCCTAGTAGGTGTTGGAACCTGTGTATGTGCGTGTGCACCTGTGTAGGTATGTACATGTGTGCGCATACTGTGTGTGTGTGTGTGTGTGTGTGTGTGTGTGTGTGGGTGTGTGTGATGTGGTGCAGGAGAAGAGCCCTTCCTTTTCTCTGCAAAATTGTGCTGTGGCTCAGATCCTGCCTACCAGACAAGATTATTGAGCATCACAGACTTGGATTACCTGCCTGGTGTGGGTTACACTCTGATGTGTGTGCAAATGCCAGCTGTTTTCAACCAGTCCAAGTGGCCTGCAGTCAAAGTGTTACCTTTCTCTGGAGGCCCTCGAATTCCCATCAGTGTCCTGGATGGTCAGCTAAGAGAGCTACGTGCCGGGACGGCTTGGTTCCTCTTTGGCCAGCATGACTGGCGATGAGCTTTGAAGGTTTATTGCAAAGTTGGCCATGTGTCAGGCCACGTCTCACCCTGGGGTCACTGGACTCAAAGCTTGCCCAGAGGAGAGTGAGGATGAAGAAGGATCTTGAAACCAAATCACATGGCTGAAAGAACTGGGGTTGTTCAGTGCAGAAGAAAGGAGGTTCAGGCCTGTGGAGAGTCAAAGGGAATTCTGTGGCAGTCCCCGAGGGCACCCTGGGTCCATTAGGTAGGAGTTCTGAGGAAGAACTTGTAAGTTCATTATCAGGAAGCTAGAGGTGTCAGGTAGCAAAATGGGGTGCCTCAGAGGGAGGCAGTGGTGTGTGTGGAAGCGCTGATGTGTCCCAAATGTGCTCTCACCTGTACATGGAAAATGTTACCTTCAGGCTGGGTGTCCACCTGCCAGGAGCACTGTTGGGTTAGGGGGTTCCTTCGTAGGCTGGCAGGTTGGCATTCAAAGGTCTTTTACAATCATATCCAACCCTGGGCTTCTTGGATGCAGGGTACTTTTGCCCAGAAGCTGCCCTGAGGACCAGTGCAGATCTGTGACCCTGCAAACCAGGTTGGGGGGTGTATTAGTTTGCTAGGGTTGCTGCAAAAAGGTACCACAAGCCAGGTGACATAAGCAGCGGCAATGTATTGTCTCACGGTTGTGGAGACCGGAAGTCCAAAATCAAGGTGTCAGCAGGATTGGTTCCTTAGGGGGGCTGTGAGGGAAGGGTCTGTTCCAGGCCCTTCTCCTTCGCATGCTCACATGGTGTTCTTCTTGTATGCGTGTCTGTCTCCCAATTTCCCCGTTATATAAGGACACCAGTTATTTGGGATTAGGACACACCCTGATGACCTCATTTTAACTTCTGTAACCTCTATAAAAACTATTTTCAGATAAAAGTCACATTCTGAGGTGCTAGGGGTTAGGACTTCAACATAATACATTTTAGGGGGACACAGTTCAACCCATAACAGGGACAAGCAGTGCTCTCATGAGTGCAGTTGGCTGTGGGCTGGGCACTCTGGGTGCTGCTTTGGCCCTCTGGGGTTTTGTTGTTGTTTTAATGGTAGGATCACTTCTCTCTGGAAAATGTCACAGTAGGACCAGGCTGTGACAATAGGATGAAATAAACACGATGTGGCGTTAAGTACATTGTCATTGTTGTGCAACCATCACCACCGTCCATCTCCAGAATCTTTTCATCTTTTGGAACTGAAACTCCATACCCATTAAAGGATAACTCAGCCCCTGGCAACTGCCATTCTGCTCTCTGTCTCTATGAATTTGACTACTCTAGGGACCTCATGTAAGTGGAAGCATATTGGATTTGTCCTTTCGTGCCTGCCTTATTTCACTGAGCATAACGTCCTCAAGTTTCCTCCATGTTGTAGCATGTGTCAGATTTCTCTTCCTTTACAAGGCTGTATAATATTCTGTTCTATGTACGTACCACATTTTATTCATTCATGCATTGATGGAGATTTGGGATGTTTCTACCTTTTGGCTGTTGTGAATAATGCTGCTGTGAACATGGGTATATCGACTTTTAAAAAAATGTTGTGATTGAACATGTACATGTCTGTTATAGGAAAAGCCAACACAGAGTCAAGTAGAAAGCACCCTCCTACCCCATCACCACTGTGTATAGTTTGGCCTCTATCCTTCTAGCTGTATTTTGGCCTATGGATGTGAAATCAGATCGTTCTGTACTGTCACAGAACATGAGCCATTTAAAAAAAATGTTTGAACTCTGTGAAACTATTCAGTAGTTTCCCAAACAAGGAAAACATAAAACATAAGCAGTGAGGTGATGAGTGCCTGTGATGGGCCAGGCAAAGGCTGGTCTTACCGCAGCGTCCCCTGTGAGATTGGTACCGTCATCACCATTGCTAAGTAGGGGAAAGAGGCTCTGAGAAGCCCCAGGTCATCTGGCTGCTGCAATTGCAAATGCAGGTTCATAACAGGCCTCTTCTCTCGTCTCTCTTAGGCAAATGTCTGCAGACTACGGCTGACCGTACCTCCTGAGAGTCCAGTGTCTGAGTCAAGTGGAAAGAAGGTTGAAAGAAGAGAGAAGGTAAGCCATCTCTGAAGCGAAGCCCTGACTGGTTCCCATCTTTGTACTCTTTTTCATTTTAACCCCTTTTCCTGCCATCCTCCATCCAGGCTATTCACAGAGCCTGCATGTCAGCAGCTGTGTGATGAAAGGCCCTCTTGCACTTGCCCCCCATCTGCCATCTTCCCAGAAGTCAGGCTGCTTTGCTGCCTCCTGTCCCTGCTCTTGCTTCTTGGTGAATGTAGGCTCTGTGTGGCCTTGAGGCTCCAGGAGTGCTGGCCTTAGTGACGGGTGCTGTGGCTGGGAACGTGTTGTTCCTGAAAGAGCCTCATCCCGTTGAGTCAAAGGGCCCATTGTGAGCTGCCCCTGAGCCTTTCTCTGTGGCTGGAGCTGGAGGCCCAGCTCACATGGTGGAGGGGTTGCCTGGAGAGGAACAGCCCAGCAGCAGCTCTGCCGCGGCAAGGGCACCCGGCTGCAGGGAGGAGTTGCGCAGGCGTTTTTGTGCCAGCTGCTGTGCTACACGCTGGGCCACAAAGATAGCTCTGACCTTGGCCTTGCCTTGAGAAACTCGTAGTTTTGCAGGTGAGACAGACGTAAGTAAACCAAGATGACGTGATCGTTCGAGTGTTAGGCTCCAGAAATGTAAGCAGGGCTCTGGGAACATGGAGAGTTGGGCCATATCAAAGGACCCAGAAGCCTGTTTGAAAGGGCTCTCACTGGTTAAAATGGAAAAATTTCAACATTAAAAAGAATTAATGACAGTGAGGAGCCGTGGCACATTGAATAATAAAAAAACCTCATGGATTTATAGTAATAATCAGAGAGAGAGATTCAGAGAGAGATTATAAAAGGGAAAGCTGTTCTTTATATGACATCGGCTGATAAATTTAGAAAATCTCTGCTTTGTAACCCCCAGGTCAGGTCATCAATGAATGCAAATGCTAATTGGTGGAAGATTACTGTGGAGCAGTATTTTCATGTGAGCTCAAGAGTATTAGTACCTCACTGATCACTTACTGACTCTAAAGGTACAACATGCCACAAGAGGGTAGCCAGTAGCTCTACCAGGTGATCCGATTCAGCATTATCAATAGTGGGCAGCCTGGTATTATGTGACTTCTGATGTGATACAATTCAGAAGTAAACAATGTTACCAGTAATATTCATGCCAAACTTGTTTAATTGAATCTAGTAATAAGGACACAGAAAAATCCAAAATGTGGGACTGTCTACAAAAAATTAGCCAGGCTCCCTTAATAAATTCAATGTTATTTAAGAAAAATGAGAATCTATTGGAGATAAAAGGGACTAGAGAGACTTAATATCATTATAACGAATTAAACCTTAATTAAATCCTGTTTCCCAAAAAAAATCTATAAAAGATATATTGGGATAACTATACAGTTTTGAATATGAACCCATATATTACATATTATCGAATGAATAGTACTTTTCTTACTTGTGGTAATGGTACATTGGTTACGTAGTTCATTCTTCCAACTTCTCTGTACCTTTGAGCATTCTCCAAAGAAAAAGTTTGTGGGTAAAATCTCAGAACCAAAGAGAGCGGGAGTGGTCAGGCTTTGGTGGCCTGTGTTGCTGGGGGAAGGGGTCCCCTTCTGCCCTCACCAATCCCCTCCCTGTCCTTCCTTTCAAAGCTGATAGATTGGTCAGAGAAGTGGCCCTGGGCTGTGCCTAGGGGTTCATGGGCAGCTTAGCACATGGGGAATCAGAACGAGTGCTTGCTGGAGAAAGGGGCCCAGGCTGGGGTGAGTGACAGGACAGGGGCCCCATAGGCATGGTAGGCACAGTGGGAAATTTGGTCTTTGGGAGTTATACCCGCGCTGCACGCCTGAGGAGATGTTTGTGAGGGGCTTCTGGGCGCCGACACTGGGACAGTGGGTGATGTGAGGCACCGGAGGGCATGTCCCTGCACAAGAATAGTCAAGTATTCCCGAAGAAAGAGGCAATGTGTTCTGTGTCACAGGTGCATTGGTGACCACGTTGTGTACCGATTTGCCTATTGGTCTTGAACAGTGCTTTTCAAACTTTTAAGAGCAATTAGACCCTCCTTTTTTTTTCTTTGTTTTTTTTTTTTTTGATCAAAACGTCATCCTGAACCAGGATGTAATCCAGGTGAAAGTGGTGCTGGTGGGGGACAAAGTCCTTCCAGTCTCCCTGCACCCTACACCTTCCTGCCTGGGAACTCAAGGGGCGTGCGGAGAAATGCTGGGGGAGAGGATGCGCCAGTATGCTTCTTAGACTGGGGGGACCAGGTGTGCTTCCTGAGTGCCCATCTTTTCTCACTGCAGAAGAACTGGGGTAGAGAGGAGGAGAGTGCAGCTGGCTGTTACCCCAGAACCGAAGTCCTTGGGTGGTGGCCGCACTTGAAGGTCCTGATGGTAACTGTGAGGCTGTTCTGGGTGATTTCGTCACCATGTCCTAGCCAGGTGCCTGGTCTTGAGTCATTGGGAGCCAGAGGCAGGCACCAGCAAGGAGGCCCTGGGGCTGCCAGCTCCTCTGATGTGCCTTCGGTGTGGCTGCCCCTCTCTGTGACATCATACGTAGCCCGCAAAACCGCAAGATGCCGGGAACGCTGGTGAAGTGACTTTGGTTCCTTTGGAGGGGTCTGCGGCGTGCAAAGGCGGGGTTTGGCGCTCGCTCGGATGTAGAAGCTGTAAATGGCCCAGTGGGTTGCTGATAAAGTGAACTTTCTCAGAGGGTTTCCAGGGCCCTGTTAGAGCTTCAGCCGGCTGAGGGCAGGACTGGGCCTTGTTCTTTTTCACAGTCGTGGAGGATGCTTAGTGTCTTTTGAGGACCTAAGGATGCCATGGGGCAGCTGGCCACACACAGACACCACTGCCAGCTGGGCCATTCTGTCTACTGGCCCCAGATGATCAGGAAGAGGAATTACAGTGGAGCAGGGGGAAGGGTGTAGCAGGTGGTACAGGTTGCCCAGCTTCAGGATGGGGTGTTTGGAGGCTTCTGGAGGTAATTACAACAGAGGCAGCGTCTCTCTCTGGAGTCATGGGTTCCTTGGGTGGATGTGGACGGCTTCCTGCTCCTAAGGCAGATGCCCAGCTGCCTGCTTCTCTTTGTCTTTCTCTTAAGGAAGATCCCACCTGCCCCGAGACTGCTTTCCCCAGTCCACGGATGGCTCCCAGACACTTTGTTTCTCTGCTGTTAGTTTCCTCATCTTTCAAGTAGGCACATTGAAGTCTAGCTGCAGAGAGTAACTGAGCTAGTATATGCAAAGGTCCCACCACAGTGTCTGGCCTGTAACACTGATTAGAGAGGCGATGACTTAATGCCAAATTGCTTCCCCTTTTTTGTCAAACCCAGTGGCCCTGGTTCTTTGCTTTTCTCCCCTGTCCCCCCTGGAGAAGTCATTCTCCTTCCTGAAACTGCATCTCCTCCTCCCTTTTGGGCTGTGCCTGCTGCATCTTTTCTGATGTTATGATGTCCTCCTCTGAGCATCCCTCTGCCAATATACCTGGGTCTCGCCTCCTCTCTCTGCACAAACCTTACCTCAGAGAACTCCTCCATACACAGGTTGGCCGCTTTCGGGAGGATGCACACCCTGTACATCAGCTTTGCTCTCCCGAGTCCTGTCCTGCTGGTGGCTGAGTTGGTGTTCATTGTTCTCTGCGTGGTGTTACTTTTATGGACAGATATTTTATTGCTGTATTACCATTACTTTAGTATTTAAAAGTATGAAATCTGGATCATTTATGAGTCTCTGCCCAGCCACACTCAGTTTATCCAAGTCTCCTCACCCTTCAAGACCCTACTGAAGGCCCGCTTCCCCACGACCTTCCTGGACTGCCTGTGCTTGGGTGATTATCCCCTCTCTTGAGCTGCAGGACACCCAGGCTACCCTCTCCCTTGGCACCTAGCCATCTGCTGCTAAGCACTCCACATATGTATACATACATACTCCTGCCACATCCGTGTACAACTTGTCCATATATACACACACTTAACAATGTGCAGTCTTTTCATTTTGCCCACAGTTGGCGCTTAGTGCGTGACTGTGGATTATGGTGATTCAGTTTTGTGTTAGTTTCCTTGGGCTGCCATAAAAAAGTTGCACAAACTGGGGGGCTTAAACAGCAGAAATTTATGGCGTCCCAGTCTTGGAGGCTGAAAGTCCGGGATCATGGTATCCGCAGGGCTACGCTCTCTCTGAGGGCTCCAGGGAAGAATGCTTCCTTGCCTCTTTCCGCTTCTGGCGGCTGTTGGCAATCCCTGGCTGTGGCAGCATCACTCCAGATTTACATGCTGTTCTCCTTGTGTGTGTTTGTCTCTGAATCCAAGTTGTCCTCTTTTTGTAAGGACACTAGTCATATAGGATTAGGTCTTAACTCCAGTGACCTCTTCTTAACTTGACCCTGTCTCCAAATAAGGCCAAATTCTGAGGTACTGGGGAAGGGGGCTCCAACGTGCTCTCTATTTGCAGGACACTGTTCAACCCATGATAAGTTTCTTTGTGGAATATTATCACCTTAAATTGTATTAACAACTCGGGCAAATGAGCAATGGACTTTTATTTGTATATTAAACGTCATTAATTATATGGAAGAGGAAATGCTGATTAGTTTGTAGACACAAATGTCGTGTTGAGGGATTGATGACATGTTTATTAAATTGTTGAACATTAAAATTAAAATTGGTAGTAGATAATTGTGGTTTTTTTTGCAATATGCGGGCCTCTCACTGTTGTGGCCTCTCCTGTTGCGGAGCACAGGCTCCGGATGTGCAGGCTCAGCAGCCATGGCTCACGGGCCCAGCCGCTCCACAGCATGTGGGATCTTCCCGGACCGGGGCACGAACCCGTGTCCCCTGCATCGGCAGGCGGACTCCCAACCACTGTGCCACCAGGGAAGCCCGGTAGTAGATAATTTTGAAATTAAACCCCTATCATTTTCAAAGAACTTTGTGAATGTATGTATCCATATTCCTATCCAAATCTATGTGCAAATATTCTTATGCACACACAGATACACACATACACAGAGAAGTAAGAGATAGAACCAACACCAGTGTTGAATCAGGGTCTCACTGCATAGTTGAATTTTAGAGAATACGATCTGAGCTCTGCCTATTCGGAGGCTGTGCGATGGTGAGGTGTTTCCAAAGTGACAAAGTAGCTTGAAGTGTATAATATTTTAATTAGCTATTAGCATCCTTCTGTCATAGATGTCCTTTAGTGACTTGTGTTTTTAAAGAAGTTGTTTCTCTCTCGATCTTGGAGAACCCTGAGTGAGGGAGAGCGGATATATGTGTATGTATGAAAAGTCGGGGACTTTCCTAGCCCAGTAAAATGATTCCAAGGAAACCCTTGCCATTCGGTTTTATAGTCCTTGTTCCCTTAAAAGCCCCGGATGAATAAGCCTGCTGCGTTCTCATCCTTGGTGTGACTGTTTATACAACATCACGGGCTGTTGCCAGATGAGGGAGTGTGCTGCTGTGATTCAGATGGGGCTGGAGCTGCCCTGGTGATAGCGTGTAGGACTCTATGTGCCTCTCAGAGATAGCAGCCCCTGGAGGGCAAAGAGGCCTGGGTTCTAGTGCTGGCTGCCTGATCACTCGAGGTCGTGGTCGGGCCACTCAAGTCATCTCCAGGGGCCTCAAATTCCTCTTCTAGCAAATGGAAATGTTAGCCTGGAGCCAGCATTTCCCCACATTTCTTTAGTTCTGGAACTCTTTATTCAAACGAATATGTACGACACCACCATCTGTAGAACGGTGAAAGTGCAGTGCCTGTGGTTTAACATAAGGTCAGGGCTGCGTCGGCTGCCCCAGCAGTGCTGCCGCCCCACAACCTCATTGGACACTGAGGAGGGGCCAGGCGATGGCGCACCAAGCTCTTGAATTTTCCTAGCAGGGAAACCAAGGCCAGTCAGCGGTGCACTAGATGATTTATGTATATTATTCCATGTATTCCTTAAAACAAGCTTCTGAAACTCGTGGTATTATCCCCCTTTTACTGTTCAGGACCCTGAAACAGTGAAGTTAAGTCACTTGCACAGGGCCACACAGCTAGTAGTGGTAGTAGTTCTGTCTCGGATCTGTGCCCTGGCCGTGTCGTCATGGTGATGTCAACTTGCACACTTCCTCCTCTCAGGAAAGTCTGTTGTATCAGTCGAGGTAACTTACCTAAGGTGTGTACTATACCCCTGGGTTCCAGAAAAGAACTGATCCTCCCACCTCCCTGAAGATATTCTTCTCCTTCTCTGTTTCCTGGAGTGTTTCCTGGAGGCCTAAGCAGCTATTGTCTGCTTAGAATGGAGTAATATCTTTAAGATACTACTTAGAGATATCTTTACAGAGAGAGTATATCTTTAGAGTAATATAAAGAGTAATATCTCTAAGATATTAGGATAGAATATAGAGTAATATCTTTAAGAGGTTACTCTTATAAGGATACTGTCATTAGAACTACATTCTCTTGTGGGATTTCTGCTTGGCTAGAATTTTTCTTTCCCTTCTCATTTTTTTTTTTTTTTTTTTTTTTTTTTTGCTGTACGCGGGCCTCTCACTGTTGTGGCCTCTCCCGTTGCGGAGCACAGGCTCCGGACGCGCAGGCTCAGCGGCCATGGCTCATGGGCCCAGCCGCTCCACGGCATGTGGGATCTTCCCGGACTGGGGCATGAACCCGTGTCCCCTGCATCGGCAGGCGGACTCTCAACCACTGTGCCACCAGGGAAGCCCTCTTCTCATCTTTAAGCATTCAAAGTGATCCGTCTTTTTCCAAGCACGAGTTTATGTAGGCAGTGGTCTCTATTCGATCTGTGAGAGAGTCAGAAATAACAAGTATCTCAATAAGCCAAAGGTCTCCATTTCTCTGAGGGGACAGGGCCGCCCATCCCCTCCCTATTTCCCTCCCAGGCTGTGGAAGAGCCCCTTAGGCTCAGCTGTAGCGTTCATTGATGTCACAATCGGGCAAAACAAAGGCAAGCATGAGTAATGACCAGGAACCGTAATTTGCTATGATGGACACACAGGTCAGACAGGTCAGAGCACATTCCTGAAAGTCACCTCCTCTGCCTACAAGATGGATAGGATGCCCGGAGGCTCAGCACTTAGAGTCCCCAGGTCAGCTGCCACCCTCTGGCTGCAGGAAGAGGTCCCAAACAAAAAGTTTTGGAAATAACTTGGCTTATAGCTTTCAAGTCAGTCAATCCATGTTACGGTCCATCTAAGTCATATTGGCAGCTGGACGTGTGACCAGCTGCCTGTCCTAGCCTCTGGGGTCAGGGACTGACTATGGCGTTCCATCACCATCAATTTGGATTTTTGGAAAACTGTGCTTTCTGGTATTATTCTCTAAGAACCCTTCTTGACCATGGGATTTTCTTCCTTTGCACAGATCAGTGTCTAGGATGACCACATACTCCAAATATTCTGGCCTAAGCACAGTTCCAAATATTCTCTCTCTCTTCTTGCCTTCAAAATGGACTTATCGAGCATCTATTTATACTAAGTGTCGGGGATATAGCGGTGACTACGGCAGATACAGTCACTGCCTCTATAGAGCTTATCTCGTTGTAAGATCTTCTATTCTGACTTAGGGTTTGGAAAATATGGTCATCTGTCACTGGATTCGTACCCCAGCTCTCCCTCAGCAGTAAAACCCTTGCAGCAGGAGTTGAGGCTGGGTTACTTTTCTACAGTTTTTCTTTTCTAAGGCACTTGCCACCAAGTGTGTCTTTAGGGAAAACAGCCATAGCACGAGCCTGTAAGTAAGTAGTAAGCTGTGCATACATCCCAGGGAACAGTGTCACGGAGACATTCTCTGTATAGTTGACTGATGGTGCCTGTTGATAATTCTGCGGCATTGCACCGAGGGGGTTGGGATGCTCTTTCAGCTGATCGTTTCCTTTTCCCTTCTTCGGCGATAACCTTTTCATTCGGTGCATTTATTAGGGCTTTTGTTTGCAAGGCGATTTTACCTCCTGTTGTTTCATGCCCAGGAGGCTTTTCATAGGCCTAGCGTACATTTCTGAAAATGTGATTTTTATTAATACAGAGCAGCATTATAAAGAAGTGTTAAAAACTTTTAATTCTGGAGAATTTCAAACATAAACAAAAGGAGAATAATGGACCCTTCACCCAGCTGACGACCCTCAGCCCATAGTCAGTCCTGCCCCGTCTCCCCCCACCCCGTCCACTTCCTCCACCCTGTATCCCAGATATCGTAAATAGTTTAAGCATATTTCTCTAAAAGATAAAGATTATGTCTTAATATAATCACAATGCTATTATCATGCCTAAAAATTAACACTTATCTTATGGGGAGAGTAAAGGACACGAGAGGAGAAGAATTTAGCTACAAACACAGTGCCAAACGTGTCAGCTCTTTTCATTTTCTTCTGGGTCCTCCAGTTTTTGACCAAAATCATACTGACCTTTCATAAAAATGATAGCAATCTCAGCTCCTTTGCAATATTTTCTGGATGTAGATTTTATGATTGGGACAAATATCATCTCCCTGTCCCTCCATCTAAGAGGAACAAAGGATGTTCTCTTTAGGGGACCATATTTACATATTCTGGGTAATTCCCCAGAACCTCTTCCAGCTTCTAAAGCTCCCTATTCATTCAGCAAATATTCACTGGGAAACTCCTTAAGTGGTGATCACTGTTAGATGCCAGGGATTATGGTGGAAAAGACAAGACTTTAGACTTTTGGGAACTTCCAGTTGGTAGGGGAGCAGGCCTCACATATAGTAACGATGCTGACAGCCACCCCGTTGCGACTGTGGGAAGTGTTGTGGCGCCCTGACGGTCTGAAGGGTCAGTGCAGATGACCTTGAGGGAAGGACGTTTCAGCCCAGCGGTGGGCTCTGCAGGCAGAGGGAATAGCCTGTGTAAATGCCTGAGGCAAGAAGGAGGTTGGCTGGGCTTCCCTGGTGGTGCAGTGGTTGAGAGTCCGCCTGCCGATGCAGGGGACACGGGTTCGTGCCCCGGTCTGGGAAGATCCCACGTGCCGTGGAGCGCCTGGGCCTGTGAGCCATGGCCGCTGAGCCTGCGCGTCCGGAGCCTGTGCTCCTCAATGGGAGAGACCACAGCGGTGAGAGGCCCGCGTACCGCCAAAAAAAAAAAAGAAGGAGGTTGACTGATAAAGGAACAGAGAGGAGGTGGTGGGGGCCAGGGAGATGGATGCCAGGAGGCTGGAGAAGAGCCTCCCATCCCGGCCCGTCTCCTCCCAGTGGCCCTGGACCTGAGGGCCCGGCTCTTGGCTCCCATAGCCCTGAGGTCTGTGGGCCGCAGGGACATGTGTTCTAGTTCCTCTCCTCTTAGCTATCCTGAAGGCTTTCTGGTCAAGGAAAGGGCCTAGATTTGGAAAGACATGCACAGGCACTTGAATGCTATCACCTTGGAAGAAAGAGTAATGTTTACACAGTAGGGTTACTGTGAGGATTAAATATTGTATAATAAAATGGCTAAGCAACAAATATTTTCCCCTTCTCTTTCTCCATAACCATCCGTTCCCTTTCCGCATCACAGCCCAGCAGCTCCTCGTGCTGCCTCAGGAATCCTGTGCTTGTGGGACGGCCCATGCTGGTGGCCCTGCCTCTGAGTAGAGTCCTGTGCTGGGCCCTTCCCTGTGGGTCTGTCATTTAGACCCTGACCTTGTAATAATTTTTTAGTTTTCATGTTTTGAAAATTAAAATAAAAATGATCAATTCAAATATAATGCCTGTTATTTCAAACTAGTTAAAAAATAGAATACAGAAGAGCATAAAGGGAAGAGTGAAATCCCCTTTTTCACGGAGGAAACTATCATTAACGGTTTGGAGTCCATCTTTCTAGGTGTTTTATATACTCAAACACACACTTCTAAAACAAAAAAATGGGAATATGAAATTTACTCTTTTTTACTTAACAGAACTTTGGTATCTTTCCATGTGCATAATTTTCAGACCTCCAGGGTGGTGTTTCACAGACTGTGTTGTCCTTGGCATGTTTGTATTTGCCTCCGTCAGTGATGGACCTCATCTCCCCGCGTGGGCAGGGAGGCAGAGTCCTCTGTATCCGGCCACCTGAGCATTTTCCTGTAAGCCAGTCCACCTGCCGACATCAGCTTGTTTTTCAGGAACTGGGTGGAGTTGGTGACAGAAAGAGCATGCTTTTGTTTCCTGGTATGTGGGGAGTTTCATTAGAGCTTTTCCTCTTCCTAATTAAATGTGTAGTAAAGCAGGGATATCTAATCCCAGCTTTGCACTCCACTGAGAGCCATTTAACCCCCCACTCACCTAAACTTAGGTACCAACTTCAAGAGTTGCCTCAGTGCCCGTGGGACCCAGGTATGAGGGGCTCAAGTGGAAGCATTTTCCAGAAGCAAATGCAGAGTGTCCCCCTCCTCATATTTTCTCTCTTAACAGGGTTGTACAGAAGAGTGGGAAGCAATGGCTGTTTTGTTTTCTTAATTTTTTTTAAAAAAGCTCACATTGCAAACAAACCATACACAAGGGTATAAAGAAAACATTGAAGTCATCCTCTCCTCCAGCATCCCTGCCCCTCCCCACTGTCCCCTCCTTAGAGGTCGTTAATGATTAATAATTTGTCTGGTAACTTTGCTTTACTTTTACAAACTTTGACTGAATGGGAATATAAAGTACTTACTATTCTGCTGCAAATGAATGATTTTAAAATGCAAATTATAGTTGTATATGTCAAAGATGTTTCGCAAGTGCATAGAAAGAATTTATGCAAAGGTGTTTTTTTTTGTTGTTTTTTTTTTTGCGGTACGCGGGCCTCTCACTGTTGTAGCCTCTCCCGTTGCAGAGCACAGGCTCCGGACGCGCAGACTCAGTGGCCATGGCTCACGGGCCCAGCCGCTCTGCGGCATGTGGGATCTTCCCAGACCGGGGCACGAACCTGTGTCCCCCGATTCGGCAGGTGGACTCTCAACCACTGCGCCACCAGGGAAGCCCGCAAAGGTGGTTTTAAAATTAGTGAAAGAACAGAGTTGCCATAATGGAATTCAGCCTTCTGTGGCATTGTCCCAAGGAAGATTAGATGTAGGCTGGTTTTTCTCTGAAGTCTCGCTGTCTCATCTTGAGTTTTTCCTGTCCCTTCCCTTCCATATTGTGAAGGCCTACTCTGTGCCTCTACATGTAACAGAGCCTGCACTGTGGGAAGGTGTACTTAGTGTCACACAGAATTGGGCTTGAATCTAGATGTGTGACCATAAGGGAGAGACTTAACCTCTCTGAACTTCAGTTTTCTCAGCTATAAAGTGGAGAGGACATTCACCATGTCATGGTGTCGTTGTGAAGATTAAATGTATAAGGAACATTTCTAGCTTATAGAAATGCTCAACAAATCTTAGTTTCTCTTCCTCCTGCTTCTTGAGCCTTCAGTCTGTGAAGATGTGTTAGGACTTGGACATGTTCCCCACTTCCCAAAGGTATTTGCACTTTAGCACTGATCAGAGCTTTAACTGAGTGAGTTAAGGAGCAGAAGATTCTTTTGGGGTGAAGTTATGCCACCTCTGCCTGGCTTTCCAGAAATATTTCATGAATGGTCACAACAGGTGTCCCTACCCCCTTTCCTCGGAACTGGCTCCAGGGTCAGCCCTAACCTCAGAGGACAATCTGGCTGCCAGATGGCTGCCAAAATTCTTCCCTTGCGTATCTCAACCTCATGCATTTCAGGCCACACAGTTAATGATGAGGACGAAGTCATACAGAGGAACTGGTATAAAGAGAAAAACAGTATTACCAAGAATGCGAGATTTTAGACACTCTTGTTATCAGGGATGGCGTAAGTCCGCCTGGCGCCTTTGTGAGAATTAAATAAAGGCACCTTCTCTGGGAAGATGGGGCCTGGCATATGTACTACAAGGTAAAGGAACAGAGCTTTGGTAGAAATTAGGGAAAGGTGCTATTCCTCGAGCGTAAAGGCAGGCTCAGCCCACGCCAGGTGTGGCTTGGCAAGCAGAGACCAGGCTGGATTTCTACTGGCCGCTCTCCCCACTGCCAGGCCCCCTAGTGCTGGGTACAGCCTGCATAACCATATACAGTGGGCCCGCGATGACAGCTGTCTCTACGAGGCCTAAAGAGTCATTATTCTTTCTCTCTTTCTTTCCTCTTTTAGTATCGTGACCTGAGTAATGGCGAACCCACCATGAAACTCCCTCAGGGTGTTGTCTATGGTGTGGTACGAAGATCAGATCAAAACCAGCAGAAAGAAATGGTGGTGTATGGGTGGACCACCAATCAGTTGAAAGAAGAGATGAACTACATCAAAGACGTGAGTTGTTTAAGGATTTTTTTTTTTCTGGTTTATACACTTCTTGTAGCATGTAAGAGGGTGGATATGAATGTAATAAGGCATTTTGAAACAATTCTAAGTGTTATCATTGTGGATGGAAATGTGGCCACAGATCTTCATGGTAATAGGAAAAGCGCAGATGTAACTCTGCAGTGAGGTATAGAGTGAATTTCTAGATGTTACTAAGTAGGGATACTCAGGAGACCAAATGGCTTCTTTCTTCCATGTATGATAAGTAGGCTCTTAAGTAGTTTTGCTTATTACATTGAACACTCCTAATGTACGAGTTTGGACAACTGTATTAATTTGGATGCTTTTTGCTGCAAGTAACGGAAAAGCCAACCTGAAAAGGAATTTGTCTCATGTGGGGGTAACTCTAGGGGTAGGTGGGCTCTACGCAGGCCTCTCCAAGCTCCAGTTCTACTTCTCTGAGTTTCCCTGGGTTCTTTTCTCCTTCAGCCTCATGCTCATGGCAACATCTAAAAATATGATGGTGTCTGGAGGAGGAAAAGAGGACAGTCATCTCTGGTTACTTTATAGAGACCCTCCATTAGACTTCCCCTTGTTTCTCATTGGCCAGGACCCAGGTCACATGCCCGTTCCCAAATCCATCACTGACAAGGGGAATAGGATGACTATTGCTGGTTCAGACCAGTCAGTTAGGTTGAAATGGATGGTGGGAAGTCAACCATGATAGACATTGTCCAACCCAGGTCAATTAATTACAATTTTTTTGTAATTAATATTAATTTTTTTTTTTTTTTTTTTTGCCATGCTGCACGGCTTGCAGGATCTTAGTTCCCTGACCAGGGACTGAATATTATGTTTCTTTTAAACTATATGGTCTATTGAGAAATTTTGGAAAATGTAAATATGTATGAAGAAGAAAAGAAAATCACCCGTAATTCTACGATTCAGCCAGAACAGTTGTTAACATTTTGGAGCATTTCCTTGTAATTTTTTCATTTCTTTTTTATCTATCTATCTATATCTATCGACTTACCTACCTGTCCCTCCATCCATCCATCCATCCATCCATCCATCCATCCATCATTTCCATTCCTTTTTGGTCCACCCCGTGTCTCCCTAGATTGACCAGTGCCTTTGTGACCCAAACCAGAGTGATTAGATAGAGAGGCAATGAGCTGCACCAAAACACTGGCCTGTAGACTAGAAAGTGAGAAGCAGGGGCAGCGTGGGCAATAGAGTCCCCATGGATCTTGGTTCAAGGTCTGGCTCTTTGGCCCAGACAAACTTCTGCCCTGTCTGGGCTTCAGTTTTCTCATGTATAGATTGTGAGGTCTGGGAAGGGACCCTTAAGGTCAAAATGAGTTCTTCGTGCCTCATTTTATTTGGTTGTGTTTGCGAATAAGACACAAAACACATGTTGTCGGCTTTTGTTTGAGTTTTTGAGAAGAACATCTCTTATCAAATATCAAAAATAATAAATGTGCATTTCTTAATGTGTCTCTAAAGATTTGGATACTTGTGTAATTTTAAGGAATAAAAGAGACAATACATGCTTAGCAGAGAAAATGAAGGAAAGGAGCCATAGTCATACACAAACACGCAGAAGATGTGTGACGACCACCAGCCTCAGAGCCCCAGTCATCCAACCCCCAGAGATCAGTTTTAACCATTCACAGTATCCCATTCCTCATCTTCCCAGGTGGGAACAGCTTGCACCTTCCTAGTTTCCTGTATTTTCCTCACTGAAATGCCCCAAATAACACGGCACCACTTCAGAGGTAAACCTCCTAAGCAGATTGGAGAGTTGCAAATTGCCCAAGACGAGATAGTAGGTTCAGGCTGTCAGGTGCCCAGGTCACAGGGGAGTCACTGACCTGAATTTCCCAACCGCCGCTGTGATCTGCAACTTAAAATTAATTTCTGGGTAAACACCTTCTATAGCTGGTTTCAGACCTGTCACTCGCTCCTCATTCCTGAGTGTATTTATGGGTTTGTGTGCCCTCCCTTGCTTGTGGGTGACTCTGGCTTAGTTGGCTTCCTGCAGTATTTGCCAGTGGGAGCAACACCCAGCTCCACCCACTTCCCAATGGTGAGCAGCCCAAGAGCTAACTCAGGGCCGCAGATGAGAGCCATTCTGCCTGCCCAGAATGAAAAGTTGCGCTTTTGGCTCATTTCCCCAAAGTGTTTGTAGTCAATGACAAGAAAGCAGTCTTTCTTACTAGAATTCATCTGGGGAGGGCGTGGTGTCTTGACTTGCCCTCTCTTTCCTGCCCTGGAATCTCCACCAGTATCCAGTCACTCCTAATAAACATGCAGTCAGTTTAAAACAACGTGCTAGTTGTGCAAGTACAGCTTCAAAATTAGGTCCGCTCGTGCTGTGCCCTACACGCCCGTCAAACCAAACTGCTGCCTTTGAGCCTTTCCTGTGATAGAAGTTCCAGAGCATTCTGGAGAGGGCTCCCTTGAGGCTTCCTGTTCTATTCGAAGATCCCTGAGTTCTTCATCCTCCTAGGGGCACCAGAAGAAGGGGGAAGACAGAGACTATTTGTTAGGTTTTTTGTTTTTATTGAAAATGTATTTAAGGCCCCGTTACTCCTCTGGAAGAGTGGTACTGTAGAGAAATTGAAAGAGTTTGTATAAACAGGTGTTTGGGGGATCAACTGACTTTTCTTATATTTAGTGCCTTGTGTATCGTTGGTGATTACTGAGGAACTGAATTTCACATTTACGGGCTCTCTAAGCTCATACTTTCCTGACTCATATTCCAAACATTTATTTGTTCTTTGGCAGTCAGGGCAGAGATAGGGAAAATTAGAGGTGGCTTTTGCTTTTTGGTTTTTTGGTCCTCCTAGCCATGTGTTTAGAAAGTCAACTTGTTCAACATTTTCTACTTGTAAAAACGTGATAGGAAAAGGGGAAAATCTGGCCTGAATATGGTTTTTAGGGTGGTAGGTGAATTTCAGTAAACGAATCTTTCTTTAGAGCATGTTATTTGTATAATTAATAGTTATCAATAATTATATATAATCACAATATGCATTTATTATTATTATTATAGCTTGATCTCTAACTAGCATCTTTGTGGGCTGCAGGTAAGAGCCACTTTGGAAAATGTAAGGAAGCGAATGTATGGAGACTACGATGAAATGAGACAGAAGATTCGACAGCTCACCCAGGAACTGTCAGTAAGTAAAATGTGGAGGGATGCTAGAGCTTAGAACTCCCTCTCACTTGCTAGTGCCTGAAGATATTTGAGTTTATGATGTTCCTTATGATGGAGTCATATTTTAAATGAACCGAGGGAATTTTATCACAGAATTAAGTTTATTATTTACAGGAAAATTTTTGTGGCGAGAGTAATCTTTACATTCAAAGCATTCCCTCCAAAATCAGGAATAAGATGAGGAAGCCAGCTACCACTGCTATTATTTAACATTGTACTGGAGACCCTAGCCAATGGAATTAAACCAGAGAAATAAATTAAACATGAGAGAAATAAATAAACAGTTTATAGAGGTTTAAAAACTGGACAGGTAGATGTAAAACTATCACTGTTTACAAACTGTATGGTAATATACCCAGAAAGCTGAAGTGAACCAATAAAAAAACTACTATAAACAATAAAAGAATTCTGTAAGGCAGCAGGGTAAAAGATTAATGGACACATGTTAGGTTTCAATATACAAAAAACAACCAGTTAGAGGAAATAACAACAACAAAAACTACCAGGTATCTGGAAGTAGACTTTGGCAAGTAGAAAGATATGCCATGTACTTAGAAAGGAAGATTCAACATCATAAGATGTTAATACCATTCAAGTTAATATACAAATTTAATATAGCCCAATAAAAATACCAACAGATTTTTATGTTGCTTTTTACAACTGGACTAGGTGGTTCCATGGTATACAGAAAATAAATATGAAGAGTTGAAATTCTGGGGAAAAAAAGGCCATGAAGGAGACTATCCCTCTTAATATTACAAGAAATTGAGAAAGCCTCAGTGATTAAAACAGTATATAGTACTGGTACATAAATGAATAGACATCAATGAGAAAAAGCCCAGAAATGTACCCGAGTATATGATAAATGTGGCATCTGACATGAAGGGAGGAAAATGGACCAGTCAGTATATGCTTATACCTGGATAGACTTATACCTGGGTAAATTCTGAATAGATCAAAGATGCTAAAAAGTGAAACTTGCAAGTGCCAGAAGAAAATATGTGTGAATTCTTTTATACTCTTGGGGTGGGGAAGGCAGTTTCTTGCTATGACATGCAGTCCCAAAATCACAAAAGGAAAAGTTGATAATTTTGACTGCATTAAACTGACGACTAGTGCTGACAAAAACACCAAAGTCAAATGACAAGCTGGGAAAAATGATTTGCCTTCATATTATAGATAATAGGCTAATATCCTGAGTATTTAAAGAGCGCCCATGAATCAAGAGGAAAAAGGCCACAACTCATAAAAATAGGCGAAATATTTGTGACAGATAGTTTATAGTAAAGGAAAGATGAAGAGCTCTTAAATGTATGACGAGATGCTTGGCCTCATTCTCAATAAGAGAAATTCAGATTAAAATGGTCCTGAGATGCTATTTTCACCTAACAGACTGGCAAAACTGCAAAAGCGGGACAAGATGCTGTATTAGCCGTGCTGTGGAGGAACAGGAAGATTGCTGCTTAGAATGTCGTTTGCATTACTCTTAGGGAGGACAATTTGCAGTATCTACCCAAATTACAAATGCCTACATCCTTTGACTCAGCAAGCTTCTTTCTAAGAATTTATTCTGTGGATCAAATCTCACATATGTGAGATGACGTATATATGAACTTAGTTGTTAAGCATTGTTTGTTATAGTAAAAAGATTGGAAGCCTACATGTCCATTAAGAAGGAGAAAGTAAAATAAATTCCATCTCTATAATACACAGAGTTGTAAAAAAAAAAAAGAATGAATAAGCTCTTCAAAAAGAGATACAGAAAAATTTCAAAGATATAGAGTAAGTGGTAAAAAAAAGGAAGACATCGGAAAATACGAAAATATCATATGTAGTGTGCTACCATTTATGTAAACCAGGAGGGGAAAATAAATATATCTAGACTGTCTTGTGTGTGTACACAAAGTTACTAGAAGGATCATCAAGAAAGTAATTAACAGTGATTCCTTCTTGAGGTGCAGAGTGGGCGAGGTGGTAATTGAGCAAATAGGACAGGAGTGAAGGGGAGATTTATTTTAGTGTATACCTTTTCTACTTTTAAAATGTTTGAACTCTATGAATGTATTACCTACTAAAAATGAAAGAAAAAATAAGCTTCCTCTGGTTTAACCTAGCTAACGCATACGGCAGAAAACATTTTAAAAAATATTTGTGATTCATAACCTTGAAGAAAAAACATTCGTTTTGTGTGACATACTTGCCATAAAAGTTAACATCTGCAGAAAACAGAAACACAGACAGTGGCACAGGAGAGAAAGCCCAGAGACAAACCCACACGCCTGTGGTCAACTAATCTATGACAAAGGAGGCAAGGATATACAATGGAGAGAAGACAGCCTCTTCAATAAGTGGTGCTGGGAAAACTGGACAGCTGCATGTAAAAGAATGAAATTAGAACATTCCCTAACACCATATACAAAAATAAACTCAAAATGGATTAAAGACCTAAATGTAAGACTGGCCACTATAAAACTCTTAGAAGGAAACATAGGAAGAACACTCTTCGACATAAATCACAGCAAGATCTTTTTTGACCGACCTCCTAGAGAAATGGAAATAAAAACAAAAATAAACAAATGGGACCTAATGAAACTTAAAAGCTTTTGCACAGCAAAGGAAACTCTAAACAAGACAAAAAGACAACCCTCAGAATGAGAGGAAATACTTGCAAACAAATCAACGGACAAAGGATTAATCTCTGAAATATATAAACAGCTCATGAAGCTCAATATTAAAAAAACAAACAACCCAATCAAAAAATGGAACCACCATATGACCCAGTCATCCCACTACTGGGCATATACCCAGAGGAAACCATAATTCAAAAAGACACATGCACCCCAATGTTCATTGCAGCACTATTTACAATAGCCAGGTCATGGAAGCAACCTAAATGCCCATCGACAGACGAATGGATAAAGAAGATGTGGTACATATATACAATGGAATATTACTCAGCCATAAAAAGGAATGAAATTGGGTCATTTGCAGAGACGTGGATGGACCTAGAGACTGTCATACAGAGTGAAGTAAGTCAGAAAGAGAAAAACAAATATTGTATATTAACACATATATGTGGAACCTAGAAAAATGGTACAGATGAACTGGTTTGCAAGGCAGAAATAGAGACACAGATGTAGAGAACAAACGTATGGACACCAGGGGGGGAAAGCGGCAGGGGGGAGGGTGATGGTGTGATGAATTGGGAGATTGGGATTTACGTGTATACACTAATATGTATAAAATAGATAACTAATAAGAACCTACTTATAAAAAACGAATAAATAAAATTCAAAAAAAAAGTTAACATCTTCAGGAAAGAAGCACAGTTGCCACAGTTGTGTATGAGTCTAGTTTATGTCTGGTCTGTGAAATTATCGGCTTAAGTAAGACCTACTGCCTTGATTACAGCGGAGGGGGGTATACAAACATATCCACCTAGCCCATGCTCACTGACACGTAGGAAGAGATTTGTGAAATTCTCACATGTCTATGGAAATTCACTCTGCCATCCACTGACACTAATGACTGTAATTAAAGCCAAAGGATTGGATTTGCAATAGATGCAAAAACAGATCTCTGCCCCTTGCTTTCCATTGCCACCTCCTACACACCCTGTTTTCTCATGCTAGACTGTTCCAGGAGCTCAGTCTCTACCCTCAGTCTCCTCCTCCTCCAGGCCACACCATGGACTGTAGCCAGGTTAAGATGCTAACTTACTGCTGTATGAACACACTGTGAGCAGGAATGTGCCTCCTGGGCCTCAGCTGCTCTCTCTCCCACTCTCAAGGGTGCACCTCTCGCTCTCTCATGCCTGGCTGCTTCCTGTGGCTCCCACAGGCCACACGGGGTCTACCCTTGAGCCTTCCCAGAAACCTTACCCCTGGTTCTGCTGCCTCCCAGCCTTTTTTTTTCTGGCTGCACTGCGAGGCTCACGGGATCTTAGTTCCCCAACCAGGGATTGAACCCGGGCCCTCGGCAGTGAGAGCGCGGAGTCCCAACTACTGGACTGCCAGGGAAGTCCTCTCCCGGCCTTTCTATATCCAGCCCTTCTTTAAGGCCTAGTTTAAGACTGGCCTCTGTTGAGTCTCTCTCAAACGTGTTAAATACACGTCCAACAAAGACAGCACAACAACTGCAGCAGCCACAAAACAACTCTTGAGAACTGGTTGAGCCCAAAGTATATTCCTTCCATGGTGAGTAGAAATAAGCAAGATGGGACTTCCCTGGTGGTGCAGTGGTTGAGAATACGCCTGCCATCGCAGGCGACACGGGTTCGAGCCCTGGTCCGGGAAGATCCCACATGCCGCGGACCAGCTAAGCCTGTGTGCCACAACTACTGAAGCCCGCGTGCCTAGAGCCCGTGCTCTGCAACAAGAGAAGCCACTGCAATGAGACACCCGCGCACCGCAACAAAGAGTGGCCCCCACTCGCCGCAACTAGAGCAAGCCGGCGCGCAGCAACGAAAACCCAACGCAGCCAAAAACAAATAAATAAATTAAAAAAAAAAAAAAGGCAAGATGGCACAAGAAGGTATTCAACTGCATTCTAGGTTCTAAAAGTAGCTGTTACACTTCCTAGCTATTTGCATACAAATCCCTTAACTTCTCTGATCCTGTTTCCTCCCTATGAAAGAGAATGTTCTGGCTGCCGCAAAGTGTTGTGAGGACTAAGTGAAGCCCTGTGGGGGAATGTGTGACTAGTATCCGAAGGAAAAGCAGTCTTGTCTTTCTACTCTCTGGGTCATGCAGCTGATGACTTTTTAATTTAAAGCTGTACTTGAAATATCACTGACCCATATGTGGCTACCATCAGGGGAATGTTCCAGCCTAACTGAAGGTTGTCATGAGTGTGTGTGCATGGGTTGTGTGTAACTGAAGGTTGTCTTGAGTGTGTGTGCATGGGTTGTGCGTAACTGAAGGTTGTCTTGAGTGTGTGTGCATTGGTTGTGTGTAACTGAAGGTTGTCTTGAGTGTGTGTGCATGGGTTGTGCGTAACTGAAGGTTGTCATGGGTGTGTGTGCATTGGTTGTGTGTAGCTGAAGGTTGTCATGAGTGTGTGTGCATGGGTTGTGTGTAGCTGAAGGTTGTCGTGAGTGTGTGCATGGGTTGTGTGTAGCTGAAGGTTGTCATGAGTGTGTGTGCATGGGCTGTGTGTAGCTGAAGGTGTCATGAGTGTGTGTGTACTGGTTGTGTGTAGCTGAAGGTTGTCATGAGTGTGTGCATGGGTTGTGTGTAGCTGAAGGTTGTCATGAGTGTGTGTGCATGGGTTGTGTGTAACTGAAGGTTGTCATGAGTGTGTGTGCATGGGCTGTGTGTAGCTGAAGGTTGTCTTGAGTGTGTGTGCATGGGCTGTGTGTAGCTGAAGGTTGTCATGAGTGTGTGTGCATTGGTTGTGCGTAACTGAAGGTTGTCATGAGTGTGTGTGCATTGGTTGTGTGTAGCTGAAGGTTGTCATGAGTGTGTGTGCATGGGCTGTGTGTAGCTGAAGGTTGTCATGAGTGTGTGTGCACTGGTTGTGTATAACTGTCTCCTCAATCTGTCCAGGTTTCACAGGCTCAGCAGGATTATCAGCAGAATTACATCCAAACCCAGTCGTCAGCCCTGGACAGTTTTAATACGATGAACTCGGCTTTGGTGTCGGACTCCATTGGCCTGCAGGTATTCATCCGCTCCCGATTCGCCTGGGTCTCCCCTGTTCCAGTGCAGGAGAGCTTAGCCAAGGGTGGGCCCTGTGTCTTTGTAGAAAAGTAAGTCACAGAATGTCTTCAGCTCATTATTTGCAATCCTCTACACACAGCCACAGTAGAGGCCAGGCCAGGGAGATGGTGAAGGAAGGAAGCCGATGGAAATGCTTCCAAGCTGAGACTCTCAACCTTGGAGTTGCAGTTGTTTTTGCGCTTATTAAAACGGGGGGTTAGATACTGAGTTCAGTGCTAGAGATGTCACTTGTTCCACTAGACACCCAAGTGGTTCTAAGTGTCAGTGCCTAAAACAGCACATCAGCCCACTCCCTTAAGCCCCAGTGTTACGAGAAGTTCCACCAACCACAGGAAATTCAGACTTGAGCAAAGGAAATCTGTGTTCATTCATGACAAGTAACTCCCAGAGGCTGTTAGGTACTTTTTCCTAATTTAGAAATTATTACTGTTACTATTGTTTGGCCGCGAGGCATGTGGGATCTTAGTTCCCCAGTCAGGGATCGAACCTGCACCCCCTGCGTTGGAAGCACGGAGTCTTAACCACTGGACCGCCAGGGAAGTCCCTAGAAATTATTTTGCTTTGAAAGAAATCATGTGCCTTCCAAAGAATATCTTGTAGTACCAGGCAGGGAAGCCAAAAGAGTCAGGATCCCACATTTGTGCAAATGTGTGTGGTCACCACACGTCAAGGGGGTTTTTCTCTTGATTAGTTTCATTTGCTAGGAGTTAACCCCTCATATGCTGCCCATTTTTAATCTTCCGACTGACCCCCGCCCCCTATCGCGTAACATGGAAATTAACTTGAAAATGTTCAGAGTAAAGCATTATATTCACCAGAAGCAGCTTCCCTTAGCTTTAGTTTCCAAACGTGCAAATAATAATGTCTGTCCCCTTCCAACTTTATTTGACTCTTATCTCTTTACCTTCCTCTTGAAAGTTCACACAAGCTATTTCACATCCTTTCTGGTTCTCTATAAATAATTCGCTAGATAAGCAAACAAATTTTCATGTTGGGATTATCCACTTCCCTTAGGATCTAGTATTCTCTACTAACAGCTGTTCGGGCAGTAGTGCCAACAGCAAAGCTAGGCCACGGTCACGCAGTGGGCCTGGGTGGGCCCCGTGTTTGGATTTGTCTGGGAGGCCCATTTCTGGTGGGGCCTCTGAGTCCCACCCTTTTCCTGGCTCTCCCATAGTATCTGGCAGCTTTCCCCTGGCCTCAGGCCAAGCCCTACTTTGGGTCTGGTTTATTCAGGAGCCTTTATTTTCCCTTCCTCCTGCTATCAAGGGGGCTCACCCAGGCTCCCTTTCCTTCCCTCTCAGACATCTCACTACCGTCCAACCAGGAAATGCTGTATCTCACCTGAGTTCAGATCTGGTTGGTATCTGGGTTTTCTTCCCCATCATACTTCTGATTTGCCTCCCCACTGTTGATTAAAAAAAAAAACCCATACAACCCAAAAGTTCAGAGTTCTGTTTTATTCGGGGACCTTACTGAGTTCTATAGCCTGGGAATCAGCCTCTCGGACAGCTCTGATGAACTGCTCCAAAGGGGTGAGGGAGGAACCAGGATAGATAGGAGTTTCGCTTAAAAGAAATGTAGCCAAACATCAGAAGATGACTGTTAATCACAAAAAAACCAGACATCTTCAGTTAATGCTTTTAGTGCTTTTCTATGTATAAGAAGATGTAAGAGTCTGGGCTCATTGAAGTTATTTCTTTGGTTTGCATCTGGACTATCTAGGGCTAGTATCCTGCTTTTTTCCATCTTGAATCCCCCTCAGGGCACACTGTCGTGGGGGCTGCGGTGGCTGATGACTTGATGGTGGGCAACAGTCATTGTTGACTGGAATGGCAGGCACCATTTTTGTCCACACCACTGACACGCCAGGCATTTACTTCAGAGGTCAACTGTTAGAACAGGGTCCCCCCTAACCCAGGGACCCTGACTAATTTCTAGTTACAGTCTAGTCTCTTATTTCAGGGTAGACAGAGGAGCCTTATAATGAAAAGATTAAAAACTGTTGTTTAAAAAAAACAAAAGAAGAGGGGGGTGGAGGCTGGGGAAGAGGGAGGAGCAGAGGAAAGAAACACATCATCTCATGGCCAGGAAACTCAGCTGAGTCTGAAAACAGTTGCCTTCTTATTTCTTCCATTGTCTAGTCTACCCCATTTTCATTATTACTGACGAGACCAGATCCTTGGTTTGATTTTATAGAATGTCAAAGCTGGAAGGCACTATTGAGATGATCTCCAACCCCCTCGTTTTATGGATAAACAAACGGAGGCCAACAGAAATGACTTGAACAAAGTGTGTAGCTAGTCCAGGGCTACAGCCCTGGTCTCTTGGTCCAGATATAGGTTCTGAGCACAAGACCGGTCTCTGTAAAGCCAGTGGGACTTGGAGAGAGGGTTGTTGGCCAGATGGTTTCTAAGGCTCCTTGCGTCTCCAATGCTCTGTGATTCCAACTTTCAAGAGGCTTCTGTATTTTCTTTAATATCTATTTACCACCATTGACAATCCTTTCTACTGATTTGAATAGGTTTAGGCATGAGGCTTATTCTCCAAAGTGGAGGCTAAGGGGTGGAGGAGCTTCAGAGCCTGGTCATCTACAAAGAGGACACAGGTATTAGGATGTGTGTTCAACACCAGAGTTTCCAGATCTTCTAATATAAAGTTGTAGGTGACTTCAGGAGGTGGTAGAAGGTGCCCATAAACCTGTGTCCGTTGGTAGAAATTCTGGGGTTGTGGAAGCCATTTCTCTGTCAGGAGAGTTAAGCAAGTGACCTGAAGCATGAAACAGCAACGATATTAATTTAAGCATTCCTGCTCCAGTGGGCAGCCTGGAGCAATAAGCAACAGGCTTCTGACACTTGGCAGGCACTTGTGGGAGTCACAGACTCGGCTCCCTGCCCGCCCCTCCCTTCATCACCACCCTTCTCTGCCTGAGCGAGGGAGGTGAAGCATTTGCAGGCATTACAGGATCCTCAGCCCTGTTGTCACTGTCCTGGCAGCTCGTCTAGAAGTACAGAAGTAAACAACCTGTTTAAGAAAAAAGGGGAATATCTCCATTTTATAAAACACGTATTTTGTTTTCTGATTTCAGTTTGGGAATATGGAAAATATAGAAGATACGAAGAAGAAAATTAATACCATCTATAATCCTATCCCATAGTGAAAATCATTGTTTGGATTTTGGTGACTCCTTCTAGTTTTTTTTTTTTTTTCTAGGCTTGAATACATTTGGACAGATGCTCATGCATTATTTTTTTCAGAATGGGATTCTTCTGTACCTACTGTTTTCAAACCCAATTTTTTTCCACGTGAAATGACGTATTACGAACATTTTTCCTTGGAAAAGTGTTTTAATCCATTTCCATCCATCCTAAGCAGTGGCAAGCGGTGTTAGCAGCAGCCATGGCATGTTACGGGGGAAAGCTGGCTGGCCCACCCAGGTACAGGGCGGCAGCCCTCCTGACCACCAGGGCGCTCTAACACCAGGGTCCCAGGCTTGCAGCTCCTGTGGGCCGATGTCTCCCTCAGCCGTTAATGACAAAGGGATGTCCCGGTGTATGACTCTGGCCATGTTTCCTCACACCGCTAGATCTGGTTTTTATTTTCATCCTGACAGAAAACCCTTGTGGATGTTACCTTGGAGAATAGCAACATTAAGGCTCAAATCAGAAATCTGCAGCAGACGTATGAAGCCTCCATGGACAAGCTGCGGGAAAAGCAGAGGCAGTTAGAGGTAGCACAGGTTGAAAACCAGCTGCTGAAAATGAAGGTAAAGTACAGGAATGTAGATTTCCTGCTAACCTTTCTCTCTTCTTCTTTTCTCTCTTCTCCCATCGCCAACTCTCCCATTTCCCTTTCTCTCTTCTCTTCTCTGTTGGGCTTCCCCACCCTTTTTGTGGCCAACCCCACAGGATTTGACTTGAAGGGACTGAGGGGGTTTCTGTGTTCACAGCTGCCAGTGCAGATTGGGGGTACCCTGTATATACCCCTATTGGGCTCTCCTGCCTTGGTCCCAGTGGCCTCAAGGGCTACTGAGACCTCATCGTGGCACTGCTCTTATGTACTGAGAGGACACTTGGGCTGCCCACAGGTCCGGGACTTCAGAAGCTTCACTGTTTAGATTCCCTCTGAGGTTCTAAGGCCTCATTGTCTGGTTTGACAATGAAGAGCTGAAGGTCCGCTAGGAAGAAAATGGGTGGGTGACCAAGGACTCTGGGCAGTGTCCCTCCTGCACCCCAGGTCGTTCTTATTCCTCAGCTCAGCTTCTAAGGCCCTGGAGATGTTAGTGCTCCTTCCAGCTTTGAAACTTCCAGGAACCGACCCACGAATGGCCCACAGAAGTCACGCAACAAATTATTTCCCGAATGAATTTGTTTTTATTTAAGCCTGTGCTTTTCAGATTGTGTTCAACACAGCCTTAGTCTATTCTAGGGGAGAGCGTGTTATGGGTAGTGTCCCATGTGATTTATTGCTCAAACCAGAGTATGTTCAGGAGTGAGAGGAGGTGCTATTAAGAATTTAGTTAGGGGAACAAACTGGGCCACGTGGTCCCCCACCTATGGACTGCCTCAGGGACAGCTGATGGGGAGTACAGGCCACCACACTGTGTAGCCTCTGTGATGGCCGCCCCACAGGCTGTGCTGTCACCACCCACTTGGCCAAACACCACCACCTGGGAAGGGGGAGGGACCAGAGAGCTACCCAGTCGATCAGCTCCTCTTTGCTTTCACTTCAAACAGGGAGGCTCTTCTACTTTTTCATATATTGTATTTCTGCGTAAGAGGTACTTGGGAAAAAAAGGCGTTTGTTGCTGAAAAATTCTGAAATGGCTGGAGTCTTTTCCTCAATGTAGGATCTCTATGCAGTCATTCATTCCACAAATACGTACTGAGTATCTACTCTCTGCACCTGTGCTCTTCATCCATGTCTGTTCCAGAGGTGCTGTGGTGTCAGGGAGACCAAACCTCTAAATCCAGTCCGCAATTGCCTGTTGTAGAGACTAATGCTTTGCTTTACCCAACCCCACACCCCCCAAATTACAAAAGTGACAGGACTCAGAGTATTTCATGTGACCTGGATGCAGCGTAAACAGGACGTGAGGGACAGAGCCCATTCTAGAAGTGGAGATAGGGTGCAGGACACGCTGGGTCTCTTTCAGCTAATGATAACCTCTCTTCGGGATTTCCCGTTTTGTGGTTTCTTGGTACCAAAACTTGCCTAGAGATGAGAGGGGAGATTGAGAGGGCATCGAGAGAGACTTTTGTCCAGTCTTTGGAGTAAACGTCATGTAGCCTAGCCGGGTTGTAGTACACCTTACTTATCCAGAGGTCACTTGCCCAGCTAACTCAGCTGTCTTAAACAAGCAGTAAGCTGGAAGGAAGGGACGCAAACAAACCTTCAGAGGCATAGAATCAGTGGCCTGAAGTTCACAGGGCGGGGCAGGGCCAGGGAAGAAAGGAAACACCAGCCACTCCCAACATAAGCCTGCTTGCCCACGCCTCTACTTTTTCTCATCTCCTGTGCAAGCCCCCAGGAACCCCCAGCTAAGGTCCCCCAAACCAGATGGGAATGTTTCCAAACACAACATTTGGAAAAGCACAAAGGTATGGAAAGGATGAGTCCAGATTTCTTATATGAGCTTAAGTGTTTCCTAGAGCCTGATGGGCCAGTGCAGCTAATGGGACGGCTTCAACTCCATGCGGGCAGCTTCTCTTCAAAGGCCTTCCTGCTTTTCTGACTTAAAAAATGTCTTAAAGTAATGTATGCACCTGGGGAGAAAAGTCAACCAATATGAAAGGTAACATAGAGTGCGTGGCCTGCACCATTTTACATTCGTACCAGCCATGTAAGAGGATTCCAGTTTCTCCCCATCCTTGCCAACACTGGTTACTCTCTTTTATTGTCATTCTCGTAGGTGTGAAGCTCATTGTAGTTTTGCATTTCCCTGATAACTAATGATGTTAAGCATCATTTCTTGTGCTTATTGGTCATTTGGTTATCTTCTCTGGAGTGTCTATCAGATCCTTTGCCCATTTTAAAATTGGGTTATTTATATTTTATTATTGAGTTGTAAAAATTCTTCATATATTCCAGATACAAGTTATTAGATCAATAATTTACAGATATTTCCCCCCACTCTGGGTGTTATCTTTTCAATTTCTTGATGCTATCTTTTGAAGCACAGGAGTTTTTAATATTGAATATTGATGAAGTCTTATTTATCTTTTTCATCAGTTATGCTTTTGGTGTCATATCTAATTTTAATCAAAGGTCACAAAGATTTGCCTTATGGTTTTCTTCTAAGAGTTTTATAGTTTTGGCTTTCACATTTAAGCCTTTAATCCATTTGGAGTTAATTTTTGTATATGGTGTATTAGGGATCCAACTTCATTTTTTTGTATGTGACAAAATCCGATCATCCCAGCACCATTTGTTGAAAGGTCTGTTCTTGTCCTAGTGAATGATCTTGGTAGATAATTGTTTAAATTTTAATATTTATAACAGATAAATTATTTACTTGGTTTCAAAGTTAAATCTACAAAACAAAGAAATAGAACATCAATATCTGTAATCTCCTCTTTTCTCTTTAACTCCCTCCTTCCTCCTATAGCAAACCTTTTTACTTTTTAATTTTGTAGGGCTCTGACCCAACTCTAATAATGTAGTGGTCTTATTTTCAGCCTACAGTAGAATACTGAAGAATTTAAAAAGCATATCTTTCTGAGGCCAATCAGAGTGTGGATGTATTAACTAGAGAAAAAGGTTTGTTAAAACTGATAGAAAAAAGATGATAGGGCTTCCCTGGTGGCGCAGTGGTTGAGATTCCGCCTGCCGATGCAGGGGACACGGGTTCGTGCCCCGGTCCGGGAAGATCCCACGTGCCGCGGAGCGGCTGGACCCGTGAGCCATGGCCGCTGAGCCTGCACGTCCGGAGCCTGTGCTCCACAACGGGAGAGGCCACAACAGTGAGAGGCCCGCGTACCGCAAAAAAAAAAAAAAAAAAAAAGATAAAATTTCGGGAGCAAAAGAACATTAGATAGGAAGAGTCATTGAAGAAAGAGGTAAATAAGACAGTGGAGCATGATACATTTTAGAGAATTCAGTTTAAAAATGGCTAAATTTGGGGGGCAAGGTTGACACTTAGAGAGGTACGTTTCTGCCCTTTGAAAAATTCACTCCTGTGGAGCACCTCTTCCAGATAATATCAAGTAAATTAGTGTAAGGGGCCACTTTAATTTTCTCTGCACCTGCTCACCCCTTTTCCTTCTTCCTTCTACCTCTTTCCCCGTTAGTTCCTGCTGCCTCTGTCTCCTGCAGAGCCCTGGGGCATGGGTCCACTCCCCTGTGAGTCCACACTTGATACCTACAGAGTGAAAGGTGTGGATTCCCCCTGAGCCCACCAGAGTTGTAGCTCTGAACTGAGTCTCTCTGCAGGTGGAATCCTCCCAAGAAGCCAACGCAGAGGTGATGAGAGAGATGACCAGGAAGCTGTACAGCCAGTACGAAGAAAGGCTGCACGAAGAGCAGCAGAGGCACAGTGCTGAGAGAGAGGCGCTCCTGGTGTGTTATGTGCTACCTGCTGATGGGATAGCAGAGAGTTTGGGGTGCATTATTGTTGGTGAGCTTTACATGGTAGGGTTTGTGCTTAGAGGTGAGTTAGTGGACTCTAACGTGGGTGACGGGTCAAGGAATTTATTATTTGCCGATTCACTGCTCTCCCTTCTCCCTCCCTTCCTTTACTCACCACCTTCCCTGCTTGGAATAGTCCTCAGTCACCACTTTCTCTAGCTGGTCTGACCGTTTGCCAGCATCCGAGCAGATGCTGGGCTTACCTGCAGCCACGCCCTTTCTCACTCCATTTGCTCTTCCTTGCCCGTCCTCGATCCTACCTACGCTCCCTGAAAGCCCCGAAGATGCCAGCATCTCCACGAATGAAGTCGTTCCCAGTCACACACCTGCAAGTGTCCTCTGTCCTTGGGAAACCCACACTTTCTCTGCTCTTTGCCATGGAATTCTCTTGTCCCTGTTATTGGAGCTGAGCTGTATATCTCACATCTTGGCTTCTCTAAAAGAGCATAAATTCCTTGAAGGCAGGGACTCCATTCTGCCTTATCTTGTGTCCTCACAGGCTTAATACATGTGCTGACTGATTGACTGAGTTGGTGGTTTGCAATATGGGAGAAAGATCTGGGCATTCTGCATTCAATTCCAGATCCAGCCCTAATTCCGTTTAGGTTGTGTGACACTCTGAGCACCTAGTCAGGGGATAAATAACATTTGTAGGCTCTTTTTAGACATAAAGAGTCAAGGGGAAAAAAAGGAGAAAAAATAAGTAGGCCCATTAAAAATCCATGCAATGTGTCTTTATTCACGGGTGAGAACCAGAATCATGGGATTTGAGTTCATGATCTGTGAGACACTTCTAGGCCCCCAGGTCATGCTTTTAAAGAGACATGATGATTTAGCCAGGCCTGAGCTGTTTGGACCCTGATTGGAGGCTCCTCCACGCTCTGCTGAGGAGAGTGCGTTTCTTTTGCAGGAAGAAACCAATAGTTTTCTGAAAGCCATTGAAGAAGCCAATAAAAAGATGCAAGTGGCAGAGATCAGCCTAGAGGAGAAGGACCAGAGGATCGGGGAGCTGGACAGGCTGATTGAGCGCATGGAGAAGGTAACACAGCTTGGGGCCTGGGGCCCCCTCACCCAGCCTCCCTTGCGGTGCAGCAGTTCCCCTGCAGGCCTGCCCCAAAGTATGAGAAGCCCTCACCACTTGATCCCTCTCGTCCCTGCAATTTGTGAGTTGAAAAAACCAAAGAGAAAACTGTAGAAGAAAGTATAAGGAAGTCCCACAAAGTTCTAATTTTTCCCACGGTGAAAATTTTGATGCTTCAAAAAACATTACGTACAAAATTATTTACAGAAACTAATATTTTAGCAGCCCTGCTTTGCTGGGGCCCCAAGCATGAACTTAGATTACTTGTTGAGCAGGCAAGCCCTATTTCGACGTTACAGCGACACCCCAAGCCCTGCCTGGGTCTGACGGGTTGGCTTTTCTCTGACACTCTGTGTCGGAGCGGGGGACACTGCCTTTCTCTGTGGGTTTGTGGGGGAGGCCTGCAGAAGGCAGGAGCTCTGCCCGGATAATGAGCCAGTCTAGAGAAAGGGAAGAGGGAGCCTGGAAGTTAGGCAGGAAGTGGAGAAACGGGAAGGAGGGGTGGGAGAGAGGAAAGAGAAAAAAGAGAGAGAAAGGGCGGGTGACCTTTAGCAGGTGACGGCTAGCTGCTGGGGGAGGGGGGTAGTTGAAGGCTAGGGCTGTGGCTGCTTCCTGGAAAGTGGCTCTCTAGTGGCATGGGTTTGCAGAACAGCCCTGACCGGCCAAGACCTCACCCATCAGCATCCCGTAACTCACTCACGCTGGATGCTGAGAATCCCAGGCTGACGATGGCGGGAGGGGGAGTGACAGTGTGAGCAGGGTCAACAGCTGGGCCCCCGGGTGATTCTGAGAAGAGGGCCGACCTGTGGTGTCTGCGGCACGATTCCCTCCACCGTCCCCTGTTAAGGGAGGCATAACCAGCTTGGGAACAGCCTTAAATGCAATACTGTGGAGCTTCGGGGCTGGTGGGGGGGCTCCTGTTTTGGGTAACACCTTTTTTGGGGAGGGACTTGGGCAAATAGAGAGTCAATTACAATTTCGCCTCCACCCTCTGGGAAAGCAGAATCCCATGTGGTATTGAAGAGCGGGTAAGTGGCATAGTTAGGGCTAACGTCAGCCTTGGCTGGAGGTGGCAGTCATAACGATTGGGCAACGAGGGCATTTTCTAGAACGTGGGGGAGCTATCTCCCACATCCCCACTCTCCTACCACAGCAGGCGGTGCTGGTTAAAGCGCACACTCCCCCTGGGTGACAGATTGTCCTGCAGCAAGCAGCAGCCAGGTGAGCGGGCAGCACGGGGAGATGTACAGACAGACTGTCCGTGTGCTGGTTAAGAACATGGGTTTTAGGATCAGACAGACCTAGGGTTTGAGTCTTGCCTCTCTTTCTCATTGTGGGCAGTTACTTGACTTTTCCAAATTCAGTTTCCTCTTCTGGAAAATGCTGACAATAGTCATTCTTATTCTTAGGCCTTCTGTGAGGAGTACACGAGAAAAATCCGTGCCAAGTGCTCAGCGCGGTGCCTGGCATGTATAGAGTCGGGGCTCACCAATGTGTGGCCCTGATTTTTATGTTACTTGCATAAAGGTCTGCCCCTGGTGTCAGCTTCTTTTTCAGCTGGACCTGTTCTACAGCTGAGTGTCTTTATACCCTTGCGATTCTGAAAGTTCCTAGCTTTTTCCCACTGATGTGCACGTGCTGCCCGGGTGAGGGCCATATGGCTGGGGGCCAGGCTGGTGTTGGTAAGGCCGGCCGTCCCTGCCAGCGTTTGTGTGACACAAAATGTTCCCCACATCCTCTTGGCTTTTTCTTTAGTGATTGAAAATCTATTGTCCTTCCTCTTAATCTTTCCCATTTAAGCTAGCGAAATGCTTGCTTTATTTAGCTAAGATTAGATTACCCATTTACTGTTTTTCCCCCTTCAGGGATAAATCTGGGACAGCAGGAACTGTGCCAAATCTCTGTCACACAGGATGTGAACAGCATGCCCACAGAGTTTGTATTCCTGTTCTCACCTATTTTTGGATTTTTCTTGAGGACAAACCATGTCCTTTTGAATGGCTTCTGTGCTGTATCCCTTAGTTTACCGTTCTCAGCATTGCGTCCCAAACACCTTTTTTTCCTGATTGGTAGAAGTCTTGTAAGGAGTGTGTTCTATCAGAGACCCTTCTGCAGAATAGATAATATTCTATGCCTTGATCCCAGTGGTGGTTTCACCAGGTAATGTGTATACAAATGTATTGATTGTGCAATACTCAAGATTTGTTGTACCTCAATTTAGAAAAAAAATGGAATTTTAAAGTATGCTGTAAGTTAGGCCTTGCCCTACTTTAAGACAGCTTTCTGGGGAGTCTGAGGGAAAGCTCGCTGTTAAAGAGTCATCATTATTTCAGGGCTAATGTAAACTCCAGCCAGTGGCAGAACCCGTGGGGACAGTAAGAATGTGCATTCGCTGTAGAGATTTAAAAGCAGTAATAACACCCCACTGAAAAGTCGGTCTTCCTTCATTATTCTAAGGACATCGATGATAACACACCCTTCCTCCCGTGGTGTACTGCTCCCCAGCTCTGGTCTGCCCTTGGTCTGCCACTGCTTACAGCTTCAGAAGTTGAGGGGGCTACAGTTTCAAGGATCTGCTTTGAATATTTGGTGGAAAAGACGTTTGGAATGTGTATAAGTAGCCAGAGCTTGCTGGGGAGAACGTCTGAGGTTAAAGAGGAGGCACGGCCATACTTAGAGAAGGACCTAAAGTAGAATAGTCTCCTCCCAATTAATGAGCAGAATTTGATAAACTTCATTGTAAGGAAATTTATTATACTCTCATCTGTAACATTTCTAGGGCAATTTTGGTTGTGGTGGGCACTACATTTTTATTAATATTTTCCACTTTGTTCCACTTTGTTTTATTAATATTTTCCACTTTGTTCAAATAGTTTCCACTTTTTATTAATATTTTCCACATTTTGAAATGTGTCCAGATTTTATATTACTTTTTAAAAAAAATATTTGTTTGTTTGGCTGCATTGGTCTTAGTTGCGGCACGCGGGATATTTATTGCAGCGTGTGGGATCTTTTGTTGCGGGGCGCCAGCTTCTCTCTAGTTGTGGCACATGGGCAGTAGAGCACGCGGGCTTAGTTGCCCCGCAGCATGTGGGATTTTAGTTCTCCGACCAGGGATCGAACCTGCTATCCCATGCATTGGAAGGCGGATTCTTAACCTCTGGACCACCAGGGAAGTCCCTTATATTACTTATTTTAGGTAAACTTCTAAATTTACACACACACACACACACACACACACACACACACACCCAAAATGTACAAATCTTAAGTGCACAGCTTGATACATGAATGGGTTTCCTATTGAAACTGTAACAGTTTACCACAGTTAGAGGCCTAAAGCATCATGGATTTATCGTTTTTAGTTCTGGAGGTCAGAAGTCCTAAAATCAAGGTGTTGGCAGGGCTGGCTTCCTTTTGGGAGCTCTAGAGGAGAATCCATTTCCTAGCCTTTTTCCCTTCTAGAGACTGACTATATTCCTTGGCTCATGGCCCCATCCTCCAGCTTCAAAGCCAGCGTTGTAGCATCTCCTAGTCTTTGTCTGTTTCTGACTCTAACCCTACTTCTTCCTTCTAATACGAGCCCAACTAGATAATCCAGGATAACCTCCCCATTTTCAAGACCATTAACTTAATCACGGCTGCAAAGTTCCTTTATCCATGTAAGGCAACATATTCACAAATTTCAAAGATTAGGATGTGGACACCGTTGGGGGACTGTTACTCTGATTTTCACAATGTAGTTTTACAAGTGAACACACCCGTGTACACACCATCCCAGTTAACTTATAGGATGTTACAGGATTCCAGACCCTCTTGATGATTCAGAAAATAATCCCAAGGAATTTGTAGTATCACAGGCCACTGATTTAGAGTATTGATTAACATTATTTAGAACCATAAATTTTCACAAGACATCTGAGCCTGGGCTGACGAAATGCTTTAAAAAATAAATAAATAAATCTTGGGGCTTCCCTGGTGGCGCAGTGGTTGAGAGTCCGCCTGCCGATGCAGGGGACACGGGTTCGTGCCCCGGTCCAGGAAGATCCCACATGCCGCGGAGTGGCTGGGCCCGTGAGCCATGGCCGCTGAGCCTGCGCGTCCGGAGCCTGTGCTCCGCAACGGGAGAGGCCACAACAGTGAGAGGCCCGCGTACCGCAAAAAAAAAAAAAAAAAAAAAATCTCGAATGGCTTTATCCAGGATATTCATCTGTAAATACACACCAGTAAATTTGACATTTTGAGCTTTGTTTGGACCCTGGCAAGTGGGTGTATAAAACCCATGGGTGTCACATAGACTTGAATTCACTAGTGCTGGAGTTGCTTGCTGTACATTCTCCAGCCAACTTGGGATCCGTAGATTAAATATTAGTGTCTGTCTGTTTTAGGAACGCCATCAACTTCAACTCCAGCTCCTGGAGCATGAAACAGAAATGTCAACGGAAATTACCAATTCTGACAAAGAAAGGTAAGATGTAATGCCCTTTATCTTTTTATTTTTTTAATTTTTTTTAATTTTTATTTTTTGCGGTATGCGGGCTTCTCACTGCTGCGGCCCCTCCCGCTGCGGAGCACAGGCTTCGGACGCGCAGGCCCAGCGGCCACGGCCCACGGGCCCAGCCGCTCCGCGGCACGCGGGATCCTCCCGGACCAGGGCACGAACCCGCGTCCCCCGCATCGGCAGGCGGACCCCCAACCACTGCGCCACCAGGGAAGCCCTGCCCTTTATCTTGTAATGGATTTAGATGGTGGACATGCTGTGTTTTTGTGGGCTCACTTGGTCCTTGCATTGTCATTCGTTTGGTCATCACCCATTGCAGACTGATACATGCAAAACATTGGACTGGGAGCTTCCAACGTGGAGCTTCCAGCCACATCTTACAACCCAGGGCTGGTTGTTAGTGCAGTGGAACACGTCAAAGCCTGTCACAAGTACCGGAGTTCAGTCTGTAAATGTTCTCCATAACCTTGAGCTCCACAGGATGCACCTTGTTGTTGAGAAAACTCAAGAGTGACTAATACCATTGCCATGGAAACTTAATTTTACAATGTCTTTGTTTCCAAACATTCCTCAGTGAAACTTGCCTTGTCCTCTGGCTATGAGTGTATAAAGCCCTGCATGGGAAATGCAGGAGCAGTCCACGGCCTCTTCTGGAAACCAGAAGGCAGCGAGGCCACGCACGGCCCTCTAGTGAAGGAAAACAAGGTTGGGATGCTTTGAGCAAGTTACTTCACAACCCTGAGATTCTTTGCTTCTCTGTAAAATGGGAATTCTTTTTTCAAGTGGGGAGAGTTGTAATGATGTGAAGAGTGCCCGTCTCATTGGGGTGTCACTGTGAGGGAACTGCTGGGTGTACTGCCTGCCACATAGTATGTGCTGAAAAGATACCTGTCCTCCTTCCTCTTGTGCAACTTCAGAGTTTGCAGAGTTATAGGGATCTTCCCTAGTCTTTAACATAGTGCTGAGGAGGGACCTGGCAGAGATGGGAAGTGGTAAGCAGACCACCAGACTCTTCGTCCGTGCTCCAGTCCAGGGGCCCCAAAGGACTGTAGAGTCCATCTGCTGGTTCCTTTGGTTTATTTGAACCAAGTAAAGTCTGAGGATAATTTGTGCTTTTTTTTTTTTTAAACTATGAAATGTTTTATGAGGTGGTCTGCTCTGTTTTGATGGAGAGAGGGTCTTGCAGCATCTTTCCCACTTTCTCAAAATAAATGATGTATGGAACAATTGTAATTCCTGACTTTCCAGGACTCTGCCACTTGATTTCAGATATTTTGTTGTGTTGCTAGATTCTTCTCCTTCTCTGTTTTCCTAATCGTGGTAATTACTGGATGTTCCAATGCTGTATTAACCCAAAAAGAAAAAGCCTCTCATATCTGTAAGTGGTGCAAAAAAATTCTCTCTCAGCCCCTGGAAAGTATAGTAACTGTCCTTCTACAGGATAAAACTTGCAAGTGGGAACTTGAAAAATGGTCCTATCTTCCTTCTACAGTGGGGTGGTCGATTGGTAGTTAATAAGCTAGGATACACACAAAGTAGGAAGAGTGCATCTTGTTCTGGGCAATATTCCCTTCAAGCGGTGACTCTGGGTGCTGCCCTTGTTGCTTTGCTTGAGGATTCACTTGCTCTTTCTTCTATTTGTATTAGGTATCAGCGGCTGGAGGAGGCATCGGCCAGCCTCCGGGAGCGGATCCGACACCTGGATGACATGGTGCATTGCCAGCAGAAGAAAGTCAAGCAGATGGTTGAGGAGGTAAGCCCCTGTGAAAGGGCTTGGGCCCGGGATTGCTTCCTGTGGTGGGAACACTTCAGCGCTAGAGCCAGATACGACTCTCAGCTCCATCCTCTGTGGCTCACAGTGAACTAGCTCAGGCCACTGCCATCTTGGCCCAGAGGAGAAGGTCCTCATATGTCCCCTGTGGACTGGTGATGATCCCTCTAAAAGAGGGCCGTCCCCAGAGGAAAGGGTTACAGTTAAGAAAGCTGGAAGGTGCGGTTCATAAGCTCACTCACCTACACAGGACAGCAGTACCCTTTATGGGTGCCTGCAGCTCAGGGACCAAAGGGTGTGACAAGAACAGTTCACTTCAGCTCAGGCCTCTGCACCCTGGGACCTGCCTGCCTGTCCCCTGCTTCTGCTCTTGTCCTTTCTCCACGTCTGGTGTGTCTCTGTCATTCCCTTTCCCTGTCTGTCCCTTCTTCTTCATTTTTTCTCTTTTCTACTATCCTTTTTCTCCTTAGCTGTCTATGTAACATGAAAGCAAGTTTTAGGCTTACTGTATGCTGGACATAGTTTACTATCCTGTTTTTCTAAATGAAAAAACAGGTAAGTTGAACTTTTATGTTTCTCTAAGAGGAAAAGAGTTTCTTTTAACTTGTGTCACTGTACCTGTCTCTCTCATGGTGATGCTGCATAGGAGAAAGTCCATGCTGTGTACAGCTCATCACATATTAGTGTATTTTTCTTGCTCGATTAAAAAATCAGATGGAAATAAGAACAGTTAGTACTAACAAGGTGATAAGTATTCCCTAGGGACTAATTCTCTAACTTGCAAAGAAAAGGTTTCAATTTAATTAAACATTTGGTTGGCAGTGGAAAAACTGGAAAAAAAATTTATAATGTTGGCACTATGAGTGGAGTTAAGGTCAGGCAATTGTGAGGATGGGCAGGGACACCTTTTTTTTTAATTGTGTGTAGGATAAACGTACACATTAGATAAAATCTGCTCCCAAATGAGAAACCCAGTCACACAGTGTGATTGGCCCGTGTGTCAGTCTCAGGGCTCAGTAGAATAAGACAATGGGGAACAAAGGCTCAGATGAGGAAACCCCGCATGCACTTTCACAGTTCCTTGGCACTGCCAGGCAGGAACAGTGCCAGCAACAGGGATGGGTAGGTCTTGCCGTATATCAGCTTTGGGTAGTTGTCAGGAGTGTGTTTCCCAAGGAAAAGCATTGCTTTGTCACATTTAGCATCTCTGGAACCATGGCTGTTAGATCATAGCTTTTCTGCTTCTGAACTTCACACACGTGAAGTCTGGGGCAAGGCCGTCCCTCATTTCCCCGTGGGGCTCCTTGGCTGTGGTGCACTCCATTTCTCCTGCCTCACTGCAGGGTGCTGTCTGCGTTGTTTCCCTGTCGAATATTAGAGAACCAGTGAACAAAACCTCATATGCCTTGGCTTCTGATTGAGTTATCATCTGTAAGCGTTTAATGATGGGTCTTTTTTAAAAGACATTTTCAAGTAGTTTAGAATTCTGTTTTCTAAGTGACTTCTGGACTCTAACAGACATACCAATTTGAAAGTAGGGGAATATTTATATATGAAAATAGGGAAGCATATAAAGATCACTGTCCATGCCTTGCTTTACTACCTGTGATTTAATATCTCCTAAATAGAGCTTCTCTAAGTGCTGACGATGTGGTCTGAAAGACCCAGCCATGGGAATGAAATGACAGGCTGAAATTTAGGATGGCGCCGTCAGAATGAGCACCACCTAGGGGCCAGCTGGGTTTCAACAGTTAGATAGAGACAGAGGAAGAGAGCTTTAATTCTAAATTTAAACTAACAACTACTTAAATCAGGTGGTAAGGATTAATGTATTTGTCTAGTACACTGTATTAACTCATACAACAAAAGGATGGTTTAAAATTTCAATTGCTGTAGCCATTTATGTGAATACTTTTTTTAAAAGTTAGAACCATGGAAAAGGGACAAATGAGCACATTGAGATGTTCAGGATCAGGCTGGAAAGGAGTTGAAAACTACAGTAATCCAGGGAGTGGTTGAAGCACTCAGGCAAGACACGGGCAAAAGGGGAGACGTGAGAGGTGAATTCACATCTTAAAAAACGGTCATGGAGAAGATGGAATATATTTTTGTTTGTGTTGCAGTGCAAAGCCAGGCTGGAGCCACTGGGTGGCAAATTTCAGCTTTCTGTTCAACATAAAGGAAACATTTCTAGCATTGGCTGTCCTGGGAAGTATATGTAGCCTTTAATCACGGGTGCATTTTATAAGGAGAGAAATCGGGATAGAAGCTCCTTATATAAAGAATTCTCTATTGTTTACTAAGCTGTGCCTGTTGTTAGGATCTCAGCCTTTTCATTGCTTTGCATAATGAGTGAAAGCAGCAAAGACATATTATATTGGTTCAAGTCATTTGGACCAAAGTTTGAAAAATCCAGACAGCTGAATTAGTCATGTGTGGCATCTTGAACTCTGACTTGAGAAGTGTCTTTCTGTCTGTGAACTCCAGCCACCCAGATATTGAGTCAAATTTGACCTGGAAATAAAGGCAACCTTTACGTGTCACCAATGTTAGGGACAGTTTTCCTTCCCTCACATTAAGTCTGAAAGCTTGTCCCTGTGATGGCTTCACACTCACCAGGGGTAGGAATCTAGTTCCCATCCATTGTTGCTGTCATCTGAATCACAGTGTCTGTGAATGAAGTTAGTTTATTAAAATGATGGGCTTCTTTTTTTAGCTCAAAACATCCAGGTATGATTACTGAGGTTCTTGGAATCCTTAAACGTTAAGCAACATATTTACTTCCACCTCAGTGGAGTGTAATTTCTAATAATAATAATAATGATGATGACATATTGAATAAAAATTAACCAGCGTAGGTGTTGCAGTCCTTAGCTCAATAATGACTTTTCATTGTGTGGGACAGTATATTTCAGTAGGGATTTGTGCATGTAAGATGGGGGCAGGATGGGCCCTTTTGAAATGAAGGATTATGTATCTTATGGGATCAAGTTCATTGAGAAAAGATACAAAGCGTCCTGCGTGAAGTGTGGGAGCACATACCCCCACTTGGCTAGATCTTTGTACCAAATTAAGTCTCCTTTTGTGGTGTTAGACAGGGATTGGTCATCTCCCTCCCATCACTAGTTCTTCTGACTGGTTCTGGATCTGAAAGAAAAACACACACACACACACAAGCCCAAATATGCCCCTTTTGGCTTTCAAGGGTTTGCCAGAAAATACAGAGGGACTGAAAAAAATAGCATTCATGAGGAAACTCACTCATCCATCCATTTACCAGTTACCCACCGGCATTTTCTCTGTGGTGGGGCTGGGTACCCAGTGGGGAGCGGGGCAGATGTGGTCCTGCCCTCATGGATCTTATCATCTGGTGTTAGCTGAGTTCCAGTCGTCCTTGCCCTTGGGCTTCATTCTTCTGTTGACAAGCCATCTGGAATCCCGCTGAGTTCTTTAGCTTGCTGTTAAAGGAACCAGGAGATCAGGGAGGAGCACAAGGCTGGGCGGAACCTGCAGCCAGAGTAGTGAACACGTGACACATCTTTAAACATCTTCAGTCAACAGGACATTGACACCTCTTTACCTGCTCTCCTCAAGGCCCGGTGCCCCGCCAACCAAAGCAGCTTTCTGCCCAGGGGAAAATTATCTGGAGGAAAGCAATTTTAAAAATTTAAATTCTCTCCATCCCAAGAATCTTCCCTTTTAAATGGATCGGCCATTTGTTAGCACACAATTTATTTTAAAAGTCTCGTGTGGTGTGCTGAAACGTACAATGCGAAAGCACATGTTTGCCCAATACCCTGTGTTTAGAGGATTCAGAGTGATCTCCATCACTGATAATTAGCCACATGGGGGAAGGGGAAAGGAGCTGTGGCACCGAGCCCACCACGCTAACCTGCTCAATTGAACTGTTTCCAGATCATGTCCCACGAGCTCTTCTCCAGATTTAGTCTCTGGCTCTTTGGAAGATGACACAATGGTAGCTTGCTCTGGGTCGGAAGCAGTTCCTTTTATCGTTCGTGGTTCGAAGAACACTTTTACTCTCTCTGCTGGGAAGAGGTGGCGTGTGTGTGTGTGATGAGCTGATGAACAAGACACGAAGGACATGACATTGAAAAGGAAATGTGGCCACGTAGGGCTGTTATTTGTGGAAACACCCACATTCTGTAACTTCAGCTTCTACAGCCTGACACTGCAGAGTCAAGAGAACTCAAAGATCCAGAGTATTTCTAGAAACGTGGGCTCCTAGACATCAAAGAGGGAACTGTGATGAAGAATAGTACTAAAAAATAATTTAGAAAGTGCCAGGTGGAGGCTGGTCTTGGAGGATGCAGCCTTATTCATGGAAAAGGTGCCAAGGACACATGCCAAGGAGGTGGGAAGCGGGCTCGAAGGACTCCAGCGCCCCAGGAGGAAGTGCTCCCCACCTGATCACACCCCAGAAAAGACAGAATAAGCCAGGTGTCTCCGTAGTTTGATTATATTTGTATGTAGGAGGTGGCCCTGAGGACGTCCTTTCTGAATGAAGATCAACGGCACTAATCAACTTAGCACTCTTCTTGTTTAAGAAACATTTGGTTTGCTTCTGTCATCACGCATAGACAGTTCAACTCACTTCATGAAAAGGAGAAGTATATCTGATGAAAAGAAAAATGGGGACTTCCCTGGTGGCGCAGTGGTTAAGAATTCGCCTGCCAATGCAGGGGACACGGGTTTGATCCCTGATCTTGGAAGATCCCACATGCCATGGAGCAACTAAGCCCGTGCACCACAACTACTGAGCCCGTGTGCCACAACTACTGAAGCCCGCGTGCCTAGAGCCCGTGCTCCGCAACAAGAAGCCACCACAATGAGAAGCCCACGCACTGCAACGAAGAGTAGCTCCTGCTTGCTGCAACCAGAGAAAGCCTGCGTGCAGTAAAATAAATAAATTAATTAATTAAAAAAATGTACTTGGCTGAAATATACTGAAGTGAAATATACTTTATGCATGCTTTATTTTCATAGAGGGCTTCGTGAGACAGCCACAGGCCCTGGTATCTCATCAAAACTAAACGGTGTTGCTGAGAATTGTAGTAGCAGCAGTGGTAGTAATAGTCAGTGGGTGGTATTAGCCTAATAATAATGAAGTGAGTTCATTAAGGGGGGGGGTGTCACTTAGACGTTGGGTAGTCTTCCGCTCCGTCCTCTTTTCCGTGGCAAAGTGGGCAGGTAAATGCTTTCTTGTCAATAGTTGTCTTTGGTCTTTAATTTAGATGCTTCTGCCCAGCTGAAGCAAGTAGGTAGTGATGGGAAAGGAAGCAGATGAATAACTTCCCACATGCGTATGAACCGTTGATGCAGTTTACCTCCACTGTGTTCTGTCTGAATGCAGATCCCCAGATACTCTTGCTGGGTTTCCAGACTTCCCCTAGGGAGCTTTGAGTCAGATCTGAGAATCGCTAATCTAGATGTCACTCTAGTGTAGGGACCTACACTGTTTCTAGGGATACCTTTACTGCCCTCGTGTTTTTCAGTCTGTGGTGGAAAAGTTACTGGCATTTGTTCTAGTGGAGTAGACTCACTGCCCAGCTTCAAAAATTGAAGTAATATCAGACAAGGGGATGTAATGACTTCTAGAGGAAGCGGGGTACCCACTTGGGCCTCTCTCCCAGGATTGTGTGCTCTCCCCCCTGCCCTTGGAGTTCCTTCTCTCTTTTGGGGCACAGATAGTACCCTGAGGCTAGGTAGACCTTATGTTCTGGGGCAGAGTGAGTGAGGTGCCAAGGCTGTCTGCAGGACCGTGAGAGTGCCTCCCCCCCGCCCCCCAAATGCTGTGCCCTAGACGACCCCTGCACCTCCCCCTAGGCCTGATGCTGGGTCCTGGGCTAATCGGGGATCTCCTTAGATCCGGGTCCCCTGCCTGAGAGGAGCTCCCTCCACCTGCTCCTCCCTGCCTTTGCCTGTGTCCCTAAATTCACCCCTTCCTGCCAGGACTGTGATATGGTATGAACTTGACTTCCTGCATCAAACATGAGCTAGGTGCTCAAACCCTGCCCCACACTCACCCTGCACTACCACCCCATTCCCTGACCCCTAGCTGGATCCTAAGCCTTGGGCTCTTAGTAAGGCTGTGATTCTGTCTCAGGGCCACTCACACCCCCACCCAAAGGAGATGCTACTCAAAAGTTGAGGCCAAATTTATTTACAGTAATCGAAAATGTTACAGTTTCCAATTCTGGTGTTTAACACTGTATTAGCCACTTTTTTATTTTAAGATCTCAGCTGCTTTATCTAAAGCATGAAGTTTTTAGAAGGTAACCAGAAAGCTCACATGGTGTAAACCTTTTTCGTATGCATTATAGAAGTATTGCAGGTTCATTGTGTGACATGTGTTGATTAATGTATTCACGATTCAAATTGTCCTTTCAAGGGAGAAGGTCTTTTCTTTGCAAATGTCATCGAACCCACTTTCTGTCTGTTGGAATTGTTTCTACTTGGCTCTGAAATGTTTCTCAGACCTGGGTGCTCACGTTCTGCCCATAGTAGTCTGTGTGCCTGTGCTCCTCATCCAACTCCTAGCTAGTGGCTGTTTCTCATGTTGCCAGGTGTGCCTCATGTGTTGTAGGTGTGCATCTAACCTCCCATCCCACGTTCACCCTCTGTGGGAGGTATTATTAGCACCATTTTTTACTACTGGAAACTGAGACTTGAGAGTCTTAAAAAATAAGTAGCGAGTGGTCTCTCCACAAGTGATGATGGTGCTAGGTCCACACCCAGATTTTTGACTCCAAAGCCAGCCTTGTTCTTTGCTTCTTACTTTTTTATAATTGGAAAAAAATTTAAAATATAGAAACTTAAAGAGAATGATAAGAAATCAAACCCATGTATTCTCTTCTGGAATTGACAGATGTTAGCATTTTGGCGTATTTCATATTTTTTTCTAAATAAAACATGAGAAGTTCTCATTTTACTCCTCCCAGTTTGGATCTTTTCCCTTCTTACCCTCCACCCCATCCTGCCCTAACACCTCCTCCGGAGGCAATTTGGCCTCTATCCAGACCATGTTTCTATGCTTTTACCACACATACATGTATTTATTGTTGGCATATAGCTTGGTTTCTGTGTTTAAAAAAGTATGTAAAATTTTATTTATAATATATAAATAAATACTATTGTATTTATTTTGCAACCTACTGTTTTCCCCGGTTTTGTTTTTGGAGTTGTTACATATAGATCAGAATTATGCATTTTGATGGCCGTCTAATATTCCATTAGATGAATATATTGTAATGTACCCTACTGACAGACATTTAGCTTGCTTCCAATTTTTTATTCTTTTGCAAACAATGCCACACATGTGTCTGTGCTTATCTAGGGAATGTACTCAGAGGAGGAATCGCCAGGGCCTGGGGTTGGCACGGTTTCTTCTCTGCTAGGTATTTCCCTATTGCTCTCCAAAGTGTACGTAGACTTCCACCCGTCATGTATGAGGGCAGATTTCTCCACATTCTCATCACCTCTTGGTGCTGTTGGACTATAATTTTAGCCAGTTGTGAAATAGTATCTCTTTGTCTTGGTTTTAACTTGCGTCAGCCTGGTGACTGCTCATTACAGCTGTAGACATTGAGCATAAACTTCTCACCAGTCAGGCTCCCATTCTTATGAACTGGTTGGTCATATCTTTTGTTCGTTTTTTCTGTTTGTTTTTCTTTTTTTCCCTGCTGATTTTTAGGAACTCTGTATACTGCCAATATTAGTCGTTTGTCAAAAAGTATTTGAATGCGGTTATCTTCTCCCTGTCAGTCATTTTCGTTTGTTTGTTTATGGTGTTTTGTATAATATACACATTTTAAATTTTGGTAGAAAGTTATCAATCTTTCTGTGCTGTGTTGTGTGTTTTGTTTGTCTGTCATAAGCTTTAGAGTTTTGTTTTGCATCTTTAGGTCTGTAATTACACCCCTCCCCCACATTCTTACCCATCGTTCTCTTCCTTACTCTGTTTTTCTCCATAGCACTTATCATCTTGTAATATATCCTACACTTATCTGTTTTGTTTATTTATGTGTTATCTGTTTCCCTCCACTAGAATGTAAGCTCCCTGAGGGCAGTGGCTTTTGTCTGTTTTGTTCATGGCTATATCCCTAACACCTGGAATAGTCACGGGCATATAGCAGGTGCTCAATAAATATTTGTTGAACAAATAAAGAATAATCCACATGGAATGTATTTCTTGTGTATATAGTATGAATAGAGCTGTCACCCTTTGTTGCCCTCATGGAAAGCTGGTTTCTCTAACACCATTTATTGGATAGTCCATCCTTCCCCCACTGATTCTTTTCATTCAACCTTTATCAAGCTGGAGTTGTTTCTCTCATGCCACTGTCTTTATATATTTCTGTTCCCCTGCCTCTGTGCTGAAGTCTGCAGAAAAGCCAGTCTTCACACACACAAGTGGGAGTGGGGGTGATGAAGGGCTAGGTTCCACTTACGGAGAGTTTTTCTCTGATGGGTCAATCGGTAAACATTTAAGAAGCAAGTTTTATGAACCAAATGTAAAAATGGACCTGAGTCCTCAAAGCCCTCAAAGGACTTTCTGGTTGACGTTAAAACTCGTTATAACTCAAGGCAGAATATAAGGGTTAAGCAGGACAATTAGCTGTGTGCTGGGAACACACAAGCTGGAGAACATAGTGGTTAAGTTTGTAGGCTTCAGGTAAATTCAATCTTTGTATCCTGCATCTGCTCCTGACTGGGCTTTGTATCTTGAGCAACTTATTGATCTTCTCCAACATTTAGTTTCCTTATCAAAAAAATGGGAATGATGATAATAGTACCTGCTTCAGGGGTTGTTGATTGACTGAAAGAATGTACGCTAAGGGTGTAGCTCAGTGCCTGTAAATGTTCACTAATTCTAGTGTGCGTGGAGTCTTTAGGGAGGAGGTGAAATTTGACTGGGTCTTGCAGCATGGGTTAGATTTTTCTGGGCAGGGATCGAGTAGGTGGAAAAGGACGTGCCAGACAAGATACAGAATAAATAAAAAACAAAAGCATGGAAGCCAGAAAGTATAGGGTGAGTTCAGGGAGCATTATTCTAGTTTGACTGGATTGTAGGAGGGAGTAATGATGAAGAGACTGGAAATGTAGGTTGGGCCTAATTGCTGTGGATTACCAGCAACAAGCCAAGAAAACGTCCTTTATTACTAAGCTCCTAATTCCTCGATGGCTCCCCATTGCCTGATGAGATCTGAGCCTCAGATCTCTGGAAGGGCGTGCTTGGCAAACAGGAGAGGAGAGGGGCAGGGAGGGCAGCTAGGGGGCTCCCAGGAGAGTCCTGGTCAGTACAGTTGAGGGTCCATGTCCCAGGGCACCTGAACTTCAGGAACATATTTTGTGTGTGTGTGTGTGTGTGTGTGTGTGTGTGTGTGTGTAATTAAAGCCTCCTTTATTTTTTTGTTTTGTTTTGTCTTAAAATTGACAAGACTAGTATAAGCATCTTTAAAAAAATTTTTTTTTATTGGCGTATAGTTGACTTACAAAGTTGTGTTAGTCTCAGGTGTACAGCAAAATGAATCAGTTATACATGTACATATATCCACTCTTTTTTAGATTCTTTTCCCATATAGGTCATTACAGAGTACTGAGTAGAGTTCCCTGTGCTATACAGTAGGTCCTTATTAGTTATCTGCTTTATATATAGTAGTGTGTATATGTCAATAGGAACATTTATTTAAACTACTTTTTTTTTTTTTTTTTTTTTTTGAAGTGTGCGGGCCTCTCACTGTTGTGGCCTCTCCCGCCGCGGAGCCAGGCTCCAGACGCGCAGGCTCATCGGCCATGGCTCCCGGGCCCAGCCGCTCCGCGGCATGTGGGATCCTCCCGGACCGGGGCATGAACCCGTGTCCCCTGCATCGGCAGGCAGACTCTCAACCACTGCGCCACCAGGGAAGCCCCCATTTTTTTTTATCATCAGCTTTGTGCCAGGTGTGGAGCTGGGTGCTTTCATATACATGCCTACCTCAGAAATACTGCGGGTTGGGTTCCACACCACTGCAATAAAGCAAATATTGCAGTAAAGTGAATCACATGAACTTTTTTGTTTCCCAGTGCATATAAAAGTTATACTGTAGTCTATTAAGTGTGCAATAGCATTATGTATAAAAAGACAATGTGACACCTAATTAAAAATACTTTGTTCGGGACTTCCCTGGTGGCGCAGTGGTTAAGAATCCGCTGGCCAATGCAGGGTACACGGGTTCGAACCCTGGTCTGGGAAGATCCCACATGCCACGGAGCAACTAAGCCCACAAGCCACAACTACTGAAGCCTGCGTGCCTAGAGCCCGTGCTCCGCAACAAGAGAAGCCACTGCAATGAGAAGCCGGCGCGCACCAACAAAGACCCAATGCAGCCAAAAATAAATAAATAAATTTAAAAAAAAATAAAAAGGGCTTCCCTGGTGGCGCAGTGGTTGAGAGTCCGCCTGCCTATGCAGGGGACACGGGTTCGTGCCCCAGTCCGGGAAGATCCCACATGCCGCGGAGCGGCTGGGCCCGTGAGCCATGGCCGCTGAGTCTGCGCGTCCGGAGCCTGTGCTCCGCAATGGGAGAGGCCACAACAGTGAGAGGCCTGCGTACCGCAAAAAAAAAAAAAAAAAAAAAAGAAAAGAAAAAACTTTGTTGCTGAAAAATGATCACTAATCATCATCTGAACCTTCAGTGAGTTGTAATCTTTTTGCTGGTGGAGGATTTAAAATATTGCAAGAATTACCAGAGTGTGACACAGAGATACAAAGCGAGCAAATGCTGTTGGGAAAGTGGTGCCGACAGACTTGCTCAGTGCAGGGTTGCCACAGACCTTCAATTTGTGAAAAATGCGACGTGTAAAGCACCATAAAATGAAGTGCAGTAAGATGAGTGATGCCTGTACCTCCTCTAGTTGTTTAGCCTGAAACAGTTCTCTCCCTGGATATTCCTGCTCAGTGTGTGGTCGTGTGTCCCTGATACTGTACCCATCCAGGGAAGCACAGGGACAGAGAAGCTCAGAGGACCCTCTTTGCCACTTCTCCATCCCACCTTCCAATAAGGTCACAGAGGAGGAAAGAATAGCCTGAAGACTTAGGGCTCCAGCAAATCCTTTGTTAAAGAAGGTATCACCTGCCAGTATTCTTCCCAGCCTGGCCTGATTTCTAGGCAGCATTGCCGCGATAGGTTGTCGTCATAGGGAAGATAGACCTCTGGACATCAGGCTGGTGTGAACGGAAGAGCCTGGGCCTTGTCATCAAAGAGAAGTGGGTTTAGATCTCAGCCCTGCCAGAGTCGAGCTCTAGGGTGACCACCTGTCCTGGTTTGCCTGCGAATGAGAAGGTTCCTGACTCATGAGACTAGAACCTAGAAAGTTCCGGGCAAGCTGGAACGAGCTGGTTACCTCTTTAGCCCTGTGGTCTGAACCTTTCCCTCACCCCGTCGGCAGACGGCAGGTGCATCCTATCTCTTGGTAGGTGGGGAGACCTAACGTCATTCTGCCTGCTTCCTTATTGCGCTAATGTGTGTGTTTCTTTCTCCATTTACTGCCTCACTGGGATGTTGATTCCCCGAAAGTGGAGACCAGGTCTTCCTGGCTCACTGCTGTGCTCCCGGAATCTAGCACTGGGCCCGATGCAGAGGGGATCACAGCTGATTGTTAAGGAATGAACAGACAATGAAACTGTAGGAACCCCAGTTCCCTCGTCTATGGGGATAACGACTCTTAGGGTTGTTTCTGAGGATAATGAGCTAAGCCAGAAAAAGCCCTGGTGCTCGGTACACCCCTTTTTCTTCCTTCCCAGTGAATGCACACAGATTGGAACGCCGGTTTATCCATCCTTCCCTGGTGTTTACATGGCCCAGTCACGTTCAGGCACCCAGGGTGCTATTTCTCCTTAAACAGAAGTTGGGTTATCTTTAATATAAGACAGAAATCAAACCACATTAGATTATTTTACCTCAGAAGCCAGTTTCAACCGATCCTTTTGAATAGTATAGTTCTATTATTATATATTACTTCAAACTTAATAGAAAAAAATTGATTAAAATGTGTGCCCTGTTCATATCTGGCCTGGCTGAATGCCACAAGACACATTAATTGAAAATGAATTTCTACAAACCCAATCAAGCATCATGAAGATGAAAAATGTACCTTTTCCCCTCCATTCCTTCATTGATTTTTCATTTTCCCCACTCAGAGCTTCATTTAGCAATTTTTCAGTTTCGTTTTGTTGTGGCCTTAATTCATCCCCTTCACTCCCCCCAAAATGAGATAATGTACCATTTTCCTTGTCCTTTTTAAACTGTTCTTTCATGCTGCATTAGTGCAGGGCAGATCCTGTTCTTGTCTTACATCCCTGTGCTTTATTGTTTTTTAGGAAAAGAGGGTAACTTTCTTTTTAAAATTCTTACCATGGTGGTTTTTATCAAAGGGAATGCACTTTAAAAATACATAACTATGAAATTAGTGTTACAACACTTCTAAAATGAATTAAGAGAAACTGCAGCAAAAATAAAAAACCTTTTCAGAGGAAGAGTATTAGATATCAATTATTCTCATTTTTCAGGGTGAGGTATTTGGGGATCAAACACGAGTCCTGTTTTGTTGAGGGAAATGGAGAAAGCTATTTGCCAGATCACAAGAGGCTGAATTGAAAACAAGGCTGGGTCAGGACAAGAGGGAGCAAAGGGAGGTGACTAAAACCCCAGGTGAGTTCTAGAAGGTTCTTGCCTGTCTTGTGCCAACCGTGCCCCAGTCTGTTCGCCGAGTCCCTGGATCTCTAGGGGTTTTGATAACAATAATGGGGATCTTCAAGCTATCTTCCTGTCAAATTTTCAAATAATCGAACAGCATACTTTTCCCATGAAAAGTTGAGAAGGGCTCACATTCAAGTATCCTACTGCTTTACCCTGAGCTAGAATTCAGAACCCTGGTTATCTCATTTTGATTAGAAGCTTTGATTGGCAATTAGCCATCTTTGGTACATTTTCAATGGGAAAATGAATTATTTCTTTATCAATGCAGTTTAAAGTAGAAAGTGTTTTTAAATGAGGGCCCATTAGTAGGAGTAACAAAGTGGGGTGTTGGTGACAGAGGTTTGGAAACCTTATTAATGTGTCGAGTTTCATGATAGGCACATACACACACACCCTGATTTTGAATAAAAGTACCTGTGGACTTTAATTGGTTATTCTTAAAATTAGAATGAAAACAAAATAAAACAGATTTCAAAGAAAATGAACATAAACTTAGTTTGGATTTAAAAAATTGAATTCCCTTTTCCTTACAAGATTTTAAACAATTTAATTCAATGTGATCATCAGTTGTAACATACCTTCTAATATCATGCCCTGTTCCATTGTGTCTCCTGTTTTACATAAGGCATTTTCAGATACATGTATATCATCATTTGCCAGCTGGTAAGAGAAAAGACCCCAAAACACAATTTCTTAAAAAAAAACATATCAAGTGCTATCTAGTATTTAATACTTATTTGCTGCTGCATTTCTTATATTCATTCATTTCTCTCCACATCCCCAACCTCAATATTGAGTTATGTTTCATGAGTCTTGCACAATTGGGTACTATTCACATCCTTCTAATTATAGGGCTGTATCACATTCTGACATCTAACATGAAATGACCCGACATGTCTGTCACCAATGGAAAAAAATTCCAGGAAGCTGAAAAGCCTTGCAACCTCCTGGGTTGCTGTGAATCCATAACAGGACCTTACTAAATTTTTGTACAATTTCATTTTGGTCTGGTTGACATACAAGGTCTTTTTGAAAGAAATTGCGAGGGATCCTTTCACTATAGGAATCTGTTTCCAAAGAAGTTTATAAAAATGTGTGGATTGATAGGGGTGATTTCACCTCCTCAGAGGACTACTCTTTCATATAAGATAATTGATGCACTAAACATCTGTTCCATGTGGGTTTGCTGTCTGGTGCAAGGGAAAGATGTAAACAAAGAGTGGTAGTGACAATGATGGGTTCTACTAGGGGTTTGCTCGAAGGGCTGAAACGGAACAGAGGAGAGAGACACAAAGCCAGCCTGGAGGACTTGGGAAGAGCTGGCCTGGGAGGTGACTGTTGAGTACTTCCTGACGGAAGATTTCCTGGTGGAAAAAGGAATGGAGGGTGGGAGGGCATGCGTGGTGAAGGCACCAGCCTGTGCAGAGGCCTGGTAGCAGGACCATCGTATGTCCACAGCACGCTGAGTATGGAGTGGCTTGTAAGTAGGGTTCATTGTGGGACAGAGCAGGCACGAAATGAAACTGGGGAGATAAATTGGGACCACGGCAGAGGTGCCTCATGTCAACGCTAGGGAGTTGGAACATTAGAAGCTTGGGAGGGTTGTTTTGCTTTGTTTGTACTTTTTTCTTTTATTGAAGTATAGTTGATTTACAATGTTGTGTTAGGTTCAGGTATACAGCAAAGTGATTTGGTTATATATAATTGATTCTTTTCCATTATAGGTTATTACAAGATATTGAGTATAGTTCCCTGTGCTATACAGTAGGTCCTTGTTGGTTATCTCTTTTATATATAGTAGTGTGTATATGTGAACCCCAAACTCCTAATTTATCCCCCCCTCCAAGAAGCTTGGGAGGGTTTTTAAGTAAGAGGGTGATATATGCAGCATCTCTGGGGTAGAGCCTAGAAGTCGATGACTCCATCCAGGTGACTCCAGTGTGTGGGTCTGGTTAAGAGGGATCGCTTAGCTCGAACCATCTATGCAGGTAACTCAGTTGTGGCTGATGTGAAGAAAAGCCGGTTCTAGTTTTAAGAAACCAGATGACCCCCCCACCGCCCACCTTAAATATCAAGCTGGCCTGTAGTCTTAGAAACCTAGCATCCTGCATTATCAGTTAGGCTGTAAGACACATACACAGTTTGAATTACAAAAAAAAAATCATGCTAACGAAGACAAAATTAGACATCAGTTCAATGAGTTAACATCAGTTAAAAGGTTCTAGATTTTACCAAGATGGGTTTCTACCCTTTGTTCTCTAAGGGGGTTTACTGTTTGATATTTAAATTTAACTGTTACAAGAAGATTACATTCTTGGGTAACTACATTTGCCAGACCTCATCTAAGTTCTCATTTCTTAATGCCTTGACTTGAGCCTGGTAACTTGGGTCATTTACCACCACCTGGTGACAGCTAGATTTAAATGCAGATTCTTGAAGTGTACATAAACCTCTTGAAGGTCATATTTACAAACTTACATAGAGCATGGACTTGAGGATATGGGGAGGGGGAAGGGTAAGCTGGGAGGAAGTGAGAGAGTGGCATGGACATATATACACTACCAAACGTAAAATAGATAGCTAGTGGGAAGCAGCCACACAGCACAGGGAGATCAGCTCGGTGGTTTGTGACCACCTAGAGGGGTGGGATAGGGAGGGTGGGAGGGAGGGAGACGCAAGAGGGAAGAGATATGGGAACATTTGTATATGTATAACGGATTCACTTTGTTATAAAGCAGAAACTAACACACCACATTGTAAAGCAATTATACTCCAACAAAGATGTTAAAAAGAAAAAAAAAAGAAAAAAAAGCGAGAGCAAAGGTGCCAAATGGATTTTACTTGCATACCGGCTGCATAGTTCCCTGGATTTTGGGTGCCCCCGATTTTGCGAGTTGCTTTGGAGGTTATGTGTTTAGCAAGTCTGTCTTGGTTCATCTAGGCCTCCAAGAGTCTGTTCCAGACATATATGCCCCTGGAGTCTAAGGGGTGGATTGTTTAGAGATAATGGATGGACGGATTCTTTGATTCGTCCATTCAATGTCTGAGAATATGAAGATGATCAAGGTCTTTATTCTCAAGCTGACAGTCTAGGGAGGGAGAAATACCAGTAATAACATAGTAGTAGCTAATTTTTGAGTGTTTATCATGCTAGGTGCTACAGGAGACGATATTTCAAGGCTCTTTGAAGTTGGCAGTCAGAAATAACAGCATTTTCCACACAAATGTGTGATTTAGATATTGTGGAAAAGAACCAAAGGCTTGGGAGTCAGACAATACCTAGAATATTAGCAAACCCAGAGGCGTGAGAGCCTGCTTAGTTTAGAAACTGGGTGTCGCACTTGGGAAAAGGCATGGGATGTGCTCCAGGAGCAGACCTCAGGGGGGAGTAACTTGGGGTTCAAAGTTGGCACCCCTTCTAGGGCATGAGGGGCCAGCCATGAACTGACTGCCAACCTAAGCATCCTTTTTCTCTAATCCGAGCAAGTCAGCTCTGGCCACAGAATGTACTGTACAAGATGCTTCTATGAGAAATGCTCAAGGATGAAAGCAAATGAGTGTGCACAGCATTCATTTTTAGTGCAAAAGCACAATCGCTTCTTGAAGCATCAGTTGCTGAAAAATGCGATCCTTGTCAGAAGCTTCAGATCCCCTACATCCTTCCCTCGACCTATTCTTTTTCTCCAGAATGAGATGCCTCCTCACGCTAGCATTAGCCCAGAGTTCTCCCCTCAGCTGTCTCTCCAGATGATATCTCTGCTTTGCATTATTTCTTTTTAAAACTAAAATCTAGGGACAAAGGTGAGCAGAATCATCTTGGTCTCCTCCTGTGAGCTGTTCATTAGGGTGCCCTTAACCCACACCTCTTGCTTCTCTTGACTCACAAAGCACTCTGATTACTTCAGAGATAGTGAAACTAGTGTGCGTGAAGTCACTTTTTGTGTTATTTGATGAAGTACTACCCCTGACCTTCTTGGAATATTTTAGTTCATTTCAGTACACACTTTACCTATCATTTAAAGATTTTAAAAGCTTTAAAAATTTCTAACACTATAAGAAGGAATGAAAAAGGGACACTGTAAGGATGATTTTTGCAAATTATTCCTACAAAAATGAAGGAAATTTAAACAAAACAAACTTTTGTTTTGCTCATAATCCTACCCCAACCCCGGAACGATTTTGTTTATCTAACTTTTCTTCCAGCTTTTACTTTCATCATTGTAAACTCTTGTTTTTCTATCCCTGGAGGCTTTTTGTAAACACTTTTCCATTTTGTAATATATTTGTTTTTAGTGTTTGTGTAATATATTCCATCCAAGTGATATTCCATAATTTATCACCCATTCCTTTAGTGCTGGACATTAAGGTTATTTCCATTTTCTCTCTATTATAAATAATTGGAGCAAGAACATCTTTGTATATATAGCTTTCTTCCTACATCTGAATTATATCCTTAGGATAAATTCCCAGGAGTGGGATTAGTAGGTCAAAGGGTATGAACAGCTTTATGGCTCTTCATATTTATTGCTACATTGCCCAAAGGGTCATTCTAATTTACAGCACCACCTGCAACACATGAGAGTAGCCATCCCTCCCAGCCCTTCCAACACTGATTTCTTCAGTCAGTAGTTTGGGGCAAATTTAATAGGTACGAAAGGATAACTAGTGACTGTTTTTAATTGTTAATTTAAAAAATAATTATCAATTTTCTTCTTAAGTATGTTTATTGTATTCTATTTCATATGGTTTGCTTCTCATGTCGGAGAATTATATTTTTGACACCAGGTGGAATTTAAAATATTTTATCATGAAAATGTCACATTCTCTCAGAACAAAGAGCGTAATGATGAATCATTACTTAGATTCAACAAGCAGCAACATTTGGCCACATCTGCCTTATCTACACCTTCTTTTCCTTTTATTTTTTCCTTTGTGCAGTTATTTTAAAGCAAATCCCAGACATTCTGCATGTTTCCTGTATACGTCATTAAGCATCAATAAAACGTGGACTTTTTCTTCTGTAATCATAATGCTTATTGCCACACCTAACAAAATTAATGATAATTCCTTGGTCCCATTTACTACTAGTCTGTAATAACATTTTCCAACATGTCTTTAAAATTGTCTCTTAACTGATATTTTGTTCCAGTCAGCATACAGAGAGGTCCACTGTATTTGGTTGTTAGGTTTCTGAAAACCTTTAATCTAGAGCATATGCTCTGTTTACTCCCCTGGTACCCCCAACTCAAATTTACCCCCAGCCAGTGACTTATTGCAGGAACTAAGTCAGTTGTCCTATAAACGTTCCCGCATTCTGAATTTGACTTTTTGTTTCCTTAATAGTGCAATTAGATTCCGTTTCAACTTTGTTTTGTCCGGGGAGGCAAGAATACTTCAAGGGTGGTGCTGTGTGATTCATTTCGTACTGCTCTGGGGGCACACAATGTCTGGTGATCCCACTTTGGGTGATGCTAAGGCTGATCGTGGATCAGGTGGTGACAGCCCACAACAAAGTCGTAAAGTCCCTCGCCGGCTTTGCCCCTCACTGTCTCATCTGTCCGTGAAGCTTGCTTGAGTCGGTTATTTCCTAGGGGATCGCACAATGGTGATTTTTGAATTCTCTCATTCCTTCCCCACTTATTAACTGGAATTCTTCTGCAGAGTAAAACTTCTTTCTTCATAAACTGGGACTTTTTAGTAATCTCAACGTGCAGTTTGTACAAGTAAGGCAGGATAAATGCTTTTTTCTTTTATCCAAATTGCCAAGCTTCTAAGTAAGGAGTTGGTTCCACTGTCATTTCCGAGGAGTTGTTATTGCTGCTTTGTTTTTGGTTTTCTTTTTTAAGAATAATAAAATACTCAGGGTTTTAAAAAATATATATTCCATGTGTTTTACTCATTATTCTTTTTGATGCTCACATTGTCCCATCTTTGCCCCAAGGGAGACCCTTCATGTCCTTGTTTTCAGGTAGGATAAGGTGTCTTAGGCTCATCTAGTATATTTTTTAAAAAATAGAAGATTATGAATTCATACTGACACTTTCATTTCAAATCTAACAGAACTTTTTTTTTCTTTGATTTTGTACTTGTATTTCTTTTTCTTACACTAAAAATCTTGGTTCCAAATGTTATTATACTACAGTCTATCAAATAGTTTAAAAATATAATACCAATATTACTACTAAAATTTTCCCAGTGAGTGCAACTGTTTATCTTTAGAACACATTCCACTAAAAACATCCAGTCAAATTACCTTGTCCTAACAACACTTGAATTAATTCGTTTAACCAATTTGATATATGGTTAAGTTCTTTCTGTTCTGTTTCTTTTCAAATTTTAGGATTCACTTTTTTCCCCTTTTTGGTTTTTATTTTTTGAATCTGTAAAATGTGCTTTCAAAATTGAACTTATGTAACAAGGTATTATCACAAAAGTCTTTGTTCTGTTCTGTCTCCTCCATCTAATTTCCTCCCTCTCCCTGTTGGTAAATATTAAGATTTGTTTGATCTTTGCAGTGTTTCATTTTGCAAATATATATTCATTCATATGTCTTCACCAGTTTTACACCAAAGCCAGCATACCATCTACTCCTTACAATATATCGTATCAGGGTTTTAGAGATCTTCATTTTTTCTTGAAGGTTACATAGGCATCCATTGTTAAGATGAACCATAGTTTATTTATCAGGCACTTATTGATGGAGTTCTGTTTTTGTGTGTGTGTTTTCTAAAAACAAAAATCCTGTGTCCAAGTCATTTCATATTTTGGCTAATGATTCTTTGGGATCTATTCCTAGAAGTGGAGTTGCTGGGTCAAAGGTTAAATGTAATTGTATACTTCTTTTTTAAAGAAATTAATTAATTAATTTTTGGCTGCCGTTAGGTCTCCGTTGCTGCACATGGGCTTTTTCTAGTTGCAGTGAGCGGGGGCTACTCTTCGTTGTGGTGCGTGGGCTTCTCACTGCAGTGGTTTCTCTGGTTGCAGAGCACGGGCTCTAGGCACGCGGGCTCAGTAGTTGTGGTGCACGGGCTTAGTTGCTCTGCGGCATGTGGGATCTTCCCGGACCAGGGCTGGAACCCATGTTCCCTGCGTTGGCAGGCAGATTCTTAACCACTGTGCCACCAGGGAAGTCCCTACTTGTACTTCTTTTAGTTATTTGCTAGAGTCCCTTCTATACGAATTGTGTCATTTTGCACAGAGAGGGATTTTTTAAAAAAGATTTTGCAGTTGCTCAAATGTCATATGAAAGGTTGTTGGAAAATTAGTGCATTCTTCAAAATCACATGTTATTTATCGAACCTACACACTGTTCCCACTATTGCCCAAGACATAGCCTGGTAGAGAGCACCCTGGTTCCTGCTTTTAGGGAACCTACGATGTGTCTGTGGAGACATGATATGTGAGTGAAAAACAAAGTTAGAGTAGTCCAAGATAGATATAGTATAAAAACAAAGGTGAAAACGCAGCTCAAGTCTCTGTCTTTCAGAAGCCTTCCCTGCTTAACCCAGGCCACGTGAGTCCTCAGTCCTCTGAATTTCATTATTACTTTCAGTGACAGTGACCTTTTTCCCAGAGCAAAACTTTTGACACGTGGTTGAACAAATATGAATATACGAACAGGAACAGCAGAGCAGAATGTATGAAATGCAGGCTGCTGCATAAATTCAAGTGAAATAATTTTTTTATGTAGAGTTATGTCTGCATTTCCCAAAGCATCGGTGGGATGTTACTAAGGGTTACACGGCAGAATCAGTGCAGAAATGTTAGGCTAAACAGACCTAATGAAACAACTCCACAACCATGTATGATGTCCCAAGCATACCTGGGCACAGAACCCCCCGCTCTGCCTCCGTGAAGCACCTCATGTTCATACTGTTCCACGGAACACAAAAGAACCAATGTGTAGTTTCTATTTGAATGAAAACCAAAGGCTTCTCTTCCAGTTGATTAACTTGTACAAATTCTGCATTTTTTGAGAACAATTTCCAATTTGTTTCTTTCTAGATTGAATCACTAAAGAAAAAGGTGCAGCAGAAACAGCTCTTAATATTGCAGCTTTTAGAAAAGATATCGTTCTTAGAAGGAGAGGTAAGAAGCTGTGTTTCTTTAAGCTGGGGTCTTCCCTATCATTAAATTTTATGTTGCTGAGCCTACCACCGACACTTAATTAAAAATATGGCTATTTCCTGGCCTTATAAAATTGATTGAAGGTTAACTGCCAACACTGAAAATGAGGTTCTGACAGCTAGTTTTTCTTTACCATCTGACTCTCCTCATTCCCCCTTGCTGCTCACCTCTGCTTTTTGGCTCCCATTTTTCTTATTCAGGAATTTTCTTAGCAAGTCTGATAAGCTGTTGATGAACACTGATAACTCCCCACATCTGTGTTGTATGTTATAATTTGCCAAGTATTTTCACATACATTTCTCAGTGATCCTCTCAACAACTTTAAGCAAGGCAAGACAAGGATTATTATCTCCATGTTAACCAAAAAAAAAAGAAAAAGAAAAAAGGCACAGAGAAGGCAGGTGGCTTTTCTCAAGGTCACACAACTTAATACCAGAGCCAGGCTGAGAGACGGACTCCTCATTCCAGGTGACTTAATTTCACCTGGAACTTTTAAGATATTTAGTATTCCTGACTTTCTGGTCTTTTGAAAGGCATTTTGGGGATTTTGTGGAGGTTCTAGGGAAGGAAATTATGAAGTTGGAAGAATCTTAAAAGCTTAGGTGTTACTAGAAGGGGAAGCCTTCTGTTTTCTCTGAAGACTATTTATTAAGAACTTGGCATTGAGCCTCTTCCTTTTGAGCCTCCGTGAATCTCTCCTTGTCTGTGCCCCACTTGTAGTCCCTCCCGGGTGAGAGACAGCCCAGGAGAGAATAATAAAATAAGAAGACAGGAAAGTAATGACAGTAATTAAGCTCCTAGTGTGTGTTGGGCACTTTTACTTTGCATATCTTTTGTATAACCTAGAGGTTAAGAGTGGAATCAGACTTGCCCAAATTTGAATGCTAGATCTGCTTATTAGCTGGCTGACCCTAGGTAAGTTTCTTAGAATTAGAAATTGAGGATGAAAACTGTACCTATGTGTGTGTTCGTGCGATGAGAATGCATACAAAGTGCCTGATGTGCCTAAGCACCCCATCATTTTCTCTTTATTAAGAGCAATGCCCTATGAGTTAGATTATGTTTCCTCCATTTTGTAGCTGGAGAAACTGAGGTTCAGGGATGTTAAGGAATCTGCCCAAGGTGACTGTTAGAAATGGGTAAGCCTGAGCTCTTAACCACCATGTTTGTAGGGATGGGGAGCAGTGTCATTATTTACTCTGTGTGGTGGTGGGGCTGCCTATAAAAGTCGTAAGCAGAAGTCCCTCGTGGCCCATGGGGACCTGGCAGCAGACTCAAAGCCCAGGAATCTCAGTGTCCTGACAGCTGAGTAAGTGGACACTTGTCTTGTCCCACTGTTTTCCCCTCTGCAGTCACTGAGTCCACCTCCAGCTTTGTGAATGGACATTTCTGTTTCTAAGATTGCCCTCTGAAATCACAGCTCTCTGTGGGAGGAATCATACTTTCCCAGTGAGAGTGAGAGAGTGAGTGTCCTGGTGAAAGTCATGGGTCCCAAGAGAGTCTGGTTCCAGGAGGGAGAAAAGAGACGCCAACAGGAGAGGCAGCAGGTTACCCAAGACAGTGCCCACCCCTCTCCCCTTCCCCTGGCTGTGCTACTCAGGCCTCCTGGGAGATTAGGAAATGTCCAAGGGGTACTCTGCATTGAGAAGAGCCTTCCTTACACATACGTGTGCTTTGTTTAATCTCAATTTATTAAATTCCTTTCTTCTCTTAGTTTAGGTTGCCCAGACTCTGAGATGTGGATACGAGTCCACTAGTTTATTTGGGAGGTGATCCCAGGAAGCCCCAGTGGGAGAGGGGAGAAATGAGTCAGGGAAAGGTCGAAGGCCAATAATGGGTGCCTTACAGAGGTTACCACTGTGGAAAGCTGCTGCTCCCTTGCCCTGGGCATCTCTGGAAGATGATGTGCACTGGCCTCTGAGTTACCCTTACCAAAAGGTCAGAAAGCTAGGGCATTTATCCATTAACTCCCATCAGTAGCTGGTGAGCGCGGCTCCTGGGGGTGTGTGGCAATTCTGGCCTGCTCTGGGCAGAGCCAACTGGGCTCCAGGGGGCAGAGGAAGCCCCAGGGAAAGAGTCACAAGTGGCATGCCAGGAAATGGTGAGTGTCCAGAGCATATGGGTGCGTCTGGCTGTGTCTGCTATGTATATCCAATAAGCCATTCAAAAATGGTTTGAAAACCATCATTCCTTGAGCATTTAAACATTGATTATAAATTTGGTTGATTAAACTATTTAAATTCTACTACAAATTTAGAATGACTAATTCCTTTTGATCATCCACCTTAAACAGCAGATAAAACGTAGACAAAATGTCAAGATTTGATAATACATTTACACTTTAACTTATTCTAAAATATTAAGTATCTTGGGTTTAATTTATTTCTTCATTGTTTGTGTTCTTGGTTTTTAGTATCTTCCGAAGGCCAATTTCCCTTAGTTAACATCATTTTGACAGTTTCCAGACAAATGCAGTGATCTTTTAGATTCAAAGGACATGGAATACCTTCTCCGAATAGCTAAGGCTAGAGGATGCCAATTCTTGGACGGACACAATTCTTGCTTTACAATATAGGACTAGGTAGCTTCAAGGTGATTCAAACTCAGGACCCCTAATCATTGGGATGCATTGACCTATCTTTAGCACTATTAAAAAGTATGCATTCCTTATTAATATTTTACCGTTCTTTGTCAGACTAGGTAGAGATTTCACCTCCTAGGAGATGAGGTTGAGTTTGGGTACTTGGTTTTCCTCTTCAGGCTGTGTGAGTAGTTTATGATGTTACAAACACACTGCTGACTGACTCCTTGCTAACTGTGTGTGACCACTGATGCCAGTGAATGTCTGCCCCTCTTTCCACCTGCTTGTTGTATGACCACCAATGCCAAGCAGCCCTTCCAAGGGCCCTCAAATCCTGGGACGACCTGACTTAAAGTTCCTTTTGTTATTCTTTACTACTCAACACAGAAATCTTATAAACAAACATGTAATTAACACTCTATAAAAGAAACGACATCATCTTATATATTAATGCTTCCTAGTTTTAAAAGTTGATGACAAGTTGTAACATATTGTCATCTTTGTTCGCTATTAAAACTATCTTTCTCTACACTTTATATTAACTTTCCTTTTGGGTGACATCATGAACACAAGGCATTTCTCAGACTCACCTTGCTCCCACAATAATTTTTTCCTTCTCCTCCTAGTTTTCTTTTTATCTTTATTGGAGTATAATTGCTTTACAATGGTGTGTTAGTTTCTGCTTTATAACAAAGTGAATCAGTTATACATATACATATGTTCCCATATCTCTTCCCTCTTGCGTCTCCCTCCCTCCCACCCTCCCTATCCCACCCCTCCAGGCGGTCACAAAGCACCGAGCTGATCTCCCTGTGCTATGTGGCTGCTTCCCACTAGCTATCTACCTTACGTTTGGTAGTGTATATATGTCCATGCCTCTCTGTCGCTTTGTCACAGCTTACCCTTCCCCCTCCCCATATCCTCAAGTCCATTCTCTAGTAGGTCTGTGTCTTTATTCCTGTCTTACTCCTAGGTTCTTCATGACATTTTTTGTCTTAAATTCCATATATATGTTAGCATACGGTATTTGTCTTTCTCTTTCTGACTTACTTCACTCTGTATGACAGACTCTGGTCTATCCACCTCATAACAAATAGCTCAATTTCGTTTCTTTTTATGGCTGAGTAATATTCCATTGTATATATGTGCCACATCTTCTTTATCCATTCATCCAATGATGGACACTTAGGTTGTTTCCATCTCCGGGCTATTGTAACTAGAGCTGCAATGAACATTTTGGTACATGACTCTTTTTGAATTATGGTTTTCTCAGGGTATATGCCCAGTAGTGGGATTGCTGGGTCATATGGTAGTTCTATTTGTAGTTTTTTAAGGAACTTCCATACTGTTCTCCATAGTGGCTGTACCAATTCACATTCCCACCAGCAGTGCAAGAGTGTTCCCTTTTCTCCACACCCTCTCCAGCATTTACTGTTTGTAGATTTTTTGATGATGGCCATTCTGACTGGTGTGAGATGATATCTCACTGTAGTTTTGATTTGCATTTCTCTAATGATTAATGATGTTGAGCATTCTTTCATGTGTTTGTTGGCAGTCTGTATATCTTCTTTGGAGAAAAGTCTATTTAGGTCTTCTGCCCATTTTTGGATTGGGAGTATCACAGCTCAGCTGCGGAGAGTTCTGCATTACCTCCCTCACCTGTGTAGCAGGGTTCCTGATGTTTATAGAGTCATTCTTGCTGTATGGCAACAACAGGCATTTCAGATTGTCCTCATTTTTGTCCTGTCCCTAGATATGATACTGGCTTGTCTCCGAGGAGCCCTGGGTTGTTTTAGTGGAGAGGTGTACGGCAGGCTATCTGGGCATGAGTGTTGGTAGTAGGCTAAAGTGCTGTGCCTACTGTTAGGCCCATTTTATTTGTTTTGTTAATTTATTTTTTATTGAAGTATAGCTGAATTACAGTTTTGTGTTAATTACTGCTGTACAGCAAAGTGACTCAGTTATACATATATATACATTCTTTTTCATATTCTTTTCCATTATGGTTTATCACAGAATACTGAAAATAGTTTCCTGTGCTATACAGTACAACCTTGTTGTTTAAGGCCCATTTTAGTACTGACGGAACTGGGGAAAATGTTTCTTTTTACGATTATGAGGTTGCACTGACATTTTCCAAATTTATCTAATTGTTTTGTTTTACAATACACGGTTCTGTTGGCCACGAAGAATTTCTATTATGTTGACCTATTCTAAAACCAGGACTTTTAATACCTTGACATTCCATCCCCTGCCTTAAACCATAATGATGCCAGTGGTGGTGTTTCAGGTATCTCTGAAAAGTTTTGGTGGACAGAGCTGGTAACCTCCTATATCCCATCTTATTAATAAAGTAGCTACCCTCTGTTAAGGGCCTAACTGCAGACTCTGGAGCTAGACTGCCTGAGTTCCAATGTCGGCTCTGTCACTTACTAGTTATGTGGTCTGGAGCAAGTTACTTAACTGCTCTGTGTCTTAGTTTGCTAAGGGAGTCCTCTCCACAGAGTTGTTATGAAGACTAAATTAGTTAACACTAAGTGATTAGAAAAGTACATGGCTCACAATAAATGCCATGTCTTTACTGTTTCTTCAATGGCTAGGTCCCAGGAACTCCTTTCATTGTTAATGATATATATATTTCCTCTTTGTCCTTCTCGTCCTCCTCCTTCTTTTAAATAGAGAATGTAGGTGATTTTGGTCCCTGAAATCATCATTTGTACTTACCAATGCTAAAACTCATTCTATTTTGCTACTCCCACATCCATCAGATCCCTAGAAGTTTGTGCTAGCCTGGCCCCATCAGACTACGTTTTCATCAACTGATTCAAAAATCTGTCTGATGTGAAAATATGCCCATTCTATTTTTTTTTCCAAATAACTTTTTATTCACTCATCTCTTGAAGAACTATCCCATCCCCTATTTCCAATATAGAAAATTTTATTATAATAAAATTATGAGTGTCTATCTTCATAAGGTTGATCAGCTTTCTAAATCTGAACAGATTCCATTTCATTTTTCTCTGCTGAAAATTCTCACCTTACAGCTCGAGGAGTCTTGGTTTTGTCCATCTTGCATTTAATGTGTGTTGTGTTGCACATAAACCTCTCAGTGTGTCTGCTGTGCATTCCTGGGTCAGTTATGAATTTTCCGTGTAATGCTAGGGCGGCAGCACCAGGCACCATGTACGCGTTTTCCTGGACATGCATTCTTGTTTAGTGCATGTGTTACAGCCCCGGCTGCTCCCTCCCCTGGGCCTGAGGGAGCTGGGGGAGGAGGCAGCTGCCATTCATTTGACATAATTTCCCCAAAATGCCAAGAGGTGCCATACCAGGTCCTTCTTTTCGGGAAGGCGCACAGCCTCCCAAGCCCCCGGGTGGTCTGTATTTCACAGCTCAACACAAGGTGGTGGTATTTGAAAGGAAAACCCTGGAACCTGATTCTCGGTCCTGGAAGCAATCTCTTCCCCAGCACAGGCCAGGCGGCCAGCTGAGGCTGCTCTTTAGTCATAGTCGGCAAGACTCAGAGTGGAGTGTCCTTGCTTTCCTGTATCAAGGCCTGTCCTTTTTTTAAGTATTTCTGTCGTCCCTCTCTAATTTCCTCCTAGTGCCCATATTCAGGCTCTCATCATCTTTTTTTCTGTCTTGTCAACCTTGTATTAATTCATGTAAATAAAGCTGCATCTTTTTAAAGCGTGCGGTGACAAATGTGAACTAGACATACTGTGGTGATCATTTTGCAGTGTGTACAGATACCAAGTCGTTACGTTGTACAGCTGAAACTAATATAATGTCAATTAAACCTAAATTTTAAAAAGTATATAATTTAATGAATTTTGACAGTTGTATATACCTGTGAAACCACCACTGCAGTCAAGGTATAGAACATTTCCATCATTCCCCAAAGACCTCTCTCTGTTTCCCTTTTGCAGTCCATCTCTCCATTCACCCCCAGGCAACCAAGGATCTTTTTTGGACTTGCTTGCATTTTGTATAAATGGAATCATATAGTTGTGTGTTCTTTTGTGTCTAGCTAGCTTCTTTCACTCAGCATAAGGATTTGAGATATATCCATGTTATATGCATTCTTTTTTGTGGCAGAATATTTTTTATTGTATTAAGATTCCACAGTTTATTTCTCTGTTCTCCTGTTGGTACACATTTGGGTTGTTTCCAGTTTGGGGCGATTGTGAATAAAGCTGCTGTGAACATTACAAGTCATTATGTGGACATATGGTTTATTCCTGTTGGGTAAATTCCTAGTAATGGAATGGCTGGGATGTATGGTAGATATAGGTTTAACTTTTTTTTTTTTTGCGGTACGCGGGCCTCTCACTGCTGTGGCCTCTCCCGTTGCGGAGCACAGGCTCCAGACACGCAGGCTCAGCGGCCATGGATCACGGGCCCAGCTGCTCCGCGGCATGTGGGATCTTCCCAGACCGGGGCACGAACCCGTGTCCCCTGCATCGGCAGGCGGACTCTCAACCACTGCGCCACCAGGGAAGCCCTGTCAGTCTTTTTAATGTAGCCATTCTAGAGGGTGTGTGGTGGTATCTCATTGTGGTTTTTATTTGCATTTCCATGGTCACTAGCAATGCTGAGCGTGCTTTAAATGCTTACTGGCCATTTGTATATATTCTTTTTTGAAGTGTCTGTTCAAATCTTTGGCCCATTGTTTTACTGAGTTTTTACTTTTCTTATTTACTGAGTTGCTAAGAGTTCTTTATGTATTCTGGATACCAGTTCTTTGTCAGATATATGTACTGTGAATATTTTCTCCCATTTCATGACCTGCTTTTTCATTTTCTTTTCAATTTAGATCTAAGATCCATTTGGAGTTAATTTTTGTGTTTTGTGTGAAGTAAGGATTGATATTCTTTTTTTCACCATAGCTATCCAACTGTTTCCTTTTAATGTCTCCTTAATTTCTGATATTGATCATTTGTCCCCTTTCCCCCTTCTTTGATCAGTCTAGCTAGAGTGTTATCAATTTGTTGTTTTAAAAAAATTAAAATAGCTTTTGGCTTTGTTGATATTCTCTATTATCTGTTTTCTGTTTTATTGAGTTTTGCTCTGATATTTATATTCCCTGCCTTCTAATTATTTTGGTATTACTTTGCTCTTCTTTTTCTAGCTTCTTGAGGTAGACCTTAGGTCACTGATTTTAGTCCTTTCTTTTTAAATATAAGCCTTTAAAGCTCTAACTGTCCTTCTGAGCTCTGCTTCAGCTGCAACCTACAAGTTTTGATATGCTGTATTCAGCATATCAAAATGTTTTCTAATTTCCTTTGAGATTCTTCTTTGACTTACGGATTATTTAGAAGTGTGTTTAACTTCCAAATATTTGAGGTGTTCTTAAGTATCTTATTGATTTTGATTTCTAATTTGCCGTGGTCCTAGATGATGCTTTGTATGGTTTTCATTCTGTTAAATTTATTGAGAATTGTTTTATGGCTCAGCATATGGTTTCTCTTGGTTGAATATTGTAAAAAAAAAAAAAAAAAGAGAAAAAAGTCTTCTGCTCTTTTTTTGTGTTCTATAAATAATAAGATTTAGGTCGTTGATAATGTTTATTTATGATTTTACTGGGTTTTGTATAATTGTTCTATTGCTGAGAGAGGGGTATTAAAATCCCTTGCTATGGCTTTAGACTGTCTCTTTCTTTGTTTAATTTTGTTATTTTTTTACTTCATATATTCTGAAGCTTTGTTATTAGGTACATAATTTTTGATTGTTGTGTTTTGGAGATGAATTGATCTCATTATTATGAAATGGTGGTCACTACCTTTGTTCATACTCTTTGTCTTGAAGTCTATTTCATCTGGTATTAATATTACCCTTTCTGCTCTCTTATGTTTACTGTTTGTATGGTATATCTTTTTCCATCCACTTATTTTTAACTGATCTGTGTCTCTCTATTTAAGGTAAATATTCAATACATCTCCTATTGACAATACATAGTTAGGTCTTGTTTTTTTTTAATATATTCTGATATTCTGTCTTATATTGAAGTATACTGTCCATTGACAATTATTATTGATATGGCTCAATTTATTTAGGTCTGCCATTTTATTATTATTATTTGATTACTTTTTATTTTATTTCATTTTATTATTTTATTTTTGGCTGCGTTGGGTCTTTGTTGCTGTGCGATGGCTTCTCTTGTTGTGGAGCACGGGCTCTAGGCGCACGAGCTTCAGTAGTTGTGGCCCACGGGCTTAGTCGCTCTGCGGCATGTGGGATCTTCCCGGACCAGGGCTCGAACCCCTGTCCCCTGCATTGGCAGGTGGATTCTTAACCACTGTGTCACAAGGGAAGTCCCTATCATTTGTTTTCTATTTAGTCCCTCTGGTTTGTTTTCTTGGTCTTGTTCCCCTCTCTTGCATTCTTTTGGGTTATTCCAGTATTTTTTAGAATTCCATTTTAATTTATCTATTGGCATTTTCTGTGTCTTTAATATTTTAGTGATTGCTCTAGGTATTACAATATACTTCATTATGTGTTCACAGTTCACTTAGAGGTAATATTGTACCATTTCATGAAAAATGTAGAAGTCTTTTAATGATAAGGTCCATCTACCCCTTCCCCTGCTGTTAGTTATCTCATGTATTGTATCTTATATATACTATAAACCCACAGTACATTGTTACAGTTTTTAACAGTCATAGGTATTTTAGAGAAATTAACAGAAAATAATCATCTTTTATGTTTACTCATATAGTATTTATTTCTGATGTTCTTTACTCGTTTCTGAAAATCTGAGTTTCTTTCTAGTATCTCTCTTCAGCCCGAAGAACTTTTATTTAGCATTTTGTATAGAGCAGGCCAGCTGGGGACAAATTCACTTAGTTTTTCTTATTTTAAAGTAAGGCCTCTAGTTCACCTTCATTACTAAAATATATAGAGTTCTAGTTTGACAGTTTCTTTCTTTTAGTACTCACTCCCTTTTGGCTTTTGTAGTTTTTGATGAGCAACTTTTGGTAATTCAAATTATCGTTCCCCTATATGTAACAGGATGGCTTTCAAGGTTTTTCTTTGTGTTTTTCAGTAGTTTGACTCTGATTTGCCAAGGTATGCTTCTCTTTGAATTTATTCTGTCTGGGTTTGCTGAGATTCTTGAATTTATATACTTATGTCTTTCACCAAATATGGGAAAATTTCAGGCATTATTTCTTTTCTCCCCCCGCCCCCTCAAAAAGTATCTGGAGATGTAAGTGCTTTTCTTTCTTTCTTTTTTCCTAGCCATTATTTCTTTGAATATTTTTTTCTCAAGTTTCTCCCTTCTTTCCTTCTGTGATTCCAGCATCTCTATGTTAGGCTTTTAGAAATTGTCCCACAGTTCCATGAAGTTCCATTTATTATTTTCAACATTTTCTTTATCTTATTTTGATTGATTTCTATTAATGTGTCTCTGTGTCCTCAAGTTTACTACTGACTCCTTCCTTTGTGATATCCATTCTTTTCTTAAGTCAATCTAGTGACTTTTAAATTTCAGGCATTGTATTTTTCTGTTCTAAAGTTACCATTTGTTTTATATTTATATTTTCTATTTCTTTCTGGTTTTTTTTTTTTTTTTTTTTTTTTACTCCTTCATCAGTGATGTAAAGGAAAATAGGCTTGTGATTGTTTTAAAAGGTAAAGAGTCTGGTTAGACTCAATTGCACCCTGCCATAATGTAGTGGGTGATGGCTTAGATCTCAGTTCAGTTCTTTACGCCTTGGCTGCATACTTCTTTTACTTTGCCCCACACATACGTGATTCAGGGGTCTGCCAGAGACTCGAACTGAGTTTATATACAGAATTCAGAACTTCAGTCTTCTCTGACCCTTCCTTTTTGGCTTCCCCCTTACTCTTGGTAACCATGGTTATTCTTCTATCCTGTAGACTCCTACTGGTTTTCTTCTACCAGAAAGATGATTTTTCTATTGAATTTTTACTGTGTCTGTGCTGCCAGCACCATGACTGTACTGCCCTTGGGCAAAGCTGCAAACAAAAACAAATGAATCACAGAGAACCCATTCAGTGCTTGTCATTTGCTCCAAGCTTTACCTCCCCTCTAAAACTTGCCCATCCTTGTTGAGTCTTTAAAGACCTCAGCAGTTATCTTTTGTCCAAGGTTGATAGCTGTTCTTTGAAGGAGGATCTATTCATTATGAGCTTACTCCTATATACTTGAAGTGCAGCTCTCACTCTACCTGGAAAATTGCAATGACCTCCTTGATTGATCTTCCTTGCCTATAGTTTTATTTCCTTCCAGTATAATTTCCACTCAGAGCCCAAGTGTTTGAAATAAAATCTTGACCTTGGTCTTATAGGATTGTGTGTAGAGTCTTGGTAATGGCATACATAGTCCTTTATAACCAACTCCTGCCCTCCTGTATACTGCAGTCAGGTGCCTGTTCTCAATCTGGTATGTTTCCATAATTCTGGATTACTTACCCTTTTGTTTCCCTTACTCTCTTCCCCTTGCATAACTCCAGGAAATCTTCACAGACAATTCAGTCCTTTTCCCCATTTTGAGTTAGGCATCCCCTCTGAATCACCCCATAATATTCTCTAGGTCCCTCTGGCATGGGACTTGTGACTTTGTTCTGTGATTTTCTGCTTAGGTGTCTCTACCTGCAAAAGACTGAGCTCCTCAAAGGCTGCAAATCACGACCTATTTCTTTAACTGCCAATATCCTCCCCCTACCTGATTTTACATGCTACCTGATACATACTCAGGGTTTTATTGTTTTTTTGTTTTTAACTGATAGTATTACATTTCTAAGCGTATAAGTTTTTGTATCAGTGCTTCAGTGGATAGCTGATGCGTACACATAGAGTTCCTCTGGAATAGAACAAAGGAATTGGGGCTACCAGTACACTATTCACTGTATACCAGTTGGGGCACGCTTGCTAACCTTGTCTTTTATGCCCCCTAACTATAGGAACTCAGCCCAGCATTTTAAGAAATCCTCATGATTAAAGTCTACATTAAGAAAGGATAAAACAGTAGGATTGCTGAAGCTTGTTAATAGGCAGGCCTCTTCTGCCTTTCTCTTTCCATATGAATGGAAGAGTTCAAATATTTTCAGTGAAGCTGTGTGTGTGTGTCTGTGTGTGTGTGTGTAAATGGTGAGGAACCCCTGGCAGTTAGCCAGCACCATTCTCCCATACTGAGCACCAGGTGACAGATGCAGAGCCCACAGATCTGTCATGGCTTGTTAGCTGCTAGGGAACCTGGAATGCATTCTCTTCCTTTATACTGTTCCCCATTTATCGGAAGGGATTCCTAGACCTTTACATCCTGCAGAACATGAGTTTGTACCAGAGCTGCTGCTTTGCACCTTGGTATCAGACATTTAGAGCAGGAGCTCTTTCAAAACAAATGAGCTTCTGTTTCCAAAGAACTTCTCAACTTTCATGTGCTGTCTAGTGTCTTGGAATACAGTGCCTTAGCTTCAGCTCCAACTTAAAAAGAAAAGACAAATGCTTAATTTGTTTCTAGTTATGCAAATAAAATGCTCATTTTAAAAGCATATATACATTTATTCAATAATAAATTTATCTTGCATCTGCTACATACATGCTCTGATAATACAGCCAGAAAGATAGTTACGGTCACTGCCTCATGAAAATTTAGTCTAGTATTACAGAAAATATATAGAATAACTTAAAAAAAATCCAAAAATCTCTGAATTTTTTTAAATGTGTCTTTTTGGCCTTTGGATTTTAAGCACCAGCACTTCATCTATCTTTTTAAATTTAATTAATTAACTTATTTTTGGTTGCATTGGGTCTTTGTTGCTGCATGCGGGCTTTTCTCTAGTTGCGGCGAGTGGGGGCTACTCTCTGTTGTGGTGTGCGGGCTTCTCATTGTGGTGGCTTCTCTTGCTGTGGAGCACGGGCTCTAGGCGCGTGGGCTTCAGCAGTTGTGACATGCAGGCTCTAGAGCGCAGGCTCACTAGTTGTGGTGCACGGGCTTAGCTGCTCTGTGGCATGTGGGACCTTCCCGGACCAGGGCTCGAACCCGTGTCGCCTGCATTGGCAGGCAGATTCTTAACCACTGTGCCACGAGGGAAGTCCAACACTTCATCTATTTTCATTTCAAAACCCTCAACACTCTTGCTCCCTTGTCCTTCATTTCCCCACGGGGCAAATTTCCAATTCCTGAGCATCTAATCATCAACCTATGTAATGTTTGGCTCTGGCCTGAAAAGAAACTATTTAGAATGCTAATTTTAATCCCAAGGAACTTGTTCTACTTTATATGTTTGAGATTCTGAATTCTCCACACCTATGAAATACTAATTATTAAGTTACAGAGGTATTTCCCAGTAAATTAATAGACTTACTCATTTTATAGTTTAATGAGGGAGTATTAAAACATGAGCTGTACCTTATTTATAATTGCAGAAAAAGTGATAAACATGTAAGTGCCATCAATAAGAGATTAGTTAAATAAATAATGTAGATCCATACAATGGAATGCTATGAACCCGTTAAAATAATTTGTTAACATAAAAAGAAAACTAATAAACATGGAAAGAGTCACAACAAATTGTTGAGTGGGGAAAAGCAGCAAATAATGGTATAGAGTAGGATATTTTGTTTCCATTTAGGTAAAATTGGATACATATGTATGTCTATGCACTCTATCTGTAAGGATTCAATCAATGTATTTCTTCAATTCCTACTGTGTAAGAGGCGCTTAATAAATACATTGTGATAGATGTCTGTGTCTAGGGGGAAATCCAGATAATACATATAAATTGTATCATACGTATTTGTGGGGGAACGTAATTGCTTTACTGAAAGTACTTTTTTCCTCATCTCTAGAATAATGAACTACAAAGCAGGTTGGACTATTTAATAGAAACCCAGCCCAAGACTGAAGTGGAAACCAGAGAGGTTGGAGTGGGCTGTGATCTTCTACCCAGGTATTTAAGAATTTCCTGGTTTTCCAACTCAAATTCCCCTTTGACTTAAGAAAATACTTTCCTGGGCTGTTATTCCCAGAATTGCACTCTCTCTAAAGTACTTCTGCAAAGAAAAGTCGTGGCTGCTGAGGGTCTGACTGGCTTCTGCAGAGTGGGGAGATTGTGCAGGGCACAAGGGGTGGAGAAGGAGAGACCTGCGGAAGCCACTTCAGAGAGAGATGGGCCCTATCAGCGAATGCATGCATCTGGTCCTTCATTTATTCATTCATTTGCTCATTCAACAAATATCTGTTGAGTACCTTCCCTGTGCCAGACAGTGATGATAGAGAGAGGAATGAGATTGGGTTCCTGCCCCAGAGTGCAGTCTGCAAGAGAAGTCAGACATGCAGGCAGAGATTTTCAATGATGTGCTTTAGTAACAGAGGAGGGAGGCTCTAAACCTTCAACAAGATCTGTCTGTTCCCCAGTACTGTAACAGAGTGTTGTCAAGCATTGGACCAGATTCAGAAATACATGATCCGCTTCAGTCATGAGCAGATAAACAGTAACTATAACCTGGTTTGTTCAGTTGCATTTCTGAGCTAGAGGACAGAGCCATGTGTTATTAAGCTGCTCACAAGCCCAGTACCTGGGTCTCTCCATAGTCAGATCAGCGAGACCCAGTAACCAACCCACTGTCTCTAGGTGCTCAAAACTGTGCTTGGCCCAAACAGGACAGAAAACAAGTTTATAACAAGGCCACTGATGGTACATAGCTTGTGACTGAGGTAACCAAAGTCACAAAGGGCCTCATACGCTGTGAGGGAAGGTGTATTTTTATGTGACTAGGGGCATTTGTGTGTGTGTCATGTTAGACATTAGTAGGTCAGAAAAATGTAGGCTCCGGGCCTTGAATGGTTACATGGGTGGGAAACAGGGATGAGCTGATCGCCAGACTGGGCTGTAGAAGACCTGGTTCTCATCCTTGAGGTTAGTAGTCGCAGGATGTGTTCAGGCTGGTCTCTCTTTGCTGAGGCCTCTGTTTCCCAATCTGTTAAGTCAGTTGACTAGGTGACTTCTCAGCTCTAACCAGCTCTAACATTGAGGAACAATGTCTCATCTCCTTCCCTATTTTATTCATTACTGATGTCTTTTTTGTTCATTAAAGTGAGCCACTTGCCATTCTCAAAGTATTTACCAAAAGCAGGATTAAGCTTTTTTTTTTTTTTGACATTATTCTCATTTATGGTGCTTGCTTTTTGGTAAAAACAAGGCTATTTTATCATTCTGATGTCATTAACAGAAAATGTTTATTTAAAAAAAGAAGGAAAAAGAATGTGTAAATAGACTCCAGGTCTCATCAATGCAGGGGACAAAGTAATTGATAAAAATAGGACCCAAAAGAATGACTGATCATGTCCAGGCACAACTTTTAAAATATAAATAGTTTGGCTATTTTCCTCCTTTTTTATTCTTCAAGAACCAAGTGGTTTAGTTCCCTCTAATTGCCCACATAATAAATCTTATTTGGTTAAGACGGGTACAAAACTACGTCTGAAACCAATAAATTGTTTGTATTCTAATTCCCACATTTTGGCTTAAAGCAAGGTTTTCAATTTGTATGCCGAGGGATAGCCTGAAGCAAACTTTTATGGCTAAGTTATGAAACCACAAAGTGGTTTTCATAATGGAAGTGCTGACAGACCCTTAACTTATGGCCACGCTGAACTTGGAAGCCACTTTAGTATCTAAAAGCAGCTTTTCCATAAATGTAACATTTGGTTTCCCCCAGGATCCATCTTAGCACTTTAACTACCTGGGTCAATCAGCAGAGGAAATGAAAACTACGTATCCACATTTCCGAAAAGGCAAAGTAATATTTCATTCGTTTCCTCACAAATATTTATGAAGTGCCTACTATGTGACAGACGCTGTGCACGTCTGGGTGGTGAGGAGCACAGCATCTTGAGAGGTGATTCAGGCAGTGGTTTTCCACCTGTGCTTTTTGGAACTGCGTGCTCTGTGCTAGGGCTCCGGGAGGGGCCTCCAGGGCTGAGGAGGTGAGCAAGGACCTGGCCTGTGGGGGACCTTCCCCCCTCAAAAAAACAACCTGACAAACTCAGCTTTTAGTGTGTTTTATATGTTAGATTCCAAGTAAGATTTTGCTTGAATAAAAGAGCTCTGTGGTCAAAATCAAATTAGAAGCCCCTGACCTAGTTTTATCTCCCTGTTTTAGAGACACCAAAATTGAGGCCCAGAGAGAGAAAGGGATTCACTAGAAGCCACACAGCCAGGATTTGAACCATACCTTTGGAGTCCTGGTATGGTACATCTGTAGTTTTAAAATACTCAATAGAGAGCTGCTAAATTGTGTCACGTCTGTTCTAATACAATTCCTGGTCCTCACCTGGACTTCAGACTTGCATCTAACTAATAAGAAGATTCCACGGTGTTTTCCAGAATATTTTAAAAACAGGCTCCAGAAAAGTAATGAATTTAAGCCCCAGTTATGCAGATGAGTTTTGTTCTTACTCCCCTGTTCTCCTGCAGAGAACTTGGCAGTGCAGTCCAGTTGGGAAGGCTCAGGCTGTGGGTTCCCTGCCCAGTCAGCTGCTGGGCAAGTTACTCAGTCTCTCTTAAACCTCTGTGATTTCATCCTTAAAATGGGAATGAAGATGACAATATCAAATCTTATAGGGTTGTGAAGAGGATTAAATGAAAACACGTATATAAAGCATTTAGCATGGTAACTGGACCAAAGTTAGGAACTTAATAAATAATAGCTAGTATCCCTATTATCCAAATCAAAACTCTGATTTTACATGTAAGACACTGGATCAAGTATTTTTTAAAAATTTTATTGGAATATAGTTGATTTACAATGTTGTGTTAATTTCAGGTGTACAGCAGTTATATATACATATATTCATTCTTTTTCAGATTCTCTTCTCATACAGGTTATCACATAATATGGAGTAGAGTACCCTGTGCTATATAGTAGGTCCTTGTTGGTTATCTGTCTTACATGTAGTAGCGTGTGTATGTTCATCCCAAGATCCTGATTTATCCCTTCTGCCCACATTTCCCTTTTGGTAACCATAAGTTTTTAATATCTGTAAGTCTGTTTCTGTTTTGTAAATAAGTTCATCTGTATCATTTTTAAAAATTAGATTCCACATGAGTGATATCATATATTTGTCTTTCTCTGACTTCACTTAGTATGAAAATCTCTAGGTCCATCCATGTTGCTGCAAATGGCATAGGTTCATTCTTTTTTATGGCTGAGTAATATTCCATTGTATATATGTACCACACCTTCTTTATCCATTCCTCTGTTGATGAACATTTAGGTTGCTTCCATGTCTTGGCTGTTGTAAATAGTGCTGCAATGAACACTGGGGTGCACATATCTTTTTGAATTATGGTTTTCTCCAGATATATGCCCAGGAGTGGGATTGCTGGGTCATATGGTAGTCCTATTTTTAGTTTTGTAAGGAATGTCCATACTGTTTTCTATAGTGGTTGTACCAATTTACATTCCCACCAACACAGTGTAGGAGGATTTCCTTTCCTCCACACTCTCTTCAGCATTTATTGTTCGTACACTTTGATGATGGCCATTCTGACTGGTGTGAAATGTCACTGTAGTTTTGATTTGCATTTCTCTGACAATTAGTGATCACATGAGTGATCTTTTCATGTGCTTTTTGGCCATCTGTATGTCTTCTTTGGAGAAATGTCTGTTTAGGTCTTCTCGTTTTTTGATTGGGTTGTTTTTTTTGACATAGAGTTGCATGAGCCGTTTGTATATTTTGGAGATTAATCCCTTGTCGGTTGCTTTGTTTGCAAATATTTTCTCCCATTCTGTGGGTTGTCTTTTCATTTTGTTCATGGTTTCCTTTGCTGTGCAGAAGCTTTTAAGTTTAATTTGGTCTCATTTGTTTATTTTTTTAAATTTTCATTACTCTAGGAGGTAGATCCAAAAAGATATTGCTGTGATTTACGATTTATGTCAAAGAGTGTTCTGCCTGTGTTTTCCTCTAAGAGTTTTATAGTGTCCAGCCTTACATTTAGGTCTTTGATCCATTTTGGGTTTATTTTTGTGTATGGTGTTAGAGAATGTTCTAATTTCATTCTTTTACATGTAGCTGCCCAGTTTTCCCAGCACCACTTACTGAAGAGGCTGTCTTTTTCTCCACTATACATTCTTGCTTCCTTTTCATAGGTTAGTTGACCATAGGTGTGTGGGTTTATTTCTAGGCTTTCTATCCTGTTCCAGACACTGTATCAAATATAAGTAAATTTGAGTGTGCTATGACATTAACTTATTTATTCTGGTGGCTGTTAAGTGATTTCATTAAATGGATTGATAGCTTAATCAAGTGGATAGTGCTTCAGTATGTATGGAGCTCTTCAATTAAACTATTAGTGGTTTGGAACCCTCTGGACACTCTGGAAGCCCCAGTGATTGATGAGGTCTCTGTCAGCTGTGACATCAGAGGCATCCCAGTGTGTTCCAGGCACTGGGCACAAAGCCCAGTACTCCTGTAAAGCAGTATGGCACCTACGACCCATTTCTCCATATACCTGCAAGTCTTACATGGTATGCTACTGCTAATAGCATTTGACTTACAATTAGAGCTGCTCTATTTTTATGTGCTGCTGAAAAACTTTGAAATCAGCCTTTTCTTATAGAGCCATTAAGCCCCTTGTATTACCCTGTCCCCTTCCCTAACCACTTTCCCTGTCCCTGCCAGCACTGTGCACTCCTGTGGACAAGAACCCTAGGTTCCCATCCCCACTCTAGCATTTTCCTGATGCTCAATAAACATTCACTGGCAGAATGAATGACAGGTCCACACCAAGTGAGAAAGGACTTTAAAGAGGCAAGTCTTGCTTACGTTTTGCTTCTTAGTGTTTATGCTCTCTCTCCTCACTAGAAGGTAAGCTCCATGAGGGCAGGGATTTACATCTATGTCACTAACTGCAGTCTTCCTGGGACTGACTTAAGAGCAGGGCCTCACACCAGGCAGGCCCTCAATCAATATTTGTTGAATGGAGCTATCTCACTGTAGCATTTGATGGTTCTTCCTAAGCAGAAGAATATCTGCTTCCTGTGGGACTCTCCTCTCCTGGTTCCTTCCCTACTTCCCTGGTCTGTCCTCCATCTTCTTGGATGGCTCCTCTTTCTGCTCCCAGATCCCCACCTTCGGTGCTCCTAAGGGTTCTATCTTGGCAGCACTTGTTCCTGCAAAGATGGCATCCAGTCTCATGGAGTTACCTCTTTCTTCCCTGTGGCTGCGCTGTCAGGTAGTTCAGACCTCTCTCTTGCATACAGACCTCTCTCTTGCATACAAGTCCTCATTCCTGGCCGCCTGCTGGGCCCCACTTGATCTTCATACCCACCCTATCTATAGCTGAATACATCGTTTTTTCCCATCAAAGTCAGATCCTCTAGTTGTGGTTAAGAGCGGTGGCTTGGAAATTAGACCTGGGTCTGGGTCCTGGATCTGCCTCTTGCTATATCTATAGCTTTGGACAAATCTCTAACCCCTTTGAATCTATTTCCTTACCAAGAATGGAAGATAGATTTTGACAGTAATTCCTCCTTAAACTTGCTGAGATGATTAAGATACAGGCATAAATTGCCCAGTGTAGTGACCACGTTTGCATATTTCTGTTGATGCCGCCACCACTGCTCCTGTTGCCTAAGCTCAGTATTCTGCAGTCACCTTTGAGCCATGAGTTGCTTTGTCCTGGAATCACTCACTCGTACGGGGCTGGCTTTTTCCTTCGTGACTTGCTTCACACCTCTCCACTCCCACTGCACCAGCCTCCTGGAGACCAGTGTTCTAAGCTACTCAGTCCCATCCCTGCCTCCAGTTTCTTCTCAAATTCTCCCCCTCCTTCATCTCATCTTTGTGTTGCATAGACTTCTGGAAAGCAAGGAGAGAGGGAAGAGGTGCGAAGGCACTCAACCATGATTTCAGGGGCTTTTAAACACCTATTTAAAAGAGAAACTCGAGTTTGATTTGGAAAGTTCAATATATATTAATCAAAGCCATTGAGAGCAATTTTAGGTCAGCTAGCCTTCATTTAAAGAGAAAAGTGGAAAACAAAATATTGAACACCAAAAAAAAGAGATTTCTTTCTCTCGCTCCTTAGTGAAACTCAGTTTCCAGCGAACTCATAAATTATGTCTTAAGTGCCCAGTGCATAGTAAGGGCTTTAAAATGCCTACGTTTTCATATTTCTGTTGTAAAACCCAAAACACAAAGTAGCTTTCTGTCAAAGCTTTATTTGCTGCCTCTGCTATTGTTTCCCCCAAGGGAACTGCCCCTTTATGGATTAATAAAAGGTTAACAAACAATAGCCTTAATGTGGCTAGGAAATGGCTGAATTTTCATTCTGGGGTTGAAATTATTTGTGTTCTTAAAAACCCATTGTTTCCTAGTGCTCAACTAAATAAAATACCTCACTTCTTTTTGAAAGGGAGGATATGAGAGCCTGTTTTTGAAACCAGAGGGTTCATCTTTATCAATATTTCTGAATTTTATGGGCTTTCAGGATAGTGTCACCAGAGACTATTTCTGTTCTGTGGCATCTGCACAGGAGTTGGCACAGATTGCCATCTGGCTCCTGCCCCTGGCACTCCACTAAATTACCTGGTCAGGCCACTGAAGAGCCCTGAATTGACAAATCTTGCGGATTCCTCTGTGCCAGGTGAAGGTGACACTGACTCCTTGAAATCCGTCGTCCTCTGGTTCCCTGTGTCATCCATCTGTGTAGTGATAGTTCTGTGCCTGGCCTGAGTGAGCTGCTGAGGTCATGAAGATAAGCAAGATATGGTTTTCACGCTTCATGAAATTATAACTAGCAGAGAATGTATATAGACCAGTGGGTGCAATGAGATGCTTCCAGTAGTGTGTCACAAGCCTCTGTGACAGTCATTTTCAAGGGGAGGAAAGCATGGAAGAAATATTGAATCTCTTGGGGAGAGACATGTGAAGTTTAACATTCCCCCCAAGCTTCTAATACACCCTATTAAGAAGTTGTCTCCCAACCATAGTTGAAAATCACTTCAGGGTAATGGGAGGTATTACTGATGGGAAAGTTTAGCAAAAGTGAACCTTGTGTAAGCAGAAAATTGAGAAGTGCTGCTCAAGGAAACAGAGCACACAGAAAGGAATGATTGATAGTTTCTATCACTGCTGCAGGGAATTGGGGAGACTGTCACAGAGGAGGTGATGTTTGGTTTGAATCTTGGAATATAGGCAGGAATTCATCAGATCAACTTGATGAGGGAAGCATTCAAGGCAGAGGGGACAGGTGAGGATGGCAGAGCTGAGAAGCAGTGTGTAAATGAGAGCTGTGTTTCTTAGCAAGGCCAGGCAGGAGATATAACAGTAGAAGGTGGAGGCCTTTACACCCTGCAGAGGAGTTTAGACTCCATCCAGGAAGCAAGGGGGAGACTTTGGAAAGTTTTAAGAACAGTAATATGGACTTCCCTGGTGGCACAGTGGTTAAGAATCTGCCTGCCAATGCAGGAGACACAGGTTCGAGCCCTGGTCCAGGAAGATCCCACATGCCATGGAGCAGCTAAACCTGTGCGCCACAACTACTGCGCCTGTGCTCTAGAGCCCATGAGCCACAACTACTGAAGCCCACGTGCCTAGAGCCCATGCTCCACAAGAGAAGCCACCGCAATGAGAAGCCCACGCACCGCAACGAAGAGTAGCCCCCGCTCACCACAGCTAGAGAAGGCCTGCGTGTAGCAACGAAGACCAACGCAGCCAAAAATAATAAATTTGTTAAAAGAAAAGAGAACAGTAATATGCTCCGATTGTCCTTTTAGGAAAACATCTGTGACTGCAAAATGGATATGGGCTAAACCTGCAAGTAATGTAAATCATTTCTGCCCATTATAGTCAAGTGGCCTACCAAACTGTAAGGGAGGCTAGGAAAGGTAGTTATGTGTCTAGGCAGAAAAAGAAATGGGATATTTTCTCCATCTTAGTCACCAAATCCCATTAATTCTGCCTCCCAAATATCATCTCAACCTTTCCGTGCTTCTTCATCTACAGTGCTACTTTCAGAGTTTGAGTTCTCATGGTCTCTCTCACCTCCTAAATAGCAAAACTCTCCTAATTCACCTCCTGCCTCCAGACTAACGCCTCTGCAATCAACCAACCCTCAGCGGTGCCAAGGGATCTTGCTAGAATAAAAATAGGAACATATCCTGCCCCTCCTTAAAAACCTTTAGTGGCTCGCTGTCCCCTTCTGAACCCCTTAGCAGGGCACACAGGGCCCTGCTTCCCCACCCCGACCTCATCTTCTGCCACTTCATCATGAACTCTTTGCTTCAGTCCTGCCAAGCGTGTCTCCTTTCCACACCATGGCCTCTGTGTTCACCCTTCTTTGCCTTTGCCCGTACTGTCCATCTGCCTGGAATTCCCATCTCCTCCTCACCCACCTGAGGAATGCCTAGGCATCCTTCAGGAGTCACCTTCCCTGGGCCAATTTCCTCCCAGTGAAGCTAACTTGTTCTGCTATCACTTTGCCCATATGTTCGCTCTTGTATTGCTCAGGGTCCTGGCAGAAAGGGAAACAGAAGAGACTTTAAATGAAGGGACTGTAAAAATTTGAGGGCTGCTTTTAGGGAAATAAAAAATGGACACTGGCTTGCTCTGGAGCTATTTCCAGCCTGGGCCTGAAGAGGTGGGGAGAGAAAGCTGGTAGAAGAGATGAAGGGGTGAGCTGGAGCATGGCCTTTGCTAAAGGAATGTAGCCAACTACCAAGCTGCAGACTGATGAGAGGGAACAGATGTCCTGGCCTCCCTGTCCTCCATTCTCTCATCCCTTGATCTCCCAATTGGTCCAAACCAACCGGAAGGTAAAGGCTGAGGGAGCCCACTGATGCTGACCTTCAGGTAAGCTTCCCAGGGCACAGGGTGGGGTGGAGAAAGGGGGATGGATCTGAACAGGCAAATGCAGAGTATCCAGTATAGCTTTTTATGTCTTTATGTATTACCTAACACATTGCAACTATTTAAATACATATCTTTCCTGCCTAATTGTGAGTTCCTTGAATGCATTTTTTTTTTTATTTTTCTGAATCATGGATACCTAGTATAACCTTTAAAAGTTGCTAAAAATAATGGCTGGCTCCAGGTAGGGGGATCAATATGGTGGAGGAAACTCACCTTCTCCCACAAAAACACTATAAATACATCTACAAGTGGAACGAGTCACAAACATCTACTAAATAATGAAAGAAGACCTCAGACTTCTGAAAGGGCTAGAAAACCTCCACATAACCAGGTAGGACAAAAGGAAAAAGGAAAAGAAAGCACTGGGATGGGGCCTGCGTCCAGGAAGGCAGCTGTGAAGAAGGAAAGGTTCCCACACCTGTTCCTCACAGCAGGGGGACCAGCCTGGATGGGCAGGGGGAGCTTCAGAGCCTAGGAGGAGAGCACAGTAACAAGTTTGTGGGAGGCAAAAGAGAGAGTAACCTGCACAGAAGGTTGGCACTGCCACCCTGTGCTCCCCAGCCTGAGACACTCGTCGGTCAGTGTGGGCAGGGGCTGGGTGCTATAGCTCAGGCTCTGGAGGTCAGACCCAGGGAGAGGACCAGGGTTGGCTGTGTAGAAACAGCCTGAAGAGGCTGGACTGTGGCAACTGAGGGTGTATTCGGAAGAAGCCTGGGCCTGCCAGAGGCAAAGTGCCATTATTGGGGGACACATAGGGAGAGGGTGGGACCACCACAAGAGCTTCTTTCCCTGTCAGCACTCCCAGGCAACAGGACACTACCTATAGGAGCTCCAGGGGCAGGCCATAATGATCAAGGGACCAATCCAAGAGGAAGACGTAATTGTAAATATATATGCACCCAACACAGGAGCACCTCAATATATAAGGCAAGAATCTCAATATAGAAGGGAAATACAGCCATAAAAGGAGAAATCGACAGTACCACACTAATAGTAGGGGACTTTAACACCCAACTTTCATCAGTGGACAGATCATCCAGACAGAAAATCAATAAGGAAACACAAGCTTTAAATGCCACAACAGACTAGATAGACTTAATTGATATTTATAGGACATCCATCCAAAAGCAGCAGAATATACTCTTAAGTGCACATGGAACATTCTCTGGGACTGATCACATGCTGGGCCACAAAGCGAGCCTCAGTAAATTTAAGAAAATTGAAATCATATCAAGCATCTTTTCTGACCACAACACTATGAGATTAGAAATGAATTACAGGGAAAAAAAGGTAAAAACACAAACACATGAAGGCTAAACAATATGTTACTAAACAACCAATGGATCACTGAAGAAATAAAAAATACCTACAGACAAATTACAATGAAAACACGACTATCCAAAACCTATGGGATGCAGCAAAAGGAGTTCTAAGAGGGAAGTTTATAGCAACACAATCTTCTTAACTTAGGAAATAAGAAAATTCTCAAACAACCTAACCTTACACCTAAAGCAACTACAGAAAGAAGAAAACCCAAAGTTAGTAGAAGGAAAGAAATCATAAAGATCAGAGCAGAAATAAATAGAGATGAAGAAAACAATAGAAAAGATCAATGAAACTAAAAGCTGGTTCTTTGAAAAGATAAACAAAATTGATAAACCTTTAGCCAGAGTCATCAAGTAAAAAAGGGAGAGGGCTCAAATCAATAAAATTAGAAATGAAAAAGAAGACACCATGGAAAGGATACAAAGAGATCATAAGAGACATACAGAGGATCATAAGAGACTACTACAAACAGCTATACGTCAATAAAATGGACACCCTAGAAAAAATGGACAAGTTCTTAGAAACATACAACGTTCCAAAACTGAACCAAGAAGAAACAGAAAATACAGACCAGTCACAAGTACTGAAATTATGGCTTCACAGGTGAATTCCATCAAATATTTAGAGAAGAGCTAACACCTACCTTCTGAAACTCTTCCAAAAAACTGCAGAGGAAGGAACACTGCCAAGCTCATTCTATGAGGTCACCATCACCCTGAAACCAGACAAAAAAAGAAAATTATAGGGCAATTATCACTGATGAACATAAATGCAAAAATCAACAAAAATACTAGTAAGCCGAACCCAACAACACATTAAAAGGATCATACACCATGATCAGGTGGGGTTTATCCCAGTGATGCAAGGATTCCTCAATATCCGCAAATCAATCAGTGTGATACACATTAACAAAATGAAGAATAAAAACCATATGATCATTTCAATAGATGCAGAAAAAGCTTTTGACAAAATTCAACACCCATTTACGATAAAAACTTTCCAGAAACTGGGCATAGAGGGAACCTACCTCAACATAATAAAGGCCATATATGACAAACCCAGGGCTAACATCATTCTCAATGGTGCAAAGTTCCCTCTGAGATCAGGAACAAAGCAAGGATGTCCACTCTTGCCACTTTTATTCAGTATGGTTTTGGAAGTCCTAGCCATGGCAGTCAGAGAAGAAAAAGAAATAAAAGGAATCCAAGTTGGAAAAGAAGTAAAACTGTCACTGTCTGCAGATGACATGATACTATATATAGAAAATTGTGAAGATGCCACCAGAAAACTACTAGAGATCATCAATGAATTTGGTAAAGTTGCAGGATACAAAATTAATACACAGAAATCTCTTGCATTCCTATACACTAACAACAAAAGATCGGAAAGAGAAATTAACACATTATTGACCAGGGGATTTTTTTTTTTTTTTTTTTTTTTTTTTTTGCAGTACATGGGCCTCTCACTGTTGTGGCCTCTGCCGTTGCAGAGCACAGGCTCCGGATGCGCAAGCTCAGCGGCCATGGCTCATGGGCCTAGTCGCTCTGCAGCATGTGGGATCTTCCCAGACCGGGACACGAACCCATGTCCCCTGCATCGGCAGGCGGACTCTCAACCACTGCGCCACCAGGGAAGCCCGGATTTTTGTAGAAACTAACACCTGTGGCCGTAATATGCCTCCAGTCAAAAATGTGTTAAGGAAACAATCTCATTTACCATAGTATCGAAAAAGAAAAAAAAAATGAAATAAACCTGCCTGAGGAGAACAAAGACCTGTACTCTTAAAACTGTAAGATGCTGATGAAAGAAATAGAAGATGACACAAACACATAGAAAGAGATACCATGTTCTTGGATTGGAAGAATCAATATTATCAAAATGACTATACTACCCAAGGCAACCTACAGATTCAATGCAATCCCTATCAAATTTCCAATGGCATTTTTCACAGAGTTAGATCAAAATATTTTTAAATTTGTATGGAAATACAAAAGACTCCAAATAGCCAAAGCAATCCTGAGAAAGAAAAATGGAGCTGGAGGAATCAGGCTCCTTGACTTCAGACTATACTACAAAGCTACAGTAATCAAAACAGTATGGTACTGGTGCAAAGCAGAAATATAGATCAATGGAACAGGACAGAAAGCCCAGAAATAAACCCACGCACATACGGTCAACGTATGACAAAGCAGGCAAGAATATACAATGGATTCAATAAGTGGTGCTGGGAGAACTGGACAGCTACATGTGAAGGAATGAAATTAGATCATTCTTTAACACCATACACAAAAATAAACTCAAAATGGATCAAAGACTTAAATGTAAGGCCGGACACTATAAAACTCTTAGAGGAAAACATAGGCAACACTCTTTGAACATAAATCGCAGCAATAACTTTTTGGATCCACCTCCTAGGGAACATATATCTCAACATAATAAAAGCCATTTATGACAAACCCACAGCCAATATAATACTCAACGGTGAAAAGCAAAAAGCCTTCCTACTAAATTCAGGAACAAGAAAAGGATGCCCACTCTCACCACTTCTATTCAACATAGTATTGGAAGTCCTAGCCACAGCAATCAGACAAGGAAAAAAAAAAGGTATCCAAATTGGAAGAGGTGAAATTGTCACTGTTTGCAGATGACATGATACTATATATATAAAACCCTAAGGACTCCACACAAAAATCACTAGATCAAATAAATGAATTAAGCAAAGTAGCAAAATACAAGATTAACATCCAAAAATCAGTTGCATTTCTTTACACTAACAATGAAATATCAGAAAGGGAATGTAAAAAAAAATACCTTTTAAAATACCACCAAAAAAAATACTTCAGAGTAAACCTGACCAAGGAGGTGAAAGACTTACACGCTATCAACTACAAAACATTAATGAATTAAAAAGGATCCAAAGAAATGGAAAGATACCCCATACTCTTGGATTGGAAGAATTAATATTGTTAAAATGGCCATACTACCCAAAGCCATCTACAGATTTAATGCGATCCCTATCAAAATACCCATGACATTTTTCACAGAACTAGAACAATCAAAACTTTATATGGAACCATAAAAGACCCAGAATTGCCAAAGCAATCCTGAGGGAAAAAACAAAAGGAGGCATACCTCTCCCAGAGTTCAAACAATACTACAGAGCCACAGTAATCAAAACAATGTGGTATTGGTACAAAAACAGACATATGGATCAATGGACCAGAATAGAGAGCCCAGAAATAAACCTAGACACCTACAGGCAATTAATCTTCAACAAAGGAGACAAGAATATAAAATAGTAATAAGTCTCTTTAACATGTGGTGCTGGGAAAGTTGGACAGCTGCATGTAAGTCCGTGAAGTTAGAACACACCCTCACACCACGCAAAAAATAAACTCAAAATGGCTTAAAGACTTAAACATAAAACATGACACCATAAAACTTCTAGAACTTGACACCATAACACTTCTAAAACTTCTAGAATTTATTCTCTGACATAAATCATACCAATGTTTTCCTAGGTCAGTCTCCCAAGGCAACAGAAATAAAAATAAACAAACGGGACCATATCAAACTTACAAGCTTTTGCACAGCAAAGGAACCCATATAAAAATGAAAAGACAACCTACAGAATGGGAGAAAATATTTACAAATGATGCAATAGACAAGGGCTTAGTCTCCAAAATATACAAACTGCTTATACAACTCAACAACAAAAACACAAACAACCCAATCGAAAAATGGGCCAAAGACCTTAATAGACATTTCTCCAAAGAAGACGTATGGATGGCCAGTAGACACATGAAAAGATGCTCAACATCACTAATTATTAGAGAAATGCAAATCAAAACTACAATGAGGTACCAACTCACACCAGTCAGAATGGCAGTCATTAAAAAGTCTACAAATAAATGCTGGAGAGGATGTAGAGAAAAGGGAACCCTCCTACACTGCTGGTGGGAATGTAAGTTGGTACAGCCACTATGGAAAACAGTATGGAGATTCCTCAGAAAACTAAAAATAGAATTACCTTGTCATCTAGCAGTCCCACTCCTGGGAATGTACCCAAACAAAACTATAATTCAGAAAGATACATGCGCCCCTATGTTCACAGCAGCACTGTTGACAATAGCTAAAACATGGAAACAACCTAATGTCCACCAACAGATGAATGGATAAAGAAGATGTGGTACATATATACAATGGAGTACTACTCAGCCATAAAAAAGAACGAAATAATGCCATTTGCATCAACATGGATGCAACTAGAGATTATCATACTAAGTAAGTCAGAAAGGGAAAGACAAATACCATATAATATCACTGATATGTGGAATCTAAAATATGGCACAAATGAACCTATCTACAAAACAGAAACAGGCTCGCAGACACAGAGAACAGACTTGTGGTTGCCAAGGGGGAGGGCATTGGGGGAGGGAAGGACTGGGAGTTTGGGATTAACAGATGTAAACTATTATAGATAGGATGGATAAACAAGGTCCTAATGTATATAACACAGGGAACTATATCCAATCTCCTATGATAAACCATAATGGAAAAGAATATAAAAAAAGAATGCCTGTATGTGTATAACTGAGTCACTTTTGCTGAACAGCAGAGATTGGCATCATATTGTAAATCAACTATACTTAAATAAAAATATAAAATTAAAAAATAAAAACAAAAATAAACAAATGAGACCGAATTAAACTTAAAAGCTTCTGCACAGCAAAGGAAACCATAAATGAAACGAAAAGACAACCCACAAAATGGGAGAAAATATTTGCAAACAAAGTGACTGACAGGGATTAATTTCCAAAATATACAAACAGCTCATGCAGCTCTATGTGAAAAAACAACAACAACAAAAACCAAACAACCCAATCCAAAAATGGGCAGAAGACCTAAATAGACATTTCTCCGAAGGAGACATACAGATGGCCAAAAAGCACATGAAAAGATGCTCAACATCACTAATTATCAGAGATATGCAAATCAAAACTACAGTAAGGTATCACCTACCACCGGTCAGAATGGCCATCATCAAAAAGTCTACAAACAGTTAAGTGCTGGAGAGGGTGTGGAGAAAAGGGAACCCTCCTACACTGTTGGTGGGAATGTAAATTGGTACAACCACTATGGAGAACAGTATGGAGGTTCCTTAAAAAACTAAAAATAGAACTACCATATGATCCAGCAATCCCATTCCTTGGCATATATCTGGAGAAAGACACAATTAGAAAATATTCATGCACCCCAATGTTCATTACAGCACTATTTACAACAGCCTAGACATGGAAGCAACCTAAATGGCCATTGACAGAGGAATGGATAAAGAAGATGTGGTACATATATACAATGGAATATTACTCAGCCATAAAAAAGAATAAAATAATGCCATTTGCAGCAACATGGATGAACCTAGAGATTATCACACTAAGTGAAGTAAGTCAGACTGAGAAAAACAAATATCATATGGTATGACTCATGTGGAATCTATTTTTTGAAAATGATACAGATGAACTTATTTACAAAACAGAAACAGACTTACAGGTATTGAAAACTTATGGTTATCAAAGGGGAAATGTGGGCAGGAGGGATAAATCAGGAGTTTGGGATTAATATACATACGCTACTATATATAAGATAAATAACCAACAAGGACCTACTGTATAGCCCAGAGAACTGTACTCAATATTCTGTGATAACCTATATGAGAAAAGAATCTGAAAAAGAATGAATATATGTATATCTGAATCACTCTGCTGTACACCTGAAACTAACACAACATTGCAAATCAACTACACTCCAATAAAACTTTTTAAAGAAATTGCTAAAAATAATGGTCCCTCATATTTTTCTTTTTTAAATAAGTTTTACTGAGATGTAATCCACATAGCATAGAATTCATCCTTTTAGAATGTGCAATTCAATAGTTTTTAGTATATTTACAAAGTTGTGCAACCAGCATCACTTATCTAATTTTAGAAAATTTCCCTCACCCCAGAAAGAAACCCTGTACCCCTTAGCAGTCAAACTCCATCCCCTCCTTCTCCTAGGCCCTGGCAACCACTAATGTACTTTTTTTTTTTATTGGAGTATAATTGCTTACAATGGTGTGTTAGTTTCTGCTTTATAACAAAGTGCATCAGCTATACATATACATATATCCCCATATCGCCTCCCTCTTGCGTCTCCCTCCCACCCTCCTTATCCCACCCCTCTAGGTGGTCACAAAGCACCGAGCTGATCTCCCTGTGCTATGTGGCTGCTTCCCACTAGCTATCTATTTTATATTTGGTAGTGTATATATGTCCACGCCACTCTCTAACTTCGTCCCACCTTACCTTTCCCCCTCCCCGTGTCCTCAAGTCCATTCTCTACATCTGCGTTTTTATTCCTGTCCTGCCTCTAGGTTCTTCAGAATCTTTTTTTTTTTTTTTGATTCTATACATATATATGTTAGCATATGGTATTTGTTTTTCTGACTTACTTCACTCTGTATGACAGACTCTGGGTCTATCCATCTCACTACAAATAACTCAATTTTGTTTCTTTTTATGGCTGAGTAATATTCCATTGTATATATGTGCCACATCTTCTTTATCCATTCATCTGTCAGTGGACACTTAGGTTGCTTCCATGTCCTGGTTATTGTAAATAGAGCTGCAGTGAACATTGTGGTACATGACTCTTTTTGAATTATGGTTTTCTCTCCCTCCCTCATAATATTTAAATGAAATATTCAACTACATTACTGCAGTCTATTTTTAAGTGTTGAAAAGGATTTCCTAGAGTTATCTTACCACGTGAAGCATACGGTAAGTTTTGTTTCATATTCCTGACTGCATTTTCTCATTTCTCAGCCAAACAGGTAGGACTCGTGAGATCGCAGTGGCTTCCAGGAATTATACCCCATACACACGAGTCCTGGAGTTAACCATGAAGAAAACTCTGACTTAAGCACTTGGAGACGTGCACTTTTCACTGATGGACAAAGGCCCTGGAACCCTGCGGCTTGAAGTCTGGAAAGGGTGACTGTTGCTTCGTCCTATACACTGTTTAAGCTGCAGTGGAAACTGCTGAGGTTCTGATCCACTTCTTAAACATGAAGGAAAGTGGAGGGGGAGGGGGAAGGCAGGAGAGAGAGGTTTCAAGGTCATATTTCAAACACCCAACCAGTGTATGTACCCTGCTGTACTGGGCCGTCATTAGCTTTCCATGCGGACACTGAGTCCTATCAGGAGAATTTCCTCACTATTTTCTGTTTTACTAGACTTCGGCTGGGAGGAAATAAGGCATTACCTTGAAATTTCATGTTACTTATTGCCAGGATCATTTGTTACAGCATGAAGGTTTTATTTACCCGTAGAAGTATTAGAGGCGGTGTTTCTCTGCTACAGGGAAGCCTGTCCGCAGGAGTGCAGGCACATGGGGAAATGTGACGCTGGGAAGGAAGGGGCAGGTGCCGAGGACCTGTGCAGGGGTGTGGGAGCCTCGGCTGCAGCCGGTCCTCATGTGGGCAGACACGCTTCATTCTGACGTGCTAACCCCTTGGTTTACTTTGTGCCTTATGCCTTTAAGGGGCCAGCTGAAATCACTGTATTTATTCAACCTGTGATTTATTTTTTCTTTCTTTCTCACTTTAACTGAAAGAGAATTTTATATGTTGTGGAAATTTAATCACTTAATGTTTTTGATATTAATTGGTGTTTTTGTGAAAGGAATGAGTGATTTGTTCAAGCATGCTCTACTTTGATATTATAACCTATGTCACATGTTTAATAAATGCCATATATTTTGTTCTACTGATGCTATCATTGTGTGTCATCCATGACTGTGTAGAAGGGGTAGAGAACAGAATCAGGCTTTGGACTGTCCAGGTCAGGGCACCATAATCTTTCAATCAGTACAGTCCTTAGAATCATTTATAAACCATAAGAGAAGGGGGTGTGCGTGTGTGTGTGTGTGTGTGTGTGTGTGTGTGTGTCTTTAAACCCTGAAATTTATCTAGTTAACCTACCTTCTAGAAACACTAAGATGCATTCATGTTTATAAAATTAAAAAAATCATTTTCACTTAAAAAAAAAAAAAATCATGCTCCCTTGTGCCCAAACTCTCTACCCCTTACTCCCCCGCTTAAAAAAAAAGCCAAAGAAAGAAAGCAAAGCAACTCAGTTGAGTAAATCACCACAAGTCAGGACAATGTCAAGAGGAAAACGCATATTTTGAAACCAAATTTTTATTTAAATTGTGGTTGTGGGACCTTGGGCATGTCATCAAAGCTCTCTGAATATCAACTTCATGTTCTAAAAACTTGGGATAATCACACCTACCCGGTGCTCGCTTCGGCAGCACATATACTAAAATTGGACCAATGCAGAGAAGATTAGCATGGCCCCTGAGCAAGAATGACACGCAAATTCATGAAGCACTCCATATTTTTTCCACAAAGTAAACTTAAAATGGCTTAAGGACTTAAACATAAGACATGACACCATAAAACTTCTAGACGTGAACACAGGCAAAACATTCTCCAACATAAATCGTACCAATGTTTTCTTAGATCAGTCTCCCAAGGCAATAGAAATAAAAATAAACAAATGGGACCTAACCAAACTTACAAGCTTTTGCACAGCAAAGGAAACCATAAAAAAAACCCAAAAAGACAACTTACAGTATGGGAGAAAATATTTGCAAACAATGTGACCATTAAGGGCTTAATTTCCAAAATACACAAACAGCTCATACAACTCAATAACAAAAAAACAAACAACCCAATCCAAAAATGGGCAGAAGACCTAAATAGACATTTCTCCGAAGAAGAAACACAGATAACCAATAGGCACTTGAAAAGATGCTCAACATCACCAATTATTAGAGAAATGCAAATCAAAACTACAATGAGGTACCAACTCACACCAGTCAGAATAGCCATCGTTAAAAATTCTACAAGTAACAAATGCTGGAGAGGGTGTGGAGAAAGGGAACCCTCCTACATTGTTGGTGGGAATGAAAGTTGCTGCAGCCACTATGGAAAATGGTGTGGAGATTCCTCAGAAAACTAAAAACAGAGTTACCATATGATCCAGCAATCCTATTCCTGGCCATATATCTGGACAAAACTATAATTCAAAAAGAAACATGCACCTCTATGTTCATAGCAGCACTATTCACAATAGCCAAAACATGGAAACGACCTAGGTGTCTATCAATAGATGGATAAAGAAGATACGGTACATATATACAATGGATTACTACTACTCAGTCATAAAAAAGAATGAAATAATGCCATTTGCAGCAACACGGATGCAACTGGAGATTATCATACTGAGTGAAGTAAGTTAGAAAGAGAAAGACAAATACCATATGATATCACTTACATGTGGAATCTAAAACATGACACAAATGAACCTATGAAACAGAATCTCGGACATAGAGAAGAGACTGGTGGTTGCCAAGGGGGAGGGCGTTGGGGGAGGGATGGAGTGGCAGGTTGGGGTTAGCAGATGTAAGCTTTTATACATAGAATGCACAAACAACAAGGTCCTACTGTATAGCACAGAGAACTATATTCAATATCCTACGATAAACCATAATGGAAAAGAATATATATTATCTATAACTGAATCACTTTGCTGTACAGCAGTAATTAACACAACACTGTAAATCAACTACACTTCAACTCAAAAAAGGAAAATCACGCCTGATAGGCCAATGTGAGTGCCAACTGAGGTAGGTCACGCAGAGGCCTGGCCTGGGGATGGACGCAGAGGAGGGTGCTGCCATTCTGAGGTGTGTTTTAAAGCACTGTTGACTCCTGGCTACCTTCACCCTTTGAGCTGCTCTAGCATGAGAAACCGTTTCCTAGCGCAGCCCCAAGGAGGAGCATTTCAGGAAAAGGCAGGCCTTGGGACCAGGAGGTAGGGAAGCAGGACTCAGTGGCAGAAGGTATGGCAACCCCTGGGCCCCTGGAGAAGCTGGTGTGGAAACAGCTTCTAAATGAAACATGGCATAAAGAATGTCGGTTTTAATACAACAAAGACTGTTCTGCAAGCACTCCACATCACCGCCCCCGTCCCGTTTTTTCTTTTCTTAAAACAGTCAAAAAAAGGAAAAAAATTAGTGATTTTAAATTCAAAGGATGCCAGGGATCATTCCATAGCATTAAAGGTGTCCCTGGGCCCTTTATACTTTTATATATACCTTCGACATGTGGAGAATTTTAAAGATTATTTGAACTATTTAAAAAGACCACTGAAGAGACTTCCTCAGTGGTACAGACTTGAAACTGAAAAAAACCAGAGCTGATCCTTCTCAACCCTTTGTCAAAATTAGTGACACTCAACCCACCATCTGAAAGAGTGCCGTTTGTTCTTCAACCTCCTCATAAGCACGGGTATCCTGTAGAACTAGGGGAATGATCTCTAATATTACACAGCAAATTTATCTAACTGAAATGAAAAACAGCAGTGTGTTAAGTTTTTTTTTTAAAAATGTATTCCTATGATAATGCCTCAATTAATATTCTCATTCCAATCCTTCCAGACTTTCTTAAACACACCCCCCTCCCCCATTCATTTTGTTTTAGCACACATAGGACCCTATACTGAGAAGCAGAATCGTGGTATTCAGGAACATGGGCTCTGGAGACTGTTTCAGCTTAGTCACTAGTGTGTGGCTTGAGCACAGAACCTCTTTGAGTCCCTGTAAAATGGGATCAGTGACAGTTCTTTCCCAACTGTCACTGTGTGCAGATTAAATGAGCTAATATCTGTGGAGTTCTTAGAATAGTGCTTGGCACATAGTAAGAACTTAGTGCTACCTATTGTCACTACATACTTTTGTAACCACATATATAATCACTTACATATCATTCTATATAGATACAGATGTATAGAGCTACACCACTATTTCTTACAGCTAGCTGGATTCCAGTTTATTGAGGTACTATGGTTTACTTGACCTATCCCCTGATGTTGGAATTTTGGAGGCTGTCTTCACTCTTTTTAAAGCAATCCTCTGCTGAACCGTCTTGTACACATGTCTTTGTACACTTGCCTAGGATAAATTCCTAGAAGAGGAATCGCTGGGTCACAAGTTAGGCACATTTAAGTCTTTTCATGTACGTGGTTCCAACTTGGCCTCTGGAAATTGGAGTCCACTGAAAGCTCTCACCAACAGTATGAGGATGTTCTTTCCTGACTCCGTTGCCAACACTGGGAGTGAGAAATGAAGGTGTATATAAAATTGCCTGCTTTACGCAGGCACGCCCCCCCAAACAGGCAGTGAATAAAGTTCCTTCAGGATATTGCCTTTGGATACCTGAGCTCGGGACCGTGCAGGTGTGAGATGCAGGCCTTTAAGTGTCCTCAGGGCCCAGAGAGTACCGGGCAGCCGAATGGAAATAGGACTGGGCTTACTTAGAAGAAGCTGGTGTCCCAGTCAGAAGCAAGAGTCAGCCATTGGGACAAAAAATTCAGGCCACGTGCCTGACATGGGGTTTGAGTCTGGGTGGCACATGCCCCAGAGGGTTCCTTTCAGGGCTAGCTGGGAAGAGAGGAACATTTGGGAAGTCTCTGGAGTTTGGTGATGTGACACGGTCTCCCCGACAGAGGGTGCACCAACCAAGACTGGACCTGAGCTGGTCCACGTGTCTGTCTACTCTGGGCACCCTCTTTCTCCCCACCAAATGCCATTGGCCTGCTCCAGGAGTTCTAGGGTGGTCCCCAAGACAGAGGGTGGGGTGAGGGGTGTGACAGGAAGGGCAGGATTCCTTCCTGTCCTACTTCAGGCCACATCAGACCATAGTGATCTCCCTGACATCCAGACTCAGAGGCCAGTTCAGTTCAAGCAGTGCATGCCAGGTGCTGGGGACACACAGATGTGTACCCTCAATACCCTCATCCTCATCGAAAATTATTCCCAGTGAGTCTGTCTCCTCCTAGTCTTTGATGTCTCTGAATCCCAGGGGTACTTTTTTCCTGCTCCCCTCTTTTCTACTCTCACATCAAAAGACTGACCATCGTGTCCATTTCCTTTCTCTTCATCCATGTAAGCTCCTTAGGGGCAGTTTCCTATAAAGGAGGGGACTCATTCCACACCTCAATAAGCATGGAGAAATCTACAAATGAAAAGTATCCAGAAGGAGGCTTCGCTGGGGGAAGTAAAGGAGCCCAAGAGTTACGGACCTAGGCACAGCATGCAAGCAGTCAATCTTCATAGCAGTTCTGTGTAGAAAATGTCACTACCACCATTTTGTGGTTAAGGAAATGGAAACTCAAAGAGAGATGAAAATTGCCTGAAACCACCCAGGCCCGTCTGATTCCAGAACAGGGGTGGGAAGCCTGGAGTCGGTATTGCCACTAAATTGCAATACTCCCTTGGGCGGGTCACCTCTGCTCTCAGGTGCAGGGCTCCCATGAGCAGCTCTGCCTAGGAAGGAAATGGAATTCCACCCGCCCCCACCCCCTGCCCCGCAGAGGCCTGCTGTGATGATCATGCGAAGCAGCATGGGAAAAGTTTCCAGCACTGCGCCAGAGACATGCCTACAATCGATACCAACAACTGACCCCTGCTATTGGTACTAGTCACTACTGTGAAGGAGGTGTTGCACATGAATATTTTTAAACCCAAGGATTTCCTCTTATTGGACACACATTAGAGACAATGAATAATGCTTACTTGTGAGTAGGATTGTGCAGAAGGAAAGTAGGGCAAAAAAAAACAAAAATTGTGTCTGGATAAACATAAGATTAAATAAACCATAGACTCCTTTTCCTTATATGGAAATTTGAGAATAACTCACTTGACTTTGTCAGAGGAGGACAAGCCCCAAAGAAAGACTGGAGATATGTTTCTGGAAAGAGAGACCAGAGGCAAAGAGACCACAGGGAGACGGCTGCAAAGTTTGGAGGTAATTTGTTAGGCAGGATTAGATTACTAATACATGGTATGAAGTATAAATCAAAGAGGTTTTTGCATATGGATGTCCAATTAATTGTTTTAGCACCATTTGTTGAAAAGACTACCCATTTTCCACTGAATTGCCCTTGTACCATTGTTGGAAATCAACTGCCCATACATGCATAGGTCTATTTCTATACACTCTGTTATACTGATCTAGTTGTCTATCTTAACACCAGTCCCACACTCTCTTGATTACCGTAGCTTTATCTTAAGCCCTTGAAGTCAGGTAGTATAGGCTTTTCAACTCTGTTCTTTTTCAAAGTTGTTTTGGCTATTCTAGGACCTTTGAATTTCCATATGAATTTTACAGTCTGTCAGTTTCTACCTATGGGCTGCTGGAATTCTGACTGACACTGCACTGAATAGATAGATCCCCAAGGAGAAAACCAAGACCCACTGCTGAGTATCAGGCCAGCTTGCAGCTGGTGGGACTAGGTGAGTTCCTGAATGCTGGGGCTGCTTCTCTCTTCTTCAGTTGGGAAGGTACCAGGTAAAAACTTCCATAATGTATTCAGATGAAGGTATAGTATAATCTTTGTGGAATTCTGAACAAAATATTATAAGAAACATTAATTTGTGCCCAAAGGCCATAAAACTGATGTAATTTGAATGCAATAAAATATAAATAAATGGCAAACAGTTCTTAGGGGTTTTCTCTTAATTTTTCAACACATACTTTTGAGTTTTAACATACAGCATTTACAGCATTCACCTTCCTGAATTAGGGGTGTGGGGGAGGCTGAGAAATAATTAGTAGGCAATTTTTTGGCCCTGGGACTTTTCTTGTAAATGTTTTCTTTGGCAGCCATTCTCTTGAGAACAGGAAGTTACTCTCTTGTTACAGATTTAAGACTTTTCTGAGCCAAATAACAGAAAGCTGGATTAGTTCTGAAATGAAGGGGGAAAAAAACAACTCTTGGCTCTTGCTGGAGATTAATGACATCTTGCAAATATTTTAATTCTCCCTTTTCCCCTCTAACTTGCCACCTCCTAAACAATGCATGTTCAGCCTGAAAAATCTTAACTGGTCACTTTGTGGCCCAACCCTAAAATAAAATATCTTTATGGTACCCACAAATTTATTTAAACATTTTTGGAGGGCTGGGGGAAGGAAATAAGGGCTATCTCAAGTTGACCTTTTTTATCACAAAATCCCAATACGGAATTTAAAACAGAAAATGTAGTTGTAAAGATGCTAATGTTTCTACAGTAATCATAAAGATTCATAATTTTCTTTGACCTTTTAAAATGGCTTTTGCTATAGATAAAAATGTTCAATCAAGCTTTGTAAACAAACTCTATATATTATTAGAGATGCTTGCAAACAATTTCTTAGCAATTGTTCAAAATAACAAGATTATATCCTTTGACTAGAGCATTTATTAGTCTGACTACAAATCATGCTAACTGGTTTTTCCCAGAAAAGGTTCAGTTCTTTTGAATTAATATCCACTTTTTACACTTGATTCTAGCAAAAACAAACCGCGCCCCCCAAAACCAAACTTGCAATATCAATGAAGTTTACAATCTGTGGGGACATTAACTCTATGAATCACCTGACAACCATTTGTAGGGATTCCTTTTTGGGGGGGGGCGGGGGGGCCGCACTGCACAACATGCAGGATCTTAGTTCCCTGATCAGGGATCGAACCCGTGCCCCCTGCAATGGAAGCGTGGAGTCCTAACCATTGGACTGCCAAGGAATTCCCTGTAGAGATTCTTAAAACACAGAAGGCCTTAGGAAAACAGATTTAGAGGTAAAGAACACCTTCCTATAACAAGTGATCTAGGAAGTGATTGAGAAGTTTCCATGGTATCAGTCATCCTTCAGTATCAAGAGAAGGTGGGGGAATTGGTTCCAGGCCCCATATTCCCACAAATACCAAAATCCACAGATGCTCAAGCCTGTTATATAAAATGGTGTAGTATTTGCATAAACTTATGCACATTTTCTCGTATAATTTAAATCATCTCTAGATTATTTACATACCTAATACAATGTAAATGCTTTGTAAATAGTTTCCCACTCACAGGCAAATTCAAGTTTTGCTTTTCGGAACTTTCCAGAATTGTTTTTTCTTTTTCTGAATATTTTGGTTCCAAGGTTTGTTGACTCCGTGGATGTGGAACCCACATATATGGATGACTGACTGTAATTGCAGCCTCTCAAAAAAAAAAAAAGAGTTGGCCCACATTTTTCATTTATACTTGCATCACACACCCAAATGTCCTGGTGCCCAGGAAGTTTGCATCAAGGTGGCAAGGGTCAAAAAAAAAGGTGGCAAGGGTCTGTGGTAGGATAATGGGGGTGAGTGGCTGGTGGCAGGAAGAGGCAAGAAGGGTGCTCACCAGGATTATAAGTACATGTCCATCTTAAAGTCACTCAAATTCATTATTTTGAAAAACTCTGTGCTGCTGAGCAAATTCATCTGTAGATTGGATGTGGCCAAAGACCCGGAATCTGCAACCCTTTATTTACATTATCTAATGTTTTTCTTTCTGTGCATTATAAAGAAAATACTTATTCCTTCAAACCACCTTTTTCTCCAGTTAGCTTGAAGTGATGTTCCTCCCACATCATTCATTACCCTTTGTCTGTCTTCTGCTATTTTGACAACTTCAGGTTTTTTTAACCTTATAAACAATCTTAAATTACTCAGAGCTGTCATCCATTAGATATAAAAATTAAATTAAGTCCAAGAATTCTAGGTGATGGAAAACATGATCCAGTCCCACAAGATATGGGCAACCACAGGAGTCCAGCAAAGGTTGATAATACCCTAAACTTCATCAATGTTGGATGACTATTTATTTAAAGGGAGCTACCTGCTTCCTGGTTTACTGCATACCAAATATTTCTTCAACATTTATGAACTTAAATAGATGCAGATGTTGTCAAAGAATAACATCAGTCATCCTCGAATACTATAATTTAAGCACTGAAATACACCTTAGAGTTTGTCTGGTTCAATACCCTCATTTTAAATGGGAGAAAACTGAGGCCTGGGGAAATTAACTGGCCACAAAGTTAGCGGTACACAAACCCTCTCCTCCCAAAATCATGGCTGGAGATTGACAAATTTCACCACCACCCCTTCACTTCTCTGGTCTGGATCACCTTTACTCTCTATATACTATGCTTGACTATTCTCTCCTCCAAATTTTGGAGAAGAAAATCAAGGATGACATTTTTTTCCTTGGTCATTCTCCCAACTCTATATTATATGGGCATCCCTTGCTCCTTTTCTCCTATTCCCCCTAGCTGAAGCTTTTCAGAGCTAGCTGTGTTCTTTTTCATGCAAGCCAGAAAATTAAAGGTGACCAGATACTTGATTCCGGCCAGGTCTCATGAGAGGAGAAGGGTGGTCAGTTTTCTCTAAGTCCATTTTGCTGCCGATCACCAGTTTCTTTATTTTATGGCCTCTGATGTACATCAGATTCCAAAGAGTGAGACATACAGTGTGCCAGCATTGTGGTAGAGACCTGGTTCTACTTTCCCTCCACTAACAGCACAACTCTCAAATCCCTCTCCCATGAAACTTGAAAGGAAATTATTAAATTTCACCCTTTAGTGACTTTGCAAATTACCTCCCTTAAACAATGTACAGGATATTTTATGAAGAATCTTAGACAAGGTCCACTTACGTATAGGAGGGTCTGCCCTCCAGCAGGGACTCTGAACCAATTCTAAGCAAAGTTTGGTTTTGACATCCTCCCTTTTTACCTGGCCTACATATTCTCCAAATTGTGAAAAGGAGGCCTTCTGTGGTCTTCCTGGCACCTGAACTCTCTGTTATAACACTTTCTCTGGTCTACTCTTCCTCTCCAATTGCTCAAAATTCTCTCCATTTTCTCGCTTTCCCTCCTAACAAAAGCCCACTCTTTTAGTGCAAGTCATCACCTCTGCTAGCCTTTTGTGAGAAAGCCATTTGGAACAAATTCATACTCAACTGTAAATGACTGATAGGCCACAACCCTTCTAGAAATATCTACTGTCTCAAAGGAAGATCCTTTTTAACCTAGTAATTTTCTTATTGGTGGAATTTTAGCCAATGCATCAAAGGGAAGTGAAATAAGTCAGGAGAGGGGAAGATATTTTACATCTTATTCAAGATTCTGTCTCCTGAAACAGACTCAGACATAGAGAATAGACTTGTGGTTGCCAAGGGGGAGGGGTTTGGGAGAGGGAAGGATTGGGAGTTTGGGATTAGCAGATGCAAACTAGTTTATATAGGATGGATAAACAACAAGGTTCTACCCTATAGTACAGGGAACTATATTCAATATCCAATATGATAAACCATAATGGAAAAGAATATGGAAAAGTATATATAACTGAATCACTTTGCTGTACAGCAGAAATTAACACAACATTGTAGATCAACTATCCTTCAATAAAATGTAAAAAAAGAAAAAAAAAAAGATTGTCTCCTAATGGGAGAGGGAGGAGGAGGAGCCTCAGCTACAGGGTCTGTATATTCTGTACCACACAGCAGTACATGTGAGCTTTCAAGGACTTTTTTTTTCTGATTTGTGAGTTTATTCATATGAAAAATCATAGAAAGGTGTTATTCAATCACCATTAGTCACATATCTAACCATTAATCTTCATTAATGTTGCTAATTACAAAGTAAATCACCTGAACTTTAGAGAATCAAACATTTAATTTTTTTTCCTGAATTCTCTCTTCACATGCTAACAAAAATATCATAAAACACTGTGGTGGCCTGAAATGGGAAATTTGTCACCAAACAACACTCAACCGTGTGAAAGTCTGAAGAGATAAGAATTCTTTCCCTTTGACTTGAACCTTATTTGGCTGGAATTTTCTCACCAGAGTCTTCCTATTTTTTTTCCATGGGCAACTGCCCCCTTGATTAATCCCATTTCCCTCAGTCTTAGTTTTTCCAAGCAGCTGAGCAAACAAAGATGCAGGCAGCCATTTTAACGTACTTCCTCCCTCAAGCCCTCTGGGATGGGCCGTCTGTTCATCCTGTTCATAAACCAATGGCCTGAATGTGCTTGGAGAAAGCAGCAAGGATCTTCTGTCAGGATTAATTTTAATAGCCCACAGTCTGTCACTGGGGAATCACAGCCCTGGTAATTGGCTTTAAATTACTATTTGCTGATAAAGAGGGAGATATGAGCTGAAAATTTGGTTCCTTATTTCAAACAGTTTGGATAACTAATGCAAGAATTTACTTTTAGTGTGGAGTGCATGCACTTTACAGCCTAAACCCTTGGGTAGCTGAAGAAAACCTTTTGTTGCAGTGGGATCACTCTGAAATACAAAGAGGAGAAATGTGACATTTTATAGAAGTATAGAATTTTAGAACTGGAAGGGAAATGAATCTGTGAATTCTGCAGATGGCTTCACAGGCGAATTCTATCAAACATTTAGAGAGGAGCTAACACCTATCCTTCTCAAACTATTCCAAAATATAGCAGAGGGAGGAACACTCCGAAATTTGTTCTACGAGGCCACCATCACCCTGATACCAAAACCAGACAAAGATATCACAAAAAAAGAAAATTACAGACCAATATCACTGATGAACATAGATGCAAAAATCCTCAACAAAATACTAGCCAACAGAATCCAAAAACGCATCAAAAGGAACATATACCATGATCAAGTGGGATTTGTCCTAGGAATGCAAGGATTCTTCAATATACACAAATCAATGTGATATACAATATTAACAAATTAAGGAATAAAAACGATATGATCATCTCAATAGATGCAGGAAAAGCTTCTGACAAAATTCAACACCCATTTATGATAAAAACTACCCAGAAAATGGGCAGAGGGAACCTACCTCAACATAATAAAGGCCATATATGACAAACCAACAGCTAATATCATTCTCAATGGTGAAAAACTGAAAGCATTTCCACTAAGATCACAAACAATATAAGGATGTCCACTCTCGCCACTGTTATTCGACGTAGTTTTGGAAGTCCTAGCCACGGCAATCAGAAGAAAAAGAAATAAAATGAATACAAACTGGAAAAGAAGAAGTAAAACTGTCACTGTTTGCAGATGACATGATACTATACATAGAAAATCTTAAAGATGCCACCAGAAAACTACTAGAGCTAATCAATGAATTTGGTAAAGTTGCAGGATACAAAATTAATGCACAGAAATCTCTTGTATTCCTATACACTAACAACGATAGATCAGAAAGAGAAATTAAGGAAACAATCCTATTCACCATCGCAACAAAAAGAATAAAATACCTAGGAATAAACCTACCTAAAGAGGCAAAAGACCTGTACTCAGAAAACAATAAAACACCCATGAAAGAAATCAAAGATGACATAAACACATGGAGAAATACACCATGTTCTTGGATTGGAAGAATCAGTATTGTGAAGATGACTATACTACCCAAAGCAATCTACAGATTCAATGCAATCCCTATCAAATTACTTATGGCATTCATCACAGAATTAGAAAAAACAATTTTACAGTTTGTATGGAAACACGAAAGATCCCAAAGAGCCAAAGCAATCTTGAGAAACAAAAACGGAGCTGGAGGAATCAGGATCCCCGACTCCAAACTATACTACAAAGCTATAGTAATCAAGACAGTATGGTACCAGCACAAAAACAGAAAAATAGATCAATGGTACAGTAATAGAAAGCCCAGAGATAAACCCACGCACATGTAGTCACCTAATTTATGACAAAGGAGGCAAGAACATACAATGGAGAAAAGACAACCTCTTCAATAAGTGGTGCTAGGAAAACTGGACAGCTACATTTAAAAGAATGAAATTAGAACACTCCCTAACACCATACACAAAAATAAACTCAAAGTGGATTAAAGGTGTAAATGTTAAGACTGGACACTATAAAACTCTTAGAGGAAAACATAGTAAAAACACTCTTTGACATAAACCACAGCAGGATCTTTTTTGACTCACCTCCTAGAGTAATGAAAATAAAAACAAAATTAAACAAATAGGACCTAATTAAACTTAAAAGCTTTTGCACAGTGAAGGAAACCATAAACAAGACCCTCAGAATGGGAGAAAATATTTGCAAAGGAAGCAACAAAGGATTAATCTCCAAAATATACAAATAGCTCATTGAGCTCAATATCAAAAAAACAACCCAATCAAAAACTGGGCAGAAGATTTAAATAGACATCTCTCCAAGGAGGACATACAGGTGGCCAAGGGGCATACGAAAGGATGCTCAACATCACTAATTATTAGAGAAATACAAATCAAAACTACACTGAGGTATCACCTCACACCAGTCAGAATGGCCATCATCAAAAAGTCTACAAACAATAAATGCTGGAGAGGGTGTGGAGAAAAGCGAACCCTCCTGCACTGTTGGTGGGAATGTAGATTGATACAGCCACTATGGAGAACAGTGTGGAGGTTCCTTAAAAACTAAAAATAGAACTACCATACGACCCAGCAATCCCACTACTGGGCATATACCCTGAGAAAACCGTAATTCAAAAGGACACATGTACCCCAATGTTCACTGCAGCACTATTTACAATAGCCAGGTCATGAAAACAACCTGAATGTCCAACGACAGATGAATGGATAAAGAAGATGTGGTACAGAGGATCGGTGCCAACTGGCACTCACCAGCCCGAGAGGCTTCTCTGCTCCCCCGCCGGGGCTGGCGGGGCTGGGAGTTGAGGCTCAGGCTTCAGTCGGAGTGCAAGGAGAGGACTGGGGTTGGCGGCGTGAACACAGCCTGCAGGGGGTTAGTGTGCCACGGCTGGCCGGGAGGGAGTCCGGGGAAAAGTCTGGACCTGCCAAAGAGGCAAGAGACTTTTTCTTCCCTCTTTGTTTCCTGGTGCGCGAGGAGAGGGGATTAAGAACGCTTCTTAAAAGGAGCTCCAGAGACGGGCGCGAGCCGCGGCTAAAAGCGCGGACCCCAGAGACAGGCATGAGACGCTAAGGCTGCTGCTGCCTCCACCAAGGGGCCTGTGTGCAAGCACAGGTCACTATCCATGCCCCCCTTCCGGGGAGCCTGTGCAGCCCGCCACTGCCAGGGTCCCGGGATCCAGGGAAAACTCCCCCGGGAGAACGCACGGCGCGCCTCAGGCTGGTGCAACGTCACGCCGGCCTCTGCCGCCGCAGACTCGCCCTGCACTCCGTGCCCCTCCCTCCCCACCCCCACCCCCCCCCCCCGCCTGAGTGAGCCAGAGCCCCCAAATAAACAGCTCCTTTAACCCTGTCGTGTCTGAGCAAAGAACAGACGCCCTCCGGCGACCTACACGCAGAGGCGGGGCCAAATCCAAAGCTGAGCACCTGAGAGCTGTGAGAACAAAGAAGACAAAGGGAAATCTCTCCCAGCAGCCTCAGAAGCAGATTAAAGCTCCACAATCAGTTTCATGTACCCTGCATCTGTGGAATACATGAACAGACAACGAATCATCCCAAATTAAGGAGGTGGACTTTGAGAGCAAGATTTATGATTTTTTCCCCTTTTCCTTTTTTTCTGTGTGGATGAAAGGCTCTTGATGCTGCAGCCAGGAGTCAGTGCTGTGCCTCTGAGGTGGGAGAGCCAACTTCAGGACACTGGTCCACAAGAGACCTCCCAGCTCCACATAATATCAAACTGTGAAAATCTCCCAGAGATCTCCATCTCAACACCAGCACCCAGCTTCACTCAACGATCAGCAAGCTACAATGCTGAACATCCTATGCCAAACAACTAGCAAGACAGGAACACAACCCCATCCATTAGCAAACAGGCTGCCTAAAATCATAATAAGTCCACAGACACCCCAAAACACTCCACCAGACGTGGACCTGCCCACCAGAAAGACAAGATCCAGCCTCATCTACCAGAACACAGGCACTAGTCCCCTCCACAAGGAAGCCTACACAACCCACTGAACAAACCTTAGCCACTGGGGACAGACACCAAAAACAATGGGAACAATGAACCTGCAGCCTGCAAAAAGGAGACTCCAAACACAGTAAGATAAGCAAAATGAGAAGACAGATAAACACACAGCAGATGAAGGAGCAAGATAAAAACCCACCGGACCTAACAAATGAAGAGGAAATAGGCAGTCTACCTGAAAAAGAATTCAGAATAATGATAGTAAAGATGATCCAAAATCTTGGAAATAGAATAGAGAAAATGCAAGAAACATTTAACAAGGACCTAGAGAACTAAAGATGAAACAAACAACGATGAACAACACAATAAATGAAATTAAAAATACTCTAGATGTGATCAATAGCAGAATAACTGAGGCAGAAGAACGGATAAGTGACCTGGAAGATAAAATAGTGGAAATAACTACTGCAGAGCAGAATAAAGAATGAAAAGAACTGAGGACAGTCTCAGAGACCTCTGGGACAACATCAAATGCACCAACATTCGAATTATAGGGTTTCCAGAAGAAGCAGAGAAAAAGAAAGGGACTGAGAAAATATTTGAAGAGATTATAGTTGAAAACTTCCCTAATATGGGAAAGGAAATAGTTGATGAAGTCCAGGAAGCACAGAGAGTCCCATACAGGATAAATCCAAGGAGAAATACGCCAAGACACATATTAATCAAACTGTCAAAAATTAAATACAAAGAAAACATATTAAAAGCAGCAAGGGAAAAACAACAAAACACACAAGAGAATCCCCATAAGGTTAACAGCTGATCTTTCAGCAGAAACTCAGCAAGCCAGAAGGGACTGGCAGGACATATTTAAAGTGATGAAGGAGAAAAACCTGCAGCCAAGATTACTCTACCCAGCACGGATCTCATTCAGATTTGATGGAGAAATTAAAACCTTTACAGACAAGCAAAAGCTGAGAGAGTTCAGCACCACCAAACCAGCTCTACAACAACTACTAAAGGAACTTCTCTAGGCAAGAAACACAAGAGAAGGAAAGGACCTACAATAACGAACCAAAAACAATTAAGAAAATGGGAATAGGAACATACATATCGATAATTACCTTAAATGTAAATGGACTGAATGCTCCCACCAAAACACACAGATTGGCTGAATGGATACAAAAACAAGACCCATATATATGCTGTCTACAAGAGACCCACTTCAGACCTAGAGACACATACAGACTGAAAGTAATGGGATGGAAAAAGTTATTTCATGCAAATGGAAACCAAAAGAAAGCCGGACTAGCAATTCTCATATCAGACAAAATAGACTTTAAAATAAAGACTATTAGAAGAGACAAAGAAGGACACTACATAATGATCAAGGGATTGATCCAAGAAGAAGATATAACAATTGTAAATATTTATGCACCCAACATTGGAGCACCTCAATACATAAGGCAAATACTAACAGCCATAAAAGGGGAAATTGACAGTAACACATTCATAGTAGGGGACTTTAACACCCCACTTTCACCAACGGACAGATCATCCAAAATGAAAATAAATAAGGAAACACAAGTTTTAAATGATACATTAAACAAGATGGACTTAATTGATATTAATAGGACATTCCATCCAAAAACAACAGAATACACATTTTTCTCTAGTGCTCATGGAACATTCTGCAGGATAGATCATATCTTGGGTCACAAATCAAGCCTTGGTAAATTTAAGAAAATTGAAATTGTATCAAGTATCTTTTCCGACAACAACGCTATGAGACTAGATATCAATTACAGAAAAAGATCTGTAAAAATACAAACACATGGAGGCTAAACGATATACTACTTAATAACGAAGTGGTCACTGAAGAAATCAAAGAAGAAATTAAAAAATACCTAGAAACAAATGACAATGGAGACATGATGATCCAAAATCTATGGGATGCAGCAAAAGCAGCTGTAAGAGGGCAGTTTATAGCAATACAATCCTACCTTAAGAAACCGGAAACATCTCAAATAAACAACCTAACCCTGCGCCTAAAGCAATTAGAGAAAGAAGAACCAAAAAAACCCAAAGTTAGCAGAAGGAAAGAAATCATAAAAATCAGATTAAAAATAAATGAAAAAGAAACAAAGGAAATAATAGCAAAGATCAATAAAACTAAAAGCTGGTTGTTTGAGAAGATAAACAAAATTGATAAACCATTAGCCAGACTCATCAAGAAAACAAGGGAGAAGACTCAAATCAATAGAATTAGAAATGAAAAAGGAGAAGTAACAACTGACACTGCAGAAATACAGAAGATCACGACAAATTACTACAAGCAACTCTATGCCAATAAAATGGACAATCTGGAAGAAATAGACAAATTCTTAGAAATGCACAACCTGCCAAGACTGAATCAGGAAGAAATAGAAAATATGAACAGACCAATCACAAGCACTGAAATTGAAACTGTGATTCAAAATCTTCCAACAAACAAAAGCCCAAGGCCAGATGGCTTCACAGGCGAATTCTTTCAAACATTTAGAGAAGAGCTAACAGCTTTCCTTCCCAAACTCTTCCAAAATATAGCAGAGGGAGGAACACTCCCAAACCCATTCTACGAAGCCACCATCACCTTGAAACCAAAACCAGACAAGGATGTTACAAAGAAAGAAAACTACATGCCAATATCACTGATGAACATAGATGCAAAAATCCTCAACAAAATACTAGCAAACAGAATCCAACAGCACATTAAACGGATCATACACCATGATCAAGTTGGGTTTATTCCAGGAATGCAAGGATTCTTCAATTTACGCAAATCAATCAACGTGATACACTATATTAACAAATTGAAGGAGAAAAACCATGCGATTATCTCAATAGATGCAGAGAAAGCTTTCGACAAAATTCAACACCCATTTATGACAAAAACCGTGCAGAGAGTAGGCATATACGGAACTTTCCTCAACATAATAAAGGCCATATATGACAAATCCACAGCCAACATCGTCCTCAATGGTGAAAAACTGAAAGCATCTCCACTAAGATCAGGAACCAGACAAGGTTGCCCACTCTCACCACTCTTATTCAACATAGTTTTGGAAGTTTTAGCCACAGCAATCAGAGAAAAAAAGGAAATAAAAGGAATCCAAATCAGAAAAGAAGTAAAGCTGTCACTGTTTGCAGATGACATGATACTATACATAGAGAATCCTAAAGATGCTACCAGAAAACTACTAGAGCTAATCAATGAATTTCGTAAAGTTGCAGGATACAAAATTAATGCACAGAAATCTCTTTGCATTCCTATACACTAATGATGAAATATCTGAAAGTGAAATCAAGAAAACACTCCCATTTACCAATGCAAGAAAAAGAATAAAATACCTAGGAATAAACCTACCTAAGGAGACAAAAGACCTGTATGCAGAAAATTATAAGACACTGATGAAAGAAATTAAAGATAATACAAATAGATGGAGAGATATACCATGTTCTTGGATTGGAAGAATCAACACTGTGAAAATGACTCTACTATCCAAAGCAATCTACAGATTCAATGCAATCCCTATCAAACTACCACTGGCATTTTTCACAGAACTAGAACAAAAAATTTCACAATTTGTATGGAAACACAAAAGACCCCGAATAGCCAAAGCAATCTTGAGAACGAAAAACTGAGCTGGAGGAATCAGGCTCCCTGACTTCAGACTATACTAATCAAGACAGTATGGTACTGGCACAAAAACAGAAAGATAGATCAATGGAACAGGATAGAAAGTCCAGAGATAAACCCACGCACATATGGTCACCTTATCTTTGATAAAGGAGGCAGGAATGTACAGTGGAGAAAGGACAGCTTCTTCAATAAGTGGTGCTGGGAAAACTGGACAGGTACATGTAAAAGTATGAGATTAGATCACTCCCTAACACCATATACAAAAATAAGCTCAAAATGGATTAAAGACCTAAATGTAAGGCCAGAAACTATCAAACTCTTAGAGGAAAACATAGGCAGGACATTCTATGACATAAATCACAGCAAGATCCTTTTTGACCCACCTCCTAGAGAAATGGAAATAAAAACAAAAATAGACAAATGGGACCTAATGAAACTTCAAAGTTTTTGCACAGCAAAGGAAACCAGAAACAAGACCAAAAGACAACCCTCAGAATGGGAGAAAATATTTGCAAATGAAGCAACTGAAAAAGAATTAATCTCTAAAATTTATAAGCAGCTCATGCAGCTCAATAAAAAAAAAACAAACAACCCAATCCAAAAATGGGCAGAAGACCTAAATAGACATTTCTCCAAAGAAGACATACAGATGGCCAACAAACACATGAAAGAATGCTCAACATCACTAATCATTAGAGAAATGCAAATCAAAACTACAATGAGATATCATCTCACACTGGTTAGAATGGCCATCATCAAAAAATCTAGAAACAATAAATGCTGGAGAGGGTGTGGAGAAAAGGGAACACTCTTGCACTGCTGGTGGCAATGTGAATTGGTACAGCCACTATGGAGAACAGTATGGAAGTTCCTTAAAAAACTACAAATAGAACTACCATATGACCCAGCAATCCCACTACTGGGCATATACCCTGAGAAAACCATAATTCAAAAAGAGTCATGTACCAAAATGTTCATTGCAGCTCTAGTTACAATAGCCCGGAGATGGAAACAACCTAAGTGTCCATCATCGGATGAATGGATAAAGAAGATGTGGCACACATATAAACAATGGAGTATTACTCAGCCATAAAAAGAAATGAAATTGAGCTATTTTTTATGAGGTGGATAGACATAGAGTCTGTCATACAGAGTGAAGTAAGTCAGAAAGAGAAAGACAAATACCGTATGCTAACACATATATATGGAATTTAAGAAAAAAAATGTCATGAAGAACCTAGGGTAAGACAGGAATAAAGACACAGACCTACTAGAGAATGGACTTGAGGATATGGGGAGGGGGAAGGGTAAGCTGTGACAAAGCGAGAGAAAGGCATGGACATATATATACACGCTACCAAACGTAACGTAGATAGCTAGTGGGAAGCAGCAGCATAGCACAGGGAGATCAGCTCGGTGCTTTGTGACTGCCTGGAGGGGTGGGATAGGGAGGGTTGGAGGGAGGGAGACACAAGAGGGAAAAGATATGGGAACATATGCATATGTATAACTGATTCACTTTGTTATAAAGCAGAAACTAACACAATTGTAAAGCAATTATGCTCCAATAAAGATGTAAAAAAAAAAGATGTGGTACATATATACAATGGAATATTAGCCATAAAAAGGAACGAAACTGGGTCATTTGTAGAGATTGTGGATGAACCTAGAGTCTGTCACAGAATGAAGTAAGCCAGAAAGAGAAAAATATCGTATGTTAACGCATATATGTGGAATCTAGAAAATTGGTACAGATGAACATATTTGCAGGGCACGAATAGAGATGCAGACATAGAGAACAGACATGTGGACACGGTGGGGGGGGAGGGGAGGGTGGGACGAACTGGGTAATTAGGATTGACATATATACACTACCATGTGTACAACAGATAGCTAATGGGAGCATGCTATAAAGCACAGGAAGCTCAGCTCAGTGTTCTGTGACGACCGAGATGTGGGGGGGAGGGAGGTCTGAGAGGGAGGGGATATATGTATACATATAGCTGATTCACTTCGTTGTACAGCAGAAACTAACACAACATTGTAAAGCAATTATACTTAAATAAAATTTAAAAATCTTTCAGTTAAAAAGATAAAAAGCACAGAAAGTAAAAAAAAAAAAAGAATTTACTTTTAATGTGGAGTACATGCACTTTACAGCCTAAACCCTTGGGTCGCTGAGGAAAACCTTTTGTTGCGGTGGGATCACAGAGAAATACAAAGAGAGGAAATGTGACATTTTGTAGAAGTATAGAGCTGGAAGGGAAATAAATTTGTGAATTCCTCAGCATAGAGCTTCCTATGAGGCTTTCTGTTTCTGATCTCTGTGCAGAGAAATGGATTCCCCTTATTGCCCCTTCCACTTTTTTCTCTCCCTCTCTACCAAGTCCTTTTCTCTTTCCTTTTTTTTTTTTCACTGTTTTTCTCATACCCAATCTCAATTGCCTGTTCCTTCCCCTACTTTCTGTTCCGAACTGGCCAGGCTCCTGTCAGTTATTTGTGAAATTCTGTGCTGAAGGACAGAAAGATGAGGCAGCTGGAAAGACTGGTCCATGGAGAAAGCACTTTGGGGGACTGACTGGAAGAGGAGGGTTGGTAAATGGTACACAGGTGTCAGCCATCGTTCAATTAAGTCTTGGGTTTACCACTCTTGATTAATTTTTCATTAGCTATGGTTGCTATGGACTTGACTCAAAGTTCAGCATGTTCCATTTCCACATGGATGCTTAAGAAAAACCACATTCTCACACACACACACACACGAAAATAGAATTTGTTTCATAGTTGTTTATGACCCTTGGTTTTCATCTCTTCTCCATGTGCTCAGCATGTACCAGGGCAGAGCAAAAGCGAGCCTTCCCTCTCCTCAGTCAGCTCTCTCACCCTGAAGGCCAGTCATCAATCAAGCCTTGATTTTCCTAACATTGATGAGATTGGGCTCTGTATTAGTCAGGGTTCATCAGAGTAAAAGATCCAATAGTGTGTGTGTTTTTGTGTATTTACAATTCTATCAGCCATTATGAGAGAGAGAGAGAGACAGAGAGACAGAGAGAGACAGAGAGAGAGAGAGAGAGGGAGGAAGAGAGAGGAAGAGAGAGGGAGAGAGAGGGAGAGAGAGGGAGAGAGAGGGAGAGAGAGGGAGAGAGAGGGAGAGAGAGGGAGAGAGAGGGAGAGAGAGGGAGAGAGGGAGAGAGGGAGACAGGGAGACAGGGAGACAGGGAGACAGAGAGAGACAGAGAGAAACAGAGAGGGAGGGGGAAGGGAGGGAGGGATTCATTTTAAGGAACTGGCTCAGGTAATTATCACTGCAGGGCAGACCAGCAGGTTAGAGGCCCAGGAACTTGCAGTTCAAGTCTGAAGGCTATCTGCTGGCAGAATTCCTTCTTGCTCGGGGGAGGTCAATCTTTGTTCTCTTAAGTGCTTCAGCTGATCAGCTGAGTCCCATGCATATTATAGGAGGCGATCTGATTTACTACTCTAAGTCCACTGATTTGAATGTTAATCTCAGCAAAAAAACCACTTTCACAGAAACATCTAGAATAAAGTTGGAACAAATTTCTTCACTTGCTAAGCCTCTTGGTTAGTGATTAGAGAACTAGACAGTTGGTGCACCCGTTGTTAGGAATTCGGATTTGTATTATAACTTTAAGTCCTAAGTTATGTTGTGTAAAAGATTCTGTCCTGTACCACTGAAAATATTTTCACAGTAATTATGGTTAATGTTTATATTAAAAGCTTAAGATCTGTATATATAGAAGGGTATTTCATTAAGAAGGGGAATATGGGAGAAACGCAGAGAGAAAAATTGAGAGGGAGATTCTATTAGTTAGTACCTGCTATATGCAATAGGGGAGATAGAAAAGCACAAATATAGCTCCTTGACAGAATTCCCTGACTTCACAAGTTTGTTAGGAAAGAAATCACCATGCACAATGCAACTGGAGAAGCATAATATGTTCTAAGCACTACAGTTATGCTCAGAGAGCAATCTGGGTTGGAATAATCTAAGAAGGTTCAGGGAGAAGGTGAGACTTGAGCTAAGTTTTATAATGAGCTAGGGGAAAAGGGACAGCCTTCCACAAAACGAAAACAGCTGGCGGCAAAATTCTGAGGCTTGAGAGAAAGCATCCTTCCTTTGAGGGCACCTGTGGCCCAGGATCAGATGGGGGAATAAAGGCCTTCAGCTGCAGTCCAGGGACAGGGTAAGAAAGGCTTTGGGGGAGTTTGTCAGGGGACTGCTATCTGACAAGGGCCTTACTCAAGTACTTCTCATTTAGCTTGGGATGGAGCAGGTTACTGAAATTCTGGGCTTCAAAGCAGGGTTTATGTTGAGAATTTTGATACACTAAACTGATCAGAATGGACTAGATTGCAAGGATACAGAAATGGCTTCAGCTGTGCTCCCTCAAGTCGCTTCAGATTTTATCTAGCCTTCTGTCTGGGAGGGAATTGCTTGTTTATTATAGCACCATACAAAGGACAGAGAAAATGTAAATTTTCCATATCAAAGAAGGGGGAGACTGGTGTTGGAGGTTATAGGGTCTTTCAAACCTCCCAGTGGATATCTATTATGACTATAGCATGCTTCCCACTATTTTCTTTGGGACACAGCTCTCCTTGCTGAACTATAAAGAGAAGGTAAGAGCCAGGTGTGATGCTTATTATACTGCTTTCTTCAACAGCCTAAAAAACTTTCTCACAATTTGGAAGAAGGAGATTTTCAAATTGGTGTGGTAGAAGGAGCACCTGGGCATTTGTGTCTAAAATCTGATGTTCTCACTTAATAGTTTTGTGCCCTGGGAAAACTTCAGTTTTTGTGCCTTTGTTTTTCTATAGGCAAAATAGGGAACTGTGAAAGAGAGGTTCTCCACTGGCTTGTACAGCATCTCCCACCCCCATCACCTCTTGTGGGGCTTTGCAATCCTGTGTGTGTGCCGGGGAGGGTTGCGTTTTAATCGTGTGTGTGTGCGTGTGCGCGCGTCGGTGAGGGGTGCGTTTTGCATTCTTATGAGGAGTGCCAAAGCAACTAGTGGGCAGAAGCCAGACACCAAGTATCCTGCAATGCCTGAGGCAGTCCGCAAACGAAGAAAAGTCCTGCTCCAAAAGCCACAGAACCCCATTAAGAAACGCTCATGGTCCCTAAGGGTCCTTCCAACTTTAACATTTGAGAACTTCACTAAGCCTTGCACTTGGAGGGCCACGCCAAAGGCCAGGGCCTCCCGTGCCCGGCACATCCCCCAACCTCACCAACTGCTAACCAAATCATCACTCACGCTTCCACATGTATTTCACTTCTCGGAGATACCTTCCCTGGTGCCTGTTGCCGTCTTATAACTCTATTGTTTGACTGTTACCTGATTAATGTCTGCCCCCCTCCCCGACTCGGTCAACTCCTTAAGGGCAGGGCCCGAAGCACTCACCTAATACTTTCTGAACATAACAGGCGGAGAGCGGATGCACAGGGGAAGAACAAGCGACTCGAAAGCGCGCCTCGCCGGCGTCTGACGTCACTCGGCAACTTCCGTTCCTTCCCACCCCCTCCGGCCACCCCTCCTCCCTGTCCGAGTTTGTTTCCGGCGTTTCAATAAAGCTCGATTCGGCTAGAAGAAGACTGTTCTTCCGGGAAAATGGCGACTCCCGCTCGTTCGCCGGAGTCCCCGCCGGCCGCGGATCCGCCGCCAGCAGCAGGGGCTGCCGAGGACGCCGAGTGCCCGCCGCCTCGCCAGCCTCAGCCCCCGCAGAATGTTCTCGCTGCCCCGCGGCTTCGAGCCCCAAGCTCCCGAGGACTTGGGGCAGCGGAGTTTGTCGGAGCTGCGGGAAATGTTGAAGCGCCAGGAGAGACTTTTGCGCAACGTGTAAGCTTGGGTCCCGCCGAGTCACCGCCGGGCTCCTAGGGTTCAAGCTCCCTGGGACGCGTCCCTCCCCGCCCCCACCCCGATCCCGTCCCTGGAAGGTGACCTTGCTTCAGTCAGGTCCCTTCCAGGCCCACGGGCGAGTGGCCGGCCTACAATCGCAGAGCCGACCGCTTCCAGCCAGGCGCGGGGCGCCTGTGGGGATGGCTTCCTAGCGTTTCAGCTCGTCATCAGCTCCTCGTTGGTTTTACCTAGCTCCTGTGTCGGTTCTCCGAAGGGGGGGATCTGTATCCCAAATCCTTTCTCCTTCCCTCCTCCCCAGTAGTGCCCCAAACATCTAGTCAATTTCATCTGTAGATCCCTATTTTTACAGGAACTGTAGGAAATGGGAAGAGTGGGATAAAAGAGTTGTTTTATTAGGCAAAGAAAGTTTGATTCCCATTCAGCTGGTAGACTTAATAGGTTTTAGCAGAGGATCGGTATAATGAAAATGATTTTTTAGGAAGCTGATTTTAGCAGGTCGGTGCAGGATAGTTTGAAGGAATAAGAGGCAGAAGAGAGTAGGAGGATATTTTCAGAGAGGTTCCCAGTAGGGGAGTTGTAAGAAAGTGAACTAGAAGGGTAGTTGTGGGATTGGGAAAACTTCATCAGGTGTAGGATAATTTGCATATGTAGTCGACAGAGATGGCTGAAGTTTCCAGCCTGTATGGAACACCATTAATAAAAATAGGAAAGTTGGAGGGGAATAGGTCTGAGATTGATTTACCAGAGCTGAGTTGATGGAAGAGTTAATTATATCTGATTAAAAGCTGGAGAAGTGGTCAGGAGGCTCAAGAGAGAGAGAGAGAAGGTTGGGAAAACATGGGCATCGCAACTGGAGACGGATGTTAAGTTAGAATTGGGGGAATGAATGTAGTGTCATAAAGAATAGAGGGCCTGAGATCTAACCCTCCCTTCCCATTTTATTGTATGGCTGAAGAAAAGGAAATCAGAAAAGGAACTTCTGCCACTTAGCAAAAGGGGCAAATGATCACTTGGGGGGCTTCTTACAACTATTTTGACTTGGCGAGAATGGGATTTTAGTCTACAGTGGTGAGTTAACTTTTGGTCTTAGGACCCCTTTTACTCTTAAGACAGCATCCTGAAGAGCTCTTGTGTGTCATATCTACTCATATTTATCATTGTCTTAGGAATTACAAGTGAGAATCTTTAAAACACAAGAATACACAAGCACACATATTCTATTAGCCATGAGAGCAATGATATCATCCATATCATGTGGCCTCTGGCAAACTCCCCTGTACTCATGGTAAGAAAATGAGAGTGAAAATGCCAAATAGTATCTTAGTGTTATTATTAAAATAGTTTTGATCTTGCAGGTCCATCCACCTCCCCTCCCCATGAAGGTCTTGGAGATCACACTTTTAAAAACTGATGATTTGGGGGATGTCTTTTATTAGTATCATGCTTAAAATACTTCTGCAGAAATTCTAATTAGATGAGACAAATGAGGCATATTCCCTATTCTTCCTGCAGCCCCTTCTTTTTGGGGGGTATTTGGATAATGATTCTCTTATTTCATTCCTGTTTTGGGGCAGTTGGAAATTGGATTTTTGACTTAAAGATTGATTCTTCTCCCTTTGAGAATAATGCTTTTTTGTCTGTATATCTCAAGTTTAAAAACACGGCTGTCTCTAATGTATACCTGTTCTTTTCCTTTTGCCAGAAAATTCATTTGCAAATTGCCCGACAAAGGTAAAAAGATCTTAGATTCCGTCGCCAAACTGAAAGCTGCCATTGCAGAACGTGAAGAAGTTAGAGGAAGAAGTGAACTCTTTCATCCCATTAGTGTAGACTGTAAGGAGAGGCAAAAAGCGATTACAGTTGTTGATGGGGACACAGATAAGGCCAGGAATTCTGACCAGATACTTGATACTTCATCACCAGTTCCTGGCTGTTCCTCTGTAGCTAACATCACATCATCTCAGACAACCTCACAACAACAGGGACTGGCACGTCCGACTCTCGGAGGCGATGCTGAGGCCCCTGAGGCTGAACACACAGTGAGCGAACGCCCAGCTTCCAGCATCAGAACTGCCACGCCTTCCTCATCTGCAGCTAGTGAGCCCCTCACTCAGCATCGTGCTTCAAGTCAAGTGGAGGATCATCCTAGCAGCTCGGACGACCTGCTTATTGATAGATTACAAAGGATCACCATTGCAGACCCCGTTGAACACCACTCAGAAGAAAACCAGAGTCCTGAGAACTTGGCCGGCCTTTGCAGTGGGCTGCAGAAGAAGCCTCATTACATGGAAGTGCTAGAAATGCGAGCCAAAAACCCCATGCCCCTACAGCATAAATTTAAAACCAATGTGTAAGTACCATCAGAAGCAGGCTTGTCACAGGAGCATAATGTCTGTTAAACTCAAAAAACTGGGAGAATGCTTTAAGGTCAGTGGACTTGGTGTGAGAACTACTTGTACTTGGGAATGAGGGTATTGTGGAAACAGGGAAACTAGCCTGGCTGGAGTGGAGGATTCATGTTGAAAAATGCTTTAGTTTTTTTAGCCAAATAATTGAAAAGGTCTTCAATGACAGATGGAGTGTTAAATTTCAGGAGACTTCAGCAATGTCTCATATTAAACATGGAGTTAGAGAATTTATTACAGTTTTTTCCAGAACCATTTTCTGGTATGTAGTTCCCCCTTTGACTAGCCTGTAAGCTAAGGGGAAAACAATTGCAGGAGCTGATAGCCTTTCTCAGTAAAAAATATTTGTGTGCTCACTATATGTAAGCAGCAGATGCTGTGGCCGTACAAGAGTAAAGATTCTGCTCCTTATGGAGTTTACGACCTAGATGAGGACTCGCGGCTTACACACTTGGAAGAACGTTAAACTGTATAATAATTTCAGGAGGAAGGGAGCTGAGAAGGGGTTAAAAAAACTGAAAACAGATTTGGGCAGGAGGGGCAAATGAACCCTGCTTCTAAGGTCCTTGTCATAGTTTTGTGTCCGAAATCTTCAGAAAAACAAAAGCTCTTTGCAAAGAGTATTATTTATTTATATGCAAATATAACATTCAAATCAGGGAGTAGATTTATAAGAATGTAACATCAGATACAAAGTCTAACCACTACTGCCTTTCTTTGAAAAACTGAAAGCCTATATAGGTAAAAATACTTAAAACCAATTTTTTTGTTATAGAGACTTTAAAGTTTAGTCCTATCTTACCATTCATTTTTATAACCTCAAAACTATTTCTTCTGCATAGAAAACCAGAATTATGTTACATTAATTTTTAGTTAGGAATAAAAAGTAATCATTGATTATTTGGTCATCTTGTGCGTGGTGAGGTATCTTTCCTCACTTCTAGGGAGGCAGAAGACCAGAAGCATCATCTAGTCAATATATACAACAGAGAAGACAATACACTGATCCTGGTTCTGTTTTATGGTCATTTAGCTGGAAGTGGGAGGAGAGTAAGGGAGTATCAGTGGAGGGTTCCCAAGGGAAGTGTATGAGAGACAGAGACAGAAGTGCAGTTATCAACAGGCTGGGCCTTGGTAAGTCAGGCTGTAGACAAATGGAGGTTGGGAGGTGGGATAAGGGTGTCCTTTGGCTTCTTTTCTACTCTTCCTTTGGCCTCCTACATGCTCCTCTGGATGCTGGAGGCCGCCCATCATCTACTTCTAGTCCAAGTCTTCCCAGAACTTCAGATTTGTGTAGCTGTGAAACCCGACCATGTGGGGGTGATCTGTGGCACCTTAGGTTTACCAGGTACAAAGTAGAACTCATTTCTTCCCAAACTACTTTCTCCCATATTCCCTAAGTCAGTAGTGCCACTACCTTCTTTCTTTCCCTCCTTTCCATACCTGCTAGCCATGGAACCTGACAGTATATTTCCTTGACCTTCAACTCTAATCATTGTTATGTTCATCCTTTCTCCTGTCAAAGTGAAGACTCTCATTGCTCTCTTAGGCTACAGATGTGGTCTGTCCTGGCCTAGTTTTAACGCTACCAGTCCATCCTCTCCACGGCTGCCATAGTGCAGTTTGTAAAATGTAAACCTGAACCTGTTACATAGAATAGAAGTCTTCTCTGTGTACTGGACCCAGCCTACTCCGCCAGCTGTATCTTGCTGCCTTTTCCATTTTCTCCACTTCCAGTGCTTCCTGTGTGCTGCAGCCCTGTCACTCCTCACTCCCTGCTGGGATGCCATCAGGGATCCCATAATTTACATGCCGAATTCTTATTATTCTGAGACTCCTCAAATTGCACACTTTTTTTTTTTTTTTTTTGCGGTACACGGGCCTCTCACTGTTGTGGCCTCTCCCGTGCGGAGCACAGGCTCTGGACGTGCAGGCTCAGTGGCCATGGCTCACGGGCCCAGCCGCTCCGTGGCATGTGAGATCTTCCCGGAGTGGGGCATGAACCCGTGTCCCCTGCATTGGCAGGCGGACTCTCAAGCACTGCGCCACCAGGGAAGCCCTAATTGCACTCTTTTGAAGTGCTTCTGACAACCACCCTGTCTCCTATTACAACTGGCCGTTGCCGCCTTTTTGTTCCAGTGTACCATGTGTGGGCCTATTTTATGGCACCTGTGATATTATACTACACTGAAACTGTTTACAAGTTTATTACCCTCTGCTGGACAGTAAGTCCCTTTGCAAATGTATTTGGGGTTTTTTTTTTGTTTTTTTTCTTTTGTGTTATGCGGGCCTCACACTGCTGTGGCCTCTCCCGTTGCGGAGCACAGGCTCCGGACATGCAGGCTCAGCGGCCATGGCTCACGAGCCCAGCCGCTCCGCAGCATGTGGGATCTTCCCGGACCGGGGCACGAACCCGTGTCCCCTGCATCGGCAGGCGGACTCTCAACCACTGCGCCACCAGGGAAGCCCCTGCAAATGTTTTTGAATGAAGAAAATGAAAACAGACTTCAGCTCAAGTATAAGCTGAAGAGAGAAGGGAAAGGCAAAGAGTCTATCTAAACCTATTATCTGTTAGAGCCACACGTTGTCAAATTACTTGCCAAAAAGGCGCCAATTTAAATATTTCTGTTTTTGAGGTAAATATGTTAAAAAAAAAAGTTTTATTTACACATGTAAATAGTGGTAAAGGGCTTACTATTACTTTTGTAGAAGAATTAATTGCCAAGGTTAAAGGCCACATTTGTGTGTATGAATGTTGCAAATATGTGTCTATGAAAAGGAAGTAGTCTGGTGGTGTAACATAAGTGTTGCTTCCTTCAGCTTACCTTCACATCAACGTGATTCGTTGAGTCCTTGTCAGAGGAGGGGGTCTCCTGTCTCCTCAGAAGAGAGACGGCACAGGGACAGGAAGCATCTCGATGACATCACAGCAGCCCGGCTTCTGCCACTCCACCACATGCCTACACAGCTGCTCTCCACAGAAGAGTCGCTGGCACTTCAGAAACAGCAGAAACAGAGTTATGAGGTATTTAGGATATGACTTGTTTCTTTTCTGCATGTTGGACGCTGCTTGAGTAAGTCAGAATTTACTCCAGGTTGTTCAGGGACAGCGGGATTTAGTAGAAGGGATTAGGTGCTAGAGACATGGTTAGCATCCCATCAGGTCTCAGATGTGTGCCTCTAGCTTGCAGAGTCTCAAGTTTGCTGGAACTGCAGGGAACAGCTACCTGTGACATCAAGGTGGTATTTTCCAGGAAATATGGGGAGACTACTGCAAAATTTCACATCTCTGAAAGCCCAGGCTGTAGGTAGCAGTAGTATCTCTTCTTGGTCTTCCACCTTAAAACACCTATGTGAGAGCTTGTCAGTGGTGGAATCTAATTGGAACCCTGCTAAGAGAATCAAGGAAGTGCGGTTTCCAAGCCCCTTCAATACAGGGAGAGCAGGAGAGGGATGGGGAGGTAGTGGTGTGTTAGGAACAGACAGTTGGGGTCGGATACACAGGCCTGCAGGCCCTTGTAAAGACTGAAGCATCTTCTACTTTTGGTCACTTAATTTTGGATAGCACTTTCTTCAAAGATCTGTGTGTTCTGCATGGAACTTTAAATATGTATGTTACAGTCTGGGTATAAAATAATGGGATGGGAGAAAATTAAGTGTGAGGACCATTGGGAGGAAAGAAAGGGTCTGATATACTTAGATAGTAATAATTAGAGCCTCCAGGAAAATAGCAGCCAAACCTAGTTTTGCTTAGGTAGATTTTAATGGGGTACCATATGTCACTTACTACAAAATTAGGTTGTTATTCTGCCTTGGCTTTCCATAAAAGCTCCGTTGGCATGGATTGGGATTTTCAAGGCACTCCTTTTTAAAAGCCAGTTTTCTTCCTCTCAGTGCATTCAAGTTATTGCCTGGTTGTAACTAAGCATTGAGGAATTATTTTTTAAGTTGTCTATTTGATCCTAAATGCCTGTCCGAAGTTATTTTTAGGTTGAATTAAACCATTCAGTTTGGAATTGGTTTCCTTGGTAGTACTAGTTCCACTTCAGTCCCACCTACCTGTGCTATCCGTGGCCTTAGGGGAGGGACATAAACAAGTTCCAGTGGTTTGGGGGGCAGTCTGAGAAAAGTGAAGAGCCAGAATAGGAATGAGCATTGCCACCTGCCATCAGTCAGTGACGGTGTCTTTGCATGTATAGAAGCACACTGCCAATGTCTAAGACTTACTTAGACTTTTTACTGCATAGTACTTTTCATGGGAGTTAATCTGGAGAGGGATAATCAGTTTTTAGTATTCTTTGATTTTCACTGTGGCATCGAAATGTAACTCTCAAGCCTGGAAGCCATGATTTAATCTAGGAAAGAAGATTCTTCCAGTTGGAGGATCAGTACAGCATTAGTGATTTTTGACATTTGATAGCTCAGATTGTTCTTCAGGGTTGTATATACACATGCACGTGCCCACATATTTGAAAATGTTTTCATGTTTATAACTGTTGTAGTGCTAAGCTGATTCCTCAGTTTCTCATGTAGAGGTGGATATTTCAGTGCACATGGTTTATCAGTGGAAGTCTGTCATCACCACTATAGCAGGCTAGTAGTAGCTCTCCCCAGCCCTGCCATGTAGTGTCTGTGGTAGACACAGAGTGCGGTAGAGAACATGACTGGGCTGGAATGCCCCTTTATTTCCGGTTGTGTTCCAATGACTTCCCATTGAAAAATTGTAGGGAAAAGGTGTGAGTGTATAATTTTTGCTTCATTTTTTGTTTTAAAGGAGATGCAAGCCAAGCTCGCAGCACAAAAATTAGCTGAAAGACTGAATATTAAAATGCAGAGCTATAATCCAGAAGGGGAGTCTTTGAGGAAGTACCAAGAAGTAAGGGATGAAGGCGATGATCAGTCCTCCGATGACGAATTCTGAAGATGGGCATTTGGATCTTCTCCTAAATCTCTGCCTGTTGAGATCTCATTATCTTACATCAAACTTTCTAACAAGTATCAAGATCAGTGTCAGACATGGTTGAGAGAAAGTTTTGTCAAGTTACAACAAGGAAGCTATAAAAATAGCCCACTTTCAGAAGTTAACTTTCATGTGCTTGAAAAGTTTAATATTTGAATATTGTGTTTAATCACATTATATTAAACTTTTGCAGTATGTCGTGTGTTGGTCTGATATTTTAGCATATAGTAGAGCACATTTTTTTCTCTAAGCCAAATGAAAGCAGGTGATTAACTGCTTTTTTCTTTATACTTACCTCTACCAAATAGCATTTATTACATGTCTTTCAGTGAATTATTTAGTTGTCCCAGGCATCACCTAAAATGAATTACGAAAATATAGTTCTCTCCTTTTTTGAGTAATGAAGGGAGCAATCGAGAGAATTTTGTGCATGTTGCATGGGGCTGTTACAGGATTGGATGTGAAATACCAAGGAAGACACTCATAGAAAATGCTTAAAACGTTTGTTTCCTTCTGTCTTCCCTTAGGAAAAATGTTTTCTTTCTTCTGGTTAGGAATAAGGGGTACTTTTAGTTGATGCTGGAGGGTGGATGGTCTTTCTAGGTGACCAGATTTGTCTGGAGTAACATGAGGAACAGGAAGAGTCTAAGATGACTGATGTACGTGAAGGGAGTAGCTGTTCATAGGCCTGGCCTGACTTGACTTCATTGTTCTAACAGATGATAGGTTCAGTTTGATAAGAAAACCAAAAATTTTTTTAAAGCTACCATTGGTTTGTTATCAATATGTTGCTTTTCCACCCCCCCCCCGATGAGGGTTATGTACACTGCAGAAACCTCAATCTCATATATACGCAATTTTAAAGGACGATGGTTGTCTCCAGAGAAATTAACACGTTATCAAAGTTTTCTTTGTCTAATATGTTGGCGCCTTTAAACACTGTTGAAAGAATAAAATATTAATTAGAGCAACTTCAAAATGCTAATAGTGATGTTTTACTGGTGCTTAATTAAATGTAACTTAACTTTAAAGGAGACTTTGTTTATGAAATTTGATCAAGAATACATTTAGGCAGATGTACATGTGATAGGAAGGGCTCAGTTCTATGCCATGTCCTTCCAGGAATGGCTACTGTTTTCCATCTCCCTTTTGCCCTCCTCCCAACAAAAAGCAAATGTAGAAATACGCTGAGCAAACAATTCCATTATTTTTAGTTTTTAAAACTAATTGTAAATGATTTTACATCCTAAAGTTATTTGATGCTCCTTCTTTATAGAATGAATACATGTTATTTCTGGAAAGCTGGATCATGGGAGGGCTCACATGCACATACACACAGTCCCCCTGTAGTCCTACCACTGAGAGGGGGCCTCTGTTAACATTTGGGTACGTGTACATACGCATACCTTTCTATGCATAGCTATACAATTCTATTTTCAATAATACAATCATACACTGGTTAACAGTCTGCTCTATACACTGTAAACATTTTCACATATTAAATATTTTGCATTTTAGATAGCTGCAGGATATTCCATTTTATGGGTGTACTATAACTTTTAAAATCAACTTGTTGGTAAGTGAGGAAAACTGAGGAATAGTAGTAGGTTTCCATATCTAGCAAGGGAAGGAATCAGGCCTCAAACTCAAGCCATCATCCAACCCCAAAGCCAATGCTCTTCACCAATGAATGTTTATCCTGAGAACGACCCCCAGAAGACAAAATGATATCAACAAACTGACTGGAGAGGAACCAAGATGGCGGAGTAGAAGGATGTGCTCTCACTCCCTCTTGCAAGAACACCAAAATCACAACTAGCTGCTGGACAATCATCGACAGGAAGACACTGGAACTCACCAAAAAAGATACCCCACATCCAAAGACAAAGGAGAAGCCACAATGAGATGGTAGGAGGGGCGCAATCACAGTAAAATCAAATCCCATAACTGCTGGGTGGTTGACTCACAGACTGGAGAACACTTATACCACAGAAGTCCACCCACTGGAGTGAAGGTTCTGAGCCCCACATCAGCCTTCCCAACATGGGGGTCTGGCAACGGGGGGAGGAATTCCTAGAGAATCAGACTTTGAAGCCTAGTGGGAATTGACTGCAGGACTTCGACAGGGCTGGGGTAACAGAGAATCCACTCTTGGAGGGCACTCACAAAGTAGTGTGCACATCGGGACCCAGAGGAAGGAGCAATGACCCCATAGGAGACTGAACCAGACCTACCTGCTAGTGTTGGAGGGTCTCCTGCAGAGGCAGGGGTGGGGGCGCTGTGGCTCACTGTGGGGACAAGGACACTGGCAGCAGAAGTTCTGGGAAGTACTTGGCGTGAGCCCTCCGAGAGTCTGTCATTAGCCCCACCAAAGAGCCCAGGTAGGCTCCAGTGTTGGGGTGCCTCAGGCCAAACAACCAACAGGGAGGGAACCCAGCCCCACCCATCAGCAGACAAGCAGATTAAAGTTTTACTGAGCTCTGCCCACCAGAGCAACACCCAGCTCTACCTACCACCAGTCCCTCCCATCAGGAAGCTTGCACAAGCCTCTTAGATAGCCTCATCCATCAGAAGGCAGACAGCAGAAACAAGAAGAACTACAATCCTGCAGCCTGTGGACAAAAACCACATTCACAGAAAGATAGACAAGATGAAAAGGCAGAGGGCTATGTACCAGATGAAGGAACAAGATAAAACCCCAGAAAAACAACTAAATGAAGTGGAGATAGGCAACCTTCCAGAAAAAGAATTCAAAATAATGATAGTGAAGATGATCCAGGACCTTGGAAAAAGAATGGAGGCAAAGATTGAGAAGATGCAAGAAATGTTTAACAAAGACCTAGAAGAATTAAAGAACAAACAAACAGAGATGAACAATACAATAACTGAAATGAAAACTACACTAGAAGGAATCAATAGCAGAATAACTGAGGCATTAGAACGGATAAGTGACCTGGAAGACAGAATAGTGGAATTCACTGCCACAGAACAGAATAGAGAAAAAAGAATGAAAAGAAATGAAGACAGCCTAAGAGACCTCTGGGACAACATTAAACGCAACAACGTTCACATTATAGGGGTCCCAGAAGGAGAAGAGAGAGAGAAAGGACCTGAGAAAATATTTGAAGAGATTATAGTCGAAAACTTCCCTAACATGGGAAAGGAAATAGCCACCCAAGTCCAGGAAGCGCAGAGAGTCCCAGGCAGGATAAACCCAAGGAGAAACATGCCAAGACACATAGTTATCAAATTGGCAAAAATTAAAGACAAAAATTATTGAAAGCAGCAAGGGAAAAAACGACAAATAACATACAAGGGAACTCCCATAAGGTTAACAGCTGATTTCTCAGCAGAAACTCTACAAGCCAGAAGGGAGTGGCCTGTTGTATTTAAAGTGATGAAAGGGAAGAACCTACAACCAAGATTACTCTACCTGACAAGGACCTCATTCAGATTCGATGGAGAAATCAAAAGCTTTACAGACAAGCAAAAGCTAAGAGAATTCAGCACCACCAAACCAGCTCTACAACAAATGCTAAAGGAACTTCTCTAAGTGGGGAACACAAGAGATGAAAAGGATCTACAAAAACAAACCCCAAACAATTAAGAAAATGGTCATAGGAACACACATATTGATAATTACCCTAAACGTGAATGGATTAAATGCTCAAAACAAAAGACACAGGCTTGCTGAATGGATATAAAAACAAGACCCATCTATATGCTGTCTATAAGAGACCCACTTCAGACCTAGGGACACATACAGACTGAAAGTGAGGGGATGGAAAAAGATATTCCATGCAAATGGAAATCAAAAGAAAACTGGAGTAGCTATACTCATATCAGATAAAATAGACTTTACAATAAAAAATGGTACAAGAGACAAGGAAGGACACTACATAATGATCAAGGGATCAATCCAAGAAGAAGATATAACAGTTATATATACATCCACCATAGGAGCACCTCAATACATAAGGCAAATGCTAACAGCCATAAAAGAGGAAATCGACAGTAACACAATAATAGTGAGGGACTTTAACACCTCACTTACACCAATGGACAGATAATCCAAAATGAAAATAAATAAGGAAACAGAGCTTTAAATGACACAATAGACCAGATAAATTTAATTGATATTTATAGGACATTCCATCCAAAACCAGCAGATTACACTTTCTTCTCAAGTGCGTATGGAACATTCTCCAGGATAGATCACATCTTGGGTCACAAATAAAGCCTCAGTAAATTTAAGAAAGTTGAAATCATATCAAGCATCTTTTCTGGCCACAACGCTATGAGATTAGAAATGAAATACAGGGAGAAGAACATAAAAAACACAAACACATGGAGGCTAAACAATACATTACTAAATAACCAAGAGATCACTGAAGAAATCAAAGAGGAAATCAAAAAATACCTAGAGACAAAAGACAATGAAAACACGATGATCCAAAACCTATGGGATGCAGCAAAAGCAGTTCTAAGAGGCAAGTTTATAGCTATACAAGCCTACCTCAAAAAACAAGAAAAATCTCAAGTAAACAATCTAACCTTACACCTAAAGGAAGTAAAGAAAGAAGAACAAACAAAATCCAGAGTTGGCAGAAGGAAAAAAATCATAAAGATCAGAGCAGAAATAAATGAAATAGAAACAAAGAAAACAATAACAAAGATCAATAAAACTAAAAGCTGGTTCTTTGAGAAGATAAACAAAGTTGATAAACCATTAGCTAGACTGATCAACAAAAAGAGGGAGAGGACTCAAATCAATAAAATTAGAAATGAAAAAGGAGAAGTTACAACAGACACCACAGAAATACAAAGCATCTTAAGAGACTACTACAAGCAACTCTATGCCAATGCCAATAAAATGGACAACCTTGAAGAAATGGACAAATTCTTAGGTATAAACTTCCAAGACTGAACCAGGAAGAAACAGAAAATATGAACAGACCAATCACAAGTAATGAAATTGAAACTGTGATTAAAAATCTTCCAACAAATAAAAGTCCAGGACCAGATGGCTTCCCAGATGAATTCTATCAAACATTTAGAGAAGCGCTAACACCCATCCTTCTCAAACTCTTCCAAAAAATTGCAGAGGAAGGAACACTCCCAAACTCATTCTATGAGGCCACCACCTGATACCAAAACCAGACAAAGATACTACAAAAAAAGAAAATTACAGACCAATATCACTGATGAATATAGATGCAAAAATCCTCAACAAAATACAAACAGAATCCAACAACACATTAAAAGGATCATACACCATGATCAAGTGGGATTTATCCCAGGGATGCAAGGATTCTTCAATATATGCAAATCAATCGATGCAATACACCACATTAACAAAGTGAAGAATAAAAACCATATGATTGGGCTTCCCTGGTGGCGCAGTGGTTGAGAGTCTGCCTGCCGATGCAGGGGACACGAGTTTGTGCCCCGGTCTGGTAAGATCCCACATGCCGCAGAGCGGCTGGGCCCGTGAACCATGGCTGCTGAGCCTGCGCATCCGGAGCCTGTGCTCCACAACGGGAGAGGCCACAACAGTGAGAGGCCCGCGTACCGCAAAACAAACAAACAAAAAAACCCCATATGATCATCTCAATAGATGCAGAAAAAGCTTTTGACAAAATTCAATGCCCATTTATGATAAAAACTCTCCAGAAAGTGGGCAGAGAGGGAACCTACCTCAACATAATAAAGGCCATATATGACAAACCCATAGCAAACATCATTCTCAATGGTGAAAAACTGAAAGCATTTCCTCTAAGATCAGGAACGAGACAAGGATGTCCCCTCTCACCACTATTATTCAACATAGTTTTGGAAGTCCTAGCCACGGCAATCAGAAAAGAAAAAGAAATAAAATGAATACAAATTGGAAAAGAGGAAGTAAAACTGTCACTGTTTGCAGATGACATGATACTATACATAGAGAATCCTAAAAATGCCACCAGAAAATTACTAGAGCTAATCAATGAATCTGGTAAAGTTGCAGGATACAAAATTAATGCACAGAAATCTCTTGCATTCCTATACACTAATGATAAAAAATCTGAAAGAGAAATTATGGAAACACTCCCAATTGCCATTGCAACAAAAAGAATAAAATACCTAGGAATAAACCTACCTAGGGAGACAAAAGACCTGTATGCAGAAAACTATAAGACACTGATGAAAGAAATTAAAGATGATACCAACAGATGGAGAGATACACCATGTTCTTGGATTGGAAGAATCAATATTGTGAAAATGACTATACTACCCAAAGCAATCTACAGATTCAATGCAATCCCTATCAAATTATCAATGGCATTTTTTACGGAACTAGAACAAATCATCTTAAAATTTGTATGGAGACACAGAAGACCCCGAATAGCCAAAGCAGTCTTGAGGGAAAAAAACGGAGCTGGAGGAATCAGACTCCCTGACTTCAGACTATACTACAAAGCTACACTAACCAAGACAATATGGTACTGGCACAAAAACAGAAACATAGATCAATGGAACAAGATAGAAAGCCCAGAAATAAACCCACGCACATATGGTCAACTAATCTGTGACAAAGTTGGCAAAGATATACGATGGAGAAAAGACAGTCTCTTCAATAAGTGGTGCTGGGAAAACTGGACAGCTACACGTAAAAGAATGAAATTAGAACACTTCCTAACACCATACACAAAAATAAACTCAAAATGGATTTGAGACTGAAATGTAAGACGAGACACTGTAAAACTCTTAGAGGAAAACATAGGAAGAACACTCTCTGAGATAAATCACAGCAAGATCTTTTTTGATCCACCTCCTAGAGTAATGGAAATAAAAACAAAAATAAACAAATAGGACCTAATGAAACTTCAAAGCTTTTGCAAAGCAAAGGAAACCATAAACAAGATGAAAAGACAACCCTCAGAATGGGAGAAAATATTCACAAACGAATCAATGGGCAAAGGATTAATCTCCAAAATATATAAACAGCTCTTGCAGCTCAATATTAAAGAAACAAACAACCCAATCCAAAAATGGCAGAAGACCTAAATAGACATTTCTCCAAAGAAGACATACAGATGGCCAAGAGGCACATGAAAAGCTGCTCAACACCACTAATTATTAGAGAAATGCAAATCAAAACTACAATGAGGTATCACCTCACACCAGTTAGAATGGGCATCATCAGAAAATCTACAAACAACAAATGCTGGAGAGGGTGTGGAGAAAAGGGAACCCTCTTGCACTGTTGGTGGGAATGTAAATTGATACAGCCACTATGGAGAATAGTATGGAGGTTCCTTAAAAAACTAAAAGTAGAATTACCATATGATCCAGCAATCCCACTAGTGGGCATATACCCAGAGAAAACCATAATTCAAAAAGACACATGCACCCCAATGTTCATTGCAGCACTATTTACAATAGCCAGGTCATGGAAGCAACCTAAATGCCCACTGACAGATGAATGGATAAAGAAGTTGTGGTACATATGTACAATGGAATATTACTCAGCCATAGAAAAGAACGAAATTGAGTTATTTGTTGAGAGGTGGATGGATCTATAGACTGTCATACAGAGTGAAGTAAGTCATAAAGAGAAAAACAAGTATCGTATATTAACGCATGTATGTGGAACCTAGAAAAATGGTACAGATGAACCAGTATGCAGGGCAGAAATTGAGACACAGATGTAGAGAACAAACGTATGGACACCAAGGGGGGAAAACCGTAGTGGGGTGGGGATGGTGGTGTTGTGCTGAATTGGGTGATTGGGATTGACATGTATACACTGATGTGTATAAAATTGATGAGTAATAAGAACCTGCAGTATAAGAAAACAAAAACAAACAAAAAAATTAATACTAAACTTTCTTTGGCTTATTTGTACGGAAATATGTTAATATTAATGTTTCAGACATTACATGAAATTTCTAAAAATCTTGTATGTTCTGGTATAATGTTATAAGTCATAATTCTTGTTATTACTTTAAAATGTAAATTTCAGAAATAACTTAAAAAATAAAATCAACTTGTTTCACAATTTGTTAATTATAATGTAACCTGAAAACAGTGATGAGATCAACATGTTAAAATATAATTACATCTGTATAAAAGTGATTTATTTCCAAAAGGTACCTTTCTAGAAGTGAATTGCTAGGTGAAAGTATAAGTTTTTGAGACTTGATATCCATTACCCCCCACAAAGACTGTTTCCTTTGACATTCCCACTAGCAATATATCAAACTCCCAGAATTGCAAATTGCTATTTTAAGATATTTGCCAATAATTGCAGAAAAGGACTACCTTTAAAATGTGTGTTTCTTTGATAACAAACGAAGGTTGAGAGTTTTTTCACGTTTATTGACCATTTACATTCATTGTTTTGACCATTGCTTAGTCGTATCTTTCCTATATTCTCTTGGAGAGTTTGCCATTTTTATTGGTTTATATGTTTTTTTATGAATTAAGATGTCCATTTGTTTTCATGTGTTACTGTTTTCATGTGTTACTTGCCTTTTAATACAGTTGATGGTGTTTCTGTGTAGAAGTTGTTTTCTTTAGGAGTCTACCTTTGCAGGTGTGCTAGAGCCTGCCTTCCCTACCCCAAGGATGGTTACAGATTTATCCTTATTTTCTTTTAGTACTTTAAAAAATTTCACTTTTATACTTATTTTTAACTCAGAAGGAAATTTTTAATCCATCTCAAATTTGTTTGGGAATATTGTATGAGATGAGGTTTAATTTTTAAAAAATTTTCACTGTACTGGTATAGAATATTAAATTCCTCTGTTTTTTGTGTCTTGGACCTATTTCTGGCCCTTCTAGTTTTCCACACTATTTTAATAATTATGGCTCTAATCACTGTTAATATTTCGTAGTACAAGTTCTCTCTCATTCTTTTAAATTTTGTGAAATATACAGAAAAGTACATAAAACAGATATGTACATAAAACAGATATGCAGTTTAATGGGTGAAGCCAACAGCTATGTAATCACAAACCAGATGCAGAAAAGCCACTGCCAGCACTCCAAAATCTCCCTGTGTGTCCCCTCTAGCCTTGCCTTTGTCTCCCAGAGGTAACTACTATTCTGACTTTATGGCAATACTCCCCTTTTAGAAAATAGTTTTACCGGTTATGTGTGCAACAATATGATTAGTTTGTTTTGCCTACTTTTGACATATAAAAATGGAATCACACTGTATGTTGTGTCTGGTACCTTTCACTCAACATTGCTTATATAATTCACATCACGTGTTGGTGTGATTTATTCATTTTCATTACTGTATGATGTGCCATTTCCTTAGTACCACTTTATTTTACTGCGACGGACACTTCTATAGTGATTTCAGTTTTTGGCTATTATAAGCAATGCTGCAACGAGCATCTTTGTGTGCATAAACACATTTCTGTAGGGCATTTACCTAGGAGTTTAATTGCTGGATTATGAGGTAGGCATATCTTTAACATTTAATATCCCTCTCCTTTTCCCCTGCTGTGTATGAGGCCAGTTCACCAACACTTGATATTGCCAGACTTTAACTTTGGCCAGTGTGATGTTGAGACATTCATTGTGGTTTTATTTTGCATTTCTCTAATTAGAAACAAATTTGAGCATCTGCCTATGTTCACTGGTCACTGCAATTCTTCTTTTGAAAAGTGCCCATTCAAAACTTGTCTCTGTTGTGTTCATGTCAGCTGTCTTTTACTCATTGATTTGCATATATTCTTGGTACTAATCATTATTGAGTTACATCTGTTGTAAATACCTTCTCCTTCTCTGATTATTTTTCATTCTCATCATGGTTTTTTGATGAATAAAAATTCTTCATTTTAATGGCAAATCTATTCATCTTTTATGTTTAGTATCTTTTGTATCTTTTTTTTAAGGAATATTTTCCTATCTTTAAGTCATGAAAATATTATCTTTTAAAATCTTTTCATTTAAAAAATGCTTTATAATTTTCCATTCTTACTATGTTATGTTTTGATTCCCCCTGGGATGTATTTGTGACTGTGTGAGGCAGGGTCTTTTGTATAGCTGCTGGTCCTGGCACTATGCAGTGCCCTTCTGCCATTCATCAAGCATCTGTATAAGCCTCTGGTCCTTTCTGGGTCCTCTCTGTTTCTCCATTCCATTAATCTATTTGGGCTAATATTACACTACTTTATTTATGATAGCTTTATGATAATGCTGGAGTAAAGCCTGCCATCCTATTCAAGAGTGTGTTGGCTCTTTTTGGCCCTTTGCATTTTTAAATTTAAATAAATTTTAGAATCAGCTTGCCATGTTCCACAAAATAAAACAACATATATATGTCTATGTCTCTCTCTCTCTCTCTCTCTATATATATATGTGTGTGTGTGTGTGTGTGTGTGTATATATATATATATGTCTCTCTATATAAATATGTCTATTATATATATGTCTATATATATATATATCCTTGGTAGTACAAATCTCCATTTTCAAAAAACTGCTTGATATTCTGATATTAATTAACTTTTTATTTCTGTATTTTGAGACTTAGGAGATTTGGACACTTGCCATTTACAAACTAACTTACTCTTTCAACTAGGATGACTATTATTAGTCTATACAAATTAAATAGAAAATTCACAATGCTGTTTTACTGTAGATAACTAAAGTATTGTGTAGTTTTGATTGAGAAGAGTTAGCAAGTAAGAAAGAATTTTTAAAAAAATATTAAAGTTGTGTTTAGACAGGAAAAATAGACTGAATCTGCAGTCATGAACTCTTACCTTCAATTTTCAAGGGATTATGTTAAGAGAAGAAAGTAAAGTGCTAAAATCTGGGGCTTTACCGGATCTGTGGAAGAGGTTCTGAGGATTAATCTCATTACATAATAGTTATCTATAAGGTAATTTTCATTTTCATAGGACCTGGCTCTAATCCACATCGCATTCTCTGGGGAGCCAGGAGCTGTGAGTCAAGGTGTAGGTAGACAGCTTGTGGGATTATCCCTGTTTCCTGTAACAGGAATTGAAGTCATTTGCTCAAGGGCACTAAGAGCAGCGAAGAAAAGAACCCAGCACTTGAGATTTCTGGGCGCTGGACCCATGGATACCACAAATCAAGGTCTCGTGTGGGCTTTAAAAAGTGCTACCACTAAGCAAGAGCTCAGGTTACTCCGGCGGTATTTGTCCTGTCTCTATGACTTACACTGCAAAAGAGTTTTTTTTCTTCTGATAAGTTTTGTACCTGGAATATTTTATTTTTCAGCATCTTACAACTGTGTGACCATTTTGGCCACTGCTGGTATCTTGACCCCTCCCTCCTCACTTGGTACCATAGTTGACTGCATAAATATTTTTAGGAGAAGAGATGCCAGTGAAAGTGACATCCGGTATCACGGGCTTTCTTCAGAGGACCCAGTAAATCTTGCGGTTGACAATTTGCAGGCTTTCTGACAATTTATAACACTAAAAGGAAGTAAAATTGTTAGAAAAAAATGATTCTGTCTTTGTGTAGGAAAAGTTGAGAGTGCCTATGCTAAATAAATGAAAGGGTTCCACATCCCGCTTTTATGAGGAGCATATAGAGTCATCTACAAAATATGGCAAATTGTGTTATTGATTAGCTCTTTGACAGGGAGGGGAAACTTAAAGCTATTATTTTAATTTCTGGCTAAAGTGAGGAAGCTTTGATACAGGGCCGATGAAATAAACCTCGTGTTGGATAATACTGAACTAGAGCCAGACCACAAATCAGAAGCGATTCTGAAAGCACAGCATAAAAGCCTGAACAATTAAATATGATCTATTACGTCCCAGATGATTTTAGAAAACTTGGAATTAAAAAAAGGCAAAAAAGAGGGTAAGCCACTGGAATAGCATTAGATTATTAGATTTAGGATTTAAATGCCACTATTTCCTTTGAATCCAGTGGGAAGTTCTATACTCTCCTGACTCTTTAGTCTGTAAGATGGGGTCAGTGACCCCTTATCTAATGTATGGGGTATGTTTTGAGAGAACAAAATTTCAAAGTGTGGTCTTTATAGAACACTTTGAGGTCTAAAAGAGATTCTATATGAAAACCTTATTGTAACGATGGTAACAATTATGATTGAAGTAGTTTAGGAGGTACCTTTTGGCATCTGAAGTAAAATGTTTTAAAATCACCACCAGATGAAGCTTTTAATTTAGTGTTAAAATTAACTGAAAACAATAGAGACTCCCTAAAAAAAGCTATTTTGACAAGGGGAAATTAGGACATTGAACTAAGGAGAGACCCAGCTTTGTATGGAAAAACTTCACATTATTAAAGCAAAAGAATGAGAGTTGTAAATCGGGTCCTTGGAGCATACAGAAAAGCTCTTTGAAAGATGGAGACTCAGCTTGGTACTTATAAACTCTGTCTGAAAATATTGCTAGTAAATACATCAGTTCTCTTAATCAGTACCACATATATTTGTATTGAGTTAAATAGCTGTTCTATATATATTTGTTTGTTTGTTTTGTTTTGTTTTGTTTTTTTGGCCACGCCATGCAGCATGTGGGATCTTAGTTCCTCAATCAGAGATCGAACCCGTACCCCATGAAGTGGCAATGTGGAGTCTTAACCACTGGACTGCCAGGGAAGTCCCTTGATTACTTAGATTTTTAATAAAGATTTCTTCTCCCCTTCAGCTACATTTAGCAGGGTCAAAATGAAGCACATTAGGAAACTGTAACTGGCAATAGAGGGCAAATCTTACCTCAAATTAGCGTCTTTAGTTCTTAGGGAAGGAAGGAAGATTAGGTATTATTTTTCCAAATCTTATACATGGGGAAATTGAGGCACAGAGAAGCATGGAGAAGGTTGTGCAGCTGCTTCTGACAGAGCCAACTCTTTCTGCCCCATCCATGCTCTTGGCCTATTGTGGATTCTACTTATAATTAATTCCTTAGCACATTTGTATAAAATTATAGAAAAAGCACAGTGCCAGAAATCTATTTTCTAAAACTACAGAAATGTTAAATTTCCTTAGGTAGTCTTAACTATGGTGACTAGGGTCAATGACTACAATTTTCTTGAAATAAAAGTGGATAATGTATAAAAAATAAACTAAAAATACATAATGTACTTCTCATTATTTATATGTGTGACCCTATTTTTCCTTTTCACTGTCTGACTTGGTCTGTTTTGAATGTCTCCACTCTCCTCTGGTGGTCAGAAGGTTGACTGTCACTGGCTCATCAAACCTCTCACCAGCCCTCTGTGAGATCTGTTTTGTACCACCTTCTGAAACTATAATGAAACGCCTGTGACTATAGCAGGGGGCCAGCTAAATTTAGTAGGTACTGGAAAATGATGGACAGGGGTACAGTACGGTGTTCATGGTTCGGGGTCTTTTCCCTCCTCCAATCTATGGCTGCCATGATTTCCTCGGGGGAAAAAAAAACTGTCAGATTTCTATGTTAGAATACATATTATCTTGAAGATAGCAAAACATCAATAAACTCATTAATTAATCTCTCAGTGGATGTCCATTTATTAGATGACTTTTTCTTGGAGAAGAATAGGGCTTAAGGGAATGGGAGACAAGTTTTGAGGGAGGGAAGAGAGGAAATGGAAAATGTAGGAGAAGGACAAGGATGAGAAAGAGGCCTGGATGGACCCTGAACAGTCAAGGGGCAGCAAGGAAGCATTACTTGGAAGAGTGGTCTGTCTCACTGTCTTCAGCTCCTCTCCTCCCATTTTGTCTTGAACCCACTCCCATCAAGTGTTTGCTCCCAAAGTTCTCCCAAAAAAGCTTTTGTCAAGGCCACCAGGGGCCTTCATGTTGCCAACTCAGCACAAGTCACGAAACATTGAAATGTCCAGGGTTCTCTCCTTGAACCTCTTCTCCACCTTTGCTCGCTCCTTTGGTGACCTCATCTCACCTGTGGTTTTACATCCTGTTGATACATCATGACTCCCAAGCTCTTATCTCCAGCTCTGAATTGCAGACTCATAATCAGCTGCAACAAGAGTGCTCTGGGCAAGTCCTGGACTCTCAGACTAGGGATCAGAGTATGCTGGTGGTGGTGGTGGCAGCTTTGCTATTAACACAATGAATATTCTTGGCCAAGTCACTTAACTTTTTGGGACTTGAGTGTTCCAGTTTCTAAAATGAGGGAGTTGGAACAGGTTAGCAACTCCCAAAATGTTATGTCTTATAACACAAATCTTGAGGAAAATGGGATCTGGTTGTCCAGTGAGCTACTGTGCCCTGTTGCCTGATTGTTGCTGGGGGCTCCTACTTCCTGTCCCTGCTTCTGCCCTTGTCCACGTCACAGAGGTGTCACAACACAGCAGCCAGCATGAGTTTTTAAAGTCATCATCAGATCAAGTCATTTTTCTGCCCCAAGCCCTCTGGTGGCTCCCAGCTCACTCAGAATAAAAGCAAAATTCCTTTTGATGACCTACACGATCCCACATGACCCTGTGCTCGGTATCTGACAGGGGCACCCAGGCACCCGGGCCTCCTTGCTGTTGCCCTAATGTGTGCAGAGTGCTCCCACCTAAGGGCCTTTGCACAGCTGTTCTCTCGGCCTTGAATGTTCTTCCCTGAGACACCAGTGGGCCTGGCTCCTCATTTCCTACAAGTATCTACCCAAATGTCTCCTGATCACGGATGCCAATGGATATAAAATAACCTCCCTTAGCTGCTTTATTTTTCTCCATAGAATTGTATGTTTTCCTGTTTGTTTGCGGCCTGACTTCCCCCACTAGAGTATGAGGTTAGGGATTTTTATTTGTTTTGTTTATTGCTACCTCCCCAGGGGCCTAGAACAATGCCAGACATCATGGGCACTCAGTAATATCTTGATAACCGAATGAGAGAGTGAATGAATGAAGTGAGAGGAGAAAATGAGTAGATGGAGGAGGAAGGGGGGCTTGAGAGCCGCCCTCTGCACGAGCCTGAGGGCCCCCTCACTCCCGTGTGTGATCATGATGCCAACACCCCGGGGCCACGTGCTGTTTAGGACAGGGCTTCACATCTGTGGTCTCTCTTGCTTCTCCTACGTATCCTGGGAGGGAGGTATTATCATTCCAGCATTTTCCAGGGAAGAAAACGAAGGGTCAGCAAGGGAGTGGCTTTCTCAAGGTCGTGCACTATTAAGACCTGCATCTGTTTCTCTCCAAGTCAAGTGCCGTTTTTAATTTCCCATGCTGCCTTGCCTATTTGCTCTGTTTGCTTGAATTCCAGGCAGCCAGTGCCTGGCTTTCCTGGGGGGCTGGCGAGGATGGGGTTGGGGGAATAAGCAAGATGACGTCACCAAGCCTAACATCGCTAGGGTGGACAGCAATGCTTGGTCTCGACAGCAGTGCTGTGACAGGCTGTGTCTTTCACAGATATTTTCCTTAATGAGAAGAGATGACGGGGGAGACAGAGGGCCAAAAGCATGAGCATAATCCAGGCGATAGCTCTTCTCTGGCTCATTCCCGTCCAGGTCTTGGATTCTACATTCTACAGCCACCACCTCCCCAGAGGGCTGCCCGGCACTTAGACACCAGCCTGAGCCAGCCACTCAGACCCGCCAGGTACTCCCAGGGTAACATTACTTAACGGCTCTAAGCCTCTTCATCTGAAAAGGGGGAATAATAAGAATAGTGCCACCATCATAGCCCTGTGGTGAAGATGAGATAGTCCTAAGTTTACAGCGTTAGCTGTTTTTCTTCCTGCATCCAGCCGGTTCCTCTGAGGAGAGCTGTGTTCCACACCCCACCCGTGGAGTCACTGCTTTGTAGAAGAGAACAGAAGAGCCAGGCTGCCCACCTGGAGCCCACCCATGGGGCACGACTTGGCTCTCTGTCCCCAGAAGTGATCCTAATTTCACACATCACAGAGGCAGCAGCATCCAAAGAGAAAGGACTAGACTTCCCTTCAGTGATGGAGGTTGTTCTGGTACATCGTGGTTCCTAAGGTTGGGAGCCAGGATGGAGGAATTGGTTTCCAGGAAGAGACCAGGGATGATCTATTACCTGTGGAGATCCTTACAGACATGCCTAGTGGGCCGCTGGAAAAGCAAGCCTAACCCTCGAGAGATAGGTTGGGACTGGAGACCAAGGATGAGGCCCCTCCATATAGAGAAGGTGGTTGGAGACCACAGATTCGATGCCCAGGAAGAGCACAGAGCAGGAAGAGAAAGGACCAGTGACACAACCCTGGGAAGAACAACAGAGGGTGGGCAGAGGCAGCCTCAAAGTGGACACAAATCCTGCCCTCACGGATCTTGTAGAGCTGACACACGCATAAATAATTCTTATCCAAAGTATACAGGGCTAAGTGACTAAGAAAGACCAAGGACCTTTCAGGCATGGGGGCCAGAAAGACTGTGAAGGAGGGAATTTGAACTAGGCTTTGACCCATGGGTGGGGTGTCGACTGGTGGGTTGGGGAGACAGTTAGATGCAGCATTAGCAAAGGCCAGGAGGCAAGAGAATTCAGAACGTCTGGGAAACTGTGCGAAGGTGGTTAATATCTGGCCAGAGGAATTCATGGGATAATGCAGAGCTGGATTTGAGTTCAAAAGCATTTAAAAAAAAATATGAGTCACAGATTGAAGTTTGGGGAGACTTTGAAATGAACACTATTGCTGCAGATGCTGAGATGGAGGTTAGCGCACAGGACATCGATTAGGGAGCCTCCTGAAAGAAGTACCTGTATAAGGGAAGAGAAGGATGCAGGGTCAGGTGTGGGAGAAGCTAGCAGGTGCTGAGATCTCACCTCACCAAAGCCCTCAGTTGACCTCCCAGGGAGCTGGGAGCTTGGATGGCCCTGCAGAGCAGTTTCCCTATCTGGGATCTAGAGGGTTGAGTAGTGGCCACAAAACGATATATCCAAGTTCTATCCCTCGGGACCTGTGACCTGATTTACAAATGCAATTAAGAATCTTGAGATGAGGTCATCCTGCATTTAGGGTGAGCCCCAAATCCAATGGCCAGCATCCTCATAAGAGAAAAGAGGGGGAGATTCAGCACTCAGACATACAGGGGAGAAGGCCAGGTGAAAAGAGAGTCAGAAGTTGGAGTGATGCATCTACAAGCCAAGGAATGCCGCAGATCGCCTGCAGCCAGCAGAAGCGAGGAGAGAGACCTGGAACAGACTCCCTCAGAGCCTGCAGCAGGAGCCAGCCTGCTGACACCACCTTGATTTCAGGAGTCCTGCCTCCAGAACTGTGAGAGGATAAACTTCCACTGTTTTAAGTCACCTAGTTTGTAGTAATTTGTTACAGCAGCCCTAGGTAACGAATACGGGAGGCCAGAGCTTTTTACCATGTATGATCAGTCACTGGATGTGGGCTGGAAGGAAGCCCACTGGAAGGAAGCCTGGCCCTGGGTGAGCCACTTTGCTGCAGAAGGGGCAGTCCCCTTAGAGGCCCTTGTCTGAAAAGCACTCCCAGCAGCCCAGGGAATATGTTCTTCATTCCTGAAAAACTATCTGGACAATGCATTATAGCAGCTGCTGCTCTGTCCTTCAGTCTTCCCATCTATATAATAGGAATAACAATAAGACCTATCTCATAAGGTTGCTGGGATACAAAATTAGATGACGGTACTAGCAGCTAACGTTTACTGAGCACTTACTGTATATATGCCAAGCACGCATATTCATGAGTTTATACTTGTATGTTGCCCAGCATATTGTAAGCAGCCAGGAAACAAGTAACTATTATTATAGGGGGTGTGTTCAAGGTCGCATAGCTGTCAAATCAGAACCTAGAACACCCCTTGGTCTGGAAAAGGTCCCCTCTCTGCATATGCCTAATCCAGTCTTCTTTTCATGACACAGATAGTATTTTTACGCAGTGAAACAAAATCTGTGCTTCACAAAAGAAATGTTATTTTGCCTTGTCATCTGAAGGGAAGAGCTCTGAGTGGTCTGAAATTCATTCACACTCTCACAGGCTGACTCCGTGTGACCAAAGACATTAATTTGCTAGACAGGCTGGGGCAGGAGGGGCAGCTGGGGCTGGGTACAGGTCCCCGCTGCCTACAGCTAATTGGCTCCACAGGCCCCACTCCCAGCATCTGCTGACAAGGCATTCCTGAGATGTGGGGAGAGGCCAGACACTATCGTTTTAAAGAGGACAAAGTGAAGGACAGAGAGATTAGCCGATTTGCCCTCTTAATTATGTGGTGAGCTAGAGACGGAGCCAAGAATTGAATCCAGATTTCTCAAGTCCCAGATGGGCTTTTTCATCAGGGGGTCCTGCCACATTCCTTCCCGTGGAACTGCCCCCTCTCTGCATCCCAGAAACACATACCTGGGTTGAGTTCAGGGGTGTGTGTCTCTGTGTGTTACTGCTTGCTCCCTTTGCACTATACTGATTTTTAAGAATAAAGATAAAACTTCCTACCCTAATATTGGCCCCTTAATTGAGAATAGCACAGATGATATGCAGATTGCTTACTTGCCCTTAACCACATCTATTTTTCAAGAATTTTGGCTTGGCATGTCCAGCGCCCAAATGGAAGAGCTCCTGAGACTGGACCCATGCATTTTTCCAGAAGAATTTGCATACAGAAGCACTGTGCAAATTATTCATGTTAAAAGGACTTTTTTCCTTCATTTAAAAATCTGAGATAAAATTCACATTGACACAATCTGGGACGCGGAAGAGACACTGGCCATCCAGAAATTTCCATAAGCAACCCTCCTCACTCAGAGGGCCCTTTTTAAGAACAATACTGTGGACTTCTACCGCTAGAGGGCTCGGCCTGAATTATGCACTGAGAAATGTTCCAAGTACAGTCCTTACCCATTTCCAGATTTTCAGGCCAAGTTAGCTTCCCAACAAGGTAACTTGCCACAGATTATTGTTACTATTCACTTTGGGTACATCATATACACATCCCTTTTATGTGCCCCCGTTCCTCAACTAAATTCTATACTTTAATAGCATGGGCAACACAAGACACAAAACTAGTTTGCTAACTTTGATCTAAGTGGTTACTGATCACACTGTTTTGGTAACTCTTTTTGTGAAATCGCAGAGGCAAACTGCACTCCAAGAGGCCCCTTGGAGACCATCCTGCCTGGCCTCCTCTGGCAGCCCCTTTGTTCTTGCCTTGACCTTCTTTGGAAATAGACAGTTTTCTCTTCTGGTGCTGCTGGGCAGAGGGGTGTTTCGCCATTCTTTCCTTCAAAGAGTTGAGAAACTCTTTAAGACAATAGCTAGTTGGTTTGTCCCATTAGTCATTCCTTCCTTCCTTCATTTATTCAGCTGATGTTTACTAACACCTATTACCTACTAGGCACTGACAGACTATAGGACTAATTTTTTGTCCTCTTGTAATTAACAGTCTAGTGGGGAATACTAACAATTACCTATGTGGGAAGTGTGATGGAAGGGTGCTATGGAAGCATGAAGTCTACTCACCCTCCCTCCAGAAAAAGTGTTAACTGCTCCCTTTATGCTCGTCCACTCAAAAGAGACCACATCTTGCTTAAATTATTGTAGTACATCACCAGGTAATGTGCTGCATTATCTCAACTTTGGGGTTTATAATAAGGGTGTTCTCTTTGGGCTCCAATTAAAGCAAAAATAAATGTATTAGCAGGACAGCAATAAAAGAGCTCTGAGGAAGAGTCCTAGGCTGTCATATCAAGATAAATTGGGTGGCAGGGATAGCGGACATGGGGAGGTGAGGGTGGGAGGAGAGAGAGTTCCTGCTTCGCTATTAATAAATTGAGTGCTTGGTCAAGTCACTTAACTGCTAGGGATTTGAACTGTCCAGTTTCTAAAATGAAATCATTGGACCTGGGTAGTCTTTTAAAAATGTGTCTCTTAAAACAGAAATCCTCAGAAAAAGGCAATTTGGTGATCAAATGAGTTTGGGAAATGCTGCATCATCTCTCCCTCCTTGCTCACTACCCCATGGGAATTCAAAATCACCTTAGCATATTAAAGTTTTTGATAGGTCCTAGAGTAAAAAGCCTGTTTAACCTTATTTAACTCAGCATTTCCCAAATGTATTTACCCAGAGATCCAATTTTATGTAATACCTATTAATAAAGAAATGTTAGACTAGTTGTTCATTGAAAAGCCAACGAACATTTATTGAGTGCCTACTTTGTGTTAGGAAGTTACCTCTCTGGCTGTATTACATGAGTTCATGAATCTCATGATTTAATCAAATAAACAGTGTAAATGGCGATTTTTCCACAGAAAAGACCTTCTAATTAATCTGTCTGCAGTTCTCAGGACTGATTTCCTACCTTCCAGAGGGCACTGTTTAATATCATTAGTAATTTTTCACACCAGTGCCAAATATTTTCTCCATGTTGAATTGGAGGTCAAATCAGATTTAATTCTTTTAAATTAATATAGTGAACAGCCGTGGGTAAGTAGCGTTAACCTCATGCTGGTCTTAACTGTCCACTGGATCCTACCAGAGGCTTGAACGAGGCTTCAGATGCACAAGATTTTTTTGGAATGCTCACATAGACTTCGTTTACTCATGCCTCCTTTCTTTGGGTTCTAGGTGCTTTAACAATTTGGGTAAAATTCGGTTAGTTTTGGGAAGCAGGAACTTGTAGAAGTTGTTTCTTTTGTACAGCTGATGAAAAACAAAATCCCCATCTGATCAGCTCAAAAATAGACTCATTTTGTCTTCTGCCACTTTCACATGAAGGGAAAGGCCATCATTATGTCTTTAAAATGTTCTCCCAGGTGTCTTTTTCTGAAGAAACTGTAGGAAGTGAGTTTTGACAGAGAGTCTGTTTTCCTTTATTTTAAAGTCATCTTACTTTAGGTTTTCAAAAGACAGGGTATGAGAGACCGAAGGAGAGGAACGGAATGCACATGGTTCATGGTGAGAAATCCCATTGCTTGTTCTAATTTTGCCTTATCTAACATTAGGAAAAAAAGAATAGGCAGGAAGTTGAAATCTGCAAGTTAGGCATTCTAAAATCTGGATTCTGTATTCTTCTTTATTCTCTAAAATTGACTCTATGCTGCTGATTGTAATGCCAAAATGATAGCTGCTGATAAATATTATCTTTGTGGAGACATGGGGCATCATCATATGTCAAGACAGCCGACTAATTTTTAATGCAAGCCCAGCAGATTTTTGTGGATATGGGCCAGGAATTTTAATGAAAGAAAACATCAAAGATGCAGAAGAAATGAGAATATTAGTCAAGGAAGATACACAGCGATGATCTCTGATAACCCCTGTTATTGACATTAGAACTCTGTGGGAGCAACTTAAATAAACATCTGGACACTGAGTTTAGACATTTTCAGTGACAAACCCCAGACAGATCTTTTCGACTTGCAATAATAAATATTTCAGAGGCTATATGAATCAACTGAAAATCCTGTTTTCAATTATTCTAGTTTTATAAATAGAGCATGGTTAATTATTCAAGTATAGAATTTCTTTTGAAGATTAGGTGAATTTTATATTTCCTTTGTCCATGTTATACTTCAGTTTTATTATTCATATCAAATTTATGTCTGTGTGTTCAAAAATAATATAGTTAGCTTGCCAGATACTATTAAATCAGAATCCAGCTGAGCTCGATTTTTTTATTATTTTATTTTCAGGAAAGACTCTTTTATGGCCCTCAACACTGCTGTTCTGTGGACTTGTGCAGCATGTCCAGCTCCAGAGAAGACACCAGTGGTAGTAAAAGGGGAAGAGGGACGCCCTAGGTCTCTTGACCAAAGCTCTTTGATTCTTTGGAGTTATTTGGTCATGAGTTAGTCAGGAAGGCACCAGAAGCATGCTGGTAATGCTTCAAGAGAACCGAACTTGATGAAAAAATTGACTGAAGTAAAAACAGCTAAGGAGTCCATGACCAAAGCTACTGGAATAGTCCTATTGATTGCTGTGGTACATTTTATAATATGAATACAGGCTTTCCTCTAAAAGTTGAAAATAAAAAAGAGAAATGTGATGAAGTGCATATATTACCTCTAGAGCCTAAACTCTCATGTATTAAAATTTAGCATCTGCGGTGGACAGCCCTCAATACTTACGACCCACTCTGGCATGAAGAGTGTGACATGGAGAGGGTCATCTTGGTTAAAGCCTGGCTTCATGGCTATTGGAAGCTTGTTACATGGCACTTACCAGGGTGTATTTGTGAAGTTGTTATGTATATACTTGTTCCTTCCCAACCCGACCAGACTGCAAACTCGTAGACTGGGACTAGCTCATCCCCGAGTCTGGCGCCGAGGGTGCCTTTTAAGCAACCTAAATGTCCATCAACAGATGAATGGATAAAGAAGATGTGGCACATATATACCATGGAATATCACTCAGCCATAAAAAGAAATGAAATTGAGGTATTTGTAGTGAGGTGGATGGACCAAGAGTCTGTCATACACAGTGAAGTAAGTCAGAAAGAGAAAAACAAATACTGTATGCTAACGCATTATATATGGAATCTAAAAAAAAAAAATGGTACTGATGGACCACATAGACATAGAGCATGGACTTGAGGACACGGGGAGGGGGAGGGGAAAGCTGGGGCGAAGTGAGAGTAGCAGCGACATATATACACTACCAAATGTAAAATAGTTAGCTAGTGGGAAGCAGCAGCATAGCACAGGGAGATCAGCTCAGTGCTTTGAGATGACCTAGAGGGGTGGGATAGGGAGGGTGGGAGGGAGGCTCAAGAGGGAGGGGACATGGGGATATATGTATGCATATGGCTGATTCACTTTGTTGTACAACAGAAACTAACACAGTATTGTGAAGCAATTATACTCCAATAAAGATCTATAAAAAAATGCTTTGAATAAAGAGGTCCTAGTTCTGCTTCTGGTTATTTTGGGAGGAGAAAGTTTTAGGCAAGCCACGGTATCTCCATTGTCCAGTTTTAAGTCTAGGATGTGATAATAGCAACCCACGTTCACTGAGTTCTTATACAATACAAAGTAATGTATGAGGAGCTACATTAAATACATGTGTATAATATAAAAAGTCAAATAGAACTACAAGGTCTATGATGAAAAACAGCAATCCCCTTCCCAACCCTATCTCATTCCTAAAGCTGCTACTTTAGTTGCTTCTCAGTTATTTCTCTCCAGATTTCTAAATAGGATGCTTATGATGTTATTGTTTAATTTTTAAAATACACACTATCTAGTGATTAAAGGTGTGGTTTAGCTCCTATACCCGTCCATGCTCTCACATTGTGCTCCTCTCATCCTCCCAATTTTTGTTTAAATATTCAGTGTTTACATTTTAATGAATGTAAACAGTATTTTCTATCGACAATACTTCCAAAGTATTCTAAGATTCCATGCCCTTTGTTATATGACTTGAATTTGCTTTGGAATTCATACTCACTTTGTTTGCTTGACTTCCTAGTTGTGCCTAGAAAAGGAAGTCTCAAACTTTCCAACAGAAGCATTAAGCTCCTCTCTATATTGTCAAACAAATCAAATAAACTTCAGTTCGCTTTCACTTGGAGCCTTCCCTGCTAGAGCCCCCTGTCCTGCTCCACTGTGGACTGACTTGTCTCTTGGTCTGCCACAACCTGTCATCCTGAGCCTTCCCTTCTCTCTCATCCTGGAATTCCCTTTAACTCACTCTTGTATGTAATCTGTTTTCTGGATCCCATGTCTTTGTCTTTCCTGTTTTTTTCTCAAGCTTTGATAACTCATATTCCATCCAATATGGAAGAGGCAGAAAGGCAGGCTTTGATACCTTTCAAGTCTGATGGTTTTATTCTACTCTCACTTTTTTTTTTTAGCATCTTTATTGGAGTATAATTGCTTTACACTGTTGTGTTAGTTGCTGCTGTGTAACAAAGTGAATCAGCTATACATATACATATACCCTCATATCCCCTCCCTCTTGCGTCTCCCTCCTACCCTCCCTATCCCGTCCCTCTAGGTGGTCACAAAGCACACACTCTTCATTCATAGTTTGGCTGGGTATAGAATTCTAAGCAGGAAATCATTTTCCCTTAGGTTTTGAAGGCATTAATGACTCTACTGTTTTTTCTTTCTTTTTTTTTTTTTTTTTTCTGTACGTGGGCCTCTCACTGCTGTGGCCTCTCCCGTTGCGGAGCACAGGCTCCGGACGCGCAGGCTCAGCGGCCACGGTTCATGGGCTCAGCTGCTCCGCGGCATGTGGGATCTTCCCTGATCGGGGCATGAACCCGTGTCCCTTACATCGGCAGGCGAACTCTCAACCACTGCACCACCAGTGAAGCCCTCTACTGCTTTTTAGTTTCATTCTGATCCCAAATTCTTTGTATATGACTTTTCACTCTTGCTCTCTCTCTCTCTTCTTCTCTCAACATTTAGGCTACTTAAAATCCCTAGGATATTGAAATTCCATAATGATGAGTTTGGACATCCCCCCCACCACCTTTGTTTTTTTTTGTGGAGGTATGGGAAGGGTTGCTACTGGTTGGATTTTTTCAATACAGAAAAGTATTTCTTGGTTTCTGGGAAATCTTCATTGTAGAACTATTAGATATTGGATCTCTTGGAGAATTGTTATGTTCTTATTCATGTTCATTACAGTTTTCTTTTTTATTTTATTCTGCTCCTTGAATTATCTGTTTCTTTCAAGTGTCTATTTTTTCCCCTATTTGGCTTCTGATTTATCATGTTAGAGACTCTCTTCTGATCTCGGTTTTCTAGTGAGTTACTAAAAAGCTGAGGGGAGGATCTGCATGTGGGCCTAGAGTGATGGGGACACCCAGCCTTTCTTTGGGAGATCTCTAAATGTCAGCATTTGTCTATCATTCTCTCATGCTGGCCAAGTTCTTTCGAAAGTCTCCTGCCTTTGGGGTGTGCCCCTGGCTGCCAGTATTCAGGGGAGAGTACTGGACTCTCACTGCTCAAGCTGCCATCTTTCACTCCATCGCCTTATTTTTAATTAATTGCCTCCCCCCACTTCCACTGTGCATCCACGAGTGTCCTTCAGTGCACACCGAGTGTCTTTGAGTCTATCCCTCTCTGGTTTCTCTCTCTAGAGGGGTGACCACCACATGCAAGGGTTGGAGGAAGGAGTCTGGGGGTCTGTCTACCCGCTCTGCACACCATTATTGAGTCCTCCGGTTTTTAGCCCAGCTCTCAGACTGACTTGCAGAGAATCCTGCTACCTCCATTTCTGAAACTTTCTGGGGTTTGGTGGTGTAAATTGGCTTGCTTTTTTTTTTCCCCCTTAAATTTATTTATTTATTTGTTATTTATTTTTGGCCGTGTTGGGTCTTCTTTGCTGTGCGCTGCCTTTCTCTAGTTGTGGCAAGTGGGGGCTACTCTTCATTGCGGTGCGCAGGCTTCTCACTGCGGTGGCTTCTCTTGTTGTGGAGCACGGGTTCTAGACGCGCGGGCTCAGTAGTTGTGGCACGTGGCTCTAGAGTGCAGGCTCAGTAGTTGTGGCGCACAGGCTTAGTTGCTCCACAGCATGTGGGATCTTCCCGGACCAGGACTCAAACCCGTGTCCCTTGCATTGGCAGGCGGATTCTCAACCACTGTGTCACCAAGGAAGTCCCTTGGCTTGCTTTTTATTGGTTTCTCCCCATCTGCAGAGAGTTACAAACCAGCTTTCCCTACTCTAGTAGGTGAGTGGCTGTGTGGGTTGGTATAGTTTTTACTGTTATGCTACCATTTCAGTCAGGCTTCAGAATAGAATGGATTTAAATGCATGCACTCAAACTGCAATGTTTAACTGGAAGTCGCAGCAGTCTATACAATAACCTTACAATGTACAAAGAGTTATTATCCCTGCCTTACACAGGGTGAAACAGGCGTAGTTTAGGTCATAGCCAGGAAGTGATAGAGCTGGATCTTAAAGCCAGCTCTGTCTGACCCTCTGCCTCAGAGGACAGGACATAGTAGTCTCCAAAGCAGTGGTTCTCAACCCTGTTTGACATTAGAACCACCCAGGGAGCTTTAAAAAATGTTAATACCTAGGCCACACTGAAACCAATTAAATCAGAGTCTCTGAGGATGGACTCAGGCACTGATGGTTTTTAAGAGCTCTCCCGGGACATTCTAATGTGCGTCCTGGATTGAGAACCACTGTTCTGAATTCTCCTCCAGCTCCAGAATTCTTTCTACCACTTTCCTTTTAGAGCAGAGGATTTCCCTGCAGTGGGACAGTCTGGACCTCCCTATAAAGCTCCTCAGGTCCCTGCCTTCATTACCCTCCATCCCTTCCTCCCCGTTCACTTTGTCACCAGCTCCATTCATGTACGGTTGCCACGTTTAGCAAATAAAAAAACCCAGGACACCCAGTTAAATTTGAATTTCAGATAAACAACAAAATTTTTTAGCCTAATGTTTCATGTTTGTGGCATACTTATACTAATAAGTTATTTGTTGATTCTTTGAAATTCAAATTTAATGGAAGATCCTGCATTTCATCTGGCAACCCTTTAGAGCTCATTTACAGAACACTCAGTGTTGGTAGAACCTTCTGTCTGGAAGCAGGCAGCCTTCAAGCCTTCTCTGTCCCCCAGGCTCCCTTGGCATTGCCAGCCCACCCCTCCCCACCTCACCTGCCATAGTAGAACTCAGCGGCTGGACAGAACCTCACACACCCATCTCATCTCGTCCTCCTTTTATAAATACCACACTCATATTTCTCAATGACTTCTTCCAGTTTCTCTTCCTCACGTTTTCCTCTGTGACTCCACAGCATTTTGTTTGAGACCAACGAACAGATGAATTTATGAGTTCATTCTGTGTGTTGTGAGACGTTGCACGTCTGTTTCCTCGATTTGTCCTTGAAAGCATCTTCAGGCCGGAGCCCTTGTCTTGTTCACATTCCAGTCCCCTCAGCACTTATGTCTCTTGGGTGTGGTAGCAGGCACAGAGGCACTTAGGAAGCTGGGCAGTTGCAGTCCTCCTAGCCCCCTCCTCCTTTAGGCTTCCAGCTGTCTTTGCTTTGGCAAATCTCTTCCCTGAGAGCCAGGCTCTAGGGCATACAGTTTAAGGAGGCACTCACTCTCAGGGTCTTGCAAGTACTGCCCCTGAACTGGCATGACCCTGAGAGTGAGTGCCTCCTTAAATTGTACACCACAGTGCCTCAGCCTCACTTGCCTCCCCCCTAGTCTGGCCCTACCTCTTGGGGAAGGAAGAAGCACTTACTGCCTGGCCCCAAAAGAAAACAGGCCTCGGATCACCCAAGTAACAGAGTGCGTTTCCCAACCCCAGCTGCTAGATGTGTGTCTCCCTTGCCTCATCCACTACATGTGGAGGCTGGGACCAGGCCTGTGGTTGGGTCTGTGGGGCCACCAGCACATTGTGAGAGCAAAACACACAGTCTAGGTATGCAGAAGAGTCCCCCAGACTTTGAGATCTACAGGCAAATATTTAGGAAATATGTAGTAAAAATGAGAATCAGTTCCTGTCCTCAGGAGTTCATGGTGTGTTAAGTATCCTAACTTAAATTTATATACTGTTAATAAAATAGAATCTTCCAAAAAGAAAAAATCAATCACAAAACTTTCTGCATTATCTGTAGCAGAAAAAAGGTCTTGGAGGCTACTAACCAGCTGTGTTATCCCAGAAGTCACTTAACCTCGTGGATCTTTGTTTCTTTGTTTGCAAGGTGATGGGGATCAGATGAGACAATCTCTAGACCCCTCTGTATGTTAAAACTTCCATGATTTCTCTTATCTTCATATTTCATTCCCTACTAAACTGGCACTTAACTCCTACCAAGTGACAAAAATATTTCTATTTTGGAGACCTTTCTTGATTTATCACGTATTTTAATCTAGTTCCATAATCTGGCAATGCTTTGTCTAAAACCTGTATTATAATTTTTAAAATGCAATTTGTCCTTTATAACTCTTTTTCATGTCCCATAAAAATGACGGATAGGGGAAAGTAGATAAAGCTACAGATCAATCTTAGATTCTGATAATCTAATAAATGCTTTGCGCACCAATCTTGCAGTTTATGACCTCTTGCCAATTGATTTATGGCCTTGTAGTAAATTTTCTCTCCCACTTATCCAATATTTATTGGAACATCTTGTTCTTAACAGACAAAATACTGTATAAAACATCTGTCAAAACAAAAGGCAATTCACTTTAATATCTTTTACTTCCAAATCTACTTCTGTGATTCTTTCCAGCATCCAGATTGCAAAACAACAAGCCATGCTATGCACAATCTTTGAGCAAGGTTTCAGGGAAATGGAATATACTTGAAAAATTAAAACAAACGTTCATCTGAAAGGCGTGAAAAATCCTTATTTACTCCACATTAGGGGCTGGACCCTGGCCAGACTGTTGCTGGCTCACCCAGTGGTTCCCAATCTTTTGATCAGGAATAGCTCTGTTATTTTCCCTCAGAGACCCCACGATTTCAAAGATTTCATCAGAAACAAACTTTATCTCCTTGGTGGGGACTAGCTTAATTATCAGCCCAAAGATATTAACCACCAACTTCCCTAGTTAGTCTGTGATAATCCACGTTCACTCACAGAGTTGACAGAATTCCAGCCAGAAACAAAGGGAAAAAAATGTTTGTACAATTTCTTTGGGCATTTTGCAAAACTGAAATACTCTCAGGGTGTCTCTCTCCTACTGTCTTTGAAGGAAACACTAAGTAAAATATAAACTGATACGTTTTCCAGTCAGATCCTCGTTTTCCTACTATCAAGTCTAATGAGGAAAAAAAGAGCCTAATTCTCTAAGAATTGCAGTAGCGAGAGGGAACCTCGGGTTCTTTGAGGCAGAGACGCATGCGCCTGTGCTTCTTGTAGTGTTTCCTTCGTGTCTGGGTGAGAAGCGCTCTGATCAGGGTCCTCAACCACTCATCTGGACTTGCAGACCCCCGAGCTCTACTCTGAAGGTCAGTTTAGGGATGGTTCATGTATGTGGCTTAGTGAGCCCCAAGTTGCAATGTTGCCACAGTTTAAATTTCTCCAGAATTCAAGGTTCCAATTTTGTTGTTCTTCCTGCTAAATGCTCCCCAAATGTGACATGGATCGATGACATATTGAAAGCATATGTATGTTTACCTCCATATTGATGTCATTTCCTATAACACCAAGAATTATATGTGAAGTGCAGGGAGGTGGGGTGTGAGGGGGGGAATCTGACAGGCAGAAGCAAAGGCCAAATGTAGTCCAGGAGAGGACTCTGTAGTGTTTTTGATGCTAAAGTTGAAGACTGAAATATATTCTCGTCTTAAGGGAGGAAAAGAAAGCGTCACATAGATGGACATCAAGTGTACTTGAACCATTTTCTTTTCCATCCTGAATCATAGGACATTTTGGAAATGGCCTTAACTGTAGATTTTCATATTAACTGTCACTGGGGTGGCTATTTTTCCTCTGAGATTAACCCTTCAATCATGATATTCCCATATTCACAGGGAGCAGAGATAGAACAGATAACTCTAGTCAACAGAATGTCTTGTTCCCCAGTTGTCTTACATGCATTGCTGACAGCCAAAGGGAAAAGAGGGGGAGATGCAGGTTAGAATAATAGGGGTAGAGTTTTACAAATAGTTGTTTTTTGTCATCCCTGGCCTGGGTGCTCCCAGCTCCTCTGTAGACAGAATGCATTTTAAGTTCCATTTTTAGAACTCTGCCACTGAAGGCCAAATACAGCTTTTTTTGTTTGTTTGTTTTTGTTTTTTTTGCGGAACGCGGGCCTCTCACTGCTGTGGCCTCTCCCGTTGCGGAGCACAGGCTCCGCACGCGCATGCCCAGCGGCCATGGCTCACGGGCCCAGCCGCTCCGCGGCATGTGGGATCTTCCCAGACCGGGGCACGAACCCGTGTCCCCTGCATCGGCAGGCAGACTCTCAACCATTGCGCCACCAGGGAAGCCCCAAATACAGTTTTTTAAAGCTTGAAAATTGCCCTTGGGGATTTAACGTTTAAATGTTAGCCCTAAGTTTTTCTAATACTGAGAAAAACTCCAGTGAAAGGAGGTGGACCTGCAAGACCCTTTGTTTGCCCCCTACAGCCCCCAAACCTCTCCGAGAGGTGCCAACTTCCAGAACAGGACTGGAGCAAAACTGTGAGGAAGCAATCTGAGAAGGGAGGCCCTGGGGTTACTACTCACTGTGTCCCCGTGTCCCCTGCCTTCTCGGGTAAAGCACAGATGCCACAAAGGTCACCCACCCCCGGCCTGCCTGTCTGTCCCAGCAGTGCCCCTTGCTGACCCGCTTCCCATGGGCCCAGGGTCCTGCCCCCAGAGAGCATGGGCTCCTAGATCAGAAGTCCCAGATGGGTACTGGCTGGCTGCAGGAACTTGGGCAAGTTACTCAGTCTTTCTGTATCTCAGTCTTCTAACTTGTAAGATGGGTTTTGTGAAGATGAAATAATATGATGCATACAAAGCACTTAGTGCAGTGACCAGCACTCTTAGGGGCACAGGAAATATTGGCTCTTCGTATTAGTGTGATTAACAACATTTGGGTGCAAGTGACCAGGTGTGATAGTGCCTCAACACTTTCCCCTGCATCTCCACATCCAAATGCCTTAGGCCAGAGTATGGAGACCCCTGGATCTTGACTTAATGCCACCGTATAACGCTGCTTGTGGCCAGAGTATGTGACCACGAAGGAGGCCTGAGCCATCCTTGGCAGCCAGAGCTGGAAAGGCAGGGAGATGGTGGTGACATTCACCAAAGCCCTCCCCTGAAGGTTCCCGGAGCTCTGGCTGGGCGCCTAGTCTGGGGATGCCGCAGGGAGTGAGCAGAGCTGGTTCCTGTCCTCAAGGAGCTTCCAGTTAGGCAGGATACAGAGTAGCTAATAGATCATAGCCTTGAAGGTGTCCAGAAGTTTCCCTTCTATTCTACCAGCTACATGCACTGCCCTTCCCATGATGCTCACTCCCTGCCTAGCTCCACCCCGCCCCCAGCTGCTGGAAGTTTGGACCATTTCTCCCTATTCCTACATGACGCCTCTCTGCTGTGGGTCCCCATTACACTCAGGCTATGGTCCTTGTCTGTACAGAGCCACTTGCCAAGTGGATCAGCCCAGCTGCACGGTACGAAGGGCAGAGCAAGAATTGTCTTTGCCTGGCAGATTCTTAATATGGTCTGTCAGTCTGTAACCTTCAGGTAGGGCCCAACGGGCTCAGCTCCTAGGGAAGCTCCATCTCCCTAATATTCCTACTAACAAACAGTAGTTTCAAAACTTCACATAACACTGATAGAACTTTCAGTATGTGAGAAGCACTATGCTGAGCACTTGATATATATTATCTCACTCACTCGTCTTATCAACTTTTGAAATCAGTGCTATAATTATCCTGATTTTATAGATGAGGAAACCGAGGCTTACCCAGGCTAAGGAGCATGGCCAGATCCCAGAGTTTGCCAGGTGCAGAGCTGGGGCTGAATTCTGTTTCACATTCTTTCTTTTCTGTTCCATGTGGCTTCTGCTGGGGGCCCAGGCACTTCTTGCCATTTCTGGTGCTCAAGTTCTGCCCCATTCAAAGCTTTATCTCTTTGTCTGACATTCAAGTCCTTCCACGGTTGGGGCCCAGCCAGCCCCCTGCAGTCACCTGTCCTCTCCCCCTCAGTCACCCCAGACTGCTCTCTACCCTTGCACCGCCAGCCAGAGGTCCGTGCCCCCCTGCCAAAGACCCCTGCAGCCTCCAGGGCCTGGCTTGAATGGTGCTGTCTCTGCCGTGATCTCCACGACCTCACCTCCCTGATTCTCTGGCAACACTTCAAAGATCTTGCCTCTCCATCTGAAGGCTCAGCTCTGCAAGCACTTGCCCAGCTGTTTATCTTCCTATAACTCCTAGCACCAAGCAGTGCACACTGAAGGCGCTGGGTGTGTGTGTACAATCTTGCCTCTGCCCAAGGCCGCGTTCCCCATGACACAGATGAGGTAAAAAGGCTTAACCACATGTAGGCTGTTGATTTGGCATTTTGAATTATTACTGCTAGGTTGCTTGTCTGTTGTCGCCATGTTGACCAGTCAATAAATAAACAATAAGAAAGGGCTGGAAAGCCGTGGCATGATGGTGCTTTGGAAGAACGATGAGATGTGCAGCATCTGTCTGCTCTGTTGCTTGTTTCACCTCTTCTTCAAGGTGTGCCTTCGTAAGCCCAGTGACCTGTCACTTGCCCTTGGGCATGCTATCAAAACCTACTTGCAGAGCCTTCACTCACCCCCAGGAGTGACCAACTGAAAGTGTTCTTCCTGGGAGGTGACCTTTTTGAACTGGAACCCGAGCCTTAAGGTAAGGAATCGATGGAGGGATTGTAGGCAACCTCAGGCAAGGGGACATTGCTTAGCCCCCTGAAATTACAACGAGGCTACCAGAGTTTGTCCTCAAGTGGACATTGTTGTTATTCCCTAAGGGACACTTTTTTTTTGCAGAAAGATCTCAGGGTGGGAAGCTTGGGGCCCCGCTGGCTGGGGGAGTTCCTGTGCCAACTGACATGTATGTCTGTCAGCTCCCAAAGAAAGGGACGCCCCACAACCTGACCTTGCTCTTCTCCTCTTACCTCCAGGGCTGCTCCTCCGTGGGCGCCTCTCCTTCCCCTCGCCCTCCAACAATGGCTGCTTTCAGTCCCTGCCCTTCTCTTCGCCATGCCCTTCTTTACCGGCTCATCCATTCTCATGCTTTCATTAGCACCTCTTTGCAGATGACGTGCAAGTCAACCTTTCCAGCCATGACCCTTTCCTGTGCCCCAGACTGCATTTCCAATTGCTGACAGGACATCTCCACTCACACCCTGAAGCCCCCCAGCCTCAGTGTGTCCAAAGCGCACCTCTCTACCTGCTCACCCCATTCAAGATGTGCAGGTGCCTCACCATGTGTCCATTTCAGTCGGGGCTCCTGCCAGACTTTCTAAAGTTTCTGACTAGAAACTTTGGAGTTAGTTATCAAAAGTCTATTAAATGCCTGTTGTGTGACAGGCAGCACGCTTAAGCTTGAGGTAGAGGGATGAATAAAAGTCACCGAGAGATCTTAAGGCACTCAGTCCAGGGAAGGGAGAGATGCATCAACAGTTCCAGGCAATCACTAGAAGAGAGAGGTGTGCAGGATGCTCTGCACGGAAATATTCAACTGATGTTTCTTTGTGAGGAGCCTCTCAGTCTTGGCTGGCCTTGACTTTCCTCCCCATCCCTACTGCCATTCTCTTGGTTCAATCCCACATCATTCACACCCAGAGTACTGTAACCGCCTTCTCTCTGTCTCCTTAATTGTGAATTTCTCTCCATCACCAGCTAATTTCCCCAAACTATGAATGTCACCAGTTATACCAATTCTCAAGAAAAAGAAGTCCACCCCGGGGCCCCATCCTTTCCCTGTAGCCTGATTTCGACACAGTGATTGGTGTGTGGGCTCTAGAGTCATGCTCACTGGACTGGAATTTCAGTTCTGCCAGTTAATTGCTGTGGACCTCTGGCAAACTGCTTAACCTTCCCATGTCTCAGTTTCCTCATCTGTAAAATAGGGATAATAATAATACTTATCTTATAGAGTTATAAGGAGAGAATGAGTTAATATAGGCAAAAATTACAGCAAGCACTGAGTGGTAGCTGCTATTATTACTCCTTTCTACTGCTTCCAAGTCATAAGGGCCCTTTGCTCTGCAGAGGCCTCCTCATGGACCTTGGGGACTTGGTCTTTGTTTCCCATGATGACACCCCTACCTGAGACACCAGGCTTCTCCGGTTATGCCGCTCCTGCCCATCTATGAGACCCAGCTCAGTTCCCTGAAGCTGCAGGTAATGTCCCCAGCTTCTGGGGACTTCTGTCACCTGGGCCTGGATCACAGATATAAGAAAGGCCCTTAAAAACAGTTCTTTGTAGACTCCCCCTAAATATCCTACCCTTCCCTCAAACAAGCAGGTTAAAATGGGCAGCATTTAACATGAAAACACAGTCACCTCCTGCATGGATTAGGGAACAACCTCCTAGCTGCCATTTGCACCCTCTCGGATCAGGGGCTGACAACCCTTTCTGGTATAGCATCAAATACCACCCATTTTAGGCATTGTGGGCCATGTGCCTACAGCTCAACCCTCAAACCCTCAGCTCTGTTGTTGTCCTGAGAAAGCAGCCAGAGCCAATAGGTGGTTGTGTTCAGATAAAACTTTCTTGATAAGAGCAGGGGCTGGGCCCGATTTGGCAGCGGGCTATAGTTTGGCGACCCTGCTCCAGATGAGAGTCTGTCTGCTGGACAAACTGCTCAGCAAGCCTCCCAGGATCTTCCTCCCAGGAACAGACTATTTCCTTCTTGTTTGGTCTCTAGTCAGCCTCAGCGAGTGTTGAAGTGGCCTGGGGTGCTAAGGGGAGCACGGCTCCTCCTGACAGCTCTGTTCCTGAGATCAGCCAGAGCAAGGGAGGAAGGGGCCCAGGGGGTGCTGAAGACATTTCGGCAAAAGGAAGGCAGAGGTTCTTCGCATCCCCTTCTTCCTCCCTAACCCGCGGTCCGTTCACGCTGCTCTCAGCCCTAGTCCCAGAGGTCGATAAATTCACATTTTATAACCACCACAGATTTTTATTATTAAGAAAGGAAATTAAAAGTCTCTTAAGTGTAGACAATATGGAGTCCACTACACAAACTGACAATAGCCAGGAAATTGGAAACTTAGGGCTCCAAGCTCCCCCGCTGACAGGCCTTTGCTTTGGCCTGTCATCTCTCTGGGCTGGCCTGGGGTGGCTTCAGGGCGTGGTGGTGTCAGTGGTCCCAGAGCTTCTCTGTGGGCTGAGCCGCTTTGCCCAGTATTGCTTTGGCATTTGTGAGGGTCCCTCTGCCCCAGACCCCTTCTCCCCTTTGCCCTCCTGATGGTTAGCGGGGAAGGCAATCGACTCCCCAGAGTTAAGTCCCAAGCGCTCAACTCTGGTTACCCTCTCTTAATGGAATCTTTCTTTAAGGGAGACAGAAACACCTCTCCAGGGACTGCCCTGCTTACATTTCCACCACCCTTGGGGTTGTCACCAGGGGATTAATTATAATTTAAATCTATGGGTACTTGAGAGAAGGTGAACTATTTGCCCTTCCCCTAGCACCTGACATTTGGAACACTGGACAATGAAAGGTGGCTTTGTTTATTTATTGAGCTATTATGGCTTAATGTTAAAAGGGCTTCCTGACAAGGACTGAAAAAAAAAAAAACACCTCCCGTTGGGGATTAAATTTTTAAGCACAAATTGCTTTGTTACTGGTCACTGTTTGAGAAAAAACTCAGTGAAAGCTTGATATTGTATACGTTTTTCTATATCTCACTGGGTATGCCGAAAGTAAATGCCTTCTCCAGTATTTCCGACATCTGGTCTCAATATTCGCAAGTCTTTGTTTCATGTACTTTTGATAGACAACATTTTTTTTCTGTGTGTGTAAAGCATTTTGTTATTAGACTCTATGAAATGTTGATATTAATCTGAGCTGACCTGATCTTCATGGAACATAGGCCTGTCTGAAACTTTCCCTGGGTGCATCTTTGGGAGAGTATTTTGGGGATTATGCAATATATTTTGACATCCTTCCAAGGACATCTGACTTTGTTTGGTAGAAATACTGTGTGTGCTTTTAACCCAGAGGCCCCCTGGGCAGGGTTGCTGCTCACTTCAAATCTCCACAACCAGCATATTGGGTGCTGTTACATAGGAACATTGGCAGGTTAAGGTGAGAGGTCAGGATTTGCCTCCTCCAATTAGTGTTCTTGGAACCAAAGCAATTGAAGGACTTTGTGAATAGAGCGGTGAATTGTATTTTGAAGGGGTCTTCAACCCTTTCTGGATTGTAATGGACTTAAAAGCTGAGGTCTATTTCCCGAGAGTCCATTTTCTAGTAGGCCGGCTCATGCCAAGCTTGGAAGACAAGTTGCTCCCTAGACTTGGCCAGGCCTGTTTGCAAATGGGCAAAAATGACCTGGTCATATGCAGAGTGATGCCCACTGTCACCGTCAGCAGCTTTAAGGAAAAAAAAATGTGCTCATGAAAGTAAAGTTTAGGTTGATGAAAATGTAGGGTGGTGGTGCCATTTCCGTGGAAGAACTCGGGCTGAGGACATGTGGTGGACTGAGGCAAGGTGACCTGGCAGCCATCAGCATCTCAGACCTCGACATTCTGGGACCTGGTTAAGGTCACAGCAAGTTAGCGTTAAGAGCAGTACTAGATCATGGGTCCAGGGCTGAGCGTCCCCACTTACAAATCACCACAGGATGGAATAGAGACTCAGCTTCCCTAACTGGAAATGCTGATTTCCGTTTACATGTATTTCATGTATTTTTCTTTTTCTTTTAAATTTGTAAAGTGTTAGTAAAACTTTCTAACATGGACCCCATAGACTAGTGGAGAGGAACTAAAACCTGGACATTAAGAACCTTAGGGATATAGTGATGTGTGGACATTTGCAGAATGGCCACCCATGTGCCCCTCCTCAATCCTCTTTCCATAGCACCTGCTTTACCCCCAAGAGAATGCCATAGGCTTTTATAACATTGAAAAAACCTCATACAATTCTACTTTGAACTAAACTTCATTACTGAGTGGTTGATTCACAGGTGTTCTCTTAAGTTCACTGAAGAAGAAAATTAAATAGAAATGCATTGTCCAGTCTAATAAATTAAGATAGAATTAGAAACCTTGGATGAGAAAAATCCCAGAGCATTCCAGCCAAAGGTTAGTGGTGCCTCAAAAGAGAAAAAGATCTTTTAATCCCCAGGATGAACATTCATTTTGGCAATCAAGTTATAAAGACTTATAAAGTTACCGGGTGCTCTCAGAGTCACAGTGGCCTGCCCCATTTGTTTAAATTCTACCTATTGATGGAAGGATCTCCAAGACCTATTGTTCAGAGAAAAGAGCAAGGTGGAAAACAGTGTGCATAGCATGCTATATATGGTGACAAAATTAAGAATATCTGTATCTGTGTTAAGTATAGAATGTATCTCGAAGGATATACAAAAGCTGGCAAGATTGCATTCAGGAAGGTAAGACGGATGGTTAGGCCCAGAGCAGGACTTGCTTTTCACTGCGGAGCCTTTTGTATCTTTTGAAACACAGATGATGTACATGCATTACCTGTTACTCCCAAAATAGTTAATGCCAATAAATGAAAAAATAACTCCTTACTGAGCCCTCTATCTACTCTCTATAGTCTTTTGAAACCCAACTTTTCAGAAGAAAACTTGCCAACACAATTTATAGAAACAAGTATTTTCACCCCAGCTGCTCTCTGTCCCACTGGCAGGCCAACCAACAAAATCCCCCAATACCATGACTTTTAATAAAGTAGTAAAATCCGTCAACCCTTTACCCCCTCCCCCTTTTATTTCAGCAATCATGCCCCAGAAAATTGAACAGGATGCGAGATATCCAAAACAGTTTTGCATTTAGACTGACGGCTTCTAATGTTTACAAACAGATGCCTCTAAGTGTGGAAAGATGTGCCTGATTGTTTGAGATCCACCTGCAGAGGGATAAGCTTATTTCCAAAGAGGGTACTCAGAGGTGGGGTAAGGTATATGGTGAATGATAAAACGAATAAAAGCGACTCTAAAAATGTCACATGGGGGAAGGAAATGAGAGTAAAGGGGAAATGGGCCCCTACAATCCCTTAATATCCCAAATATAATTGCCATCTGACTCAGACTGTCTCAAAGGTTATTGTGTATAGGTCATTTTTTAGTGGCATATCTTTGTCATTAACAAAATAATAATTTGGAGGGGCAGCCTATAATGATTTCACCACAGAGTTTAAGTAGGTTATTGTCTCACTTTCTTCTATAGATCCATAGAGATCTCCTGGGAATGAAGCGGAACAAAAATATTTCCTACGGGGGCATACCTGGTGGCGCAGTGGTTGAGAGTCCGCCTGCCGATGCAGGGGACACGGCTTCGTGTCCCGGTCTGGGAAGATCCTACATGCCGCGGAGCGGCTGGGCCCGTGAGCCATGGCCGCTGAGCCTGCGCATCCGGAGCCTGTGCGCCGCAACAGTGAGAGCCGCGTACTGCAAAAAAAAAAAAAAAAAAAAAAAAATTTCCTACAGTTGGGAGTTTTAGGGTCTGGTTTAGATCTACAGTGGATCTCTTAAGGGACAGGAAGTACAGACCAGGGCAAACGGATGGAGCCAGTGTCCATTTCTGTCTGCCACTGGGTAGCTGTGTAGTTTTAGATAAGCCACGCACTGTTTTTGAATTTTAGTTTTCACATCCATAACAATGGGGTTAAGAATACTAACCTGGAAGGGCTGTTATGAGGACTAACTGTGAAAATTGGTATCAGCACCTGTGTGTGTTCAGCACTTAGCTTGGTTCCTTTCCCTTTGCAGAGATCCCTGAGAACCACTATCTCCACAATGGCTGAAGCCCTGTTCTCTTTTTACAAGCTGCCTGGGTAAGTGTTCCAGGATTCTGACCTTTCATGGAAATTGATGAGTGCTTGCTCAAAGGCCCCTGATGTGCTACAGATGACATTACCTGTTGGAGACACAGCTTTCTCAGGAGGAGCTTGAATTTCCTTTACTTGGAGCAATGCTATTTCACAGTCCCTCAGTAGATGTCAGCAGTACAGCAAACATCCCTGTGCCACAGGGGAAGCAGGTTGGTTTTCAAAACATTAAGAAATAAAAACCAACGCTCGCCTTTGCAATTCCTTTCAGAAGTCCCAGAATGAAAAAGGTGAGATCTACTGGCCTCACGGTAGATTCTTGAGAGGTTTACCAAGGGCACATTTGCATTTTAAAGGCAACCTTTTATTCCCTCTAATGCAAACATCATCCCAGAGATGGGTAGGGATTATAGCAACCTTTCTAGAATTTTCTGCAAGTTTATCTTGCATTTACCCTCCAGGCAAGAGTGAAATAATAGAACATGTCCAATATTTTGCTTCTGCCTGTGAAGTAAATCAAAACCGTGGGAATGTTTTCCCCTAACTTAATTTACTGCTGTCTCCTTGAATATATCTTTCATTGTATTCAATTAACCCTCTGATTGAGACCACAGAAAACGACAACGAGGTCGAAGAGTAAGACAGCGTTTTCTGTAAAAAGGGGATGATTGGAGTTTGTGGCCAAGTAATAGTTGGATGTGGATATTGACCCAGGGTTTTGCTTATGACATTTAATCTATAAGCTGACTCTCCTTCCCTCTCCCTTCTGCATTCCTGCCTGACCCACCCCCAGGTGTGACATGAGCTAGCTCAGTACTGCAAAGATGTGGGAATGTCTCTACTACTTACATACCCTTTTCTCCCTCACAGCATGTAATTTTGCTGCCAAACTTGACTTCACACTAGGTTGGTTCTTGGATTTTATGTTTCCCTTGCTTCTGCTCCTCACAGCTTTCTCCTGAGCTTCAGTCTGCAGTGGTTTCCTGCCATTCCTATCACAGTCTACGTTTTGGTTGGTGGGAAAAGATCATGCCCAAGGTCTGAGAACTCACAGCGACTGTCTTTAGGTAGTGAGCTACTTGTCATTAGGAGTATCTGTTCAGTGGTTCTCAATCATCCAGCACATTGGGATCATCTGAGAAGGAAATAACTAGGTGACCAACTGTCCCAGTTTTCCAGGGACTGTCCCAGCACTCTAAGTCTCAGGTCCCAGGGAACCCTTTTGTTCTGGGCAAATTGAGATGCTTGGTCATTGGGCTAATGCTAGGTTCCATTCCCAGAGATTCTGGTTTAAGTGAGCATTAGGATTTTAAAACACTTCCCAGGTGATTCTAATGTGCAGCCAAGGTTTAGAACCATTGACCTTGAGACCAAATGAGCATGGTCAGAAATGCTATAGAAGGGGCTCCTGGGTAAGCTGTGGGAAGAGGTGGCTTTGCAGGTTTTCTGTAACTGTCAGAGCCTTGACCTGGGATGTGGCCTCGTTTCTAACACGAGCCACTTGACTCTTGTATAGGAAGGCCTAGGGCGGCGATTAGGGTGAGGCAAGTGGGGCATTAGCCTTGTGCACAAGATTTAGGGGGGCACCCAAAACCACAGTAATCAACATAAATAATATTTGAATATTTCAAGAACTAAGTTAATGAAAATGATTCACACTGAACAAAATATTAAAGCTTTAAATAAAGACAAGAACAGTATCAGTGCCATGTGGAGCCATATTGGAGCCTAAGGCAAAAGGAAAATCAGGACTTCTTTTCCTGTTTTTGTTTCAAAGTTTGATATTTTATTCCTCATGGATTTTTTCATTAATTTTGATTTTTTGATGTTGCATTTAAGTATTATATGTCTTGATGACTGACTTTGTTTTGGTGTCCCCTTAAATTTTGCCCAAGGAGGATGCCTCTCACTTGTCTTACCCTGGCCCTGGCCCTGGGATGGACGCACTTCTGGGTTCATTTATACCAAAGAGGGCCAGCCCCTGGGGCTTCTCAGAGGCCCAGTGGGTTCCCAGATGGGCAGTTGTTGCCTCACTCCACCGGCTTCAGAGGGAAGTAGGCTTCCTAGGAGGAGAGTGGGGACGGGTGGGTCTGAATGGAATTCACAAGGACCTCGGAAGGAGAGCTGGACCTGTGGGCCTCAGCACACAAGCCAGGGCAGAGTGGATTAGCGATTGAAGGAAATGCTAGGTTACTAGTAGGTTTCAGCTGATTTAAACTCCTACAGCTTTTTTGGTTAGAAACCAAAAACAAACTGTGTTTCTTCATGTGCAGGATTAAAATTAAGCAAAAACAGAACTTTTTTTTTTTTTTTGTAAGTGGAATGGAAAACAGACAGTGCAAAAACCTGTCTTAGGCAGGCTTTGGGGGAAGTGGGAGATGGAGGGATAATCCTGTCCAGAGTTGGACAGTTACCCAGCTGGCATGCTTCTGGGCCCAGGGCCAGGGCTGGCAGTGCCAACGGCAGGAAAGAAAGGTTTAGTCGGCCCATGGTGCTTGGGCTTCCTTGGACCAAGAGACCCTGCAGTGAAGGCCTCCTCCTTCCCTTGAGCCCTCCTGCTAGCTTGGATCAGAAACTGCGAAAAGCATACGTGCAGATTTTTTTTTTTTTTTTTTTACTAAAAAGGTAGGAGTGGACCAAAATGTCATTATTTATGCAACATGGTTTAATGGAACAGGGTGATATTTGAATTTAGAAGATCTGATTCCAATCCCAGTCCTACCCTGGCCAGCTGTGGGACCTTGGGCACGTCACTGAGCCTCCTAGAGAATTATTCCAAGCCTGTAAATTCGGGAGAACAGAATTTACCCTGCTGGCCCTAAACATACTCATGAGACTTGCCTGGCTTTATATTGGTCAAGGCGCTATGTAAGGTATGAAGTCTCCACAAATAAAAGGCATGATTGTAGTTGTGGTCGTTATGTAATTTACTCCCTTCTCACAGTCTATACTCTTACCATTTAGCTTGCTCACCTAATTAATTAATTAATTCAATATATATCTTAGAGCCTGCCATGTGCCAGGCTCCATGCTGTGAAGCAGATAAAGCATTTTCCCACCACGGGTCTAGTAGGAGACAGGACAAATATACAGAAAACTATAAGGCAGATAGAAAGGGACACATGTGAGAGAGGCAAGCAGGGAGGAGCTGCTCCTTCTGGCTGGGGGAATCCCAGAGGATCATGTATGGAGGTAACAGGGATGAGGAATAAAAAAGGTTAGACTTTTGCAGAGTGAGCTGGGGGAAAGGGAAGGCATTGCAGTGGAAGGCTCAGAGGCCAGGAATTTGTTGGGATGTGTACGGAGAAAACAGAGGTTATTTCTTTAGCTGGACTGTGGGGTATATGAAGGGAATAGTGGGCAAAGTTTACAAAAATGTAAGGTGCCAAATTGGTGGGGGTGGGGATCTGATCTAGGGGAAGGAGGATGGACTTTATCATTTGGGGAGCTTTGTCCCTGACAGTGTTTGAGCATGGAAGTGGCACAATCGGATGTACGATGAAACTGGCTGTGGGTAGAACACAGGCCCTCTGATGCCTCGTCCAAGCCCTGGATACCATAGTTTCCCTTCCTTTTCCTTATGGGACTCACTGGCAGATGTTGACAGACGAGTAGCCAGTGAAGGCAGCCAACCAGCCTCAGGTAAGATCCTTTATCATGCCTCCTCAGGGTCTTAGAACTCAGAATTCGAACAATTTGGTAAGCTTTCGTTGAGTACCCTTTCTGTTCCAGGCACGGGGGGGTCAGGGCTCGAGATTTAGTTGTGAACGAGATTCAGTTACTATCTCCAAGTCCAGTGGGAGAAAGAGTTGAGTGTTGGCGGCTGCAGTACAGGGTGGTGACTGCCACCACAGTGTGGGAGCATGGCTGGTCAGTAACTAGAGCTCAGGGATGCAGATGGAGGGGGAAGGTCAGGAAGGACTCGGAAGAAAAGGATGACTAAGCTGAGATCTAGAGGCTGAGTAGAGTTACCCAGGTAAGGTAGTGGGGAAGGCAAGGGCAGGCTGAGTGGAAGGACCAGCAGTGTCATCCAGGCGGTGAGAGGGCAGGCCATGTGGCGACCTGCATGACACTGCGTGGAGATGGAGCCCAGCATCCAGGAACTGAGGCTGTGCCCTGTAGTCAGGCCAAGATCAAGTTTTTCCTGAGGGCACGGGGCCTGCTGGCAAGTTTAAGCCTGGGAGAGACTTGGACAGACTTGCCTTTTGAAAAGGGGACTCTGGACAGGATGTGGATAGCTCAGGTTTTGGGAAGTGGCTGGAGCAGGTGGAGTTTTCCAGGCCAGAGACAATGGTGGTCAGAACTGGGGCAGGAATGCTAGAGCTGGATTCCAGGCAGGCACAACGGGACTTGGTTTGGGGTTGGGAGTGAGGCAGAGGGAAAAGCAAGAGATTGACACCTCAATTTCATCGTCCACCTCTGCACTGAAATATTTTCTCTGAAGATTTTAGATCAGTTTAAAATTAACCCACTGTTCTAAACCTACTACTAAGTCTTCTGAATGCACCGACATCACCTGACCTCCGCATTGTGGTTTTGCTGACAGCCCTGCTGTTGGACACTCCCACACTTCGATGTTAGCACTGCAAAGGGACAGCGCAGAGCAGTATCCATCCTCCTCCTCGTGCAGATGAAGCTGAAGCCCTTCCAGTACAAGAGGCATGTTTAAAGCCACAGACCTCAAGGCGGGTAAAAATGAGGGCCGGGCCCAGAGGTGTTCACTCACCAGGGCGTGGGGAGGCCTTGGCTTCCCTCGGCCTCCTGCATGGCTGTCGGTGTGAGGCCAACCTCCCTCTCCCTGTCCCAAGGTGTGTCTATCTGCATCAGAAGCTAATTTCAGGGCATCCTCCTGCAGCTCTCAGCAATGCTGACAGCTTCTCCCAGCGCACGAAACCACAGAGCAGCCACCACCCACCTCGGCTCTGCTCTGTCCTGCACAGTGTTTCTGGGTCAGACGTGACTGGGAGATGCTGTGCGCCATCCATCTCCTTCTGGGAGATTCACGAGATGTGTGGCGTACTAAAGCATCCTAGAAGATGCTGACTTAGCTCTGTTTAACCCAGTTTCTCCCCCAATTTATTTATCCATAGAATTGTTTTTAAATCATATGAAACTATTAGCTTCCCAGGGAAGTGGAGTTCCACAGCACACCTGGGGAAATAAATGGTCTCCAGGTGATGAACTGTGCAGCCAGGTTGAAGCCTTGCTACTCAAAGTGTGGGCCATGGACCAGCAGCAGCAGCATCTGAGAGCTGGTTACAAATGCAGAATTACAAGTCCCACCTCAGACCTACTGAATCTAAGGCTACATTTTATAAATTCCCCAGGTGACTCATAGGCACATTTAAGTTTGAGGGATACTGTTCTAAGTCACAGTGCTGGATGTTGGCTGGACATTGGAATCAAATGGAAAGCTTTCAAAAAATCCTGTTATCTAGCAGTCAACCTCTGTGATTCTAGGGATTAGGGCCTGGGACATGGATTTTCTTTTTTTTTATTGTGGTAAGCTGTATGTAAATTTACCATTTTAACCATTTTTAATTGTACAATTCAGTGGCACTAAGTATATTTACATTGTTGTGTAACCATTATCAATTTCCACAACTTTTGCATCAGCCCAAACAGAAATTCTGTACCCATTAAACAATATGGGAAATGGAATTTTAAATGCAGCTGATTCTAAATGTAGTCAAGTTTGAAAGAGAACCACTCGTCTAGATGACCTGCTTGCTACATCTGGAATGTTCCACGAAGGCTGGGAGCCCTTCTAGGGTGAAGCCGGGCTTTGGACCCTCACAGACCCTTGTTCAAATATAGACTCTGGAGTTTGACAAGTCAGCCTCTCTCAGGAGGTCTGTTCCCTATACATGAACAGGCAATAATGTATGCCCCATATCATTGCGGTAATGATTGTCTGAGAGCCTGAGTAAAGCATCTGGCCCAGAACCTGGCCTGTACATGCCAGTGAAGAGTCATAATTATTTTGCTCTGACCTGGAGAGACAGCTCAGTGTCATGTGAGGAGCATAGGTTTTGGAGCCAGAGAACCTGAGAAATGATGGCTTCACCACTTATGATGTCCCATGGACAGGTTATTTTACCACCATAAACCTGTCTTCTTACTTGTAAAGTGAGGATAGTACTATTTACCTCATAGAATTGTGAGAATTAAATGAGATATCATATATACAGTAGGAGCCGCCCAATAAATGGTGGCAATTGTTTACATATGTGAGATGTACGTTATATCTGTATCATTTGTCATCCAAGGATGAAGGAAGCAGAGACTTTAAGCATTGAAATAGGTTTTAAGAGATGACAAAAAATTAGTAAAACACTGAAGTTTTGAATGTCTCCTTTTACTGCAGGGTAATTGAGGAAGCAATTGTGGGTTAGTTATCAGGGCCCCTGGGGTTCAAATATCAGAGCTCTTATTAGCTGTTGGTTTTCAGGCAAGTCAAACTCTCAGGGACTCAGTTTTCTCATTCGAAAAAAAGAAGAACTTAAAAATGATATATGTCCATCAATACTTGCATGAATTTGAATGAAGTTTTCCCAGGTCTCATGTCTTTCAAGGACCTATCAAAGCTTTGTTCATTTCATCCTCTGCTATTTTGCTAAACCACCAAGCTGCCAGGGGCTAGGTGAAAAACCCCTCCTCTGCCCCTCCCCTCCTTCAACTGGGGCCTCTTCCATTGCCTGAAGGACCCGACATGTGGATAACAGCATTAGTAATCATCCTCTTGTTCCCACAGATATCATTAAATAAAAAATTCTTTTCAGCACCCTCTCCACTTATCTGAACTCTCCACCAAGGAAAGATCTTTGCTAAACCAGGATCAATTTTGTTTGGCTTAAGATGATTCTGGTAATATATACACAGTCTGATCCTCCAGGAGGAAATGTCAGCATGTTACTGATACTATTCAAAATATATACTGTCACATGGATTTTCCAATTCATAATAGTCTGTGTCAGTTTATCAAATTGCTGTGTGGCACATGGGATTGTATTTGCACTCCTTATGCGTGTTTTTACTGTATTGTAGTCAGGATGAATTATACTTGAAGATTTGTAGATACCTTTTGTTCTTGATGATCTAGCTTTGATTTATCATCAAAATGACTTTGGTTATGTGATTAAACCAAATGTTATTGTCTCTTTTTTTCCATGGGTATTTTGGAATGCGTAAGGCTGATGAATACTGGTGATTTAAGGTTGAGCACCAGGATAAAAATTTCTATTTTGTAGCTAGATATTCCTTTTATAACACATCAGTGAAAAATAAAAGGCATGGAGTCACATTACCAAAAACAGTTCAAAATTGCTGAATATAGGATATGTGTGGGGGGAGGTAAACTGGAGAGGGGCCACAGGGATGAGGTCATGAAAGGCCTGAAATCCTATGCCAAATATTGGTATTTTATTCTGTGGATCAGGGGCCACAAATTTGAATACCTACTCTGACCAGGCCACAGTGAATGAAGCAAGAGAGTGAAGTTGTCCAGTACGAGAAATGGCATCTTTGATTATACTCTTTCAAATCTGACATAATTTGCTTATAAAATATGTAGGAAAAAATTTTGTCACTAAAAAGAACTATGCATTCTCATGTTTTTCTTTACGTGTGGCCCCTTTAAACTCTTTATCTGTTCTACTCTTGATAGAGGTAAAGAGAACTATTTCTTCACTCTATGAAAAACAATAGTGTACATGGGATCATATATGGCAAGTCACTGTCACTTCAGTGTCAGGGAGACTATAGGGAGTGGTAGGGACTGTGGCTGACTGCACTATCCAGTCCCTCCGTAAAGGGGATCTGCCTCTCTTGAGCTCCACTTGAGGTTGTTGTTCTGGGGGAACAGAACCTCTATGTGGGTAAGACTGAATTTTTGAGAAATGTCAGAAATTCACTTTCTGTGAAATCTCTCATTTTTAATGTTGGCCCCAAAACAAATGAAAAAATGTGCATGCAGAACACACGTGCACATAACACACATCTGTACAATGGATGCCGTGTGGGAACTGCCAGTTTAGACCACTGCCAACAACCAAAGAGCCTTAAAGATGTAAGTGATGTGATCCATTTCCATTTTAGGAAGATTTATATCTAACAGCATGTTACTACAAAGGGTGCTAATTTGTTAAAGTAGTCTCATTGGCCTCTTTTTTAAAAAACATGTGTTTAACGAACACCCATATAGGGTTAACTATATCCCAGAAACTGTTTTAAATGCTTTGCAAACATGTATTCCTTCTAATTGACTACCTGATCTACACTATAACTATCCCCATTTGATGAGAACTGAGGCACAAAGTCACAGAGCTAGTAAGGGGCAGAGCTGGGTTTTCAACTCAGACAGTCTGGTTCCAGAATGTGGTGTTTAAATACTCTGCCATGTTGCCTTTTAACAATAACTAAAACTTATTAATATGCATTCAGAAGATTATGTGTGTGTGTATGAGTGGGGACAGCAAGTATAACTTTTTGACACCACCGTATTCTGATTATGATTGAGGAGAGCATGGAGAAAAAGCAATCTTTATTGGTTAAAAAGAATTGCTAAAGGATGAGCAATTTCTCTGTAGAAAATCCAATTTATTTGACAAAAAAAGTAATAATATATTCTGTAAAGACTCTGAAAGGCAGGAGAATGAAAACCCTAAAGATTTTCCCCAGATTTGGCACACTCTATAGAGAGTCCCTTACTGGGTTTTACTGCCATATGGTGTAGCGGTGGGAGCGGTTAGTGGAAACTGACCCTCTCTTTGATGACTGCAGGGAAGGGTATCCTGACCACCCACTGGATATGAGGTCTCTCTCGCTTCAGCACTCGCCCTGCCCAGCACCGATTCAGACCTCCTCCTGCTGTTGATGCCCTGGGCAGATGGAATGTCCACTTTCCTTGAGGCCACAGAGCAAGAAACTGAGGAGACAAACATGGGCTCCACCAGACTAAGGAAACATGACAGCTGAATGTGACGTGTGACCTCTGATTAGATCCTGGACCAGAAAAAGGCAATTAGTGGGATAACTGATGAAATTTGAATGAGGTCTGTAGTGTAGATAGTAAGTCTTGCAGCAACATTACTTTTCTGATTTGATCTTTGTACTGTGGTTAGGTAAGATATTAACATTTGGGGAATCTGGATGATGGGTATATGGAAATTCTTTGTACTATGTTTGCAAACTTTTGGAAGTCAAATTATTTTAAATGGAAAAGTTTAAAAAGTAAAATAACGGACTCCTACGAGGGGTGGGTAGACTTGTTCTTCTCCCGAGTATGTGGTAGACACTGGCTGTGAACAGGTAACAGGTCCACTGCAGCTGGGCCATGAACCCCACCTGGAGAACCCCATGTGCTGTTGTCCTGATTTTCCCAAAGGGCTTTGGTTTACATCCACACTGTCCATGGAACTGGTTTTGCTCTCATTTAATCTACATGTTGATGAAGGCTGTTAGGAGGACCCACCCTTGGATGGCGTGATAGGGCCGGAGGAATTCAGGCACAGGGAGGACTTTGCTGCTGGACATGAAAGCTCAGGTGGTCTGGGTCAAAATCAAAGTTTATCTGGCTTGGTTGGCTCATGGAGTGAAGATTCCATCATTAAAAAACCCAGTTACCACAGCCAGATTACGAATTCACAAAGAATTCAAATACAAGGAAATACACTTAACACTAAACAAATAAACTAGTCACATTCCAAGCTTTAACGATTCAGAAGGCCTTTGAGATTTTGCAGGATCAACATATTAATAATAGGCATCAGTGGGTATCAACGATACACAGAAGTCTTGACTCTTATCCTTCTCTCGAAGGAACAGAGTGTCTGAATTCCTTCTGACCATCTTTCTGTTCTCTTTCATTTGGAAACATCTCATGAAGTAAACATTCCATTTCGGGACTTTCAGTTTATGTATGTTAAGGGCCATAATGATAATCACAAAGGGGATATTAATGCTCCAAAACAGTAGTGGCCTCAAACCTTATCTTGATTTACTGCTTTTTATAATTAAGTACTTGCATACACTAATTTTCTGTACATTATTAGGACCATAGATTGGAGATCAAAAGAGCAGTAAATGCCCCAAGCAGAAGAGGAGGAAAAGATTAAACGTAAGACTTCTCCCCATGCTGGGAGAAGCCCCTGGTTAAACGTCACGTGGGAGGAAGACAAGAAGGGCTGAGTCAGGTATAATGCCCTCCTGACACAGAGGGATGAGGTCTCTGGGAAACACAATCCAATCAGTGTTCTGGGGTCTGGTTCCATCAGGTTTGTATCTCCTCCTGGACAAGAGTGAGGAGAATATGGGGAGAGGGATAGAGGGAGCTCCTTCTGTTTTATAATCTTACAACTTCCAGTATGTATTTTTGCTTTTACTCCCCAGCTGAGTGCCTGTTCTGTATTTCCATTATTTGCAATATGGCTGCTCCTGATAATTTTTCAAGTTGGGCCACAGCTCATGGGTTTAGTGGGATCGGCTGCCCTAATGCTAGATGAGATGGGTGTCTTTGGTCCTATTGCCTATGGTTCAGGGGTGCAGGTCACCTGCACTCTAATTACTTTAGAAAATGTTCGAGTCCACCTTCATCTCTTCCTGGGAAAAGTACTCCCAGCTTCTTGCTTTGAAGGCTTTTCTTAGGAGAATCCCCTCTGGACAGTGGATTTCCTCCTTATTATTCATTATAGTCCTTTCAAACTGAATTAAATCATCCTGCCTTTGGATTTTTGTTTGTTCAGGGAACTTTATTTTACCAAACTATTCTCTGGCCTTTACGGGGTATTTTTTTCCCTCTAGAGTGAAACTGGGGCACCCTTGGAGCTTACATGTAATACAACCTCTCTCCCAGGCCTCACCAGTCTGGGTAAAAATTGTCACATTCATGTCAATAACTCTGAGTTCCTGTTCCTGCTCCCCCACATGCTCACAGGCGGCCTCCAGCCTTGTACAAAGCTTCTCCAAATATTTCTGTGACTTAACAAAGAGAAAGCCCCCATGGGCCACAAACTAGCCAGCTGTCTGTAGTCACCAAATGGCACTTGCCCTGGTCTTCCCTCTGCTGCCCCTCAGTCTCTGCTGCCGTTGGCAATGCCAGCTTCTGCACCCAGAGAGGTTCTGCTCCCCAGCTGCCCTACAGGGGGTTTGTGTGCCCAAGCTGAGCGAGAAGAGAAGTTTCCCCTGCGCCATGCTGCATTTTCACCTGGGCCTCAAAGTGTCCCTGCTTTTGCTAAATCTCACACAGTTCCTCCTGACACCAGCTTCTTCTTCCTTCTAGAATCCCCAACTCCTTTTTCCCTCTGGAGTCCCAAGAGCCCTGGTACGGAATGGGCCCCATGTGACAACCGTCCTTGTTCTCACCTCTTTCTCTTGGTACCCCCTGCAACCAACAGCAGAACCCTCCTGCACCTTCCCCAGCCTCAGACGGGGAATCTCCACTCACTCAGTAACATCCAGGATCCCCTGCCTCACCAGTGCCGCTGAGGGCAAACCTTGGGATTCCCACTTGGACAATCTAGAAAACTCTGCTTTATATCAGTGAGAGATTCCCTTAAATGTAGAGCGATTCTTGAGCTGAATTTTAAGAAGCAGTGAAATAACATTTTAATTGACTTGGAAACTAAAGATCTAATAAAATGAAGGTTTTCTTTATTTTTGGAACTCACTAAAAGTTCTTTCAGTTAATTGTATTCTTTTTATGATCCTTTTATTGTTTTGCTTTGTGGTAAGATATCATAAGTAACATAAAACATATCAAGTAACATAAAACTTGCCATTTCAACCATTTAGAAGTATGTAGTTCAGTGACATTAAGTACATTCACATTGTTGTGCAACCATCACCACCATCCATCTCCAGAACTTTCTTTTATTTTTCCAAACTGAAACTATATACCCATTACAAAATAAGTCCCCCTCCCCACTCCCCCAGTACCTGGCAACCACCACTGTGCTGTCTTTATAAATTTGACTACCCTGGGTGCTTCATGTAAGTGGAATCATACAATATTTATTCTTTTGGGACTGGCCTATTTCACCTAGCATAACGTCTTCAAGATTCATCCATGTTGTAGCGTGTCAATATTTCCTTCTTTTTAAAGGCTGTATGACATTCTATTGTACATATACACCAGGTTTTGTTTATCCATTCATCTATCCGTGCACATTTGGGTTGCTTCCACCTTTTGGCTGTCGTGAATCACATTTGTAATGTTAAATTTTCTAGCAGCCACATTTAAAAAGTCCCCAAAAGATCAGATGAAATAAAAAAAATTTTATTATGCTAACATATTCAAAACTTTATCATTTCAACATATAATCAGTATAAAGCATTTGCTAATAAGATATGCTAAATTCTTTTTTTATATGATGTCTTGGACATGTGGGCCATTCCTGAGCACTGATTTCTTGGTGCTCCTTTTGAGTGAAGTTGTTTCCTTAGGGAAAATGCCTTAAAATTAGTGGATTCTTACTAGATACCTCACTATAACATAAATGCTCCCATCAATTGATTTCTAGAATTGTAGATGAGAACCATGTGGGTTTGGAGGGAGGTTCCTGTCCTTCCCGTCAGGGCAAAGTTCTGAGGATTTCAGGTCAGAATTTTGAAGAGGCTCCGGTTTCTCTGTCAGTCCCTGTTCTATCTGGGAGGATGATTCAGAGCACAGGTCCTGGAGCGGCCCTGAGGAAAGTCAAGCTCATCTCTGTGCAGATGTCTTTCCACTACTATCAGCCAACTCAAGATCCGGCCCCTCTTTTCTCTGCCCAACTAGGCAGCACCCCCAGAGTTTGCCACCTCTGGGCCTTTCTTCTACTATTTTCCTTGTCCAGCATGTCTTCCTGTCTTTCCAGAGCCTCCCTCATATGAACTTGTGGATTTTTAAAAAATGTTTATTTATTTATTTGGCTGCGCCAGGTCTTAGTTGCAGCACGTGGGATCTTTGTTGTCACATGCATGCGGGTTCTTTAGTTGTGGCATGCGGGATCTTTTATTTATTTATTTTTTTAGTTGCGGCATGTGGGATCTAGTTCCCTGACCAGGGATCGAACCTGGGCCCCCTGCACTGGAGCATGGAGTCTCAGCCACTGGACCACCAGGGAAGTCTCGTGCTTGTGGAATTTGGCTTGTCAGACTTTTTCTTTTGCCTCAGTCCTTTGGCTACAGCCCTAAAAAGTTAAGGCAGAAAGATGAGGAAAAGAGATTTTGTTTGATTCTGTGTTGAAAAATACAACTTTTATATCCTGTAGCAAATCATGTTCTTCTGACCACCTTCCCCTCCCAGTCCACTCTCTTTAGCCGTGGATCTAGGACATTTCTAACATGCAATCCCGAATCTCTATCTGATAGGTGGTCGGTATACAAACAGAACATAGTCCTTGGACATTGAGGCCCTTTTAAAGCATCTTCACATGCAAGGAAAAATAATTCCTGCATTGAAACCTATCTGCTAACTCATTCAGTTCTCTGAAGGCATTTTTATCAACCACATTTTGTAGGGAAGGACCCCAGCTTTGAGATGAAGTCATTAGCTCATGGTTATGCAGTACACACATGCCAGAACCAGGGCTGGTGAGAGTCAGTGTAGTCACAGTTCTGCAGTCCGGCCAAGGCTTGGTGAGTGGAGCACAGGCCCTCACTTGCTCTTCCCTCCGGGCACAAGCCTACACGACCCTCTGCTCTCCTCCTGGCCTTCTGTCTAGATCCTGTGCTCTTTCTCATTACAGCAGTGTCTTTCCACTACATGGGTAAATTACAAGAGAGAGGGACATGGGGAGAAGTGGTTGTTCTTTTTGTTTAAGGCCAGCCTTCTACGTAGGCAATAGAGGTGTTGGTTCTCTCATGTGATCTGAAGGACACAGGAAATCTTCCAGACCTGCTTGCAATTCTACCATGAAGTCTAGGGTTTGATTAAGGGTCCACTTTTGACTTTGGGCTCTGCTCCTTTCAGGTGTGCAGGTATTAAGTAGGTCTCTTCATCCTTGCAGTGATTTACCCTCTGTGTCTATGAATTTGCCTATTCTATTTATTTCAGATAAATGGAATTATAGGATATGTGGTCCACTGTGTCTGGCTTCTTTCACTTTGCATGATGTTTTCAGGGTTCATTCAGGTTGAGGCACTGATCACTGGTTTTTAAACTTCTTTTTGAGAAGCAAAATGCTCTGAACAGAAATTGTGGGTGGAACCTCAGTATGTAACACAGGTAGAAGCAGAAGTACTCTGATGGAAGCAAGGCGAATTTTCTGCCTTCTTGGGAGCACTCAGCCTAGTGTCAGTCCTTAGTACCTCTGCAGAACCCAGGACATCACAGAAGGCAGTCTCAAAGGCTTGGCACTAGATCCACTCTCAAATGCTTTTAGGTGCAAAGACCTTTCTCTAAGGGTTTACTTCAAGAATGCAAATCACCCTACCAGTCATTTTCACCTGAATTAGTTCATAACACCCCTCTCTGAAACAATAGAGAGGGGAGAAAATTGAGCAAATGGGAGTTTGATGGGAGAAAAGAACAAATGTTTTGGAGCTCTGACACTACCTTGGAGAAGCAGTGGGAAGAAGAGGGGCTCTGGATATCCTGGGGAGGAGTCAGGGAGCACCTGGGAAGTAAAGCCCACATAGGAAAGAAGGGACTAAAGACAGCATAGGAGGCTGCTTTGTAATATTGCTGTGGCTGTGCTCCCGCCCCCCGCCCCCCCATCTTCCCTCACTGATCGCTTTTTCTGAGAAATGTCCTTTTCTGTGAGGCCAAAAGAGGATTGTATCGTCTGCAGCTGATCGGAGCTCTTCTTTCCCTGGAACATGATTGCCTTTCTGGGCAATGAAAAAAGTCCATGTAACTCTCTGTCCAAAGGCAATTATCTGAGATGTGAAATAGTGAAGACTGCCAACGGAAACTGCAGGTCATTTGAATGTGGCCTGGTATGTGGGATGCCTCAGACAGCTTTTCTGGCTCTTCCCTCCGTCCTCATGGGAAACTTCAGGCAGCTGCAGCAGCCTGCTCAGCTGTCGTGCACCCCAGCGCTCGCCCTGAAGGGAGGGAGTTTCTTCTGAGTTGGTGCAGCCATCTTGACCATGCAGTGAAGCCTTCATGGTCTTAGGACCTTCATTCCCAACCTGGTGCCTCTAGAAGGTGAGGCTCTAGAAGGTGAGAGGAGTCCTGGCAATCCAGAGACCCAAGGCTGACCAAGGAGACCCAGGTTTTAACCTAGGCTCTGTTGTCTTTTTTTTAAGGCAAGTTATAATATGCAAGTCATGTTGTATTCATGGGCCTTAGTTTTTTCATTTGTAAAATGACTGATAGATTTCCACCTTGTTCCAAAAAGTCCTTAAGGCAACACTTCCATAAAATTAAAAAGTTAGACTAGGGAGTTCCCTGGTGGCACAGTGGTTAAGAATCCACCTGCCAATGCAGGGGACACAGGTTCGAGCCCTGGTCTGGGAAGAACCCACATGCCAAGAGCAACTAAGCCCACGTGCCACAGCTACTGAGCCTGAGCTCTAGAGCTCACAAGCCACAACTACTGAGCCCGTGTGCCACAACTACTGAAGACTGCGCGCCTAGAGACCGTGCTCCGCAACAAGAGAAGCCACCGTAATGAGAAGCCTGCGCACTGCAACAAAGAGTAGCCCCTGCTTGCTGCAACTAGAGAAAGCTGGCATGCAGCAACAAAGAACCAACGCAGCCATAAATAAATAAATAAATAAATTTATATAAAAAAATTAAAAAGTTAGACTAGATGATTTCTAAGTTCTTTCTTTGTTCTACAGTTTCTAAAGACTCTTCTGCAAGGTGGTTGCTGGTTTACAATTTAGAGGCTTTTAAATATTTCAACAGTGTTTCCAGCTTACTTGAATAGCTATCTTGTCACTAGTCATCTTTTCACCTTATTTATGCAATGGGTCAAGCTTCCTACTGATGAATTTAAATCCTCTTTAAAAAGCTTACCAGGGCTTCCCTGGTGGCGCAGTGGTTGGGAGTCTAACTGCCGATGCAGGGGACGCCGGTTCGTGCCCCAGTGCGGGAAGATCCCACATGCTGCGGAGCGGCTGGGCCCGTGAGCCATGGCCGCTGAGCCTGCGCGTCCGGAGCCTGTGCTCCGCAACGGGAGAGGCCGCAACAGTGAGAGGCCCGCGTACCGCAAAAAACCCCACAAAAAAACAACAAAAAAAAGCTTACCAGATGGAGAGGCTGTTCTACATGAAATAATTAAGGGATGTGAGAACCAAATACAATGTGTGCTCCTTAATGGGATCTTGGATCAAGAAAAAACAAAGCCAACAACCTACAATGGACATTTTGGGGAAAAATTGAGGTTTGAGACCCAGAGCTCCCCCAGCCTTCCCCAGAGTGCCTTCTTTGCCCTCCTCCCTCCCTTCCAGCCCTCACTCATCCTCCACTGACAGTCCTTCCCCAGATACTCTGGCCCACTCAGCTCTCTCTCTCCCTTGGCTGCTGTACCTCCACTGAGAGTTCCACTGAGCTCTCCCTTCACACTTCCCCTCAACCAGAAGCATGCCTGAGAACTGATGGGTACTGCTTGATCTGAACACGTGTGTGCCACTGGAAGCTGTTAGAGGCCAGGGGTCCTGGCTTCTGTGCTGTCCCTGGCCAACACATTCAATAAATTGTTGTGCTATTGAACTTGGAAAAGGTATTCAAATTCAAACTTTACTGTGATGATGATGATGATGATTGTTAAAGGCAAAGTTTCATATTCTGGGCCTCTTGCTCATTATTCAGAGGTGAAGGAGACATGGGCAAGATCAGCCTGGATCCTGACAAAACCCAGCCTCCCCCAAGCTCAGAGCCCCGTGTTTATTTTACAACAATTAGAGGCATACGGGCTCCTTCCGAGACAGGTTAATCTATCAGGCCAACTTGTGCAGAGCCTCTGCTCAGATGTGCCTGGTGCGAGGTCCTTGAGCACAGCTTAAAAAATTACCTTGGTAACAGGATGTGGGGAGGCACTTTCCCTGTTTCTCTAGGAACGGTTAGCAGGCCCCCAAACTGGGGCGGAGAGATGTGACCACTCCCATTTGGAAGGAACCTTAAGAACTGGTTTTATTTTATTTTTAAAAATTTATTTATTTATTTTTATTTTTGGCTGCTTTGGGTCTTCGTTGCGGCACATGGGTTTTCTCTAGTTGTGGTGAGCAGGGGCTACTCTTCATTGTTGTGCACGGGCTTCTCATTGCGGGGACTTCTCTTGCTGTGGAGCATGGGCTCTAGGGGCGTGGGCTTCAGTAGTTGTGGCACGCGGTCTGTAGAGCGCAGGCTCAGTAGTTGTGGCACACGGGCTTAGTTGCTCCGCGGCATGTGGGATCTTCCCGGGCCAGGGCTAGAACCCATATTCCCTACATTGGCAGGTGGATTCTTAACCACTGCGCCACCAGGGAAGTCCCAAGAACTGGTCTTAAACTGCCCTTCAGGGCCAACCTATCACCCTAAAGTAGCCTCTCTTCTCCCCACCGTCAATCAGAGCTAGAGAAGGAAGAGGGTTCTTTGGAACCATAACCGTGCTCACCAGCTTAGTGGGATGCTGTGTTTGCACCCCCTTCCCGTGCTCCCCTGGGCCCTGAAACAAAATGTGAGGGGCTGCAAAAAAATCCCATCGAAAGATGAGCTCTGCCTGCAAGAGGAGACAGGCATCCTGCTACCGGGTGGATGCCTGCTTAGGTAACAGGTTTGTCCATTAGGGATCATTTGTCAATGTCTGGAGACATTTTTGTTTGTCAGAAGTGGGAAGATGCTACAGTTATCTAGTGGGTAGAAGCCAGGGGCACTGCTAAACATCCTACCATGCACAGAAACAGTACCCACAACCTGATCCAGAACATCAGTAGTGCCACTGTTGAGAAACCCTGGTATTAAAACAGCTACTGATCAAAAGAGAAGAGATGTCATTATTCCTGGGGACACCCCAACAATTGCATTATATCCTCATGTCCTCTATCATGAACTAGCACACCTACTGCCATTCTATACTACGTGTTTGTGTACCTTTATGCAAAATGTTTGGGCTGCACCCCACATCCCTAGGGACCTACATGCTCTTATTTTTGCCCCAGGTGTTATAGCCTATTAACTGGGTGATCCCACACAGGCACTTCTGAAAGGGAAGCTGCACTATTAAAAATTTTTTTTCCAATTGCTACACGAGAATCATCTGGGGAGCTTTCAAAGCTCCCAGTATAGCAGCTGCATCCCATGTCAATTAAATCAGAATCTCTGTGGGTGGAACCCAGGCGGCTGCATTTTTTTAAAACTCCCACAGTGATTCCAACGTGCAGCCAAGTTTGAGAACCACTGCTCTACCTAAGCCTTAGCTTATGGTGTGTGTGATCAGGTGAGCCCTTCGTCCTATTACTATTGGAGAACAGGGCCTGGTGGATCAGCTCTGGCACCGGCCAAGGTGCCAGCGTGCTGATATTTGGAAGGTTGCTTTGGGTCGCCCATTTCACATATTAGCTGTTCAATAATGGCTGGATTTATTACTTAACTCCAGTAAATACATATATATTACTAATTACTCATGCATTTCTATATAGGTAGATATATTTTATATATCCCTGTTTAAATATCACTCCCTCCTCACTTAGGATTGGGAAGTTGTCGCTTGTCCTCAGAGTCTATAGGTTAGCCTTTGGAAACTGGCTTTTGAGTCATCTGGTAAATCCCATGGAAGGTCATGATTTTGAGCATCACACTGGCTTTTGCTATATCAGCTGACCTCTTCCCCTGGTCTTGTGGGGGTTCCCTGGGCTCCCAAGCCTGTGATGTCACTGCCTTAATCGCTATTACCACTACCTGACTCTTTCTTTCATCTCTGCTTCTTCCTCTTTGCATTGTCCTTTTACAACAGACTCAGACTCTTTAAGGCCCAAATCAATAATTGGCTGCTGTGAATGCTGGGGCATTGGGAGGTTTTTTACAAAACTGATTTTCAAATTAAGTCATGTTATGAAAATAATACGTACGTTAAAAAGCATAATAAAAGGAATACCTATAAGCTTGCCTACCCCCAACCCAAGAACTAGATTACTGCCCATACCTGGTGCACACCACTTCTGTTCATCCCTATGCTTTGCCACCAGAGTCAGCAATAACCTGAGTTTTGTTTATAATTGTCTTCCCTTTTGGAAAAAAAAAGATTCCTCAAGGATGTATGAATTCCTGAACAATACATTATTCAGTTTTGCTTGTGTTTGGTCTGTTTAAAGTAGAAGCATACTGGATATAATCTTTTAGGACTTGCTTTTTTTCTTTTTCTTTTTTTTGCTGAGGTTCATCCTTATGGCACATAAGAGGAGTTCACTCATTTTCAGTGCTGGATAATATTTCATTGTGTAACTGTATACAATTTGTTTATCCATTTGACTGTTGATGGACATCTGTGGGGTTTGACTTTTTTGGCATAGTGAACAGTGCTCCTAACATTCTTTTACACACCTGCTATGTATACATGAGCAAGAGTTTCTCTAGATCTGGGCTTCTCAAACTTTAATAGTTTGAGATCTCACCTGGGGATCTTGTTAAAATGCAAATTCTGGTTTAGTCTAAGTGGGGAGGGCTCACAGTGATGCCAGTGCTGTGAGTCCACTGACTACACTTTTAGTGGCAAGACCCTGGGATGGAATTGGCCGAATTTACTGGAGGATGCCACACAGACTACTAAAGTGGTGGTACCATTTACATTCCCACCAGCCACCAGCCATGCATTTAGATACATATCTTCTTCAGAACTTGCTATTTTTGGTCTTGAGGTCTGAATTTGCATTTTCTTGACTACTGATTAGGTTGAGAAATCCTTTATATGTTTATTGGCCATCCATATGTATCTCTTCTTCTGTGAAATGCCTATTCATTTCTTCTATCCATTATTCCTTTAGGTTGTTTGCCTTCTTATTAATTTGTAGGAGTTCTAACCCTTCTTATTCAAATCCTTCATTGGCTGTATGTGTTGCAAATACTAACTCTCAATTTGTTTCTTCTTTTACCTTCCTTTATTGTATTCTTTGATGAATGGAAATTCTTAATTTTAATATGGTTGAATTTATCTTTCATATGTAGCTTGTATCTTAAAAAAGCCTTTAATTCAAAGAGTTTAGTAGGTAGTATTATACCAGTGTTAGTTCTGGTAACGTATTATGATCAAGTAAGATATTAACTTTAAAGGAAGCTGAGTGAAGAATATAATGGGACTCTTTGTAACATTTTTGAAACTCTTCTGTAAGTCTAAATTATTTCAAAATAACTTTTTTCTCAAGTCCATTACTGTTGGAAGGTTATAAAGATGCTCTCCTATATCTGATTCCACAAGTTTTGCCTTTCACATTTAGGTCCTTAGTTCTTCTGGAATTGACTTTGTGTTTGGCATGAGGTATTTAATTTAATTCCATGTAGCCCCACAAGGGTCATCAATTGTCTCACCATCCTTTTTGAATACTGTCTTCTTTCCCTAGTGCTCTGCAATACCATCTTGGTCATAGACCAAGTACACATAGAAGAGTGGGTCTGTACGGACGTTCAAGCTATAAAGAAAGCAGAGAATGACTTCTGGGAAGTATGCTCCTAGGAAGACTGTACCATACTCTCTCCAAACTCACATGCCCTTTTCTCCAGGATAGTTCCTCTCTGTGCAGCAGGATCAAGGGGAATGTTCACCCTTGGTTTGCAGCTCATTCAGGGTTCTCAGTCACATCCTGCTTAATTTCATGTTTTTGACATTTAGGCTTTGTCAGACCTGTCTTATTCACATTATGTCTCTTAAATCACACACTATTCAAGGTAGGAAGGAACCTGCAGTGAAGTTTTCCAGCCTTTTCAGTTTATAGTTGAGAAAACTGAAGTGGCCTAAGCACTGTATCCAAGATCAGACACGTGGCTCATGGAAGAGCTGAGATGAGACTCAATCTCTCAGCTCCTCACTGTCACTCAGATTTCACCCCGCCTCCTGTTTCTCATTCCAGTTCACAGCAACACTGTCCACCCAACCATTCAAGCTAGAACTTTGAGGTACTCCTGGCTTGTCCCTCCTTGCCTCCCTGCTCTGTCATGACATTCTGGTGATCGTGCCTCTGAAGTTTTTTTCAAATTTATTTTCTCACATTCATTCCCACATCCATAGCCCTGCTCCATACCTTTGTCAATGCTCCACTGGATTTCAAGAGCCCCCTTGTTTCTTGTCATTCCCCTCTATAATCCTTTCACTTGCTAGACTGCTCTTAAAATTCTAAATTCGAAAGCACGTGGTTGTTTAAGCACCCTGCTGCTTTGCTTACAGTCCTGCGTCTCCTTGCCAAGGGATGAAATTATGACTTTTATCATTTGCTCCCAATTTACCTCCTCAGGTTCATTTCTTATCACCTTTCTCCTCCCCTCCAGGTGCCAGAGCTGTATCCACACTGAACTATTATGTGCTCCTGAGAAATGCCATATGTGTCTGGGCCTCATACTCAGCCCACGTTCCCTCTGCCTGCAGCACCTTTACACTTTTCTCTACATATTGCAATTGCATTCACCCCTCAAGACTTGGAAAAGTACTGTCTCCACTGTGAAGCCCTCCTGCGTGCCTTGCTTGCAGCTTATCAGTCTCAGCATTTTACATGATCTTATGAACCCTCTGTTATGACAATGGGCTTGTTCATGTTCTGCATTCATTCCCAGTCCTTGAGCCCCTTGAGGTCTGTAACCATATTTTAATCATCTCTGTACCTCAAGGATCTGGCCCATGGTAGAGGCACAATATATTATTATTGATCCAATCAAAACCTAGTTACTTAAGGACAATGCTTAGGAAATGTTTACATTCTTATTCTGCCAACACATCCTTATACTGGCATCACTTATGTGTTAGTCAGGACTCTTCCAGTAGCAAGTACAGAAATTCTATTTGCACAAACTTAAGTAAAATATTAATCAAGTATTGGTTCACATAATCTGCTGTGGACAGTGCAAGGCAAGAGTTGGTTTTCCAGGCAGCTGGAAACAGGTATTCAAGTGTGTTCAGAGCTCTACTCCAGACTCTGGTCTTTGGGTTTCTCTGCACAAGGGCTTTATTCTCGCCCATGGGTTTTCTGTCAGGGAAGCTCTGGACCAGAATTAACAGCAACGTGATAGAGAAAATAGCTTCTCTCTTAAGTCCAGTATGAAGCATTCTGAATTCTAGTTGGCTGAGCTTGGGTCAAATACCTGCCCTAACATTCTGGGGAAGTCAAGTCAGCTAAGGGAATGAACAAACATGGCTAAAATTGGGGAGAGGAGAAGATCTCACCAAAGATGGAAGGAATAACACTGACAGGTTATGGCTGGACAATCCCCTCCCCTTAAATTTGTGTCCATGTAGAGGACAGAAGACAGAAAATGACTTTGTTTTGTTCAGTTTTAGTGTTTGGACAAGAAAAGAGCCTAGTATTTGCACACTCAGCTGAAATACTTGGCGAAATGAGTATGTCTCGTCCTAATGAAGTTATTCCATCTTTTGGGCAATGTCTTCATGTTTGACAAGTACCAGGGACTTTAATTGAAAATTACTTTGGGAATCTTGCCAGACATTGCAAATTGAAAATATGAAAACCCTTCTCCTGGGTCAGGAGTGTAACAAGCCCCATGTCAAATGTCATTACCCCACGTGCATTCTAGGACTGTGCAGGTGGGAAACTAAGTGTTGATTGCATATTTTAGCCCAAGAATAATTTCCTGAATGGCAATTTGTTCCTTTATTTGATGAAACCGAGGTTTTCAACAGCAGTAAAATGCAATCTTTCCAGAGTGTATTTCCGTGGGTTATGAAGATTGATTATGCTGCTTAGTGAGAGATTCATTATTTGGTTATTTAGACCATGATTTATTAAAAAAAAAAAGTAAAAAGGTAATGATTTCCAGTTAGGAAGGTTTGCCCTGTGAGCAGTGGTATTTAGCTGAGCATTGCTTCTAATTGATGGTGCTGGGACTGGGGAGGGGGAGCCAGGAGACAGGCCTGTTTTAAGCCAAGCCATTGGCACTTTCTTGGACCTCAAAGGGCCCCCCTAATTTCTCTGGATCTCAGGACTGCACGACCCCCACTGCCCTAAGCCTGAGGGGACTGGAATTTTGATTGTGCCCTAGAATAAGGGGGTGTGGGCAGGGCAAAAGCATGGCTGGAGGCAACCGAGCCTAGGAAACACTCAGACAAAGTCAAAAAGGGAAAAGAGCTGTGAGGAAGTGAAGTGGGCAAAGGATCAAGGCAGTAAAGCGTGAAGAAGTGTGAAGGAGAGACAGAGAATGGAGAATCATATAAAAGAGTTCAGACCCAGGTGGAAACCTATGAGAAGTGGCGTGAAAACAGATCAAAGGGAGAATGGAGTCCTCTCACGGCTTGTAGGGGTGCTCAGCTCCGCAACTTGTCCAGCTCTGTCCAGGCAGACTCCCTCACAGAACTTTCCAGCTGCTGCAACCCTAAACACTCTCTTTTCAGGAAAACAAACCAAACCAACAAACAAATCTGTTTCCAGTTGTGATGATCAAAAAAAAAAAAAAAAAAAAAAAAGTGGGGGAGAGGGGGACTCTGAGAGGAATACTGTTCAGATCCAGGAGGAGCCTCGGAGAAAAGAGGAAGGCCAAGATTGTCTACTCTCCTGTACCCGGAATCGTGTCCTTCCCTATGGCTGTCACACTTCAGACCCCTGCCTTCCAGAAGCCTCCTCTTGAGAAGCAGCCCACAGTGGTGAGAATGAAGTGGTAGAGAGGAATCCTTTGTTTCTGAATGAGAACCAGCTCTAGATCCTAGAAAAAGTTCCCCCCAAAATCTCAGAGCAAGAGGCAAGATGGTGACAACCCTAAATACTCATTGTTGAACTCTCAGTGGCTGGGACATGACAGTCAACATCTCCTTCAAACCTTGTGAAAACCCCTCAGGGCAGGTTTTATTGCTGCTACTTTTTTTGTTTTAAAGGCAGGTATTATCAGCTCTCTTCTGCAGAGGGGAAACTGAGGCTCCAGAGAACTGGCTATCTTGTCCAAGGCCTCTACTCTGGGAGGGGATAAGCCAGGTTGACTCTAAAGCCCCAAGTCTTTTATTCACACCTGTCCGTCTTCCATCTGGTCCATGGGCCAACTGGAGCCAATGACCAACCAATTGGTACACATGTGAACGCAGCCCCTAGGCTTGTGTCAGACTTGATAATCACTTAAACTAAGGCCACTCACGTCCATCAATTCAGCGCACTTTATGGCCCCATGAGAGGCAGACCAGGCATCCCAGGGCAGATGAGGAGGAGGTGCTTTAGGCAGAAGGAGCATGGGAAAACCTTCTAATTGGGGTTTCTTGAATTTGGTAACCCAGCATCACTGGCCACCCTATCTCATGAAAGTTAGCCTTCCGTTTTGAGCTCAACTCTTGAGCCTCTGACCCTGCCCCAGGTCAAAGAACAGGGGTACCATTTGAGGAGCCTTTCCAGGCTGCAGGGGAGCAAATAACACCATCACTGGGATCAAGGAGGGGTGAAAATGGCACATTCAGTGGAGCCCTGCCAAGGACAACTCATTTGAACCTCAAAGGAATCCACTGGGAAAAGCACAGTCACTGGGGGAACAGAACATCCTTTGTTGTTCCTTTGAGATGGTCCCAACCCAGTTTCCACAAAGTCATGCTTTGAATTCCTTCAGCATTCTTACATTTCCTTATAATTTTGTTTCCAGGGAAATCCTAAGCTCTCAACATCCAGGGATCTCATTTCCAAAGATACAACTGCAAAGTCCATTCAAGTGGTTCTTTAAAAAAATAATAATTCATTTTTTTAAAGTACTGCACTGTATTGACAAATTTCACAATTAGCTGTTTTGCCATATGTTTCTCTTAAGAATTGCATTAATGAATTTCTTTTCAAGTCCATATGGGACAGGCAGATTGTTTTTTGGTGTTTTCCACATGTCATAGTTAAAGAAAATTTGATGAGGCTTCCTTTGGATCCAAGAAAAGCGGAGTGGGTTTTTATACTGCATTTCCAACTGACAAAGGCAACACTTGGCACTGAATACCAAGAGGAGGCCGGGCAGTAGCAACAAGACTTTGCTGTGCATTCAGTCTAGTTGGGTTTCACTGAGCTGTAAGTGAGAAACTCATATTTCAAAACATAATCAGAAAGAAGGGCCAGAGTAAGACAGAATGCACAGTATCCAAAGATGCGAGGTTCTTTTTTTAATGACCTATGTTAGCTGAGTGATTATCAACTTCTGAAGGTCAGGACTGTGCCTTTTTTGGTCCTTGTGTTCCCAAGACCTAGGACCAGGGTCTTCTTGTGTGGCTGTACAAACTACGCCCTACACAAAGCTTCTTGGCCGAGGGGTGAGAGTGCTACAGTGTAGCTGCTATTGACTTCCCGAACTAAGAATCCTGGGCTTTCCTTCTCCATCCTAATTCATCCATTCTGGCTTGGTGGAAGCTCTGCCTAGCACAGCACTGTCCGACACTTCAATTATAAAACAAAAAGCCACACTGGCTGATCTTATGTAAGCCATAAAAACTCTGTCTCAGTTTCCTCATCTATGAAGTGCTACAAATGCCTAGTTTGAAGGACAATTGTGAGGCTGAGATAAAAACAGAAAACACTTTGTGAAGTCCTACATGACTATATTATTCTTTTGGTGGTACAGAGCCTGCCAGGCTTCTATCATATCAATACCCCCCCCCCAACTCACTCATCCATACCTTCTTAGAATTTACAGCTCCACATTTACACGGCAAAATTTTTGGTTCTCAGTGAAAAAAGAACCATTCCCAATGCACCTTTCAGTCTCATTAACCAAACCCATAGAACATTGGTTATTATTTTCTCTCCTAAGTGGAAATCTTACGAGTAGGCTCTCTGAAATAATTGCTCTTTTGCAATATTAGAAATATTTCAATAGTGACAGCTTGGAAATGCTTTAACTTTTAAATACTTAAACCAAATAATAAATAAACCCTTGTGATGAATGTTTCCAGAAGGGACGATTAACATTATCCTTACAGCTGTTCATGATATAATATCAAAATGAAAAACATGCACGAGAAAAACAGCAAGCCCATGCTGACTTCACGTCGCTTTTTTTTGCAAACAGCTCTAATGTGAAGACATCCTCGGTAAGACTTAACCAACAATATTTCATCTGATCATCATTTAGCCAAACCACAACGATACTCCCGAGGCCTCTTCAGTTTCACTGACAGCATCTGTCATTTCAGTTACTACAAATGTGAGCTCTTGCAATGATGCTAGCAGGGTGCTCTGTGGCCTAAAAGGAAAATAAACGTCTCTTTTTCAAATTTTTAACATTTTATTTTTGAGGCAGGACTCAATAGTAGCTCAAGAAGAGAGGTTTGTTATCGTTGTTATTTTGTTTGTTGGGGGGAGCTTTAAGAAAAAACAAAAACATGGATCTGGGCAAATGCATATGTTCCTGATTCAACTCTGTACCTGAGCTTCTAAAGAGCAAGAATTCCTGTTTCCATCAAAGGTACATTTAAAGAACAGAAAAGTCAAACTATGACTTAGAAAATCTATAATCTTACTAGTCAATAATTTATTGGCAGAATTCCACAGTAACTTATAATTTTACGAGAGTAATAATAATTATTGTATGTGCCAGACGCTGTGCCAGGTGGCCTTAACTACCTTATCTGACTTAGTCTTTGTGGCAACCTTTGTAACAAAAAAGGTATGATAGCTTTCATTTTGAAATGGAGGAAACTGAAGGTCAGTTTGGTTGCTAGAATGCTGGGCTCCAGCCCAGGTTGCCCTCCCTGGAAATTCATTTGCCACCTCTGAGCTGTTGAAGGGAGGGGTGAAGAGGTGGTCACTCAGAGCTGTCAAGAGCATCTTAGGTTGTGAGGAAGAATTCCACTTCTTGGTTGCTTTCGCCCCTTGCCCTTTGCTCTCTTCTGAAATGGGTCCTTGAGTAGTGTAGGGGAGGGGAGTGCTCTCCTGAAGACCTGGCAGTTGGGTCTCATCTTCCCAGGTTCATCAAAATGGCATCTGTCCTGGATTGACGTATCCTCTCCCCAGGAGTCTGCCCATTGCCTTGCTCTGACTAGCTAACAAATTCCTGATAATCTGGGAATGTCCCAAGCAGTGTTAATGAAGGGCAGTGGGGCTTTGATTTTGGACAAATGCTCCGTGATGGATGGGCTCTGGCTGACACACTTTCCCCACTGGGGCTCAGAAGTGACAGAGGAGGGCAGGTCAGAGGTGCCAGCTCCAGGCAGGTGGGGAGACCAGACTGTTAGCTTCTGCCCGGCACTTTCACGTGGCAGGGGAGGCTGCCTCTGTTGCACCCCCTCATGTACTATTCATCAAGGGGCATGTGGAGCCCCCTGGGGGCCTTTCCTCATATCCAGGCAAGATAGCTCATTCTTGGGGGTATGACAGGAACTGAGTTTGGGTACCACCACCTGAGCTGCAAATTTTCTTGTTTATGTAAGAGAAAATGTTCCCACATTATTCTAGTCCACTCTGATCTCAAAGGTGAGGCTGGGCTTAAGTCAATAGGGATCTGAAATGAAAGCAGTTGTGGTGAAAAGCCCAGGAAATATAGCACTCAGGGTAGCTGGGCTCTGCAGGCTATAATTTATGCTATTTTCTGCTTCTAGAATTTATCCAAAACTTTCAGCTTTTAGGAAGCTTCCTTTTGAATAATGAACTATCTGAATTTTGAAAACTCTAAATTCTCTTCATTGTGGGGCTCAGTCTAAACTATATTTAGAACCCCACTTAGATGTCACTCTCTCCAGGAAGCCTTCCTGGACCCCCAATTCTGGTTTAGTTCGTGACTACGAGCTTCCACAGCAACCTGTTCTTTCTCTTAGATGTCTATATCATGATTGTTCTTTTCATTTCCACTGCCTCACTTGAGGGGGGCGGGCACCAGGTCTTGTGTACATTTTTGCACTGTATCACTACAATACAACATACAGAATGATGAGGGGCGGAACACAGACCCAGAAAACTACTCAAGTTGCTCCGAGGAGGGCAGTTCATATTAAAAAAAAAAATCATACAGCCTTCACCATGGGACAGATTGCTCTTAGGATGTTTACAGATTGATGATACCATGAAATCTGTATTGATGAGGGCTTTTCTTTCCCTAAGTTGTACTTTTTACACTTAAAGTTCATTGAGCTCTACTCTCATAGCGTTAGTCTTCAGCATCTGGCTTGTTTGTGGTGAAAGTCAGTAATGTTGGGTCTTTTTGAGCACGAAATCCATTAAATAACCACAGTGAACATACTAAACCATCATAATGTGGCTTTTCTGAAGCACAGAAATTTTATTTGGTGGGATCCTCCACCATGCTCTTATCAGTTGAATGGCTTTCATCAGTTGGTTATGAACAAGCTGGGTTCATGGAGGCACCTGCACCAGGCAGAGCTCAGACCACAGATGACAACTTGAATCTCCTACATCCCAATCAGCGTTCCTTTCCCATTGGTAACAAAAGGTCCCCTTTGTTTCAGAATCCACCCATGTATTTGTCACCCCAGGGTGTGTATGGCTACGTGCTGACCACGGAGGAGCTGAGGGTGAGGAGGGGTTGAGCCAAAGACAGAGTCCTCCAAAGCTAAAGGTTGGAGCACCAGGATAGGAGATGTAGCCAAGCGTGAGAAGAAGGGTCCCAGGCTGGTGGGAGAACTCAGCATGCCACTCCATCCCTCAGAACACGAGTGTTATAAGGTCTCTGCAGGGCCTTCTAGCTTGTACATCTCATAGTGTCAAAGGCTATAAACTCAGTCTTTGAACACTGAAAAGAATGAGCCAAGATTTGGAGTTCGTCATCCAGTTCTTTTGTTGTCACCCTGTCAGTGTGACAAATAAGGCAGAGCCCTGGTGAACAGGGTCCATTTTTCCCTCTGTATTTATTTAGATGTCCATGTTGGAGAAGGGGACCTCCTGGTCTTTTTTTTTTTCACTTCATATAAAACATTTTTACTTCATACATGGCATCATTTAATTTTTCCTATTATAAAGATTCTGAAATATAAATATATACTTCATACATAAAACAGTAAAATCCATGTACATTTTAAGCAGAGGAACCTACTATTGATTTCTTACATTTTTATACTTTTCCTGTGCAAATACACATACACGAATATGTATTTGTAATATAAAAACTGAATAAATCCCCATGTTTTGTTCATATGATTTTGAAACGTGCTGTTTTCACTTAAATGTAATTTGCAAATATCTTTTCAATAAATTCTGGTCTACTGTAAATTTTAATGGCTGCATCGTGGTATAATTGATTTACCCAACCCCTCTATGTCTAAATGTCCAACAATATTTTGCTATAACAAACAACAATGTGATAAACATTCCCACAAAGTCATCTGGAGGCCTCAGAGTCTGGGCTTAGAGCAATGGCTGTGGCTGATAAAGGAAGAGGCAGGAAACAGAAGCTGGGAGCTGCAGCATCCCTGTGAGGCCTTGAGGAAACAGTCAGTTCTGAGACCAGACTGAGTTTGAGTTAGCACTGGAGAGGCCCTAATTAGTGTTTGAACTGCTCTTATGTCCAGCAATTCTGAGGAGTGGGATGGTCCAAAACTAGGGCATACTTCCTGGAACTGTGTCTCTCCATCGGGCTAAATCCACAGAAGCTTCTAAAGCAGGGGTGCCCAACCCCTAGGCCGTGGACAAGTAACGGTCCGAGGCCTGTTAGGAACTGGGCCGCACAGCAGGTGAGCAGTGGGTGAGCGAGTGAACTTTCAACTGCTGCTCCCCACTGCTCGCATTACCGCCTGAACCAACACCCCCCCATGGAAAAACTGTCTTCCACGAAACCGGTCCCTGGTGCCAAAAAGGTTGGGGACTACTGTTCTAAAGAACAGACGTTTCACCCAATCGCAAAAAGACTGTAGTTGTATCTTGAAAATCCGTTGCACTGTAGCACAACTGTTTATTCACGTGTGGAGTCTGCTGGAGCCTTTAGTTCATCCTGGAGCAGCCACAGAGAGTGAGGGGTGTGGGGGGCAGGAGAGCCCAGAGACTTGAGAGGGTTGGCCTCTAGAGCAGCAGTCCCCAACCTTTTTGGCACCAGGGACCGGTTTCGGGGAAGACAATTTTTCCATGGACCGAGGGTGGGGGGTTGGGGGGGGATGGTTTCGGGATGATTCAAGGGCATTACATTTATTGTGCACTTTATTTCTATTATTATTACATGTAACATGTAATGAGATAATTATACAACTCACCACCACCACTGATCTGACAGGAGGTGGAGCTCATGCGATAATGCGAGCCACGGGGAGTGGCTGTAAATACAGATGAAGCTTCAATTGCTCGCCTGCTGCTCACCTCCTGCTGTGTGGCCCAGCTCCTAACAAGTCATGGACCACTACCAGTCCGTGGCCCAGGGGTTGGGGACCCCTGCTCTAGAAGAGAAGCTGCTGGTGGTGGGTGGTGCTGAATGGACTAAGGAAAGGAAACTGGCATTCGCGGAATGTTCTGGCAGTTTCATGCCCATCCTCTTACTGAATTCTTATATCAGCTCTGGTTTATCCTGTTTATGGATGCAGACATAGAAGTGAGAGAGAAATTGGGTCACTTTTCCAAGTACAGCTCATGGTGACAGAGCTGAGATTTATTTCAACCCTTGTCTTTCTGGCACTTTCTATCAACCAGGCCAAGAAGTTTGAGAATTGCCCACACCCACATTGAAGTGTAAACTAATTAATATCCTCTTTGAGAGTGATGAGTTATTAACAGCATGCGTAAGAAAGGTGAACATAAATGACAGCAGTGTGAGCACCACATCAAGCTCTATCTCATGTGATTGGACCTTGACTTCCAAGCTGCCACTCTGCCTTTAGACCAGAAGCCTTTGTGGGTGTCTCAAGAGTATGGCCAATGAACGTGGCAGGGCTGGGACCTGGCTCCTGTGGGGCTCTTACTCTCTCTGTGCTCAGCCAACTCACAACTACCAGATCCTCTCTGGGCTGGGCCTGGGGAGGCACTATGAGAGTACAGAGCAGCTAGAACTTTCCTCACGTTGCTACTAGTCCATCTCCTGATGTGGCTAATGGTCATGCTCCAGCCAGCCATGAGGGCCACGAGGTCCCTGAGGGTGGGGCTGCCCTGTGGGCAAGGGGCTTCTACTGTTGTGCCCGCTCAACTTTCCCTGTTACCCTAGTCCGGGGGTCAGCAACCTTTTTAAAATTTTGGTAGAGGGCCAGATAGTAAATAATTTAGGCTCTGTGGGCCATATGTCTCTGTCACGATTACTCAACTCTGATGAGGTGTGAAAGCAGCCATAGACAACACATCAAACGAGCCTGGCTGTGTTTCAATAATACTATACTTAGCCTGTGGGCTGTGGTTTGCCAACACTTGCCTTAGCCCAACACGTTTAACAAAGCCCCCACATCTTCATTTCCTTCTTCAAGATAATGCTTCAAAACACAAGTTTTCCCCAGTTTGCTGGCCACTAGGCACAAAGGGTATGCACACGGAAGGCCACTAGCATTTCTTCCCCTCATATCAGTGACTCAAAGTTATACTCCACCAAATCACCGTGTCACTGATCGTGGAGCCAGTTTTTTTGTGATACCTTTTCTTTGGCTGCTGTTCACCTCTGATGATCAAAGGTGTCCTGAAGAATGACCCTCTTATGTAAAGGAACAAGCCCATCACATACTCTTGACACAGTGGTCTGGACTGAGGGCTAGCTGATCCCACCTAAAGGAAAACCCGCCAACTCCAATATCACATTTTGTGTTTCCAGTTTTTTTCTAGTTAGACACACAGGAAAGCCCAGGGTCACTTACTCCTAGGGTGTCTATTTCCTAGAAGAGCAGAGAGGATGTTGGATTAAGACACAGGAGCCTTGGGTTTTAACCTCAGCTCTGTCCCTATCCAGCTGCCTTCCCTCTGGCAGACTCCTGCCCATTCTGAGCTCAGTTTTCTGTTCTGTCAAAAATCATCTTCACCACACATGAAGGAATGAAGCTGGACACCTACCTTACACCATATACAAAAATTAACATGGAATGGATCAAAAATGTAAGAGATGAAACTATAAAACTCTTAGAATAAACAGGAAAAACTTCATAAAATTGGATTTGGCAATGATTTCTTGGATATAACACCAAAAACATAAGCAACAAAAGAAAAAAATAGATAAATTGAACTTGAAAAAAAGTTCTGTGCATCAAAAGACAGCTAACAGTGAAAAGGCAACCCATGGAATAGGAAAACAAATATCTGCAAACCATGTATCTGATGAGGAATTAAGATCCAGAATATTTAAAGAACTCCTATAACTCAACAACAAAACCCTCCAAAATCTAATTTAAAAATGGGCAAAGGACTTCAACAGACATTTCTCCAAAGAAGATATACAAATGGCCCATAAGCACATGAAAAGATGCTCAACATCACTGAGCATTAGAGAAATGCAAATCAAGACTGTAATGAGATAGCTACAACCTCACACCGATTAGAATGGCTACTATTAAAAAAAACAGCGTTGGTGAGGATGTGGAGAAACTGGAATGCTTGTACAATGTTGATGTGAATGTACAATGTTGCAGCTACTTTTGAAAACAGGATGGTGGCCTCAAAAAACTAAACACAGATTATCATATGACCCAGCAAATCACTTGTGGGTATATACCGAAAAGAATTAGAAGCAGGTTCTTGAAAAGATATGTACACCCATGTTCATAGCAACATTATTCATGATAGCCCAAAGACAGAAACAACCCAAGTATCCATTGATAGATGAATGGATAAACAAAATGTGGTATACACATACAATGGAATATTATTCAACCTTAAAGGAAATTCTGACATATGCTACAACATTGATGAACCTGAGGACACTGTGCTAAGTAAAATAAACCAGTCACAAGAAGACAAATACTGTATGATTCCACTTGTATGAAGAACGCAAGAATAGTCAGATTCATAGAGACAGAAAGTAGAATGGTGGTTTCCAGGGGCTGGGGTGGTGGTGAGGGAATGGGGAGTTATAATTTAATGGATATTGAGTTTCAGCTTTGCAAGCTGAAAAGAGTTTTGGAGATGTATGATGATGATGTTTGCACAACACTGTGAATGTAAATACCACCGAACTGTACACTTAAAGATGGTTAAGATGGTAAATTTTATGTTATATTTTACCACAATTAAAATTTTTTAGAAAGCTAAAAGAAGGCATCTTGAGATGACTGCAACTGTGTCTTCTGCTCTAAAGTTCTGTATCTCACTGCGCACATGGGAAGCAGTCTTTGAGGATACAGCTGCTGATGTAAAGCAGGGGGTTGGCCTCTCCACTCCTAACCACAGTCCCTTCTATCCTACAGCTCTTCACAAAGACAACTTATTTTCACATACTTGGTCTTTCAAATCTTACAACAGTGCTGCAAAATCGACAGGGTGTTATTATTGTGCCTCTGTTACAGAGGAAGAAAGCGAGGCTCAGGGGTTTCAGTGACATGTCCAGGGCATAGAGTTAACACACGGATATGCAGGACTGAGCCAAGCTCTCCCCATTACTTTCCTTGGGAGCCTCAAGGGAGGGCTCTCGAAGCTCTTGTTGACACCATACTCAGCAGCATGCCTGGGAGGGGAGCCCTGTTGGCAGCTTTAGTTTTCTCCCCAGACACCTTGTTTCTCTTGCCTAGTGGTTCTCTCGCCTAGGTGAGCAAGACAACCTGGGGGAGAGCTTGGCTCAGGTTGGGGGGGAACTGCGTAGATCTTTGAGGAGGTGATGTTTTACTTGTAACCTAGAGAGAGGTGACAGGTGTAGAGCAAATGGAGAAGGCACCAGGCAGGGGACTGCAACTGCAGGTGGCCTCCTGCTGCACAGAGCTTGGCAAGGGAAGGTGGTAAAGGGGTGAGGGGCGTGTGGAGAGGGGAGCAGTGGCCAGCTCAAGGGGAACCTTGATGGCCATTTTATACTGGATTGGATTTGATTTTATTCTGGAAGCCACGGGAACTTGTAAAGAGTTTTAGGACCACGTGGGGTAAGGTGGCGCCACTATGGAGGCCCCCAGTATCCCAAACGTCAGAGGAAGCTGGGGACAGTTCCCCTTAGCTGCTTCGCACATCGACACAGCGTGGCCTATCACCTCCACAAAAATTCCTACTACCCATATGGAAAAAATCTAGACAACATGTTCTAGGAGTTATAGGATGCATACATTTTTCAATGTTTCTTTTAGGGACCATAAACCTTCAGTTTTATGATGACTTAATATTGATGTTAAGCCATAAACAGAGCTGGGACAGTTTGATTAAAAAAGTAACAACTTCTTGCCAAACAGGTAACCTTTTCTTCCCTTCTCCCCTTCTCTCCCCTTCCCCTCCCTCCCCTTCTTTTTATTTTACAAGTGGGCTTAAATCTACTGCCTGGAGCAAAGGAGCTGCCTCTCCCTTGGATACCAGCAGCTTCCCTATGTCCTTCGGAGTCAAGTCCTGAAGTCAGGGACAGACCCCAATTTAACAGTGGCCTTGGCCTTGGCCTCTACGAAGGCACTTCATGTTGGAGGGAACAAAGTCATTGTAGATGCCTTGGCAAAGTGCCCTGGATGGGGAAAAAAAATGCAAAAAAACCCCCAGCCAACAAGTAATCATCGCCCCCTCCCCCCACCTCCCCAGTAACTCTTTAGGAACATAATTTTTATAGGGCCAACCACAGGAAGGCAGGAAGGCCCATGGTGCAAGAACTTGGGGAGAGAAAAGATGATGAAAAATAACTTCCAGAAAAAAGGATCTCACATTTTGAATAGGAATGGTATTTAAAAGAAAAACAAAGCCCAAATCCCAAACATCCCATCCAACAGGAAATCATCATCAGTGTTTAGAAATTCCAGGGAGTACACCCGGGGACAGCTGAAGAATTGGCACAAGGACATCAGTTGTATTGAGGAGTGAAGGGTGGGTTGGCCAGTTTCCCAAACAGGGGGGTGTGCTCAGTGTCCTGACACTCCCCTGACACCCAGGGAGGGCAGAGAAGTCAGTGGTGGGCAGGAGGAGCCTGGTAAGGTGGTGTGGACATCTGTCACTTTTGCTCCATGACCTACTGTCATCAGGAGATACTTATCATACACATGCTAGGTGCCAGGCACCCTTCTAGGCACTGGGGATACATAGTGAGAAAGACAGCTTGAGTTCCCACCCTCAAGTAGGGCCTACCCACTTCTTTGGGAACAGTGGTTCCTGACTGGGGAGTTTCCTTAGATTGTTAATCAGAGTGACCTCCCCTACCCTGGCAGACTGGCAGGAGAACCACCCAATCTAGTTCATCATATGTGCTCTCCCTGAAATTTCCATCATGAGAAGAGTGACAAAAAATACTGGGGGAAACATAGTTGGAGTAGATTTGTCCACGTTCTGCAGAGAAACTCCTATAGTGGCTGCCACCTGGGGCCTCAGAGCTGCCATGGCACCTGCCTCTTCAGCCTTCCCCTAGATTCTGTGAGCTGCTGCATAGCCACCAGATAAATATCAGCTCTGCATAGGTTACCCAGCGTTGGCATCTGTTGCTCGCAACCAATGATCCTCAATTATCAGAAAGTGGACAAGAGGAAGGAGATGCAGACAGATGACTGCCTTTGCAATTTAGATCAAAACTCAGAACTACTAGGTCTAAATCTTTATTACCAGCATTACCTTGTTTTACTACCTAAGATCCTCTAGCCTAAATGATTGAAATAGTCTTCTTCTGGTCTCCTTGCTTCCTCTCCAGAATGATCATCCTAACATGTTTCCCCACTTCTCCAGAACCATCAGTCTCCTCAGCCTGCCAGGCAAGGCCTGCCAAAATCTGGTCCCAGCTTGCCTTTGCAGCCTGCTGCCAACATTTTAACGTATTCACCGTGCAGGCTAACTAGTCCCCTAGCACTCCATGCAATGGCCGGCCTCAGTGCCTTTGCTCAAGCTCTTCCCTCAAACAGGAATGTCTCTCCATGTTTCTGTGCTCTTTGTAAATTCTATTTCATCATAAAAACCTCACTTGAAATGTTATTTCTGACATAAAGCCATTCCTGAATGCCTAGAAGAAATTAATCATGCCTCCCTCTGTGTTCCTACAACCCTTTCTTGTACTGCTACTGTTTCCCTCTGTCTTGACCCCCAGTTAGTTCTATACATATCTGTATGTCTCTCTAGACTTGAGATCATTGAAGAGGGCCTGTGTCTCTGGTCTCCCAAAGCTTAGTACTGTGCCAGGCTAAACAGACAAGTTTGCAGAATTAATTAGATTTAATTATTAGTCATAGGCCTCTAAGGGTTATTAAGTTAAAATTGATCTGAACAAAACCATAATTTGAAAAGACACATGTACCCCAATGTTCACTACAGTACTATTTACAATAGCCAGGACATGGAAGCAACCTATATGTCCATTGACAGAGGAATGGATACAGCAGATGTGGTATACATATACAATGGAATATTACTCAGCTATAAAAAAGAATGAAATAATGCTATTTGCAGTGACATGGATGAACCTAGAAATTGTCATACTGAATAAGTCAGAGAAAGACAAATATCATATGATATTGCTTATATGTGGAATCTAAAAAAATGGTACAAATGAACTTATTTACAAAACAGAAATAGAATCACAGATGTAGAAAAAAATCTGGTTGCCAAGGGGGAAGGGGCAGGAAGGGATAAACTGGGAGATTGGGATTGACATATACACACTACTATATATAAAATAGGTAACTAATAAGGACCTAACTGTATAGCACAGGGAACTCTACTCAATACTCTGTAATGATCTACATGGGAATAGAATGTAAAAAAGAGTAGATGTATGTATATGTATAACTGATACACTTTGCTGTACAGCAGAAGCTAACACAACATTGCAAATCAACCATACTCCAGTAAAAATTAACTTTAAAAAAGTTAACCTTACTGGAAGAAGGACAATCCAAAGCAAATAAAGATGTTTTGCATTAAAAAAAAAAAATTGATCTTGGGCTTCCCTGGTGGCGCAGTAGTTGAGAGTCCACCTGCCGATGCAGGGGACACGGGTTCGTGCCCTGGTCCGGGAAGATCCCACATGCCGCGGAGTGGCTGGGCCGGTGAGCCATGGCCGCTGACCCTGTGCGTCCAGAGCCTGTGCTCCGCAACAGGAGAGGCCACAACAGTGAGAGGCCCGCGTACCGCAAAAAAAAAAAATTGATCTGAACATTGAGTCAGGTTCTGACCACGCACAGAGAAACCAATCCTCCCTACTACTGTCTCTTTCCTAGCTTTGCCTCTCGGCTATCCTTTCACCACTCTGTGGCTTTCCTCATTGGACAACTGCTTTTTCTCCTTCTAGCTAGACTGTAACCGTCTAGCTCCCATGGCATAACCAGTCCCCAGCACGATACTTAGCACATGCCAGGAGCTGAGTAAGTTACGGCTGAATGAATGAAGACATGAACGCACTTGATCCTTATTTACTCTGAGATGAATTCTGACTCAGACTCATCCTCAACATTTGTGATTCTGGATGCAACAATTGAAAGAAATCCCATATACCAAATGTCTGAATATTCAAAAGTTACAAAGTATGCCAAAAAGCTGTTTTTATAAAATATGTTATCCTTCTACTTTAACAAATATGCCTCTGTGACTTTTCCACATTCTGCACGGGGATGAGATAGCACAGGAAAGGCTGGTGCTCAGCCTGCTTGCTTCCTTCCCCATCCTGGCTCTGCTTCGTACTTTAAGGCCCACGCATCCCAGCGGCATCCACATTGCCCATCAGTTTCTGCCCTTGGCTGGCCCTTGCATCTCGGGTGCACATGTTGCTGGGATTGCCTGGCCTCAGAGGATAGATCCAGGGATGAGGCCCTCAAAGGCCTGGAAACAGGCTCAGAGACTTTTAGGGTCTCGATCGCCAGGGCATAGTCTAGAAAGGGAGGTGTGAACTCTAGCTGGGTAAGTCCCTACCGCTTGCATACTCCTCACTTAATGGGGAGAAGAATGGCCAGACAAGGGCCAGGGTGCACCAGGGGAGGGACCCCTCAAGCCTAGGTCTAAAGTATTGCTCTGATTTTATTCTTCTTAGGAGGACTCCCCATAAAGGAATCACATCCCTACTCTATAGAGGATGCTTCTGCACTGGTTTTTCTTTGGAGTTTGCAAATTCATTGTCAGCCCAGAAACAGCCAGAGCAGTGGGGCACCCGGACGCGTCTGGGTGAGAGCGAAGCCTGGTGCTCCACAGCAGCAATCCTCTCTCAGGGCGGTGGTGGGAACCCCTTGCAGACCACAGGCGTGCTTGGTTATGAAGGTCTAGAAGCTTCTGTCCCTTAATGTGATTTCTGCCATTAAGTAAGGGTGCTTCGAAATCCCCTTGGATAGACCCAGGTGGGCGGGGGGCCCTAAGGGTGAAGGTGATGCTGCTGTTCTCCCAGCCAAGCAAAACCAGCGACTGGAGCTTTAAAGGAAGGAGATTTTCTGCTCGAATGCTTTCAAATGGGCTCCTGCAGACAGCTGTGGCCAAGCTTTTGAAATATTTCTAGCCTCTGTTTTCCTGCTGTGAAGTCTTTCGAGAAACAGTTCAGGAGCTAGGAGCTGTTTGCTATTCTGGGGCAGTGGGTGTGCAGATGAAAGGGCAGATGGGCTGGAGAGGAATAATTCCCCAAGTGCCCATAAAATTTTTGATCTTTGGCCCCTGCTGTAAAGTGATTCTGGGAATGCCGGTCAGACGGGAGAGCTGAGCTCTGTGGACCTGGGGCTTCCCGTGACCTCCGTCTGGGCACCTGGGACACAGTCTTTGTCACCCAGGGCACTGAGATAGGGACTCTCACGGCTCCTGGAGGCTCCAGAGGCCTGTTGGAAATGAGGAGAATCTCAGGCCAGATGACACTGAGAGCTGGGGAGGTCTGATGAAATAGGTGGAACCCTGTCTAGGTAGTTGATTCAAAGAAGTACATATTCCCCCAAGGAAATTAAAATTTTCCTGTGAATGTGCTTTGGCTGATGGTCCAATTCTCTCAGGCTCAGGTGAGCCAAGGCTGTATGGTAACTTAGCCAAGAGGCAAGCGACCTTGCATTAGCCCTGGATCTATCACCACCTGGCTGGGGGACTGGCCAAATTAAGTGTCCTCCCTGCCTTAGTTTTCTTTGCAGATCAAAGACAGGAAGTTACCTTCTCAGGAGTGGAAGAGTCCAAGGGGCAGCCTTGGAAATGTCTTCATGTATTCCTTACATTCAATGGGTTTCCTGATTTCCATCTTTCTTCAGATGACAGTATCTATCATTTAACCTGGGTTGGGAGTTTGAGCTTTGGAGTCACATTAGATCTAAATTCAGTCCCAGCTTAGTCTTAGATAACGATATAACCTTGGGTGTGTGTTGGTTACCTCTTTGAGCTTCAATTTCCTTATCTGCAAAATGGGATGGTATCACTTACTTCTCCAGTTGTCTGGAGAATTAAATGAGATAATGGCCTTGGATACTGGTTCAGGCATAACATTCTCCTCCTCAGAGCAGCATTGCCTTTGGGGTTGGCAAGTCTGGGCAGCTCACCGAGGACCCCATAGGAGTGAGCTTACTTGATTCTGACTGGGCCTTACAGGGACATTGCTGAAGTGGGAATAGCTCTCTTCAGACAGAGTGTTTTATTTTCCTGGTGGGAACTCTGTGGTCAGTACTGGATGAAAAGAAAGGCACATGGCCTAAAGGCAGGGTTTTCTGAAGTAGGCTCCACTGTGATCCAGGTGAAGGCCTCCTGTCCAGAAGGTGTGGTAAGAAGCAAAGTAATGAGGTTAAAAGGCTTATCCAGAACAGAAGGCTCTTTGGTTCAATAGAAAGAGTTCCCAATTTGGAGTCAATTGGGCTGGGACTCTGTTTAATATGACAATGTGTCCCTGGTCCTCAATAACATAACTGTCATTCAGCTGGGACTAAATAAATGCACGCTTAATGAACGGATGAGGGAAGGAATGGGGACTAAGCTTGTTTCCTTGCTCTGAGACCTGGAGCCTCAATTTCCTCACTGGTAAAATATGGATAATAATATTTACCACTCAGGTTTGTTATGAGGATTCAAGGTGACACATGCATTTTCATCTGTAAAGTGCTATCTACCTATGAATGATAATAACAGTATCATTAGGTATTAGAACTGACAGTTGTAGGAAATAAGAGAATGTGAACATGGAAACTGAGGTGGATGTCAGGCAGGGTGAACATATTGTAATCATTGCCTTGAAAGCAATGCCATTTTTATGATGACCAACCAACCCACCAGAAAAGGGCTCCCAACTGTATCTCAACTTAACATGGGCATCAATTCTTTGGATTTATTTTCTTGCCCTCAATTTTTAGAAAAAAGAGGTGAATCATAATAAAATCACTTATCAAGTATTTATTATCTGAGTTTCACCTACAATATAGTAACTCCACCCTTTGACTCTCATTCTATACAATAAAGATATTGAGATTCACACTCATTAGCAACATCCTCAATCATAAAGGAAATATTCAAGCTTCTTTCACAAAATTTATGTTCCAAGACAAGACGTTTAGTGGTTTTGTTCTGAGTGAGGTATGTGCAAATCTTCTGTTCGTAACAGCACTGCTTTACTTCTTTTTGTTGCAGCACTCCCATGTTTAGCCCAGTAGTTATAATGTGCTAGAGGCTGGAATTGCATCATGAACAAGACACAGGTCTTGCCCTCAAGAAGGTTATGGCCTACTGAGGTAGACAGACAAACGATAGGCAGTTACAATAGTAATACTTGCTCACATAAGAATTGCTTTGCTGCTTTTCGATAATCATTGAAAGGAAATTCTTTGTGTTTCTAAGTTATTTCATAGCTAGCCCAATCGATGGGGCCATAGTCAGTATAGAAGATGAGAAAAAGTAACACTGAGCTCCTATTTCGTGCATACGTGAATGTTTTACACATATCGCTTGAGGCATCACCAGCACCCCTCCCCCATCCCTCTACTCCTAAGGGTCAGGTAGTATATGCCCTTTATGCTGCAGGGGTAATTGAGACAGAAAAGTTAGGTAGTTAGCACAGGGTCTTATAATGATTACGAGAGGTCTGTCATGCATTCAAATCTTGCTCTTTCAACTGTACCACTTACATTTGAATACTGTGCCCAAGTAAATAAAAGCAATTTTCACCCACCCCTTAAATGCTTCTGGGAATTCCAGAGGACTAGAGTGAGAATGTTCTGAGTGAGGCACTCGGGGTGGGTCCAAGTCTGGGGCAGGGTCTGGCAGCCATGCTTAGGCTTTTATCAAAATGAGCCAACAGTGCTACCTTCCAAGCATCAGGAGAAGAAAAAGATTCTCAAGGAAAAGTCTGAGAAGGACTTGGAGCAACAGAGAGCACCTGGAGCCTGCTAGTCTTCCGGCTGAAGAGAAGGATGAGGATCTTCTGTCTGAATAATCTTTCCTGCTGGTTCTTTCAGAAGGCCTAACTTGGTACCATTTTAATTCACAGTGTGTAGGTTTGGTTTGTGTGGCTATTTAATTTTGGGCCTAAGAATTTCACAAGTTGTAAAATTCCCTGGATGTCCATTTATGGGATTACCTTTGCTGAATCATAATTCAGCAACCATTTATCACTTATGAGACTTGTAGAACCTGCCCAGAAACTTACAGAATTTATTCTGCAAAGTGTCACGCTACTCCACTTACATGTCTGTTGCAAGTCATCTGCTTACCAACATATTAAGAAATTCCCCTTAGGAGACAGCAGTGGTCTCAGGCCAACAAACGAAGGCCAGCTACTGCTGGAACACCCTTTGTTCCTACCTACTTGCACACCATTGTCTGAGATTGCTGCAGCCATCCTTGTGTTAGTTACTGTGGGACTTCTCTCCTCAAGCTTTATGAAAACCTTCACCTATTCTTCCCTGAATGACACGTCTCTGTCTTGTCTATCATGCGAACAGTTCTGCCAATTCAAATGTTGACTATGGTAATAAACAGTAAAATGATTAAAAAAAAACATGAAGTGAATGTTCTATGGGGTCTTGGCAGTAAGGAGAAGTGGTTAATGGCATATTTGGCTTCAACAGTCCTGGTCTGAGTTGCAAATATGCCTTTTTATCTTTGTGAGTTTGAGCGAATTCCTCATCTGAAAAGTGGGAATAATAATAACCTACCTTATAGGACTGCTGTATTAAATCAGATCATGTCTAAAAGTGCTTACTAAGCATAAGTCCTGGCAGTGACTATTAGCTCTCTTTTCGTATTCTTCAGACATTTCCAAAGATAGAGTGTGATGCCAGGAGCTCAACTGGAAAGGCTCAATGCAGAGTGGACTTAAACATTAGATTGGTGAACTCTGAAGGGTTCAATACACCACATTGACAGGCCTATGCCTGTGTCTTTTGGAAGTTTTAGGACCCTTGCATGCCATCTTTAGGCTTTCTTAGTTTGTATCTCATAGTGCCTAGCGGAAGGTGCTACTAGTAATTGAATGGTTAAGAGCTTATAGTACCAATAAAGCACTTTACTGGAAGTACAAGCCCCCCCCCCCCAGTATCACAGTTTATTAGGAGTCCCAGTTCTTTAGCACCTTATAATACCGCCAACAAGGTGGTCTCGCTGGGTATCCAAGGGGGATGTCCCTTGAGTGTGAAGTGAGTTCTCCACTCTTTCTCTTCGCACTAGACTCTCACCCAGCAGAAACCAACATCCTGACTCCAAAAGGATCCTTGCAGATGTTGACTTTCCTTATTCCCCCAGTCAGTTCTGGTCTTGGTGGCTCTTCCCATCCAAGCTGTGCTTGGGCTGTGCATGGACTAACAAGGGACCACTATCCATCCCATCAGTTCTGAGACAACTGGGATGCCACTAGGGAGCCAATTAATTAAAAGCATGTCTTGAATGCAAGTATATCCAATCAGTTGTTCTACATTTGAAAAAATAAAGTAGGTTTTGTTATTGTAGTTAGGTAAAATCAGGTTTTCAATCTTATTCTAATATTTTTGTCCTCCCTCCATTGACATATACACTTTATTATTTTTAGAGGGTAGCATGTCTAAACAGAAGTCATTACTTAGAATGCTTTTGATTAACAGAAACAATGTAATACTGGCTTAAACAATTAGGAAATTTGCTATCACACAGAATTAGAATTCAGGAGTAGGGTGAATTCCAGGATTGATTCTGCAGCTCAGTGATGTCACTGAGGAGCCCAGTTCTCTGAGCATCTTAGCATCACCAACCTCTACATGCTGGCTTTGCTCTTAGGTGGCTCCCCTCAACCGGAATGTTCAAAGGAAGGCAGTATTCAAAGGAAAAGAAAGATACTGTTTTTCTTGTGTCCATATGTTTATACCTCAACAGCTAGCAGACTTCCCCTCACGTGTTATTGGCCAGGACTGGGTCATGCCCATTCCCAAACAAATCCCTAGCAAGGGGAATGGAATGACCATAATCAGCCCTAACGAATACTTAGGGGTGGAATGGGTGTTGGGTCAGAAGTCATAGGCACTATTTTAAACATGCAATTTCAGGTTGGTGCCCACTCCAGTACCATGAATGCAACAGGTTCTTAGCACACAATTGACAGTAATGGCATAAAAGATTTAGATTTTACCCTTCAAACTTGTTTAATTCTGCTGCTGCATTGAGGTTTCCTAACACCATATTCTAGCTAAGCACAAGCACAGACAAATTTTAAGGACTCTACACTGTCTGCAAACTCATGATGCCTATCTATGCTATTGCACAAAAGAAGGAACTCAGGAGTGGCCCAAAGCCCTGCTCTGCGGTTTGGCAGGTCCACTGAGGCTCTCGTTCACATCCCTTCCTGAAGTCAGAATGGATGATTAGTGTAGAGCTGGCTCTCTTGATCCAGCTCATGCAGAGAGAGGAATTCCCAAGTTGCATTACTCTGGGCAGGCCTTTCTGCTTTCCATGGCGTTGCTTGCCCACTGATTAGCTGTGAGTATCGAATGAGGCCAAGACAGTATCACCGCGGTCATTGGAATAATAAAATCAAGTTGTTCCATCATTTCACTTTTCCTTCGAGGGGGGAAAAAGTTGGGAACACAAGGCCCATCAAGACCTTTCCTGTTTCTGATGTCTCTATCACAGACTTGGCTCGAAAGGTTAAATGTTTTGGATTACAAAATGTACATTATATGGGGGTCTTCCTATAAATCAACAAGGCAGGTATGTTAAACACAGAAAAATATCTACAGCTGTTCTCTTACTCATCCTGCTTGTTATTTAACTCAGCCTGGGCCCTAAGGAACATTTTTAGTTGTACTGTCAACAGTTTCAAAACAAAGAAGAAACTGCAACTGGCAAATGAGGAACCCAGCTGGTCCTCTGTTTAGGCTCCCACTGCATATACTTTAATCCTGACACCTGCAAGCTATTTAATCAGGATTTACAATTGAACATGAAGGATGAGGGGTCCGCAGGGCTGTGTTCTTCGTGTTTGGATTGCAAATGATGGAGAAAAACTTTGTTATCGGATGTTGTAGTTATTTGAAGTTGTGTGCCCTCTAACCCACGGGGAACTCAGCATCATTTATCACTCCCCAGAAAAAACTCAGCTCAGGCAGACGCTGCCCCTCACAGCCTAACATTCTATTTTTGCTTCTCCTGTATTCTAGAGTAAACAAACTTGGAATTTATGAACAATGAGAAAAATAATTTCCAGAGAGCAGATGGCAAGAGAAAGTTCTAAGAGAAATAATGAAAGCACAATCTGGAATTAGACATAAAGCAACATGTAGATAAGGGTATTTGCCTACAATCTGGCCAAGGCCTGCAGCATACAGAGAGTTCTCTACTTACAAATGTATCTCATTTCATGGAAAAGAGCACAGTCTTGAGCCAGAGCGAAAGTAGGGCCATTTTGCCCAACACATCAGATAGAATTTAAAGTTGCTTGTACATGCACAACGTTCCTGTACAAATAAAGAGAATGCACTAATTCTGGACTTAGAAAAATTGCCTTGGGACTAGCCCTTTAGAATGGAAACTTCCTGTTAGTTGAGGAGCTTCTGAAATAGTGTGACTGAACGGAGCGTAAAGAAACAGCTATGATCACTACTTATTGAGTCCCCAATGGCCTGAATGCTTTGGAGGGTGACAAAGAAGCAGAAAACATGGGCCCTGCCCTCATCCAGCTTCCAGTCTACTTGAGGAGAGAAAAAGACACCAGTTGAAACAATAACAGGATAGACTAATGTGAAATAAAAGGAATTTCAGAGAAGGGATGACCACTGTCCCCTGGAGTAGTTAAAGAAAACTTTCTGAAGAACTTGGAGCTTGAGTTAAACATACAAGTGGTTGAGGCAGTGGTTCTCAATATATTTTAGCACAAAGAACCCCAAATGACAGTCCCTGGACGTTTACATTTAGAATCTATTCATTGAGAAATACTTAACAAAAAACTATGAATTCATTACCATTGAAAAATGTGTTTGTATTTTTCACCATAGCAGTATTTACATGCATTTGAAAAACAGTACAAATTGGTGTGATATATTCATGCAGTCAGTATATAAGATATGGTTTCCATATGACTTCATATCTCTGAAGTATCCAGGTTAGTAAACACTGGCTTAGACTAATATGTTTGAGTGCTTATGAAACTGTCCTCAGAGCAAATGCCTAATAAAATTGGGTCCTGTTGATGCCTTCAGAAATACTTTGGGAGCTGTGGCCAAAGAGCACTCGGGCTTTGTTGTGGCTTTAGTGGCAACCCTCCTTCAACATCTCTACCAGCAATTTAGCACCCTGAGTGATTCCTTTCTCCTCATCTCCCTGTTGCAATGTGCCCAGGTTTGTGCATGGCATAAATTTACAGGAATCTAGCATCAAGGTTAGAGATGATGGGCCACATTATTTATTGCCTTCTACTGGACCTGCACCAGCTTACACAGAAAATTCCTCGAATGTCAAGAAACTATGTGTCTTTTAAAGACCAGAGAACTAGATTTAATGGTATCTCTCAGAAATTCCTTATCCCAATGAATTAAGAAGACACTTTTCTTAATGCTCAAGTATCATCCACTTGCTTTTTTGGGTAAACATTCAAAATGTAGGAAAACAGATAAACTCAGCCAGTATTCTGTTGTGATCATTTTGGCACGTATCCTAGTTTTTTTTTTAAAAAAAATGCATGCATGTATATATATGCATCAATATTTTTACAAAACTGGAATCATTCTGTACACACCATTTTGTAATCTGATTTTTTGCAGTTAATATATTGTGTTTAGTTCCCTTGTCCACATACATTTTCTAAATCCGGATTTTTTTTTTATTTTTTAATTTATTTTTATACAGCAGGTTCTTATTAGTTATCTATTTTATACATAATAGCATGTATATGTCAATCCCAATCTTCCAATTCATCCCACCACCACCACCCCCGCCCACTTCTCCCCCTTGGTGTCCATATGTTTGTTCTCTACATCTGTGCTAAATCCTGATTTTTAATGACTGCATAATATTTGATCACATGACTTTTCCATCCATTATTTAATCAATCCTTTTTTTGTTACACATTTAGGTTGTTTCCATCTTTTCTAAACCTTAAACAATGTGGTGGTGAATATATCTATAAAAATCTTTATGCTCATTGCAAAGAAAATATAATTTCAATTTCATCAAGTATCTTGAATTTTATAGTTTAGTCCCAGATTTTACTATCGCATTTTGGCTTTCTACCAGTTTCAGATTCCGTTTAGGTTCTCTGCATTTAGCCACTGGTCAAAGTCCCAGGATACAAAGTAGTGAGGTGGCTTCTTCCCAGATGAGTCAGGAGAATCAGAGAAGTACAAGCCTTATTCTCATCCTACTCTTTCAGAAAGCTGAAGAGATAGGGCACCACACAACACTTAAGTGGTTGGTGGGAGAGGAATTTGGATGTAGAAATTCCCTGCTTGGACAGAAAGGAAAGCTCAGGGCAGGACACAGTATGTAAACTCACGCTTAGAGGAGGAAGCTTGGACTCAGCTCACCATTGACGGCTACCTTCCTATCCAGTGGCAGTGGGACTGGAGCCCAAAGATTTGATGGTGCTTTTCTTACTTTCTCATCTTTCTTGTATAGTTTTCCTTACCACAGAGATGACATTTTAGGGTAGGCATTATTCAAGAAAAAATTATTCGTGACACTTGTTAAAGACAGTAAGGAAGACTTTATTCAATGGGGGCTACTACAATGGGGTTGTGCAGTTGGGAGAAAGATGGGGCTCAACTCAGAACACAACAGGGAAAGTGGGGATTTAGAGCCAAGGAGCAGGGCTGAGAGTCAGTGGATAAAAAATTGCTAAGATATAGGCTAGTTCTTTGCTAAACTGACCTAACAAGATTTTTGCTGAAGGCAGATGAGGGTGAAAAAGATATTGAAGTGGGGGATGAGGAATTTGGACAGATATTGAAGATCATCAGACCAATAGTGGGAGATTTATACTAAACTAACTTTAGCAAGATTCTTGTTATGGAATAAGCAGGCCAAGGACAGAGCCCAAGGTCGGAGCCTAGTCTAAAAGAGGACTCAGGAGTTTGGTCAAAGAGGGTCTTTGTCAGCATCTGTTTTTTCTGAAGTGTCTATCCTCTCATTGTGATGTTTTTTAGTTTTTCCCTCATGAAAATAATAAATGTGAACTGAAATTTTGCAAGAATTTTCCATTTGATGCTTTTCAGTTCCCATTTCTCTGTTTCCCTGCTCTGCTGTCTCCTCTCCTCACCCCGCCACTTCTTCCCATCCTTCTATCTCCTAATCCTGTGCCCTCGCACCTGCACCCCCAGCCCCTTACACCCATCACCCATTTCCCTTTCCTCACACATCTTTAAGCACAGACTTGGTGGAGTCATTTACTCACTCTATCACAGTGCTTCTTTCTCTGGCATCTCTGCAGTGAATGGAAGCATTAGTACCTGATCAGCTCATGGATCTCAAAGACTCTGCCATCCCTGTGGCATCTCCCTGCTTCATCTTACATACCTGACCTGTTAACTTATTCTCAGCCTCTAATTTAGAATAGGTTTATTATTCTCACTGCATTATATGGTCAGATGTAATACGACAATTTGTTTATAAAAGGGCACTTTGAGAGTACAATGAGGTACTACTATTAATTACATCAGGACCAGAGCATAAGTAGAGACTGTCCCCAGTAAACCCAGATATATGATTAATTTTGCCCTTACTTTCATTCCCAGTCTCTGCAAGTTCTCTGTCAAAGAGTCAAGAACAAATTATAATCCTAAGAATTTGAAATACAAAATTTTGGAATTTTGATTAATCAGTCAAAGAGGTTGGGCTAAATCAGGCTAGCATTGTAGGGTCAATGAAGAAAGATTTGGTCAAACAAACAGCATATACAGACTTGGAGGAGAAAAATCTGGATACCATGGTTATACAGTAACTTAAGCAGATGGCCAAAGGACTTTCAGCCTTCAATGCTTTATTATCATCCTTTACGTTTATTAATTTTATTTTCTATTTACACTCCATATTTTTTCCTCTCTTTGGTTGGTCTGTTACCCATCAAACAGATTTGGTTTTATAATAATTCACCTCAACTACTATGGCTATTGAGGTATATTTATGGAAACTGGCCGTTGATGGATAGGAATTATTTAGGGCCATTCAACATAAGTGGGACTATGGTAGCCCAATTTGAGACAATTAAAATTAAAAAAACATAACTATTTTCAAGAAGATACTAGCTTCTAATATCTTCCTTTTATAAAAAGCTTCCCATACTTCTAGCATCTTCTAAAATACTTGTTATTGTACTCTTTTCTCTTTCAGCTTGATATTTACATGCTGACAACTCCTTCAAAATATTCACCCAGCCCATAAGTAGGAAACCTAGATACGTCAAAGATTGTAGAAGAAATGGAAAAATGTTGCTAAGTAATTACCTCCCCAAAGTATACCGGACTGACAATTGGTCAAATTTCTAAGGATAAAAAGAAGAAAAAACTCAAATTCTTGCTGAGAAAAGTAAATATGAAAACACTTGAAAATTCATTTAAAAAATCATAATTCTAAAGTAAAAATTTGACAAAGATTAAAAAATTTATAGCCCAATTTCCCATATTATTAAATATGCAAAAATCCTACCTAATAGTATTACAAGAATAATATACAGAATGTTTATTATGTTACCCAGGAATTCATGGATGATTTGCAACAGGGAAATCCAGGAATGTAAATTATACAGTAATAGGTCAATGACTAAAGTCACATTACTATCTCAATATGATCAAAAGGCGTTAAGACTGAATATCCTTTCTGTTTAAACTTGAAATAAACTTGGTATAGAATGATATGGAATACAACTTTAAAATTATAGACACACACATACACACACACCCCTCTCTTCCAAATCAATAGCCATGCTATTGATGAAACACTAGAGACAATCTCATTAAAATAGCTATGATACTATCACAACCATTTTAATATCCATAACATTATCAAAGTTCTAGGCAATACTGTAAGTCCTTTTATTTTATTTTATTTTAATTTAATTAAATTTTTTTTTTTTGGCTGCACCACGTGGCATGTGGGATCTTAGTTTCCTGACCAGGGATCGAACCCACGTCCCCTGCAATGGGAAGTGTGGAGTCTTAACCACTGGACCACCAGGTAAGTCTCAATACTGTAAGTCTTAAAACAGAAAAAAAAATAAGTATTGTTATTTGCAAATAATGTGATTTATTTAGACCAGAGTGGGCGAATTATGTACCAAAGGCCAAATCTAGCCTGGACTGCTTTTGTAAATAAAGTTTTATTGTAATATAACCATGCCTTCTCATTTACATGTTGTCTAGTGGTTGCCTGTGAACTACACCAGCAGAGTTGGATAGTTTTGACAGAGACGATATGGCTCATCTAGACCTTTCCAGAAAAAATCTTGAGTACCCTCCAAAATCAATTAAGAAATCATTATGGTGGCCAGATATTAAAATATACCAAAGATAGTTATGTAATATATCAAGAATAATAAGTTGTATAATATAAAAGAAAAAATCTCATAAAAATAACATGTTTAAACATATATAATAGGCAGGCTGTATATGAAGAAAATCACCCAGTTTTAATGAAGATCATAAAAGAATATGTAACTAATTGTAGAACATAGTATGGTCTTGAATTGGCAGATTGAATAGCATATAAATCATTATTCTTCCCATATTATAAGTTTAATGCAATTTCAATAAGAACTGCAATTTGAGGGGGGAACCAAAGTGATTTTTAATGTTCAAGAATTGCAAAAAAAACTAGCTACCAGATAAGTGAACCCTCAAATATATAATCCCAGATATAATAGGAGTTCATTTCTCATTCACATAAAGTCAAAAATGGGCATTTCAGATGGGCCAGCAGCTATCTTCCAAAGAGAGAGATTCAGAGGCCCAGGCTCCTTCTACCTGTAGATCCTCCTTCTCACCACAGGGCTTCCAGGGTTATCTTGGGGATCCTTTCAATTCTAGGCAGTCGAGAAGGGGAAAGATCTTCGAGAATTGCTCTCATGAGGTTTTATTTTTATAGGCCATTCTGGAGGTGCCACACGTCTCTTCCCTCACCTTCTATCAGTCAATGGTAACTACTAACTGTAAGGGAGCATGGGAAATGTAGTCTAGTTGTCTACCCAGAAGTAATTAAAAAAAAAAAGAGTTTGGTAAGCACTTTGCAAAGTTTGCCATAGTACCAGATGGGGAAATCCAGAAACAGACCACAGCATACGTCAGAATTTATAATGTGTTAAGTATGGCATTTCAAATCAGTGAGGAAATTATAGTCAATTAACAGAGCTAGGACAATTATTGATTATATATTTACCCCACACTACACAATAAAATAAATTCCAGATGTACTACATTTAAGTATATATATATATATATATATATATATATGAAATCCTTAAAAAACTAGAGTAAATATAGTTTGTTTGATATTTTGGTGGGAAAGACCTTTTTAAGCATAAAAAGAAAGAAACCATAAAGGAAAATTGATAGTTTGAGTACTTAAATTAGTAACTTCTCTATGTTGAGATTAGAAAAAAGTATAAAGGTCAAGTGGCAAAAGGAAGAAAATATTTCTACTTGAAAGCCAAAACATTAATACCCTTAATAAGTCCCTAATGTCGATGTGAAAAAGATGAATTTAACTGAAAAACAGGAGATGAGATGTAGATGGCTAGTAAACATATAAAAAATAAAACTCAGTAACAAGGATAGCTTAGAAGTCAAATGACCTTACAAGGCCTCTGAGCCCCAGTTTCTCCATCTATGAAATTAGAATGATAGAAACTATTCTTGGGGTTTGTGTTTAATTAAATGAGATAATGCATGTAAAGCGTGCAGTAAACACTTAAAATAATTTAAAAAAAGGCAGTGACTCATATTTGTTCAGTGTTCATGATGTATTTTTAAGTGAAAAAGATTCAAGATGTGTATTCAGTATGATGTCATTAAAATATATACGCACACATACACAGAGGAAAGAAACACTAGGATTTTAGCAAGGATTGTCTCTCTTGGCTGTGGCCTTAGGAATAAGTGTTATTTTCTCCTTCATACATTTCTTCATTTTCTAAAATTCCCACAAGAAGCATGTATTGTTATTTTTATAATTTAAAAAATTAAGTGCTAATCTTTAAATAATTATTGAATGACCCCAAATGGTTTCTTGAATTTGTCTGGAACTGATTAGTTTCTAAAACCAGAATCCATTTTCAAAACCACTATCCAGAGCCCTGAGCAAGGGAAAAATCACCAAATAAACTTTGCTTCAGTTTCTTCACAACAACAGAATCTCTTTCTTGCTTGTCCAAATGAAGTGTGAAATCAGTACCCAGGAAGGATTCAGAATGTTAACTGAAGCACTCGGAAAAAACGGACTTGTAACAGACTGAAGTTCAGATAGGGCAAAATGATGGAACTAAGGGTATGGCTGGGCCCCTAGGACCACTGGTGTGGGCACCTCTCTCAGCTCAGTCCTGGTGCTCCTCCTGGGCACTGTGTCCAGGTTCTGCTACTTTAGTTCCCTTCCTTATCCTTCGTTTTCCTTTGTGGGTGCCCCTTGCCCACTGCTCCTGTTTCTTGCGAAAGTTACTTAACCTGCGTTTCAGTCTCCTCAACTGCAAAATGGGGTGAATAATACCTTCCTAATGGGATTGTTTTATATAAAGCACTTAGTATAATGCCTGACACATAGTAGGTGCTCAATAAAATTGACATTGTTATTATTCTCCAAGTGGACATAGTGCTCATTCTTAAAATGTCACCATATAGCATCATATATTCACCTTTTCTACCTTGTTTCTGGAGTGGGAAGTGAAAAAGGGGCTCTGGAGTTTGGGTGAATCTCACCTTTGCCCACACCTGAATAAGTCATTTCTATTATAGCTTCAATGAAACAAGTTTTCATTGCACATTATTATAGTTTGTCCCTGAAAAAAACAAGCTAGTAGCATATCATTAAGAAGGTGGTCCAGTGGTTAAGACTGCATGCTTCCAATGGAGGGGGCCCACCCAGGTTCGATCCCTGGTCAGGGAACTAGATCCCGCAAGCTGCAACTAAAATTTATCTTGCGTGCCATGACTAAAAAAAGTCTACTTGCTGTAGACTCATGTTGTTCTAGAAATGCTCTCCTGGCTTTCCGGTGCCCCAGGGAGTGACTTCTCTGATGCTCTTGAGAGTAGGCTCCCTCCAGAGGGCCATGCATTCTGCTGTTCCTCTAAAGCTGGCCCTTGGGTGGCTGGAAGGACAGAGGTGAGCGGAGCCTGGCCCAGTTCCTAGCTCTCTGTGATGGATGGTAGTCTGCCCATGCATGGAGTTTCCTTCTCAGACCCACATGGCTCGCCACTGCTTCATCCTCCAACCTGGACGTTACCAGCAATAAAGGTAGTCTACTGGTCCTGCATTTTACTTTCAGCTTATTCAGAACTTGAGTTGGGAAGAGAAGTGCTCTTTATTAGGAGGCCTTCTCCATGATCCCAACAGATCTGATGTGAAAAAAAGCAGCTGGGCTCATCAAATCATCTCTCCAACACACAGAGACTGAACTTGGAAGTACTTTTAGTTACCCAACAGAAAACTCTCCTTCAAGTATAAAAGGTGACATGGATAAGCGATTTCATGAGTTGAAAAACTGGAAACTACCTACACTTTTATCAATAGGAGATGGATAAATGAAATGTGTTTTTATTTACTTTTACTCTATTTATTTACTGGATGGAATATATGCAGTGGTTAAAAGGGTTGAACTAGGTTTGTATGTTTTAATATGGATATATATTAAAATCATGATGTCGAATCAAAAAGGAAAGTCATCCCATGTGATAATACTTATGTAAATGAAAACACACATGCACAGAATACCATGTATTATTTGTGGGTGTATGTGAGAGAGAGAGAACTAAACACTTTACATCAGAACTGATGGTGAGTGATAGTGATTGGTTCCGGAGAGGGAGAGAAGAAGTAGGATTTGGCTGGCCCAAAAGAATTTTATCTGTAATATTTTACTTTTCAAAAGAGAGTTTAAGCATATGTTGTGTAATTTTGATAAGACATACACATAGGGAAAAAGTTAGGATGCAAATATGATAACATGCCAATTCGTGTTAACCCTGTGTGGGGAAATACATATGTTGTATTATTCATTGTACTTTTCTGCAAATAAACCTTTTCCAAAACAAAAAGAATCAAGTAAGAGTGTTGCTCTTGCAGGAATCTTCCAGAGCTAGGAAGCACAGAGGCCGGACAGTGTCAGGCGTGACACCTGGGAGACTGTCCTGTGGTGGGAGGAGAGGCCAGGCCAGATGGAGGCCACATTCAAGCTGGTCAGAAGAGAGCTGAGTAAGCCAGTGCACAGAGGGAGGAGCACAGCAGAGGGACCGGGACCAGAGAAAGACCATGTGGCCCACAGGAGACGGGAGGGTGTGGTCAGGCCTGGAGTGTTCTCTATTCCTGACCTAGTTAGCTTATTTTAATAATATGGATAGAAATATAGCTATCACCAGACAAAAGGGCATTTAAGTGCAACCAAACAAGCTGCACTGAGCTGCTGTTTACTTAAAAGCTGCTATTCTCTTAAAAGAATACTCAAGGTCCCACATTAACTCATGTCTGAGATATTTCTGAGAATGAACGAACCCTGAGAATGCTGAACTGATGTGGCCACAAATGCTGCGGCACTGATGGGCTCTCCTTCCTCCTGGTCTACTTTTTTGGGTCACCATACGAAAGTATTATTATTGATAGTACTTTTTAAGAATAAAATTTAAAATTTTTAAAGTTTTAGATTTGCAGGAAAATGGCAAACACAGAATAGAGAGTTCCCATACACCTCACACTCAGTTTCCCCTAGTATTAACATCATATGTATGAATGGTCCAATTGCTACAATCAAAGAGCCAATACTGATGCACCACTATGAACCAAAGTCCACAGTTTATTCAAATCTTAGTTTTGAACATCCTTTTTTCTGTTGCAGGATCCCATCTGAGATACCACATTATAATTACTTGTCCTATCTCCTCAAGCCCCTCTTGGCTGTGACAATTTCTCAGTTTCCTTGTCTTCATTGCCCTTGACGGTTTTGAAGAGGATCAGTCAGGTATTCTGCAAGATGCCCATCTACTGGGATTTGTCTCATGTTCTTCTTCATGATTAGACTGGGGTTATATGTTCTTGAGAGGAAGACCACAGAGCAAACATGACCTCTCATCCCATCCTATCAACATGACTTGTCACTTTTGATGGGGGGCCCTGCTCACCCACGAGTGGCACATTAAAAAAAAAATGCTTTTCTTCAGGCACTCTCTTGACCCCAGGAGTGACTCTTATGGAGGTTAGGAGTCATCTCAAAGTGCAGAGCACACCTGGCAGGCTGCCTTACTCCCCCTTGCAGAGCTTGGTCTGTGCCCCAGATTTGCAAGTCTCCTCAGACAGAAGCTAGGACCTGGGTATTCTTTGAGCTCCCAGCTCTGGGGGCTCCAAGCAAGAAATGAGACACTTCACAGGTTTAGTGTCAGTTCCTGAAGCACAGAGAAAACCACTAGTGGACACCAGATTCTCCTTTCCCAAGCAGTGGGGAGGCGTATCTTGAGAGCAAGAGTATTTACATTAATAAATATTTAAAGAAAAGAACAGACCATTTCCTCTAGCTGATAAAGGCCCAAGGAAATGTTTGGGCCCTTGTTACTTCGCAGCAACCGTTTATTTTTTTTTAATTAAAAAAATTTTTTTCTTTGGATTCATTTCCCAGTCACCTTATTGAGAACGTAACAATGAGAACAAAAAGAAAAAACAAAATAAAACAAAAGAGGTGAAGTGAACATGCACAGTAATTTCACAAAGTGTTTATTTGCATATACAAATAATTGTTAAAAAAAAGTGCATACTGAGCAAGGCAGGCAAAATTAGCTAAGGTAATGTTAGAGTCCTGTATTTGTAATTTTTATTCAGAGCACAAGGGTAATTATAAACCATGCCAGTGTTTCTGGATAAAATAAACTACAGTCAAGTAATATTTAGGTCAGTCTAATTTTTTCATTCTCAGGCAAAAAAAAAAAAAAAGAAAAGAAAAAATCAGTACATATCTTGTGAAAGAGGAGGAAAAAGCCACTGATCTAGGGAAGAATAGAAAAGCTTTAATAAGGCTCATGTTGACGGGCAATGTATCCAGTTAGGCATCCTTCTGTAGAAGCCATAGGTCAGCAAAGGGATGGAAAGTCTCACTAAACAGAGCAGTCCATCCCTCCTAGTCTAAGGTTTTCCTCTAGTGCCACTTATCTCTAGCCTTTTACCAAGCTGAGGTTTAAAACTGCAGCAACCCTTTAATACATCCCAGTTGACTCCCTATCACAGAGCCTGCAACTGCTATTTCAAAGTTTTTTCAGCTTTCATGCACTGTCAGCCATACACAGAGTGATCTCTTAACCTCAGGTAACTGTATGCTTCCTGTCTTATTGGGGGGATGAAAGCCAGGCGTCCTCAGCTCCCACCACCTTGGCATCCTCCTGTACTTACCTGCTTCTCCCTTCTTTCTGTGCCAGGAATGAAGGCCAGTCCGTACCCCTCTGACCAACCCCACGGATATGTTCATCTCCTTCCATCTACCCCTTCCCACTGCCTCTTCTTATTCAGCTCACCACACTCTAATTTAGTACCTCCTCCCCCAAACTGGTGCCCTCTCAAACTGCCATCTACCCTTCTCCTTTCTTTAAAGGACCCTTAATGATTTGACCCTTAAGACTGACTCATCCATCCTCACCTCTGCATTTCCTACCTCTAAACTCCAGCCAGGTCAAACCACTGGTAGTTCCCTGCAAGTGTCAGTCTGTCTCTTCTGAGCCTCTGAACCTGCTGTGTCCAAGGACTGAAATACTGTCTCTCCCTGCACCCCTCCACCCTACGTCATTGCCTGACCAACACCCTACTTTCTGTCTCACACCCTGGCCGCCTCAGCTTTTAGAGAACTTCCTCCAGGAAATCTTCCCTGACTCCCAGAAACCAAAATAGAGCCAATTCATGTACTCTCAGAGCACCCTGTAACCCTGTCTTAGCATTTATCTCAAAGTATTGAAACTGCCTTTTTATTCTGTGTTATCCCTCACTGGATTATAGGCTCTTTGAGGGAGCAGAGTACATCTTGGTCATCAGTATATTCCTCAGATACTGGACCTGACAAATACTGAGCTTAAAAATAGCTGTTGAGGGACTTCCCTGGTGGCGCAGTGGTTAAGAATCCGCCTGCCAATGCAGGGGACACTAGTTCACCGCAATGAGAAGCCCGTGCACTGCAAAGAAGAGTAGCTCCCACTCACCGCAACTAGAGAAAGCCCGCGGGCAGCAACGAAGACCCAACACAGCCAAAAATAAATAACAAAAAATCTTTTAAAAATAGCTGTTGAATTAAAAGCAGTCTAGCCAGCTGCTTCTACCTTAAACTCTTGAGTTCCTATCATTCATTACACTTCCGTGACCCACACTCCAAACTCCTTTATTTGCTTTCTGTGTTAGCCACCTTGTGAGATGTTCTTCTAAATAACTTGCTAAATATTGATATAACAGCCAAGAGTCCCTTCTCAGTTCTTGGTCTACTCACCCTGTCTGCAGGCTGTAACACTGGTCCAGTTTTTCCCTTCTTGTAATTGTCTCCTCCCTTTTATTTCTGGAATATTGTGCTCTCCTGGTTCCCCTCCACTTCTGTGACTTCTTTCTCAGAACCCATCATGCTCTTCTCTTCCTTCCCAAATCACCTCTGTTGTCTTCTCTCCTACCCTTGCTTCTCGTCCTTGCTTCCCTGTTTCTATGAACAGCAGCATCCTCTAGAGCACAGAGGTGGAAACCTCGGCATCACCTTCAACTTACAATTCAGTTTACGAGATATTCCAATTTGGAGCAGCCAAGTTCAGTAACTCCTGCTTCCCAAATATCGCTATGTACCTATGACCTTTGCTCTAGTTCAGGTTCTCACCTCTTCTTGCTTGAATTACTGCCTGGACTTACTGATGATTGTCATCACCTCTGAAGTGGTCCTACGTCTGACCCAATTTCAGCACTTCCTATCTAACCTTTTCTTTACATTGTTCTGACTGTGATACATTATTGCTTAGAATGTCCAGTTACTATCTGTTGCCTCTGGAATAAAGCATAAACTTTAAAGTAAGAGTTCAAGGCCTTTCTCAAATTGCACAACTAACCTTCCCAGCCTCATCTCCCAACACAGGACCACTTCTTGTACTTGAACTACTCCCTGTTCTCCCCTGCCTAGCTGCCCTTGCTTTCACATGGACTGCCCCTTGCCCACCATTCACTTCTTCATGTGGAAATTTTACCAAGTTTTCATGCTTTGTATAAACATCTTCTCCTATCAAGTCTTCTCTAGTCTCTCACCTTTGTGCTCTGTTTTAGTCAGCATATCACCATGCTCTGCTGCCTTAACCAATAAACCCTGAAACTCAGGGGCTCAACCCAGTTATCGCACACTCATATCACAGTCTGACGTAAGTCAAGCAGCTCTCCTTGGTAGCTCTTCTCCAACAGTGACTCAGGGATTCCAGTTGATTCCATCTGTCAACTCTGCCATCTCAGAACTGTCAGCTTCCAATGGTGAGGAGGAGAAAGGATCTGGAGAATGCACACCCACACTTAACTGTCTCAGGATGGAAGCAACCCATCACTCCACTCACATTCCCCCTGGGGAGAGCTTAATCGTAAGGTTCCAAATGACCTACAGGGGAGTCTGGGAAATACAGGGAAGAACGTGGACATTTGGTCAGCACTGCTCTGCTATAGGCTCCCCCAGCAAGGATGACTACCCAGTTTGCCGAGCACTACCTGGGTTTTAGCACTGGCAAGTCTTGCATCCAGGAAAACCCTCAGTCCTAGGCAAACTGAGAAGGTTGGTCACCCTTCCACCAGCCCTTGGCTTGTTTCTTTGTACAACCATGTCATACTTGTTTGTTTCTACTTCATCTAGATCTGGATTACAGAATTCCTGAGAGAGGGGACTGGATCACATAGATCTTTTCCATCCTCACAAGGTCTGTACTGAGTAGATAACCATAAATTTGCATAGAGCTTTAAAATGTCTTTGGTTTTTGAGTATATCGGTAACATATATTCATTATTAAAAAACAGGGGCTTCCCTGGTGGCGCAGTGGTTGGGAGTCTGTCTGCCAATGCAGGGGACGCGGGTTCGTGCCCCAGTCTGGAAAGATCCCACATGCCGCGGAGTGGCTGGGCCCGTGAGCCATGGCCGCTGAGCCTGCGCATCCGGAGCCTGTGCTCCGCAACGGGAGAGGCCACAGCAGTGAGAGGCCCGAGTATCGCAAAACAAAAACAAAAACAAAAACAGGTGAGAAAAAAAGGGAGAAAACAATTTTAAAAGTTACCTTAATTACTAGCCCTCCTTAGAAATTACCATGTAGTTTTTGGAGACCACACACACAAACACACACTCACCCAAGTGAATGTGCACACATGCTTGTGCGTGTGTATATATATAATAATTGTAAAAGAAAACTGGGTCATGTTTCACATGCTGTTCTGTAAGTTCTTTTTCTTACTGAACAATATATCTCATAAATGTCTATGGAATTAAACTGAAAATGGTATAATTAAATGACTCACATTTATTGGGCTCACATTATAATATACCTGGGAATGCTGGTATGATTAGCTGTATCATGTTCTATAACTTGGCATGCTAACCATTTTGTGTAATTGACTGGTTGTACTTCCTTTTTTGAACTAAATGCAAGTGATGTAAATTGTTCCAGAATGTTGCAAAAGATGGGCAGCTTACCCAGTTCATTATACAAAGGAAACATAACCTTGGTACCAAAAACTGATCAACATAGCGTTACAACAAGAAAGAAAGAAAAACTACAGGCCAAGTTCTTTTAGGAATATAGGTCTTAAACGAAATACAAGAAAAGACTGTAATATGATAATAATAATAAAAATAAAAACAACAGCTTATCCTTATACAGATCTTTCTATGCGCCAGTAACTGGTCTGAGTGCTTCACATACAGTGATTCAGGAATCAGCCTAACACCCTGTGAGGTGCCTTTCTTTTTAAACACAGGTGAAGAAACAGGTACAGATAGTGTAACTTGTCCATGGTTACCCTACTAGTAACACTAAGACCACATAGAGCTTTTGTTCCAGCAATGCATGGATAGGTCATTATAAGGAAATCTGATATAATAGAGTACAACAGGTTTGACAAGGAAAACAAGATCATCTCGACAGACTAAAAAAGGCATTCAAGAATAAGTGATGCCTCTTAATAAAACTATTACAAAAGTAGGAGCAGAATGGTATCTATTGAGTATATATTTCAAATCAACGTATTTCTGTTAAAAAATCAGATTCAAAGTATGGATTCCTCACTTCTACCTACTAGCAACCAAAAATACAAGTCACTTAGGGATACTTTATAGGACGTATGAAAGTGTTCTCCTTTTGACAAAAAGAGTATTTGTTCTTTGTTTGAAAAATTTAAGAAAAAAAGCCTAGAAAGTTACAATGAAAATGAAAACTTCCCATAAACCTGTGTTCTGAGACAAACTCCAGCATTTTTGTGTACATATACTCCCTCCTTACTGAATTAGGATCACACAATTACACTATTTTGAAACTTGTTTTCTTTCAACATTTACTATGAACAATGTCCTTTGTCACTCCTCTGTTACACATGAATTTGAATAGCTGCATAGTATTCAACCAAGAGTATATATCATAGTTCAACCTCTGCTGTTGGACACCTTGGAGGTTTCCATTTTTTTTGGCTGTTATTAATACAAGGCAATTAACATCCTTGTCCCTAAACCCTCCTTCACAGCCCTGAAATTTAATTTAGGTGTCAAATTCCTAGAAAGGAGTTTCAAAATTGACTCACCTGCTAAGTTACCTTCCTAGAATATTTCCCAGAATGCATATGAGATGTGTGTGGTGTGTATGAAGAAACTGCAAAACTCTAGAGTTGGGATTATTTTGAATACATCCATTTATTAGTAGTAGTAATTGACTAACTGTTGAACAAATCGATTCAATAATTCCACTGAACTACCGGTAGATGGGAATGTGAAGGAAATGGCACTCTCCTACATTACTGGTAGAAGTATTGATTAGTGCAGATATTCTAGGAATGTAATGCATTGCACTCCTGAGTAGGATGAATATATGCCAAGAAGCTGTCGGTTCTTCCCAAAATAATTTACAAATTTAATGCAATGCCAACAAGGAAGTCTTAGAATTTGCCTAAATGATTCTAAAAGGTATCTGGAAGAATGAGCAAGAGAAAATATCAGATGTTGTCAAAGGAGAACAAGGAGAGGGGGCTCTCATCATGTTTGTTGAAAGCAGCGATAGTTAAAGCAATAGCTGTGCAAACCCAAGCACTTTCCCTTCTCATCTGTGCTAAGCGTTTCTTCCACTCACGTTCACTGATGGGAAAAGGTTTTCTTACGAGCTGATAAAACTGTGTTGAACTCAAGGTTGTAGCAACCACTCCATTCCCTAACTTTAATTAAATAAGAGCAGAGAGAAATCCAAGTGTAAGTTTGTTATTTTCCACAAGGCCTTGCTTTCCATGGGGAAGGGCCCTCAACTGTAACTAGATATGCTATAATTGGGCCTAATTGCCTCTCTCCTATCTCATAGCTTATTTAATATGATAAAAACAGCTATGTTTACATTGTACGTTTAACTTTTTAACGAACTTTCTAGTACACTGGCAGGACTGGGAGGCACAACTATAGCTCCAGATGGAGACTGTGAAACTATGAGAATTCTTGTGATTGCAGAAGGGGGGGATTCGGGTACTCTGGCTGGTGTTGGCTGCATTAGAGCCTGCTGATTTGAAGATGGGAAAACGGAGCTGTTTGTGTCCCCAAACCCAGATTTTTAAAATACCAGGGATTAGACTCTAGCCCTGGCTGCTCTTGTTTAAAACATGGTCCTCTGAGATCAGATGAGATCGGACGCATTCAGGGTGGTATAGCCATAGCACATATATACAATGGAATATTACTCAGCCATAAAAAGAAACGAAATTGAGCTATTTGTAATGAGGTGGATGGACCTAGAGTCTGTCATACGGGGTGAAGTAAGTCAGAAAGAGAAAGACAAATACCGTATGCTAACACCTATATATGGAATTTAAGAAAAAAAAATGTCACAAAGAACCTAGGGGTAACACAGACACAGACCTACTAGAGAATGGACTTGAGGATATGGGGAGGGGGAAGGCTAAGCTGTGACAAAGCGAGAGAGTGGCATGGACATATATACACTACCAAAAGTAAAATAGATAGCTAGTGGGAAGCAGCCACATAGCACAGGGAGATCAGCTCGGTGCTTTGTGACCACCTAGAGGGGTGGGATAGGGAGGGTGGGAGGGAGACGCAAGAGGGAGGAGATATGGGGATATATGTGTACATATAGCTGATTCACTTTATTATAAAGCAGAAACTAACACACCATTGTAAAGCAATTATACTCCAATAAAGATGTAAAAACAAAAAAACATGGTCCTCTGAGAACACGTGGTCACTCTCTATAAAAACATAAGTTCAAAAAAAAAAAAAGGTTCTGATGAACCTAAGGGCAGGACAGGAATAAAGACACAGACGTGGAGAATGGACTTGAGGACATGGAGAGGGGGAAGGGTAAGCTGCGACGAAGTGAGAGAGTGGCATGAACATGTATACACTACCAAATGTAAAATAGCTAGCTAGTGGGAAGCAGCCACATAGGACAGGGAGATCAGCTGGGTGCTCTGTGACCACCTAGAGGGGTGGGATAGGGAGGGTGGGAGGGAGACGCAAGAGGGAGGAGATATGGGGATATATGTGTACATATAGCTGATTCACTTTGTTATACAGCAGAAACTAGCACACCATTGTAAAGCAATTATACTCCAATAAAGATGTTAAAACAAAAAACACAAGTTCATTTCCTTAAACCCATCTGTGGGAAACTTTCCCATATCGTGTTGTTCCACAGGCCTTTCCATTTAAAGAATGTGAAAGAAGAACAGCAACAACACATAACAAATTATTTAGAGAAAGAGAGAGAGAGACCCACCCACCCTCCCACTCAGATGCTCACATATAGTCAAATCAACCAGTTGGCATTGACACCCAAGCCCTCTGAGTTCAAAGCAAGAGCCACCTCAGAGTTCCCACCATCTGAAGAGGACCTTGACTTTTTCCTTTGAAGTGTTTTCTTTGAAGGTCAAGGTAAAGGGGCCATGTTGACTCAAGAAATTGCTAATCTATAGAAGGATGTGGCCTCTGCTCCATCACACATTTGTAATGTTCACATGAGGTTAACAAAACAAATGGTTTTGACTGTAATGCATGAGCTCAGGCCAGCCTTTCTTCTCAAATTGTCCCCATCACAGCAACATTCCTTCAGGATAAGGTGAGACCCAGGAGAACAAAGAATGCACCAGGGTCTCAGACCAGTTACTGAATTAATTTCAAGTGTCTTAAATCTGTGGTCATCCGGTCAGAACTGGTGTCCTGCAATTGGCTGCTATTTGCCAAGATGATGGAGACTGGGCTTGGAAGACCTGGATCTAAGTCCCAACTCCCGTGTCCCTTATTAAGCAGTGTCATCCCTGACAAGTCTCTTCAGTTTTTCTTCTTGACCTGCCTCATATTAATTCCTGAAAATTTTAAGACAAGCTGGAAAAAAAAAAAAAAACCTAAAATTTCCTAAGAGACTTCGAATATAGCACCCAGAAGTAGGTAGGACTTACAAGCTGAATTCTAAGAGGTAGCTAGCTATCTTGGCATGCAAGAGAAACTCCATTGCTGAGATGGGCTGAGCCCGGGCAGAATTTTGCTAGTGAAAGGGACTGACTGGGTAGCAAGTAGAGTTCAATAAACTCACACTCCAAAAACCATCTCAATAATGCAACAAGCATAGCTATACTATGTATACCAGATGTATCATTTATTTTGGTATCTCTGGTATCTGGCACTGGCCTAGGCATATAATACTAGCTGAATTCAATTCATCAGGAAATTCAGCATATTCTCTCCGCACTCATCCCTAGCCTTATCCACAGAGACATTTGGTCTAAATTGTGAGTACACTAAAAATGGTATGTATCACAAACTGAATCTAAAAGCATTTCTCCATCTGGAGAAAATGAGTTGTTTGGTAGAGTCAAAAAAACTGGGAATATCAGATAACTAAGAAACTGATCAAATATTTTGTTTTGAGGTTGATGCAGGTAACATACCTCCTCCAAGCCCACCTCCTCTCTAATAGGTCACTCATGGGATTTAGAATGGATGTTGCATATGCCAGCCACCAAATGGCCTGCCTCAGAGCCCCAAAGTGTCCTATGTTTGGATAAAGTCACTCCAGCCTCTCTGGTGATGTTTATCTCGAGTCTTAATTCAAGGGGCTTCTTCTATCACTTTTTCCCCCCCAAGGAAATACCATCCAGAGAGCTGAGATCAACAACAGAGTGTGTAAGGTGGGTGGGGATAGGCTGTATTAGTTTAACAAGGTAAAAGAACAGGCATGCTTGGAGCTAGAAGAGTGATTTTGGTTACCCCAGGTTAGGATTTTACATATAAATACGTATATAAGTACATACATAAGTACACACACACACACACACACACACACACACATATACCCACATATAAGTCCATCTAATCTATTATATATCAATGGTCAGGTGTTCCTATATCTGGGTTACTCATAGGGTATAAATTACATTTTAATAGCTATGTTGGTGCTGGGCCAAAAAGGAGCCAATTTTCTCCATATTCATGGCATTTTACATCTTTCCAAAGTACTAAGATCACTGAATCTTCATTAAAACCTTTTAAGGTAGAGAGGGTAAAACACCATTTTTTCCTATGTGAAGGTAACCTGTATTCCCAGGTCACTCTGGAAGACTGAATATCTCCTTATCCAAGACTTGAACCGGCCCCACTCCGCAGCCCCTCAGTGGTCTGGATCATAGAGGTGGGTCAAGAATGCCCTTTGTACCATTCCTCCAGAAGTTCTCCTAAGTGGGCAGTAGGCTGGTCACCCTGCAGCCCTTCATGGGAATGAAGGTCCCTATGTGCATACTCTTAGGAAATCTGTCAGGAGAAGGTTGCTGCAATCCAAGTGCAGACACTGGGTGTGCCAGTGATGTGTCCACCATTTGGTCGCCTCAAAAGATGTTGGTTCAGCTGCTTTGGGAGGGATGGGAATGATATTTGGGGATGCAGACCCAGAGGCCCAGATTGTTGCTGAGGCATGACTTGATGGTTGTGATTAATTGGTGAGATTGAGGCGGAACAGTTTTGTAGGAGTTAAAGGGACTCATGTCTTAGAGAAACAGGAGGGCTGATAGTCAGCAGTTCCTCAAACTTTCAGAACAAAATAAGTGATGCCAAAAATTGCTTTATGTTCGATTCCTTTTCAGTCTATTTTCCACACTGCTACCAGAAGCAAACCAGACATTCTCTGTATGACCTTGGTCAGAACGCTTCAATGGGGCAGAATGTTAACAGGAGTTTTCTTTGGTAGTAGAATACTGGATGCTTTTTCCCCCCTTCTTTTCATTTCTCTCTTTATTTCATATTGCTCATAGAAAACAAGTGTTCCTTTAGAACACTTTAAATGTATTGTTAAAGAAATCCTATATATGTTTCTTTGCCCTTAGGATAAAGTATGAATTTATCCCTGATGGCACAACCTTCCATTTACGGTTCCTGCCTTCCCACTGAGTGTGTGTCCACCACTGACCTTCAGATGCACGCGACCCTCTAGTCAGCTGGAACTGTTCCCTACCTCTCCACCACCCTCATTCCCCCCTTTGTGCCCTTACCCACATTGTGCTGCATGGAGGTCTTAATGCTCCTTTGTCTCCCTGGCTAATACCTTTCTCATCCTTCGAGACTCAGCCCAAGTATCAGTTCCTGGATCTTTACCTATTCTGGTCCCACCCTCACCCCCAGCACGTGTTCCCATGATCAAACACACAGTCCTGAACAGCTGCTAGAAATTGCTTGTACCCAGAGCAAAAAGGAAAACAGCATTTGAAAAACTCAGGGTCGTTGGGAATACCAAACGATAATCTAAATTTGATTTCTGGCTTATGTCCAGGATTGGCTCACAATATAACTTCCTGATAGGAAAGAGAAAAAGTAAATTCGTTGTTTATTGAATAGATATTATAAGTATAATCCCTTAGAGTTATATAGGGATGAGAGTTTAGAAAATGCTTTTGTACTATGTTTTATTTGATTTACAATCAATGTTCTGAGCTGTGCATGCTAAAACTGTACTACCCACCCGAAGGGATAAGGATACTAGTTACAGAGGTCAGGTAACTTGTCCATGGCCCCACATCTAGTTAGAGTGACAGCCAGGATGTGGGTTTCGAGGTATGGCTCGATCATTGCCTTTAAGATAAGCCACGGTGTTGGAAGGCACCTTAATGTACACTGAGTCAGGACTCCATCTAGTATGTGAATCTCCTCTGCTCTTCTCCCACCCTGCGCCTTCCCCAACACACACCTTCCCACCCAGCTCCTGTGTACCATGCCCAGACAAAGGGGGCTTACTACATCCTCTTCCATCTTTCAGCAACTTTGAGAAGCTGCAACTATTACTGAATTCTTCAAGCCAAGTACTATGCTCAGTGTTTTACAAATAAAAAACCCTATGTGATAGCTATTACTACTTCTATTTTACAGAAATCTGATATACAGAAAAGGTGAAGTGTCTCGTTTTTGGTCATAGAGTGGTTAGTAACAACACTGGGATTCAAGCCCATTTGTCTGATAGCCACGATATTACATTTAGCCAAAATCAGACTTCCTATAGCTTGTAGGCATTCACTTTATTTCCTGGTGTCCCTTAAAAAGAGTATGAACTGTTTTATATGAGAGTGCCTTCAATGTTCCCAGGCAGATACTGATTCCCTCAGAATCTCCTCCTCTCAGGCCAGATATGACCAGCAACAGTCTCCAACAGCCAGTTGCTCTCCTTGCAGCTTTACTAGAAGACCAAGTGAAAAGGTCTCACACACAAGGAGAGTGTGATCCATCAGTGAGAGGGGTACCAGGCAAGGTCCTGCAGATCTGACCAATGTAGATACTGCATCAGATCAAGACAGCAAGGGAGGTCTTGGAGTCAAACAACCTTTGAGCTTGAAGATTCAATAAGAATCACAGGAGTCTGACCTTATTTGCTAGGGAGGAAACAAATCTACAGATACTAAGGAAACTGCTCAAGATCACACGGCTAGCCAGTGATAGAGCTGGTTGTTTGGACCCAAGTTCAGGGTACTTTTTACTAGACCACCTTGCTCTCACTCTTTTCCATCTTCTCTCTCAACATATATGTATCTTACAATAGGACTGAAGTTACTTGTAAAGATAAACTTCAGATTTTAACTAATGAAAGATTTTTCTATGGCTATAGAACAGTAGACTCATGCTTGATTAATAGAACAGTAACCAAACATTTTCAGTGAATTTGGGCTCCGAAGTTTTCCTAAAAGAAACCTGAAAAGATATGCCAACTAATAATTGCAAAAGACTTAGCTGATAAGGGACTGTTTTCCAAAATATACAAAGAACTCTTAAAACTCAACAATAAGAAAACAAATGACTCGATCAGAAAAGTAGCCAGAGACCTTGACACTTCAAAGAAGATGTACATATGACAAATAAGCATATGAAAAGATGTTCCATATCATACGTCATCAGGAAAAAGATGTGCCAACTGAAGAAGCTAATGAATTAACAATAAATATTACTTTACATGCGGCCCCTCATTCCCTCTGCTCATTTTGGGACTAGTAATCTCTAAACATGCATCAACCCATGTGCCAATTCTTCCCATTCCCTGGGGATACTCTCCCACGTTGTCCACTACAATTTTTTTTTTTTTTTTTTTTTTGCGGTACGCGGGTCTCTCACTGTTGTGGCCTCTCCCGTTGTGGAGCGCAGGCTCCAGACGCTCAGGCCCAGCGGCCATGGCTCACAGGCCCAGCCGCTCCGCGGCATGTGGGATCTTCCCGGACCAGGGCACGAACCCGCGTCCCCTGCATCGGCAGGTGGACTCTCAACCACTGCGCCACCAGGGAAGCCCTGTCCACTACTTTTCAATTTGAATTCAAGCCTTGGACTGTAATCTGGTTAGCAACAGGTAAGACTGTATTATTTCATACTATTCTTTTTAGAAAATTATAATAATGAAAATGATATTTAAGACATGGAGAGAGCACTCAACTTAGGAAAGGAACGAACATCCAGAAGGAAAATAACAGAAGGCCCTAGTGATGTTAAATGTAAAGATAAACTAAAAGACTAATCTTTCTGGAATTAACAAAATAGCAAATAGAATTTATAATACATTAAGATATTAATATACCACAATCTAGTTATCTCAAGAACACAGGAAGAGTCCACATAAGAAAATGTACTAATTTGGCATATTAATTTTAAAACATGCTCCCCAGTTGCTGAAATTCAAAATTCAAAGACAGTTTAAACATGATTAGAAATCTATTTCCCTAAAATGATGAAGAGTATCAATTCCAAAAGGACTAATGAGCATTATATTAGAGATATGAAAAATATTTTTGGAAATATTAAGGAATTTCCCTTTTGGATCCTATTCCCCTGGGGGCGTTCCACCTCCCAAACCAGAAGGTAGATATATGACTTATATACCTGGACATAAAAATGCTTCAAAGTCTTTTTCTTTCCTTTTGGTATAAGAAGGAACACAGTCTGGATGACTGTTCTCAGAATTCTCCCACAGAATGACAGCTGGGCCATGGGGCTGATGTTCTTTGACAGGATATGACAGAGGGTAAGTAAAAGCTTACGTTTCCAACTCAAGGGTGTGGAAGGAAGAAGAAAGAGCAAAGAAGGGAGACAGTTTGATAGTGTGGAAGGTTAGAGACACGTGCTCCAACCTCCCCTCTTTGGGGCTTCAAAGGCTGGGATAAGAAAAGCAGGGATTGGGTGGTGTGAGGGGACACTGAGAACTCTTGTTTAGGCCTCTGGGGGCAGCCACCTACAGGTGGTTCCTTTACCAACAAAGGGGAGGGTACCCTGGTCCAGCACCCTCCGAGAGATGCTAGAATCTCTCTTAGGGAAGAATCTGGAAGGAAGGGAGTGGAATTGAGAGCCAGGGATCCTGCAAGGGACCCCTGTGGGGAGAAGCCTGATGACTGCAGTAGAGCTAAAGGAAGCACATGCAACTCAAGGTCTATAGGCTCCGAGGCTGATGGCTGTGGGGTCACCAGACTCTGACCAAGCCAACGAGACCAGCCACGGCCCTCACCGGCCAATAGCTGCAAGATCAGCAGTGACCAGGCAGAAGAGGGGCACCTCAGTAGAGACTGGTGAGGATCTAAGGATACTACACACATCTGAGGACTTCTTTTTCACCTTCACGACACCTAGGCAGCCGCCTACAAGATCGGTGATTGTGCAGTGTGGTAGGTTAACAGCATATCTAATCACTACAGCAACATAAGTCATAGGGTGATCAAACCATGTCCTTAGATTCATGATCTGAATATTCATCTTGTTATCATTGACTGGCTAAAGAGCTAAACTTCAAAATAAAAAGTTGTAAATAAAAGAATATTCAATTGCTCTAAGTTTTGAAGACAAAGAAATAAATTTGAAAGGACTGAAAACTCCCCACAGGCAATCTACGAGCTTCTGCCGAGTAACATAAAGGTGGAGCCTAAAAAACAGTCTTAAGAGTGTAATACATAGAGGATCCTTCTTGACAAAAATAAATTTTCTATATACAACATTCATAACATTGTGTCTAGTGGTAAGATGTTAGTTATTCCCATTAAAGAAATCATGTGGATGCTTGCTTTTTATTATTTAACTTTGTTTTAAAAGTTGTGGGTAATACAATATAATATTAAATAAAAAGAGATGTAGTGATAGTAAATAAGATACAACTACTGTTATTCGCCAGTAAGATGATACCCTTCAAAACACAAGAGAATCAGCAGAAAACCATTTAGAGTGGTGGGTTCCAAGATTTATATACAAACTGGAATCAACTGGGGAATGTCACAAGCTCCCAAAGCTCAAGCATCACCATACAGAATGGGGTTTAATTGGTCTGGGGTGTGGCCTGGGCTCTGGAATTTTTAAAGACCCCCAGGTGATTCTAACATGCAGACAAGTTTGGTAATAACTGCTCTATAATTAATAAGCAAGCCCAGTAAATAGGCTGCATTGAGAAATATACAAAAATAAATAGCTTTCCTATCCCAGAAATAGAAAAAAGGATCCCACTTATAATAGCAGCAAACATGGAAGATATCTGAGAATTGTTTTAGCAAGAAAAATGTGCAGAATAAATTATAACGTTGCACTGGGAGACATAAAAGCAGTCTTGAAGAAATTGAGAGACATAATGTGTTCCCAGATTAATTAATAGGTATAATGAAGTTTCCAGGAGGATTAGGGAGAGAGGAATTAGCAAATGGAATCTTAATTTTAAAATCTGAGTAAATGTGTTTTTAAAAAGCTAAAAGATTTTGAAAAATAAGAGAATATCTGCCTACTAGGTGTTAAAGTGGATTTGTAAATGGTTTAATTCTGGTCCAAGCATAAAAAGATTAATGGAAGAGAACACAGTTCAGAAAGAGACCCTAGAATATCTGGGAGTTTATATATGCTGAATACAGCATGACAAATCAGTGGAGAAGGAAATATGATTAAATAAGTGGTGTCATGAGAACTGATGAGCTACTCAAGAAAAATTTACTGTTGAATTTTTCTACTCCTCTCCAAAATAAATGCTCAATAAATTAAGGAATTTAATATTAAAAAATAAAGTCAGGGGGACTTCCCTGGTGGCACAGTGGTTAAGAATCCACCGGCCAATGCAGGGGACACGGGTTCGAGCCCTGGTCCAGGAAGATCCCACATGCCGCGGAGCAACTAAGCCTGTGCACCACAACTACTGACCCTGCGCTCTAGAGCCTGCGAGACACAACTACTGAGCCTGAGAGCCACAACTATTGAAGCCCGCATGCATAGAGCCCATGCTCCACAACAAGAGAAGCTACCACAATGAGAAGGCTGCGTACCGCAACAAAGAGTAGCCCCTGCTCGCCGCAACTAGAGAAAGCCTGCACACAGAAACCCAATGCAGCCAAAAATAAATAAATAAATTTATTAAAAAATAAAAATAATAAAAATAAAGTCAGAAGATCAGAAGAAAATATAGGTAAATATTATTGATATGATTGGAAGACTTTTAGGCCCAAAAGTAATGGGGAAAAAAATCCAAAGGCTTAGAAATAATTTATTACATACAAATTCAAAAATCAGTATGTAGGAAGAAATAAAACTAAAAGGACAAACTGGAAGAAAACATTTGCAGCAAATGACAAAGAATTAACATCCTTAATTCATAAAGACCTCTTAAAGTCTCAAAATGAAAATCAAAAGAGAAACACTCTTAAAAATGTATATAGGTAATGAAAATATTTTTAGCTTCACTAATAACCCAAGAAATACAGATTCCAACAATGAGGTACCATTTACTTACGGAGTTGGCAAGATTAAGAAAAAATTATACTCTTTGCAGGGGAGGGTTTTGTGAGACAGCCAGCTAAATCCTGATGGGTTGATCTTATCCTTCTGGAAGGGAAATTGGCAATACATACCCAGAATCTTAAGATATTTCTTTTCTCTGACACATAATCCTACATCCAATACTCTATCCTCTGCATATAGGAGAGGATTTACATCCAAGAATAGTCTGAAAGACATTATTTGTAATAAACTGGGACCAACCTAAATGGCCAGCACTGGAGAAATAATCATGATACATCCATATGGTGGAATGGTGTGCAGCATACACATTACTTTTGTAATCAGACAAAAATATTTAATACATAACTTAAAAAAATAAGAGACAAAAACATGCTAAAACTTAAGTAGTGGTGCTTTGTGTAGTTTTTCTAATTTTTAATGGTTTTTAACACAAATATTTGATTTTATAAACAAATGTTAGTTTTATAATCAAGAATAAAAAGAAAAAAGACCAATCACTAATACTGTGAAAAACCCCTACTTATAAAGGCATCAGAATCAACAGATTGATGGGAAAAGGACAAAATAATTTACATAATAGGAAGTTAACATTGTACATATTAAAAGTTGTTCATATTCAACTTTGCTAGTAATAAAACAAGTTCAACCTACACCAAGTCAAGGCACCAATTTCATGACTAAATTTAAATTAAAAACAAAATAATTTTCAACATTGAACAGGTTAGAGTGTAATTACAGTCTCGAAGGGCCAGGTTAGTGTAAATTAATCCAAACAGCTACATAAAAGCAGTTTGGTTCTACACAAGAGTGGTAATAATGTTCACATTCTTTGAAAAATTGAATTTCATACTGGAATGCTTCTAAGGAAATTAATCAACAGGGAAAAGAAATTATTCAATAGGGAAAAGAAAGGTAAAGTTATCTACTGCAATTTTACTTAAAATATTAAAACATTGAATTGGAATATATAGTCAAGAGCAAGATCCATCATGGTACGGCCTGATAGACTCTTGCAATGCTATGAAAAGAAAAATGTAGATAGCTATCTCAAGTGGGAAGTATATACAGAAGGCAAACTTGTATGTAGACTTATAGCATTAAAAACTAGAAATTAGGAAGGAGGGTAAGAATGTGTTAGGGTGGTGAAATTGAGTGAATTTTTTTGGTAATTTAATCTTGATATAACATTGTCTTTACCAATGCACAGAAGTCAGAGGGAAAAAGTATTACAGGGATCAAAGGGAACATGATATTTATACGTAATTATCTATACACTTAACCAATTGGTGACAGGGACCTTCTTTTGTATACACCTGTCAAGAAGGTATTATCCTCATTTTCTTAAATGAGTAGAACAGCAGCCTTAAGAGGCAAAGAACTTGTTTGATGTTACAGTCTTAAATTCTGGAATGAAGACTTCATTTCACTTCAGACTCCACTATGCCACCTGCCTCTAAATGTGTACACACTACTGGCTGTTAACCTTTGTGTCACAGACCTCTTTAAGCATGATGATAATTATGAACCATCTTCCCCAGAAAAACCTCACATGACACACAATAATTTGCATACTCACCACCTTCTAAGTGTAGGATCATCAAACACCATGGTTTATGCCTAATGTTCTGGAGTAATTACTAACAGAGCCACCTTTCACTCTCTGAGTTGTTCTGATTGGGACTATAAATTATATGGTTATCTTTAAGTTATAGGCCAGACATTTTTTCCTTTGTTCTCTTTTCCACAATCTCACTGGTTTACCCTAAAATGTCACCACTAGTGTGACTTCTTTAAATAAAGCAAACAAAATGGATTATTTTCTCCACCTACACAGTGTGAGCAGGACACTCGTGCCCCAATGACTGACCATCTACCATCAATAGACACCTCAACTTGTACCATGCAAGTAGCTCACCTTGGGAAGTTGAAAGCAGAGCCCTGAAAAAAACTGGACAGCAGGCAGTGGGTAGGTTTTGGTTGGGTAAGGGAAAGTTCTGGGCATATGTGCAACCTCTGGTCAGGATTCACTAGCTGCTGCCAGTGGGACCCTGAATGCCTGGTGAAGGTTAGGAGAAGGTGAGTCCTAAGGTGACAGGGCAAGCAATATGGTGCTTAGAGAAGGTCACCCACCAAAAGCTAAAGTCTTTACAGATACCTCAATTATGCTCCATGACCACGCTTAGTCTCTCTTCAAAGTTGTCTCTTTAAGATAAAGATATTTGCCATGGGCGGCCACACACACACAAAAAAGATAAAGACATTTAAGCAAACACCAAAGCCAGCACCATGGTCCACTGAAGTGGGAGGGGGTCTGGAACATCAAACAGAGAGGATCTGGTCCCTGAAGAGCCAGCACTGAGCATCCTCAAGCTTCCTGGGTTGACGGCAGATGGGTCCAACATCTCCCCTCCACAAGGAGTCCCCAGGAAGTGTGGCTGCTGAGATTCCCACACAGGAACAAGAGAGATAAGCACCTTGTTCCTCACAACTCTGCTCTCAAATGCTAAATACCAGTGGCAACAGCAGAGAACAGGGCTTCGAGGAGATCTGTAGAACCAGACCTACACCATTTGTCCACATCAGAAAAAGCAGAATAAACAGATTAGATACTGGCTTTAGAGGAATCATGGCCATTGCTGGGAGGCCTCCTTGTCCTTCAGGCTGGCTTCAGAAAGATGTTGTTGAGACGAGCTTTTTCCTCAAAGCTCAAAGGAAATTGGGGGAAATCATGAAGGATATTAATGAGAAGCACTGTCCTCAGTGAGGATGCAGAAGACCATAATGGGAAAGCACATGGTGATGAAAGGCTCTGACTTCCCTGTGATTCAGTTTATCCAAATCAAATCTTCTTGACCTGGGGTCTGTGGCCTCACATGAGAGAAAAAAAATCCTTATTTTCCTTAACATTTCCATGGAAGCTACCATTTCCTTTCATTATTAATATGGGTAAACAGCCACAGAAGCAGAAGCAGTACCTGTGAGTTTATCACTAATTGAAATCATAGCTATTTTCATACCATGTTCTGGTTGTTACAAATATTTCTAAATGTCATTTATGCTCATTAATTCTTGAGGATTATAGTTTCTAGGTCTGCTGCTAGATTTTTTTTTCATTGCATGAAGGCTACCCATGCAATACTCTCAGAAATTTGTCTTTCCAGAATGAAAAAATATTTTAGTAACTCTACTCCAATATTGTTGATTTCCTTTGTCATGCTACATATTTTATTTTATATATTTAAGAACATTATTCTGAGATGGAGTTCATGGGCTTCACCATGCTTCCAAAGAGGTTCATGGCCTAAGTAGTGAGGAACCCCTGGAAAGTAAAAATATCAGGCTACTCAGTTGTTTAGTGTGTATTGCCCTTGTGGCAGTTATCAATTCAGAATAGAAATATTGCAAAAGTAATTGTGGAAAAAATGACTAAGCCATTTCCCATTAGGCAGTGTTCAACAGATGCCTCCAGTGATTGTATTTGGCAATATTCTAGCTTCATTTAGATTCTTATTTTAAGAATTCCTTTCCTTGCTGCAATGTGAATTCTTTTACTTTTCTCCATAGGGCTCATGTTTTCAGACAGCTGTGTATCTTATAGTCCCAAGAAATATGATGCTTCCACTTCCAGTCCATGGACCTGATCAACATCTTAGACTTGGGGTTGTTCATTTTTTCCCAGACTGCTCCCTCTACTCCACCCCCCATAGGAAGTGGATACTGAATGAGGATTACTTATATTTTCAAAGTGACTGCACAAGATGATGAGCAAATACAGTAGACTCAGACTTTCAGAGTTATAAGGAACATGGAAGGATTGTGGAAACACAGGTGATAATACTAATCAAATAATGGATAGAATACAGGCTACTGTGCTTTATATAAATTACTTCCCTATAGTTTACTTGTATCTCCTGACTTAATTTACAGAACTTCTAGAGGCAGTTATTAATATACATATTTTACCAATGCAGAAAGTGAGGCACAAAGAGGTAAAGTAAGGATGTTCAGAGAATAGCAACAAAGTCAAAATTTGAATTCATGCCATTTTTCACACCTCATGCCCTTAACCATGCTAATTTGCCTGCGTTAGATTTGGCAGTCTTTCCCAATGTCTGATATGTATAAAAGCAATGTAGAATTGAAATATATTGTTTATGTAATGCTATGGTTAAAAAAGTTACTAAAGAAATAGAAGCCCAAGCTTAGAAAACTATCATGTTACTACTGCCCATTTAAAAAGAACTGACTACAGGTATACCTTAAATGCTGAACGCTGTGCTCAAATAAACTTGACAAAGGAAGGCGGAGCCTTAGGGACAGAAGTTAGATTCAGATTAAAAGTTAGAAGTGTCTGTTATCTTAAAAGCTTCCGAAGGTAAAAAAGAAGAGACACACCTCTTAAATACAATACAGGTCACCCAATTCAACCAAAAAACTAAAAACTATGAGGTTTATCTTCTTTCACACTCCACCTTCAGACAAACCATCTATTGGATAAAACAGTGGTTTAGGAAATTCCTGTTCCATTGAAGTCCATACTTTCCAAATAGGTTTAATTAAATCACAGGGCATATAAACATAATTCAGTTTAAAGTAGATGAAGATTTTGTAATTTCCAACAGTGAAATTTTTGTTGTCTTCTCCCCAAAATCTATAAGGATATTCAAATTTGGGTAATTGTATATGGTGAGATTGCTATTATGTCTAGTTTAGGAGTTGCTCTCCCAGAGGTTTTTAAATTGGTTGGTTTTCTCTGAGCTAGACTGCAGAGACGAGGGGTAGTACCCAAATACATCTCTTTCCCCAGGCCCTTGCCTTGTATGTGGTTGCTTCTTAGCTCTTGTGTGTTTTAACTGAACAGTGACAGATGGATATGAGTGTTCCATGTTTGAGGGTCACTGTAGCCTGTATATCTTACACTGGGCATCAGGTGGGACATCCTTGTCCCTAGGTGTGCCAGTTCCCCTTCTTTCCTTTCTTTCCGTCTCCTCCTACCCCTGGGCAGGGACTGTATCTAAATTTGCCTTTGTTTGCCCAGTCCTAGCATGGTGCCTGGACTGGATCAGGAGTGAGGTGCATTGCAGAGTTCCCTGTAGCACACACTGGAAGGAATAAGGCAAAATGCATTTGACCCGTTCATCGCAGGGTCCAGAGTTAAGATCACAGTGGAAAGCTAACGCTACCCAGTGCATAGCACAACAAACAACAAAAAACCCTAAAACTTTCTTAGTGGATCTTTTATGTCTGGACTTAGTAAATTAAAAGATAAAATGAGAATATATGAAGTCATACTGTTGCTTGTATTATGTACAACTGACTCGGTCACTTAAGCTTCATACTGACCAGCATACACAGCCCTGACTACAGTATGATTCTGACGTCATCTTGGCTCCTTCACGTTAGATTATTGGTGAGACCTTATCAAGAAGTGACTGGGGGACTTTCCTGGTGGTCCAGTGGTTAAGAATCTGTGCTTCTACTACAGGGGTGAGGGTTCGATCCCTATTCAGGGAACTAAGGTCCCTCATGCCTCAGGGCACCGCCAAAAAAAAAAAAGAAGTGACTGGGAGGGTGTTTTTCCTCGTTCTGGTTCTATTCTTCTTTATTTAGGGATAATTTCCTCATGATTTGCTCATCTAAACCCTGCTCAGTTTTTCATTTCAATTGCCCCTAGTACTAAAGTGTCTTAATTAGAAGGCAGTCAAGACCTCAGCCTTTCCACCCAGAGTCTTCAGCTGCATTTCTTTGTATGGCTTTGACTCAGCTTTTCACATTTCAGTGTTTGTTCAAAGTGCACATTTGAGGGCTTTAGTTCCAGAAACTCTACTTTAGTGTGTTTTTGTAGGTGGCCTATGACTTACACTTTGGGTAACATCACTCTAGCTATGGCTATTTCTAATTTAGTACTGCAATTATCTATGCAATAACAAAATGAAGTTCCCTCTCCTCTCATATATCCTGAAAAAATTTCCCGCCATAGCTGTTTTTACCTGGGATAAAGCTTCTTCCATGCCAATCAGCAGTGACAAGACTGGTAGAAGTATTAGTCTGCTTGGGCTGCCACAACGAAATACCATAGACTGGGTGGCTTAAGCAGAAATTTATTTTCTCACAGTTGTGCAGGCTGGAAAGTCCAAGATCAAGGTGCCAGCCGATTTCGTTCCTGGTGAGAGCTCTTCCTGGCTCACATATGGCCACCCTCTTGCTGTCTTTCACAAGGGGGAGGGGAGAGAGAGAGAGAGGGCTCTCTGGTGTCTCCTCTTACAAGGACACCAATCCTACTGGGTCAAGACTCCACCCTTACGTCGTCATTTACCTTAATTACTTCCTTACTTTAAATGCATAGGACGGGGGTAGTGTTTCAATATGAATTTGGGGAGGGAGGACACAGCTCAGTTCATTGCAGTAGACCACCTTGAATTTTTGTGGAAATAGAATCTTCACATCATGGAGTTACCTGACAAAAGTTTCCCCTAGAACTGAAAAACAAAACCAGATTTAGATCTTACTGAAGCAACCTGAGAGTAGTGAGAGAGATGCCCACTAATTGTGGGGCTACAATACATTGAGACAAAAACTTCTTGGACCACTCTTCCTCTATGCATATGACCTGTGGGCAGCAAAAGCAGCTTTGACCATGGCATTCCCCTCGCAAACACTTATTGAGGACTGATTTAGGACAAGATGTGCAAAGAGCCATAGGGAAGCAAAGAAGAACATAACCATCCTTGCCGTTGAGAAAGCTTAACTGACACCTATTAGGGGAATATATACATTATATATATCATACATAAATACACACACACAAATTACTCTGCTAAGTAACTCACAGTTGTGCAATGCTGTGGAAACAATCATTTCTGGCAAGATCAGGGACAGCTCCATAGATGAGGCATTGAGTGGAATGTTGAAGAATCAGGGTTGGATTTTGACAGGTGGAGACTGAGCAGTCCCTTTTGGGGAGAGGAAAGGAAAAAGGGAAGGGGTTTCTAGAGAAGAATAAAGCTGGAGTAAAGGCTAAGGTTGGCTACATAATTTTTTCCCGGGTCCAGTGCAAAATGAATATGTGGGCCTCTTATTGAAAAAACAGAAAGGTGCCATTTAAGATACTCAAAATATAAAACCTCTTCGTTTCTTCCACAGCTTCAACTTGGCACAGTGTCTTTTATTTGCTATTTAGTGTTGTCCTAAGTAAAGGAAATTAAAATTAGCATGAATTTTATAGTTCGAATTTATACTGCACAGTGTCAGGTTAAAATATAAGTATCGGAGGGGAAGATGGCGAAAGTAAGACGCGGAGATCACCTTCCTCCCCACAGATACACCAGAAATACATCTACACGTGGAACAGCTCCTACAGAACACCTACTGAATGCTGGCAGAAGACCTCAGACCTCCCAAAAGACAAGAAACTCCCCACGTACCTGGGTAGGGCAAAAGAAAAAAGAAAAAACAGTGACAAAGAATAGGGACGGGACCTGCACCAGTGCGAGGGAGCTGTGAAGGAGGTAAGGTTTCCACACACTAGGAAGCCCCTTCGCGAGCAGAGACTGCGGGTGGCGGAGGGGGGAAGCTTCGGAGCCGCAGAGGAGAGCACAACAACAGGGGTGCGGAGGGCAAAGCGAAGAGATTCCCGCACAGAGGATCGGTGCCGACCAGCACTCACCTGCCAGAGAGGCTTGTCTGCTCACCCGCCGAGCTGAGGCTCAGGCTTCGGTCGGAGCGCAGGGAGAGGACTGAGGGTGGCGGCGTGAACACAGCCTGAAGGGGTTAGTGCACCACGGGTAGCTGGGAGGGAGTCCAGGGAAAAGTCTGGACCTGCCAAACAGGGAAGAGACTTTCTCTTCCCTTTTTGTTTCCTGGTGCGCGAAGAGAGGGGTTTAAGAGCGCGGCTTAAAGGAACTCCAGAGATGGGCACGAGCCACGGCTAAAAGCGTGGACCCCAGAGACAGGCATGAGACGCTAAGGCTGCTGCTGCCGCCACCAAGAAGCCTGTGTGCGAGCACAGGTCACTATCCACACCCCCCTTCCGGGGAGCCTGTGATGCGCGCCACTGCCAGGGTCCCGGGATCCAAGGACAACTTCCCCGGGAGAACGCACGGCGCGCCTCAGGCCGGTGCAACGTCATGCCGGCCTCTGCCGCCGCAGGCTCCCCCCGCACTCCGTATCCTTCTCTCCCCCCAGCCTAAGTGAGCCAGAGACCCCGAAGCAGCTGCTCCTTTAACCCCGTCCTGTCTGAGCGAAGAACAGACGCCCTCCAGTGACCTAAACGCAGAGGAGGGGCCAAATCCAAAGCTAAGCCCCGGGAGCTGTGAGAACAAAGAAGAGAAAGGGAAATCTCTCCCAGCAGCCTCAGAAGCAGCGGATTAAAGCTCCACAATCAACTTGACGTACCCTGCATCTGTGGAATACATGAATAGACAACGAATCATCCCAAATTGAGGAGGTGGACTTTGAGAGCAACATTTATGATTTTTTCCCCTTTTTGTCTTTCTGTGAGTGTCTATGTGATGCTTCTGTGTGAGATTTTGTCTGTATGGCGCTGCTTTCACCATTTGTCCTAGGGTTCTATCCGTCCGCTTTTTTCTTAAAAAAACTTTTTATATTAATAATTATTTTTTATTTTAATTATTTTATTTTATCTTTATTTTATTTTATCTACTTTTTTCTTTTTTTCTTCTTTCTTTCTCTCTTCCCTGCTTTCTTTCTTCCTTCTTTCCTTCCCTCGTTCCTCTCTCCCTCCCTCCTTTCTTTCGTTCCTTCTTTCTTTCCTTCCTTCCTTCCTTTCTTTCTTTCTTTCTTCCTTCCCTCCTTCCTTCCTTCCTACTTTTTCTCCCTTTTATTCTGAGCCGTGTGGATGAAAGGCTCTTGGTGCTGCAGCCAGGAGTCAGTGCTGTGCCTCTGAGGTGGGAGAGCCAACGTCAGGACACTGGTCCACAAGAGACCTCTCAGCTCCACATAATATCAAACGGCAAAAATCTCCCAGAGATCTCCATCTCAACACCAGCACCCAGCTTCACTCAACGACCAGCAAGCTACAGTGCTGGACACCCTATGCCAAACAACTAGCAAGACAGGAACACAACACCACCCATTAGCAGACAGGCTGCCTAAAATCATAGTAAGTCCACAAACACCCCAAAACACACCACCAGACGTGGACCTGCCCACCAGAAAGACAAGATCCAGCCTCATCCACCACAACACAGGCACTAGTCCCCTCCACAAGGAAGCCTACACAACCCACTGAACCAACTTTAGCCACTGCGGACACCAAAAACAACAGGAACTACGAACCTGCAGCCTGCAAAAAGGAGACCCCAAACACAGTAAGATAAGCAAAATGAGAAGACAGAAAAACACACAGCAGATGAAGGAGCAAGATAAAACCCAACCAGACCTAACAAATGAAGAGGAAATGGGCAGTCTACCTGAAAAAGAATTCAGAATAATGACAGTAAAGATGATCCAAAATCTTGGAAATAGAATAGACAAAATTCAAGAAACATTTAACAAGGACCTAAAAGAACTAAAGATGAAACAAGCAACAATGAACAACACAATAAAAGAAATTAAAAATACTCTAGATGCGATCGATAGCAAAATAACAGAGGCAGAAGAACGGGTAAGTGACCTGGAAGATAAAATAGTGGAAATTACTGCAGAGCAGAATAAAGAAAAAGGAATGAAAAGAACTGAGGACAGTCTCAGAGACCTCTGGGACAACATTAAACGCACAAACCTTCGAATTATAGGGTTTCCAGAAGAAGAAGAGAAAAAGAAAGGGACTGAGAAAATATTTGAAGAGATTATAGTTGAAAACTTCCCTAATATGGGAAAGGAGATAGTTGATCAAGTCCAGGAAGCACAGAGAGTCCCATACAGGATAAATCCAAGGAGAAATACGCAAAGACACATATTAATCAAACTGTCAAAAATTAAATACAAAGAAAACATATTAAAAGCAGCAAGGGAAAAACAACAAATAACACACAAGGGAATCCCCATAAGGTTAACAGCTGATCTTTCAGCAGAAACTCTGCAAGCCAGAAGAGAGTGGCAGGACATATTTAAAGTGATGAAGGAGAAAAACCTACAACCAAGATTATTCTACCCAGCAAGGATCTCATTCAGATTCGACAGAGAAATTAAAACCTTTACAGACAAGCAAAAACTGAGAGAGTTCAGCACCACCAAACCAGCTTTACAACAAATGCTAAAAGGAACTTCTCTAGGCAAGAAACATTAGAGAAAGAAAAGACCTACAATAACGAACCCAAAACAATTAAGAAAATGGGAATAGGAACATACATATTGATAATTACCTTAAAGGTAAATGGACTAAATGCTCCCACCAAAAGACACAGATTGGCTGAATGGATACAAAAACAAGACCCATATATATGCTGTCTACAAAAGACCCATTTCAGACCTAGAGAAACAAACAGACTGAAAGTAAGGGGATGGAAAAAGATATTCCATGCAAGTGGAAACCAAAAGAAAGCTGGAGTAGCAATTCTCATATCAGACAAAATAGACTTTAAAATAAAGACTATTAGAAGAGACAAAGAAGGACACTACATAATGATCAAGGGATTGATCCAAGAGGAAGATATAACAATTGTAAATGTTTATGCACCCAACACAGGAGCACCTCAATACATGAGGCAAATTCTAACAGCCATAAAAGGGGAAATCGACAGTAACACATACATAGTAGGGGACTTTAACACCCCACTTTCACCAATGGACAGATCATCCAAAATGAAAATAAATAAGGAAACACAAGCTTTAAATGATACATTAAACAAGATGGACTTAATTGATATTTATAGGACATTCCATCCAAAAACAAAAGAATACACATTTTTCTCAAGTGCTCATGGAACATCCTCCAGGATAGATCATATCTTGGGTCACAAATCAAGCCTTGGTAAATTTAAGAAAATTGAAATTGTATCAAGTATCTTTTCAGACCACAACGCTATGAGACTAGGTATCAATTACAGAAAAAGATCTGTAAAAGATACAAACACATGGAGGTTAAACAATACACTACGTAATAACAAAGTGATCACTGAAGAAATCAAAGAGGAAATCAAAAACTAACTAGAAACAAATGACAATGGAGACACAATGACCCAAAACCTATGGGATGGAGCAAAAGCAGTTGAAAGAGGGCAGTTTATAGCAATACAATCCAACCAAAAGAAACAGGAAACATCTCGAATAAACAACCTAACCTTGCACCTAAAGCAATTAGAGAAAGAAGAACAAAAAAACCCCAAAGTTAGCAGAAGGAAAGAAGTAATAAAAATCAGATCAGAAATAAATGAAAAAGAAATGAAGAAAACGATAGCAAAGATCAATAAAACTAAAAGCTGGTTCTTTGAGAAGATAAACAAAATTGATAAACCATTAGCCAGACTCATCAAGAAAACAAGGGAGAAGACTCAAATCAATAGAATTAGAAATGAAAAAGGAGAAATAACAACTGACACTGCAGAAATACAAAAGATCATGAGAGATTACTACAAGCAACTCTATGCCAATAAAATGGACAATCTGGAAGAAATGGACAAATTCTTAGAAATGCACAACCTGCCAAGACTGAATCAGGAAGAAATAGAAAATATGAACAGACCAGTCACAAGCACTGAAATTGAAACTGTGATTAAAAATCTTCCAACAAACAAAAGCCCAGGACCAGATGGCTTCACAGGCGAATTCTATCAAACATTTAGAGAAGAGCTAACAGCTATGCTTCCCAAACTCTTCCAAAATATAGCAGAGGGAGGAACACTCCCAAACTCATTCTACGAGGCCACCATCACCCTGATACCAAAACCAGACAAGGATGTTACAAAGAAAGAAAACTACATGTCACTATCACTGATGAACATAGATGCAAAAATCCTCAACAAAATACTAGCAAACAGAATCCAACAGCACATTAAAAGGATCATACACCATGATCAAGTGGGGTTTATTCCAGGAATGCAAGGATTCTTCAATATACGCAAATCAATCAACATAATACACCATATTATGAAACTGAAGGAGAAAAACCATATGATCATGTCAATAGATGCAGAGAAAGCTTTCGACAAAATTCAACACCCATTTATGATAAAAACCCTCCAGAAAGTAGGCACAGAGGGAACTTTCCTCAACATAATAAAGGCCATATAAGACAAAATCACAGATAACATCGTCCTCAATGATGAAAAACTGAAAGCATTTCCAATAAGAGCAGGAACAAGACAAGGTTGCCCACTTTCACCACTCTTATTCAACATAGCTTTGGAAGTTTTAGCCACAGCAATCAGAGAAGAAAAGGAAATAAAAGGAATCCAAATGGGAAAAGAAGACGTAAAAAGCTGTCACTGTTTGCAGATGACATGATACTATACTTAGAGAGTCCTAAAGATGCTACCAGAAAACTACTAGAGCTAATCAATGAATTTGGTAAAGTAGCAGGATACAAAATTAATGCACAGAAATCTCTGGCATTCCTATACACTAGTGATGAAAAAATCTGAAAGTGAAATCAAGAAAACACTCCCATTTACCACTGCAAGAAAAAGAATAAAATATCTAGGAATAAACCTACCTAAGGAGACAAAAGACCTGTATGCAGAAAATTATAAGACACTGATGAAAGAAATTAAAGATGATACAAATAGATGGAGAGATATACCATGTTCTTGGATTGGAAGAATCAACATTGTGAAAATGACTCTACTACCCAAAGCAATCTACAGATTCAATGCAGTCCCTATCAAACTACGACTGGCATTTTTCACAGAACTAGAACAAAATATTTCACTATTTGTATGGAAACAAAAAGACCCCGAATAGCCAAAGCAATCTTGAGAACGAAAAACTGAGCTGGAGGAATCAGGCTCCCTGACTTCACACTATACTAGAAAGCTACAATAATCAAAACAGTATGGTACTGGCACAAAAACAGAAAGATAGATCAATAGAACAGGATAGACAACCCAGAGATAAACCCACACACATATGGTCACCTTATCTTTGATAAAGGAGGCAGGAATGTACAGTGGAGAAAGGACAGCCTCTTCAATAAGTGGTGCTGGGAAAACTGGACAGGTGCATGTAAAAGTATGAGATTAGAACACTCCCTAACACCATACACAAAAATAAGCTCAAAGGATTAAAGACCTAAATGTAAGGCCAGAAACTATCAAACTCTTAGAGGAAAACATAGGCAGAACACTCTATGACATAAATCACAGCAAGATGCTTTCTGACCCACCTCCCAGAGAAATGGAAATAAAAACAAAAATAAACAAATGGGACCTAATGAAACTTCAAAGCTTTTGCACAGCAAAGGAAACCATAAACAAGACCAAAAGACAACCCTCAGAATGGGAGAAAATATTTGCAAATGAAGCAACTGACAAAGGATTAATCTCCAAAATATACACGCAGCTCATGCAGTTCAATATCAAAAAAAGAAACAACCCAATCCAAAAATGGGCAGAAGACCTAAATAGACATTTCTCCAAAGAAGATATGCAGGTTGTCAACAAACACAGGAAAGAATGCTCAACTTCTTTAATCCTTAGAGAAATGCAAATCAAAACTACAATGAGATATCATCTCACACCAGTCAGAATGGTCATCATCAAAAAATCTAGGAACAATAAATGCTGGAGAGGGTGTGAAGAAAAGGGAACACTCTTGCACTGCTGGTGGGAATGTGAATTGGTACAGCCACTATGGAGAACAGTATGGAGGTTCCTTATAAAACTACAACTAGAACTACCATATGACCCAGCAATCCCACTACTGGGCACATACCCTGAGAAAACCGTAATTCAAAAAGAGTCATGTACCAAAATGTTCATTGCAGCTCTAGTTACAATAGCCTGGAGATGGAAACAACCTAAGTGTCCATCATCAGATGAATGGATAAAGAAGATGTGGCACATATATACAACAGAATATTACTCAGCCATAAAAAGAAATGAAATTGAGCTATGTAATGAGGTGGATGGACCTAGAGTTTGTCATACAGAGTGAAGTAAGTCAGAAAGAGAAAGACAAATACCATATGCTAACACATATGTATGTAATTTAAGAAAAAAAATGTCATGAAGAACCTAGGGGTAAGACAGGAATAAAGAGACAGACCTACTAGAGAATGGACTTTAGGATATGGGGAGGGGGAAGGCTAAGCTGTGACAAAGCGAGAGAGTGGCATTGACATATATACACTACCAAATGTAAAACAGATAGCTAGTGGGAAGCAGCCGCATAGCACAAGATCAGCTCAGTGCTTTGTGACCACCTAGAGGGGTGGGATAGGGAGGGTGGGAGGGAGACGCAAGAGGGAAGAGATGTGGGAACATATGTATATGTATAACTAATTCACTTTGTTATACAGCAGAAACTAACACACTCTTGTAAAGCAATTATACTCCAATAAAGATGTAAAATAAATAAATAAATAAAATAAAATTTAGTAACTCATTAGAGTACTAAATACGCATTTGATACTGATACTCATTTGATACTAAGTACTCATTTGATACTGATTCTTTAAAAATTATAATAAATGGTATATTATCTTATAAAAATAAAATAAAATGTAAGTATCAGAGCATTAACTCATATGCAGAAGCATCAAAATAAGAATTCTCTAATTTCGTGGCTTGCACGTGGGTATGTATTTCGCTCTTACCATAACAATGAAAACACCGCACAGAATGTACGTAGCTGTTTTTATTTCACTTCTTGACAACCGCACTGTCTACTATCACTCTCTCCACTTCATCTTCCTGATGAGTGAGGAAGGTTTGGAAGGAAAAGGAATTATGGGCTGCCCTATCTTTCCTTTTCCTTCTGTGTCATGATTTTCAGCATAAGCAGTTGGCTAATCTAGGGAACAAGAATATGATAGGATTCCTCAATCATTTGTGTTTTTTAGAACAGTTTGTCTTCTGTGTTTGAAGCAAGTTTTGGTTATTGGGGCTATCAGCACACTGCTTAATCAGTCATAGGGTAGCACATTTACCACGGAACTCCCACTCTGCACTCACTGTGGGGACAGATTTCCATACTGGGAGGTGAGGGCACCACTATGCAAACAGTTAGGAAATCAACGGGTGCAGATGTGCACGTTAATGTATCTCCTCTGCTTGTCTGCATGCTCCATCCACCCACTGGACTTCACCCAATAGATACAACTCAAAAGATATTTAAGAGTTTAAAAATGGCAACAGCAGATCATTAAACCAAGCTCAAGGTCCTTCTGAGCATGGGTCAATGTGTGACTGCACAGGTCACACACCCAGGAAGCCGGCCCTGACAGACGCATGGAAGTAGAAAAGTAGATTTCTGGTTTAGGGGAAGTTGATGAATCTTGTTTGTCTTGAACATAAGGCATAAGCAGAAAAACCTAGAGAAATAAATTGGGCCAGATCCTAGAGAGCCCTGAAGGCCATAGCCAGCAGTTTGGGCTTTATTTTGTATGCAGTGATGAGGACGGAGGTTTTGAGTGGAAAAGTGACATTATCTAGAGTGGGCTTTAAGGAAAGGAAGCTGGCAGCTTTTAAAGTGCAACAGAGAAGGTAATATTGTGAAGTTGGGAAGGCAACATTGTGAAGTTGGGAAGGCACCGGCCCTGAAGTCATTCTAACAGTGCATATGAGGACCAGAATAAAGGCTGTGGCTGGGAGTCAGGAGAGGGGCTCCAGACAAAGACACACTTTGAAATTCAATTTAGAGCTGTTCTTTCTGCACTGCTTGTCTGGTTTTGTTTTCAAACTTAAAAGTTTATTTTAAAAATAAGACTTACTTCTCCCTTTGGAATTCTGAAGTATCACATGTCTGTGAAAAAATTACTTCGGTTTCAGAAATTTACTTTGGAAGCTTAAGGCTGTCAATCAATTTACGAGCTATGCCCAGAGTCCTTGCGACTCTCAATGCTGCCCTCCCTGGAAACAGTGCTAAGAACGTCCCAATGCCTGGTGAGATGCTAGAAAACCAAGCTTTATGTAAGTATCAATAGGATTTAAAAGTTTTCCACCTTAAATAAATTCCTTTTGTCTATTTCGGACTGTACGGAAGTGATGTAGTGAGGGTAAAATTAAAATCTAACTGAGAACATCCTTTCTGGAATTAGAGGATTAAGTTCTACCTTCAACCAGTCTTATCAGACCTTTGGAGGTGAGCATGTGAAAAGGGATTCATGGCAGCCCACAGGAGCAGAGTTATGTTCTGGTGAGCTGTGTGTAAGGTAGTTAGATGAAATTTGGCCTGGCCCTGATCTAACTCCCAGTCCCAGATAGGGTAGAGCCACATCTGTATTTATTTATGGTGTCAAAAAGGCACATGCAAGGGAGGAGTTGGGCAGGGCTTTCTACTTCACACCTTGTTGGGAATATTCCTTGACAATTGGTGGGTATAAACAAAAAGTGGTGTGTGACCATCAAATGCTTTGCTTGGTTTTGCCCCATTAACTCAAAACGTTTACTGAGGCCCAAGTACTAGAGACTTTTCAAAATAAAAAGGATTTCTTATTTTGGCAGAAGGAAATTTTGCCTTGGTTTTGAGGAAGAGAAGTTTTAAAATATTTCATCCATGACTCCAAACAAGGGCAACGTGCTTGATGCAAAGTTGTAAAACGCTTCTCACAACAAATCCTGAGTCTGAAGACACTGTAACTGTCTCAATACCTTTGTCTCTCTGAAGCCCTTGATTACACTATCTCATTTCCTTTCTCTTGTGTTCAAGGACGATCCCAGTGGTTCTGATTTCTTTGTTGCACAACGGCACGACTACAAACAGTTGCTGGGCCACCAGCCCTTTCTACAGAGGTGGGCTTCTTTTTGTGGTAGGATTGCTTAGTGCTTCAGCTGACAGACTCTCTAGACTTAAAGAGGGCATATGTCAATGTCTGGCCATGAGAAGTGTCCAGAGGAGCATAGTCAGGGCTCACTGCAGCATCTTGCAGGACCTGGAAGTCCTCAGGGCTGGCACTGTGTGACAGTGCATTTATCTTGGTAAAGCAAGGATTCTCAACAAGAGTCAATTTTGCCCCTAGGGGACATTTGAAAATGCCCATAGGTATTTTTGATTGTCAAGACTGGTGTTGAGGGCCATGCTACTGGCATTTAGAGAGTGGAGGCTAGGGATTCTGCTAAACCTCCCACAATTCATAGGACAGCCCCCACAAAAAAAGGAGGTATTGGCCAGTGTCCTTGTCCCCGCAGTGAGCCACAGCCACTCCCCGCCTCTGCATGAGACTCTCCAACACTAGCAGGTATGCTTAAGTTATAAGAAGAGGGTGCAGGGGAATATGGCGTAAGAGTAAGACGTGGAAATCACCTTCCTCCCCACAGATACATCAGAAATACATCTACATGTGGAACAGCTCCTACAGAACACCTACTGAACGCTAGTAGAAGACCTCAGACCTCCCAAAAGACAAGAAACTCCCCACGTACCTGGGTAGGGCAAAAGAAAAAAGAATAAACAGACACAAAAGAATAGGGACGGGACCTGAACCAGTGCGAGGGAGCTGTGAAGGAGGAAAGGTTTCCACACACTAGGAAGCCCCTTTGAGGGCGGAGACTGCGGATGGCGGAGGGGGGAAGCTTCGGAGCCGCAGTGGAGAGCACAACAACAGGGGTGCAGAGGGCAAAGAGGAGAGATTCCCGCACAGAGGATCGGTGCCGACCAGCACTCACCAGCCAGAGAGGCTTGTCTGCTCACCCGCCGAGCTGAGGCTCGGGCTTCGGTCAGAGTGCAGGGCGAGGACTGGGGTTGGCGGCATGAACACAGCCTGAAGGGGGCTAGTGCGCCACGGCTAGTCGGGAGGGAGTCCGGAGAACAGTCTGGGCCTCCTGAAGAGGCAAGAGACTTTTTCATCCCTCTTTGTTTCCTGGTGCGTGAGGAGAGGGGATTAAGAGCGCTGCTTAAAGGAGCTTCAGAGATGGATGCAAGCTGCCGCTAACAGCGCGGACCCGAGACACAGGCATGAGACACTAAGGCGGCTACTGCCGCCACCAAGAAGCCTGTGTGCGAGCACAGGTCACTATCCACACCTCCCTTCCAGGGAGCCTATGCAGCCCGCCACTGCCAGGGTCCCGGGATCCAGGGACAACTTCCCCAGAAGAACGCACGGCGCGCCTCGGGCTGGTGCAACGACATGCTGGCCTCGGCCACCGCAGGCTCGCCCCACATCCGCACCCCAACCTCCCCCAGGCCTGAGTGAGCCAGAGCCCCTGAACGAGCGGCTCCTTTAACCCCGTCCTGTCTGAACGAAGAACAGATGCCCCGCGGCGACCTATACGCGGAGGTGGGGCCAAATCCAAAACTGAGCCCCAGGAGCTGTGCAAACAAAGAAGAGAAAGGGAAATCTCTCCCAGCAGCCTCAGGAGCAGTGGATTAAAGCTCCACAATCAACTTCATGTACCCTACATCTGTGAAATACATGAATAGACAACGAATCATCCCAAATTGAGGAGGTGGACTTTGAGAGCAACATTTATGATTTTTTCCCCTTTTCCTCTTTCTGTGAGTGTCTATGTGATGCTTCTGTGTGAGATTTTGTCTGTATGGCGTTGCTTTCACCATTTGTCCTAGGGCTCTATCCGTCCTTTTTTTTTTTTTTACTTAAAAAAATTATTTTTTCTTAATAATTATTATTTTAATAACTTTATTTTCTTATTTTATTTTAATCCGTTTCTTCCTTTCTTTCTTTTCTTTCTCTCTCTCTCTCCCTCCCACCCTCTCTCTCTCGCTCTCTTTTTCTTTCTTTCTTTCTACTTTTTTTCCCTTTTATTCTGAGCCATGTGGATGAAAGGCTCTTGGTGCTGCAGCCAGGAGTCACTGCTGCGCCTCTGAGGTGGGAGAGCCAACTTCAGGACACTGGTCCACAAGAGACCTCCCAGCTCCACGTAATATCAAACGGTGAAAATCTCCCAGGGATCTCCATCGCAACACCAACACCCAGCTTCACTCAACAACCAGCAAGCTACAGTGCTGGACACCCTATGAGAAATAACTAGCAAGACAGGAACACAACCCCACCCATTAGCAAAGAGGCTGCCTAAAATCATAATAAGGCCACAGACACCCCAAAACACACCAACAGACGTGGACCTGCCCACCAGAAAGACAAGATCCAGCCTCATACACCAGAACACAGGCACTAGTCCCCTCCACCAGGAAGCCTACACAACCCTCTGAACCAACTTTAGCCACTGCGGACAGACACCAAAAACAACAGGAACTACGAACCTGCAGCCTGCAAAAAGGAGACCCCAAACACAGTAAGATAAGCAAAATGAGAAGAGAGAAAAACACACAGTAGATGAAGGAGCAAGATAAAAACCAACCAGACCTAACAAATAAAGAGGAAAAAGGCAGTCTATCTGAAAAACAATTCAGAATAATGATAGTAAAGATGATCCAAAATCTTGGAAATAGAATAGAGAAAATGCAAGAAACATTTAACAAGGACCTAGAAGCACTAAAGATGAAACAAGAAACGATGAACAACACAATAAGTGAAATTAAAAATACTCTAGAAAGGTTCAATGGCAGAATAACTGAGGCAGAAGAACGGATAAGTGACTTGGAAGATAAAACAGTGGAAGTAACTACTGCAGAGCAGAATAAAGAAAAAAGAATGAGGACCTCCCTGGTGGCGCAGTGGTTGAGAGTCTGCCGGCCGATGCAGGGGACACGGGTTCGTGCCCTGGTCCGGGAGGATCCCACATGCCGCGGAGCAGCTGGGCCCGTGAGCCTTGGCCCCTGGGCCTGCGTGTCCGGAGCCTGTGCTCCGCAACAGGAGAGGCCACAACAGTGAGAGGCCCACATACCGCAAAAAAAAAAAAAAAAAGAAAAAAGAATGAAAAGAACTGAGGACAGTCTCAGAGACCTCTGGGACATTAAACGCACCAACATTCGAATTATAGGGTTTCCAGAAGAAGAAGAGAAAAACAAAGGGACTGAGAAAATATTTGAAGAGATTATAGTTGAAAACTGCCCTAATATGGGAAAGGAAATAATCAAGTCCAGGAAGCACAGAGTCCCATACAGGATAAACCCAAGGAGAAATACGCAAAGACACATACTAAGCAAACTGCCAAAATTTAAATACAAAGAAAACATATTAAAAGCAGCAAAGGAAAAACAACAAATAATACACAAGGGAATCCCCATAAGGTTAACAGCTGATCTTTCAGCAGAAACTCTGCAAGCCAGAACGGACTGGCAGGACATATTTAAAGTGATGAAGGAGAAAAACCTGAAACCAAAATTACTCTATCCAGCAAAGCTCTCATTCAGATTTGATGGAGAAATTAAAACCTTTACAGACAAGCAAAAGCTGAGAGAGTTCAGCACCACCAAACCAGCTTTACAACAAATGCTAAAGGAACTTCTCTAGGCAAGAAACATTAGAGAAAGAAAAGACCTACAATAACGAACCCAAAACAATTAAGAAAATGGAAATAGGAACATACATATCGATAATTACCCTAAATGTAAATGGACTAAATGCTCCCACCAAAAGACACAGATTGGCTGAATGGATACAAAAACAAGACCCATATATATGCTGTCTACAAGAGACCCACTTCAGACCTAGAGAAACAGACTGAAAGTAAGGGGATGGAAAAAGATATTCCATGCAAGTGGAAACCAAAAGAAAGCTGGAGTAGCAATTCTCATATCAGACAAAATAGACTTTAAAATAAAGACTATTAGAAGAGACAAAGAAGGACACTACATAATGATTAAGGGATCGATCCAAGAAGAAGATATAACAATTGTAAATATTTATGCACCCAACACAGGAGCACCTCAATACATGAGGCAAATACTAACAGCCATAAAAGGGGAAATCGACAGTAACACATTCATAGTAGGGGACTTCGACAGCCCACTTTCACCAATGGACAGATCATCCAAAAAGAAAATAAATAAGGAAACACAAGCTTTAAATGATACATTAAACAAGATGGACTTAATTGATATTTATAGGACATTCCATCCAAAAACAAAAGAATACACATTTTTCTCAAGTGCTCATGGAACATTCTCCAGGATAGATCATATCTTGGGTCACAAATCAATCCTTGGTAAATTTAAGAAAACTGAAATTGTATCAAGTATCTTTACCAACCACAACGCTATGAGACTAGATATCAATTACAGGAAGATATCTGTAAAAAATACAAACACATGGAGGCTAAACTATACACTACTTAATAACGAAGTGATCACTGAAGAAATCAAAGAGGAAATCAAAAACTAACTAGAAACAAATGACAATGGAGACACAATGACCCAAAACCTATGGGATGGAGCAAAAGCAGTTGTAAGAGGGAAGTTTACAGCAATACAGTCCTACCAAAAGAAACAGGAAACATCTCGAATAAACAACCTAACCTTGCACCTAAAGCAATTAGAGAAAGAAGAACAAAAAAACCCCAAAGTTAGCAGAAGGAAAGAAGTAATAAAAATCAGATCAGAAATAAATGAAAAAGAAATGAAGGAAACGATAGCAAAGATCAATAAAACTAAAAGCTGGTTCTTTGAGAAGATAAACAAAATTGATAAACCATTAGCCAGACTCATCAAGAAAACAAAGGAGAAGACTCAAATCAATAGAATTAGAAATGAAAAAGGAGAAGTAACAACTGACACTGCAGAAATACAAAAGATCATGAGAGATTACTACAAGCAAAGTCCATGCCAATAACATGGACAATCTGGAAGAAATGGACAAATTCTTAGAAATGCACAACCTGCCAAGACTGAATCAGGAAGAAATAGAAAATATGAACAGACCAGTCACAAGCACTGAAATTGAAACTGTGATTAAAAATCTTCCAACAAACAAAAGCCCAGGACCAGATGGCTTCACAGGCGAATTCTATCAAACATTTAGAGAAGAGCTAACAGCTATGCTTCCCAAACTCTTCCAAAATATAGCAGAGGGAGGAACACTCCCAAACTCATTCTACGAGGCCACCATCACCCTGATACCAAAACCAGACAAGGATGTTACAAAGAAAGAAAACTACATGTCAATATCACTGATGAACATAGATGCAAAAATCCTCAACAAAATACTAGCAAACAGAATCCAACAGCACATTAAAAGGATCATACACCATGATCAAGTGGGGTTTATTCCAGGAATGCAAGGATTCTTCAATATACGCAAATCAATCAACATAATACACCATATTATGAAACTGAAGGAGAAAAACCATATGATCATGTCAATAGATGCAGAGAAAGCTTCTGACAAAATTCAACACCCATTTATGATAAAAAACCCTCCAGAAAGTAGGCATAGAGGGAACTTTCCTCAACATAATTAAGGCCATATATGACAAACCCACAGCCAACATCGTCCTCAATGGTGAAAAACTGAAAGCATTTCTACTGAGATCAGGAACAAGACAAGGTTGCCCACTCTCACCACTCTTATTCAACATAGTTTTAGAAGTTTTAGCCACAGCAATCAGAGAAGAAAAGGAAATAAAAGGAATCCAAATGGGAAAAGAAGACGTAAGAAGCTGTCACTGTTTGCAGATGACATGATACTATACATAGAGAATCCTAAAGATGCTACCAGAAAACTACTAGAGCTAATCAATGAATTTGGTAAAGTAGCAGGATACAAAATTAATGCACAGAAATCTCTGGCATTCCTATACACTAGTGATGAAAAATCTGAAAGTGAAATCAAGAAAACACTCCCATTTACCACTGCAAGAAAAAGAATAAAATATCTAGGAATAAACCTACCTAAGGAGACAAAAGACCTGTATGCAGAAAATTATAAGACACTAATGAAAGAAATTAAAGATGATACAAATAGATGGAGAGATATACCATGTTCTTAGATAGGAAGAATCAACATTGTGAACATAACTCTACTACCCAAAGCAATCTACAGATTCAATGCAGTCCCTATCAAACTACGACTGGCATTTTTCACAGAACTAGAACAAAAAATTTCACTATTTGTATGGAAACAAAAAAGACCCCGAATAGCCAAAGCAATCTTGAGAACGAAAAACTGAGCTGGAGGAATCAGGCTCCCTGACTTCACACTATACTACAAAGCTACAGTAATCAAGACAGTATGGTACTGGCACAAAAACAGAAAGATAGATCAATAGAACAGGATAGACAACCCAGAGATAAACCCACACACATATGGCCACCTTATCTTTGATAAAGGAGGCAGGAATGTACAATGGAGAAAGGACAGCCTCTTCAATAAGTGGTGCTGGGAAAACTGGACAGGTGCATGTAAAAGTATGAGATTAGAACACTCCCTAACACCATACACAAAAATAAGCTCAAAATGGATTAAAGACCTAAATGTAAGGCCAGAAACTATCAAACTCTTAGAGGAAAACATAGGCAGAACACTCTATGACATAAATCACATCAAGATGCTTTCTGACCCACCTCCCAGAGAAATGGAAATAAAAACAAAAATAAACAAATGGGACCTAATGAAACTTCAAAGCTTTTGCACAGCAAAGGAAACCATAAACAAGACCAAAAGACAACCCTCAGAATGGGAGAAAATATTTGCAAATGAAGCAACTGACAAAGGATTAATCTCCAAAATTTGCAAGCAGCTCATGCAGCTCAATAACAAAAAAACAAACAACCCAATCCAAAAATGGGCAGAAGACCTAAATAGACATTTCTCCAAAGAAGATATACAGAGTGCCAACAAACACATGAAAGAATGCTCAACATCATTAATCATTAGAGAAATGCAAATCAAAACTACAATGAGGTATCACCTCACACCAGTCAGAATGGCCATCATCAAAAAATCTACAAACAATAAATGCTGGAGAGGATGTGGAGAAAAGGGAACCCTCTTGCACTGTTGGTGGGAATGTAAATTGATACAGCCATTATGGAGAGCAGTATGGAGGTTCCTTAAAAAACTACAAATAGAACTACCATATGACCCAGCAATCCCACTACTGGGCATATACCCTGAGAAAACCATAATTCAAAAAGAGTCATGTACCACAATGTTCACTGCAGCTCTATTTACAATAGCCAGGACATGGAAGCAACCTAAGTGTCCATCAACAGGTGAATGGATAAAGAAGATGTGGCACATATATACAATGGAATATTACTCAGCCATAAAAAGAAACGAAATTGAGTTATTTGTAGTGAGTTGGATGGACCTAGAGTCTGTCATACAGAGTAAAGTAAGTCAGAAAGAGAAAGACAAATACTGTATGCTAACACATATATATGGAATCTAAGAAAAAAAAATGTCACTAAGAACCTGGGGTAATACAGGAATAACTACCACTGGCATTTTTCACAGAACTAGAACAAAAATTTTCACTATTTGTATGGAAACAAAAAGTTGCATGTTTGATACTTAGAGATATTTCACAGTGAATTTCCCAAAAGTGAATGAAAATGTCATGAAATCTCTTTAAACAATTTTTTACTCTACAGTACTATTTGTCTTTTATTTTTAAACACAAGAAATACATTTTAGCGTAGAAAGTATAAAAACAGATCCCCTCTTTCCTTGCTCCTCTTTCTTATTCATACCCCGGAAGCATAACCACAGTGAAGAGGCTGGTATATAATATACTATATATCAACCTAGATATCTTCTCCTGCCTATGCCAACATACAGTTTGTTGTTTCTCTTGTGAATCATAAAATCAGGATCACACTATATATGTTTTTCCACACTTTTTTCACATATATCCTGAACGTCCTTCTATGTCAATACATATAAATCTTACTTTATTACTTTATCAGCATATGACTGGTTAATTTCTGAATCACTCATAAAACCTGATTAAAAATAATGGTGATTCCAGGACCACCTCTGGCTAATCTGTGTTTTCATTCTAGGTGAAGATCTCCTGGCCTGCTGCCCATAATGTATCATTATTGTTGTTATGAAAGAGCAGAAATATCCTTCAAGTATTTCCTTCAACCATCAAACCTTCAGGGCAAAAGGAAGGACCTGGATGAACTGCTCAGCAGATACAGGTACAATGTCGTGGAAATACATTCCTAGGTCCAATGAGACCCAGTGAAATAAAGCAGCCAATTTCTCCCATGCATCCCCTCCCCCAAGCCTGCAATCAGCAATAATTTTGGAGAAATAAAGCAAATGGATCGCTACATTCCTACATGTCTATTACACTTGACTATTCTTTGCAGGAGCTACTCAGGACCAAATGTTTGGAAAGGAAGTTGGCTGGCCACAGTGCTTTGTTTTGTTTTGTTTTAAAAAAAGGTTGTTCTGCTGCAGCTGCAAAATACAAAAAGAAAAATCCAACCCCCTCCCTTCCCCAGCCAAATACCTTTTTGGGAAAATTCTTCCAATCTTTTTTTTTGAGAAGTTCTTGCACATTACACATTTGTGCTTATACATGCTGAATCTCTTGATAATTTGCTGAGGCCTTTTAAACTTTTTTTTTTTTTTTAAGAATTTAGAAAAAAAAAAATTGAGAGATGTATTGTCTCGCAAATGAGTAGGTCCTCCAAGTCAGGATTAACTGCTGAATTCCTTGGCTTCTCTGTAGCCCTAACTGAGCTCTCAAGACAGCCTGTTTTCTTAGGGGTTAGTCCCTTGTGGGCCACCAGGCAACATTAATATTAAGACAAAGTGCTTTCCACAATCTGCCTCAGTGTTTGTGTTCAACATAAGAAACTTTGGCCTTCCCTCAGTCTGTATCATTGCTGGCCTCTATCTGAGCAAATAGTAGCAAGCACAGAATTACAGGGTAATTTATTCTACTTAGCATGGCACTGCCAACACTTGGGTCCTTCCAAATCTGCCTCTCTACCCTCATCTACGACACTCAGAGAATACTGGGCCAATGCGAAAATCCCTTCCATCATCGTAGCATCGGACCTCCTCTGTCTGCAATGCCCTTTCCTTCTTCCCTGCCACCTGGCAAAGTCATTCTTGTCCTTCCAGGCCCAGCTCAAGGGCCATCTTCTAACTTTACTTTCCTCCGTAGGCAGATTAAGCCTCCACAATTAGAGGGCATTTTGTTCCTACTCTTACCACACGGATAGTGCAATTTTATCAATATCATTATCAATAATATTACTACCACTATAATAAAAAACAACCAGCTTCATGTATTCACTAGCTACCAGAAACTGAGCTAACGGCTTATAAGGGGTCATTTAAATCTCTGATTTTGTCTCATTTTACAGAGGAAGAAATTAATGTTCAGATATATTAAGTTGCTCAAATGCACACACCAAGCAAGTGTCAAGAGTCAAGCCCCAGCCAGTCTTGAGTCCAGAGCCTGTGGTCTGCACCCCTGGGCTATGCAGTGCATTCATGTCTGTTACCTTCTTTGTTGGGGTGGAAACTTTCAGGGAAAGTTCAGTTTCATCTACATTTATGTTTGTTGTTCCAGCTATAGCAGGCCCTCAACACCGCAGCACTTTTCTACTCAAGTGGGTTTCACTCAGTTATTGAAGGCTGATGAGCAAACGGGTTCAGAATGCTGGTTGACAGGTGAGCTGAAACCTCTGATATTGCCAGCAGCCCTCGTGACTGACTATTGTCTGGCCCATAGATGTGTGCGTGTGTGTGCGGGATGGTGGTGCAGTGGGGCGAGGAGGAGGGCCCACTGCATTGGGTGCAGCCAGGTAGGGATAGAGATAAGCCTGAGGACACACAGAGGTGGGGTGATATTGAGTAAAGGCAAGTCTACCCAACCTCTGAGCATCTACCATGAGCCAGTCTCCTGATTTTTCTTTACATGCTTTCCCATTCAGTCACCTGTTTCCCATCTTCAAATGGAAAATGGAAACTTAGAGGGGGCTAATTTGTCCAAAGTTACATGGCTAGTAAGTGGCCAAAATTTCTCTCCAGGCGTGGGGCCCAAGCCCCTACCACTGGGATAAAGTATGCTCATTTTAGTCTCAGGTCTAACACCACTGTACTGTCCCTTCCTAGGGCCACGGTTCTAAGTACAATGTTGTGTCTCATGGAAAAGGAGAACACCAGCTTAATAAGGTACAGCAATATTTAATGCAACACTTAGCAATGGGTGGGGAAGGAATGCCTTGTCCTGGCTGGGGGTTGCCTCTGAACTCTACCTAACACACTTAACCACTTAATGCAAGGAAAATGCCCAACAGCTGTAGCCAGTTCTCTACGGGACACTGGAAGTCTGTGGTTGAATGCTGTGGCTATGCTCTGCAAATGGTGACCAGGGTGGGGAGTAGACTGTGTGGAGAACAAGCATTCTTTGAAGTACATAGAATCCATGCAGCCCTTTGATGGGGCATGGGGAACCCCCAGGGGTGAGAAGAATGGTTGGTTGTATCACTTCTCAGCCTCACCTCCCACTGCTTTGAAGGTCTAACCCACCCCTCACGTTTGCAGGACTCACATACCAGGTGTCTAAATATTTAAAAGTTATCAATCAAACCAACAAATTGTTAAAATATGTTCTATCCTCCTACCTGGACACATCTAACTCTGTAACAGTGTGGAAGGTCAGGCTGGAATTTACAGTTCTCAGGCTGCTGGGGTTCTTTGCTAGAACAAGGTAGTACAGGGAGCGGTGGGCTGCTTCTACCACAGAAAGACATGGATGCACATACTCCAACCCACACATTCAGATTTTGTCCAGACATCTCAGAAGATAGCTGTCCTGTGGCCACTCTGAGCCTAGGATTTCACCATTTGAGCAGGCCATTCTGGGTGCCAGGTACCTAGAATGATGCCTAGGTGGGGCTTGTCATCTCCTGGCCCTGTGGGCAGGGGTGAGACTGGAATGGAGCCAGAGCCAGGCCACCTAAAGTAACAGGGCCTGGCCTAGGGTCTCTCTTGCCTGTCTGTGTCTACTCTAAAGCAATGAACGCTGATTTTTTTTAAAGTTGCATTTGTTAATAGAAGCCGAGGGCAGATCCCTGGCCTGTCTTGATCAGTGTAGCCCTCCAAGTCAGCACAGTGCTTAGTACACAGCAGGTGTTCAATACATCGTGATTGAATGAACTGCCATCACAGAAGCCAAGATGGATTTTAAGTCACTGGTTGTTAGAATACCAGTCACTATGCACTTTTGGATGCTTTCTGAAGTGAAGTGGGATTGGTGTAGCTATGGATTCTTACTCCCTGTGTCGTGTTTCTATCCCTCCTATTCCCCACATTTGGGCAATTCAAAATACTAAAGATAAATAATGATATAAAAACATCTGCATTCTTTGAAAATTTGTGTTGGAAACATTGGGAAAAAGTTGCCTTCATGTTTGGGCAGAGAAATTAAATTTCTGCATTAAGGCTTCCTATATTCAATCCTTCCCCAGCTGGAAGGAAACAAAGGAATCATGCCTGGACTACTTCACATGTGTACAACTGTCATCAACCCATTGTTTCCTCCAGAGTAGAATTTTCTTCGAGTGCTAGACCTTCCATTTCATTTGGGGTCATTATCTTGTGCCCTTATTTCTGGAATAACAGTTGCCCAGTACTGCATGTGTACAAATGAAATGGAGCCTACATTTGTTCCATTCCAATTATGACACCATTCTTTTTATGTCATGTAGGACTTAACAGGACTTAATTTGGTCCTATTGAAGTTGCCATGACCCATCCTGTGTGCCTAGAATTGCATTTCCCTTAATAATTACAAGTTTGATTGGATTTCAACAAAGTATATGGTTGAAACAATGCATAGACTTCATTTTGGAAGATGCCACACCAATGAATTTAGTTGTCCACCTTTTCTATTCTATTTTCAGGCCAAATGTCTCTAGTCTTTTCCATTTCCTAGCCTTTCTTTGTCAAGGTTCATGTAAAATAATCAAGGTTTTGGCAAATGATGGCATGGTAATCCAAACCACAAGCTTTGGGTGATAATCTGGGCTTGCAGGCAGCATGTCTGAAGTGTGTGTTGGTGGGGGTGGGGGGTGGAGGGATGGGGTGTGTACAGTCTTCTAGGACTGAAACAACCTGTGGAATCTGATGCTATTTCCAGGGAAATAGTGTCAGAATCGAGTTAAACTGTAGGACATCCATCAGTGTCAAAATTGTTGGTGATGGGAGAAAACCTTCTCTCCACACATTGGAGTTGGGTGCAGAACCCTAAAGAAATGAGTCAAATAACGTTAAATGATGAAAGGAAATCTCTTTTCTTGACATCAGTTCTCAATGTGCAAGAGACTTGAACCCTCTAGGTAAAACTGAGTCCCCCTGCTGAGCTTATGATTAACCTCTATATCCAAAACTTTATTCCCTTTCTTGTCCTGTCTCTGTCCCCTCAGGATTGAGGAGTATCAAAGAAAAGGGGGATCGAAGCTGAGCAGGACCTTGTGGGGCCCTCCCAGGTACAAATCCTTTCTGTGTCCCATTTCTTATTTGTAGGAAATAGGCTTCATTTAATGTCCTGTTTCTCATTTGCAGGAAATAGGCTTGACCTTCCCGGAGTTCCAAAGGGCACATTCAAAAAGTTGAATATCAGGGAAGGGAGGGAATGCAGGGAGTGCAGAAACAAAGGAGGGGTTGTCAAGAAACAATAGTGCAGCAAGGGGCAAGTCCTGGTTCCTCAAGCGATATACGTAACAATCTTTGAGTTCTTCCGAAGGAACTAAAGCTCCCATCCAGGTTGAAGATGGTAACTTCAGGCTGAGTGCAGGATTCCTGGAACACCACCCTGTTACCTCACCACCAACCAATCAGAAGAAAGTCTGCACACAGTGGAAGATAAAGACTCTAACCCCCCTCCCCAAATGATTCTTCCTTTAAAAACTTTCATGGTTGAGCACAATCTTTGGAGTTGGTTCTTGGACATGAGTTCACCTTCTCCCCAGGTTGCTAGCCTCCTGTACAAAGCAACCTTTCCTTTCCAACAAACACTTGTCTCTAGTATTGGCTTTCAAGCGGCAAGCAGCCAAATCTGGGTTCAGTAACAAAACAAAACAAAACAAAACAAAAGAAAGAAAGTATAAATAGTGCTGGAAGATGGAAATGAGTATCACCAGACACTGGATTTCTAGACAATAGTGAAGGTGGAATAATGTTAATGGCAGTGGAGAAAAGAGAGTCAGTATCCTAAAACAGTTACAGGAGAAAGCTCCTGTACACGTAAAGGTGGTTTTTTCCAAGCCTGGACAAACAAACACAGAAAGAACAGTTCCACAGATCAGTACCAGAGGTGGTATAATTAAGGAGATAGAGGGCTGCCAGTAACAAACTCTTCATGCTCTGTCTTCACTCTAACAAACCCCCTCCCCTACTATTCAGAGGGGTTGGCTGGGCTAAGTAGAGAAAACAGTTCTTTAAGCAAGTATATTCATGTATGAGCTCAGCTTGGAGAGAAGGTATGGTTCTTAGTGTGGACCCTATAAGCAGAGGATAAAGACAAACAGTAAAGCCAAGCCCAGGATGACTGGAAAAGTGTGTGTCTGTGTATTCTGTGTGTGTATGGAGCATAGAATAGGTATCCACTAGGGGTAAAATATTCTTAAGGATTTTTAGAAAACTCCCCTATTCAGTTTGCAACATAACTCCATTCTGTTTCCCCAAACTTAAGGAAATGCTCCATATTTTTGAACTGGAATTTGTGTTTCTGGAGGAGGGAGGTGATGATGTTAGCCTCAAGTAGCAGTAAGACAAGAACAGGATAGATCAAAGGGAACAGAACTTAATTATCTTCAGGATATGTGCAAATGCATCATAGCCATAAATAACAGAGAGGAACCATAAAATTACTCAGAAACTAAAAAAAAAAAAAAAAATCTACCCAAAGTAAATTAAGTTAAAAGCCTAATGTGGATGTGGCTGAAGAAAGAATAATTTGAAAGATAAGGTCAAGAATGTCTCCTGGAACAGAGTACAAAAATTCTGAGATGATGTCAGAACGCCAAGGATTCAAGAGAAAACCTTCAACACTTTAAGTAGATAAAGTTTTTAAAGAAAAATCAAGAAGTTAAATAAGGAAAGAGAGTAAAACTATGAAAAAAGAAATTTAAAAATCTCAAGATCAGGAGTACACCCCCCCCAAACGCAGACAACATGTGGTCATATTGACGACAGTGCAGCAAAACTAGAAATTAAAAAAATAAAGCGAAAAAAATAACACTTGAATTTTAAAACTCTAGATAATTATTGGGTTAAATAAGATACCAAACTGAAATTAGATTGAAGATTGCAGTAAACGTAAACAAGGCTGGGTCTTTTGAGTAAGTCAGAAAATACATCCTGCAAAGTGTTGAAGAGCAGAAATGGTAACAAAGACTCATAAGTGCTAGTGGGGAGGTGAAGGGGATTGTTTTAAAAGATGTGATATCTTGTATAATTTCTATTCAAATATTTGAGGTCTGGAAAAAGTGATCATCCATGAGAAAAATTACTGAAACTGGTTTGAGGAGGTATCGAAGTAGTGTTAAATATATTACCCTCAGTGTTCAGACTTAGCCTTAAGAGTGATTTCTGTGAAGCCTTTAAAGAGTGTTTCCTTGTCAGGTCATTTAACTGTTCCATGGCATTAAAACAGACACACACACAAATACAGCTTCTGAAACTGAACAGAACTCTGTGGGGCCCCCCTGGGGTCCCAAGAGCCTTTCTGCAACCCCCTTTTCTTTCTGTGTCCCCCTTTTCTTTCTGTGTCCCCTGTTTCTTATTTGTAGAGAAAGGTTTCTGCCTCTTAGACCTTTCCTGAGTTCCAAAGGGCAGATTTTACCAATTCGGGAAGTGAGGGAATGCAGAAACAAAGGAAAAGCAGTCAAGAAATAATAACACAGTGATAAAACATAGTTCTAGTTCCTCCTCAAGGATTATAAACAGTATCTTTGAGTGCTTCTACAGGAAGTAAGGCCCCTATGCAGGTGGAGGATGGTAACTTCAGGCTGAGGGCAGGATTCCTGGAGTACCATCCAGTCAGAAGTCCCACACCCTGCAGGCTTCACCCCAAATTTTGTCTTTAAAAAAAAAAAACAACAAAAAACAACTCTTCCAAGAACCATCTGGGAGTTCAGGTCTTTTGAGCATGAGCTACCTGTTCTTGCTTGGCCTTGTAATACGCCTTTCTCTCCTCCAAACTACAATGTTTAGGTTTATTTGGCCTCACTGCGCGTCAGGCACACAAGGTTGTGTTCGGCAGCACTTCCAACTCATATTGTGCCCCTACTGTAGTATCAAAATAGACCCATAAACAATGTAACATATAAACCGTTTTCAAAAATTAAGTTTCTGGCAAATACAACCTAATTGAATGTTAAGAAAAATACATCATAACCGAGTAGGTTTTATCCTGGAAATGTAAGAACTCTCCAAAATTAGCAAGGCTGATCCAAAATGACCATTCCATTGACGGTTTTAAAGCAGCAACTGATGCTCTCAATACATGGTGAAATGGCATTTGGTGATATTCAACCATTGCTAATTAAAAAAAGAAATTAGACTAGGATATCTGGACCTAGTCCAACATTTGTTTTATAAGAGAGGAAACTACAGTCTTCTTTCCAGCTAGACATCTGGAAATCAAAAAGGCTGGGTTTTTTTTCCTTTTTAAAGTTTTTAAGAAGTTCTTTCTTACAAACTTTAAAAAATAGGAAAATAAAAAAACCAACAGGTTTTTGTGAGACTGAACTCAAGTAATATTCTGGCCCAATAACAACATGTTCACAGCCATCTTGGCCTTCAGAAGTGTCAGGTTAATTGAAGAGTCATTATTTCTAAACAGTTTTCATCAAATGGGAATTTCTAATTTTATTTAAAAAGTACCCATTTCTGGTATCCCAGTCAAAATAACATTAGATGAAGCATTCAAGATTTACACATGATTTAAGAGTACATTTTAAGACCATCACTTGTAGGAAGTTCAGGGCCCAGCCAGTCATTCTATTTTTAACTTAGAGACATGCTGTTCTATACAACTGGTAATTCTACTTCTCACTCTTACTGTTGGGAGTGTTTGTGGGCCATAGAACATCAATCAACTATTAGCAGATTTTGAAAGATGGCTTCAGTGTTAATTCAGTATCTCTTTGATATAATACTACCACTACATTCTATTTGATAAACCTAGGGGTATTACCTCAACTACTTAATCACTGTGGCAAGGGCAGAGACCAGCCAGTACAGATGCCCACCCCATCAGAATGGGTACCCAGTAATCTGTACTGATGCAAACCAGCTGAGGGGCAAACCTGATCATCAAGCCTAGATGGATCTCTACAGGCCATAATTTACATGTTGTCTGTGGAACGACTGAATACTTGGTTTGAACTACGGTCTCTTGGATTCATTTATTCTCACAGCTTCAATAAAAAGCTTCACACTTAAAACTCCATTCCTCATTGCCCTGTTTTGCTTTTAACAGTTGTACCATTTCCAACACATATCCTCACCTTTTTTTCTCCTGACTTTACTGTTCATAACACCATCATTATTCTCAGTCATTTAAGCTTGAAATCTATGAGTAAGTATCTATTGGTGATAGGAGATGGCCAATATCAGGATAACTGACTTGGGTAGTCCCCAGCAAGTTGCAGAGCCAGGTAGATGGAGCACCTGTATCAACTATGTCTAACAATAGGCAGACAGGACAGACAGAACATACTGTCAGGCAGCAAGGAGCCAAGGGTCAATGAGCAAGACCCAAGGAGGAAGAGTCATATAAAACTTTTAGCCCCGGAAGTCCTAGGTAGGTGCTCAAGGCAGGCAATCAGGTCACTGAGTGCAGTGTAGGGCTTGGACGCAGGGATCCAAGAGAATGACCTGGCTATCAGAACTTGCAAAAAGAAGTTTAAAGGAGAAACATTAATGCTACAGTGTAGTGTACCTTTGGAGGCTGGGCCAAAGAATGGGTCCTCACACAACACAGGCTTGCTAAAGCCCATGTTCTTCAGAGGTGACTCTACTATCCAGAGCTGCACTTGGATGGCAACATGTGGAAACTTACAGAATCTAGAGGGGCTAAAGAAGGGAAAGATAAAGGGATCTGTAATTCATGGACTGGGCTTCCCCACTTCTGACTGGATATTCCTGAGCCTAATGCTTCACTGCTAAGTAACACCTATAGATTGTGTGATCTCTGTTGTAGGGTAAAATTATATATCAATGACTGTTCCAAGAGTTGCATCCACTCATGTCCAGAGATTTTAGAATAAGCAATCTCAGAAAAGCCTAAATAGGCTGGTGGCTTTTGTTGCTCACAGAACTCAGTGTTCAGGAAGGAATTTTTATCATAGATGGGGAGAAGGCAGAAAGAATGGTTAGAAATAGACTCTCACCAGATGGCCAGATTTTGTTCCTCTCACTTTCTGATTTGCCAATATCAAGCAAGCCTCAAGGCTCAGGAAAGCCATCTTGAATCTTTACGTGCACATAGTCCATGGGAGGCAGTGGACTGGAGGGATGAGCTAGGCACCTCGTGACAAAGCCAGTTATTTGAAATAGGAGTAAAGGGCTTTGATCCAGCTAGAAGAGCTTCCATTTGTGGTTCTGCAAGCAGGAGTCCTCACTTAGAAGTGCTGCATGGCTGCTGTCAAGCTGTATTTTATGGAATAAACGGTGGGTCTACTGTTTCGTGTGGATAACCCTAATATTAGAAAGCCAGGTCAGTGACAAGGCCTGTGTGGATGGGTGGAGGCTAAGTACTAAGAAGTTGTGGGTCAGATCTGAGCTGTAAGATGATAGCTGCATTATTAAAATTGTGGGAAGCACAGAGGCTTGGGGGTTCCCTGAGGACAGGTCCTTCATCTGCCTTGGTCTCTGCATTTCCACCACCCAACACACTACCTGGCACACAGTAGTGCTTAGTAAATATTTGTTGCATTAATGAGCACAGACCTGCATTTAAATCTTGGCTCTGCTACTTACTAGCTGTATGTTCTTGACATGTCGTTAAGTCTCTGAGACTCAATTTTATCTTTACCATTAAAAATGGAATACTGTATACACAAAATTGCGTAATAGGTGCTCAGTACATGGTTGTTACTATTGTTTATGATAGAGGTATGTGACTTTGGGCAATTGACTTAAACTTTTTTTGGCCTCAATTTCCTCATCTAAAAAAAAGATAATATAGCACCTTTCTCACACAGTTATGACAAGGGTTATATTGAGATAATATATGTAAAGCACTTAATGCTGAGCATATGGAAAGTACTATTTAAATATTTCCTGGTTCTTGGGGCTTCCCTGGTGGCACAGTGGTTGAGAATCTGCCTGCCAATGCAGGGGACACAGGTTCGAACCCTGGTCTGGGAAGATGCCACATGCCACGGGGCAACTAGGCCCGTGAGCCACAACTACTGAGCCTGCGTGTCAGGAGCCTGTGCTCCGCAACAAGAGAGGCCGCGACAGTGAGAGGCCCGCGCACTGCGATGAAGAGTGGCCCCCTGCTCGCCACAACTGGAGAAAGCCCTCACACAGAAACGAAGACCCAACACAGCCAAATATAAATAAATAAATTAATTAAATATTTCCTGGTTCTTAATTTCAATTTGGTTTTTAAGCTTTTTGTTTTGAAATAAGAGTTCACTTATACCCTTCACTCAGCTTTCTCTAATATTGACATCTTATATAACCACAGTACAATGATGAAAACATGGAAATTACTACTAGTTACTAACAGTTACTAGTTACTGTTTAATACAAAACTATTAAGTAATCCTGAGACCTCATTTGTATTTCAGTTTTCCCACTGATGTCTTTTCCTTTCTGGTCTAATCCAGGATCTGACATTGCAGTTTGTCTTCATGTCTTCATCTCCTCCAATGTCTAACAGTTTTTTCAGTCTTTCATGTCAGTTTGATGACTACTAGCTAGTCATTTATTACAATGTCCTTCAATCTGGATTAGTCTTATGATTCCTCAGGATTTAGGCTGAGATTATGTATACTGGCAAAGATAGCACAGAAGTGATATTGGGTTCTTCTCAGTGCATCATACCAGGAGGTAAAGAAAACTGACATGTCCTGTAACTGGTAAGATTAACTTTGATCACTTGGTAAAGGTGGTATCCAGGTTTCTCCATTATAAACCTACAGCTTTTCCCTTTATGATTAGTGTCATATAGGGTGTTACTTTGAGACATATCCTGTTTCTTATCAAGCTTTCACCCACTGATTTGAGCAATTATTGATGGTTCTTGCCAGTAATAACTACTGTGGTGTTCTCCTAATGGTGATGTTGTATTTCCATTATTCCTTCTTTTATTATTTGGAATTATACTGTAACAAGAGATGTTTCTTATCCCTTATCCATTCAATTCTTTATATCACTTGGATCCATGATTACATTATGTATTTTGTCCAGATGGGCCCAGTTTTGGCTATTAGGAGTTCCTTCAAGGTGACTCAAGTGTTTAGACATGCAGTCATAATTTTCTGAACTGTGTTTGCCCTGTATGGTATCGAAATATTTAAGCTCATGTTGTATTTTTCTGCCCTAGCCCCAGAATCAACCAATTCTGCAAGGAGTCTTGCCTTCTTTTATTGGAGAATGGTATTTAGAAACCAAGATCTGGGTGCTAGGTGTGCTTGTTGCTACTGGGGTGTCATTACTTCTACATAGTTCTGTGTATATATATACCCGCATACAGATATAAAAATTTCTTTTAGTTGTAATTAGTTAAGAGATTATTTTCTTAGATATTTTGTGAAGAGACACAGACCACAAACCATCAACTTACTTATGATTCTACTTACTTACTTATTGGTTCAGTAGGTACCATAATATGAGAGTACTGTCTGACTCAACAGAATTAACTCTCGACTTGAGAAAAAGGAAACGAAAAGGCTTTGCTCCCTCTAGCGGTAAAACTGAGTAACTGGTATTTCACAGCCTTCAGACAAGAATTGAATATATCAATGGAGATAGTGGAGAGACAAGCAATTTGTTAGACATATTGACCAAAAGGGGAACATATGTGATCAGACAGAATTAGGATGTGACTATCCTATTGCAGGAATGAACCTAAAGGGAGTAATTTATAGCTAATACTCAGCTGGGTTGTTGAGACCATAATATAACCAACATTTTACAAGAGGCATTCACATAAATCATCCCACTGGATCCTCAATTGTGTGAGGCAGGTACAGCAGACTTATTATCCTCACTTTTCAAATAAAGAACCAGTGTCAAAGAGCTTAAATTGTATGTTTTAAAAAGAAATTGTTTCAGACAGAGCTGGAACTTGGATTTAATTTGTACAGCAAGGAAGTGTTGGTCTGTTTTGTCATTGCTAGCCCTTTGCTCTTTCTGCTAACAGATTTTAAAATGTTAAAATATTTCATTACAATTGAAAAAAAATACAAAAGACGCTATCCCAAAAACATGGCCCCATAATTTAAAGAGGAAAGAAAGGAAGGAAAGAACACATCTTCCACGTTTTGACTCTTGCAAACATTTTCAGCAGTTCATAAAAGTGAGAAAAAGACAATCCTAACTATCACTGAAGTTCTTTATCAAGTTAACACCTAGTTAAAACAGGTAATGGAAGCTTTATAAATACGAAATCCAGACTCTCAATAAACGTCTTACCACCAGATGTGGACTGAGATATGCAACAGTCTGGGAAGCTGGCCACCATAAACCCTCTGAGAGCCATTGAGGAGTCATATAACCATCTCTAACCACGTGATCCCTGGTCTTTGTACTATTACCCTTCCTTTGGTGGAAGAGAGATATCACCATAAATCTACTCCTAACTAGAAAAATGCATTTTCTCGTTTACATCTACACGGATTTGAAAATAGGGAAGAGAGTGATCAATATACTCATTTTTCTGCAATCATCTGGGAGACCAAAATGGCCTTTGGGATGATGTATGACACAATGTGAATCCCTAAAAGCTTCTGGTCTCTGAGGGTTATTATGGAGACAACCATGGGAAGTAATAAAGCTGTGTCGGGTATTTAAAGTGAGGGACTTCATCTTGTCTCTCCTGGTACTTCCCTTCCTTTTTCTATTCCTAAAGTGCTGAATGGACAATATGAAAGAAAGACATGCCGATTTCAAGCTTTCAGGAACCCCATTTGGTCCGTTGACTCTAGAAAGATAAAACCTATCAAGTATTTCACGAAAGTTGTTGTTAGGTCAGCTTTCAAACTGATGCCAGAATCAAACCTTGGGATGTGTCATTTTTATTCAAGTAACAATGCAGGAATAAGAAAAAGACTCCCCTTCCTATCCACTGGGACTAACAGAATTCTAAGGAGAGCTGCATTATTTGAACCTGAGAGAGCTGGCTGATTGCGTGCAGTTCAATAGAGCTGCTTACATCTCTGATGTACTGTGAAATGTAATTGCTAAATCTGGCTTGAAAAATAAAAATGAGCAAAATGTGCTGTGAAACAGAATTCCCAAGTCTAGTTGGGAAAACAAACAAACAAAAAACGTGTGAAAACATACCCATCAGATACTCTTTGAGGTCAAGGCTGTAAAGGGAACCCACAGGTTCTATAAACTGCTTCTCATTGTCCTTTTCCCCTTGTCTTCTGCCAGTCAGTGAGGAGACAAAGAGCAGGCTCATGTCAACATCTGGCTAGTATCTAGGCATGAGCCATAGTGCTGTCCTCTCACACACAGGTGCTGTCACGTGATGTCTGGCTACAACATAGCACAGCCCAAAGGACATGCTGGGAAGGGGGTGGGTATGCCCTGTGTTCTGGTCTATCCCACCCATGGGCACCAATCCCACCATTCCACTACTTCATGTAGAGGAATCTTCATTTCCAGCTAGTTCTATGCAGCAGGGAACACAGAGACCATGACAATCATCCCTGCCTGCCCATCGCCTGGAGGCTGGGGAAAAGCAGGAGGAGGAGGGAAGGTATCTTCAGTACGCAGCTCTTTGGAGCCTGCTGACCCATCATAGAGAGTTTAACTTCTGGGGCTAAACCATGTAAAAGCCAATGTGGATGGGATGAAGTGAGTCCCTATGGAAGTGATCCACCTTATAAAATACCCGGTGACTATGCTGAGGTGCCACATAGCAGTTCAGACCATCACCATGTGGACCTTGCTTACACCCCTCCAGCCACCTTGCTCACCATCCCACAGCACCAGTGCTCCAGCCTCACAAGCCCTCTCTTCCTGTTAAGTTTTGGGCATGCTGTTCCCTCAGCCTAGAAAATGCGGGTCAGGTTGCTACCCAAGCACTTAGACTGTTCAGGTGTTACTCCTACAGGAAGTGTCTGAATTCATCATGCTCTTCTTCACCGACTCCTTGCCCAGCCGAGTGTGCTTTTCCTTCTGTTCCCAGAGCTCGTGCAACTGCTATGGGGGTACAGTGCTCATCAACACCATCTGGCTCCCTCCCCGCTCACAGTGTAAGCTCCTCAAGTCCAGATCATTCATCTTTGTTTCCCAGTGCTAATCTCAGCATTTGGGACTCAGAATTAAACCTGTGCTGATTGCATCAAAGAATTGAGGAAGCATGAGAAAGTCTTGTAGTCTGAAATGCGACTGAAGAAGTTCTCATCCAGTCCAATGCTTCCCAAAGTGTGGTCAGTGGAACATATGCCGCTTGGGTGTGCTCTGCTCCCCCTCCCCTCCCTGAAAGAGAGAAATTTAAAGGGGTATTCTATGATCAAATAACTTTGAGAAATGCTGCACGTACTGTTTTATGAGCTAACCCTCAACTGTTGATGGTCGAGTACAAGAAAATTTCAAACAGGAGCTTCCATTACAGTAGTGGATCTCAAAGTGTGCCCCCAAACCAGAGGCAGCAGCATCTGAGAACTTTCTAGAAATGTAAAGTTCAGCCCCACCCCTTTCCTACTGATTCAGATACTGGGGGCACGGGTGTAGCAATCTGTTTTAACAAGCCCTTCAGGTGATTCTGATGCACACTCTGAAGTGTGAGGACCACTGCACTGGAGATGTCCTCCTGGTTCTTGGTTCAGGGAGAAGAGAGGTTTATCTGACGGGTCAATCTGGAAAAGAATGACTCAGCCCTTTCTCAGTTTCTGCCATCAAATCTGCCGTCTGCAACAATGGTGCATTCTGATCTGTCCCACTGGCAGGCTGCAAGTGGGCCAGAATTTTCTGTGGGGAAGGCCTGTGGTTTTCCAGTGCTGCTTGTGACTAGGTGAGTATCCAATCCAGAGATGGAGTGGGAGCAGGGCTTTGCCCACAAATCAAAAGCCTCACCTTCCAAAAAATCTTGATTAGAAGATAGCATTTTGATTGGGGTTTACCTGTCTCCTGTGTCTTATTTCTTAATTGGTTCAGAACTTAGGTGGGGAAGAAGGGGTTTTTACAAGGGTGCCACGTAGCACAGCACAGAAACTAACGTGTGTAGGGCTCCTGGGGTTGTGTAATGCACCAGTCCCATTATTTGTTAGCCCCATAAAACCACAACTTTGTTAGCTGTTTAGAGTAGGATTCTGAGACCAGGTCTGGGCTCACTGGGAGGGAGTGTTGAGATCAGGTAATAAAGTCTACACAGGTGTGGGAGGTAAGTGGAGGCACGTGGGTCTAATAACGGCCATTCCAGGGTAGGTTGTTATCAGAACAAACAGTTCCAAAACCAAGGAAAGAGTTCTGAAGACACTGCACTTTGCTACTCTCCCCTCTTTACCAAGCAACCCTCTAATACACGACTTGTGTGCCTAAGTGGGCTAACCTACTAGGAACGAGTACCCTGAGCCGAGGACCAGTGACAGGTAACGCACTAGACCATTCTCCTGTAGAAAGCAATCAACTGGCCTCTGGGTTTCTCTGTAAATCTCTTGTGTTTAGTTAGTAATGGGTTCATCTGCTGGAGCCCCACCACCTCCAGAACTCCGAGAAAGCAGTTTACATACTGGGAAACTGAACCAAGGTTCTGGCCACTGTGAGCCTCACCTGGGGTAGCCCGAGGCGCCCAGAGAGGTCTTTCATGACAATGGGTGGCTGGTTCGAATGGACCTTTTCTCAACTCACACTTTCCATTTCAAAAGGCAAAGCATTCGAGGCAAAAGAGATAGAAGAGGAGGAGTTATCTAGGGAATTTGATCCTTGTGGTCATTTCTCAGACAAAAATGTTCCATTTATCCCTTTCTTCAGGAGCAGAAATTTGGTACCCATGTCACCTAGATTACTTAGCGTTTGAAAAGAAAATTGTTTCGCGTGTCTGTGAGAAAGACAATATTTATTTTCCTTCAATGCCTGCTTCCCGAGTTTTTATTACTATAACCAATGAGGTCCTTGCATGTAGTTTTGTAATGGAAAGCCCACAGCATTTCTCGCTTTTTTGGTGAAATTACTTTTCTAAAGTTACTTAAGAGCTGCCAATCTTGAAAAGTAGAACCTTGGAGTTAATTTTGAACGACCCCAACTAGTTTAGGTAGAAGAAAGCTGAGAAGTATGAGTACTATCAGAGTTTTCACATCTAATCTCCTACATATCCCTACAGCTAATCAACAGACTACTGCTGCCTGAAAGAGTGAACGTTTTGGAAGAAACTAGGAAAGCTTTTGTGAACTTGACAAAAGGATGTCAGAACATTTCAAAGTTTTCTCAGAACAGAAAGTAAAGACGTAGACCCTTCCTGCCTTTTTCTTCTCTTCCCAGTGAGACCTAAGTACTGATCTTGAGTTAGAAAAGGTGCTGAAAATGATATCCTTCAACTGACCTTCAAGATAGGACTTAATCTAACCAGGTTAGTTTTGCCCAACGCTCAGCAAGCCAAAATGCTGAGACACCAAGGTTTAAAGCAAAGAAATTTTCTGCAAGACAGCCTAAGCGAGGGGATGGGGAGAACACATCTCACAACCACCTCCGAGAAAGCTAGGGGCTGGGGGCTATTTATGGGGTTAAGAAGCAGGGTGATCTGAGGCATGGGCAGTGTGGGTAAAGGTGACTGGGAAAAGATGGTGGTAATTGTAGTTTTGTGCAGGTATAACTAAACTACAGGCCTCGTTCACATGTGGAGGCACACAGCATGATCTGAGGGCAGAGTTTTTGGCCACTGACATCAAAAGGTCACTGAGCAGACAAGATCTCTATGCGCATGCCCAGTTGGAGGGCTGGTGGTCGTATCCTGTCTTACCAGGCTCAGCTCAAACTAGACATAGCTGACTCCGTGTTTCTGGAAAACCACTTGGGCAAACTGCTTAGGCTAAATGCCCTTGGAGGACATGCAAGTCTTTTGTAGCAACAACTGAAATGGGCTTGATTAGTGAAGGCAGGTTACAGGTGAAATGGATTTAACTAATGTTGATCCATGGTTTCAGGATCATGTTTAACAGCAGGGGCTGTGGACCCAGATGCCACTGTTTATTAGCTATGTGACACTGAGCAAGTCACTTCACCTCTCAGAGCCTCAGTGAGCTTATACATAAAGTGGGGATCATAACAGCGCTCAGCTTACAGCCCTGTAGAGAGGAATGAGATAATTCATGTCAAGGGTTTAGCAAAGTCATGGGCATACGGTGAGTGCTCAGTCAACATTAACTGCTATTACCAATATTGGGTGGGAGCAACCAGCCCCTCTGTTGGGACTGGAACCATTCTAATTGGTTGGCTTTTTTTTTTGATTGAGGTATAACTGATAAGTAAAATTGTATATATTTAAAGTGTACAATGTGATGATTTAATATATGTATATATCGTGAAATGATTACAAGTTAACACATTCATAACCTCACATAGTTACCTTTTTTTTTGTAAGAATGCTTAAGATCTACTCTCTTAGTAAGCATACAATACAGCATGATTAACTATAGTCACCATGCTGTACATTAGACCCTCAGAACTTATTCAATTTATACTAAAAGTTTGTATCATTTGACCAATATCTCCCGCTTTCTTCCACCCTCTAGCCCCTGGCAACCACCATTCTACTCACTGTTTCTATGAGTCCTTTTTAAATTTTATTTTATTTTAGATTCCACATGTAAGTCATACCATACAGTATTTGTCTTTCTATGCCTGACTTATTTTACTTATCATAATGCCCTCCAGGTTCATACAAGTTGTCACAAATGGCAGGATTTTCTTCTTTCTGAATAATATTCTTGCGTGTGTGTGTGTGTGTGTGTGTTTGTGTGTGTATGTGTGTGTGTATGTATACATTTTCTTTATCCATTCATCCACTGATGGACACTTGGGTTGTTTCCATATCTTGGTTATTGTGACTAATGCTGCAGTGAACATGGGAGTGCAGATATCTCTTCAATACACTGATTTTTCCTTCCTTTGGATATATTCCCAGAAGTGGCATTGCTGAAACATAGGGTTGTTCTATTTTTAATTTTTTAAAAAACCTACATACTGTTTTCCATAATGGCTGTATCAATATACATTCCCACCAACAGTGTATAGTATAAGTGTTCTCTTCACATTCTTGCTAACGTGGCCTCTCCCGTTGCGGAGCACAGCCTCTGGACGCGCAGGCTCAGCAGCCATAGCTCACAGGCCCAGCTGCTCCGCGGCATGTGGGATCTTCCCGGACCGGGGCAAGGACCCGCATCCCCTGCATCGGCAGGTGGACTCTCAACCACTGCGCCACCAGGTGAATCCCCCATCTCTTGTCGTCTTGATAACAGCCACCCTAACAAGTGTGAGGTGATATCTCATTGTGGTTTTAATTTGCATTTCCCTAATTATTAGTGATGTTGAGCATCTTTCCATGTACCTGTTGGTCATCTGTATGACTAATTTAGAAAAATGTCTATTCAGGTCTTCTGCCCTTTTTTTTTTTTTTTTTTGCGGTACACGGGCCTCCCACTGCTGTGGCCTCTCCCGTTACAGAGCACAGGCTCCGGACATACAGGCCCAGCCGCCATGGCTCACGGGCCCAGCCACTCCGCGGTATGTGGGATCCTCCCGGACCGGGGCACGAACTCGTGTCCCCTGCATCGGCAGGCGGACTCTCAACCACTGCGCCACCAGGGAAGCCCCTGCCCATTTTTTAAATTGGATTGGGTTGTTTTTTTTTTTTTGCTACTGAGTTTTGTGAATTCTTATATACTTTAGATATTAACTCCTTGTCAGACATATGATTTGCAAACATTTTCTCTCATTCCATTTTGCTGTTTCCTTTGCTGTGAAAACTTTTTAGTTTGATGTAGTCCCACTTGTTTGTTTTGTTTTTGCCTTTGTTTTGGTGTCATAAATCATTTCTATGACAGTGTCAAGGAGCTTTTTTTCCTATGTTTTCTTCTATGACATATAGTTAAGACTTTAATCCTTTTTGAGTGGTGTAATGAAAGGGGGTCCAGTTTCATTTTTTGCATATGGGTATCCAGTTTTCCCAACATCATTTATTGAAGACAGCATCCTTTACCAATCGTATGTTCTTGGCACCCTTGTCAAAAATTAGTTGACTGTATATGAGCGGGTTTATTTCTATTTTCTATTTTATTCCATTGGCCTATGTATCTGTTTTTATGCCAGTACCATACTGTTTTGATTACTATAGCTTTGTAGTATAGTTTGAAATCAGGAAGTGTGATCCTTCTAGCCTTGTACTTCTTAGGATTGCTTTGTCAATTTTGTTTATTTTTTCAAAAAACTAACTCTTGGTTTTGTTGTTTCCCATTGTTTTTCTAGTCTCTGTTTCATTTATTTCTGTTCTGATCTTTGTTATATCTTTTCCTCTACTAACTTTGGGCTTAGTTTGTTCTTTTTCTTCTAGTTCCTTGAGGTATAAATTTAGTTAATTTCAATCTTTCTTTTTTCTTAACGTAGGAGGTTATTCCTAATAAACTTCCCTCTTAGAACTGCTTTTATGGCATCCCATAAGTTTTTAAACATTGTTTTTCCATTTTCATTAGTTTAAAGATTTTTAAAATTTCCCCTATGATTTCTTCCCTTTTGGTACTTTTGTAAGATGCAATAAAAATTGATTATAAAAGAAAAAACCCAATAAAGGCATACAAAATGCAAGCCTTAATATTTCCCCAACATTGTGGAGATTTGAAAACATACAGAAAAGCTGAAAGAACTGCACAGTGAATCCATGTGTACCCACCACCTAGATCCTACCACTGACATTTTGTTATATTTGTTTTTTCACTTATCTATTTATTCCTCTGTCCATTCATTAATACAAATTATGTTTTGATATGTTCAAAGTAAGTTGCAGACATTAGTAACCTTTACCCCTAGATAGTTCAGTATGCGTATCACGAACTAGGTTTTAATATTTGTTTGTGGGGTTTTTTTGAGGTAAAATTTACATATAGTAAAATGTGCTTATCTTAAATGTACCATTCAAAGAGTCTTAAGACATGCATATAACTGTGTAACACAAAACAATATCAAGATACAGAACATGTACATCATCCCAGAAACTTCTCTTGTGCCTCTTCCCAGTCAGTTTCGACAATGTGTCAGCTATAAGTCCTGATTTCTTATTACTATATTCAACAAGAATAAAATTACAATGTGAAATGCTATTAAAGTTTCTAAATACATACTCTCAATTTTTGAACCTACCTCCTCATGCATAGGTAATAAGCAGCTCATGACTCAGCCCAGCCCATGGACTGTTGTGTAAATAGCCCTTTACTAAAATGCAGGGTTTGCTGCTGAGGGCCCTGTGACCGAAAGTCCGAAGGCCACTTGCTTGGAAGCCACCAAAAGAAGAGCCTCCTCCAGAGGCACATCCTCTGACTTTCTCTGTTTACTCTCTGTACTCTTGTCATATTCACCTCCAGAGGGAGGGAGGGAGAGACTAGAAAGCATATAGTGGGGGAGGGTATGTAGGGAAAATGAGGGAAGCTCTCTTCTTTATTACCCCTGCTTTTTGGCTACCCCACAGTGGGACCAAATAGGGATCCCAAGGTGAGCATACCAAGTGCTAGGAGTGAACGAGTGATCTGTTGGGGAAATGTTGCTGGCTTCTTCCGTTTCCAGCCTCCTCATGCATTAGCCCACAGGTAAGGGGAGGTGGGACAGAGATGCAGATGGCAGCGGTCTCCTCAGACTCTGTAAGAAACTAGGCTGTGGCAGATGAATCCCCACTACAAGCCGTTCTAGGAGAACTCATCCTCCTTTCTCCCTGGATGGAATGGGGGCCTCCCTCAGACAATGATGTATTTGGTTACTTCTTTTTGAAATGAGTTCACAGTGTTTGGGAAATGCTCACAGACCCCCCCCCCGCCCCCAGATTTCATATGTGGCTTTGAGCATCATAGTTCTCAGGGTAGAAGGTTGGGTTTGAAGACTAGTTTTTTTTGGAGGCAGCACTGTCCCTCAGTTCAGGTTGGCTTCCATGGCACACTCTGTCATTCCAGAAATATTGATTGAGTAGGTGCTGTGTGAAATGCACCCACTGTAGGCTACAAGAGCCTTCCCTCATCTGTGGCACCTGCCCAGAGAGCCTTCAATCTGGGTGGGGAGGGAAAACATGAATACCTAGTATAATAGTGAAACCTAATACTTATTATATCCTTACTGTATGACATTTTACAAAGGAGGAAACCAAGGCACAGAGAGGTTAAGTAATTATCCAAGTTCCCACAACTCAACAGTGAGATCAGAATTTAAGTGGGACCAATAAGCAAGAAGTAAAAACCCAAAAGTCTGGCTGAAGAACTCATATTCATAACCAGCATACCATACTGCCCCCCTAATAACTGCTAACTTCATGGGCAATTAATATGTGCATGTATGCTATGTATAAGATCCTCTTTGGGGACTTCCCTGGCAGTCCAGTGGTTAAGACTCCATGCTTCCAATACAGGGGTGCGGGTTTGATCCCTGGTCAGGGAACTAAATCCCACGTGCCATGTGGTATGGCAAAAAGAAAAAAAATGATCCTCTTTGAAGTGCTTTGCATGTATAAACTTAGGATTTGATGGATGTCCCAAGGAACATCTAAGAGAAATCTGGAAATTCCAAAGAGAAAATCATTTTCAGAGAATGCTCCATATTTTTTTTCATGACTGTTTTACATGTTAAGGTCTAATTTGGAATCCAAACTTTTCATAAGGTGTTTCTGATTAAATCCATATAAAACCAAAAATTTGAATCCTGGAATAAAAGTGACTATACAAAGCTCTAAAGGATAGACATGCAGATGTTCTCCCTGACAGTTTCAGAAGCAGTACAGACATATATGAAAGCCCAATTGTGCTATGAACTTAAGATCAAGCAGGCATCTTTAGAATTTCTGATTTGGAGCTTTCTGGACCAATGTTAGAAAGAGGAACAAAAAGAGAACAATTTGGAGTTCTGTCTGTGAGCTCTTAGGCAAATTGTTTAAGCTCTCTAGGACTCAGTTTCTTATGTATACAATGTAGGATCAGTCCAGGTCACTAGTATTAACTTCATTACACGACACCCTTACAAGTGTCTTCCACTGGAAGAGAAAGAGCAGAATTGCATGCTGGGATTTGCATATAACTCATAGCCTATCTTGTCCATGTAGCAGCCTGTAAAACATCTGGGGACACCCCATGTGTCAAGCAAGTAAATGTCATCCATCCTTGTTGTGTGTTGCCAAGGGCAGGAAGTTGGCAATGGCTAGGCTGGATATTTCCAGGGTGTTTTTCAGGGCTAAGTTTTGCAGCCCCAGTGTTTCTGCTCCTATGTCTGACACGACACCCTGCCTTAGTCTGCTGTCAACTCCACCTGGAAAGGGCTCTCCCTCAAAAATCACATCAAAAATTCAGCCACCAGTCCTTACTTAGCTGTCACAGAGACAGCACTTTTATTTTGGAAAACAAGGGTGTGAACTGGGAGGGAAGCTACATCTTCTGGACAAATCATTCCTCTAAGTTTACAGAGAAAGCTGCTAAGAAGGTCAGTAAGCTGACTTTGTAATTTTGTTGTTTGCTTTTTTTTCCTGTTAATAGATCTCTGATGTCTAAGAGCATAATAGGACCTTTCCATCCTTTCCTTCCTTTCCCCATCCTCTGTCCTTCCCTTCATAGAAACACTGTCAAGACCAGCATCTGAGAAGCAAGAGGAGGGTGTGCAGCATGAAGGTAGTGTCATGCTCAGTGGCTAAAGATGCAGCAGGGTACATGGCGGCAGCAGGCAAAGGAGGCTGCTACAATGGTTGGGAGATTGGCTACACTGAGCACGTAGCCAATTGGCTACACTGAGCAAATCAATATGTTGAGAAAAATGAGAGTCAGATCTCACACTGTCAAACAACCAGAACCAGACCAGGAACTGCTGGCAGAACCACTGCACTTCCACCACTATGAGAAGGCAGTGACCACTAAAACGGGTGAAGCCTCCAACATGTAAATGGCACTGCCATGTATGTAAGTCCCTCTATCTCATATCCTGGGTGTCAGCCTGGGATGACCACAGGGCACAAGATGACCACAGGGCACATTTCCTGCAATGCTTGGAACTGTCTCCACTTCCCTCTCCCCTGTTCTCTGTCCTTCTCCCAGCGTAGTGAAGTGAGACCTGGCTACACTGTGATCTCTACCCTGGGACTCTGAATCATGACTTAACTAATAACTAAAACCTCACTGGAAAAGTGAAAAATAAAATATATCAAAGAATATCTAAAGAAATGGAGGGACAACACCATGTTCCTGGATTAGAAGGCTAAATGTAGTAAAGATGTCAATTCTCCCTAAATTGATATTCAGGCTTAATGTAATTCCTATCGAAATGTCAGGACGATTTTTTTGTAGATATAGATATTATTCTCTTTTAAAAAATATTTATTTATTCATTTGGTTGTGCTGGGTCTTAGTTGTGGCGGGCGAGCTCCTTAGTTGTGGCTAGCCGGCTCCTTAGTTGTGGCATGCAGGTTCCTTAGTTGTGGCATGTAAACTCTTGGTTGCGGCATGCATGTGGGATCTAGTTCCCTGGCGAAGGATCAAACCCAGGCCCCCTGCATTGGGAGCGCAGAGTCTTAACCACTGTGCCACTTGGGAAGTCCTGATGATATTATTCTAAAATTCAAATGTTCATCAACAGATGCACAGATAAAGAAGATGTGGGGGCTTCCCTGGTGGCGCAGTGGTTGAGAGTCCGCCTGCTGATGCAGGGGACACGGGTTCGTGCCCCGGTACGGGAAGATCCCATATGCCACGGAGCGGCTGGGTCCGTGAGCCGTGGCCACTGAGCCTTCGCAGCCAGAGCCTGTGCTCCGCAACAGGAGAGGGCAAAACAGTGAGAGGCCCGCGTACCACGAAAAAAAAAAAAAGAAGAAGATGTGGTATATTTATACAATGGACTATTAACTCAGCCATAAAAAAGAATGAAATAATGCCATTTGCAGCAACATGGATGGACCTAGACATTATCATACTAAGTGAAGTACGCCAGACAAAGAAAGACAAATATCATGTGATATTGCTTATATGTGGAATCTAAAAAAAAAAAGGTACAAATGAACTTATATACAAAACAGATATAGACCCATAGACATAGAAAACAAACTTATGATTACCAAAGGGGAAAGGGAGGGAGGGATAAATTAGGAGTTTGGGTTTAACATATACACACTACTACATATCAAACAGATAACCAACAAGGACCTACTGTATAGCACAGGGAACTATATTTGATATTTTGTAATGACCTATAAGGGAAAAGAATGTGAAAAAAATATATATGTATGTATGGCTGAATCATTTTGCTTTACACCTGAAACTAACACAACATTGTAAATCAACTATATTTCACTAAAAAATAAAATAAAATTTATATGAAATTTCAAGGAATACAGAATTGCTACAACAATTCTGAAAAAGAAAAATAAAGTGGAATCAACCTACCCAATGTTAAGACTTATATGGTTATAATAATTAAGATGTGGTATTGGTAGAGGGATAGACACAAAGATCAATGAAACAGAACATAAGGCCCAGAAAAAGACACAAACAAATATGCCAACTATGGTACAAAGGCAATTCAATGGAATAAGGATAGTCTTTTCAACAAAAAGTGTCAGAGCATTTGGACATCCGTGAGGGGAAAAATCCTCAACCTAAACTTCATAACTTATACTCAAAATGGATCATGAACTTGGACTTAGATATAAAATGTAAAACTATAAAACTTTTAGAAAAGAACATAGGAGACCATCTTTGGCATCTAGAGCTAGGCAAGGAATTCTTAGACTTGACACAAAAAGCACCATCTATAACAGGAAAAACTGATAAACTGAACTTCATCAAAATTTAAAACTTTTGCTCTCTGAAGGACCAAAAGAGGATGAACAGACAATCTACAGAGTGAGAGAAATATTTGCAAACCACATGTCTCATAAAAGAACAGAATCTAGACTATGTAAGGAACTCTCAAAATTCAACAGTAAAAAACAAATAATCCATTTAGAAAATGGGCAAAAGACATTATAAGACATTTCACAGAGGATATACTGATGGCAAATAAGCACATAAAAAGATTTTCAACATCACTGACCACTTGGGAAGTGCAAATCACGATAATCAGATATCACTACACACCGATCAGAATAGCAAAAATAAATATCATATGATGTTGTTTATATGTGGAATCTAAAAGCAAAAAAAGATACAAATGAACTTATTTCCAAAACAGAAAGGGAACTCACATGGAAAACAAATTTATGGTTACCAAAGGGGAAAGGGAGGTAGGGACAGGGATAAATTAGGAGGTTGGGATTAACATATACACACTACTATATATAAAATAGATAGCCAACAAGAACCTACTGTATAGCACAGAGAATTATACTCAATAGTTTGTAATAACCTATATGGGAAAAGAATCTGAAAAAGAATATATATAAAATATATAATATGGGGACTTCCCTGGTGGTCCAGTGGTTAAGGATCTGTGCTCCCAATGCAGGGGGCCCGGGTTCGATCCCTGGTCAGGGAACTAGATCCCACATCCTGCAACTAAAAAAAAAACTAACAGTTCGCATGCTGCAACTAAGAGCCCACATGCTACAACTGAAAGATCCCACATGTGCAATGAAGATCCCGCATGCCGCAACTAAGACCCGGGGCAGCCAAATAAATAAATAAATAAAATACTAAAAAAATAAAATATATAATATATAATATTATATACATATGAATCGCTGTGCTGTACACCTGAAACTAACACGATACTGTGAATCAACTATATACTTCAATTAAAAAAAAGATTTAAAACATCACAAGATCATCAATTCAGCATTTTGCTCTGTAAAGGCAAGTTAAAGAGGACTCTAAGTATCTGTATTGAAATAATCTGTATTAGAATAAAGAAAATTTATATTAAAAAAATAGTGACAGCACCAAAATGCTGGAGAGGATATGGAGAAACTGGATCACCCGTATATTAATGGTAGAAATGTAGAACGGTATACCCACTCTGTAAAACAGTTCGGCAGTTTCTTAAAGAAAAACAAACTAACCTTGCAACTATCATACAATCTGACTATTGCACTGTTTGGCATTTACCCCATAGAAATGAAAACATATGTTCACACAAAAACTTGTATACAAATGTTCATAACAGCTTTATTTCTAATAGCCAGGAAATGGAAACAACACAGATGTCCTTCAATGGGTGAATGGTTAAACAAAGTGGTATATCTACACCAAGAATACTACTTGGCAATAAAAAGGAATGAACTATTGATACACACAAAGACTTGGATGAATCACCAAAGAATTATGATGAATGAAGAAAGCCAGTCCTCAAAGGTTACATACTGTATGATTCTGTTCATATAACATACTTGAAATAACCAAATTATAGAAATGGAGAACAGATTAGTGGTTGTCAGGAGTTAAGGAGAAGATGGGAGTGGAAGCAAAGTGCTTACGGCTATAAAAGGCCACATGAAGGATCCTTGTGATGATGAAACTGCCTGTATCTTGACTGTATCCTTGTTGAAATACTGTACTACAGTTTTGTAAGGCATTACCATTGGGGGAAATCAGGTAAAGGGTAGACGGGATCTGTCTGTATTATTTCTTACAACTGTATATGCATCTATAATTACCTCAAAATAAAAATTTTAATTAAAAAAAATTAAGAACCAGAAAAGGGCATCTTGGCAAGGTAGAAAAAGCCCCAGATGAGGAGGTAGAAATCTGGGTCTGGTCCCAGCTCTGTTGCAAACTCACTTTGTGGCTTTGAGTCATGTAGCATCTATGAGTCTCAAAGTCCCCCACAGTAAAAATGAGACTGAAGTTGGCCTTATTCAATGTAGTAGTTTGCTAGGGCCGCTGTAATAAAATAGCACAAACCAGGTGGCTTAAGTGACAGTAATTTATTGTCTCATAGTTCTGGAGGCCAGAAGTCCAAAATCAGTGTGTTAGCAGGGTTGGTTTATTTCTGAGGGCTGTGTGGAAAGGATCTGTTTCAGTCCCCTCTCCTTGGCTTGTAGATGGCAGTCTTCGCTCTGTGTCCCTTTACACTGTCTCCCCTCTATATGTGTCTCTGTGTTTACATTTCCTGTTTTTATAAAGACACCAGTCATATTGGATTAGGGCCCACCTTGATGACTTTGCTTCAACTTGACTACCTCTGTAAAGACCTTATCCCTGGGCTTCCCTGGTGGCGCAGTGGTTGAGAGTCCACCTGCTGATGCAGGGGACACGGGTTTGTGCCCCGGTTCGGGAAGATCCCACATGCCGTGGAGCGGCTGGGCCCGTGAGCCATGGCCGCTGAGCCTGTGCGTCCGGAGCCTGTGCTCCGCAACGGGAGAGGCCACAACAGTGAGAGGCCCACGTACCGCAAAAAAAAAAAAAAAAAAAAAAAAAAAAGACCTTATCCCCAAATTAAGTCACATTCTGAGATAAATGGGGGCTAGGACTTCAACATTTGATTTTTGAGGATGGGGGACACAATTCAACCCAGAATACTTAACATCATAGATGTGCTATGATAATCAGATGAAATAACTATGAGAAAGCCCTTGTAAGAGGTTCTATGTAAACCTAAGATTTTAAAAATCATTAAGAACATTATAAGAAAATGGCATTCAAGCAGCAACTTGGTGGACAAACACTGACTCAAAAGCCAGGACACAGCTTAAGTTACGAAACAAGCTCAGGCCAAGTCCTTTAGCATGGTTCCTGTTTTCTCTTTTTGGAATACGAAGAGATTAGATTCATGTTTCTACTGTGACTTTGGTCTAATATTCTGTTGGTTCTAACTTCATTGTTTTAAAATAACTTTCTAATTAAAGAAATTAATGTTCATTATAGAAGAGTTGGAAATATAAAGGCATAAGGACAAAAAATTAGCCATACTCTTATAACTCAGTAAGAACCTCAGTGTTAAAATTTTGGTATTTTTCCTTCTTGTTTTTTTCCCCCAAGCATGTACGTATGTATGTATGTATGTATGTATGTATGTATATATATAAAACACTCATCTTATACATGTCATATATATTACATATGTAATGAGTGATATATATAATACACATATATATAATTTTCATTATACACATATTATTTTTACACATTAGAGCTCACAGTATCTACACAATTCTGGCTTTTTTCACCTGATATTATAGTGTACGTATTTTCCTACATCATTAAATTCTTCAAATATGCAATCCCTATTGGTTATATAATATTCCATTGAATGGAAGATCTGTATTTTATTTTTTTAACATCTTTATTAGAGTATAATTGCTTTACAATGGTGTGTTAGTTTCTGCTTTATAACAAAGTGAATCAGTTATACATATACATATGTCCCCATATCTCTTCCCTCTTGCAAGATCTGTATTTTATTTAACCAAATTCTTAGTTCCTTCTGTTGGACATCCGTGCCTCTCTGTGTTCAGAAAGGAATTGTTGCCTCTCTGTGTTCAGAAAGGAATTGTTGCAGATTTGTGTTATTTGCCTCAAACACAATTTCAGGCTTTACCCAATGCCTGCCCAAACGCCTTCCTTCACAGAAATTTGCGATTGAGGTGTGATGCTAGAGAAGCAACCCTCCAGCCTGGCGCTTTGGGGCTGTGGCTCCAGCTCCCTGCTTAGAGCTCCGAGGCCCCACCTGCTGGGGGAGGGAGGAGTCTTGCACTTGGGTTGAATGAATGCACGTTTTTCAGGGCAATACAGCAGCTGGGAGAAGGTAGAGACCTCAGGAAAGAGAATGTCCACGGAAATGGGGAGGAAGGTGAATGGCAGAGAGAGCAGAGGAAATGCTCTGCACCGGCAACGTCCCGTCAGGACTCTCAGTTTTCACCTCCAGTTTTCCCAGAGCATCCCTGCCTACTTTCTGCTCCTCAGCACTTCCTTGGGTATGGCTGGCGCTGGGCCATCCACATGAAAAAGCACAATAAAAACAAAATCTTCAGCAGATGCGGCAGCCCAAAGAGGATCTTATATTCAAGACCACAGACCGTGGCTCCAACTCAGCAGATGCAGTAGCGAGGTGCACAGATGTGGAGAAAGACCATAGCCCAACTCGTAAAAAACACTGTAGAAATCATCTGTTTCAGATGGACTTTCTGGGCTCTCACAGGATGTGACAGGCCAGCCCAGAATGCAGCTGTGGAGCTTTCTTTAGGATAAGGATGGTCAGCGCTATGTGATAGAGGAGCTGAGATGTTTGGTTTATTTTTTAAAACTCTACCTATTTCTGGCACTAATACAACTTATTAATATTTCTAGTCTTTTTTTATGTTCTATCTTTCTGGGAAATAAATCCCCTTGGAACCTAATGTGCCCCAATTTTGGCATAAATCAGAAAAAAGAAACTGTTAGATTTTGCTGACAGTCTTTCTTAGTGGAGTGGGCAGAATGTTAGCCTGAGGGTGAAGAAATCACTTCCAGCCTTGAGTCTGTCACACATTAGATGTGTGATTTTGAACAAATTATGTATGTGATTTTAAATAAATGATTTAACCCTTCTGGATCTCAGTTTCCTCAAATCTAACATGAAAGAATTGTATTATTGATGGTTTGCTAAATTTTTGACAATGGTGAACCCTTTGTTCAAAGGAAATCTTACATGGAAAGACCCAAGGCTGATATTTAAAATACTTACCAACCAGCAGTGTGTGGACTCCTCCATTTAGAACATATACCAACCACAGCCCTGTAGTGGAGAACTGAGAGGCCCCTGCCTTGCCTGACATTAACCCTTTAGTTCTGTGATTATAGGGGTGGATCTCAGAGAAACCACCTCAGGGTGGTTTCTCAGGGAACAGGGCACATGGATTAGGCAGCAGGACGCACTCAGGGATCTCAGGACACCAACTGTTTACCAACAGTTATGTTCATAGCCCTATTAGTCACAATAGCCAAAACTGGAAACAAACCAAGTACCCATCAAATGCTGAATGGATAAAGAAAATCTGGTGTATTTATATGATGGAATCTTATGTGGCCATATAAGGGAATGAAGTAGTGATAAATGCTATGGCATGATGAACCTTGAAAACATTATGGTAAATAAAAGAAGCCAGACATAAAAGGCCAGATATTGCAATGATTCCATTTATATGAAATGTCTAGAACAGGAAAATCCATAGAGACAGAAAGTAAATTAATGGTTGCCAGGGGCTAGGTGGGTGGAAGAGAATGGGGGATAATTCTTAACGTCATGGGATTTCTTTCTGGGATGATGAAAACATTCTGAAATTAGATAGTGTTGATGGTGGCACAACTCTGTAAATAACCACTGAATCATACACTTTAAAAAAAGGTGAATATTATGGTATGTAAATTACAGCTCAGTAAAACTTATTTTAAAAGGTATTATGAAAAGCTGTGTGCTCATATATTTTAAAATTTACTAAAATATGTAGGTACCCAAGAAAACACAAAATGCCAATATCAGCACAAGAAAAAGAATAGGAAATTTGAGTTGACTAGTAATCAGAGAGATTAAAACAGGAGTTAATTATCTCTTCTTCCCCAGAAATCCAGCCAACATGGTTCTACAGGTGAGTTCTATCAAACTCTTAAGAAACAGTTAATTCTAATCTTAAATAGATTATACCAGAAAACAAAAACAGAGAAAAATCTGTCCCACTAATTTTATGAGATCAGTATTGATTACTAAACCAGATAAAAATAATAGAAGAGAAGGAAATTATAGGCTCATTTCACTTCTGAAAATTAATGTGAAAATCAAAACAAAATTTTAGCTTACCAAATCAGATACTGAATTATAAAAAAATTCATCATGATTAAGTAGTTCATCCAAAAGCTGTGAGGATGGTTTAACATCAGAAATTTTATGAATGTAATTTTCCTTGTTAATAGAATAAGCAACAATAAGCAATAAGTTAATGATATCTCAAGCTACCAGAAAACTCATTGATCTATTTATGATTTTTTAAAAACTTGCTTAGAACCTAGAGTAGAGAGAGAGCTGCCTTAATTTAATAAAGGTGATATACAAAACTTTACAGCACGTGTTATACTTAATGGACAAATTTGAGATGCTTTTCCCAGTTATGGGGGCAGGGGAGAGGGGTTGTCTCTGAAGAACCCCCAAAGTTGTCCCCACAGGAACCACTGAGACTAGAGAGCCCTACTTCTAGGTCCCCCCAGTGTCAGACAAGTAAGAACTTTCCTGTCACTTTTTTCCACTCTCTCCCACACTTTGATCCTAGACGGGTCAGAAACCCTGATTAACAAGGCTGAGGAGGCAGGATCACAGCTCAGGAACTCAAACTCAGCACGTTGGACCAATTCAGCAGCCGCGGCTCCAGGCCCAAACTGTGAATGTGCAGAAGCCAAAACTGTGGATGAAGTGTAAAGTTTAATTTTTCACCGGATTAAAAATATGAATTATTGAGCTGAGACTGCTTTTTTTTTTTTTTTTGCGGTACACGGGCCTTTCATTGTTGTGGCCTTTCCCGTTGTGGAGCACAGGCTCCGGACGCGCAGGCTCAGCGGCCATGGCTCATGGGCCCAGCCGCTCCGCGGCATGTGGGATCTTCCCGGACCGGGGCACGAACGCGTGTCCCCTGCATCAGCAGGCGGACTCTCAACCACTGCGCCACCAGGGAAGCCCCTGAGACTGCTTTTATTACCTGAGAGGGACCACAAAACTCAAGAGACTTGTCCTAGATTTGATCCAGGAGCAGAGAAGGACTAGTCCCAGAGAATACACTTAAAGAAGTAAAGGGAACCAAAAATAAAGATGCTTTATGATTACATACATTACATACATACATCACCCCCATGCCATGATTATTGGAGGTAATCATTAGATTATTTGTCACCATATTCCTGGGAGGTAGATGTTGTTGTGAGAATAATATTAAACCCTCAGAGGGTGAAACCCTAGCTTGTAGAAGTTAAAGGATTTGTACAAATTCACAGAGCAGACAAGTGTCAGAGCTGCAGATTAGGTCTTGGATTTCTGACTCAACAGCCTTACTTGTGAACAGGACATTTAAAACTCCAGACTTGAAGTAGCATCAAATTTCTCCCGCTCCATATCAGGATCTGCTCCATATAGAACTTTCTTTGTAAAATACCTCCTGGTGGACCTCTATTGAATCTCTATTTAAATGACCCCAAGCAAAACATTCCTATCCCACTTTGCATCCTTTCCCCCACCATTCTGTGGCACCAAAAGGAGGGCAGTGTCCTCCCCTCTCAGCCTTCTGCTCTGGCTTGGCCCTGCATCCGAAGACACTCAGCTTCTTATCTGGGGATCCATCAGCCCTGTGCAGACCCAGTGTAAAAGTGCCCTAAACTCCAGGGGATACAAAGCCCTTTTCCAAGGATCACACTGAAGCCCTCTCTCAGCAGGCGGATGCAAAGGAGCGAGACCCCTCCCTCCATTCCAACTCCTACTACAAGATGGCAACAGCTGTAAGAGATTAGATCCCCTTACAAGTCCATGCTCCATCCCTATTCCTGCAACTTGTTTATTATACTCTTCTTATTTTGATCTTGTATCTGGTCAACTTGCTGAATTATCTTATTAGCGCTAGTAGCTTTATTCTCCTCTTGATTATATTAGTTTCCCCAGGAATTTCATATTATCTGCAAATAATGATACTGTTATCTCTTCACTTTCAATCCTCTTACTTTTTTTGTTATTTGTTCATTTCTTACACATTGACCAGGTTCTCCAATATTGTGTGAACTATCAACATTCTTGACAGGTTCCCAACCTTAAAGGAACATCCTCCATGCAGCCTTTCTGTACCCAGGGCCCCCTTCACAGACTGTACATGACCTCTGCAGTCACACAGGGCCCCAGGCTTGGTTTAATGCTTTGCTGTCACCATCTTGAAATCATGAAAAATTTTTAACGAGGGGGTCCACATTTTCATGTTGCATTGGGCACTGCAAATTACCTAGCTGGTCCTGGTGATGGTTATGTAACAAACTCTACAACAGTAAAGAGTCTGCAAAGTACAATTTCTCTTCATGGGTATTGTCTTATCTGGCTAGAAAAGTGTCCTATTGTTGGCATGCCTGAGCTATATTTTCATTCTTGCTAGGTGGAGCTCTGTATAAATAAGTTGTTTTGTCTTCCAAAAAAAAAAAAAAAGTCAGCTTAAGTAAGTTTTAAGTGACTTTGTGGCCGAGCCTAAAACAGAGTAGGGCCATGAGAAATCAGTTGTTCTTATTATGTCAGAAATCAAGTCATACCAATCTGGATTATCAGAAGAGGACAACCGAGATGGTGAACATGGAAATCATTACAAGAAACTATTGGTCAGATTCCCTTCTTGAGCCTGAAGACCTCGCTGACATTCACTAAGGGATTAATCATTTTTCCTTTCTCTGGGAAGCAGATGGGCCTAACCCATCCTTAGGGCCATCACACTGGGCTCTGTGTGCCTTTTCCTGTGCCATGTTCATAATATTCCTGTGAAAACTACTCCTGGTGCAGGAATTATGCTCACTTCAGTGAAAGAATGTGGAGAGGCACCAGCCCCTAATTCAATGAGGTATGACAATGTGAGCCCCACAGAAAGGATTGAAAGGGGTCAGAATTACCCCTCTCACTCCCGCCCACAAATTGGTTCCCAGGCCCAGCCTTGGAGCTTGGCTGTAGGTCCTGGACCAGCCCCTCTGGGTCCTGACTTTGTTTTAAGGAGCTGAGACAGCTGGGGGGTTCATGTGTCCTTGGTTGATCAAAGTATTCTCACCTTTGGTGGAGGGCTGGAAGCTGGAGCACTGTCTCCAGTAAGAAATGAGGGAAAATAAAAATCAAACAAAAAACTCTGACCCACCTATAAGATCAATTTAAGGTCTCACCCAAAGAGGGTAGTTATTTCTACATCTGGCAGGTTCTAGAATACAAACGCTGTCCCATTGAGGGGGATTGAGGAAGGGGATATGCTTGTCCAGAAACAAATACTCAGGGGGACATGAAGTTACGAGGGGACTACACAAATCTGTGACCTGCCGAGGGCAGAACCAGGCTAAGGGGGTGCAGTGGTAGCGAGTCGGCTTCAGCTCAATATAGGAAACAACTTTCTACCTGGAGCCTGCCTTAAGCCCAGCTACTCACATAGTACAGCAAAGGAGTTGGAGGCCTTAACATTTTTAAAAATTGAAATATAACAAATATTCAGAAAAGTGCACACGTAAGTGAACAGCTCTTTGAAATTTTACATTCTCCCCACACCTATGTAATTAGCACTGAGATCACTACCAGTTCCCCAGCAAGCCCTTTCAGTCAATACTCTCTTCCCAGAGTCGCCATTATCCCAACTTCTAACAGCATCTACAGGTTTTACCTGTTTTGGACTTTATATAATTGGACTGAGAAATCTGGATGCTTTTTTGTGCCTGGCTTCTTTGGCCCATTACTGCGTTTGTGAGATTCAGCCATATTGTTGCTGGTGGTTGTAGGTGATTTATCCTTAGTATGTGAATCTAGAATTATTTATATGACAAGTCTTCTTCTTTAATGGGCATCTGCGTAGTTTCCAATTTGGGACTATTGCTAAAGAATGCTGCTCTGAATATTTTGGTATGTGGCTTTTGGTGAGCATATACATACTTACTCCTCTTTGGCAGGAGTGGACTTGCTGGGTTGTAGGGTATGTGTTTTAGTCGATACTATCAAACAGATGCCAAAGTGTCCGTACCAATCTAAACTCCCACCAGAAGTGTAGGAGAATTTCAAGGTTCTGTCACCCCTGAAATGCTTCTCCCATCTGTCCCATCATAGACGTCTGAAATGTTGCCATTAGAGGTGTATCCCTGGCAGGGAGAGCCCATGCTCTTCTTACAAGTCACTTATACTGAGTCTCTCACTCAGGAAACTGAGAGATTTTAACAAGAGTCAAGATCAATGCAGGAAAACATTGTGCACTTAACGGCAGAAAGGAGACTAGGGACAGCAGAAAGATCCATGAGTCTGCCTCCTGTCCCTGCACCTCTGCTGTGGCCCTGAGGTGTCTTTCTGGCCATCAGGTCTATGCCTGGCCTCAGCAGTCATCCTGTGAAAACCACACATTTAACATTTGTCCCAAAGGTTTTGCTCCATCACTGAGCAGAGGCCTAGTCTCCCTCGTTCCCTGGGGAGGAAGAGAGAGCAGCGTTGGTGTCCCCATGCCCCCAGAAGCAGCAGAGTCACCAATCTGTGCAGCCCCTCAGTTCCCTCTGCTTCTCTGACCTGGTCCACAGCCCCATAGCCTGTGCTCCCTTCCCCAACCCCCAAACTGGCCTCCTTCTCTACTTTTCTCCAAAACAGGAATTATTTTGCACATTTTCTTCCCAAGTCCAAAAATAGGAAAGAGAAGGGAACAGCTAATCTGGTCCAGCTGCTGATTTTGTTACTTAAAGATTTTTTTTTTTTTACAGTAATTCTCTCTCTGGTTTTCCCTCACATCTGCACACCCTTCTCCACCCTCTCACCCCCCCCCCCCCATATACAGCCTTTACAAAACCACCCTCCCTAGAGTCCAGGGAATGTTTCTTCCTCAGCTGCCTGTAACTGGTATCCACCTAACTGAGGGGGCTCCTCCTTAGTAGTGCCAAGTGCCCCATGCTGGGGTTTCCACTTCTCGCCTTGTGCACATTCTGATTGAATCACTGCTGCCATCTGTGAGTTACAGCACATCTCACCCCAGGTTGCGTCCTAGCCTTCTGGCATCACATTCTTGCTTTTTGAGAAGTCTGGAGGGTAAGCAGATGTGACAAGAACCCCCAAATATACAGACAAAGTGAGCAGGCAAGCTGTGAAGTAACTCACATTGCTTTGTGAATTACCATATGCTAAACTAAATTCATGCATTCACTCATTTATCCCACCCACAATTCCTGGGTACCTAACTTAGGGCAACCTTGGTGTGAGATGCTGGGGTGGATGCAGACATGTACCTGCCACATGACTCGCACCGAGGAAGTTTATGCTGGAGGCTGGTAATAAGGGCATTTTAGGACTTAACACACAATGGGACGCTCTGAAAGTGAAAAGCACTTGGGGCACTGGCTTTGATCAAAGTGACTTCAGCGAGATCACCGTGGGACTGGAGGCACTCACTCCCCCAGAATTCCCAGGGACCCCTTTTCCAGTGTAGTTCCCTACCTGCAGCCAAATTCATAAACAGAAAAGAGCGGAGGTTTCTGGTCCTAGCAGTGCCTCCCCCAGCTTCTGCAGCAGCCAGCGCAGCCTCACTTTCCATCCCTCCACTCCTGCTTCCCTCCATGGCAGAGGTAGAGGTGGGGCCACCGCCCACGTTACAGTCTCCAATCTCTGCTCCTTAAGGGATTCCACTGCTAGATTTGTGGCATCTCAAGTCAAATACAGAAATTTGGAGGAGGTTGTAAATAGAATCTTTGTCCTCAGATCTTCCAGGGGTCTACAATTTAAAATGCCATGTTTTGTCTAAGAATGTGGATCTTTTTCATGCAATTTTTGAAATTTCTTTTAGGAAGCAGTTATAAAGTCATGCTTGGCTAAGTAGTCCTGAGAAGGAATCATCCTATCCAGATCCAGGTTAGATTTCCCTGGAAAGCCTGTGGAGAGGGATTTTCTTTAAGAAAACAGAGGCAGATTATCTTATTTTTGGCTGAAGAGAATCTAGTGACAGAATTTTTCACATTCTTATTATAGAGACACCCTATGCAGCTTTCTGTTTTCCCCCCGAGTTTCTGCTCCAGGACTGGGAGGAGAAAGGAACTCAGAAAAGGAAATTGCATCTACAGGGAATTACTACGGCAACAAGTATTGGAAGAGGGTAGGTAGTATATGCCTTATTTATCTGTGTATCTTCAACCATCACACCATCAGCACTCAGTTTAATGTTTGTCTGATGAATTCATGAATGGATGAGTGAATAAATGAAAATAGATTATTGTGCTTGGAATAAGAGAAGCAACAAGAAGCATAAATCCCTAAAAAAGTCTATTTTGATGACATCCCCAAAGCAAATGGGGGACAGAAGTGTGTGCCGTAATTCCTTGGGTAAGTCACTGACCTGAGTGTCTCCACATCTCTACAAACTGGTGAGGCTGGCTGGGGCGGAGGCACGTTGGTGCTAGCATGTGGCTCTGGCCTCTTTGTAGCATACACAGCTGGTGATTCTGAGCTTTTATAGGGGAAACCTGTTTTCTTTACCTGCCCAGCATCCATTCCCCCTTCTATTGCTAGGAGCTCATCAATTTTTCTTTGATGGATTCACCTGTCATTCACTCGCAATCCATATGGTTCAGGTGAGACTTACCACACCTCCCATATCCAGTGATGGCCACATGACTTAGATATGTCCAACTGAAGTCACAATGATTGATTCAGAGATGCAAACGTGACCCAGTTGGGCTCAATAAGGGTTAGTTCTAGTACTTTTGCTGGAACTATAGGAGGCATGGCTGTTACCCTGTTGCCATTGCTAGGTTGGGAGAGTGTCAGCCTGATGCTGCTGCTGACCAGATCTGCCACTAAGTGGGAAGAGCCTGACATGAGCTAATAAATTTTCTTTCTGTATTAAGTAGGATTAGGTCGATAGTCTGTCTCTTGCACTGAAAGAGCCATGACTCGGACTTTCTTTCTGTGCTCTGAGGCCTTGAAACCACCCATGGGGTCTTCCGGCCCTTGGTCAGGCATTTTGTCCACTCTCTGCTGTCTATTTTGGGTGATGAGGAGGTACCTGGTTCACAAGTTCGGGTTAGAACATTTTCAGCAAGGCTGCCGCCTTGTGTTTGGGCTTCCTGAAAGATCTCAGCTGAGCCTTTCTTTGTGCTCAGCACACTGTCCTTCCGCACAGTGCATCAGCATTCTGAGAATGCAGCCCACTTTCCCTGGCGGGGTTGAGTTACCAGGTTGGCCTCAGCTGCTCCAGGAGTCAGCGGCTGGACTGCATTGTCATGGGGACCCTTGAGATGGTACCTTCATGCCTGGGTACCTGGCCTGGACCAACACTGTTCAAAGTGTCTGTCCACAAACTATTGGTTACTTGTCCACGATGAGGTAAGAAGCTTGCATTACAATACTTGTCAATGCATTGTTTACTCCATAAAGAAATTCTTGCTACAAAAAATTTTAATAATATAATTGTTTCACATGACTGTACAAGCTCCTTGAGGGCCAGTAATGAAACAGTTCATGAACTGACAGTGGTCTGCAGTGTTGAGTAACACTGGCCTAAACAACCCTCAGTTGCCACAGTCATACAGGACGGTTGGTCTCAAATGCAGTTAAATTCCTAGGTATGATCCCCTTTGACAGGGGAGCCTTGCCATCTTCTGAGAATGATGGATCTACTGGAGTGGTTCTCAGTCTTGGTTGTACATTGGAATCACCTGGGAAACTTGCAAAAGGCGGATTTCACCCCCAGGCACTTTGATTTGATTGGGCAGGGGAGTGGCCTCGGGCATTTGGGAGTTTCAAGTTCTCCCAGTGACTCTAACGTGCAGCCAAGGTTGAGGACCACAGCTCTAGCTCTAGATTAGTGGTTGCTCAACGTTAATGTGTGTAAGAATCATTTAAAGAGCTTGTGTGAAATGTACTGCTGAGCACCAGTGCCAAAGATTGATTCAGTAGGATCTTGGAAATTGCTTTTTTAAAACAAGTAGCCCAAGAAATTTTGATATAGAGGGACCATAACACTTTGAAGAGCACTGCTTTAGATGATTTTCTGGATAGGTTAGATCCAGGTAGGCTGGAATATGCAAAGATTTGAAGAGAATTTCAGTGGTTGAAATGTTGAAGCCATACCAGGTAAATCTGTTTCCTTTCCTTTCAGAGGATCTCAACTATGTGGAAATGTCACAGCAAAGATGTGGGGAATGAGTAATTAATAGTGTCCAGTGAAATCCAGGAATCAGTGGATAACCTTAATTGTCTTGCAATTTGTCAATGTAATATTATGAATACTCTGCCCGATTTCATGTGGATGTCTCTGCCTCTGAGCTCTCAAACCATCTTTCTCTGCTTTAGCCTAAAAGGAAATGCCGTAACTATAGGTCCAAGACAGCCTAGGCCAGGCTTAGAAGCGGCCAGGTCCAATCACAATGGCATCATGATGGAGTAGGCATTCCCAATTAGACTTTGTACATAAGCAGAGCTATTTTACTAGTTAAATGACATTATAAGGACAAGAGGTGGAAGACATCTTTGATCAGGATGCGGTTGTATATCCCTGCAAAGGTTCCAATCTTGAGCCAGGCTTTGTTCAGTTGGTCTAGGAGGTTGAAAGTCAGAGAGAGAGAAAATCAATCTCAGTGGTGAACACACTGAGGTCAAGATTGTCTTCAAAGACGAAGCACCCACATTCTTCCTATTGATGGAGAGCACCTGGGTCCTAGTAATTCACCTCCTTGGGTTAGTACCTATGTGGTTGTGGGTGGCTGCAAATTCAGGCCCAGATTGAGGATACTGTTCATGTTTAGAGGGACATGGGCCCTGGGGACCAGTCCTGTAAACATTAGCCCACTCCTCTAAAACACCTGAAGTCTGAATACTTGTTCAGGATTCTCAGAAAAGGGAGACTTGTGAACATTAACAAAAGGTCTTTTCAGCGATTTCTGAAATGATTTTCTTAAATGATCTTGAGGTCCTAAGTCAACTAAAACTTAGTTGAGTTAAATTCAATATATAATTTCTTTCTATGGGAAGCTCTTCTTCCTCCTGAAAGCTGGCTATGTATAATTTGGAAGTTCTAATGATTCTGATATCCCATGGATATGTTCTGATTACCCAGGACAAATCTACTTAACTTCTATTGTCCTTGTATAATTATTAAAGGTGTTCTCTTTCTATCAAAAGGGTCCCCAGTTGGGTGACAAATTATATGGTGATTTTTTTTTATTAGTAAATCAATGAAGGTAAGTTTTGTCTTTTTTTTTTTTAAAGTTTGTAATCACTGAAGTGAGGAATCCATGTTAAGAAATGGAAGTGGGAGAGATATTTGTTTAAAAATAACTATTACAACATTTGAAAAGTTTTCTAAGATGAATTCAGCAGGAATCCAACAATAATTTTAAAAGTCTCTCAGGAAGCTAAGACTTTTTGATGGAAACTATTGACTTTTCTCTGCCTCAATGCCCTTTCACTTGCGGAATCCACACTTGCTCAGGGCCATCAGATAAAATTGTAACTGGATTTTCTTTTAAAAAAAAAAAAAAAAAACAGAGTTGTTTTTGAATCTTACAATGAGCATCCACTACGCTAGCTAAGACAAAAGAGAAGAGACTCAAATCCCTTGTTCCAGGGAGGATCCTCAGGAAATGAGGAGATATAAACAAAATGTTCTGCCATGAAACTACTGTCCCTCGAGCAGTGCCTGATCCAAATAAAATTAAATAAGTAAGTAAATAAATAAATAATGTATGTCTTCAGCATTAAGTGGATCAACCAGCAGAGTTGCCAGTGCCCGCCACCCAGCCTCATCTCTCTAGCTCATCAGTGGGCTCAGTTTCCAGCTCATTTCCAGGTCAACCACATCCAACATAGGGAACGATGACTGTGTTGGCAATCTTCCATATCAGTGGTGCTTTAAAATTCTCTCCTCTGGTGCTCTAGGTGCCACTGAGAGGTGAGGAAATGTGGCTGGTCCATCACATCATTATCATCTTCATCATGAATATAGCTTCCACTTATTTGAGTGTCCACCATATGACTAGTACTGTTTCAAACACTCTATGGGAAGGAACTTTTTACAACCTTATGAGGAGATACTATTGTAATCTCCATGTGGCAGATAAAGAAACTGAGGCAGATAGTTTAAGTGCCTTGCCCAAGTTTACACAAGTAGCAAGATGTAGAGCCAGGATTCAAAATGAGGAAATTTGATTCCAGAGCCTGTGTTCCTACCCCCACAGAATTTCTCCTTCTCTTTCTCTACTCCCACTCTAATATGAATGACAATCTGGATGGCAAATAGCTACTTCTCCTGACACTGTTTCCCTCTCTGGCTACTTCTCTCCTTCCCTTTACAGCAAAATTCCTCAGATTTCTCAAACTATATGACTATAGTTGCTATCTCTGATTTCTCTCCTGCCATTCCTTCTTGAATCCCCTCCAATCAGGCACTCACCCCACCACTCCACTAAAATTGTTCCATTAAAGTAAACAATGATCTCTATGTTGATTGATCCAATGGGAATTCTCGGTTTTCATCTTCCTTGATGAGTCAGTAGCGAACAAGTTGTTTACTCCCAGCTCCCAAAACCTCTCTTCATCAGCTGCCAGGGCACCACATTTCCTTACCTCACTGGCCTTTCCTCTTCAGTCTCTAATGCTAGCACCTCCTGATCTCCCTGACATCCCAATATTGGTGTGTCTCTGGGCTCAGTTCCTGGAATTCATCTCCTGTCTATCTACACTCTTCTTGATGATCTCATTCAATTTTACATGTTTCAATATCTATACTACAGCATTTATATCCCCAACGTATTTTTTTTCTCCGTTGAACTCAAGGCTCTACTATTAACTATATAATCCAAACTTCATATGACTGAAAGTGAGCTCCTGTATGAAGCTCAACAAAAACCCCAATGAAACTTATTTCACCTGCTGTCTTCTCCATCTCACTCATCACCACATCCACTGCCTACCCCCCCATCCAAACCCTCACCATCTCCTGGCTGTATTATTGTAATCGCTTATTAATTAGTCTCATACCCTTTTCAGTCTGTTCTCAACATAGCAACCAGAAAGATCCCGTTTAAATGTGAGTCAGATACTCTTCTGCTCAAAATAATGCAAGTCTCTCATTGCACAGAATGTGGCAGATTATATTCTCCAAAGAGAAATTATTCTGCAATTGTATTTCCTATCTCACATGCTCTTCTTATAATATGACTTTAGAGAAATGGGATTTGTTTTCTCTCCCGTGAATCTGGACAGGCTTATGACTATGGCAAAAGCGATAAAAGTAACTTTCAAGGCCAGATGAGCCTTTGAGTCTTCCCAGATTCAAAAGTGTGATAAACAGTGTGGAAACATCACAGAACACAGACAAGCCATCCTCACTATGTCCTGTCCAAATTCCTAACCCACACATGCATCATAAAATGACTATTTTATGATACTAAGTTTCCGGGTGGCTTGTTACACAGCAAAGATAACTAGAACATTGGGTAAAACCAAAGTTCTTGTAATAGCTACAAGGTCTCCCATGATCCGGCTTTGTTATGGCTCTGACCTCATCTCCTACACCCTTCCACTTCCACTCCAGGCATCCTGGCCTGCTTGCTATTTTTTATTACACCAAGCAGGTCCCTGCATCAGAGCCTTTATATTTGTTATTCTTACCGCCTAGAGGTTTCTGCCCCTCCCCCCTGTTATCTTCAGATTTAATCTCTCATCTCCTTCAAGTTTCCTTTTCAGTCTTCCCTGGTGTGACACCCAGGCTCCAGGATGGTGCCAGTGATGGCTGCCTCCTTGCATCATGCTGTGGCTAGTCCCCCCCCCCCCCCCGCAATGAATAAGACTGGGTCATGTAACCACTAGGTTACGGCAGAAATGACAGAATGTGGCTTCCAAGGCTAGGTTACAAAAGACACTGTGGCTTACATCTTGCGCTCCTGGGTCACTCACTCTGAGGCAAGCCAGTTGCCCCACTGAGAGGAGACACAAGCAGTTCTATGGAGAGGCCCACATGGTAAGGAACTGAGGTCTCTTGCCAAAGCCAGCAAATAACTGACCCTCCTGCCAATAGCCATGACTGTCAGATATCTTGGAAGTGGATTCTTCAGTCCATTCAAGCCTTCAGATGAGTGCAGCACAGCTGACATCTTGACTGCAACCTCATTAAAGATTCCAACCCAGAACCTCCCAGCTAAGCTGCTAGTGAATTCATGACTCACAAAAACGGTGAAATAACAAATTTTTGTTGTTTTAAGCCATTAAATTCTGGGATAAATTGTTACTCAGAAAAAGATAACTAAAACAGCTCTGGCTACCCTATTCAACAATATAACCTCTCTCTTCCCAATGTTCTCTATCCCCCTTACCTGCTGTATTTTCTCCACTGTACTTATTACCATCTAATAAACCACATATTTTACTTATCTTAATTACTGACTCCCCTCCTACCCCTCACTATAATGTTAAGCTCTAAGAGGATAGACATTTTTGCCTGTTTTATTCACTGCAAATCTCCAGTACCAGGCATATAGCCAGAACTCAATAAATATGTGTGAAAAGGATAAATCTCACATGCCACTCTGTGATCAATTAGTTATGGCTACCTAAAGCACTGTGTTAATAAAAGGATTGTCTCAACTTAGTAGGAAGAAGGCTGCAATCAATTAGTGATGACTACTGTGGGTGTGAATAGTAGTAGTAGCATCATGTTTGCAATGTATTTGCCTTCCCTGCTGTATCCCTGCATTTTTTTTTTCAGGCACAATTCATACCCAGTTAGCCTGTACCAATGATAACAAAGTTTATGTTTTGTCAAGGGCTTCAGATAAAGAAAATTGCTCTACAATTTAACATTCATAACATTAGGGAAAATATTTCTCTCCTAAGTCTCAATACAAATGCCAAGATTCAGTTTGCCTGCTGGATCCTGATTATTTTCTGGGGAGGCAAAGAATAACCTGTTACCACTGTCTTTGAACAAACTCTACATAAAACATAGAATGTAAACATTAAGAAATGAAAACTATATGACCTACTGTGGGGGAATTTTAAACTTGAAAACTGTCCAACAATGGAATTCAGAGTTTATGTAGGAGTTTGAGAGTAATTTTCAAAATGGGTAAAATACTCACGCAGCGCATGAGAATACCACCAGCTCTGTTATGAATTGGAGGACAGAATGCAACCCTCATGAAAACCAAATCTGCAACATTGCTCATGCACCTAGTGATCCTCTTTTAAAACATTACTCTCCTTTATTCATTCAAAAATATTTTCCAACCTCTTACTGTGTTCTTGATATTGCTTTAGGTAAAGAGAATTTAACAGACAGAGTCTCTGCCTCAAACACTTTACTTTCTCTTCCTCAAGTAGCATAATTTTCTGGCTGGCTCTGCTCACCCCAGTTAGACAGTCAGAACTCAACTGTCCAAGAGATTTCTATGTTTAGCATCAGTTCTTTGTTCCTTATCACATGGGATGCAAGACATTAGTGTAAGAGGACCCATGAAGTTTTTACTCAGCCTGTCCATTTTTAATTAGTTGTCCTCAGATACAGAACCTTTTTTCTTTCATGAAACAAGAGGCAGAATTTGAGTTCCATCTTCTAAGTCCAAGTATCACTTTCACAGGATTCTGGGTATTTTAAAGGTAATGACTGTCCAGGTTCCTCCTGGGGAGACTAGAGAAGTCTGGTGTGGGAAAGGTACCCAGAAGCATAGTGGGCACTAGGTCTGGGCAAGACCCATCAGTTGGACTGAACCTTGTAAGAATCACAGGCATGTGAAGGAGGTCTGGGTAGGGGTGTCGGTAATGCAATGGGTTCAGTTTTCAATTTACCTGCTGTAAGATAACTTTGTAAAATCCAAGATTACAGGCCTGTTAGGTAGTGAGAAATATGGCCAGTCAATCAGTCATTCAGCAGTCCATCATTGTATTGGTGACAATTGACGTGCCCGGACTACAGAACAAGATAAAGGGGGCTGAGGATGGAGTTCTAGGGCACATCAACATTTCACATACATGATCTCATTTGACCCTCACCATAACCACTGTGGTAGATAGAATGGAGATTTTTTAAATCTTATTTTATAGATGATAAGAAGCTCTGAGAAATCGGGTTTTGCTCAAGATTTCATGGAGCAAAGTCAAGAATAGGCCTTGTGGGGCACCTTCTGCAACACCACTACTCTGTGGCATGGCCTTCCAGAGAGAAATAATGTATTAATATTAATCAAATTCTGTTGTTTCTGCATTTTTGATGATCACTCCGGCCATTCCGTCCTTATATATGGGAAAGGAAGAAAGGTTGCAACAATTGGATTTCCTTTATATGCTGCAGATGGAACATAGGACTAGAGTCTAAGCATCTTAGATGACTCCCATCACCCTGCCTGCGGCTGATTGCCTTCCATCTCCAAACACATCTCTTTTTTTCCCCACTAAAATCTGAGCCAAAGAAATGTAGCTGAAACTCTGATAATTTTTATATTTTTTGTAACACAGTAGTTTAGACAAAGATGAACAGATTTAAGCAAAACAAGCTAAAAGTAATTTCTTCTTTGCAAATGTCAAGCTTCACCTTTGTGTGCCTTGAAATTCTTTGGCAACACACTTAATTCTGGGGAATCTGAGTTTATTAGAGGAAAGTTAGGAGGAAGCAGGCCACCTACCCTCCTCCCAGCCTAGTGTTAGATTTAGCCATGAGTGTGCCTGCACTGACACAGTGATGGTTTGAATCTCTCCCTTGTCTACCTGGAGGGAGGAGTAGGGTGTTTGCTTGGCTCTGTTTTAGAGCAACAACCAAGCAGTGGAGAAGCAGATCTTGAGTTACAGTGCTTTTTGAGAAGAATAGTATGAGCTTATCCCATCCTCCCAACATCTGCTAATAAATCTCCAGGAACATCAAGGGAACAAGATTAGCCTTGGAATGTCCAGTGGGCTGGGTTTTCTTGACCAAGCATTACCCATGGGAGTGTGACTTTAAAAGAAATGTACCTCATGAGCAGAGTAATAAGAACTGCCCCTACCATTATATCAAGTAATTTATCTGGGTACCCTGCTCGGAATGTTACTACACTATCTCACTTAACATTTGCATTATACTAGTAGGAGGTATCATTTCCTCCATTTTACAGATGAAAAAACTGAGTCTCAGAGATATCGTATAACTTGCTAAGGATCACAAAGCCAGTAGGAGGTGGGGGAACGAGTGTCTGACTCCAACACCCAAAGTATGACACCTCCTCCACCCAGGCAGGGACTTTGTCCCTAGGCCCGCAGCCCTTCGGTAGGGAGTTTATTTCAAATCTACCTGGCTGCTTTCTGGGTCACCCTTCCCTCCTGGATGGGACTTACACAGCCCCTGATCACATGGCGGTGCAGTGAGGTTGGAGGGCTAGAAAATATGGAGGCAGGCTTGCCAGATTCAGCTAATAAAAATACAAGACACTCAATTAGGTTTGAATTTCAGGTAAGCAACAAATAATTTCTTTGTGTAAGTATGTCTCAAATATTGCATGGGACATACTTATACTAAAATTCTTGTGCGATTCATTTGAAATTCGTTTAACTGGGTGTTCTCTATTGTGTCTGGAAGCGCCAGATGGGAGGGGGCCATTCCAGCCTTCAACCAGCACAATGATGGGCTCTGCTCTCCTTCCCAGGTTGGTTCTTCAGGCAAACTTCCCTTTCCCAAACTTCCCAAATCTCCAGAGACTCAGCCCGCTTTCCTCTCTTTTTACTGGTGCCCCTGCCCAATCCCAAAGGAAAAGTTACCTAGAGTCCTCATGGTTCCCAGCTTCCTTTTGCTGGTCCTCAAAATAAACATGCATGGGGCTTCCCTGGTGGCGCAGTGCTTGAGAGTCCACCTGCCGATGCAGGGGACACGGGTTCGTGCCCCGGTCCGGGAAGATCCCACATGCCGCAGAGCGGCTGGGCCCGTGAGCCATGGCCGCTGAGCCTGCGCGTCCGGAGCCTGTGCTCCGCAACAGGAGAGGCCACAACAGTGAGAGGCCTGCGTACCGCAAAAAAAAATAAACATGCATGCTCTCGCCTTTCTTTTTATGGGAGTTTCATCTAATCACTACAAGAACATGGAGAGCGGTGGTAACAGGAGTAATAAGCATGGAGAAATCGCAAAGCTCCCCAAATGATTACAAAGATCTCTTGGTGTTTATTCCCTCCTTTCTTGGCAGCAACCCTCACCAACTCCACCCTTCTTTCTTACCTGGTTCTAGAAGTCACCTCAGAGTGGTGCAGGAAGTCCCTCAGCCCCACAGCCTCCAGGCTGTGTCCTTTCATTTGAAGCATGAGGCTCATTCATCAATCATCTCCCTCCTCTACTGCTTAACCTAAAAAGTGCCCAATTGTTCCTTTGTCCCACATCACTGCATTGAATGACACTGTAGCCAGGGGACAGAGGCACCTATTGCACTGACTTGCCTTCATGCCTGAGCATCAGCTGTCTCAGGAAACAAACTTCTTTCTCTCTCTACCTTGCTGAGTCCTTCTCTTTAAATCCGGGGCAACTGCAAATATCTTCTGCCTTTAAACCCCTCATTCTCTATGCACCATCACATGAGCCTGAGACTCCCCGCACAGCCAGTATTACAACTGTTCCACTTCTGTTGATTTCTACTGCTCAGGCTCCTCACATTGCTGCCCAGCTGTCATCTCCGGGCAGCCCACTGGCTGATTCTGGACCACAGATTTGGGGGTGAGGTGTCGGGGGAAGATTGTACAATGTATTAAAAAATTAGCTGACGTTAAGTTTTTCTCGTTCTCATGCTTCGGGTTTCTCTTTAAAAATCAAAAGACCCAGTGCCACCAGGCTCTCATTCCTGCACATTCCATGGTGCCTGCACAGCCTAGTTCCCCACCTCCCTCTTCTAGTTTCCTGCCAGGGCCCTGTCAGGATTGACAGCCCGTCCCGCAGCGGAGAATTACAGGCCTTCCTACGCGAAAGGCAGACTATGAATGGACTCCTGTTAAACATATTATATAAGAGGCTGAGAACCAGGCAGATTATAGTATTTTTTTAAATGAGTAGTTAAAACAGTTCTACAGGAAGTAATTTATTTTTGCTTATGACTGTATATGCTAATTTGAGGAATATTGAAATATATGCATATGGTTATGTTGATGGTTCTTACAGGTTTAGAATTGATTTAAATTAGTACTATAAACTATATAGACATTGTAAAATTGTCTCATTAAATTTAAAGGAAAAGTTTATTGTTAAATAACTGTAAATCTGCGCATTGAATTTACCTCAAAGTACTTTTAATGTGGTTGCAAATGGACCTACAGTCTACAGAATGCTACAGAATCCAGTGTCTCTTCACTTTTGCCAATATATGAGTAACAGGCAAAAAACATGGACAAACGAACAGAATGTGGAACTTTATTCTCGGTCTGCTAAGACTCAGAAGAAAGGAACACGCTTACTAGCATCTAGATTAAAACACCACAAGTAAAGCTGATACTGGATCTCTTCAATACTCCCAGAAGCAGAAAAACATCTTGTGCTGACTTTTTTTTTTTTTTTTTTTTTTTTGCGGTACGCGGGCCTCTCACTGTTGTGGCCTCTTCCGTTGCGGAGCTCAGGCTATGGACACGCAGGCTCAGCGGCCATGGCTCACGGGCCCAGCCGCTCCGCGGCACGCAGGACCCTCCCGGACCGGGGCATGAACCCGTGTTCCCTGCATCTGCAGGAGGACTCTCAACCACTGCGCCACCAGGGAAGCCCCCCCTTGTACGGACTTTTGAGAAAAGTATTGCTTGTCCTCAGACTTCAGGAGCTGAATCAAAATCTGATACTGTTGATCATTTTACCTAAAAAGTTATCCTATTGAATAATTTAAGAAATAAATTTTCTTTCACACATTTGACAACCACTTTGGGAAATAAGGCTCCCTAATATATTTATCACAGAAATATATGCAAAATATTAACATGTCCGTCAAGCAATTATTACATTCATCACAGTATAAAGTACAACTTAATGCAGAAAAATTTTTCTTTCTTATTTTTGTCAGAAAAATCAGAGAATTTTCCCCACTTAACCAAATTTGGCCCACATAATTAGAAGGAAATCACAGAACTATGTAGTCACAGATTTAAAAATTTCAAGGTACCTTGGTGCCATGGTGGATGCATTTTAATCTTTTTACATCATCAGAGTTAATTGGAGGAAATGCAGAACAATACTGGCTCACAGAGAGGGAGCTGGAAGCGGGTTGCACCTGGGCAGAACATATGTCTAAATTTTGTCTGAATTTTGCACATGAAGAAACTGAGACCGAAGAGGGGAAATGATCAGGACAGTCTCATGGCTGGTGAGTAGAAGAGTGAGCAGGAGCCTGGGGCAAGGTCTCCTGGTTTAGTATTATTTCCAGCATTGCCTCCTTAGAAAGTGCATGATGACAGTGAGAGTCCTCTATACAAGAAGTCAGGAGGGTGTACTGTACACTTTAAAAGATTTTCATTAAAATGATGAAATACACTATGATTTTACTTAAAGAAAGAAAAATATGTCCATATATATGACTAGAAGAATATATACCCTGATGCTAACTGTGGTCAATATTAACACTAGAATATAAGCTCCACCAGAGCAGAGAGTTTTGTCTTTTTCCTCACTGCTGTCTCCATGGCACCCACAACAATTTGGGGCATAGTAGATGTTTGACAACTATGGTGGCCATCTCTGCTGGTTAGCCTAGGACAGCCCCATTTATGCCTACTGTCTTGGGGGCTGAGTTTTTAGTGCTCCTTTCCAAAATGTCACCCTAAATATTACTAAATATATAAACATATGTTAGAATAAGTAATTTATGAAGAATGGGATTATGGATTTGTTTTCATTTTCTTCTTTCGGTTTATCTGTATTTTCTAAATTTTGTATAGTGAACATGTATATTTGTGTAATAGGAAAAAAATACTTCTTTAAATTAAAAAAAACTTGGCTCCATCACATCAGCTGCACTTGTTCAAATATTCAATTATATGAATCATTTCATTTCCTGATAATAGTGTGAATACTGTAATAAGCCTCCAGAACAGAATAAAAACACACACATATGATTTACATATACAATGTTAAAATACTCTGGAACACTAGAGCAAAACTGAAAACTACAATTTTTTAAAATTCAGATCACAGCAGAGTATGGTTTTCAAATTAAGCCATTTCTATTTTAAATATTTGGGAACTGGGCCTCTGTAACTGAGAAGAGGTTCTTTAAATGTGTTAATTTGTTTAGGTTCTGAAAAATAATTTTTTGTTAATTTTTCTCCAGGGGTGTTTTGTCTCTATACTGTATTAAAAATGCCCACTCATCTCCATTTGTATGAAAATGTGGGCATTTACAGGGTTAGCCAAAAGGTTCCTTTGGTTTTTAAGCGAAAATAAAAGACACGTTTTTCATTTTTACCAAGAACTTTATTGAACCGTGTATTCACCATTTTGTTCCACTACCTTCTGTCATTTTTCAGGCAACTTCATAATTCCATCTTCCCAACACTTTTTGTCTCTTTGAGCAAAGAACTGTTCCAGGTGCCTTTTACAGTCTTCCAGGGAATTGAAATTTTTTCCATTAATAGAATTTTGTAAGGACTGAAATAAGTGGAAATCCGAAGGTGCAATGTCTGGTGAATACGGCGGATGAATGAGAACTTCCCAGCCAAGCTGTAACAGCTTTCGCCTGGTCATCAAAGAAACATGCGGTCTTGTGTTATCCTGATGGAAGATTATGCATTTTCTGTTGACTAATTCCGGATGCTCTTCATCGAGTGCTGCTTTCAGTTGGTCTAATTGGGAACAGTACTTGTTGGAATTAATCGTTTGGTTTTCCGGAAGGAGCGCATAATAGAAGACTCCCTTCCAGTCCCACCATATACACAACATCACCTTTTCTTTGGATGAAGACCGGCCTATGGTGTGGTGGGTGGTGGTGGTTCATTTCGCTTGCCCCACGGTCTCTTCCATTTCACATTATTGTACAGTATCTGCTTTTCATTGCCCATCACAATTTGTTTTAAAAATGGAACGTTTTTGTTACGTTTCAGTAGAGAATCGCATGTGGAAATACAGTCAAGAAGGTTTTTTTTGCTTAATTTATGTGGAACCCAAACATCAAAGCGATTCACATAACCAAGCTGGTGCAAATGATTTTCAATGCTTGATTTGTGTATTTTGAGTATGTTGGCTACCTCCAGCGTGGTATAACCTTGATTGTTCTCAATTAATGTCTCAATTTGATCGCTATCAACTTCAACTGATCTACCCAACTGTGGAGCATCGTCCAGCAAGAAATCTCCAGCACGAAATTTCGCACACCACTTTTAACACGTTCAGTCAGTCACAGCACCTTCTCCATATGCTGCACAAATCTCTTTTTCTGCGTTTCAACCTTTCTTGAAATAATAAAGTATAATATGCGGAAAATGCTGCTTTTTTTCTTCCATCTTCAATATTAAAATGGCTACACAAAAATTCACCAATTTTGGTACATTCTTTAAAAATGCACAGCTGATATGACAGCTGTCGCAATACAATCTAACAAAATTGTTTCAAATGAAGTTAAAGACAACTAAACACTATCAGAACCATCTTATGGAAAAAAGCAAACAAACCCAATATAAAAATGTACTGAATGGTTTTAAGAAAACTATGTTAACTCTTTCTTATTCTATTCAACTGAGAAAATAAATATTTTTTTAAACAATAAAATTCATTGCAGAAATACACTTTAAAATTTGGGTGGGGAATAGGAGAGAAAAAAGGGATGGTGAATGCTGAAGAAAATAAAAGAGGAAAAGAAGAGCCCACCCCACCCCTTTCAAACAGAGAAACTAAATGTAATGGGAGAGTGGGAGCTGCAGGTCTTCCCATAGCAAGAAAGAAACCTCTGAGCACTGATGCCCACAGCACTCCTTCCTTCCTGACACTCCCACCTCCTGGCTTCCAGGGTACTGTATTCTTTGACTCTCCAACTCTTCACACTCGGCTTCTGTCCATTTCAGCAACCCTGGGGCTCAGTCCTTAGTACTCTGCTGTGGTTCCCTTCAAAGGCTCCTCCCTCACCGTGATGTTGGCCTCCCACTATATCAAGAAATTTCCATCTCATCCAGCAACACCCTAAGAGTGCCACATGTTCAGTGGCTTTCAGATTCCTTTCCTTGAGACACTCTGCCATCCCTGAAATATTAACAAACAAGCACCTACTATGTGCAAATCACCGTGGGAATGCATTTTAATTTTTTTACATCATCAGACTTAATTGGAAGAAATGCAGAACAATATTGGCTCACAGAGAGGGAGCTGGAAGTGGATCCCACCTGGGCAGAGCATATGTGCATGGGACCCATTTACTGCTTTCATCACTTGCCTTTGTGGACGGAGCCACATCTGGATCCCATTACAATTATGAAAGGTGCAGGCTTCATGCTTGCTCTAAAGCCCGGCTCTGATTTCACAACCAGCTTGGAGAAGCAGGAGGCAAGTAAATACTTCCTGTTCCATTTGTAATCAACATGCACTTGACATCAATAAACTAGAATAATTACATTATCATTATCATTACCATCATTATTATTGGACACAATTGAGGAGATATTAATAGAGGTTTCTGCAGGATTCCTTTGGGATAGATGGGACTAACATTGGAATAGAGAGTGAAGGGGGTGCCATTTGTCTCTTTCCTTAGCCAAAGAGATGAGACAATTCTTTAAATGCTCTCAAAAGACATGAAGATTTGACCAATAGTAATCGATTGCTTTCATTGTTTCTTCCATACAAAATGACAAGATCCCTAGCCCTTGAACATTTTCTGAAACCCTAGAACATTAGAGGAGGAGGGGTCTTTAAAGATAGGCAAGTCTAGCCTTTCTCTCTCTTCCTCTCTTTAATTCATCTTATATTTGCTATCAAGGAAATGGAGGCTAACAAACTTGTCAGCACATTAGTTTGTGGAACTCAAACTGGAACCCTAGCCCTGCCTATTTCCTTGAGAAGGAGAGTTTAACCAGGGCACCTATGCTCTCAAAGTGCAATTTCCTAACCAGGAATTAGACTTTCCAATGGCTCAAGATTCTTCACTTTGGCCCTTAGGCCTTCTATAGTCCATTATCTAATGTAATATAAATATTTGGAAAATAGCTACTTGGCCTCTCCCCTGAAGACAAAATTGGAAGGAGTGAACTTTACAGCAGATTAGTTCTGCTGTAAACCCTCTGGGTGGTGTGGGTTGTTAGACATTGGCAAGCATTGTGGAGAGATTTTTTTTCCTTTTAAAAAATCTCTATATTGGAGATTTATATATAGTTTATTCTTTTTAGTGGGTGGTTTCCTTATCAACAGATGAAGTCCAAGGGAGTAAGGATGGTGGTGGAGACAGACAAGCAGATTATTTTGTGTTCTCCATTATTTTGTATATCACACCTATGTTCCTGCTGTGTTTCTGGAATTATTCATTTGAACAGTGAGTAAGTCACCTAGGCAATGAAAGTATCGGGTACATTCTCACAAATGTGCATGTGTGTGTGTGTACACACACACACGCACACTACCTCCTTTATCTGCATCTTCATTACGTTTTACTCTATCACCAAAAATGTGCAAAGAGAAAAAAAACCACTCAGGATCTGTACACTCATAGCAGTCTCAGTGCATGGGTGGGAACCACTGGATGGGATCATCCCTGAATGTATCCCTAGCCCTTGGAGTCTCTGATTAATAAATACTGTTGACCCTGAAATTATTTTAATTATGATTTAAAAAACAAAATATAATTAATAAATAGGTATTTACCCACAGGTACCTCCTAAGTCACTGCAGCATTTTAAAAGAAATAAATCATGGGACATATCTTCACAGCAATCACCAATCATGTCAAAGGGACCCTTTTTAAAGGCAGCTTTTCTGTTCAGAAAAAGGGACAAAGGAGCCAGTGTAGAGTGGCTGTTCCAGAGAACTGGCTGGGCCAATGCAGAGAGGTGTCCTCCTCCAAATTTGGCTCTGGCTCATTCCCTTCAATTTGCTCACCTTTCTTGTATGAAATAACCTAATATTCCTCAACATCTTGATGATTTATTGTAAATAAGGGTTATTTATACGAAATCTTCCTGGAGGAATGGCAGGATTATGTAATGGCTTCCCAAGAGGCCCAGCTGAGCATTGCAACGCCCCTTCCTCCAATTCAGGGCAGAAACAAGAAAATAAAACCTCATTTAACTGTTTATTCAACCAAAACAAACCTAACTCCAGGGCTTGCCAAGATTTACAGTGCCAGAGGCAAGGGGGCGAAAAACCAGAAAGGGAAAGGAGGAAAGAGATTCATAAAATGTGGGCAAGCCGGGGAAGAAAACAGCTCACGCGGCATGAGCTTCCTGCCCCCTCAGACCCTGTTTATGAAATCTGAGCTGCTGCACCCCTGGCACATGGAGCCAGAATACAGAACGGATGGAAAATGAGAAAACTTCAAGCCATTTCCTGACTTCTCCAGTGTGTTCTCACCTTTTACCAGTTGGGCCCCAGACGGGACAGGTGCGACCAATGTTTCCCTCACACTGTGTCCCCGTTCCCCAGTCCCTGTTCCTGGGAGTTCAGAGGGGCTGCATGCTGGAAGGGACCTCTAAAGGTCATCCAGTTAATCCTGCTGCCTTCAGACAACACTGCCTCACCATTAAAGACTGCATACTTTGTTTTGAAATATTCCGCAATCTCTGTTGGTCGTCTGTTTCAAGGTTGAACCATTCTATTTCCAAAATGTTTTCTACTTAGAAGTAAGAGAGAAGGGAGAGCTTTATGAAGAACAAACTCTGACTTATATCCTTCCTTCATGCTCTTCTGCCTATTCTCTTTTGCCCTATGTGACAGAAAGGGCAAGTACATTACTTTTATTGCACTGAGACTGGGGGATTAACATGGTTGGTCTGTATCACTGAACCTCTCTGGTTAGAACTCACAGATCACTGATGACTTAGCCCAAGTTCTCTTTACTTCATTACATCCACTGACCTCTAGGAACTTCTTCGGAGAGAGTAAGAGTCTCTGTTTAGCTGAGAAGAGAGACTTGCTGAGAGCGAGCAGAGCTTCAAGAACACCACTCCCTTCTCTGGAGCTTTATACCTGGAGGGGTGAACTTCAGGAGAAGAGCAAGAGAAGGACAACTGGCTGCTTTCCAGAAGGTGGTGGCTTCCTGGAACTCAGTCTAGAATTGTGAAGAAAAGAGGTGTTTGTCACTTGTGGAGGGAAACATTTTGTCACCTTGAAGGACTTGTTCCCAGAGCTCTTTTCTTAGAGTCATTATTCCAATTCTTAGTGGTGTAATTAAAAAGAACCTTAGCACGGCCATCCAGGAGAGAGGTTAGGAGCATGGATACTGAGGCCAGGTTCATGGATTTGAAATGTTTCTGTACCTACCAGCCATGTGAACTTGGGCAAGCTATTCAACCTCTCTATGCTTCAGAGTAAGATGAGAATAATAATAGTGCCTTCCACATAGAGTTGTTGGGGGGATTAAGTTAATTAATACGTGTGAAGCCCTTAGATCAGTGCCTAGTACAAAGTAAATGATTTATTTCATGGATGAAGAAGCTGAATACCAGGTCTTTAAATGACTTCTTGAGGTCCCACTATTTTGGACCAGCATGATTGAAACCACAAACCAGGTCATGTGGTTCTCAGAACAATTCTCTTTCTACCTCATCAAGGTATTGAAAAGTGGATGGAAGGTTAAACTGCAGAAACAGTGAGTGTAGGGAACAAGTTCCAAAATATTAGTTGTGAAGGGATGCAAATTCCCGCTGTGGTGAAAAGATGTCCAAGAACCAAGAGAGGCTCTTTATTTAATTTTAAGATAGAAGATACCTGTCTGTGTTGATGGGGTAAGAAGGTGGTGACAGTGAAGAGGGTGAGGTTGAATAAATAGGAGGAAATTTTAAAAAGAGGAAATAATAAAGCAAGAACCTGGAGAAGATAGGAGGATGTGTGGTACACAACTCAAGTGGAGAAATTAACCTTGAATGTCAGAAGAACACTGCCTCCTCTGAGACAGAGGGAAAGAGGTGAAGGTGGTGGTGGATGCAGAGAGATCTTAGGTGGAAGTACAGACAGACTACCTGACAGCAGGGGTCAAAGTCACCTGCTGAGCGAGAGGGACAGGGCTTAGTATGAAGTTTGAGGAAGGCAGTAGGAATTTTTAGTGGCCACTGTGGGAGTGGGAAAGAGCATTACTAGGGGATGAGAAGTTTTGCAGAGCAGAGGGGAAGGCAATAAATGAGAAGTGACTTCCAGCCAAGGCCATGGGACTTTTTTTCTAGCATCTCTCAGAAGCTCAGGTTCAGGAACGGGAATCCAGGCCGACTGGGAAAACCCAGAGTTGGAGGTTTGCAGGAAGCTGTGTAGAAGGATGAGGTACAGAAGTTGAAGTTGCTGGTAATAAGGATCTTGACTGAGGGGAGAAAGAAATAGAGCCAGGAAGAAACCGAATGATGGGGAGAAATGCAGAAAATCAGGAAGCCAGATGCCAAGAACAAGTTGAAGAGTTGAAGGCCTGGAAGTGAGTATGCTGGGGTCAGACACTGAGACACAGGTTCGAGACTTTAGAGGTGGAGCAGTTCTAGGAGATGACCAAGTCTTCAGGATGGCCTTAGAAGTGGCTAGCTAGAGAGGAGCATAGTATGAGACCAAAGAATCACAGCCTATTCTTTGGGTAGGGAAACTGGGGCCCCTGCTCAGATCCCCACTTGGTGGTGGTGGAACACATGATGTCCTGACCCTTTATTCGTCTTTTCTGACCATAATTAAAACTCAAAATTTCTATCATGAATGTTACCCTGAAGGTCCTATGAAATAAGCTGACAGTTAACACAGCCACTGCAAGTACTATATTCCTGGATTAGCTCTGCCTGGGGCATTGACCCAGGCCCCATCCAGCCATACTAGATAGAGCATTTTCCATCCAACTCCATTTTCTGACAGAAGCACTGACAAAGTTTCTTTGCTTTGCCAAACTTTAATCAGGCTCCTGAACCTTCTCCCAGGTCCATCTGTGCACTTTCTTGTAAAATCCAGTAAGAACTGTGGTAAGTCAATAACCAGAACTGCTCACACTCTACATCTGATCAGGTTCCATATCCTCCACCCTCCCCCAAGTGTCTGACTGCCCTGGCCGGTCTTCAGCAAGAATCCTGTTAGGTCAGTTTAGTAAGAATCCCCCTTACCCCTGATATTTCCTCTTAGTAATTTTCCATCCAGAGACTCCCACCCTGTTCCTTGGCTATAAATTCCCACTTGCCTATGCAATATTCAGAATTGAGCCCGGTTCTAGTCTGAGGTCACTCATACCCTATTGCAATAGTCCTGAATAAAATCTGTTTTTACCACTTTAATTACTGTCAAGCTCTGGTTTTTCTTTGACAGCACTAAGCGATTTTGAGGAATCTTCTCGATGTCAATCTTGAAAGCTCAGATATGTGAATTAAACAGTCTTAGCATCTCCTAATGTCTATTACCTATAAATTAATGTCAAATTTCTGGAACCCAATTATGTTTTTGGCATGTACCACATCCTGGGATAGTGTGTCACATAAATTTATCATCCATTCATAAAGTAATAGTTGCTTACTTGCCCTGAATTTGTCCTTCTCAAGCATCAAAAGATAAAGTGTGTGGATTCTCCTACTTTATGATTCTAGAGACTGTTTTTCCCCAGCCTTCACCCTTTGTAGGACTGAGTTCTAATCTATTTGTCTGTTCATATCCAGTCCCACTCCCTTCATCATATGTCCTTCTCTGAGAGTCTTATTTGTCAGGATAGTGATGACTATTTGATTAGCTTTACAGCTTTCAAAGCACTGTCTCATAACTCATCTTATTTGAGCCCCACTGTTATCCTAAGAGTAAGGAAGAACATCCTTCCCATCACAAAGATCAGAGAGGGGTTGACTTGCCCAAGGACACACTTGACTTATGACTCCATATTCTGGGCTTTTTCCATACCAGAAGCACTAAGGAGCATGACTTTTCAGGTTCTAGGTTCAAATCTTCACCTGTCACTTTCTATGAACTTGGACAAATTATGTAATTTCTACAAGTCTGAATATCTTCATAATTAAAACCAGGATAGATGTCCTTATCCTGAAAGGCTGTTAAGTGGAATAAATGAGATAATATCTATGAGTGCTCAGTCTATCATAACCACAATTCCAAATCTTTTATGTTGTTCTTGAGAATAAAATTCCTGGTCCTTTTCCTGAATCATAACAGAGACCTTGACATTTATAATTTATAATTAGAGTTTGGAAAATTCTTCTGTTATTGCACTACTTAATACTTTGCTGAACTTAAGTTGGTGTTTGCTCACATGTCATTGAAACAGCCCCACAACAGCAGAATATACATTCTTTCTAAGTGCACGTGGAACATTTACCAAGATAGACTATATTCTGGGCCATGAATCAAGTTTCACTACATTTTAAAGGATTAAAGTCATACAAAGTTTATCCACCGACCACAATGAAATTAATGAGAAATAGCAAATAGATATTTGGAAAATCCCCAAGTATTTAGAAGCTAAATAACAAACTTCTGAATAATACATAGGTCCACAGATCAAAGAAGAAATTAAAAGAGAAATTGGAAAGCATTTTGAACCAAATAACAATGAAAGTATAACATATCAAACTTCATGGGATATAGCTCAATCAATGGTTACAGGACAATTTGTATGCTAATATTATAAGCTGAATGCATATACTATTAGAAAATACGATCTCAAACAAATGATCTAAACTATTAAGAAGCTAAAAGAGGAAACAAATAATAATAAAGAGCAGAAATCAATTAAATAGAAAAGAGAAAAAACATAGAGAAAAATCAATAAAACAAAAACTGGTTCCTTAAGAAGATCAATGAAATTAATAAACATTTACCCAGATTGAAAATTTAAAAATTATAACACAATATAAGGAATGAAGAAATTAAGAATAATAGGAATGAAGGAGGCCTCATCACTACAGGTATAAAAGACATTAAAAGGATAAGAAGATAAACTGAACAAACTCACACCAATATACTTGACAACTCTGATGAAATGGACAAATTCCTTGAAGAACACAAACAACTAAAGTTCACTCAAGAAGTACAGAACTTGAAAATCCCTATACATATGTTAGACAGAATCTGAAGTTATAAACTTTTCCATCACAGAAACAAACAAATATGTCAAGTCTCAAATGGATTTATTGCTGAATTCTACTGAATATTTAAGGATGAAATAATACAAATTCTATATATGTTTTTCAAGAAAATTGAAGAGGAGGGAATATTTTCCAATTTAATCTATTAGACCAGCATTCTTCTGATGTGAAAACTAGATAAAGACATTATAAAATTATAGACTAAACTCATAAACACAGACGTAAAACCCTTAACAAAACTTTAACAGATCAAATCCAAGAAAAAAAAGATAATGTATCATGAAAAAAATGAGGTTTATTCCAAAAATGCAAGATAGGTCTAAAATTCAAAAATCAATGTAATTAACTATATTAACAGAGTAAAAAAGAAAAATGATATGATCATCTCAAAAGATGAAAAAAAAGACAAAATAAAATATCCATTTATGATTAAAAAAAAAACTACCAGGAAACTAGGAATAGAAGGTAACTTCTTTCACCTGATGAAGGCCATCTATGGAAAAACTGACAGCTAACATCTTAATGGTAAAAAATGCTTTCCCCCTAAGATTAGGAACAAGGCACATATATCTGCTTCTAATACCTCATTCAAATTGTCCTGGAGATGTAATAAGGCAAGGAAATAAATGAAAGGCATCAGATATAAAGCTGTCTTTAAGATGACATAATCATTTATTTAGAAAATGCTAAGAAACTTTTTAAAAGCCAGAAGAGCTAATAAATGAGTTTTACAATAGTATAAAAAACATGAAATATTTAGGTATAAATCTTTCAAAATATGTGTAAAAGTCTGTATTACAAACATGCAAAAAAAGCTATAAAACATACCAAAAAAAAAAGAACTACAAAGTACTGATGAAAGAAATCAAAGAAGATCTAAATAAATGGAGAGATGGAAACACCATGTTCATGGATTAGATGTTAATTCACTACAGAGAAATCTATAGGTTCAATACAATTCTACTCAAAATCTATCTCAATAAAAAAACTTTTGTGAAAATCTAGTTCACAAAAAAAGTTCATTAAAAATTTTTATGGAAAGTCTAAGGTACAATTTCTAAAAAGAAGAACAAAGTTGGATATTCACACTACCTGATTTCAAGACTTTCCATAAAGATACAATAATCCATATAGTATGATACTGATGCAAGAATAGACATAGACCAATGGAACAGAATAGAGAAACCATAAATAGACCCACACATTACAGCAATTGATTTCTGTCAAAAGTGCAAAGGCGGGACTTCCCTAGTGATGCAGTGGTTAAGAATCTGCCTGCCACTGCAGGGGACACAGGTTTGATCCCTGGTCTGGGAAGATCCCACATGCCGTGGAACAACTGAGCCCGTGAGCCACAACTACTGAGACTGTACTCTAGAGCCCATGAGCCACAACTATGGAGCCTATGAGCCACAACTACTGAAGCCTGTGCACCTAGAGCCCGTGCTCTGCAACAACAGAAGCCACCACAATGAAAAGCCCACGCACTGCAACGAAGAGGAGCCCCCACTCACCACAACTAGAGAAAGCCCACGCGCAACAACGAAGACCCAAAGCAGCCAAAAATAAATAAATAAATGTCTTTAAAAAAAAGGTGCAAAGGCAATTTAATGTTTTCAACAAAGGCAATTTCATGAAAAAATAAGGCAATTGAATGTTTTCAACAAATAGTACTGGACCAAAAAGATAGCCATATGGAAAAAAACTAAGCTAAAAACTCATACCTTTTAAAAGATAAAAAAATTAACTCAAAATTGGTAAGACATAAATGTAACACTTAAAACTATAAAACTTTTAGAAGAAAATCTTTTCTAACTTTAATTTCCTCAAAACATAAGTAACAGCACGATTTACCTAAGAAAAAAACTGATACATTGAAAGACAGTGTCAGGAGAATGAAAATACAAGTCATGAATTGGGAGAAAATATTTGCAAATTGCATATCTGATAAAGCACTTGAATCCACATATATAAAGAACTCTTAAAAGTTAGTAAGAAAAGAAACAAAATAAAGGTTTAATCAGACACTTCACTAACAAAGAAATACAGGTGACAATAAGCACATTAAAAAAGATGCTCGGGCTTCCCTGGTGGCGCAGTGGTTGAGAGTCCGCCTGCTGATGCAGGGGACATGGGTTCGTGCCCGGGTCTGGGAGGATCCCACATGCCGCGGAGCGGCTGGGCCCGTGAGCCATGGCCGCTGAGCCTGCGCATCCGGAGCCTGTGCTCCGCAACGGGAGAGGCCACAACAGTGAGACGCCCACGTACCGCAAAAAAAAAAAAAAAAAAGATGCTCAACATCATAAATCACTTTGGAAAATATTAATTAAAACAACAATGTGATACAATTACTCACATGTTAAAAAGACAAACAACAAAAAACCCCTTAAGTACCAAGCCTGAAATTCTCATACATTTCTCATAGGAATGCAAAATGGTATTGCCACTTTGAAAAACAGTTCAGCTATTTCTTTTAATGTTAAACATACACTTATGTTACCTAGTAATCTGGGTATTTAAATATCCTAGATATTTACCCAAGTGAAGTGATAGCTAATGTTCATACAATAACCTGTACACAAATGTTTACAGCCACTGTATATATAATTGGCAAAAACTGGAACCAAATCTCCTTCAACTGGTGAATGGGTAAACAAACTGTGGTACACCCATACATAGGAACACTACTCAGCAATAAAAAGGAATAAGCTACTAATGCACACAAACATGGATCTCAGATGCATCAAGTTTAGCCAGACTCAAGTGCTACATATTGTATTATTCCATTTATAAGGCATTCTTACAAAGGCAAACTATAAGGACAGGGAACAGACCAGTGGTTGCCAGGAATTGGAGTGGGAGATGTTGACTACAACAGGAAATGGAGGGTTTTGTGGGGACTGGTTGATGGAACTGTTCTATATTTAAATTGTGGTGGTAGTTATCCAACTGTATTTACTTATGAAAACTTATAGAACTGTATACCAAAGAGAGTTAACTTATTATATGTGTATGTATATTATACCTTATTTTTAAAATAAAAAGAAAAAAACAATAAGATTCAGAGGTCAAGCTGACCAAGATCCATAATTAGTGAGTGGTGAAATTGGGATCTGAATCCAGTTCTGACTCCAAAGCTTGTGTTCATATCAACCATGGCAGAGACAGTGGCAGTCACGTACCCGATTTCTCAATCTTTCTTCTGTAATGATAGCTAAGGAGACTATGTGTATTCCACATGATCCACCACAAAACAATGGAACTTCCATGACTATCTGAAATATAAACTTTTGCAAGTTAACCCATAGATGGTGGGGCTGTTTGTTACTACAGCATAAAGTATCCTGTTCTAACTGATACAACCACTATGTTACACTCCCCAGTAGCTTTCTTTTGTAAGACCTGAGGGTCTGTGTAAGAATGTTAGGTTATAACCCTGGAACAACAGAGAGGAGAAAGTTGTTGAGGGTCTTGAATCCAAAATAGAAGTATAGACTCTATTGAGTAGGTGACTGGGTCTCCCACATAGCTGGACATCCTGGATTCAGTCTTAAAGAACTATGAAAGAGCAGTGGCCTGGCTGCAGAGCTCTGCTGACTCTGTGACTTGCACCTCTATGGCTCTGCCCAGGAGCCATTTTCCTGGGTATTAAAAAGCTATGGCTCTCACTGGCAATCTCTCCAAAGGCTGAACCCCTTGGGCACCAAGAGCATCCAGAGCCTTCCTGTTTGGGATCTAGTGCCCTGGCTGGCTCCTGCACTTACAGGCAATGTTTTCCTGTTCAGGTTGCAATGTTCTGTGGAAAATGTGAAGCAGAAATTGTTGTGATAAGCCCGGAGCTGAGGGGCCTCTGGGGAGCAGCCCTAGTGAGCTGGGTCACCTCATTTTGTGAGGGCCAGCCCTGGGGGAGGCTCCACAGACTTAATTAAAGCCAGCAGGAGCCTGTTTGAAGCAAGAAGAGCAAAAGAGTGAGGGCAGCAAAGAGCAAGCTAAGCCAAACCCACCTCGTCCTGCTAGAAACCAACCTGGGAGCCCCATAGGCTGGAGCCCAGGTTAATACCAAGGCACAGGATGTGTGACGGGCAGCACAAGGAGTGTTGTGAGCACCAGGGGGCAGGAGAGAGGGCTGGAGCAGGAAGGCAAGGTGGCTGACCTGAGGAGGCTGGGGGAAGATCACAGCTCTTTTTATAGAAACTGGTTCCCAGGGCTGAGCTGCTGGTGATCACCAGAGTAACCAGCTGGGGTATGGGGGTCGGAGGACACAGGAATCCCAAACAAAAGTGCTCATCAAAGTTTCAGGGAAATATTTTAAAGCCAGATCCTGCTGCCATACCTTCTTCTGGAAGGTGTGCTCACCTGCCCCAGCCCAGAGAAACCTCTTCCTCCTATGGAGGGTCTCCTTTTCTGCTGTTTATGGACCCCTGCATGAATAAGTGTGGGCAGCAGGGGCTCCGGCTTCTATCCCTGTGTATCCCTAACCATAGCTGCTCTGGCCCCATCTACAGACCTGGCAGGGGCTGCCTCTGGCTTCCAGGGCTACCAGACCCATACCATGCTTTGGGCTGGAGAGAAATGGACTTCTTTTTTCCTTCTACAGCCATGTGGGCTCTGGGAATGCTTTTGAGAGGACTTGACTTCTAGATCAGATAATAAAGAGTGGACAACAAGCCTGAATATGAATTTGTACATTTACATAGCACTTTAGAGTTTGCAAAGCCCTTTCACATATCTTGTCTCATTTTCCCCCTGATTAATTGTGAGATCCTTAGAGCAGGAATTCTTATTCCCATGTTACAGATGAGGGAATAGAGACCCAGGAAAAATTAAATAACTCACCAGTCAGAGGGACAGACTCAAGAGCCTTTCCTATGGCTTAAACCAGGAAAGTTTTGGGGGTTTTTTTCTGTCATATATGAGACATTGGTAAAGATTTCTCTTGCTAAAAAAAAAATAAAATAAATAGCTATAAAAATTTGAAGATCAATACTCTGTTTTTTCCAATGAGGAAACAGAGACCCAAAGAGGTATAATGATTTTCCCAAGTACATGCTAAGTAAGGGTCCAAGGTGAGGCCAGAACCCATTTCTCCTGCTTCCAGGTCAGTTCCCTTTTTTTTTTTTAAACCCATATTATGGTTCTGGGCCAGAATTATGCAGTGTGTCTTTACTCTCTCCTAAAGTTTTCTTGCCAGGGTCCAGACAGACTATCAGAATTAAGGGCAGAAAGGAGCCTTAGTCCCTATCTGAGGAAAGGGGTGTTACACTTCACCAACGAGGACACCAAGGCCAGGCAGAGGTGACTTTTCCCACATCATACAGTAAGTTAGAGGCAGAAACGGGATGAACCCAGAGCCCCTGGGTCTCCAGGACCATGTTCTTCCACTATCTCCCCAGGTTGCCCTGACTTCCTACCTCAAGAAATTCCTGACTCTTTCCTCACTGATATCCAATTACCTCCTAGCTTCTCAGAACCAGGTGAGGGCTCTTTCCAACCCGCTCCACTCTTGATAGCAGTGATTTTCCCTCTCCATCCCTGCCCTAGCACTGGGTGCAAGATAACGTATTTAAGGCCATCTGTGACCAAGAGGGAAAGAGTCATAACCTACTGCAGAGTAGAAATGGTGGAGGTGAAGGAGGGGCGTGTCCTTCTGTCCAGTTCCCTAATTCTGTAAAACTTTTCATGCCTTCTCCCTTGACAGCCCTTAATGTCACCATACTGCTGGCACAGGACTTCAAAGCAGCCTCCATGGGGGAGCTTCAGATCACCATTAAGGGAGAGTGGTGGTGGGTTCATACTCTCCTCCTGCCTTAGACACATCTGACTCCCATCTCCAGCCCACCCTGTCTCTGAGGCGCTCATGCAGCTTTGCATTCCCAACACATACACACAGCACCAGGAACAATGCCGCACCAGCTATTTGTTTAATATTTATTATATATTACTCTAATATGTTATTGTATTTATTAATACATTATATTTATTGATACATTTGTTATATTTATATTATAGAATATTTATGTATTATAAATATATATTTATTAACAGTATTATGTGAATCAATATTATATATAATACATAATGTATAGTAATATATATAATATACTGTCATATTATATGTTATATATAATACATGGTATTAACATATATAATATATAACATAAAATGTTATTTACTGCTAATTGATTCATTAATAATTAATACATCCCTGTATACTCATGCAGGACTAAACCCTAAGGGAGACAGAGAAGGATCCTGAGCAATATATTTCATTAGTTACAAGAGTGAGAACTAAATCCCAAACGTATTTCCCCAGATGCTTTTCATATACCTTTGCATTACCTTTAAAGACTCCTTAGGACCCCCGTTCTCATTCGTTTCCATCTCCTGAACTCCTAGTTTTCTAAGACTGAATTGTACTAGCTTCACTGATGCTTCTGACATGCTCTAAAATTACTAAATGGTTATCAACAGGATGCTGTGTTCTGGCCAAACCAAACAGATGCCTGTTTGCTGGTCTGGGGTTAGCTGGAAACATGCAATCTTTGAGTCCTGCAAGATTCTAGATTTGGAAAATGCCCACAAGTGTCTGAGGGTGGGGAGGATGGATCCGTGGTGGTTTCTGCCCCTCGTGTCACCCCTTTCACGCGACTCAGTTTACTCATCTGCAACAGGATTGAGAGAGGCTGCTGGAGCAATTATCCCTCACAATGGGGCTGTGAGAAACAATTAAAGAAACATTGCAATGTGTCTGAATGAACAAATTCATATGAAAAACCACTTGAATGGGTCCCTGGGGAACAACAAACAGATTTTACAAGTTCACAGTTACTTAGCTAAGATCAGGTGATGATATTTTATTTGAGAAAAAAGAAAACCTTATGTGCTAGCAGAGATGCCCATGCTTGGGCTGAGTGAGGGCCATCTGGGAGGAGGGAAGGGGGTTGCCTGGTTCGGGGGCCTGGGAGGAATATTCACCGTCTCCGGTCACATGCTAGTGGAGTCTTCCCCATCGCTTGGGTGCTGCCATCCACCTGCCTGGATGCCTGGCTTTCCCTGACATCCCCTTCCATGGCAGGCTTTCAGCTTTATGTCTTCTTCCTGGGTTTTCATTTTCTCAGCTTTTGTCTTGTTTTAGAAAATAATCAGATGAAATGCCCCCCAAAAGCTCAATATTTAGCTGAGACGTATGGTAGGAACTGGTTAAAAGCATCTGTCTTCTTTACCTCCCATTTTCCATATTCTTCAGGAATAAGAGGGTCACATATCCTATTTGGCAAATCTATTTTTTATTTCTTCTCTTTTTTTCATGTTTATGTATTTTAATCTTTTTCTCTTTCTTTTCCTTCCTTTGCCTCTTTTCTTCTCTCTTTCCTTTTTTTTTTTTAAAAAATGAGTTCCAGGATTCTTAGTTCACCATGTAGCCGTAGATGTCTGTGAGGTGGCATGAGTGGCTTTGTCAGGCCCAGCAGTTTGGAGGGAAATACTCATGATGCTTTGTCTCAAAACTCACACAGACTGCTCTGCTCTAGAACTGAAATATCATACCTTTATGGCTTTGGGAAACCTAAGGGGCCTTCTGGGCCCCAGTTCCCACACGGAGTAACAGCAGCTATGAGTCTGGGAGGATGGAGAGAAGCAAATCTACTCCCACAGCCTCACCCATACTGCGGTCCAGCTCCTCCTCCTTTGAGGTTGTTCAGTCCCAAGGGAAATTAGCTGAGGGTAGAAGACCCAAGGCAGGGCTGGCTATACAGTTACCACTGTATTTTTCTGGCTCATCACACAATTTCTCTGGCTCTTGCTTTATTTATAAATAAACAGGAGAGGCTTGTACTAAATCAGTGGATTTCAAAATTTTACCTCTTTTCTTTTTCTCAAAATCTTGCATAGGACCTCATTATAGGAAACAGGTAAAAGTGGGGCTACCCTGACTGAACGTGGATGGGAGGGCTTGGGCACTGAATTCAGGGTCCAGGCTGGGGGCCAGCGGAGGAGATGCCCACTGTGGATCCTTCCAGTCCCAGTACTTGATGATACTTGGGCCATTGCCCCTGACTCCAACTGATGATGCAGGAGAGAAGTAAGGAACCATAGTATCACCTTCTCTCCCTGGTGTCCCAGCATCCCTGCCTGCCTTCCCTAGTCCACAATGACTGGGTGAAAACAGGATCCTTTGGTTGTGGCCTGACATTAGGGAAAAATGCCCCTCCCCACCCCCTCTCCCACCCCCCACGGCCCACTGCTGCCTTCTTCCTCAGCCTCCCAGTTGCCGAGGCCCTGGCAGATGTGAAAGCTGACCTGGGACCTGGGACAAGGCCTTGGGGGGGGAGCTGGTGACTTCACAGAGGAGGAGATCAAAGGAGGCTGAGCTCATCTGACCCAGGCCGCAGAGTCAGGGCCAGGGATAGCTGTGAGAACAGAGGGAGGACACGGGAGCCCTCCAGGTAGGCAGGAAGGAGGCTCCTGATACTTCTCCGACGTCCAGGTGGTACCTGCTTTCCCTCACAGCCATTTCTTTTTTTTTAACTTTTTATTTTGTATTGGAGATATGTATGGCTGAATTGCTTTGCTGTGCACCTGAAACTGTCACAACATTGTTAATTGGCTATGCCCTCATGGCCATTTTGTGGCAGACAGTTGGAGAGTGTGTGTCGGGGGGCGGGGGTGGTCAGGAGAATTTCTGGTTGTTTTGTTCCTTTTAACTAATTCCTCATCCTTTACTTCTCTCCCACCTCTTCAGATTTTATAGGAATTTTTGGCTATTCAACACACCCTCTTTCCTGTCAGACGATATTTCATTTCTCACATTCCACCCCGGGGCCTAGGTTAGCACAGCCCGGCTGCCCCAGTTAACCTAGGTGAGATATTAAACCCCACCCACCCCGGGAGTCACCCATCATCATCCCTGAGCCGCGGGTCCGCTCTGTAGTGAAAGGGAGGTGATAACAGTTCTCATGGTATTTTCAATTAAAAATTCCTGAAATGTTTCCAACATCAGCCAGCCAGAAAGGAGGGTGATAGAGAACAAATGGTGACAAGGAGAGAAAGAGAGAGAAGGAGAATGAGGGGGCAGAGGGTGGGGGAGGGGAACAAATATGTGAGGGGCCGGGAGTCAGCAAGGGAGCCAAGGAGGACTAGACCAGAAAAACGGAGGCAGGAAAGAAGACGAAGGGCCCAGATCAAGCTGCCAAAGTAGAACGGGAGGCCTAAGAAAGAAGCAGAACCTGCATGTGGAAAAACTGAAACCACCAAAAGATAAAGTGCTTTGGCTACAAGTCCAGAAACTGCAACCATGGTAGCTGGCACTTTGTTGGCATTCGTTAGCCAAGTTTTATGTAATGTTCTTAAGTATTCTTCCTTTGTTATTATTTTTTTACCATGTCCTATATTATGTTAACCAGGGGGCCCATCCCAAAAATGTGCCTGAGGCCACAGGAAAGGGAGCTACAGAGATCTAAACCTTTTCGGGAACAAGGACCCAAGGACATCCCCAAGTCTTTGGTTGTCTTTTGAGAAGTTACAGAGAACTCAGCCCTGCCTGACATCCAAGGCAGGTACTTGGCAAACTCATGTCGTTGAAACCGATGTGGTCCCCCATCCTGTTGGGGAGGGAGAGCCACAGACAAAGATAAATATGAGAGAGATGGGGAAAGGCCGTCATGTAACATTTCCAAACACACCACTTCAGACAGTGTGCGGAGGAGGAAATGAGAACCGGTCATTTCAAAAGCAAAAAAGCAAAGTAAAAGCCCCACAGGCACCCAATCCACACAATCCTCCTATGCAGAGGGGAGTCACTAGATCTACGGGAACCGCCAACCCCAGGAATGCTCGAGAATCCTCTTGAGGAAACAGCCTCACTGTGGTTTTCTGAAGAGTGTGAATCCCCCTCCAGTGTCCCCCAGTCCAGGCAACAGTGCCACCCACAATCCAGTTGGCGCATATCAGAAACCCTGTCCCAGTCTACCTGGACTCCTCCCCCTCCCCCTCCATTATTATCCATCCCCACATCCTCGAAATTGTAAACATGGCTCAGGCCACCATCCCATCTCACCTGGGGTAGCTTCCCAATGGCCTCCCTGCAGCTGTGCTTGCTCCCTCTAATCCACTGTCCACCCTGTAGCCGGATGATCTAAAAAAAATGCTACTCTCATGGTAGCTTGCTTATAGCTTCTCACTGCCCTCGAATCAAGTCCAAGAGATTGACCCCAGGCTACAACATCTGCTGGGATTGGTCTCTGCTATCTCTCTAGCTCCATGCTACAACTCTCCCCCTCTCCACTGCTGGACCCCCTGGCCTTCTTCCAGTCCTGTGAATGCACAAATTTCTTTTCTGTCACATGGCTTTAGCATCTGTAATCTGTATGTCAGGGTCTCTTCTTTCTGTGGTACAGGCATTATCCCTTAGAACCTGCTGAGGGAAGGGAAATATCAACAGAAGGGGGCCATATAGTCTCCCTGGCTTCCAGGGTCCTCTGCTGGTCTGTACTCTCTGCCCCTTTAGTAATTGCAGGATGTAACACAAAGTCCTTGGAAAACCCCAAGTAGCTCCCCCGTCTCCTTACCTCCAACACCACCATGTCTGTTCCCACTGACAGACTACATAGTAACTCCAAATTAGTCATTAGTAGTTGTTTTCCTGAAGGTTTAAAAGAGCATCCCTAAATGTACCCAGTGGAAGAACAGGGAGTTCTCACTTAGGCTAACTTGTCCCTTGGGCTGAAGTGAGGGTGTAAAGCCTCACATTAGTCTTTGAATAGACAATGGCCCTATTTCTCCACCCTTGCTATGCAACTTTGTACCCACTTTTGAGCTCCTCTCTGAACTATCCAAATCCAAAGCTATTGTGGACTGAATATCTGTGGCTCCCCAAAATTCATATGTTGAAGCCCTAACCTCCTATGGGGATAGTATTAGGAGGTGGGGGTCTTTGGGAGGTAATTAGATATAGATGAGGTCATGAGGGTAGGGTCCCCATAATGGGATTAGTGCCCTTAGAAGAAGAGGAAAAGACACCAGAACTTCTTTTCCATGTGCACACACACCAAGAAAAGGCCATATGAAGACACAGTGAGAGGGTGGCTGTCTGTAACCCAGGAAGGGGGCCCTCACCTGACACTGAATCTGCCAGCCCCTTGATCTTGGACTTCTAGCCTCCAGAACTGTGAGAGATAAATACCTGTTGTGTAAGCCAGTCTATGGTATTTTGTTATAGCAGCCTGAGCTGACTAAGACATTCCTCAGAACACTTACCCCTCTCAAGGGGAAACCACTGTGCCTCTGGCTCAGGTGTTGGGAGATGCTAATGGGCCATTCCTCCTCCCAGGCTTCTTCTTGCCTGGAGAGGCAGAGTCCCAGTGATTGCTTCATCTGCACTTTGGTCTTTCTCCCCAGGGGATGCCCATCACTGCTTTCTTCCTGAATCACCTACAAGCATATGCCACTATGGAAACCAATTTTTTTCTGAGAATGACAGTCTAGTCTATGAAGAAAACCTAACTCTGACCTTGTGAAATAACACTTGCCTTTTTATGCCATATGTGTATTTGTCTCCTTTCTGAACTATGTTCATTACAAAAAGCCCCTCACCTCAACCTTCACCCCCACATTATCTGAGATTGCATTTCAGGATGGAGGGCACTATCTCCACACAGCTTCTCCCTGGAAAATGAGGGAGGGTCCATTTCAGTTCCTCTCCACAGGCATGCTTTTCCTTCAGACTGCAATGTTCCTTCCTCCCCAGTTCCATTATCTAAATGGCTTCTGATTGTCTTTCACTTCTCAGCTCAAAGTTCCTCAGGGAGTTCGCTCGCTCGCTCGTTCGTTCGTTCGTTCATTCATTCATTCATTCCTTACTTCCTAGCTCTGTACCAGGCCCTGGACCAGATGTTGGAGATACAAAGATGAGCCAAGACAAGCATGTCCCTTATGGAGCTCATAGTTTTGTGGGAGCAGACAATCAAGTTTGAAGGCATAGAGTGCCACTGTGATAAGCTCCAGGAATGCATCACTGGACAAATTGGACCCATTTAGGGAGGGCAACAAGGGAGATGTATGAGCATTCCAAGCAGGGGAACAACCCATGGAAAGGTCGTTCATCAGGAGGGAGCAAAGCACGTACTAGGGATTGAAAGAGGGCTGGGGTGGCTGAGGCAGAGAGTGTAGGCTGTTTTAGTACGAGTTTGGGGAGAGGGAAAAGGACAGAATATCAGGACTTTGTAGGATATGCTCTGGAGTTTGTCTTGACTCTTAAGAGCAAAGAGACATTGAGATTTTCAGTGTTGGGAAGGGGGTGGCGGTGTGGAAGTATAGATGAATAGAGGTGAGGGTAAGGGTGGCATGATCAGGTTTTCCTTTCAGAAGACCACCGTGGCTGCATTGTGTAGAATGGACTGCAGGGGCCCCAGGGTTGGGGGTAGACCCGGTACTACAGTGGTAAAGGGGTACTACAGTGGTAAAGACAAGAGACAACAGTGCTAGTGGAGACAATGGCAGTGAAAATGGAGAGGGGTGCAAAATTCTGGAAGATACTTAGGAGCACAATCCAGGGGCTATGGTGTGGGATTGGTAATCGGGAGTGAGAGGGTATGAGGATGAGTCCTTGGTTACTGGCTTTCACACAGGCGTTGCGGGTGGGAGTTCTGTGTTCCCAGATGGATAGGACTAAAATAAGACCTGGTTTGGGAGGGCAGATCATGAGTTCTATTATGCCCTCCCTGTACAAACCCACCCAGCGCTCAGCAGTGTTGTCATTAATCACCATCTGGGTAGTTATGTGTTTACTGTATGAATTTTCTGGACAATTATTCATTCCACGAGGGTGGGACTAGAGTTGGTCTCATTCACCAGGAAATCCACAGGGCCTGACTTGCTGGCATTCAGCAAATGTTTGTTGAATAGATTAGTGACCATCTGCCTCGGTCCGTGTGCCATTTGAAACATTCGCCATTTCTGTAGCCTCCATGTATCCCAAACTGAATTTGTAACTAACCTTGCATGTTGGGAGTTGAAAAGCGCTGGGCTTGGAATCAAAAGATCTGGGTTGAAAACCTACTAGTTATGCGCTATGTTAGCCAAAGGTCTACAGATGAGTCAGAAATATTCAGAAACATGTTGCCTCTTGGGTAGAGCAACCTGGAAGCCAGGCCAGTCAGAATATAAACACAGCAAACTGAGAAGTGGTGATTATCATTCTGAAGGTGCTAGCTTTAATATACCTGTAATAGCTTATTTTACTTTATCATTTCATTTTTATTATTTTTAAATGGTGGGGTCCTAGAGGGGCCTCAGAGTAGATCAGGGGTCTCCAAGAAGGGACTGAGTTTCCCCCCAACAATGGGGCTTCCCCAAAAGGAATTTCTCTAGGAGACATTTCTCTAAAAGACATTTGCCTTCCATCATTCTTTCCTTGGGAAGAAGTCAGAGGTCAGAGGGGTTAGGGTGTGAGCTCTGAGTCACGTGGGGGAAGGTGGGAGCCCAGCCTCAGGAGTCCTGGTTCCAGACCCAACCTGCCATGTGGTGATGGAGAAGCTAGCCCCAACCCAGCCAGAGCCTGAGTTTCTGCATGTGGAGAATGAAGGCCTTGTACTAATTTAATGCTGATTCCCAGGGTGGCACTAGGTTTTGGGGGTGCTGCTGCAGAGGCAGGAGAGGTGGTAGCTTACAAGGCTAAAATCAAGGAGGTCAGAGTTGGTGGGATGAGGCTGCTGACCTGATACCAGGAGGCACAAGTTTAAATCTCCAGCCACCTGGGGTCACTCTGTCGGCTCATCAATAAGGCACCCCTGAACCCCAACCTAAAGTGGGCCCCCCCATTATTTCCTATCATAGTGCCCTAATTTTGAAATAAACTATACAAATTGCACAACTTTAAACTAAATATTTGTGTGATTATGTTTCAAATGTGTCTCTGCCACCAGGCTGTAAGTTCTATTAAATGACCATTCTGTAGGAACAGAACTTAGCACAGTGCCTGCCAGGCACAGAGTAAATGGAGATCTGTTGAATGAATGGATGGATGGATGGTTGAATAGATGAATGAATGAATGGATGGATGGATGGATGGATGGATGGATGGAGGAGTGTGTGAGCGAGCGAATATGGAAACAGCAGTTCCCATGCTTCAACATTCCCTGTTGTACTGGGACTTCTGTCTTCTATTTTTGATAAATTCACTCCTTCTTCCCCAATGACTGCTCCCATCCCCCACCCTAGCAGAGTCCACGCCACTTTCCTTGGTCCCAGGAGAAGACCCAGATCTCTTCAGCTCACGTGCCAGGCTCAGCAGTGGGACTCTTTTTACTACTTCTGTGCCTGCTGTCCTGGTAGTCTTTGCTTCTGTGACTAGAAGGGTTAGAAATTAGCCCAGTTCTGAAGATTACTTCACGGGGACTAACTGCCATCCAATTTCTGGTTTGCCAAGAGTTTGCCAATATCTCCAAGATGACTGTGGTCCTGACAATGACAGCAGCTCCATTATTATGTCCTTATTACTTGTCAGGCTGCGCTGAGCACTTCCACATCATCATTCATTCTCCCAGCCATCCTGTGACATAGATGCTATTCTTGCCTCCACTTCCCAGATGAGGGCACTGAGGCACAGAGGGGGCCTGTCCATAGTCATGCAAGTAGCAATGGGCTGAGATGAATTTGGATTCAGGCAGTCTGAGTACAGAGACCATGCCTGTAGCCATACGATAATTTCCTCTTGTCCTAAAAGTGTGTTCCTTTCCGTTGAGTTCCGGCTCCAGCTGTGAGATTTCCATTCTAGGGTTCATATTGGGTCTCCAAGTAATGCCCAACTGCAAAGCGGGTGGGTGTGGAGAGGGCTGCTGTGTCCTGGGGAGAGGAAATATTTTGATTTTTGAGTGTCAATGGTGCATACAAGTTCTGCAGATTGTCCTCCTGGGGCTGCAGGCTGTGCTTTCAGGAAATGCTCAAGTATCCACTCTGGATGTGATCAGCCCAGGGAGGAGGGGCAGGTGCCCAACCTCTGAATGTCAAGTGTGGGCCCAGGACAGCGGTGATTCTCACACCTTGGCTTCCCAACAGAAGGATGCTGAAGCTCTGCTGCATCTCTTTCTCATTGCATTTATTTCAATTTTAAACAATAAGGATTTAAAGAATCAAATTTAGGAATTAAATCCAAAAGTGTGCCAAACAACAGACTATAACACACGGAGGACTGATGAGTATTTCATAAAGCACCATTTTAAAGTAACAGAAACGCTCCCAAATTAGTGCTTTTAACCCTTTTTTTTTAATTGCTTGGATTAAAATCAACTCTTAAACAAGCCTGGAACCAATATGCTGTTGTTTCTTCTGTTTTTATCAATCTTACAGCTGTTGCCTTGCTAGGATTAATTTGTCTCCGAGGGGTTTCAACACTATCCTCCCTAGTGTATTTTCAGAGACCATAATGTCATGTAATCGGGACCATGTTATTTTTGTCTGAATCTCTGGGAGTGATGTAAGAGGAAAAAGGAAACCAGCTAACTCCCAACCATTTGACCAAAGGTTAAATTAGTCTTGGCCTTTCCCCAGCTGGACAGAATGCTGCTCAGTCAAACATTCATTCCACCCAGCAGAATGGAAGTCCTCTTCCTTTCTTCTTGAATTATTTTCCTTACAATATCCTTCCCCATCACGTCCCCAAGTAATATGCCAATACTCGTGTCCCCTTCCTGGGCCCCCACCATCTTTACGTTGTTCATTATGGATCACTGGTACAGAGTAGAAGTGTGTAGAAAAAGTCATGCGAGATGAACAAAGATCCTGATGTGGGAACTGGAGGTATGTTTTTCTTAAGAAAGATTTCAAGCTGCTAAGTGGCTGCAAGGAGAAAACACTGCTTGGCTCCTTGGTCTTGTCACCAATGCAGAGGCACAGTGTTGCCAGCATCTCTGGAACACCCTGATGGCTCTGATTGCAGCTTCTTCTGAAGCCAAGCAGGACAAGCCAAAAACCCCACATGAGCCAGCAGATGGTCCTCTTATGAGACCCATAGACATGCTGACTTTCACTCCATCAAACTTATACTTCCTGTAAGTACAGGAAGCTCTCTCGGAGCCTGAGAGCAGGTCTTGAAAAACTAACATCTCTCCATTGGCACTATCTGTTTTGTATTTGAAGAAACTTCAGGGCATGAGTTGTGGCTATTGAATGATGTAACAGGCCCAGTGAAATAGTCATGTTTCCTTTAGCTGTTTTTCTTTTGTCAGCAAGCTGATTTATCCAGTGGTAAACTAGTGTCTTCTGAAAAAAATGTCCCCCCTCCCAGGAGTGGGGGACACTTTGGTAGAGGAGAATGATCTGGGACTTCGGAGCTAGAAGAGCTGGAAAAGCAACAGCTGACATTCATTGAGACTTCACCAGGTCTGTGCCAAGCACTTTACGTGCATGATTTCCTTTGGCCTATGCAGTGATTCCAGGAGGCAGGTACTTTTGTTGTCCCCATTTTCCAAGAAGGAAATTGAGATTTTTAGAGTTTGGGTAACAGGCCTAACATCACAGAGGCAGGACGTAAGAGCTCAGTCTGGGGGTGTCAGGACAGGTTTCCCAGGCTGCTCCCTATTGCTTCCCTGGGAGTGAGCTGTGGATGCGGCCTCAGCGTCTTCCTCCCTGAAATGGGAACAGTAAGACTTGTCTTTCCTACAGAGAGGGTGGTTATAAGACTCGAAGGAGGTACGGATGTGAAAAAAAATGTGGGCCTGTGAAACAATATGCAAATGTTTGTCATTTTATGGTGAAGTGAGGAGCACCAGGGACCCGCTGCCTCATGAGCCTCTGTTTGTAGCCTGAGCTCTTGTAATTTGTAGGATAGTTTGTGGGGATGGGGGTCTATGTGGACAGTAGTGGTGATATTTCAATTCTTAACGGATGAAGTGTAAAATCAAGTAGAAGCAAGAAAACAGGAAAGGGATCTAAGACAACAAGGGCAACTCAGTGTTGTGGAAAGAAGAGAGAAGACAAGATGTTGCAGTGTCAACCCTCAGGTCAGTTACTTTCCCTCTTGCCTCCTAGCCTGCAGTCCTCACCCAATCAAATTCTGTCAGCTGCATCCCCCAAAGAGCTCTCACATCTCACTCCCATCGCCACTCACCTTGTCACAGCCTCTACCTGTTCTCTATACCTCTAGTCTCATCCCTTTCCTCCACCCTGCCATCAGAAACCTTACCCTTCAACGGCTACACAGTTCTTTGAAGAATTGTGTCTAAATTCCGAGCATGAGTTACTGCCCTTTAGGACCCAGACACTGCTAGGACCTGCAGCCTCAGCCACATCTCACAGCCCTATATTCCAGCCACATGGAAGCACTGGCCATTGCCCATGCCTGACATTTCCTCTCTCAACCTTTGGGAGGTGGAAAAGGTGTGCTTCCCTTCCTTACCTAGAGAACTCCTATGCGAGGTCCAATTCATGAATTGTTCTTCTGTATATTCTGATTGGACTGTACTTGAATTATCCAACAGTACTGTAATAATTTAATACCTGTCATTCTCACTGAGGATTTCTTAGCTGTGGGAACTGTGTGTTAATCTCTAGAACTATAATCCCCAGTATTGGTGTCTGGCACATAGAAGGCACTTGAGAGAGGTTGTCTGAAAGGATGAATGAGCCTCTAAATTTGGAATTGGGCTTGAACGCAAGATGGGTCTTCCTATTCTCTTTGTTCAGTTCACTGTCTGCGTTCTACAAATTTTCATGAGTTTTTCAACAACTGTAGAGACTGTATTCAGATCTTATGATGTGATATGGCTACTTCTGATTATTCCTGAGTTGGGGGAGTGGGTGGTAGGTAAATTATCTTAAAGCAAGTAAGCCAAAAAGAAAGCTTTTTTTTTTAATTGGAAGAAGAAAAGATTTTGGTTCAGCACAAGGTTTGAACAAAATCTCTGCCAGCCAATTAATCCAGGAAAATGAACTCCCCACAACTCCCTTATCTGCTCTTCTCAGTGGTTTAACAGAAACAACTAGAATGTCATTGATGCCACCATGTTATCCAAAGGAGCAAGATTCAGAGCTGTTCTTCCCATCAAAAGGAAACTATATAAATTCTGCAAGCTGAGGCATGTTTCCGTTATTTTTTCATGAAAACCTATTCCAATTCAGTGGGTTAACCACAGCTGTTTTGGAGATACACTGTATTTAGGTGTATAGTCTCAAAGCCAAAATGTCAGAGACATTTTAATTAGTTGACTAAATATTAATTCATATATATATATTCTGTTCTGAATTTTCCCCATCAACCAGCATATATAATAACCTAAAAATAGATATAGATTTAACTTTTAATTTTTGCTAATCTGATTACAAATGAGAAATCCTGTGTGGCTAAAAGCAACAGCAACAACTTCAGCTAAATTAAAATGAATAATGTCCACTGAAAGCCTCTCTTTAGAAATATTTCTTGGGCTTAGCCAGAGTTCTAGATGAAACCAACTTATTTTCTAGGAAGTTGCTATACTGGGAACAGTAATCTGGTTCAGTGGTTCACAAGTACTAACCCAAGGATTAGTGTAAGGCAGGTGGCACATGGAGCTTGAAAGGAGATTTTCAAAAGTGTTATTTCCAGATCCCCCTAGATATTGGGTTGGCCCAAAAGTTTGTTTGGGTTTTTCCATAAGATGCTTGGAAAAACCCAAACGAACTTTTTGGTCAACCCAATAGATACTGATTTGGTGTGTCTGAGTTTCGGGGAGCCTGGAAACCTGTACCTTTGCAAAGCCCCAACTAATGTTGATGCGAAGCTGGGTTTGAGGTCCACTCCCATCCCATCCTTCACCTTGTATGGGTGTAATTTAAGATAGCATCTTGGTACTTCTTTAAGTGGCATCTCTGTCAGGACCTAAAATATGTGGCAGTGCCCTGCATGCTGGTGTTCTACAGCGAGAGCCACAGGCTAAATGAAAATGTGTTTGCCACTCAGAGAGCCAAATTTTGGTATTCTTGGGCAGTCAACAGCCTCTTCATATGTAAGTGATTTGTCACAGATTATTCTGGAGAAATTCTATTACGTAAGAGAAGTGAAATGGCCTAAGAAAAGCCACTCTTCAGCAGCCTCTGCTCGCACGAATTCTGAAGTTTTTCTCAGACGAGGGTGGGAAAGACCAAGTCTTTCAAGATAGACTGTCCTCTTCATCTGGTACGGATCTGGCCCATGCATCTAAATGCAAGGGCCTCTCCCCCCGAGGTCAGCAGAAATCAGATACCTCAGCCTGTTCTCCCAGCTGTATATCAGAGGCCTGACTGAGGGATAAATGTTCTGGGAAAGCTCTTCAAGGATGAATGGGGATGTAGCCACCTTAGGACACCCAGTAATGGCTGGACTCTTTTATTTTGAAAGCTGGGTCAAGCAGAAACAGTGAGTTATTGGAAGATGGCTCATGTCCAAGGCAGCAGGTGCCCACTGGACATCAAATTGTTTCTTTCAATACAAACCATTAAGCACTCTACACTTCCTTATTTGTCATTAGATATGTATAATAGATTTTAAAGAATATATTTTTAAAATTATTTATTTTTGGCCACACCACGCAGCTTGCGGGATCTTAGCTCCCCGACCAGGGATCAAACCCATGCCCCCTGCACTGGAAGTGTGGAGTCTTAACTACTGGACTGTGAGGGAGGTCCCTAAAGAATATTTTAATATTTAAATTATCTTGCTCACAAACATGGGAAAAAGAATTTTAAAAAATCACTCCAGCTGATTGTACTATTCCTATCTAGGCAAAGAAAGTAATTTAAGTTTGGAGAAGTAGCTGAATCCTCGTTTTTCTTTGTTATAAGTTGGAATGAATAGATATAGATTTGTATTTCTTAGTTTGCTTTTCCTTAGTTCCTTGATTTCTTGTTATAAAAGGAATTTCCCCAAAGGGAAGACAATTAACTAGGCAACAGCAGACAAAACTGCTGCTATTGAGAGAGAGAATTTTAAGTTAAGTAGCATGAATCCAAGTGTTCAGGAGATCAGCACTAGTAGCAGAGATCATTTCAAAACCTCAACACATTTTACATATTTCACCCTAAACCCAGATACTTATTATCTCTAGAATTGTGTAGAGATGAATCCTAGAATCACTGGTTCTTCAAGGTGAAATGAACATAGTGAGGCCCTTATCCAGTCCTGTCTTTACAGATGAGGCACCAAAGCCCAGATCAATTGTGTCATCTCAGGCCATAGAGATGTCAGTGGCCATGCTGACTCTGAAACCTAGGATTGTGATAAACACCCAGGCCACAGCCCTTCCTTTTCCAACCTTGAACGGTTAACCCTGGGACGAGGGATTAAGACCCTTGACCAAAGGAAACAATTGTGTGGCTAGTATGTGTTTCCTTAATGCTGACAACTGACTCTGTCATTGCACAGTCCTGTTTTCAGGATCTCCAGTTCCTCCCCAATCTCAAAAAATCAGTAATGTTAAAAGAAGCCCTTTCCCTGTACTATGTTCAAGGCCCTGTACTATGTTCAAGTGTCTGAATAACCAGCACATGTTCCATCTTTCTCTTTGGTAGTTGTCAAGAACAGTGTCTATGAGGATTCATTCCCTCCATCTAGTCACCACCTTGTGCTCGACTTTTCCTTCAGATCAGACCAGTTCCTCTGCAGCAGAGAACAGCTCATGGTCCTACTGCTTCCCTCTGAGGAGACCCCAGTGGACTGCTGCACAGAGGGGCTGCAACAAAGTGTATGTAGGCAAAGTCTCTCATTTCTTCCTTCCTCCCTCCCTCCCTTCTTTCTTTTTCCCTCTTTCTTTCATGTAATTCACCCCAGTCCCAGATATTTGAAACCTAGGGTGCACTGAATGAGTCTCACACCACGTGTTAGTAGCTGGAGGTTTCCCTCACATTCTTCTTCACTTCACCCCATATCACGTACATTGGTAGTACAGTCTACCTACCGCCAACAGCAGACCTTGCCATGTGAGTTTCTTTTCAGTTTCAGTAACTTTCAGTGATAATTTGGAAAGCATTCTACTAACAGTGCATTTCCTATTTCTTTAAGGAATTGAGATTTGTAAGCATAACTTTCCCTCAAAGCTATTGGTACTATATCCTTTCCTTTCCCTTCTTAGCAATTTATTTGCCATGGCTGCTCTGATGGACAGACATTATCTTGGTATTAGGGTCTAAGCCTCAACAACAATGTGTAGGTTCTTCACCAACCCCAAAGAGAATTCACTTTATGAACAAGCTTTTAAAATATTAATTCTTGCTGGTGGCACTCACTGGTCATTATTACAAATCTGTCCGAGTTATTTCTTAGGGTGGAGATTTAAAAAAATCTTTTGGCATACAGAGGGACATTCACTGACATCCCTGGCTTCATCAACAAGCACTGAAGTTAGAGGAGAGATGCTGGAAGTAAATCCTATGCATTGAGGAGTGTGCTCAACAACTGCTATAGACACTCAGACACTGGAAAAGGAAGATATGCCACTAACAATCTCCTGAATGCATGTAAAATATGGTAGGTCCGTACTAGAAAAACAAAAATTCTCAGATGCTATTGTGAGAACCCCATCACCCAGAGTGGTTCAGGGGGCAGTGGGAGCCTGAAAGATGGCTAGGCTGAAGAGCCCACGCTCCATCCATCACCTTCAAAGCAGCAGCCTGGGTGGGAGTGCTTACCAGGGTGGGCTCCGCTGGGCAAACAAGTGTCCCATTTGCATTTCTTTGTTGCACTGTTTGCATTTTGCACTTCACCACTTGTCAGTACCCAAAGGTAGAAGTTCATTAAAATATCCTCCTCCCTCAGGAGATAGGGTTTCCCTTTTCCCATAGGAAAAGACTTCAGGGAAGTCCAAGGTGGTCCTTTTTCTTCAAGACAAAGGAACTTGGTGCTCAGAAGCTTCTCCTTTGTTTTCCGAGCCCCTTCCTCTTCTCATTTATATCTAAATTTCACGTCTCCTTGGACATATCTACCCCACTCTAATAAGCCTCCTTAGATTAACTTTGTGGGTTAGAGAGAGTTAAGCACTTGACTCTATTCACATAAACTTTTGTACGGACAGTGGGCCTGACCAGATGGAGTGGGATCAACCAACACTTCTCTGCAGATACACACCCTGCGTTTGAGAGCTGAGCATCGTTGTTCCCAGAGGCATCTTCTGGAGGCGCTGAGCACTGACTCCCACAGAGACAAGTATTTTTCTTAATATTTCTGTCATCTCCAGCTACTTCTGGACCTATTGACAGTTGGCACCCTGTGAAGGGGCGCCCCCTCACATGGTTCACAGCATGTTTGGATGAGTTTTTGAAACTTTTCTTTAAAGGTTACTTGGCTCTATTTATCTACTTACGCTTATTTGCCACCCAAAACTAAGATAAAAGTGAAACAGTTGGAAATTATGATCACTGTTTCATAATGATATTTCTGACCTTTAATGAATCTTGGATTAAAATATTTCTTCGTAGGAAAGGTAACTACTTTTCCTTAAAAAGATACCAGTATGCAAATTCTGCCCATAAGGCAACATGTTTGAAAATGGCTCTGTTAGAGACTATCTACACAAATATATGTTCTCATAGAGGATGTTTTAACATGTTTCTATCCCACCTCTGTAAAAACAACAAAAACTGTATTTCAAACCTTTTTCATTGCCTGGTTTTTAAAACTTAATTTTAAAGTTGCCACTTAATTTAGTAGAAAGTTAAATCCTCTCTAAAACTCTTGGGCAAACTACTCAAACTCTCTGAGTCTCAGTTTCCCCCTCTGTAATTTGGGGATAATAATGCTACTTGCCTCCCTGAGTCTTAGGGACCAAATCAGATAATATGTGAAAGTGCTTTGGAATACAAATATTCATTGTTAGTGATTTCCTTGGAGCACTGATTGGGAACAAGAGAACCATCATAACCAGGATGTGTTTTGTCTTTGCCCTCAAGTAAAATATTCATGCCATGAGTTAGCCTTTTACTGGGGCTGCACTCTTCCTAAGGAAGTCTGGCGAGATGTGTGTAAAGAAAAAGACATTAACTTTTTACAGGCACAGAAATGAAGCTGATTCTGAGTGCTTTTATGCCTTGGAGAATTTAACTTTGTATTATTAGAGCACTAAGCCTTGGAACCAGAATCTGAACCAGGAGCGTAATTGAATCTCTCTGGTCTTAGTTTCCTTATCTGTAGAATGGCATTAGGCTAAATGTGGGCCTTCCCATCTCCCATATGGAATGATTTTTGCTGACCCACTGTAGGAAGGAAGGTAATGACAGTAAAAGCTACATTACTGAGCCCCTTCTACATGCCAGCCACTAAGTTGTTCACATGTATTGTTTCATCTATCTGCACAACAACTGCCCTTGGCAAGTACTACTACTACGCTTATATCAAGAATGAGGAAACTAAGGCAGGAGAAGTTAGATGACTTGGCTAAGCTCAGACAGAGTAAGTGGTGGAGCCAAGGTATGCACAAGACAGTCTAAGTTCAGAGCTGGAAATGTTAACCATACACCATGTTGAGATAAATTCTTTCTCATATATATATATATATATATATATATATATATATATATGTATATATATATATAAACTAATGTACAAACACATTCTTATAAGAAATTGAAACTTTCCTGATAGAGCTAAAGTGCCCTTTGACAACTCTCCCCTACCAACCGATGGCAGGCCTCTCCCTTGAGGTAGCCACTGATAAACATTTGGTGTGAATCTTTTTCAGTCTTTTTCTAGACATTTACAAAAATACAAGTGCACTATGGACATATATAGTATGTTTGTGTGTGTGTTTCAACCTACATGGTATCATGCTTTATGTATTATTCTGCAAGAAGCTTTCTTCACTTAACATTATATTTAAAAACACATTGTTTTCCCTCTTCCCAGCATGTGCAAAGGAGTCAGTAAGTGTAATTTATTTCATGGTAGAGCTACATAAAGTATACTTAACCAATACTGATGGCATCTCACTGTGAATCTGCACTGCTGGGATTACTAGTAAGAATGAGGATCTTTTCATATGATAACTGAACAGGACTTTATGTTTATTCTTCTATTATTTTTCTCTTGAAGAATATATTTATTCTTCAATAGTTTTCTATTGGCTTTTCTTTTTCTTATTGATTTCTAGGAGCTCTTTATATATTCTAAATACTGATAATTTGTCTGTTACATATATTGCAAATATTTTCTCCTAGTTTGTTGGGTACATGCTTTAAATCCTCATAGCACTGCAAACTATATATTACTCTCTCTTCAGTTTTACAGGAAAGGAACATGAGATGCAGAGGATAAGCATCTTGCCTCAAGTCATACACAGACAACAGAGTCAGAATTTGAAGCCTACCCGTCTTATTCCAGACTCAGTCTTACTATCACTCTTGACTTGTCTATTCTAACAGTTCCACTTGGCCAAATACAAGGATTCTTATAACAGACAATGAATATAAACTCTTTAATTCAACTAGTAAGTTCTCATCCATTTTCCATTAATGTCATTTGGTGTGACAATATGCAAGCAGGTCCAAGAAGTATAAATCAAACCACAAGCCTCTTAAGGCCGGAGCCAAATCTTGCTCACGGTGCTACACCAGAGCCCACTGCAGTGCCTGGTATGTGGACGTGCTGGAATCCATGAGGTGAAAGTTTCTATCTCTAGCAGGCAGAGTTTTACTTGCCTGGTGTTGCCACCCATGGAAGGATTTGTGTTCTTTGGTGTCCATGGGGATGTCTTTCCACCAATGCATCCCTATCCTGAAGCCTGGGTTAAGAGCTGTGTGACTAGATCTTGCCCTGTAGTGGGTTCCCTCTTCCTGACCATTCACTGCTCCTCCTGGATTCCAGCAGAGCAGCTTTCAGTCCACTTGCCAGCCTGGTACACTAGACCAGGGGCTAAAGATCACAGAGCAAAGGAGAAGTGGACCTTGAAATTGCATTTATCTTCAAGAGACCCTCTTCCAGAATGTGCCCCATCCACCTCCTGCAAGGTCCATTTAGAATTTCAGAGAAGAGTGTGCAGTCATCCCTTCCATTTGTTGCCTTCAGTTCTTGGTCGCTTTCCCCTCCCTTTCTGAATCAGTCTTCAAGGCTCTGCCAGCACCTCACTGTTCTGCTTATGCACACTTAGAATCTATCCCTGTTTGGCAGACAGATATTTTCCCCTTGAGGTTGACTCCATGTACTTTGGGTTTTCTTTTGTGGCTTATATCCGCACTTTCTTTTCCCCTAGAAGTTACTGTCCCAGAGTCAGTATGAGGTTAAGTAAGATTCTGGGCTTTGGATATGCCTCTGAATCTCCTAGCTATGGGCCACTGGGCAAGTAAAAAATGCCTGCTATGTAATAGGCTACATGGTAAATCATAACGTTCTCACTCTCTGATCCCTACCCAGTAGTCATCCTTCTAAAATACTTTTGGAAGCAGGGAGGTATTAAAAAAACTAAAATGTCACCTTCTGCATGTAACGTCCCCCCAAACTCACCCTAGCTCCTGCTCAAATCAAAGTTTACCACTTTCTTCCGCTGCCTTCCCATTGCAAATTTTCTTCTTCCTAGTACAGCACTTATGATATTACAGTGATTTATTTATTTCTCTGTCTCGCACATTAGACTGCGAGCTCCAGATGACCAACACTTCTCACTGGCTAGGTATTCCCAGCACCTAGTATACGCCTGAAACCGAGCACAGGGCAATCATCCTGCTGAAAGCATAAATAAATGACAGAAAGAAAGGGGAAGTCAAGGGAAGTGGGGATGGGTTCTGGGTGGGTGGCGGCGGGGAGTAAGTGTCAGCGAGCAGAGTGGGAACAATAACAAATGCGTGAGCTGGGGTTGGAGGAGGAGATGAGTGGGGGGATGTGGTGATGGAGATGTGTGGCTGGGCAGAGGCTGGGGGTTAGGGTCCCATCACTTCTGATACTCCACCCCAATGCCTGGAACTCTAGTTCATATACTGCTGCTCCTGAGTTCCTCTCAAATCTCACTGCCATCAACGAAACGGGACTCATGTACCTCCCTCTCAGGGCAGTGGTGAGACTGAAGTGGAACAACGCAATGTGAAGAAACTGCGCAGAGGAGAGGCGCCAGCACGTGCAGAGGAGGAAGCTGGCTCCAAGGGTGTGGCGTCAGTACACAGCCAGGACCAGAACCCAGGTGCCTGGACTGTTAGTCAGAGGTCCCTCCCACTGCAGAGGGCTGCCCCCATGGGAGCTCTAGAGTGAGGAACGTTGGATTTTAAGTAAGGCGAAGGAATTCTTCGTATGCTCACACACAAAGCCCATACTCATGGCCAGCTCCAAGGCGAGCCAATTGGATGCTGAGAAACAGGAAACAACCAAGCTATGAAGTAAACTGATCCAAGTGTTGAAAAGATAATTTGTCCAAAAACAGACCCCTCGTGAAGCTTCACTGTGTTATTTATTAGCTAAGGGCAGGAGTATGTGGAAATGGAGGGTTGCTGGGACCACTGCTAGAAGAACCTTAAGGCCATTACTAACTCAAATATCAGGAACGAAGGCTCTTTACTCTCCAGGATTTCCATCTCCTTTTCTGGGAAGATTTTTCAGACATGAAATCAGTCAACTTTGGGAAAAAATTTCTGCATTTAAGTTCTTGATGTCACCAAAGACAGGGAAGGGAGGAGGGAAGAGAGGAGGGAAGGAGGCAGTGCCCCTGGTGGAGCTCTTATCTTCCCAGGGGCCTGGGGAGATGCATTTTTTTCACCTTGCCAGGCTCCCTTCTGAGGCAGCACCTGGGGGTCCCAGTCATTCATCCAGCAATTCAGAAGCCCAGCCAGGTGTCTAGCTCTGAGCGCAGGAGACACTTCCTGGCAAGGTTCCATGCTAGGGGCAAAGTCAGTTCTCCCAGCTTCAGGAGTGGAGAGAGAATCTGGGGCTGGACACACCATAGCCCATCAGTCCCATACAGCAGTGGCCTTCAGCAAGGCAATGACAACAGCAAGCATAGGCCTTAAGACACGCCAAGCACAGATTCAAGGGCACCATACATCAGCGCTTCTGTCAGTTCCCAAACACTCCATGAGGATGACGTTTTAATGTCTGTGAGCTTTAGTGCCCCCATCTACAGTAGGGAAGCTCTAGAGGAGACACCCCAAATACCTATAATCAAGCCAGCTGTACCACAATCACTTGGGCTACATGCTAAAAGCACTGATGACATCTTTGGAAAGACACCAAGAAACTGATATCAGGTCTACTTCTGGAAAGAGGGATGGGGGATGAGAGCAGGGCATTGGAAGGAAGCTTTCCAGTATACAAATACTTTTTTTTTTTTGTCTTTTGAGTTTTGAATGTACCGCATGTAATTATTCAAAAATAATTAAAATAACTCACATTTAAAATAAGATGAACCACAAACATAGATTTCCAGGTCCTACCTGAGTCCAGAAGAAATGGGGCAGTGTTTTTAACCAATTCTCCAAAATGCCTCTGATGCCAGATTCAAGGACTCCTGTCCTCGAGGATGACACTTCCCTCCTGACGAAGGACCCTGTTTTACAGATAAAACTGAGTTCTGAGAAGGTTAAGGATGAGGCCAAGTCACACTGTTGCTTAGAAACAGAACAGTAAGTAAAATCTAGTTTTCCAGGGCCCAGATCTTCAAACATGCTATCCCTTAACCCTCAATCCCACTAGGGCCCCCAGCATCTTCTCCTCTCCATTCTACTTCTCTACACAAGAAAGACTTTTCTTGTCTCAGATCCCTTGCCCTTCAAACCCTTCCTTCAAGCTAATCTGGTAAACTGAGTGATGATGTGTTTAGTGGGTAATAATGGGCAAATGCGCTTTATTAAAAGACACTCATGAACCCTTCTGGAAACATTTGCAATCAATGACTGCGTTTCACTTCTGTAAAGTAATACGGGGGATTCAGTATAACAATTTTTCTAAAATTCTATCCCAGGAGGCAGGGGAGAAAAAGCAACAGACTTAAGTTCCAAGACCTGGGTTGAAAGGTTTACCGTGTGGAAGTCATCTCTCTTTTTGGCTCATTTTCTACATCTGTAAAATGAGGGCAGTAGACTGAATAATTCAAAGGTCCCCTTTAATGCTTAAAATTCTATTATATAATCCCTGCCTAAATCTGTCTTTTCTGTTTAAATCTATATTTTCAACCATAGGCACTAGAAGATATAATTGTCCTTTTGGAAAAGAGTTCTCAGTAACTAAATACTTTGTAGCTCTGAGCACGAGTAGCATGGTTTTAGCCATTTCAGGATTAGGTGGGTGGCAAAGGGGACCATTCAGTGCAAATTCAGTCTTGATCACGAGAAAGAGGAATAGCTTGGGATTCGCTAAAAGAAACTGAAACCAAACAAAAGTTAAACATGGAAAATAGCCTATTAGAATAGGAGAAGACCCAGCACAGGAAGCTGCAGGACAGCATGGACACGCCTGATCTCTAGTGATTTCTGCTCCTGCTGAGGGAAGAAAGCCAGGTATACGTCTGAGAAAGAATGCTCAAGAAGAGATGCTCTATTTTTCATTCCCTTAGGTCCGCCTGTACCAGCTGGGATAAGGAGGCTTGATCTAAGGCTTCTCTCCTGCTAAAATGCAAGTGTCCTGAGAGTCAATACTCTAAGTCTTATCAGCCATATAATCACCCCAAGTGCGTATGAATTTATCAAGTCTTTTTATGAGTAGGGCTTTTAAAATTGTGGTAAAATATACATAACATGAAATGTACCATGTTAACCATTTTGAAGTGTATAGTTTAGTGGCAATAAATACATTCATAATTGTGCAATCAATACCACCATCCATCTCCAGAACTTTTTCATCCTTTCCAGCTGAAACTCTGAACCCATTAAATAATAACTCCACATTTCCTCCTCCCCCACTGCCAGCAACTGCTATTCTACTTTCCATCTCTATGGATTTGACTATTCTGGTACCTCGTATACGTGGAATCACGCAATCTTTGTCCTTTTGTGACTGGCTGATTTCACTTAGTACAATGTCTTTAAGGTTCATCCATATTGTAACATGTCAGAATGTCCTTCCTTTTTAAAGGCTGAATAATATTCCATTGTATGTATGTAGCACATTTTGTTTACCCATTCAAGGACACTTGGATTGCTTCTGTCTTTACTGTAAATAACACTACTGTGAACGTGGGTATCCAAATATCTGTTTGAGTCCCTGTTACGACCAGGTTTTGGCGGAGTGGGAGAACCAACTCCCTACTTCAGGGTTTCTCATAGCCTTCCCATGGCACAGGTCCCCCACCCTCATTGCTTTAGGTCTGTTCACATCCTGGCATCTATCACAGCAGATGGAGCCCCACACACCAGTGAGCCCTCGCTAGTTGGCAGCTGTGTCCAACACCCCCCCGGCTCTCCTTCCTAACCAGGAAGGGCCTGGAACAGCACAACTTGGTGGCTCTGTGGAACGTTTTCCTCACAAGCATGGACCTTCCTGCCTCTTCAGCTGAGGACACGGATTCGTGACTCAAACTCACATATAAGAATATCTTCCGAAGTCTTAATGACCTTCAAAATAGGAAAAAATTTAATTGGAGGGTATGGGAACCTCTCTCCTAGAGTAGGACTTTAAAGGTTACCAAAACATTTCTGAACAATGTGTTGAATAGACAAGACTAAAACTGTGGTTGAGTTTCCTGAAAAGAATTCCTGACAAGCTTACTTATTACAAAGCCCTTGATGGCTCTGAGCGTTAAGTGGAAAAAAAAAAAAAAAGACAAGTGTTTCCAATATGGATGTGGCTTTGTGCATTAATTTATTTGTTATCTTTGAGAAGGAAAAGAAAAAAAAAAAGCCAAATCAGAATCCTGGGTCATCATGCCCCAAGCCCAGCCCTTGGGATTGAGTTTCCAGGGTGGTTTTATTTTCCCTAGGTTCTTTAAGGTTATTGATTCTTCTTGTGGGTAAGCCTTGTAACCAGTTTGTAAGAATAACAGTTTCTTGTGGGAATGAAACAGACAAACAGGCAGCAGAAGAATGTGTTCTGGGCATTTTTCAGGTTTGCTCTCCGTGGCCCTTTAGGCTTAGCTGATTTGATCTAGGTCCCTGCTTGGGACAGGGTTCCTGTTTCCAACATCTGGGCCTGAGCTCCTCTGAAAGGGCCAAGAACTTGCAGAGAGTCATACTCTGTAGCTTCAGGGAAGAGATCTTTCAGATTGTCACTCTTCCATAGGGGTTACCATCCCCTTCCTGAGAATCACTGCTGGGCTTCAATTTATATATTCAAACCAGACAAGTGATTCCCCTCCCAGGCAAAAAAGCCACCATGTTCCTTGAATTAGAGAACAATGACAACAACAATTATAATTTAATAATATTCTATTATTTTGTTACTATAGATAATAAAATAATAACGTCAATACAGCTGACATTTATTCAGCACAAGGTGGTAAAACCCTCTTCTAGGTTAACACTGGCCTCTCTCAACCCTGCTACCTGTGCTTTTAAACAAACGGGAGCCATGATATCCTCTGTGTTAAGAAATCCTTAGATCTCGGTGACTCAGCAAAACTGACTGCGCACCGATGTGATTTTAAATGGTGATTATCCTTCCAGCCTCCCAGCATTCACCAAGATTCCTAGTTCCAATCCCACCATCTAACACAGGTGTCCTCCTGCCTGGCTTCTGCACAAGAACCCAAAGCCCCAATGTGCTAGACCAAGGCCAAGGGAAAGTGAGATTTACACCTTCTTTGGGACTATAGCGCTAGTGAAAACTTACGTATTTATTCATTTTTAATAGTTGCTAATTTTTTTTTTTTTTTTTTTTTTTTTTTTTTTTTTTTTGCGCTCTTACAATGGGAACTATTCAGCTCTTTACACGTGACTTTCTTTCTTTTTTTGTGGTACGCGGGCCTCTCACTGCTGCGGCCTCTCCCGTTGCGAAGCACAGGCTGCGGACGCGCAGGCTCAGCGGCCATGGCTCACGGGCCCAGCCGCTCCGCGGCATGTGGGATCTTCCCAGACCGGGGCACGAACCCGTGTCCCCTGCCTCGGCAGGCGGACTCTCAACCACTGCGCCACCAGGGAAGCCCCTACATGTACTTTCTTGTTCCACTCTTACAACAACTGTGTGAGGTAGATAATTTTATCACCCCATTTTCCATGTCAGGAAACTGAGGGTTGGGATGGCTAACTGATTTTCCAAGGGCACACAGCTGGTGAGCCGTGGAACACTTTAGGATTCTGCTCCTTTGGGCATTGGAGAAACTCTTCATGTTACTAACAGGCTTCCCTTTCCGGAATTAGTGTGTGAGATCTGAATTTAAAGACTAACACGAGGGCTTCCCTGGTGGCGCAGTGGTTGAGAGTCCGCCTGCCGATGCAGGGGACACGGGTTCCTGCCCCGGTCCGTGAGGATCCCACATGCCGCGCGGAGCGGCTGGGCCCGTGAGCCATGGCCGCTGAGCCTGAGCGTCCGGAGCCTGTGCTCCGCAACGGGAGAGGCCACAACAGTGAGGGGCCCGCGTACCGCAAAAAAAAAACATACTGAAGAGCAGGACAAAAGACAGAGGAGGGACTTGTCACCGGCAAAGCCCATTAACCATTCCCAGGAAATAAAGATAGAGTTTGGGTAATAAAATAAAGCCTAACCTTTTTTCTTTTTCTTGGTGTTCAGTCTGGTTGCTCTTGCTTAGACGGGGCCGCGTGCAGAGGCCTCTCACCCGGCCCTTCACACCAGCGCTCCTGGTGCAAAACGGCGGCGCCCAGCACCTCAGCTCAGGGGCGTGAGCTGAAGCGCGAAGCGCAACACTGCAATTCAAGATGGCGGCGGCCGCGGCGGCGGCGGCGGTGGGGGCGGGCTGTGCGTAGAGACGCTGCCCCAGGTGCTGAGATCTGGAGCCCTGAACTGCGCCTGCGCCTGCGCCTGCGCCCCACCCCACCCTAGAACCCCACCCCCTCCCAGCTGATAGGATCCCTGTAAAGCAGCCCCAGCCCGCCCATGGCGTGTCGGGGGAGCGCTTGGGCTCTAGAGTCGGAGCCCGCACCTTTCCCTTCTCTGATCAAAGAACAGAGTTCCCTTTGCTTCTAAACCGAACTCAGTCTCATTCTGTTGGTTCAGACAACACGGGGCAAGAAGATCCTTGTTGGGGACTGACTTGGGAGGGTCGGTAACAAAACCATGTAGTAAACGAAATTAGTCAACTCGAGCCGGCTTGGCAAATAACATATATTTCGTTTCACGAGAAGGAGGACAGGGACCTGCTCTTGAGAAACAAACCAAAAAAGCAGGGCTAAAAGACCTTGAAACCATTCAGAGGCGTTCTTGCTCCAGCAGTAATGGCGCCTGGGCCATGCTGGTTTCAAGTTCCTCCTTGCTACATAAATGGCCAAAGGAAACATTATCCAAGAGTTCCACATCAAAGGCTAAATGGCAGGCTGATTTTCCCTTTAATCTGTCCAATAACCAAATGAGGATTAGACAATGTACATGTTTAGGAAGAGGACTTCATGCCTTTCCAGAGTGGACTTCCCTGCATTCTCATTCCCAGCTGGTCCCCACTGAGGAGCGGTTGTTGTGTAAAACATTCACGGTGGCACAGACAGTCGGGCCAGAGCTTGGAGGTCTTGTAATCACGCTATAGAATGTCGGAACAATGTACTGAATATACACAACCAAAACCTGGGGAACAGTTGGAGCCGCATTCACCGCCTTACTCCCAGCTGGCTTGAGGAGTTCAGATGAGGTCCACCTTTGGGAAAGGAGGCCTCCTGGAAACCACACGAAACCCATCCTAAAGAGTCAGGTTCTACATGATGGCCTCAACACTGGATGAGAAATGATGGATTCTAATGTCCTATGGACTGAGCAGCAAAGCAACAGAGTCATTTTGTTTGCACTTTTTGTAGTTGTTTAGAGTTGAATGTGTGCAGCATGACGTCTCAGACCAACAGAAGAGATACATCATCCATGATGTTGTTTAATCCTCACACAACGTTGTGAGGTAGGCAGGGCAGGAATGATCATCTGGATCCTACAGAGGAGGAAGTGGAGGCCCATGAAAGTCAAGTGACTTACGCAAAGACACACACTTGCAAATGGCCAATAAGGGACTTCAGGTGAGGACTTCTGATCACTTCCCTGACCCTCTGATGCTTTTCACTCTGCGATGTTGCTAATCGGCTGTTTCTGTGTGCAAAGTTGTCACTCTGGATTACCAAGAGGATCTGGAAAAGGTTCTACATTATCCTTCCATAAATTGAATGTATGTGCCTGGCAAGGAGTAACAGCGAGATAGCAAAGCAAACTACCAACTCTTGGCTCTGAGTTGCCATATGAGACCATGAGCTTCACGAGGGCAGTAGCCATGCCTGGCCCGCTCTGTATCCCAGCACCTGTGTCAGCATCTGGCATAGTAAACATTTGTGGAGGTAGGGAAGGGGCGAGTACAGGAGGGAGGAAGGGAGGTTAATTTCTTAGGATCACTGGCCTGCGGTGTTGGCTCTTCTCTCACTAGATTATCAGATTCCCCTAAGACGAGTGATGATAGGACTTTGTAGAATGTGTATTTTCTGGTCTCATTTTGGCTGCATTCGTTTCTCACCGTGGTTTTGTTTTTTCCTTTACTCTTGCTTTTTAATTCATGTGATTTTGTTGTTTTCATTTTTTCTGTTATACTTTAAGCATTGTTGTTGCTGACTAAATATTTCTGGGATATTAGTCAACCAAAAAAAAAAAACCAACAACAAAAAAAAACCCCTAGAAAAGTGAATAAATAGCTATATAAACACATGTAAGTAACAATGGGCATTTCTGTTCTATTTGTGCCCCTCCCCCTGCCAAGAATGCAGCCCATGTGACATTAACAAATTCTGTGGGGAGATTTTTTTTCCCAGCAGTCTTGCTATCCCTCCTCTTCATACCTTTCCAAATTCTACTCACTCTTTAACATCTACTACACGGACAGTTTCCTCCTCCCTGACCTCAGCTAGCTAAATACAGCTCTAGTTTCTTCTAACTGAATGTAGCATGTGCTACTTGTGAGCTCTGAGGAGCTCTGAGGCTGGCAGGAGCGTGGGGCAGGGCAGTGCCATGGAACTCTCTGGCCGACCCCCATCTGACCAAGTTACGGCACGTGGTACCTGCTCTTGCTGGTCCATCCCCTATCACAAAAGCATGCCTTGGCCTCCCTCACCTCTGTGCCTCTGCAGGTTACTCCTTTGAGCAGGATTGCCTTCTTCTTGCTCCCTTGCCTACTGAAATTACATTCCTTCCTCAAGCCTTGTTCAAAACCCACCTCTTCCATTCACTTGTCTCTGACTGTCCTCTTTTCTTGGGTGCCTTCCTGTTTTAACGACACACTCCAGTAGAGTCCCTGTTCCTTTCTGTTCTTTACTCCCTACATTGCAATATTTTTGTCTTTTATTATCTAAAATGTCATTTAAAAGAACGACACTGTCAATATGAATGCACTGAGGGTGTTTCGGAGGAAAAGGTACAATGAAGATCTCAGGGGTTAACAAAAAGACTGTAATTATGTAGGGCTGATGACAAATCACCAGTTGGTGTCTCCGTGTTGGTTTCATTAATGACACCTCTCTTCATTAATGCCCTCTCTCTTCATTTTCCTTTATGTCAGCATCATAAATGGATGAGGTCTGAGGGACTTTATGCTCTGAAGAACTATCAAATTATGCCTTACCTTATTCCGGATTCCTGCTATCTATAACATCTACTTGGCACCTAACAAAGGACTTTTACATGATTACTCTGTGTCCATCTTGTTGTCATTTTCTCTCCGATGCCCGAAATATTGAACACGAGGTAAATTCGCAGAAAGCCTACAGCCTACGTTTCAGAGTTCACCCCATGCCCCAGGGACGGCATTCTCCGACGCCCAGTTTGTTCCTCTGAGGAACAAGATACCAGCAGTCAGAGCAAGGAATCCCAGTCCAGAGCAACATGTCTCTCCCTGGGTCTCACTTCCTTTGTGTCTAAGTCATCAGTTTTTGTTTTTGCTTCGCTTGACCAGGACTTGGGTGGGGAAGCACGGTTGGAAGGAGGGGATGTGCAGGTCTAAAGGGTGGAAACCGCTCTCCAAAAGCACAACCCTGAGAACACACAGAAAGCAAACAAGCTCTGGCTGGTCCTATAGTCACCATTTACAGCTTCCTTTCTACAGCTGCAAAAATATTACATCAGGTTGTCAGTTTTTGACTTTGTTCCACTTCGGTAAATAAAAATAAAGCTACCGATAGATGCCATTAGCGAATGTGAGCTCTCATCACGTGGTCCATGTTTGTGAGAACAGGCCTGAAGACTCCTCTACATGTTAGCTTTCACAGAGGCTCCTTTGGATGAAAATTGTCATTTCATATGTTTCATACATGGTTATACTTGTTTGCCACACAGAACTGTATGTATGCCTGGATTTTAAACAGTGTCAGAAATAAGGGTCTTGTTTACCTTATGGCAAGAATACCCTCCAAATTCTGCTCAGTATCCAGAGGCAGCAACATACCTGAAAAGCCCAGCGGCTGAGAGAAGGACCTAGATGGACTCGGTGTGACACAAAGACACTGATAAACACGGCCAAATGATCCCGAGGAGTACACAATATAAACGCTTTATTGCTAGCACAGAGGTTTCTTTTTTAAGTAAATTAAACGAAATAAATCTTCATTTTCACATTCTATATTGCAGTTCAAAGGTAACTAGCTGGTTAATGGATATGTTCACTGGGACACAGGCTATAGGAGGAGAGCACGACATTCACACGAAAGAACTCAGAAATGTGGCATCTCTCAAGGCATCTGGCCACTGTCCTTTGTCAATAACAGCAAGGAGAGGTTTCTTTAAAACATCATGAATAGTCAAGGGTTATAAATAGAAAACCGCTATGGTTAGAAAGCAGAAAACCGTTAAATACAGAAGGCTATATATGTGTTGCCCATATTTCATATACTCTAGGTTATGTTTGGTACTTTTAAATAAATGATCTTCACCTAGGTTAGAGAACGAATTGGATTTGGCAGCTGGAAAGAGGGAAAAAGGAAAGGAAGCTGACACTGCCCATGTCAGAGATGGAGCCTTCAGTGGAAAGCAGAAGAGGAACGTGTGGCTGGAGGAAAGGGAGCCAGCCTGCTTCATGCTTCCCCCTTGGGAGGCCAAGAGCGAGAGTGGTGTGTGGACGAGCCACGGGCGTGACAAGCGGAGATCTGGTGCAGCGTGGCAGTCGTGGCACACCGGAACTCTACAAATGGAGAAGGAGACCTCTGAGCCTGGCCGGATTTTCCAAGGTTACTGCCAGTTGACCTAGGGCATGGGAAGCTGGAGTCACACCCACAGCACTGGGACTGGGAGGTGGCATGCACCAGGGACAGGGACGGGGTGGGGGTGGGAGGCGGAAGAAGCTATAGATTCCAACTGCAGAGATAATTCATTTAGTATGAATTGTCAGCAGTATTGGAAATGGAATTATTTCTACAAGGCACCCAGCATTACCTTTTTCCAAATTCTCAAGCCTGCTCAGATCAGTTTTTGGTTGATTTTAAAGACGAGCTTTGGAAAAGATCAATCCATGAAAAACAACCCACCCCCTGACTTAAATGCACAGATGCGCGCGTGAACGCGCACACACACACACACCCCTCTCTCTTACCCCCTCAAACCATGCGGTGATGAGCTCCGAGGCTGTGAACTACACATGATGATCGCTGGAGCTCCATCTCCTGATCTTTCACTCCTGTTATATGTGGATGTAAGAAAGCCAGACTGGGTCAGGAATATCCCAAGTTCTTTCTCCTTAGGACATCTGCAGTGTACCAGCTCCTGGCATTTTCAGTCTGGTCTGGCTCTAACTAAAACCATTTCATGTTTTGCTTTGAAGAAATGGATGACATGAAACGGTAATTTGGCTGCAAAACCTTGGAAAATTGTTCCCGGCCCAAACATCTGCCCCAGATGAGCTCAGCTGAGATCTCCTTGGAGGAGCGGGAGGGGTGCGTGAGCAGGGAGAGCCTGGAAGGGGGAAATGAAGACAATGGAAAGGCTACCTTTGCTCACAAGCAAAGTCCTTTGTGACAGAAGGCATCAAATAATACAGCTCCCTCACCCCAGAAAGAAATACTGGGTATGCCCCACAGCTACTCCTCGTGCCTTTGTCCCACGTTCCCCAATGTTTGGTACTGTTAAGGTGATCCCTCACAGGGTGCCAAGAAACCACGCCCAACTGGTTTGCTTTCTTTACGCAGCGAATGGCCTGGCCTACCTGCTGTCATTTAAATCTTAAGTAAGGACTGAGTATCAAGTTTGGGTTCCTGAGAGCTGGGCCCCACAGGGAAAGCAGAGGGGGAGAGTCGTGCAGGCTGGCCTTCACCTTCCTTCTTGGCCATCTTAAGAGTTCTTCTGGGGGATCTTTACTGTCACGGTCTTAACTTCGGAGTACTCTCGCAAACCAAATTCTCCCCTGAAAAACAGAAACGGGCTGTATCAGGTACCAGAGCCCCAGGCAGCTCAGCATGGGCTTTCCTCTTCAAAAACCCTGTTCCAACCACTGGACGCCCAGGATGTGCCTGTGCTCTAATGGCTCTCCTCGAGACCCAGTCCACTTTACCTGAAAGAAAACCACGAGGGTCCTCTCGGCTTGATGTTCTACATTCCTTCTCACTGGTCCTTCGGTTTAATAAGCGGCAACAATACCCAAAGGCCCACCACAGAAGAGTACAGATCACACGCAATGCCTTAAAGACAGAACCCTGAACAAATACCATCTGCGGCCTCCACAGAGTCAGGGGAAAGAGGAAATCAAAACCACGGACGGGAAAGGAATTGGGAAGTGTGAGTCAGCTGTCTCCCGCGACCTGCCCTCGGCCACTTCCCCTCCTGGCTCATGGCACCCTCTGGGGCCTTGATCAGGGATTTCTGTCATCAGGCAAACGAACATTTATTGCACTGTTACTATGGGGCAGCACCGTGCTGGGCCGGGTGCAGGAGAAACCAGATAATCGGCCCGGCCTCTGAGGGGCCTGTAGGTGGCCGGGCCTGAGAGGGGGGAGGGGGAGCCAGGTCACCTGCCTCAGCGGCCCTAGGAGAAACAGCCCCTCCGACCACTGCCTGAAGGGCGCTGGCACGTGGAAAAGCCTCACTGCTACGGTGCAGTGAGGTGCTCCTTTCCTTCACGTCTCTTCTCTCGTTCCTTCTTATTCCTACCTCTCTTTGTCTTTCTTCCTTTTCTCGATTTCATTGTCACATCAAGCATGTTCTCTTAATTATTTTCTGCAAAATACTTGACATTTTCTTCTTCTTTTCTTTTCAAAGTCACTCCTCTGTGAAGCTTCTCCTCAAGTTCTCAGCAGAAGGAGTGCCCCTCCTGCTCTGTGTTCAGAGCACCTTGTACCCACCTCTACCACAGCCCTGTAATACCAGGAGGGAGGGCGGGGGTACTCTGTCTCCCCCACCGATCTGCATCTTCCTGATCTTGCTTTCTGTCCTCCCCCAAACCTAGCATGCGGCCCACAGCATCAGGCTGAAAGAAAGCACTTGATAACTGTGGGAGCGAGGAAGGGGGGGCAGGCTTCTTCCTACCCCCTCTTCCCCAGTTCTACCCTGCTGACTGACCATCTCTGCCAGAAAAAAACATGAAAGAACGCTTAGAGATATATTTGAATAAGAAAGGATTAAGACAGGCCGTTTTTAAAAACAGTCTTATATAAAAGGTATAAAGTTACTGCAACTGGGCTTTACAGCGAAGGCCCGCTGTAAAGGATTCATTCTGCTTCCCTGGCCCGACACAGAGCTGCCCTTGCTGTGCCAGCAGCTCCTCTGAGCACCAGGGCACCTGAGTGGTCGCGCCCCCCTCCTCCCCCACAGCCCCCAGAACATCAGCGACTCAGGCAGCATGCTGCTCTCTCGTCTGCACTGGCCATTCTGCTTGCAGGAATGGGAAGAATAAGCTTGGGATTGCCCCACTCAGTATGTGGCTCCCTCACCGGCTCTGTCCAGGCTGTCTCTTTATTACCAGCTCAGCTCTGGCTCTCGCTGGCCTTTCTCCTGCCCTTGGGCAGCTGTGCATGTGTCTCTTCATCACGGACATCATCTGCCTCCTGTCTGAAGTGTGGCTACTCCCTTCTTGTTCCCTCGCTTGTGCACACACGTGGGGCAGACCCTGAACCACTTTCCTCCCACTCAGATCTCTAACTAAGTTGTGAGGGATGTAAGAAAGTCTACAGAGCTAGAAACCTTGCTTTCGAGTGTGACTGCCGGATCCCAAATCTCTGGGTGCTCAAAGCAATGGAAAATTCTGGACTGGAGGTGCTCCTCTCTCGGGTCCCAGGCGGCCATCTGCTGCATGGCCGGCACACAGCCTGCTCCGAGATGTTGGAGTGGACTCACATCTGCCATGAAAGGAAAGACTGCCCATGGGCCCAGGCCTCAAGGAAAGCCAATGAGAAGTCTCAGGGCAGCGCGTGGAGCAGAACACTGAGGGTGGGGATCGGCAGACAGGAGTGCCAACTCAGCTCTGCATTAAACTGGCTGTATGACTCCAGCTGACTCTCTCCCTCCTCTTGGCACCCAGTCGTCTCTCTGACATCAGTTCCTGAACCTTATTATACACATACCACCCATGAAGCTTGCTTAAACTGTAGGTTCCTGACCATCTCCCACCAAAGATTCTGTTCCAGTAGGTCTAGGGAGGAGCCCAAGAGACCACGAGATGGGTGGCTACTGGACCCACTCTTTGAGCAACACTGCTATAAGGTCTCTGAATCCAATCCCTAACATGTGGATTCTTCAGCTATTTCGCCATCTCATTCTAGGGTCTTTCTCTCAAATCTACTAAAATTTTTCTCAATCCAGTTAAATTCTGTGGCACATAGTTCCATAGTTAAGGAAGAAGTCCACTACTGCACAAAAGGCAGACGTATTGTTGTTGACATGCCCCAATCTCTTTGTATAGTCACCTTTCCAGCGGGGCCATGTGTCAGGGCACAGCACATTTAGAAGCCTGTATTCCTGCTTCTTGGCCAGACTAGGTTATATTCCCAAAGATGAACCAAACTCGGCATACGTAAAGGTAAGGTAAGACGTTAGATCTGGGTGTCTCTCAGCCAGCCATTTTAGGAAGTCACTCAGACTCACGCATAAAACAAATAAGGATTTCTGCTTAGGGTGTATATTTCCCTGCCCTTTTCTTTGACTTACAGCAGCATTTCTCAGAGCAGCATCCCCAGACCACCTGCACGAGAATCATTCCAGAAGCTTGTTAAGAATCTAGGTCCTGGGCCCTAGCCCAGATCTACTAAATCAGAATCTCTGAGAGTGGATCGCCAGATAGGCAGGGTTAGAAAGCCCCTCTCCCAGCCTACAGGTGACTTTCTGTGCATACGCAATGCTGTGCACACACACACTGACTCAGAGCATCTGAACAACACTTCTCGTCTTCAAAGCGTGTGTCCTTAGTTTTTAAAATGCTGAGGTTCACAGCGTTCTTTCCATCCCCTAGGTTTGTGATACATATTTTATAGCTTGGACTCTATGACCCCTTGTCTCAGGAGAGCTTAAATGAGACGGAAAAGGATGGGAAGGCTGAAATAGATGGAATTAGCTGGACAAGCAGAACGGAGAGAAACTCAGCCCAAGTCTCTGACCCTGGGAATTAGAGGCCAGCCCATCAGATAACCTGTAGAGGGCAGCCCTCTCCACAGCTCTCTGTGGGGTAGCACTCAGGGGCTCCAACAGCCTTCCTTGGAGCTCATTTCCAGAAAATGCTACTTCCCTTCCCTGTTCCTCTTAGAGGTAGGCAAAGAGATGTCAGGGACCAAAGCTGCATGGAGCCTGCAGGCCGTGAGATAAACAATTCTGTCCAAGTGGAAGGCTAAGCAGAGCTTCCAGGACTGTATTAAATGAGAAGAAGAGTGGGGAACCAGGACAGGGCAGGTTCTTTCATCTGAAGCATTTCCTACCACTCCAGGTCATTTAAGGAAGAGAAAACATGTTTTGGGGGCAAACAGGAACAAAGACTCATATAATTTAGATAAGATGAAGTGAGTCTCATCAAAGAGCACTGCTTCCTAATTATTTTTTAACTGCACTGGGAAGACCAAATCACTACTGTGCCCATGAGACGAGTCGAGAAAGGCCACTGTTCTGTGTGGTTCTGACACAGCCAAACTGTCTCTTGGACCTTCTTTCTAGGCGAGGGCGATGTTTCTGACAGGAAGAGACTGCGCCTGAACAATGTCCCAAGCCCGAATCCTGGTAGGAGGTTTGCCTGTGATGAGAGTCCAGGGCTAGCCTGAGATGAGAAACCATCAACCAGCAATTAGTTATTTCAAGTGTATTTTATGCCCATGATGCACCCTGTTAATGATCTGTAACAGTCAATGTGCGCAGCATTCCCAGAGCCGGCGATGGCCCCAACATTTCAGAGGCTGGGAGAGCACAAACACAGGGGCAGGAAATGAAAGAAGTTGAATGCATCTTCAAAAGTGGAAGCAGAAAGTTAAGGCCATGTGCAAGTTAAGAAGAGATACTTAGAGTACATGAAGACTTTATAAAAGCTGAAGGAATACTAATAACTTAGCAAATAGGATCCAGACTGGGTATGGGTTCTGGCTATAAAGCAAGTGGGAGGTACTGAAGGCTAGAAGCAAAGGTTCAAGCAAGAGCAGTTTCTCCCTTTCTTAATACATTTATTAAGAAAAGGAAGGACTGCCTACGTAACAGTCATCTACTTGATCAATAATGATGATAGTAGCTCACATTTTCTGAAGGTTTGCCAGATACCTTGCTGGATGTTTGGCATACATGATTCTAACATTTAATCCTAACAGCAACTCTGTAGGGTAAGTACTATCTATAATTATTCCCATTTTATAGATGAGGAAACTGAGGCTCGGTGAGATTAAATAGTTTGTCCAAGGCTGCACAGGTATTAAGCAGTAGAGCCAGGGTACATATCTGTGCAGTGTGATTCTAGAAACTCTGCTCTTAGCCTCAAAGCTGTATCTACTTCATGGTTTAATGGCTCGGGACTAGAGATTACCACCTACAGTATCTGAAGATGTAAATCCCCTGTGCTAGTCATGGGTTCACTGCACTTCCCCCCAAATACCATACTTATTTCTCCCACAATGCCTCTGCTAACTCTTCCCCCACTGCTATCCTGTTTTGCCCACCAACCATGAAAAACTATTCCTCTCTCCTCATCTACTCAAATGTTCCTCTCCTTTAAAGGCCAATTCAAATCCGTATAAGAGATCACATCTAATGGTTTCCTGGACTTCTCCAGCTCACAACGATCTCTATCACCCCTGCATTCCTCTACCACTCCACAGGCTTTTCTGGAATTCTTTTGATTCTTTCAATGTTGTATATTTCATTTATCCAACAAAATTTCAAGTAATTTAATGAGCTGCACCTTCCCCTACAGACCAAGCATCATGCTTTGCACAAAGTATGAATGTGCTCAATACTTTTTAGCAGATTGATTGCGAACTAAGCATTTGTTCAAAAAAGTATGCATGCAGTAATGCCCGAGGGAACAGGCATGGAAGATGTTTCCTCTTATGAGTCACAGGATTTAGAAAACATGGATCTAGCTCCTTTCGAAATGAGGGAAAATGAAAGTTTTTTGGGACGAGGGGAGATGTCAGCTCGGGAAGACCCTAGCTACCATTCATTCTCCGAAAGCAATTCTAAAAATCCATTCGTATGTGAAGTTGCAAATGCAATCACTCTAGTTTTCCTCTGCCACAGTCCCATTTTTCAGGTCCTCAGCATCACAAGAGGGCAGCCCAGCTCTGATTCTGACCCAGAAGACTCCTTATACCTGGTTCCCATGCTTCCTTGGCCAGACATCACAGAAACTAAGCCACTAAAATTTAGGTTCAAAGCTCAGATCTGCCACTTACTGGCTGTGAGACTTGGGCAAGCTACTTAACCACTCCAACCCTTAGTTCCTCATCTGAACCATCCGTAAGATAAAGATAAATGTATCTATCCCATAGAATCACTGTGAAAAGCAAATGAGACAATGTTAGGTAAGAAGGCAGAATAAAGCCATATGCAGAGCAGGCATTTAATTAATACCTATTATTGCAAAATCCTTGTAATGGGTCATCTTCCTGTGATCTCTGCCAAAACATTCTCTATACACCAAGAATGTTGGCCATAAGAACGTTGGTATCCCCTCAGCTCCCACAGTATGCCCTTTAAAAACCCCTTGAGATTGGGTTTAAAGCAACCTCTCCACTTGTATCTTCAGCAAGTCTCCTCCATGCATCCTGTGCCCTAGGCTCTGCAGTCCCAGACTCAAAGATCCTATAGGCACTGAGCAGGTGACAGTGAGTGAATTGGGTATGTGTAAAACTAACACAGCCAATATTCAGTTCCCAGAAGCAGGCATGATGGGGAATAGGGAAAACTGCAGAGCTCACAGCTGCAGCAATTTTGCTTTGGGGAATGAAAATAAGCAAGAAATCTAGGTTTTTATGGAAAGTCTCCTCATTTTGAATGTCAGGTAAAGGTTTTTAAATGTTATAAGGAAAAAAAAAAAACCAAAACATTTCTCTAAGCCAGATTTGTCCCTGGGTGGGCAGTTGGTGACGTCTGTTTTAAACATGCCAAACTCTGTTTTGTGTCTGGACTATTCTGTAGTTGCTATGCCTTCATGCCTTTGTTCTTGCTATTCCCTCTACCTGGAATGCCTGCTCCTAAGAAACTGAAATGTTATTTCCTCTGTAAAGTCTTCTGTGACCTCATCAGGCAAAATTGATTGATTTTTCCTCTGTACTTAACAAGATATTTGACATACTTGCATAATAGCACCTATTACATGGAATTATTGGTACATGAATTTTTCTCCATTCCCACTTAAGGTAAGGGTATTATTGTGTTTTATTCATCTTTGTAATGTGTGCTTTGCTTATACATTTATGTTTTCAACCAAGTGTTTGTTTAGTGAATGGATGAGAGTAAGAGAATTCACTGATGCTGTTGAGTGCCCCTCTATGCTGCTATTCGCAACCCTGTTTCTCTTCAGGCACCAGCAACTTTGGACACTTACATTTCTCTCCCATTTCCAGACATCTTGAATCCCCCAAAGGGACTCTGGGCATTTAAGGCATTGTAACAATTGATCCTGAAAGAAGAAAACATGGTACTGTTAGTGTGTATTCTGCTTACACAGAAACAATAGCACTGGCATGATATTTCTTTTATAAGTTCTATTTTTTAATTCCTTTTTCCCCACATGAAAGTTTTATAATTTAAGATTGACTTTGACTTCCTGATCTACCAATAGGAAGTATCCCTTCTCAGGGTGAAGTCTTCGGTCTCCCCCATCCTTCCAGAGCATATGCTTTTATTTCACGCAGGCTCTGGAGAATTACAAGCCCCCTCCCACCCTCATGGAATGTGTTATGGCCAGAACGAGACTGACTCTGGTCTTACCAAACAGTCCCAGCTTGCATTGCAGAAGACACCGTGAGGGCCTTGTTGATGTCATTAGTAAAGACAGCTGCTACAAGTCCAAAGTCTGAGTTATTGGCTCTTTCAATAACTTCATCCATAGTCTTAAACCTCAAAATTTCCTGAACGGGCCCAAAGATCTGCAATAAAATAGGTTGACCCAACATGGTTGCTTCACCATCCTTTCACCTGTTTTCTATGTTTTAGGCAAGTTTATTCTGCCTTCATCATTTAAATGATGTTTAGCTTTAGCAAAACATAACTGTAAAAATATCCCAAACTTTCCCAGAATAAGATTACATAAGTCTACCCTTAGAGCTTAACTCCTCCGCTCCCCCGCCCTGCCTGGCAGCACTTGATTCCACAGTGTGTTCTAAAGCTGTGTTCTCCATGATCCCCCAGGCACTGCTCCAGAACTGAGAACTACCGCTCTGGAGAGGTGGCTGATCTGCAACTGGTCCTCTCCTGCAGAAGCGCGAGGATGCTTGGGTGCTTTCTATTTCCTGATTAACAGCCTAATGACCCATATTTGGGGGAACTGAACTGTTGACAATGTATCACTGAGACCAGTGATTGGCTTTTATGATGGTTCTGTTGGCCAATAACAATTAAGATCATAAAGCACATCACCTGGCCTCCATCTAGCTTGCTTGCCTCTTTGTCTAACTTCTTTCTTGAAACTGGGGATTTTCATAGCCATGTTTATTGCTATTGTACAATGTATATAAAATACAAAGAACTAAACCTCTAATATTGTCTACTAGAAATGCCCTGGAAACCATCCCAAGGAAGATGTGGCTGCTGTTAAAAACTATGTGATACCTCCTCCTTGGCGATCCGCATGTCGTCAGTGACGTTGGAAAACACCGTGGGCTCGATGAAAAACCCCTTTCGGCCCAGCCCTTTGCCTCCACACTCCAGCTTGGCGCCTTCGGCCACACCACTCTGGATGAGTTCCAGGATCCTGTTGTACTGTTTCTTATCAATCTACAGAAGAAAGTGCCTGATGACTCCAAGTAAAATCTTCTATGAAAATGGAAATAAGCATGTGCTCAAGAATCTCTCTCATTTGTGATTTTTGGCCAAAGCTTCATTATACCTAGTCAAATCATATGGAACTGCTGTTAATTAACCATTTTTGACCTATGAAAAAGGGTAATTTTGTATGGTTCAACCTAATACATCAAGAATTCCAGTGAATGCACTGCTCTGATGATACTGACAAGTCATAAGTACCAGTTCAAGAGTTAAGCAATATTTCTAAATGATGGAGATACTGGCTAATTGATTATTCACTGTTTACATAAGTAAAAATTAACCTTATAGACAAATGAATATCGGGGTATATTTTTATGGAACTACTGTTATACCGTCAGAGGAAAGGATTAAGTTTAAAGAGTGAGAGCTAGCATCCTAGTCCATAAAATAAGGTCATTCTCGCCCCCCGCAAGTCCCCAAGTTATAGACTTATCACTCAATTATTATGGTAAATAAAAAAGAAACCTACATTCACCTGGGTTTGAATTGCTGTTACAACTTCAATCTTCTCTCAAATGGTCCCAAAACTAAGGAGATATTGCTTCTTATCAGGAAAACCCATGCTCTAGTGATCCAGATGAGATCTGGTCTACATATTCCTTTAAAAATTCTCAGTTCAAAACCAGAGTTCTAACTGGAAATATACCTTGATGACCACGGAGAACCTGCAGAGCTCAAGAGTGCAGCCAGCAGGGACCTTTGTGGCCCTCCTCATCCACCACAGTGCATGAAGCATTCACAGTAAGAGAGAACTATATGGCAGAAGAGAGAGCAGACAGCTCTCCATTCCCTACACAATTACAAACTGCACGTGGTCATCCCAGAGTAGGTCAGGTTGGTGGAGAGAATCCTTGGTAGCTGGTAAAAGTATAAATGGGTTTCTGGGAATGAGAGATACCTGCCCTCCTTGACTGTGGCACCTGTGGGGATGTCTTGACTCCAGCAGTTAAGGACTGGGACTGGGTTCTAGTCAAGATCCATCTTGCCATGCCTGGGTCCTTTTTTGGAGCTGAGAGACTCCAACCTACCCCCAAAGTTCAAGATATCCTTAAGGCAATCCTAATCTCTCGGTTTTTCAAGGATAAAATTTAGAAACAGAAAGAGAAGCACAAGATGTAAGCAAGCAATGCCTCACTGGCTACATTTCCAGCCATGAAGACAGATGAGGAAGAAGAGTAAGGGGTCAGCAGAAGAAGGAAGATGATGCTTTGTCGGGTTCCACCAGGGTGTCTGGTTTCTGTGTTCATAAGAGATTAAGTAAAGAAAGGGCATGTCCAGGACATGGAAGCAACCTAAGTGTCCATCGACAGATGAATGGATAAAGAAGATGTGGCACATACATGCAATGGAATATTACTCAGACATAAAAAGAAACGAAATTGAGTTATTTGTAGTGAGGTGGATGGACCTAGAGTCCATCATACAGAGTGAAGTAAGTCAGAAAGAGAAAAACAAATACCGTATGCTAACACATATGTATGGAATCTAAAGAAAGAAAACAGGTTCCGAAGAACCTAGGGGCAGGACAGGAATAAAGACACAGACGTAGAGAATGGACTTGAGGACACGGGGAGGGGGAAGGGTAAGCTGGGACGAAGTGAGAGAGTGGCATGGACATATATACACTACCAAACGTAAAATAGATAGCTAGTGGGAAGCAGCCGCATAGCACAGGGAGATCAGCTCGGTGCTTTGTGACCACCTAGAGGGGTGGGAAAGGGAAGGTGGGAGGGAGGGAGACACAAGAGGGAGGAGATATGGGGATATAAGTACATGTATAGCCGATTCACTTTGTTATACAGCAGAAACTAACACACCACTGTAAAGCAATGATACTCCAATAAAGATGTTTAAAAAAAAAAAAAAGAACGGGCATGTCTGTGATTTCTCTACCTGGGGTCCCTGCTCCGTGGTGGGGTCAAAGGGGCTGCCCACTATGCGCCTCTTAGCCCGCTCCACGCTTCTTCTCACAAACTCTTCATAGATGGACTCCTCCACAAAGATGCGAGATCCTGCAGTGCAGCACTGGCCTTGGTTGAAGAACACACCCTGGTGAGCCTGCTCCACGGCATAGTCCACTACAAGAGGAAACAGCCATGCTCTCAACACTGCTTTGCCTGTGGAGGGGCCTAAGGGACCGACCCTCTTCCCTCCCCAAAGCCCCAGGTGTAATGTCATGCTCACCACAGAGCAGAACTGTGAGCAGCCCAGTGAAAAGCACTGGATTGAGAACACAACTTGGTTCTAGTTCTAACCAGACCCTGACGTTATTGGCTGTGTTAACTTGGACGTCTTCACTTCTTGGAAAACGTTTCTTCTGTAAAAAGAGGGATTAGACCGCGTTATCTATAACAGGAGTCTCAAACCCCAATAACCAAAGGGGCTGTGTAGATAACAGTAAAGCAATGTGACAGAGACTCAGAAGGAAAGTACTACCTTTGGCTGTTGCTATGCATAAACATAGCCCAGGGTTGCCAGATTTCCAGTTTTAAGAAAAAACGGAAACCAATATTTTGTGTAATACTTAGAAGTGAACATAGCCATACCTTGCATTTGGCCTATAGACTGCCAATTTGCAATCCCTAATCTATAGGACCTTGCAGCTATACTCTTAATTAGTATTTTGGCAAATTAAACTGTGACAGCAATGATCGTCTTTGAAGACGCTCAATTTCCTCTATATTTACATGGAATTGTATAGTAGCATATGGTAACTCGTTTTCATCTCGTGTGAAAATAAGAGATACTAAATAATACTCAATATAGTATTAATAAATCTGGTGTCTGCTAGTTGCTAAATGACTCACTGACTGAATGAATCAATGTACTGTCGGTGCAGTGCCTACACCTTAATAGGAATTTAGGTACAGAATCCTGATCCTCTTGACAACTAGTATACAGCTGAAGCTGAACTTGCAAATTCCAAGCTGGGGCTGAAATTCAGGCAATGTGCTTTCTGTTCTCTGATCTCTCTAGTAGTGAAATTGAGGAAGCAGTGCTGCCTGGCAGGATGTGAAGAAGAAAAAGGATGACTGAAAGAGGTTTTGTAATTTCATTCCCTGGCAAGTTTTTCCAAACATGAGGAGCACACCCGTGCAGAGTGGACTAGAGAGCGTCCTGCCTGGAGACATGGGGTTTCTAGGTTATAGCTCTAGGCCTCTGTAGAGTCCTACTGCCAAGGTGTAATCACCTCCAATTTAGGTCTATTCATACACAACTGACCATAGTGTGTTGTCAGCCTGACTAAAAGCCATGGGGGCAACAGAAAGGCGTGGGGATGGCTAAACAGAGAAGGGGGTGTGTGTTTGGGACAACGTTGGTAGAGCTAGTGAACTAAAAATTTTTAATGATCTACAAAGCCACCAGGCATACATGAGACGTTTCAGGTTTCTCGAATCTAGGCAGAAGTTACATTTCCAGTGTTCAGAGGCTTAGACCACTGCTCTTTCCACTATACAATACCAACCAGGCCTTCACCTCTTCTACCCTATTTTACAACAACACAGAGTCAAAATGGCTTATTATGTCTAGAAAACAAACTCTGATTGTCAACTGATAAGTGGTCTTTACCAATATCATTTTGTCCTTAAAAGGAAGGGTCTAGATTTTTCTCCTTGAATGCCACTTAGCTTCAAAGACCTTTTTCTTAGTGTCCTATTGAAAGTGGAGATAATAAAAGTGAGCACCGCAGGCCAGTATGCCAGGGCATGTAAGAGATCTGTGGTTGACTTACAATCAGCATCTGCAAAAATAATATTGGGACTTTTCCCTCCAAGTTCCAGAGTGACTCGTTTCAAATTACTTCTTCCAGCTGCTTCTTGGATAAGCTTTCCAACCTGAAAGAAGGGAAATGGAGAAAGGTTTTGCGCACCTTGCAGTTGAGACCGTCAGTGGCCAGAGCCAGCTGTGGGCAACAGTGGGACACAGCAGTAATGGATCCTGCAGGGCAAAGCACCCACCGGATACACAGGAACGAATCTGTGGTCAACTCGCGTGGACAAGAAATAAGTCAGTTGGGATGCAGGTTAATGTCTGTTCTGAAGTGAGCTGGAAGACTGCTTTAGTATCATGATGGAAGGAGCAAGGAAAAGGGAGTTAAACCTGGAATCTTAATCACTGAAAGATTTCTCTGAAAGACAACTAGCAAGCACAATGTAACTAGAGATTTTCCATCACTGCATTGTGGCTTTTAGCTTTGGACTCTGGCCTCCAGAAAAAAGCCAACTGGCTCCACTTGAAAGACATGATGAGCGTAAAACAAACTCTTTAAGTGCCTCCAAAAATGCCAGGTATGACTTTAATCACATGGTCCAAATATATATATTGATGTGATACCTTTGCTTCTGCCTAGGGCTATAGTAAAAGGATTCCAGAAAGCTGAGGATCTGTCTTTATTTGTGCAGTGCCTATTTATCTAGAATCCAAGCAAACAGAGGCTGAGTTTGAAGAAAGCATTTCCCATTGTGTAGACTCACAATGCTAATAAAATTGAAAGCGTCAAGATGGAAACACGGATGCAGCGCCTAGAGCCCCCTTTCAAGGAAGAACGCACTGCCTCAGTGACAAGGAATGCTGTCAGCTCCTTCAGAGTCACCTCAGCTGAAAAGAGCTTCCTTGCCCAAGGGGACGCCCTCCTTCAGGTGTCCCACATCCACCGCCGGATGGTGGCGGTGGTACCACCAGGCAGCTCTGAGAGACCACGTCTGCTCCACCACAGCCAGGTGCTTGGCTGAGGCCATCAGGCCTGCACTGCAGCTCAACTTCCCGTCGTGTCAACTGCCCTTTGGCTGGGACCCCTAATAGATAACCTGCATGGCAAACTCCATCTCAGAAACCCCTTCCAGGGCACCTGGCCTGTGACAGGGTGCTGCCCTACTGGAGGGCAGAGGTCACTCTACGGAAAGTGCTGGGCCACCCTATAGCTCTTATAGGCAGTTTGCCCTTGTTGAGATGAAGACTGCTACTTATGCCTGGAATCCTACTGAAAATAAAGTATTTTAAAAAGCTGGGGAAGAAAAATGCTAAATATATGCTGGACCCCTCTGGTCCCTGCCTGCGATCCTCAGGAAGGATGGGTAACTCCTCAAGCAGTGTAGTAGAGCAGTGGTTAAGAGAAAAGGCTCTGGAGCCTGGGTGGTTTTTTTTTTTATTGATTATATCACTTAACGACTGTTTGACCTTGGGAAATTTTTTATCTTCTCTGAGCCTCCGTCCCCTCCTCTGTAAATGGAGCTAGAAACAGTATCCACCTCAGAACTTAGGTGTCCTGAGGATGAAGTGATTTAGGGTCGACGGCCCTCAGAACCCAGACTGGCACGCAGTAAGCGCCTGCACCAGTTAGCCGCGCGCAGGTATGAGAGGCCAGGGCCCCTTCTTCCACGCTGGGCGCAGAGAAATGGACGTGGCTGTAGGGGGCAGAACCTTCCAAAGCAGGTCTCCTCCCAGGGCCCCTCCACTCTCTGTGCGTGTCAATTACCTCAGGAAAACCCCGAGGAAGCCCTCTGACTTGCCACCAGTCTCCAGTATTGCTCATTAGCTGGGCTAAATGCTTTACACGTTTTTATTGTTACTCTACCTCGTGCCAAAACATTTTTAGAAAATATACTCTCGTTCTGAGGAAATCTAACTTTGGTGAAAAAATAGTGATGTCTCTGAAAGAGGTAAAATTAGAGTCTCTTAGATGCAGAACACTGTTACTCATCAAAGGTTTAAGAAACACCAACATCTGGCCCTAAGGATTAATGGGCAGACGTCAGCCCACAGCCAGACGGCCCTTCCCCACTGGGCCGGCTTGTCTCTCTTCGACCTCAAGGTAAACCCCCTAGGAAGATGGGCTAATAAAGGTCCCATTCTCAGGCAAACATGCTCTCCTGCAAGAGGAAAGTATGGATACACAAAGGAAACGAGAATCTGGCCCTCCATCCTGGCAAGAGAACAGCAGTCAGGTAAGATTAGGACTGAAGCCTGAGACCCTAGCAGAGGGGAACCCACACGAGGGCAGCAGGGCAGTAACACCATGGGGCGTCCCTGAGGAGGCTGTCGCCTGCAGCTGCCTGTTCTGAGCAATTCTACTGTGCTTGTCTCTCTCTGCCCTGAGGAATCCATATCAACTGAAGGGGACTCATTTCAAAGTCCAGGAAGATAAAAAGACAAGTGCTTTCTCAAAGAAGATAATCACTGGACATCATGAACATTATTATTAATTATATTTAAAAAACTAGCATTTATTGAGTTGGTTTATATCAGACATTTACATGTATTCATGCATTTAAGCCTCTCAAAAACCCTACGAAGTAGGTATTATCTCATTTTAAAGAATATTAAACTCAGGTTAGAAGTCAATGGATGTTACCAGGTTACCTGGCAGTTACACGCAGAGTCTGCTGGACTCTGTGCAGGTTGACTCCAGGGCCCAAGTGTGGATCACTTCCTCTCCTTCCCGTAACCTCCTCCCAGCACTCTGCCTTCCCTTCTATACTTACTGAGCACCTAATGCATGCCACATACCACCAAAACCTTATCCCTGAAACTCCAAATTAATTTAAAAGTGAGGAGGAATATCACTTTTTATAGACACAAATAATGATCACAGTTCATCAGTTACAAAAGGTATATTCTGCCTTCAGACTGACATTTGAAAAACAAACAAAAGCAAGGAGAAATCACGGGTTTTACACATAGGAAGATGCTGAATAAACGTGTGGAGTTGGTAAAGAGAGTGCCGACTCACTAGCATTACATTTCTGTTAGCTCTGCTCCCTGACATTCATCAAAGTGCTCTATGGGTTGATATTTGTTGCATTAGGAATGTTGTCCAATGATTAGTATTTTCATGGCTACAGTAACTATACAAAAATCTTGCTCAGTCTATGGTCATCAGAGAAGAATACCTAAAGAATAATTTTTCCTGCAGGAATGCTTTGCCATTTTTTCCTTAGAAACCAAATTCGTGCTAAACACCGAAAGGCAAATCTCACATGAATAATGATTTTCCTTTTCATCTTTGGAAGAAGGTCAAGTTGCAGCCCAACCTCAAGAAAGAACTGGATGTGTTATGCTACAGGAGAACCACTTCCATCTGCAGTGGCCTCAGGACAGGATACTCTGAAAAACCCCAGTTGTTCACCAATCCCCTTCATTCCACACTTATTCCTGGTTCTCCTACTACGTGCCAAGTGCAATGCTAGGCACAGTTCCTCATCCACAAGGAGCTCACAGCTCAGAGGATTCCCATGTAAACCTAACAGGTGTTCAATAAGTACAGAAAAATCTGGGCCTGATTTAATATTAGATCTGAACAGTGAAATCATGGTTGTGCAGCATTTTGTTATAACCCAGAGTCAGGCTCCTCTGGGCCTCACCCACAGAAGTGGGCTAGGTGTAAAAATCTTCATTAATTATGTGATTGGGTATCATCATCTGCCTTCCCATGATACTCTCAGTTTGCAGGTCAGACTCTCTTTGGAGAACATATTACTACTCATGAATTCTCCCTGCGCGTGGAACGAGGTTAAGTGACCCTGAAGGGAGGGACTCCTCACTGTTATTACCATGAGGGGGAAAGAGACAATAGGAAGAATAGATGCAACTCCAAAGCAGGGAATTCTTAACAGGAAAGAGTAATGTTCAAAAATAAAGAGCTCATGTGAGAGCCAACTCTTACAAAATATGATAGGTCCTGTGCAAACCAACCTAAAATATTACTTGTACAAATCCCATGCAAAGGTTTCCAAAGTTAAAATCTATGGGGTAGGAAAGTCCAGGAAAGAATGAAGTACAGACATGAAAGAAAGGCCTGGGATTAAGTGACCCATCTTAGGTAGAAAAGTAGTAAGTTCCGCGGGGATATGAATGTGCTACGCCAGTCATATTTATACACGACTACAAGGTGGGAGCATGAGGTGAGATAAATGAGGCTGCCAGGATGCACAGGTCTTCTGAGTGGTTCAAGTCAACAGGGGTGGACTTCGTAACACCAAGCCCTATTCTGATAAATAGGCAACCTGTGAGATAAAACAGAGAAATACACAGTTTGAGAAATTAAATCTTGTATGTAAACACAGATTAAATAGAATAAAGCACAGAGAACAAATTTTGACCAAGTTCATCATTATCTTTTTTTCCAAATCAGAAAAGATTTCACAATATACTCTTATTATATACATCCTGTCCTATCTCTGACAACCTAGCTAATTATAATCATAACCAGGTTTATGGATGACAGTTCGGCCCACAGGAGGGAGAAGACCTAGTTACTATAGGTTCTGGCTTGGCCTCTAACTAACCTTTGATTTGGGGAAGCCACTTCACCTCCTTGGGCCTCGGTTTCTCCAACTGATGAACGAAGACACAAACCAAGCAGTTACGCTGGCCCTTAGCACCCCAGTTAGTTGGAAGAGTTAAAAAAGACTCAGGGCCCCTGCTCATTCTGAGAGTCTGTCCAGAAGAATCCAATTCTTCTGGATTCTTGTTGTCTTACTAAGCAGACCTCGCTTTTCATAGAGGCACCACAGCTGCACTGAATGGTAGATAAACCTGATCTTTTTCGGTTTCCCACAAAGAGCTCATTATGAAAGAGTAAGTGATAATGTTCCTATCATGGGGTGTCTTAACTTGGCACTCCCTGCAGAGTCTCTCAGCTGTATCTGTGTACCTCAAACAGGCAAGGGCGAGGAACCAGGGGCTCGCCCACACATAATGGAACTGGGCTAATTCTCAGCAGGAATGTTGGCACAAATCAACTCTGACTCCCATCCTCATTCTGAATAGTCTTCACGATTGATATCAGGAGTATCCCTGGAAGAGCCACAATGTACCAGAATCATGCTCACAGCAATGCAGCAGGGTAGGAAATGCAATTTGGAGCTTTGCATGGAAAATAATTAGTTATACAGGACAAAAAAGACCATGGAAGGCTTTCCGTGCCCTCTTTATTCAAGGCTGTTGCTCCCTGAACAGAGTTTCTAAAGTCTGGTAAAATTTTTCTTTTTATTCATTAGTTAATTACCCATATTTCTAGGATGGGCTTCTTCTCAGAGATATTTCTTTTTCTTGATCAGTTAAGTATACATATTGGGGTGGATTCCTTCTCAGAGATATGCCACCTTTTTTAAAAGATGGAAAACTCTCTAGTAGAGATCTCAGTAAACAGGTTGAAGATGAATGCTTTTTCCAATATATTTTCCTTTCTTAAACCCCAAACAGATTGACTCTGTGCTTCTTTCCTCCTCTCCTTTCTTGATTTTCATTGTGCTACTGGTTCTATGATAGAAATAGAAATGCCCAAAATATGTATAATTGGACATTTCTTGTCTTTCTGAAATATCCAGAAATAACAGACCAAATCAGTCTTCGCAGATCTGCACCAGAAAGTCACAGGACCAAGGCATCTAAGCAGTTCCTTTAATTTAAGGGATAATAGCAATTTCAAAACTTTGTGAAATTCAGATTGTGAAAAACAATGCAACCTCTGACTATGCTTCCAGCCCCTCTCCTCCACCACCATCCTCACCACCACACACTCATCACTACAGCACATGAAACCACTTGCCCTTCCTGGAATATGACCGTGTCTCTGTATTAGCTGTTTCCTCTGCCTGAAATGTCTTTCCTCTCCTTGCTTACTCATTTTTCAGCCCTACCTTTGCCACGTCCTCTGAGAAGCTAGCTTTCTAGATCCACCCTGGCTATAGGGTTTGGTTTTCCCACTTTTCTGATCCTACATAACTCTCATACTGCTCTTGCTTAATTAGCTGTCTTCCCTACCAGATTGACCGTCAGCAGAGGGACTCCTGTGCACGCACATGCACGCGCACGCGCACACACAGATTGTCAGCAACATTTGATGAGCCAATGGGCCAGAACAGGACACCTGCTCTTGAAGTCTCTGGAAATCAGAGACTATGAAGTCTTCAAGGAAACAGAGGTGAGTGATTAGAACACAGAATGCCTATGTCCAAGGCTTTTGCCTTGACACCACTGGCAGAATGATTTTGAGCTTTCCTCTTCTTACTTATCTTTGGCTGAAATTTCCACATCTTTAATGAAGGGGATGGCTTCATGGTTCTGACATGACTGCACGTTGGAGCTCCCGGAGCACTTAAAATCATTTTCTTTGTCTGGGCTCTGCCCCCAGAGATTCCGATCATCTTCGTCTGCAGTGGAGCCCGTGGGCATGGGTAGTTTAATGTGCTGCTAGGGTTAAGAACCGTGGAATTAAAGAATCCTTAAGGGCGTTTCTCTCATACTGTCTCTAACCTTTCATCGTTGGTTCTGTTTTCCAATGGTCGAACATTATCATTTATTGAGCACCTATTTTGTGCTGCTTGTTCTCACAAACATTATTTAATTCTCATGGTGATCCTGTGAGGTAAGAATTATTACCCCATTTTAGAGTTGAAAAAAAGCATGACTCAGGTCAAGAAATGACTTGCTGACAGGCACTCACTGAGTGGCAGAGGCAGGACTGCTTCTCTTCTCCAGATGTTCTCCTGGGGTTATATACCCTCTGCTATGAGCAGAATTCTGACGGCTAAACACACCATCCACAGCTAACACATATTCCAGAGCGACTGCCCTGTACCCTTAGCCCTCCTTCTGTTACATAAGACTCTCCCTTTTAATCTCAAATAAATTTTAAAAAATCAAGATTTTGATTTTGGGGGAGGGGCTCTGCTTTGATGGGAAGAAGCCTGGAATCCTCAAGTCAAAGGTACTACATGTCCCACTAACCAGGTGGACTAAACGGATGGGCTTCTTAGGATCGGTTCATTCTCAGCCTGAGCTCTGAGGAGATAAATCTACTGCAGAATGAATCAAAGAATCTCAGCTAGCAGGCAAAGACTACAGCATACTGTTTCCTATTCTTCAGCACTCAAGGTTTTATTTAAGTATTAAACAAGAAAAGGAAGAAAGCACATAATTTAAAACCTGTACATCCAAAGGTTTTGACACAACAAACTGGTATTTTTCATTCAAATGCTGGATAGTTTACTAATGGACTCATACAACCTTAGAAAGAGGCTTATAAGTTGTTTTAAAAAAAAATAACAGAAAAACTCTAGCAGGCCACTTCTCCCCACCTACAAAGAGGGGTGAGGCTACCCAGAGGGGAGAGCTGACCTGATTCATTACTCAAGCAGCAGAGAGGGTGTCTGTATCATGTAAGATGACATTCATCTCACTTAGGAAATGAAAGGAGAACCCTGGCTGCGTAAATTAGAATCAGTGATAATACAGCTGTTAGCTACAAACATTTGTTTGGCACAGATCAATCCGGACACTCCTGTAGTTTGCTTTGATGGTCCCTCTACTATCTTGTTGACTAATGATGAAATCATGGTTTGTTAATTTAACTGAATAAAGAAAACATCATACCAAGCAAAATGCAAACTGTTTTCCTGTACTTTATTGAGGTTGTTTATTTACTCTGTGCTTATAAGAGCCCTTTTATATTCACTTATCAAATATTTACATTCATTGCTTATGTATTTAGCTGCATAAGGAGAAATTAATCCTATCTTTGAGTAACTTTGTTTTCTTTTTAAAGGCCTTTTGCTAAAGTAAAATGGAAAGCAGCCACCTCAAATAAGCTTCTTGTTGCTGACTGTTCCAGACATTTTGTGATGTATAAACAGGTCCCCTCTACTAGGATAATCATTACTGGAGCCACATTCAAATCCATATTTAAGTGGCATGTACCCTCTGGAAGAACCTATACGGTTTCCCAAGTAACCTACAAAACTAAGAGAGGGTAGATAAATAAAGAAGTAAAAAACTACAAGCTGTAAAGGGGTTTGGTGATTACATGATCATTAGATTTGCCTGTGAAAGTTCTCCACCTGCCACCATTAATATAATTATAAGGTGGCTTTTGTAGTCTAGTCAAATACTTCTCCCTCTGGTCCTCTGTTATCTGTCAATGATATCATCCTAGAGAAGAAACTTGGAGATACTCAAGATGCCACAGGATTTGTTTCCCTCCTAGTGAATGTAAACCCCTCTAGAGAGAGAAATATCAATAGACTCCACCAGAAAACTTTAGGTGAAACTTGCTCTATGCACACTGCTGTAAGCTATCTCACTGTGTGAATGTTCCTAACAGCAAAATACTTCATTGGGCCACCTTCCGTCTTATTCTCTTTCCCCAACTCTCCCTTCTCTCTCAGCTCCCCCATTGGATACCTGCATTGTTGAAGATAACATATTTAGTTGTTAATATTCTTCCTGTGAAGATAAAGAATTTCCTGTGTTATATAAAGCAACAGTGAGATAGCACTATACCCCTGTTAGAATGGCTAAAATTATAAAGACTGACCATACCAAATGCTGCTGAGGATGTGAAGGAGCTAGAAGTCTAATACATTGCTGGTAAGATGATACACCCACCTTGGAAAACAATTTAGTAGTTTCTGAACCTAAGAAGATCCAGCCATTCCACTGCTAGGCATTTACCCAAGAGAAAAAAAGAATCAATCAATCTATCTAACTATCCACCTACATGCACACGCGCGCGCGCGGACACGGACACACACACACACACACACACACACACACACACACACACACACACACACACACACACACACGGACTGGCACATAAAATGTTCACAGGAGCTTTTATGTATAGTAGTTCCAAACTGGAAACAACCTAAATGTCCATCAACAGGCAGATGAACAAATTGTGATGTATCCATAAAATCGAACACTACTCAGCAATAAAGAGGAATTAATCTTTGATATATATGCAAAAATGTGCATGGATCTGAAAATAATTGTGCTGAGTAAAAACAGTCAGACAAAACAGTACATACTGTATGTTTCTATTTACATAAAATTCTAGAAAATGCAAATGACCTACAGTGGCATAAAGCAGATCAGTGCCTGGGAATGGGAATGGGGGGAGGAGCAGAGCGAAAGACGCAAGCGAGATTACACAGGGGCAGTAGGAAACGTTTGAGGCTGATGGATGTATGTACTATGTGAACTGTGGTGATGGTTTCACAGGTGGATACATACGTCAAAACTTACCAAACTGTACACTTTATGTGAAATTTATTGTATATCAATTATACCTCAATAAAGCTGTTAATAAAGATATATTAAGCAATAAAAATGTTACTTTATTAGAGTAATTATGCCACACTTCTTTTTGTTGACCTTTGTGAATTATTGGTGGGGAAATGATATTGAATCCACATGACTATTTAAAATATGATTTAATGGTTTTAATTAAAGTTAAATGCATTAGAATAGGTTAATTAAATTTTAAAATAATTAAAGCCTGAAAGGGAAAGAGAACAAGTGAAAAGGAAAAAAAACTAAACTTAAGGGAAAGCAAAAGGTGGTGAAAACAAAGAACAGATTAGAAGCCAATAAAAGAAATTATTGGAAGTAAAAGGGTGGTAAAATTTGAGACCATCAATCTAAATAAGAATAAAGCATCATACTCATTATAGAAATTGACCAGTTCTCAGTTATCTGCACAGATAGAACAAAATCGTTGAGCTAAGATCTCATTGGGTAGACAAGGGAAGGGTGGTCATTTTTGTCAGAAGAAATGACATGTGCAAAGTCACAGAACTGTGGGGACTTCCCTGGCATTGCAGTGGTTAAGAATCCACCTGCCAATGTGGGGGACACGGGTTCAATCCCTGGTCCGGGAAGATCCCACATGCCACGGAGCAACTCAGCCCGTGAGCCACACTACTGAGCCTGTGCTCTAGAGCCCTCAAGCCACAACTACTGAGCCCGTGTGCTGCAACTACTGAAGCCCACGTGCCGCAACTACTGAGCCCACGTGCCGCAACTACTGAAGCCCATGCGTCTAGAGCCCATGCTCCGCAACGAGAGGCCACCACAATGAGAAGCCCATGCACCGCAAGGAAGAGTAGCCCCACTCACCACAACCAGAGAAAGCCCATGCATAACAATGAAGACCCAATGCAGCCGAAAAAAAAAAATTAAAAATCAGTTTATTCAAGCAAGCACCCAGGCAATCTTCCAAAAAAGTGAAATAGAAAAGCAAAACAAAACAAAAATAAACATGTATTAGAAGACAAAAATATTTGTAAAATATTTATAAAAGTCATAAAACAAAAGGAAAGTAAAATTTCTAGAGGAAAGCAGGAATTAGTTTTCGACAGACATATCCTTTGCAAATAGATTCAACTAGAATCAATCAGATTCAACTAATATTCACTGAATTCTTACAATGTGACAGCAATAGGACTGGAACTTTCAAATACACTATCTCCATTAATCCACAAGTAAACATGTAAGCAGTTCTTCATAACCCCTCTTAACAGATGAATGAGAGATCAGAAAGACTAAATAATATGCCAAAGAGAGCTGGGATCTGATCCAAGCTTGGTTGAACCCAGCCCCCTTCTATATTACACCACATTTTCCCAAGACTACATTGTTATACAAATTTCATTTAACAATAAATAGAAAACAGTAACAGCTACTATTTATTGACACTTTGCTAAGGGCCAGGCCCTGTGCTGCATACTTTAGATACACTAGCTTACTTCCTCCTCACACCCGATGAGTCAGGTACAGTCATCCCTTACCTACAGACGGAATCTGAGGGTGGGAAAGATTACATATTAACATGTACAGTGAACAAATGCACACTACCATGAGAGAGGTTTAAATTATGTCTAGTTTTCTCATCTAGATCTGATATTTAATCTTGATTGCTTTTAGTATGATTTGAAGACTATGTTTGGCATTTCTTACTGAAAAAATACCTTCCTCTAGTTTTCTTAGAGGTAGTGTGATGCAGCATTCTTTCAAGCTTTCATTTTAGCAGAGCCATGAGGAGTACTTTATTTTTCTTTCAGAGACTCTAAATAAAGGATTGAAAGAAATAAACTCAAGGTGAACTTCATTAAAGCTCTAAACTCCCTAATATAAAATCCTGTGAGGAGGTCTTTGTTGATCGTGAGATGGATCAGATTGACTATTAACCCTTCGGCTCAGTTATTACCTTTGCTTATCATAAACCACTGGATAGTTTTGTAGATGGAAATTAACTTGGCCTGAATGTAGGTGAGAGTAATATAATCTGAGCATTAGAAAGATGATTTACGGAAAATGGGTATACGGGAAAACCTAATATTTTTCCTCGCTTTTGCACACTTGTGTGTCCCTTAAGTATAAAAATACTTCCACCAGAACACTGGAATTATGTGTTTAGCAGTCACTGACTGAACATCTGGTGTCCAGCACTAGATCACTCTACCAAGTGTTCGGGGCACGAGGAAATCAGACACCCACTAACTCCTCAACAAGTCCCATCTGTTGTGATTTAGATTCATAGGGCTATTTTTTCCCCCATCTCTATTAGCCTTTTCACTTTAGAAGAGATTTTAAGGATATACTGAATTAGTATAAAATCCACAGCTCTGGAGTTAAAATGCCTGTTAAAAGCAGAGCTGACTAAAATGCAAAAAACAAAAACTGCATTTGCTATTGAGAGGCAACAGTGAAACCTAACATCCCATTTTACATTCCAGCAAAATATGTATCAAGCCTTTTGAAAGTGCTGGACTATCAGGCATGGGAAATGATTCTGAGAATTGAATGATACCAGTGTTTGATGATTCTTCGCCAATATCAAGCAATACATTACTCACAAGGGTCCCCACAGCTGGGGTTCCTTCCCCACAAGTCCTTTTCGTACTTTGGCTCCCATACCATACCACCATAATTTCATTTTCTCCAAAGAGAAAAGGAAGATAGACCTATATTTCCCACAGTTGTGAGTACTAACAACTGTGGAATTAAGATGTAGAATTATCTTTTTCTTAAATGGTGTTACCTTTGAATGAAATAGCTTTTCGTTTGAATTTAAGCATCTTGAATAAATTATATTTCTCCTTAATGTACAGATATAGATACATTTGAAAACCATGTTGAGCAAAAGAATTTTAGTTCTAGCCTTGGTCTTAGAAGGCATCTTCAATAAGGAAGTATTAAGAGAAATGGTGCAGAATTCTTCTTCTCTTTCTCCATGCTCCCATACACATCACACTATACTAGTTACATATTCGCAGACTATCACTGGGTTAGACTGAATTGCACAATTTCTCTAAGGTCTAACATTGTAGCTGATATTTAGTAAGTGCTCAATAAATATTTGCGGAGTGGACAAGACAGCTTAGGTTTAAAACTGTAAGTTCTATGCCAGAGATCATCCACTGGAAGCCCTATAATGTATCGAATAAGATTTCAAGAGGCTAAAGATGCGATTTTAAAGTAAATTTTAGAAAAAAGGAAAAAAAGTTGAGCTAGCATAGTGTCTATGACCTTTCAGAATTACATACGTTTGACCATGCTTTGAACAGAATATGTTCCACTGATATTATCCTTCCTAAGTATCCCCTTTGATATGTCATTCCTGATTTTAATGGCTCCCTCCTTCTATGGTACCGAGTACAGCCCCTTAGCAGCATAGCACTGTCATTTGAAGTATAAGCTCTGGGTATGATTCTCAGACCCACAACTTACTAGCACGTGACTACGGGCAGGTAATTTAACCTCTCCTAGCCACACTTGCTCAACTGTGTATCTCCTAGAGCTACTGTAAAGATGTAGTGAGATGATATATGCAAAGCACTTAGCAGGTATCTGGCATACAGTAAGTGCTCAATCGATGTTGGCTATTAATATCCACAATTTTAAGCCTTATATACTTCTTTAAAAACATCCATTTTTAACAGCTTTATTGAGATATAATTCATATACCATAAAATCTACCTTTTGAACTTTAAAATTCAATTTTAGTATATTCAGACAATTGTGCAATCATCTCAATGATTACTAGTATCTAATTCCAGAACATTTCATATCTATTAGTAGTCATTCCCCATTCTCCCCTTTTTCCTGCCCCTGGAAACTACTAATCTACTTTCTGTCTATAGATCTGCCTATACTTGAGACTTCATAGAAATAGGATCGCACGACATGTGGCCTTTTGTGACTGGCTTCTTTCATTTAGCATGTTTTTAAGGTTCACCCATGTCGGCCTCTATTAGTACTTCCTTCTTTTCTGTGACTGAATAATATTCCACTGTATGGATATGGGTACACCCACATTTTGCTTATCAACTCATCATTTGATGGCTATCTTGATTGTTTCCACTTTTTGGGAATTAGGAATAATATTTCTGTATGTTTCTGTGTGGTGTTTGATTTTGTCAAATGCTTTTTTCCATGTCTATGGAGATGATGGTGTGGTTTTGTCCTTTATTCTATCCATATGGAATATTACATTGACTGATTTTTTGGATATTAAACTAACCTTCCATTCCTGGGATAAATCCCACTTGGTCATGGTATATAATCCTTTAAGTTGCTGATTTCTGTTTGCTAGTATTTTGTTGAGGATTCTTGCATCTATATTCATAAAGGATACTGGTGTAGAGTTTCCATGGGATGTCTTTGTCTGAAAGGTCTTCTATTATCTGGCCTCAATTTTTAAACTGAGAATTATTTTCAATGGCTTGATTTGCAGAATATTACTTTCTAGTTCATCTGCCTCCCAACCTTTCTCTCCAACCCCTTCCCTATCCCTATTCTACTCCACTAAGACTTTCTGTACACTCCAGCTTCTAGTTGTTGACTAATTCTACTTCTTCTCCGTTCACTCTACTTACCCATATCTTACAAAACCTGTATCAAATCCCTCTTTCTCTTGAAGCCTTGACAGATCATCCAACTCACAGAGCTCTCTCATTTTTTAGAATGCTAATGACATATTACAAACTAACATTTGCTTGTTGCTTACAACTTATAAAACTCATTGTGCATTTAATTCTCACAACCCTGAGAAATGTGTGCTTACTATTAAGCAAATTTTGTACAGAATTAAGTGGTCCATAATTATATAGCTACAAAGTAAAAAACATTAAACCCTAAGCTATTAGTGACATTTTGAAGAAAGTGTTCCACTGATATATCACCTTCTAGCTCTGAGATTAAGCTTTTATTTCTCAAATTCAGTCTTCCCTCCTTCGTGTACCCAATAAATACTTATAATTCATGCTGACTACACATCAGATGCTACGCGGGGTAGTGAGAAGAATGACTAAAGGATAGAGTCCAAAGAGAATGCAAACCACCACTACCCCAAAATCGGTATGTTTGAGCAGAAACTGTAATCTTCAAAAATTAATGCTAAAAAATCGCCACTAAACTGATAAGCAAATTATCTCACCCCAAAAGATTAGAAATTAGTGTTTTATAGGCAAATCTTGCATAGAAATGTTATCATTTGTATAATAAATAAAATTAAAATAATTTTTTTAAAAGATTAGAAATTAGTCATTTATGGGATTAAAATACTTTAAAAATATTCTACACTGAAGAAACCAATGACTTTTAAATCCAAACATCGTTAGGGTTGTATTCTTAAGACTTTAGTTGTATCAACAGAAGTATATAAATTTGTAACCTCATTGAGTATAATATATTCAATTTGAGACAATGATAAACTATGAGAATCGGTGACCTACCTGACACCTACCTAACCAAAGGCAATTTAGAATATCAATGGTGATTATAGGAAACTTTTGAAATCCTCAAACTTACACAGCTCTAAAATTTCCCAAACTGAATGGAGCACCTATTTCAATTGGTAATTTGATGCTTCCAAACATTAACAGAGCTTACTTTCAGGAGACCCAAAGAGCTGTGGGAAATAGAGACTCCACTCTTAAAGGGCACACACAACACATGTTCTGAGACCAAAGGCAGCAGCAGTAATTTGAAAGTAGCCTGGGTCATACCCACCTGCTGATCTTAGAGAGCCTACCAGAGAGGAAGGGGGCAACTGGGGCTCACCCTGGGGACACCAACGCTGGCAACAACCATTTTGGGGAGCTCATTCTACCACGAGGGCACTGCTATTGGCAACTGCCATTTTGGAATTCACCCTCTAGCTTATTAGCACCAAGACCTGGCCCTGCCCATCAACCAGTAACCACCAGTCCTGGGACACCCCAGTCCTAGCACATAGTGGTGCAGGGACACAGTCCCACCTACTAGCAGGGCTGTTGCCATAGGACACCCTGAGCCCCAAGATGCCCTGGAACTGGCCCCAGCCACCAGAGGGCCCAGGGCCCTGCTATACCCACCAGTGGGCCAGCACTAGCCCCAGGCCCCCAGGACCTTGCAGCCAGCTGTCGGGACTGGCCCAATCCATCAGTGGGCTGGCACTAGCCCCAGGACCCAGCCTCACTCACCAGTGGGTGAGTACCAAGCTCTGGGATCCCTTGGGCCCAGCCACACCCAGCACTGGTCAAGACCCAGACCACTCACCAGCAGGCTGACACTAGCTCCGAGACTCCTGCCCCTGCAACCTGCCACCCCCTCCCCTGGGACCCAGCTCTGCCCACCAGTGGTCCAGCACTAGCCCCAGAACCTCTGAAGCTCTGCAACAAGGTGCCCTGTGACCCAGTCCTGCCCACCAATGGGCCAGCACCAGGACCACAAATCCCATGCCCTGTGTAGCCAGTTATGCCAGGACCTCACCCTGCCCACCAGCAGCCAGCAGCCTCCACATTAGGCAGAGCCTATCAACCAATCAGGCCAGGGGCCAGCCATGCCTACAAGTAGGCTAACAGTAGTCAGCTCGCCACAACAGAAGGGCCCACAAAACCCACACAGAGGGCCCCCTAGGGCAGGTAGCTCTGCTGAACAAAGGGGAATGTGCTGCTGGGTCCCATAGGATGTCTCCTACATAAGGCCACTTTGCCAAGATCAGGAAACATAACCAACATACCAAATACATAGAAATAGAAAATTAGGCAAAATGAGGTGACAAAGGAATATGTTCCAAATGAAAGAACAAGATAAAACACCGGAAGAACTAAGTGAACTGGAGGTAAGCAATCTACCCAATAAAGAGTTCAAGGTAATAATCATAAAGATGCTCAAAGAACTTAGAAGAAGAACAGATGAACACAATGAGAATTTTGACAAAGAGTTAGAAAATATAAAGAGGAACCAAACAGAGCTGAAGAATACAATAACTGAAATAAAAAATACACTGGAAGGCATCAACAGTAGATTGTATGATACAGAGGAACAGATCAGTGAACTAGAAGACAGAGGAGGGGATATCACCCAAGCAAAAAAAGAAAAAAGACTTTTTAAAAATAAGGACAGTTTAAGAGACCTCTGGGACAACATCAAATGTGCCGGTGGTCCCAGAAAAATAAAGAGAGAAAGGGGCAGAGAACATATTTGAAGACATAATAGCTGAAAACTCCCCTAACCTGGGAAAGGAAGCACAGAGAGTCCCATACAGGATTAATGCAAAGAGGAACATACCAAGGCACATTGTAATTAAAATGACAAAAATTGAAGATAAAGAGAGAATATTTAAAACAGCAAAGGAAAAACAACTAGTTATATACAAGGGAATTCCCGTAAGGCTATGAGCTGACTTTTCAGCACAAACTCTGCAGGCCAGAAGGGAGTGGCATGATATGTTTAAAATGATGAAAGGAAAAAACCAAGAATACCCAGCAAGACTATCATTCATAGTTGAAGGGGAGATCAAGAGTTTTACCGACAAGTAAAAGCTAAAAGTGTTCAGTGGCACAAAACAGGCTTTATAAATGTTAAAGGGACTTCTCTAAGCAGAAAAGAAAAGGCCACAATTGGAAATATGAAAAGTATGAGAGGGAAAAACCTCATTGGTAAAGGCAAATATACGATAAAGAGAGCAGATCAACCACTTATAAAGCTAGCAGGAAAATTAAAAGACAAAAGTAGTAAAATCATCTATATCCACAATAAGTAGTTAAGGGATACACAAAACAAAACTTATCAACCTGGTTTCTCTGATTCATCTCTGCTAGTTCATATGCTTGCTGGTGAAGGCTAGGCCCAGCATTGGAATGAAAGCTGCTAATTGGGAAAATCCTGAAAGGTCTCTAGAGTTAAAGCTAGAGACCAGCCCGCTAAGTTATGTGATCAGGCTCAGGCAACTGCTAGACAACTTCATCAAGCAATTCCTAGGACTTTTCCAAAGCCTGTTGACTGGGACAAAATTCAAGCTTGCACGCAAATCTGATGAATCTGTTCATGACTATTATAATTAACTCCAGATTGTTAAGGGAAATTCTGGTCTTCCTTCAAATGTTGATCCCACCTGGGGAGCCTCTAATTTTATGTTTATCAATAGGATGAACCGGGACCTTTCCCTTCCCAAACTCCAGATTGTTAAGGAAAATTCTGGTCTTCCTTCAAATGTTGATCCCACCTGGGGAGCCTCTAATTTTATGTTTATCAATAGGATGAACTAAAGGACCAGGATGGAATGGGAAACTATGTCCACTTCAGATTTAGGTAATCTGGTGAACCAGCTCTCTTGCACTCTAGAGCAGTCACCTAAAAGGAAGACCAACAAAATTCTTAATCTTCAACTCCAGCAAATGAAGGTCCCTAAATGAAACCAAAACCCTCCTAAGTTTCTGCTATCTTTGCAAAACAGCCGGGACACTGGAAAAGAGATTGTTATAAATTCGAGCACTTCTGGCACCTTGAGGCCTCTAACCAGTTTTTCCATTGCTCTCCCAGTCCTCAAGGAAGTGGCTCTGAGGAACTACAGGGGATCTTCCCAATCCTCCCTCTTAACCATCTTAGGGAAATGTTTCTCCAGATTGGGGCTGAATCTCCTCCAGTCCTAACTGACACCAAAGCCAACACACCCGGTGCTCAACTCTGCTACTATAAAGCAGCCCCTGCCTTGGAGTACTGAACAGTTCAAATATCAGGGATCTCTACTGAACCACAAGAGGTTCCTGTCTTTGAACCTATACCCTTTTGTTTAGACCCTTTGAGAAATACATACTCTTTTCTCCTTAGTTCCTCCACCCCTATCCATTTTTAGCTAAGACTTCTTAGGGAAGTATCATGCCAGAATTTCTTTCTCCCAAAACAGGAGAAAAATTCATTACTGCCACTGCCCGTTTAGTGAAAGCCACCAAGAAAACTATTATGGGATCCCCTTTAACCATTTTTGTACCTCATGCAGTAAAAGCTCACCTGAATTCTCATCATATTCAACAATTCTCAGTCACAGCTGCCTCACCTCCTCTGAAGTCTTTTTGTTAACTGCTCCTCACATCACTCTTTTACAGAGTGACGGTAACCCTGCTACTCTTCTCCCCTCTGTCACTGATGAAGTCCCTCATGACTGCTTAACGCTGATAGATCACCTCGCGACTCCTTGAGATGATCTGCAGGGAAATGCTTTGGGTAACACTGATTTCTCATGGTTCACTGATGGTTTCTATTTAAAAAGTGACAATGACAAATATTGTGCTGGACATGCTATTACAACTCCTTTTAATGTTGTTGAAGCAGCATCTTTACTTATGGCTACTTTGGCGTAACAGGCTGAATTATGTGCTCTTACACAGGCTTGTACTTCAGCCAAGGACAAAAGTGCCACTGATAGTAGATGTGCTTTCAGAGTAGCTCATACTTTTGGAATGTTGTGGAAGCAGTATGGCTTCCTTACTTGTAGTGGAAATAAAATTTTAAATGGCTCTTATATTCAGGAATTGCTAGATGCAATACTTTCATCTGCTGCTTTAGCTATTATTAAGATTCTAAAGTTGACTTTCTGGAAGCTAAAAGAAATCACCTTGTTGACATTTCCACAAGGAATGCTGTCCTTAAAGGAACCAACAACAGCCAAACCTCTGGCATGGTCCAAAGAGATATTTCCCCAAATTATAACTTAGAAAAACTGGTTAGAGAAGCTGAACACAATTGGCCTCAGAGAAGGAAAAACAAGACTGGAAGTTCAACAATTCTTGGTTTGACAAAAAGAGAAAGCTCTGGTTTGGACCAAATAACAACTCAGTCCTAGCAGTGATTCTAGAATTCCCAATCCTAACCACTGTACATACATTAAACCATTGGTCTACTGACATAATGATAGCATTCATGAATCAATATTGGTGAAGAAACATTAAGGCTGCAAGAAGTTCCTACCTCACTTATCCCACGCGTCTGAAATATAACCCAGAGAAGCCTGTTTGCACTGCTTCCGGACATTTCAAACTGCCTAATAACCATTTGAGGTCTGGAAAAAGCATTTCATACAACTTCCTCTGTCTCATGAATATAAATATGTTTTAGTCCTGGTCTGTCTGTTTTCACACTGGGCTGAAGGCATCTCTTGCAGACAGGCTACTGCCTCTTCTGTGGCTGAAGTCCCTTTGAAAAAGATTATCCTTACCTGGGTAACTCCTCTTGAACTTCATAGTGATCAAGGAACTCATCTTACTAGTCAGTACTTTGACAACTGTGCACTGTTTGGCCAGTTTTACAACGCTTTCACCATGTGTACCACTGTTAACCCTCTAGTTTAGTCAAATGCACTAATGATATTATTAAGACTCAAACGGCAAATTTGTAGAGTCCCTAAAAACACCTTGGCCAAAAGCATTGCCATAGGTCCTTCTAAATCTTAGATCCATCCCTTTTGGAACTCATAAACTCTCATACTTTGAAACAGTCATAGAATACCCAATGAACTTGGCTCCTGCCCCTTTTGACTCACTGATAAGAGAGATACTGCAATATTGCAAAGGCCTAATTGCTTCTATTAAAAATAACCATGTTTTGTTAGAGCAATCTTTTTTACAGTGTGCTCTTGGGAGACAAAGACGTTCAGCATCACACCTTACACCCTGGAGATTTTATCTAATTGGAAAAGACCTCCAGAAAGACTTTCTCCAACCTTGCTGGAAAGATCCCCTATCTGGTACTGCTAACCAACCCCTGTGCCACTGAACTCCAGGGAATAGACTTTTGGATTCACGTGATACACTAAAAGAAAGCACCAAACCCTGACTGGACCTGCATATCATCTGGGGTCCTGAAAGTAAAAATTTTCTAGAATTGAAGCAGACAACACCTGATGAGATAGCTTTCTCAAGATAATCTGGACCAGTCCTGTTGGAAGCTTGCCTGCCAGACCTTTAATGATGACATAACACTTCAGAAGATCTCCTATGTCTACGATCTTGATAACACATGGATTTTACACAAAAAGTGCCTGAGAGTTCTCCCTCCTATCCCTCCTTGTTACTAGAATGCGACCTCAATAGGTTTTCAATCTGTGTACTTTCCCTCTGACATGGGAAACTACACCCAAGGTCCTTCCGTGCATTGAGAGACAAAAAGCTGCTGAAACCAGAAAACTGGACTCTTGATCAGCAATGCTTTCAGAGAAAGCTCTTGATCAAACGGGGGAAGTGTAAAAATTAATAAACAGAAACCTCAATTAAGATAGAGTTGGGAGACCAGAAAGGGGAGCTCTAACACCTATGACAAGAGTAGAGCCTAACAGGAAAAAGAAAGACTTCCTCTTCTTGCCTGGCAAGAGCTCATCCAATTAGAGGAGACTGTCACAACCTCAGCCAATGAAAAGCCACTATACTTCAAACTGTCAATTTCTCCAACGGACTCTGTTTACTATAGCCCTCGAATTTCCCTTTCCCTTCTTTAAGAGTCCTCTCCTTGCTGTGGAAGGACTTGCATGTGGTTTGCCATGGTTGCAGACCCCAAACTGCAATTCTTTGCTGATTCTGAATAAACCCATTTTGGCTGTAGGAATAACTGGCAGTCTATTTGTCAAAAACTGTCACTGGACTTGCCCTCTCATGGTAAACTAGAAAGGTACAAGGAATTGCTTTCTTTAAATGAGATATCAGGCAGTATGGGACTGTGATTCTAGAGATAAAAGAAACAAACAAGGGAAGACCTTTCTGCCAAAAGACTTTCTAGATTGCAGCATGGGATGGGGAGACCAAAGTAGAACACGGTGGTCTCACTGAATTGATGAAATAGATCAGAGTTTAGAGAGAATAAGGTGGTTAAAATGTGAGGGGCTTAGTACCAGAGGGAGACAATGCAGTCAAGAAACCTTATGGGGGTCCCACCAAGTCTTTGGCTGAAGGCTAAACTGGGTATACATATGGTGAAACTCCACAAGACTGGATAAAGAACAAAGACCAGGTAATTTGTATGCTGAATAATCCCCAGAGCTCATACAGAGTTGGGGACATTTGAGTTCTGACTAGCCAGAGTGGAAAGACCTAGCTGAACACTGAGAACATTCAGCAGAAACTCCAGAAGGATCCCAACTTAGTAATCTTAATAAAGTTTAGTATCTTAGTAAAAGATAAGCTAGTACTTAACAAAGCTTAAAATTAAGTGTCAAAAGGGTCAAGCTGTACTGCAAGCGACTTAACCACTTTACAGAAGAAAGTCCAGCACTCTTTAAAGAAAGAAAACAAAATCCACATGTTCAATAAGGTAATGGTCACAATGTTCAGCATTCTTTCAAAAATTAACAGACATGAAAAAAGTATATATATTTGAAAAATAACTGCCAAAGTTTTCCAAATTTGATGAAAATATAAACTCATAGATCCAAGAATTTCCAATGAACCTCAAATGGGAAGAAAAACAAAGAAAACTACACAGAAGCACATCATAATCAAATTGTTGAAAATCAGTAAAAAGAAAACATTTTTAAAGCCCCCAGAGAAAAAAAGTTATATACAGTAAAACAAAGATAAGAATGACTGCTAACTTCTTATCAGAAACAGAGCAAGTCATAAAAAAACAGAATGACATCTTTCAAGTGTTGAAAGTAAAATAAAATAAAATAAAAACTGTTGAATCAGAATTTTATATTCAGGAAAAAGTCATAAAAAATGAAAACAAAATAAAGACATTTTCAGACAAACAGAAGCTGAGAGAATTTTTCACTAACGGACCGGCACTATAAGAAATGCTAAAGAAAGATCTTTATATAGAAGGAAAATGATATCAGAAAGAAACATGGACCAAACCCCCCCCCCAAAAAAAAGAAGAGGGTCAGAAAAGGCAAGTATGTGAGTAAATGTAAAATAATTTTGTTTTCTCATTTAAAAATTTTTTTGAAAAGATAGTTGACTTTTTAAAACAAAAAGTGTAGCAATGTACTATGGGCTATATAACGTACATCAGTAGTGAATTATAGAACAACAGTAGCATGAAGGATGGAATGAGAAATATAAGAATTCTGTTGTACTGTTATTACATTATATATGAAGTAACATAATACTTTTAAATAATAGACTGTGATTAAGATGCATGTTGTAATTACTAAAGCAAGCACTTTAAAAAGAGGCTTAGCTGGGGCACCCCTGGTGGCGCAGTGGTTGGGAATCCGTCTGCCAATGCAGGGGACACAGGTTTGAGCCCTGGTCCGTGGAGATCCCACATGCCGCAAAGCAACTAAGCCTGTGAGCCACAACTACTGAGCCTGCACTCTAGAGCCCACAAGCCACAACTACTGAGCCTATGCACCACAACTACTGAGCCTGTGCTCTGGAGCCCGTGAGCCACAACTACTGAGCCCGCATGCCACAACTACTGAGGCCCACACACCTAGAGCCCGTGCTCCACAACGAGAGAAGCTACTGCAATAAGAAGCCTGCGCACTGCAGCAAAGAGTGGCACCCGCTCACCGCAACTAGAGAAAAGCCTGCACACAGCAACAAAGACACAACACAGCCAAAAATAAAACTAAATAAAATAAATAAATTTATATAAAAAAGAGGCTTAGCTAATAATCCAAAATAAAAGATAAAATGGAGTACTAAATTCATCCAAAATAAGGCAGAAAAAGAGGAGAAAAAGAACAAAAAGCAAATGGGACAAGTAGAAAATAAAATCAAAATGGGAGATTCAAACCCAATCATATCAAAAATTCGTTAAATACTGAACAACAACCCCCTCACCAAAAAAAAAAAAAAATCAGGCACAGGAGAGTACATATTGTATCAGTCCATTTATGTGAACTAATAGAATAAGAAAAATTAATAAAAAGGGTCAGTGGTTGCCTGGGGCCAAAGGTATGACAAATCTTTTTAGGGTATGGAAATATTCTATATCTTAATTTGAGTGATGGTTACATGACTGTGTACATTTGGTACTTAAATGGGTGCATTTTACTGTGTGTAAATTATACTTCAATGAAGTCTTTTTAAAAGTTTAAAAACTTTTTAAATGGCAAAACAGAGATTTAAACCCAGGCAACTTGGCAACAAGCACTTATGTTCTTATTGATTCACTATGTCACTTCTTGTCTGGCCTGAAAGATTAAGTCATCATTTCAATATAACTTTCCAATACATGGTACTGTGACTTAAAAAAAAAAAGTGCTCAGTTTTTAAACTGAAATATCCTTGGAACAAAAAGTTAAATCCCCAGAAATTAATTTATCAAGAAAAGCCTAACACGTAAATGATGATATCAGTGATGAACATTATAGGACAAATAAATGAAGAGATTTATATTATGTTCCTAGATGAGAAGTCAATCTTCTAGAGAGAGCACTTATCCCTCAATTTAATATAGACAGGTAATATGACACCAATCAAAATTCCAATGAGAGTTTTGTAGAGGAAGGTAAGATACTTGGAAAACTAATTTGATATTTTATCTGAAAGAATGGGAAAGAATAGCCAAAAGGTTCTGAAAAATCAAATAAGAGGGCATCTTGCCTACCATATTACAACACATCTTTTAAAACCTAATAATTAAAGCAACCTGGTACTAGTGAAAATACTGAGGACTGATGTTACAGAGATGGCAACATAGGTTGTTCCAGACTTTGCTTCCCTTCACGAGAAGCATAACTAACAACTATTAAAAAAAACAAGACATCACTGAGAGAATCCTAGAACACAAGGTTAAGCCTGAAGCACTCCCCTGCACCACAGAGACCCAGACAGACTCCATTAGAAGGGTTATGAAAAGCGGCCTACACTGTGACCGCATTGCCCCTCCCCCAGGCCATTGCAGCACCATGTGAAGAGATCTCTCTGGACCCTCTGGTTCCTCCAGTGGGAAAAGAGAAGCCAGAATTGTGAGTTAATTTGTGGGAGCCACTACTCTGATCTCGTACCACAGGGATCGCAGGAGACTCTGCAGAGCTCAAGCACTGGGAACGTGACTGTGACAGTGAAGCGGGTAGGGGCTTGCAGCACACAAATCTTGGCAGGCTGAATTCCTACCTGCGGTGACCAAGCAGTAATCCCAACCAGTGGCTTTGCTCATCTGCAGAACCAAACTGGGGGCACACTCTGATCAGGGAACACAAAGGGTGGCAGATCTGCCTGATTCAGCTACTCAAATAAGGACTTTTGCTAGCCCTAGAGCCCAGTTTGCCCCGCCCAGACAAGGAGCTGAATCACGGCACCACCCACTGTAGAGTGTCTTCCGGCCCCATGTGACCAGAAGGGCTGATAACTCGTGAAAGCTGTGTGGCTCGGTAGTGCTTGAGCCAAGAGGCAGGCAAGCAGAGCTGACTGCCCCCAGAGCAAAGCCAGCACAGGACATGAAGTGCTGGCCTGTAGGCTTGTTCAGCTTATACATTACCTATGGCTACTTCGTGCTCCAGGGGCAGAGTTAAATAGTTGCAGCAGAGACCATATTGCCGGCAAAGTCTACAATATTTGCCAACTGGCCTTTTACAGAAAAACTTTGCTGACCTCTACTCTATATCACCCCTTATGGCTCATGGCCATAGTAAGCTGCAAACTGCATCTACAGGATTTGCTGATATAATAAGACCAGAGATTAATTTAGATCTCCAGTTCTTTATATTTTTTTTTAAGATTTTTTTGATGTGGACCATTTTTAAAGTCTTTATTGAATTTGTTACAATTCTGCTTCTATTTTATGTCCGCGAGGCATGTGGGATCTCAGCTCCCCAACCAGGGATCAAACCCGCACCCCCCTGCATTGGAAGGTGAACTCTTAACCACTGGACCGCCAGGGAAGTCCCTAGATCTCCAGTTCTTATCTTATGATCTTGATTTAAGAAAGTGTTCAGAATCCCAGCTTCTGGGACACTTTTGTGGGACAGTTTGTTAGTTTGTTTTTACCTCTGATATGTGTTCCTTTTATTTCAAAATATAATAGGGTTTTGTTTGTTTTTCTGGGACTGGTCTCAGTCCCACAAATGGCATACCAAAAGACCTCAGAGATCTGTGGCATCAAATAGTCAATGTACACCTTTACTTTGACATTCATCAGTCTTCTAGCTATGATACCAACGCTGCTCCTTGAGACCTTGGGCATTCACTGCTCTTTAGGTGTTCAGCCTATGGGTGACATTTTCAATTTTCTCTTAAACCCTCTACTCATTTGCAGAACTGTTCTTCAAGCTATGGTTTCTCAGGCACCTACCTCAGTAGACCCTGTGAACGCAATCTTGTCTATGCCAACGTGAGAAGCTATTGCTGCCCCGGCCGTTGGCCCGTATCCTGGCAAAATATTGATGACTCCCGGTGGAAAGCCAGCCTAACAAAACAGAATTGGAGGAAACGTGGCTTGTGAAAGCTGATGAAGCACGTTAAATCAGATATGCTCCAGTAGGCCCCCACTGTAAGGAGAGTGGGAGCCGCTCCTGAAGTCAGTTTCTCTTACCTCCTTGATGAGGGCTCCCATGTAGAGCGCGCTGAGTGGTGTTTGTTCTGCTGGTTTAATAACTACTGTATTGCCACAGCACAGAGCTGGAGCAATTTTCCAGGCAAACATCAGCAGGGGGAAGTTCCACTGAAAGGCAAAAACTCCAGGTTGATAGATGAACAATATTCCTCCATTACTTTGTTTTCAAGCTGTGACTTCTCAGATGTCTCAGACCAGTCCTCAACATAAATCTTGTCCCACCAGAGTATAGATGTTTGGATTTTTTAATTACTTCATTAAGAACAGAATAGGATTAACCGTGAAAATCTCTCCTGTTCTCTCTGGTCAGCAAATTACTATTTCCAGCTACCCACAAAAAGAAATCTCATGGTAAAAAGGGAGTCTTTGTTTTTTCTTTGTTTTGTTTTGGTTTTTCATTGGTGTTACTTTATATGTTTTTAAAATTAGCCTTTGGTTCCAGTAAGTTCTTGTGTATGAAAACTTCTTCTTGCACTTGTGATTTTTACACCAGGATTTCAGGCTGGTATGAAAGCTCTTCAGTGTGGAAGAACTAGAAGTTAGTGTATATTTCCAGGCAGCACCTTTTTCTTTACCTACATGTATTGTCACAAAACAAATGATTACAAAAAATAAAGTGCATCTACTGATGAGTATGCAAAAGTTTTAGTTTGTCTCTTTGACACTGCAAAAAAAAGCTAATGGAGACTAAAAAATATATGTGAGTATCTGAGTCTGCAGCCTAAAATGGTTTAAACTGATTTTAAAAGGATATTAAGCTTGTATTGTTATAAGTGCAGGCATGAGCCTCAGTACTATCAGGTGTCGTTGATAATTTCATTAAGAAAGAAAACAAAAATCCTGGTCCCCTGGCTTCAGCCCCTGACCACAATGTGTTTCTGCCTGAAGCATCTCAGCTGCCATCCTTGAAAGATTCTCACTGGCCCTGGCAAGCTTGCAAAAATATACAAGTGTCTTGCCTTCACCAAACACCCAATTTCTTTTCCCCTTAGTTGTTTATAAACTTGGGAGTACACAGTGATGTTTTAATTCCATCTACAGTATATAAATCTTGGAGTGCAGTAATTGAGCCGAGCTGGCTGACAAGCGGCTCTTGTCCTGTCAGTGAAAGCTGCAGCTCCAAGAGTCTGGGGAAGGGCAGGAAAAGCAGGTTTGAGTTCCTGCAATTAAGGTGACAGACCTCAACCCTGCTCTGAGCTGAGTAGGATTTCCCTGGGTGGTTTAGGAGCAGAAGAAGTTAAACCAAATCTCTCATCTTCCCTTTTCATTCTCTAATAAATCTCACAGTAACCTAGAGCTTATGGACCACTAAAATAATATATTAATACTTCTCAAAAATCTGTGGTTTCCAAAGCCAAAGATTATCTCGAATTGTTCTCCTATATTTTGAGAAGAGAAAACTTCTTGTCTATACTGTAAGAATTTAAATTGAGCCTTCCCTGAAACCCTTGCCAGAACGATTAGCTAGAATCTTCTGTTGGCAGATTCGATGATGTTTTGTATAGTGCCAAGGCTGTGTATGAGACAGAGAGAAAAAAAAATGTTTAATGTTCCAATCCAAACACTAAGCACTACATATATTTCCCTGTACAAGATACACAACAGCCCGGCATGGTTTCAATTATGACTGTGACGTTAATTGTACTGCTGTGTCTTCTGTAGAGTCTTCTATCTAGATTCTTATGAAAAGAAACAGTGGGAAAGAATGGGATTAAAAGATCATATAAAACAATATGCCTGGAAAAATGGTGAGTCACAGTTCTAAAAAATAAACAAGCAAATATAACAAAGTATTAATTTTCCATAAGCAGAATGGACATCCATAACCAAGGGCAGGTTATTAATACACTAGACTTTGCTTTGCTTATTTTAATCATGAGAATTCCATGACTTGAGAACTCAACTCCTGGTAACAAAGCTGAAACTCTATTAACCTGTTCAAATAAGCATTTGCAGGGAGGCTGTTAAAGATATGTCAACAACATGAACTCAGTTTTTTTTTCCCCCAGTAATGGAAAACACACATTGCTGAGGTCCATGTTTTATGTATCTTTAAGAGAACTGGTTCAAATGAAAATAAATATGAGGCGTGAGGAGATACACTCACTGGGATGATCTGTCCACACACTCCAACAGGTTCGTGTCTTGTAAAGGTAAAATAGTCTCCATCTGAAAGAAACGAGCACCGTCACTACCACAGAGTTCAGACTAGAAGAAAAACTGCAGAGGGAGAACTTGGGTGGCAGCAAAAAGCAGAAATAAAGTTGAGAAAACTTTTTTTTCCATGGTTCCTACTCAACTGTGTATGAAAGCTGGTAGAAGAGCTGTCACTTGGCAAAGGGTTTCTCCAGATATGGTCCCCAGACACCCAAACAGAGTACTGGTAAGAGGCCCTCAAAGGCAAAATAAAAGACAAGTTTATGACACTAGATGCAGTCCTGGGGGTGAAGGGTGGGGCAGGGACGGGGGCAGGCGGGCCAGGGAACTGGAAAATATTAAATATTATATTAAATATTAAAATTATATTTATATATAGAACAGTTGAGTTAAAAACTGAGGTACCTCAAAATTTTAAATAGTTTTCTGAAAGTACTAAAAAAAAAGAAACTAAGTAAAATGCTATTGGATAAATTTAAAATGCTAGGTAACTGGAAAAGGTGAGGTGTAAAAGTAGGATCTATTTCATAACTCAATCCTGGTGTCCAAATGCACTTCCAGGCACTGGGGGAACCCAGGCACGTCTAGGTCTATTTCAAGAAGGCAAAAGTTCACTTCAAAGAAGATTACATCAATAACCCAAAGCCTCCCCCCTCAAGCCAGCCATGGAAATGAGGACAATTTAATAACCTTGTTTTCCCTATAGGAGCAATGGGAAATTGGAATAAATACCCAGGAAATCCAAACCAAATTCTTCTTTAGGAAAATACCATTATGTTTATCTGAATTATTTTAAGTGGCTAATTGAGCCACTTAAACAAGCCGAAGAATGGCTTGTTTTTCTTAGCATAAAGCTTTTCATTTCTGATATTGGGTCTTTGTTTTTCCCTCAGTTGCCAACCCTTTGGCTGCTTCACTGATACTTGTTTTCTCTCTCAAAAGCCATTCACTAGGGAAAGTGAAGACCCTCAGTTAATACTCAGGAAGAGCATTACTATTAGGGATGGGAATGAAAGTGGGGACAGGAGGAGATGCTAATTCTTCCTAGAATTAACAGCTATCTGTTGCTGGTACATCTTTTCAAAGAACTTTTTCTTCCCACATACATTAGCATCCTTTTATCCCCTCTCTTTTTTAAAAAAAAAAATACAAATGGGGTCATATTATTCACAGTCTTCTATACTTTGGTTTTTCCCACTTTTTTCATATAAATCTAATACATTTTTTTAAGCTGCTGAATGTTATTCCACTGGCTCAATAAATAATGGTACCACTGTAAACTGTCCTGAAGGACGACAGAGGTTGCTTTCAGTTCAAGCTATTATAAATAATGCTGTAACACTATCATTTTATATCTCTCTGTGTATCTGTGAAATTTCATGGTCAGAGTGTACATGCATTTCACATTTTGATCAATATTGCCAAATCACTCTTCAGAAAAATTACATAATTCATAATTCCAAAACAACATGTTTTTTTCCCTACCCTTTAACACTGGGGTTTTTCAAACATTTTAATTTTGGTCAACCTGATAGGTAAGAAAATGACAACCTGTTTTGATGATACATGGATTGAATATTTTTTCATGTTTAATGGTCATTTAAAATTTTTTCTTCAGGTTTATATCCTTTCTCATTTTTCTACTAGGTTATTCTTTTTTAATCATTTACAGAACTCTGTGTGTATTAAGAAAATTAGGCCTTTGTCATGTGTATATGCGAAGTTTTACCCTAGTCTGCTACTTGTCTCCTAATTTTGTTTCATGTATATTACTTTAAATGGAAGAATTTAGGAAGTAGGTAAGCTCAGCAACTGTAGGAAGGAAATTATTTTAGAATGTATCTCCACTACAACAAAAAAAATAGCCAAAATGTGGAAACTGTCCACAGGATGACAATAAGAAGTCTGAGTAATATTTTAAAAATCAAGTTTAACTATCTCAGCTTTGTATGCAGACAATTCAAGAACTTTCATAGATATCTTTGTTTACAATAGTGCAAGTTACCACCCTTCTTCAATTTATAAATCTCTGAAAAAGTTTTTTCCTATTAATACGTTTTAATGTTTCACATTTTTTCCCCAGAAGACATAAATGCAATATTAAGCTCCTCTTCCTGGGAAGGTTTTTCACGGGGAGCAAAAACACTGATCAACAGGCTAGAGAGTTTCATTTGCAAGGAAATCCTTCTCAAGTAAACTCCATAATCTGGCTAAGGTGATGGATTCGGGTATTAATCAAAGACCATAGAAAGAGAGTGTAATGTCAAGATGGAGTACAAATGACCTGAGAAAAAAAATGGGAATATGAACTGAAGAACCACACAGGTGTTTATTTTAGCAGCACTAGAATGGTTCAGAGAGAATTCACAGGGCACTTGCACAAGCACAGCATTGTAATTCATGAAGCGTTTCCCCCCTCTACATTCTAAATGCTGAAGAATTTAGTTGTATTACTTTTATTATTTTGAAAGTTACTGAAGGAATGAAAGAGAAGAAAAAATATAGGAAAATCTTAAAAAGCTGACCTCATAAGGAATTGAACTCGACTCCATAACTGATCCCAAGAGAAACTTGAGTTATGGGGAATGAAAACTTTCTTGGATAAACTGTTCACAGATTTGACAATGGCTGGCACAGTGAAAGAAATCGAAGAATCTTCCATCTAAGTTCCTCTAAGCAGTAGATAAATAAAGGGTATTTTGGTGCTTGAGCTCTTCCCAAAACACCGCTGAGTGAAAGAGATAAAGAAAGGGTCCCAGACCTTGTACTCAGTCCGTATTCTCATCTGGTTAGTGGAAGAGGATTCTGAACACCCTTAGTCTGAACAGGGTGCCCAGAACACACGAGAACTATACCTCCTACGTGCACCCTTGGCCAGGGCTGGAGGCACCTCAGAGGTCCCACACAGCTACTATGACCCTGCTCTGGATCTCACCAAGCTTCTAGGCTAAGGTTACCCAAAGGCCAATCACTCAAGAGCCACCTTCTTAATTTTTGCCATGTTCAAGTATCACTTACCCTATTACTTATAATTTCTTAAATTAACTCGTCTTTTAAAAGCTATTTGTCAGCTATTTGTTAGCCTCACCTTAGGGAAAATCTATGAAATAACAGATTTCATGAGCTAGAAATATTTTCTTCTAATATTCTTCAAACCTAATGATTAAAATAAAACATGCTTACTGCATTACTGTGAAGAATCATCTTTAATTTTTATTTTTTATTGAAGTATAGTTGATTTATGTTTCAGGTACACAGCAAAGTGATTCAGTTATAAATATATACATATTCTTTTCGAGATTCTTTCCCATTATAGGTTATTACAAGATATTGAATATAGTTCCCTGTGCTATACAGTAGATCCTTGTTGTTTGTCTATTTTATATATAGTAGTCTGTATCTGTTAATCCCAAATTCCAAGTTTATCCCTCCCCCACCTTTCCCCTTTGGTATGTTTTCTATGTCTGTGAGTCTATTTCTGTTTTGTAAATAAGTTCATTTGTATCATTTTTTTAAGATTCTACATATAAGTGATATCATATGATATTTGCCTTTCTCTGTCTGATTTACTTCACTTAGTATGATAATCTCTAGGCCCATCCACATTGGTGCAAATGGCATTCTTTCTTTCTTTATATGGCTGAGTAATATTCCATTGTGTATATACACACACACGTGTGTGTATGTGTGTGTGTGTGTGTGTGTGTGTGTGTGTGTATGTATGTGTATATATATATATATATATATATATATATATATATATATCTCACATCTTCTTTATCCATTCATCTGTCGATGGACATTTAGATTGCTTCCATGTCTTGGCTATTGTGAATAGTGCTGCTATCAACACTGGGTGCATGATTCTTTCTGAGTTAGAGTTTCCTCCGGACCTATGCCCAGGAGTAGGATTGCTGGATCATATGATAGCTCTATTTTTAGTTTTTTGAGGAACCTCCATACTGTTCTCCATAGTGGCTGCATCAATTTACATTCCCACCAACAGTGTAGGAGGATTCCCTTTTCTCCACACCCTCTCCAGCATTTATTGTTTGTAGACTTTTTGATGATGGCCATTCTGACCTGTGGTTCCGATTTGCATTTCTATAGAATCACCTTGCAGGCTACTGGTGCCACATGTTATGCCATATTGTGCTTCTCGAATTTAAATGTGTACACAAAGCACCTAGAGTTCTTGTTAAAATGCAGATTATGAATCTGTAAATCTAGGGTGGGACCTAAGGGTTGGCATTTCTATAAGCTCCCAGATTATGCCAATGCTTCTGATCCACAGACCACACTCCAAGTAGTGAGGTTCAGAGGAACCAAGCAGGTAAAGAGTAGTCCATGTGTATTGTCATGACCTACAGCTGCTGACTTCATTTCTATTTACTTTTTGCCTCTCTGATAACTAATTTGCCCGAAAGGAGTTTGAAGTGTAGGAGAATCTAAACAATGTTTTTAACACTTTTAAAATAGGAAGATAAGAACAAAAACATATATACTTCTACAGAACCTACAAAATATTTTTACATTCTTGCCTCATTTCATGGTCAAAACAACACTATGGAAAATTAGGGCAAGTACTATTATTAGAAATTTACAATTAGAGAAAATATGGCACAGAGAGGTTAAGTCTAAAGTGATATCACTGGTTAAGTTGTGGCTCCTGCACTTGCATCTGCATCATCAGACTTCAAATTCACTTCCCTCAGAAACATATTAAAGGCTCTTTTGTGAAAAAGATATTGGATTTAGGTGGCTATCACAAACCATGGAATCAGAGTGTAACGTCAAGTAGTGCAAATGGGGGGGAAAAGACAACCCTTTTACGAAGGGTGAAGATGATTCTTTGAGGATGTGGTGTGTGGACAGAGAACTCACATAGACTCTTGTATCTAAAGTTATAAAGGGAACGCTACAGAGCAACAGCCCTCTCCTCAGGTGGGGGAGCCGAAGGCTGAGCACCTCTCTGCATCTGGGGTGAGTCGACTCCAAGAGGGTGTGGAGTGTTACTTCTCCCTCTCTTCTACACCTAAGATGATGTATAATGAGTACTGCTCTCTGCCTAGAAGAAAAATTGCAGCCCATTTTTTCCCATCTTTTACATTAATAACGCTCTCTAAATATGGCAAGATGATTAAAAAGATTGTTCCCTTCATTTCTCTACTTTTGTGCTATAAATCAGCCTGACATAGAAAAAATCTCCATCCAAACTCTGATACTCCATTTGAGGTTATGATGATCTTAGGTCTTCTTACGAAATATGAGGCATTACAGAGAGAGTTCAGACTCAGCAAGAAAAGACTGCATGTGATGAAAATACTAAATAAATGTTCTGAATATCACATTCTGAGACAACAAGTTAGCATATATAACTATGGTAGAGAAAACTAAAGAAGTGATGACACACCGAAACAGAGATACTAATTCACGTTTAGAACGTTTTATCTCTCAGCCTCTTTTCCATTTCACTCAAGTAAAATATACTGTTCTTAAAAGGAGTTTATTTTAAGACACACCCAGAGACAGCTTCTCTTATGTGTTTTCATACCTGAATGTTGTACCCTTTATGAAGAATATAAAAATCTTACAATTAAAAACTCTATTTTACCATGAATTTGGTTGAACTATGGATCAAATTTTACTGAGTATGTATAGATTGAGCCATTTCTAGAATTAAACTAAGAAGAGTCTTTGTCTCTAGAGATGAGTAATAGAAAAACCTCTTCCACATTTGTGAATGTCAAGGCATTATTCTATGTTCTTTGATGGGGGCTCATTAAATTACACAAGCAATATAGCAATTACTTAGTTACTTAGAACAATTTAAATATTTGGATTATTTCTTCAGTGTAAACATTACTTCTTAAAGCAGATTTTATAGTTGTTTGAAAAAAAATTTGACAGAATTATTATTCTCATAAGAATATCTGGCATTGACATAATCTACATATAAACTAGACAGAGTATGATAAGGTAATACCTATGGTCAATGAAATCAGAAGAATCTGAAATGTGCCAGAAATTGAGAAGAAATTTATCAAATATGGACCCCAAGAAATGGCTCCCAGGAATGCATGGATTCTTCAATATACGCAAATCAATCAATGTGATACACCATATTAACAAATTGAAGGATACCATATGATCATCTCAATAGATGCAGAAAAAGCTTTCAACAAAACTCAACACCCATTCATGATAAAAGCCCTCCAGAAAGTAGGCATAGAGGGAACTTACCTCAACATAATAACGGCCATATATGACAAACCCACAGCCAGCATCAGTCGCAGTGGTCAAACACTGAAACCATTTCCACTAAGATCAGGAACAAGACAAGGTTGCCCACTCTCACCACTCTTATTCAACATAGTTTTGCAAGTTTTAGCCACAGCAATCAGAGAAGAAAAGGAAATAAAAGGAATCCAAATCGGAAAAGAAGAAGTAAAGCTGTCACTGTTTGCGGATGACATGATACTATACATAGAGAATCCTAAAGATGCTATCAGAAAACTACTAGAGCTAATCAATGAATTGGGTAAAGTAGCAGGATACAAAATTAATGCACAGAAATCTCTGGCATTCCTATACACAATGTTACTGTGCATTCCAGCTAGGCCAAGGAAAGGAGGTGGTTGTAATGGGGAAAAAAATTAAAGACAGGGACTTTTTTTTTTTCTATTTTAAAAAGTTTTCCCTTTTTGGAGCTATTTACTTAGTCCTCTTCCCATTTTACTTCCTCATATCATTTACTCAGCAATGCAGAAGTATTTTCATAGAACTGATGAAATTTTGCCAAAGTTCTCATCAAAGTTTAGGGTTCACTTACACTGAATTGCCATTTGATTTCTGATGCAAGCTCTCAGGACTTTGTTTGGGCCATCTAAATGTGAAATCTTTCATTTTTTAAATGAATGGCTCCAAGAAAAAGGTAAACATTAACTATTAAATGCTACCAAATAGTTCTTCCATTAAGGATAATGTATTGTGATCTATATAGTAAAACTCTGGCCAGCTAAAGTGAACACACTTAGGGCCATTTGTGGGCCTAATGATGGAAAATCTGAAAGAGAAATTAAGGAAACACTCCTATTTACCATTGCAACAAAAAGAATAAAATACCTAGGAATAAACCTACCTAAGGAGACAAAAGACCTGTATGCAGAAAACTATAAGACACTGATGAAAGAAATTAAAGATGATACAAATAGATGGAGAGTTATACCATGTTCTTGGATTGGAAGAATCAACACTGTGAAAATGACTATATTACCCAAAGCAATCTACAGATTCAATGCAATCCCTGTCAAACTACCAATGGCATTTTTCACAGAACTAGAACTAAAAATTTCACAATTTGTATGGAAACACAGAAGACCCCAAATAGCCAAAGCAATCTTGAGAAAGAAAAACGGAGTTGGAGGAATCAGGCTCCCAGACTTCAGATTATACTACAAATCTACAGTAATCAAGAGAGTACGGTACTGGCACAAAAAAAGAAATCTAGATCAATCGAACAGGATAGAAAGTGCAGAGATAAGTCCACATACTTATAGTCACCTTATCTTTGATTAAGGAGGCAATATTATACAATGGAGAAAAGACAGCCTTTTCAATAAGTGGTGCTGGGAAAACTGGACAGCTACATGTAAAAGAATTAAGTTAGAACACTTCCTAACACCATACACAAAAATAAGCTCAAAATGGATTAAAGATCTAAATGTAAGGCCAGACACTATAAAACTCTTAGAGGAAAATATAGGCAGAACACTCTATGACATTAATCAGCAAGATCCTTTTTGACCGACCTCCTAGAGAAATGGAAATAAAAACAAAAATAAACAAATGGGACCTAATGAAACTTAAAAGCGTTTGCACAGGAAAGGAAACCATAATCAAGACGAAAAGCTAGGCCTCAGAATGGCAGAAAATATTTGCAAACGAAGCAACTGACAAAGGATTAACCTCCAAAATATACAAGTGGCTCATGCTGCTCAGTATCAAAAAAACAAACAACCAAATCCAAAAATGGGCGGAAGACCTAAACAGACATTCCTCCAAAGAAGATATACAGATTGCCAACAAACACATGAAAGGATGCTCAACATCACTAATCATTAGAGAAACTCAAATCAAAACTACAATGAGGTATCACTTCACACCGGTCAGAATGGCCATCATCAAAAAGTCTACACAAAACAAACAAACAAAAAAAACCAAAAAAACCCCCATAAAAAACCAATAGGGGCTTCCCTGATGGCGCGGTGGTTGAGAGTCCGCCTGCAGATGGGGGACTCATCCCCCATCTGCGGGTTCGTGCCCCGGTCCGGGAGGATCCCACATGCTGTGGAGCGGCTGGGCCTGTGAGCCATGGCCGCTGAGCCTGCGTGTCGGAGCCTGTGCTCCACAACAGGAGAGGCCACAACAGTGAGAGGCCCACATACCGCAAAAAACAAACAAACAAACAAAAAAAGTCTACAAACAATAAATGCTGGAGAAGGTGTGGAGAAAAGGGAACACTCTTGCACTGTTGGTGGGAATGTAAATTGATATAGTCACTATGGAGAACAGTATGGAGGTTCCTTAAAAAAACTAAAAATAGAACTACCATATGACCCAGCCATCCCACTACTGGGCATATACCCTGAGAAAATCATAATTCAAAAAGAGTCAAATACCACAATGTTCATTGCAGCTCTATTTACAATAGCCAGGACATAGAAGCAACCTAAGTGTCCATCGACAGATGAATGGATAAAGAAGATGTGGCACATATATACAATGGAATATTACTCAGCTATAAAAAGAAACAAAATTGAGTTATTTGTAGTGAGGTGGATGGATAGAGTCTGTCATACAGAGTGAAGTAACCGTATGCTAACACATCTATATGGAATCTAAAAAAAAAAAAGGTTCTGAAGAACCTGGGGGCAGGACAGGAATAAAGACGCAGATGTAGAGAATGGACTTGAGGACACAGGGAGGGGGAAAAGTAAGCTGGGATGTAGTGAGGGTGTGGCATGGACATATATACACTACCAAATGCAAAATAGATAGCTAGTGGGAAGCACCCGCATGGCACAGGGAGATCAGCCCGGTGCTTTGTGTCCACCTAGAGGGGTGGGATAGGGAGGGTAGGAGGGAGACGCAAGAGGGAGGGGACATGGGGATATATGTATATGTACAGCTGATTCACTTTGTTATACAGCAGAAAGTAACACACTATTGTAAAGCAATTATACTCCAATAAAGATGTTAAAAAAAAAACAAAGAAATGGCTCCCAACTACAATACGAAGAGTATTTCAAGAATTGCTACAAATCTTATATATCGGGTAACACTAAAAATGAGTTTACTTAACAGCATCAAAATCTGTTACAGAATTCAATGAACGGATGGCCATCTTCTAATCTCTAATTTGTATACAGAATTACCTTTCAAGGAGCTAGCAACCCTTTTGGTGACCCCAGTATTAAACAATTAGACCAACTACATTGAACTAGTTCATTTTGTCCTCTAGCAGATTCCTATGTATTCTGAGACTGAACAGACCTCACTGAACATTTTACAGCTATAAGGATAAACTCTATAAATGCTTATACAGACACTGGAGACGACATTAGCATACAGTGGTGCTAACACTATTTCTCCCAAGAGGCTGCTGGTAGCATCTCAGAAGTTAAACTACATGCTCCTGAGTCAGTTATGAAGATATCTTAGCTCTACTACTACTCCATTACATCATCTTGGAAAGTTACTTTACTTCTCCGGACCTCAGTTTCTCTGTCTGAAAAATGAGGAGACTGGCCTTCGTGATCCCTGAGTTCTTCTTCAGCCTTAACCTCTCAAAGAGGTTACATGTGAAGCAGACTTTGCGATCTCCTGTCACCACCAATTCAGGTAACTACCTACCCTGGGTTCTTAGGTGGGCACAGCAAATAGCTCCTCATTCTCATTCTGAGTGAACAGTAAGATCTCACCATATGGGTTATCTGCTGACAACGCTAAATTAGATCGAGCTGTTAAAGGCAAAACCTTAGGATGTGAGTCAATTTCCGCACATTTTTAGCCTATTTAGTTCAACAGGTAAAACTGAAAGGAGGTGAAGTAGATAAATAATTACAGATGGCCTGAGTAGCTTTTTAAACTTTTCTCTATGCTAATGTATCATAAGGTCATTTTTATGTCAGAATTCAGCTTAAAGCTGGACCACATTTTCTCTGCTTACGTATCACAAAATAAATAAAATCAATACTGTTAAAGAAAAAAATCTAAGTAATGTAAATCCATTATCCTCTATTTTTCCTTCAGTGAACTAAAAACAATCTTTGTTCCTTCCCCCATCACAAGGAGTTTGTGGCCATGAGAGGTTAAAAATAATCAAAATGGGGATAAAACTACTTCCCCTGGAGGGCTTCTATGAGATTAGAGATATTGTAATGGGCACAAAGAAGGTGTACAATAAATCATAATAATAATTATTTATCATCATAATTAGCAGATGTTATTACAGAAGGGTCAAAGCACAGGATTTATGGTCAGAAAGAATGGCTCCATCGAGTACCATGGCAGGGAATAATAGACAATGTTGTAAAGGGAAGAACGTCAAGACCCTTGTGAATCAAACTAATACTGCATGATTCTGTGATTAACATCCAACTGTGGGCCTTGAGGGGGATGTGACAGAAAGGGATGGGAGGATCTTTCAATTCAGAGGGAGAAACAGCTGTCCAGTGGATGGCTCAAAAGTGGTCAGGCCATAACCCTTTTCTCCTCCTCCCAAATATTCTAGAGGGAGGCTACCCTTCAGGGGAAGGGGAAAAAGTACATACTTGCTCTCTCCAACTGATTATCCATTATGTAATCAAAATCTCTTTCTAAAACACAATTCTGATCAATGCATTCATTTACTTAAAATAATTCAGTGACTCACCATTACTGTGGCATAAAACTTGCAGCACGGTTTCCCCAGGCCCAGAGCCCCTCTGTCTTGTAAATCTGGCTATACTTTCAGATCCACTAGCACACTGTACTCTCCTCTCTCCATACCTCACGCAGGTTATTATCACTGCTGGTGATGGCCCTATCTCCATCTTCACTTACCTGCCCTTGTACAGGCATCAGCTTGTACATCCCACTTCCTTCTCCAGGTAGCCTTAATATTGGGTGAGATGCCTTTTCTATGGAGTACCATTGTACTTTGTACTTCCATATCTGAATAAGCCACTCTGTATTGCACTTGGCTGTCTACCTGTTTGTTTTCTTTACTATACTATGGACATCTTACTTGTCCACCTTTGCAACTGCAGTGCTTAACACAGGTGCTCAAAAAAAAAAAATCTGTTGAATGAATGAATGTATGAAGGAATGAGGGGATGCCTGAGAGACCGAGGTTGAAGCCTGGTAGAGCAGGTAAAGGAAGAGCTCTTCCCATTACAAGGCAGAACGCCCAGGCTTCCTAAATGGGAAGGGGTCCAAGAGACAATAGCATAATTCTTCCCACTCTTTCTGGTTCTTATCCTTTAGTGTCAGGGATACTAAGCTGGATGAACTATGGAGTACGATTCAATGTAACAAAGCAGCCTTATATTAAAAAAAACCTTTCAGGTTTATTTTTATGGGTGACCAGGCAGACCTGTGCTTTCCGTCCTTGTATTTCTCCTAGGAGCAATGGTTCAGTATTTACTAACCCAGTGTCCACACCAACTTTATAGAACATAACTACCATGAATAATGAGAATCAGCTGGATGTTAATCTAAAAATCGGAAGAGGGTGACTGGCCTCTTCCTTTTCCCACCCTGCTGTACAGGTCTCCACAAGAGGGTCTACAACGGCTTAGGCAGAAAGAGACTTGGGTTTAAATCTCAGGCCTGCCACTTACTCACATGTGACCTTGTTCAAGACACTAAACCCTCGCCGTCTCATTTTCTCACCTGCAAAATGGGTACAATACCTTTTAAAATCTGACCCGTTTCACAGGATCATACACAGAATCGCATAGATCCTGTATGTGAAGGAAACTTTTACATGCTCAAGTGCTTTGCAAACATAAAGTACATTATCCCTTTATATTATAATTTCAAACAAAATTAGGGTGTTTCACAGGGAAATGTATGTAACACAATAAAGACCTCATGGTTAAAGGCTAACAGCTTTCCTATATTCCAGATTTCATTGAAAAAAGCCAAGAACACAGAGACAAAAATCAAGCTGATGTTACATTATGAAGTTACAAATGACAAATAAAGCACAAATGGATTGACTGAACAAATTTGAGAATAAATAAGTAAATAATAATGACGCTCCCTTTCCCTGATCCTCCACTATCACCCCTCTGGCTTAGCCAACTAGATTCCCTAAGCACTGAACTAGCCAAAGGGGTTGTGAGATGAATTCTCAGGAGCCTACAGGCATGTCCAAATGTATCTAAAACTGGAACAGAAGGGAAAGCGGCCAAGTTCACATTTGCTGTCATCCTTCCTTTCAACTGCTTGAGACACCACAGCAAAAAGGTCTTACATCCCAGACCCTCAGCTTTCTAGGAGCTCTGCTGAATGACCTGAATCCCTGGAGAGTCCCTCATCCTGGTATCCCTCTAAACGCACTTTAGGAAAAACTGGGGAAACAAAAATTACTTGCCATTTAAGGGAATTCCTCACTTTTTTTCCTTCACAGGCTGGACACCAGTTTATGAGTAAAGGTGGGAGAGACTACTGTGAAAGACTTTTCTAAGCCCTGTATTTCTAACTCAGAATCCCCAAAGAGCATCAGATGAAAACAGTGAGACTTATAGACCAACCACCTCTGCCAGATAAAGTTACAGTGAAGTTATCAAACATTATCAGGAACTCCAATAAATCTTTATCTAATCAATCAAGGTCTTCTCTCCTAAGGAGGCAAAAGAAAACGAAGACACCGTTAGGTGAAATACCAGGTCAAATGTGTACAGTCTTCTATTTCGCCTTATTTCTAAGATATCTCTAAATCATTTGAAAAGATGTTTAAATACCTGAAACATATTTGTTGTCTTAGTGAAATGGCAGGTGGGGTGGGGTGCAAAACAACCAGGGCCTTTGATCCTGATAATTTCCTTTCTGCACTGAAACAGAAGAGGTCAACCTGAAAAGGCTGGCGCATGTCCTGCTCTTGACAACGGTTTTCGTTCCCAGGCCCTCCCACAGGTATGCTTATGCCAGGCAATGACTCTGCCTCACTTAGGCCATTCCTCATTCCTACAAATGAGGCCAGAGAACAGTGGTCTGCAATATCCCAGAGGCAGGAGTGAAGTAAGATTCTGACGTTCCTTAAGAACAGTCTTCTCCATCCTTCTGAGTCTGCTGAACGTGGGAAACTTCTGGACGGCAGGGAAGAGTCCCTGTAGCCAGAAACACATTTTCTAAAGACTAACATTCCACGTGTCACCATCATTCACGGAGGTAATTTTAAAATAGTCCTTTGAAGCCTCATCTCTGTCCCTTCTCCCGTCTCACTGTGACTTCTTCTCTTCTTGCTAAATGAGGCATCGCAATGGCCACATGGTTGGTGCTGGTCTCTGTATTGTCTCCTCACTACGCAAGGCAGAGAACCCGGCAGCACAGGCATCACCTGGCAGCTTGTTAGGAATACAGAATCTCAGGCCCTGTCCTAGACCTGCACTTGAAGAAGATTCCAGGTGACACATATGCACATTCAAGTTTGAGAAGCACTGCTCTAAGCCAGCTACAGTATCAGCCAATCATCCCCTTGTCTGGTAAACCAATCCTCCCGAGCCTAGGAAGGCCTGAACTGGGCACTCCAGAGCCCCCAGCATCACTTTCCACTCTTCCTAGTGTGTACATGGAAAGCAGGCTGTTTTCCAGAGAACACGGGTAGAGTACCTGGCACGTGACTCAGCAGCATCCAGAAGCCACTCAAAGACATGTATTTTCTTTCTTTATATGTATTCACCACTGCCAATATCATCCTATCTCTTCCAGTTGGTCCCTTTCCTGTTGTGATATCTCTTCTACCCAGTATCTAAAATGGATCTTCTAGTGAAGTGATTCACCAGGCTCTAACGTCAAAGTTTCAGCTCTACAATTTATTTGCTGGGTGAATCAGGAAAACTCACCTTTCTAGGCCTCAGTTTTCTCCTCTGTCAATGAAGATGTTAATAATAACAGTGCCTTCCCCTTGGGGCTGCTGTGAAAGCATTTCATTTGACCTTAGCTACAGCTCGTATTCATGCTCAGACCGAGACCTTTCCCCCAACGTAGTTTGGATACTTTCCCTCTCCTTTAAAGGGCTACAGCACTGACAGGCCAAGCCACATGACTTAGCACCTAACTGTAACTCTCCTGTAGAGATCTTTGTTTTGTGTTACTGGTTTTGTCTCCAAACCTGGATCTTAAAACAAAGTGTCAGGATGGTGGTTGTTTTTACAGGCTGTGAAAGTAACCTATAGGAAATACAGAAAATATAGAAAAATATGAAAAAGAAATAATAAATAATCCATAATCTCACCACTAAGAAAAAACAACTGTTAACATTTTAGAGGATTTCCTTCCAAACAAGATCTTAGTTTCAGGAGAGCAAGGGCCAAGTCTTAATCTTCTCAGAATCCTCCCTGGCTTCCCCACACCTAGCGCCTCTCCACACTCCCAGCACCTAACCTACCACAGTGCTAAGCACTTTGCAGCTGAAAAACACAGGCCTATTCCTTAGCTGAGAGACGTACCGATGTGGCTTGCCCCCACACCTGTGTGTGGACTGTCTGCATACTGAAATAAGGACACTGTCAGAATTAGTGACATAATCTGTTTAGTTCTTTGCTCGGTTCAAGCTGCTGTAAAAGTGTGCTCAGATCTGTACTCCATGTGACTGCTGTTTGTGTTTGGTGGTGAAAGTGTGTTTCTGGTGAAGCCTCATGTTTCCCTTTTCAACATACTCAGATTACACATACCTACAGGAATGGTCATCCCGTGAATTTTATCAGCCCAGCCTGCGTAATACCGAAGGGTTTTGATGACTCCTTGCAAATCGACGTAAAAAGCTTGCATGAACGGTTTGCCACCATTTAGGGATTCCATGGTCTGTAGGAAAAGAAATGGAGAGAACTTTCCAATGATACACTAAGTAACTTCTACAGCAGAAGAAAACAGGAATAGAGAGAATACAAATGAATCTGAACAATGATGCATACCTGGTCAACTCTGATTTCCCAAATGAAAAGATTTTTAGGACCATCTGTTTAGTTTAGTTTCCAGTAAAAACCACAATGAACTTATATGTGTGTGTTCTTGTGCCTGTGTGTTTCCAGTAACCACTATCCCAATATATAAACACAACTGGTGATAAAGAAGTGTTCTGCTTGTCAAACCAGCTTCTGTTGTATTAATGATCAGAGCTGCGTGGGGATTTTTCGGAGTCTACACCAGTATTCTGAATCCAAAATGAGGGGCAGGGACATGGGCTTTTATGCAGTTGATGAGACTATAAAACGTTCTCCACACTGCCAAGACCCCTGCTGAGAAATGGAATAGCCACGGTGTACAGCGAGTTTATTTATTACCACCAAGTAAACAAGATCTCCTCTAGGGAAGCTCATACTATAACAACTTGAGGGCTGTTTTTTCATAAATATTTACATTAATAACCATTATCTATTAAGACAGAAGTATCTGGTCCATTTAATAAAAATAGAGTTAGAGTTATTAAGCAGTTTTAGATGATAAATGTTATTATTTTAATGACACATTCCTAAATAGGGTAAATCTGTAACATAAAGAATTACAAATGAACACAATGAAATGAGAAGAGTATTTCAACCTAAGAAATAGTAAAGGTGTTACATATTTAACAAATAAAATAAAAAAAACATGTTTGTAATCTCATGTCCTTCTCTTCAAGGACATTTTACAACACATACTGGTACAAAAATTATTTGAGTGCTGACAAAACTAAAATTGAAATATTTTCCATTCAATGACATGAAAATATTATCTACAGTGCAATTTTTCCACTTACCATGTGTATAAGATGGAACTCATTTTAAAATATCATGTGACCTATTCAGTGTATATTGGCTCACCTTTATTAAAGGAAATCAAGTTATTTCCCAGTTCTTGTTAGAATATTTATATGTCTGTGAGATGAGCATTACATTCTCCACACAGCAGGCAGAGAGCCAAGGTCCTGACAGCATAGACTGAAGTAGAGTCAATAACCAGAATTGGGCCACCTAAATGGTCCATCCCTATGAGTTGTTGACACCAGCTAAACTTACCTGAGAGTTGCCAGCCCTAAGTTTATTTTCAATTGTGTTTACCTGGGTGCAGTATTAACTTCAGTATTCTGGTCAGGAGCTCCCCCAATATTCGAGAGGCTACCTCTTAACAAAAGTCACTCCCCTCATGGCTTGGGAGTGTTTAAAAGTAGAAATCACATTTAAGTGTGATGGGAAAAAGGACTTGACCACAGTGAGACATATGTCAGAAACAGGATGGCATATGAATTTTATGACATGAAAATATAACAGCAGAAATTAACTATATCATCATCTAGTAAGTACTGCTAATCTAATGTTATAAATATTGTATGGATTTAACTCAATTAAACAGATACTTACAGACCACCAATGTGCCCCCATTCACGGTTTATGTGTCACAAACTATGCTAGGATTACAAAAAATGGAGTAAAATATAATTTTCACTCTCAAAGAAATCATAATCCAGCAAAGAGGCAGCATATAGACCAGCATTCCCCCAAGGTACTCCAAAGAATTCTGTTTTGTACGATATTGACAGGTTAGCCAGAAAAATAGTGTTGAGGCTCCGACAGGTTTGAGAAACACTGAGTAGCGCTTGACAGAATCTTTAATATGCTAAGTGTCTTATGAATTTCCATGGAACACCTTTTCCCAATATATATAAACACCTCATTGGAAACAGTATTCCTTGAAGTACCAAACTAGAAAGTATTTTTATAGATAAATAAATGTTATATATAGCAAGAGTTCTAAACCATCTCCATAAAGGATTCATTTTTGTTTCTACACTATGAACAGACGCACGAAAGGGATGGTAGGAGGGAGAGCCATGGTAGAAACGACACTGAGGAAGAGTACTAATGCTTCCCTCTCCCAAAGCGAACCCAATAGTGATCTGATTTCCCAAGCAGAGGGTAGAATATAGTATTCATGGCTTTAATGCCCTGACTCAACGAGGATGCCCTAAATATTAAATGATCAACTATGGGTCATGCAGGTGGAGATCCCGGCAAGACAGGTATACTGCACAGGCATTCCTAAATGGTTCCAATTTCCAAAAAAGTTGGTATTCTCTAAGAAACTGACTTTTATTTTTAAAATAGCAACAACAATAACAACAATAAACCACTAGGAGAGGGGACATTCCTTATGTGAGAAAATGATTGTTTTAGTGAAAGAAAGTTGCTGTCTCCTTCTGTCTCTCCTATTAGTTCTAAAAGAACAAAGGGAGCAGAAGGATATGAGAGGTCCATATCATGCTCTCTGCTTCTGAAGGATTCTCTTTAGCCAAGAGGGGCTAACTCTGGAGAGGTAAAACTCTTTTGACTGTCAACAGTAATTTGGTATTGGTTTCCTGCAAGGAGCATGGTGACTCTCCTGTTGCTTGACTGTTTTTGTTCTTTTTGTTGAGGGTGGGAGGAAGGGGGACGAGGAAAGCAGGAAGGTCCTTACCAGTCATGGGAAGCTATGGTTTTGTTCTTCAAAATTCAATAAGAAGAGACACTCAGCTGGTCCTCCACTTCCCCATCTGATCCCAAAAGCCAAACCTCTCCCATTTTTCATGTGTATTACGTACTCCTTAGCTTGTTCCCCAGGTCTGCTTCACATCATACTTTCAGAAAGACTGAGGAATCTAACTTTCAATGGAATGGTAAATTTGGGGTAAAGACGTGATGCTTTCTTAGGTCACTTACTGCAAGGACTGCCCTGTCTCGTTCCACCAAGTCTGCAAGCTTATCCAACAGACGTCCTCTTTCTGAAGCATCCATCCTTCTCCACACTGAGCCAAGAGAGAAAGCCAGGCGGGCTGCCTGCACTGCTTTGTCTATATCTGCCTGTTAGAGAGGAAGAGGCACAAGTGAAGAGAGGGATCACTACAAATAAAGGAAGAACCATCTGCTTTCACAAAAAAGGTGATGAATGAATGTCAGTGGTGATGTCTGGAGAGCATAAGTTTATTGCTTTGTTGTCTGAAGGTAGTTATTTCATACGAAATTTTTTTCTAAGACAAACATACCTTGTCTGCTTCTTGAACTTCACACACCTGTTCTCCTGTGGCTGGATTATAGACAGGGAACACTCTCCCACTCTCCGAGTTCTGCCACTCGTTGTTAATAAAAATCTAAGGGAGTAGACAACAGAATGGGATCCATGAGACAGGTGACAGGAAGTCAGTCAATGGTGCCGTATTATATGGAAGTACCATAGTAGTAATACTGGCTCTGTGTGCTTGCTGCTATATAATTAAAGTATAGAATTTGAAGTGTTACAAGAAACCCTAGACCATTATGCAGTCCAGCCTCACCCCCAATTCAGAAATTTCCTTTGTTATATTTTTAACTCAACATCAGCCAAAGATTAAATATAATTCTTACCTTTAGTGAACCTGTCAACTACTCAGAGAGTCAAACAAGGAAGGAAGGATAGACCGTCTCACATACCTACAAACCACACACTGAGATTGAGAAAGTATTTATTATAATCCAAGCTCTGGCCAATATCCCAAAAGGGTAGATCGTGGATCAAACTGACAGTCATCTGGCCTTAGCTACTAGTTTCTCTGTCAGAGAAATAAGTGACTTCACAGGGAAATCTGAAGGGTGCTGGAATAAGCATTTGCCTAATTTATAGTCAGATCCTGAACTGAGCAATGACTCTGACCAAACCAACTGGTGAGTTAAACAACTTACATGTGTAAATCCAAGTTAGATTTCTTTCCTTTTGCTGGGTAGGCTATGTGGCTCAGCAAAGGGAAAAGGCCTATAACTTTCAAATGGGTCTCTCTAGGATTTCTTAAGAGCCTTGGTTTCTTTATATAGAAAATAAAGATTATATTAAAATGGCAGAGAAATGGTTTAAGAAATTATTCAAGTCAATTTCTCAGAAGATTTGTAAGATATGCATTAACAAAGGAGGGAAAATATAGGCAAAAACATTTAAAAAATTTTATTGATATTAAGAGAGAAATCCAAACTAATATTTTTGGACTATGAAAGCCCAAAGAATACACAAAGATATTTTACCCTATAAAATTTATGGGGCTTCCCTGGTGGCGCAGTGGTTGAGAGTCCGCCTGCCAATGCAGGGGACACGGGTTCGTGCCCCGGTCCGGGAAGATCCCACATGCTGCGGAGCGGCTGGGCCCGGGAGCCATGGCCGCTGAGCCTGAGCGTCCGGAGCCTGTGCTCCGCAACAGGAGAAGCCACAACAGTGAGAGGCCCGCGTACCGCAAAAATAATAATAATAATAAAATAAAAAAATAAAAAAATTATGGCACAACAGTGAAAATTTCTGAACCTATGAACCATTCAGTAGTCAGTCAGTTTAGAACAAACACAAGGATAAACTGATTTGCTACTGCCTGGCATTTTAATAATCACAGACGAGGCTGAGTGTAGATCTACAATTTTAAAAATTAAGTTCTAGATTATGCCAAAGCTTTGCTTATTCCTTGATTTGATAAAACAATGAGTCTGTGTTGAAGGAGTCTTCTTTTCCTGAAGGCTTTTTAAGATAAAGGCGGGGCGGGGGGGAAGACCTTAAACCTGTAAAAGCACTTAATACAAATGTATTGAGCACAAACACAGTGACCTTGTAATTGAGTAACGATTTTTTAAAGTTTTTACTATGAATGTCTAAGCATGCTTAACATACTGTATTCATTTGTATAATGTATTCAATAAATGCATAGATATTTCTAGACACAGGAGAGGCAAAGATGATTAAGAGTTCCAGCCTTCCAGGGTCAACAGTCTCTAGTAGTTCATTAAATACTCACAACAACCCTAATGGCAGGATTTTATTATCTCAACTGAAGATGAAAAAATTGAGAGGTTAAAAGTCCTAAGAAGCAGGGTCTCATCGTGGCTCTGATTCAAAGTCTGCTGCTCTTTCCACTACACCGTGGTTTCCAGGACTGCTCAGCCCAAAGAAACACAACTAGTTATGTCCAAGCCTAAATTAGATCTATAGTTCTTGGACTCCTGATCTAGTTCTCTTTTCACTCCATTTAACAAATTTCCTATCATTTCACAGCTCATCAAATCTGCACACTCCTTTGAAATACAATATGATCTCAAAGGTAGCAAAAGAAAAAAATTAAGAGGTTAGTTTCATTAAAGATTCACTTCTAGAGATTATCAGGTTTAAAGGAGAATGGGTCTTGCCAATATTCCTTATTCCTTTTATTCACTATTTGACTGAAACTTCTTAACCCTTGGAACATCATCAGATCCAATTATAGTTTTAAGCTTCTTTATTGAACAGTTCTAAATGTATGTAAGGATTGATATTTCATGACTTTTATTGTTTCTTAGAGGTCTTCCAAAGATCAAACAGAAAAATTACTTATTTTTTAATAGAATAAAATTCATTCTCTTACTGTTATCATTTAAGTACACTGATCATTTTATCAATCTAAAATACCTTATGGGATCTTAGTGAGCTTTTCCTGTGTCTTGAAACATATTGCTAATTTCATCATTCTCGGAATTATTTCATCACTCATCAATTATTTCCAAGTATGCTTAAAAAAACCCTAAAATAATAAGGAAACAAAAACATTATGGAACTGTCTAGAAATGAATAAATAAACACATCCCCACTATTTCATCATCCTTTGGTTTTATTATTGTACTATCCAAAATAATGCATTATGTCTCAAAAGGGTATAAATAAAGAAGTGTGGAGACACCATCTTTGTCATATTCTTTTTACCTTTCACTGAACACAGTTAAGAATTCAGAATTTTTCATTTCTGTCCATAATGAGAAAGAGAAGAAAACTAATAGAAAAAGACATTTCATAACCGTTAGATGAGTCAGAAGCTGAAGGCAAAGAGACAGAAACACTAGAGACTGCTGATGAGGGTGAAATTGACTGTATAAGCAAAATCTTGGACTATGAGTCTTTAGGATAAATAAATGCATTTTCTCCAAATTAATAATCAGAGAGCAAACAAGATACTTATCAACACAAAAAGGAAATATGACAGTCTAATCCAACTAGTCATTAATAGGAAGGACTTAATAATTTAAAACCATCCTGTTTTGATAAGAGAACATGTAAGAATTCTTTTATCTTTCATGATATTTGTGGGTAAAAATTTACTTGATGTGATTCAAAAGTGGACAAATGCTGAAGGTAGGTGTATACACCAAGGCGACTGGAGTACAGATATTATGTAGAAATAAAAAAGTTCATTGGATTGATCAATCTAATTTACATTTATAAAACTAAAAATGAAAATGCTTTTGTAATTATGGAGCAAAAATGGCCATGCTCCCTTTACAAAATTATGAGCCTTCAAACTTTTCAACAGTATTACATTATGATAATGCAAATGCAAGAAGAACCAGAAGTAACAGTAAGATATAACCTATAAGAGATGTGTTTAAAATCTGCAATCAGTATTTATGGCATAAATATTTCCAGTTTCAAACATGATGGCTGATGAGTAGTTAGTTGTATTCAAAGGCCATTGCTCACTTCATGTACATATACCTCCAATACCAGGAAAATATGGAAGAAAAATTGGTTTTGTTATGTTTAAATTCTTGTTCTGTTGTTTTCACTGTCTCTTTACTTTCACTTTTCTAAATTTTTCATAAAATAACTTAATTTTAAAACTTTATAGCCTCCATTGGACCCAGATGGTAAATGTGATGACTATTTTTCCTGGTATGCCAAACATTAAAATATTTGATAGTTTTACTATACTATTATTTCTTATAGACCTAGCCTTATGACACTTAAAAAACAAAGGAAAGCAAATTCCTCCAAAATACTTGAAGGTTTTCATCTTCTCTGAGCAATTTCAAAAGTTTTGAATGCTGTCTAAAGTGTTCTTCTCTGACCAGGGCTCCTTAAAAAACAATATATCTCAAGGCTCTAGAGGGAAAGGACAAGATGATCCTGGAATACTTTGGTGCCAGAAATCAAGTACATGCTCAGAAACTGATGGGGACATATCAAAAGGACACAGGAGCCAACATGAAGGGGCTCCCAATGGCCAATACTGGGACAATTTAAGCAACAAAACAAATAGTGATAGTAATGGATTATTACCCAAAGAATAAAAAAGGCATCCAAGAGTCCAAAATGATATAAATTTTTTATGAATAAATAAATGGGGGATAAGGAAAAGCTGTTCTTAACAGTAGAATTCAAACTAATAGCTGACAAAGAATGATGGAATTAGATTACCACCAATGTGTCAAACCCCACAATTGTAATTGCTTCAGGCAAATATCATCAATGGATGGTAAAATTAGTGGGTAAAAGTATAATGAAAAACTGGATGTTTTTGTAGTCTCGAAGTATCTCCCCTCAAGATGCTTACTAATGACAAAGTAGAAAAGAGTAACTTACCATTGGAGACACTTGGCAGGCAGCACCTTAATCAAGTGATCAAAGCTAACATCACCAGTAATGGGAGAAATTGATCTTTCTTAACATTTCATCTGCTTGTCCTACTGATAATTAGAAAGCTGTGTTGAAATCTCCCACTTTGGTGGTAGATTTGTCAATAGATCCCTTAGCTCTATCATTTTTATACTTATAAATTTTAGGTTATTTTATTAGTGAATTTAAATGGAACTATTAAGATTCTCTGATAAAACAAAACCATTTATCAATATGAAGTGACCCTCTTTATTACTAATGAAGCTTTGTGTCTTAAAGACTATTTTGTTTAATATTAGTAAAGCCACGTAAGCTTTTCTTTAGTATTTTCCTGATAGATCTTTTCCCATCATATTACTCTCTCTCAATTACATCTTTATTATTTTCATGTGTCCCTTTAAATGATGTATGGCTATGTTTTATTTTATTCAATATGAAAATCTCTGTCTTTTAACTGGCAAGTTTAATACATTTGTATTTATTGTGATCATATTTTGTGTTAAATAATGTACCGTGTGATATTTGGACTTAATGCTTTTTATTTGTCTTGCTTTACTTTACTTCCTGTCTTCTCCCATCTTGCCTCTTTTTTCAACTTGATTAATGTTTGTTGTTTGTTTTATAATTTCCCTCTTTTATTGGTTTGGAAATTGTACATGATCTTTCATGTACATGAACACGTACATCTTTCAAGAACATGAACATCTTTCATGTTCTTTCACTGATTATCCATGATATTTTATCATGCATATCTAAGAAAATTAAGTATAAAGTTAATATATATCTTAACATTCCTCCCAAACAATTACAAGGGCCTTAGAACACAAAATCTAATCACCCTTCTCCAGGGGCATGTTATAAAATTATTATTTTATACAGAGAAGGATTTCTTATATTTAATAAGATTTAAAAATTTTTACCCTAATGATTTCTTAGAATATCATTTAGTAAATATTTGTTGGGGGTAAAGACTCAATTCTGAACATATATTTATTGCACCCTCATACTCAAAAGATACTCCCAGAAGGTTACTCAATTCTAGGAAGACAATCATTTTCTCACAATACTTATTATTGTGATATAATAAGTATTATTATAATAAGTATATTATTCCAATATTTTCTATCTTGCAATGGTGTTTACAAGAAATCTCTGCTGTAAGTCTCTGGTTATCATTTCTTTGCTGATGATTTGCCTCTTCTGTCTGGTTGCTTTTCAGATCTTGTCTTTGTCTCAGTGTTTTAAGATTCATCACAATATGTCTATGTATCAATTTCTTTTTTATTTTGATAGTTAAGCATTGTGCTTGCAGCATCTCTGAGTTTTTGTCTCTTATAATTTCTGGATATTCTTAATCACTATCATCATTTCCTTGAATATCACTCTTTCTATTCTCTGCTCTGGAACTCCAAGTGTTATACCTTTTTAGTCCATCCTCAGTGTCTTTAACCATTCATATTTTCCATCTCTTTTTAAAAATATTTTCTGTAAACATAGCTTTGTTGTGTTTGTAAATGTGTGAAAATATACTCTTCTAAACAATTCAAACTATAAAGGAAAGCAAAGAGAAGGTAAAAAATCACCTCAAATTTCATCATCCAGAAATAACTAAAGTTCACATATTCACGACCATCCTTCTAGACATGTCTTTAGGCAGATATACACACACACACAATTTTACGAAACAAGATCAATTGTACATGAGCTTTAGAATTTGCTTTTTTAAAAGTTAACAATACGCTATAGACGCTTTTAATGGTTTCTTTGGACTCCAATGCGTATTTCTGTGTGTATGTATATAGGTGCGTGTGTGCACGCATGCATGTGTGTGCATGGGTGTAGCTTAATGTATTCAATCAGCCCTCTACTGAAAGACATTTAAGTTGTTTCTGTTCTCCTTTTTCCTCTGTGCGGCAGTTGAATAATTTATTCAGATCTATCATTCAGCTCTCTTTACTAGGGTCTAATCTGCTAATTTCAATGTTTATATTTTTATTTCTAAAAGTTCTGCTTTGTTCTTTTTCAAATCTGCGTGGTCTTTTTGTTTTTGTATTAAAACTTAATACTTTAATTTTTAAAACAGTTTTAGGTTTACAGAAAACTGAGCAGACAGTACAGAGAGGTTCCATATACCTGCTATTCCCCTCCTCAGTTTCTTCTGTTTTTAATATCTTGCTTTAGTGTTGTACATTTGTTACAACTGATGGGCCAGTATTGATAAAGTCCATAGATTATATCAGGCTTCACTCTTTGTGTTATACAGTTCTATGGGTTTTTAAAAATGCATAATGTCATGTATCCACCATCACTTAGCACAGAATAGTTTCTTCACTACCCTAAATATCCTGTGCTCCACCAATTTATCCCTCCCTGTTCCCCCTAAACTCCTGACAAACACTGATCTTTTTACTGTCTCCTTCATTTTGCCTCTTCCAGAACATCATATAGCTAGAATCATATAGGAGGTAGCCTTTTCAGACTGGTTTCTTTCACTTAGTAATTTGCATTAAGGATGCAATGCATAAAAAATATTGCATCCTTCATGTTTTTTCATGGCTTACTAGCTCATTATTTCTTAATGCTGAATAATATTCCATTTATGGGTGTGCCACAGTCTGTTTATCCATTCACTTTTTAAAGGACATCTTGGTTGCTTCCAGTTTGGAGGAATTAAGAATAAATTTGCTATTAACAGCCATATGCAGGTTTTTGTGTGAACATAAATTATCAACCCACTTGGGTAAATGCCTAGGAGAGTGCTGGATCACATAGCAAGACTATTCTTAGCTTTGTTAGAAAGTGCCAAACTGTCTTCCAAAGTGACTGTACCATTTTGCATTCCTACCAGCAATGAATGAGAGCTCTTGTTGCTTCACATCCTTGTCAGCATTTGGTGTTGTCAGGTTTGTTTTGTTTCGCTTTGTTTGGATCTTAGTCATTTTAATAGATGTTCAATGGCACCTCATTTTAGTTTGAAATTCCCCAATGACATATGGTGTTAAGAATTTTTTCATATGCTTATTTGCTGTCTGTGTATATTCCTGGGTGAGGAATCTTAGATCTTTTGCCCATTATTTAATTGAGTTGTTTTCTTAGTGCTAAATTTTAGAGTTCTTGATATAATTCGGACACAAGTCCTTCATCTAACATGTGATTTGCAAATATTTTCTGTTAGCTTGTGGCTTGTCTTTTCTCTTTTGCAGTACATTTTGCAGATCAGGTTTTCATTTTAAGGAAGTCCAACATATCATTTTTTCCTTCCATGGATCATGCTTTTAGTGTTGTATCTAAAAACTCATTGCCAAACCCAAGGTCATCTATATTTTCTCCTACACTATCTTCTAAGATTTTTATAGTTTTGCATTTTACATTAGGTCTATGATCCATTTTGAGCTAATTTTTGTGAAAGGTGCAAGGTCAGTGTCTCGATTCATTTTTGCATGTGGATGTCTAGTTCTAGCACCATGTCAAAAAGACTATCCTTTCTCAATTACTGCCTTTACTCCTTTGTTAAAGATCATTGACTATATTTGTGTGGATTTACTTCTGGGCTCTCTATTCTATTCCATTGACCTATTTGTCTGTTCTTTTACCAATAGTACATTGTCTTGATTACTGTAGCTTCACAGTGAGTCTTGAAGTTGGGTACTGTCGATTCTACAACTTTTTTCTTCTGCTTCAATATTACTGGCTCTTCTGCCTTTCCATATAAACCTTAGAATCTGTTTATTGATATCTACAAAATAACTTATCAGGATTGTGATTGGGACTGCATTTAATCTACAGATCAAGTTGGAAAGAACTGACATCTTGACAATACTGAGTTGTCCTATCCATGGGATATCTCCCCATTTATCTAGATTTCCTTTAATTAATTCCATCAGAGTTCTACATTTTTCCTCATAAAGATCTTGTACATATTTTGTTAGGTTTGTACCTAAGTATTTCTCATTTTTGTGGCAATACAAATGGCACTGTTTTTCTTATTTCAAATTCCAAGTATTCATTGTTGGTGTATAGGAAAGCAAATGACTTTTGTATATTAACTTTGTGTCATGCAACCTTGTTATAATCACTTATTAATTCCAGAGGCTATTTTTGTTTTTCTGGGGTTTTTTTTTTTTGGTCAATTCTAGGGATTTTCTACATAGAAACCATGTCATAAGCAAAGACAGTTTTATTTCTTCCTTCCCAATCTGTATACCTTTTATTTCTTTTTCTTATCTTAACTGTATTAGCTAGGACTTCCGGTACAATGTTGAATAGGAACTCAACATTGAAGAGAGAATATTTTGCCTTGTTCCCAGTCATAGAGGGAAAGCATCTAGTTCCTCACCATTAAGTATGATATTAGCTATAGGTTTCATATAGATGTTCTTCATCAAGTTAAGGAGTTCCCTTCTATTCCTGGTTTACTGAGAGGTTTTAACATGAATGGTTGTTGGATTTTGTCAAATGCTATTTTTGTATGTATAGATATTACCACATGATTTTTCTTCATTCGCCTGTTGATGTGACAGATTACAGTAATTGATTTTTGACTACTGAACCAGTCTTGTACACATGGAATGAATTCCAGTTGGCTGTGGTATATAATACTTTTTAAACATTGTTAGATTTTATTTTTGAGGATTTTGTATTTATGTTAACGAGAGACATCAGTTTGTTGTTTTCCTTTCCTGTAATGTCTTTCTGGTTTTAGTATTAGAGTAATGCCGGCCTTATAAAATGAATTAGGAAGTGTTTCTTCTGCTTCTATTTTCTGGAAGAGATTATAGGGATTGGTATGCTTGGTAGAAGTCACCACTGAAACCATGTGGACTGATGGATGTTTAATGGGGGATGATTCAATTTCTTAAACAGGTATAGGTCTATCCAGGCTTAGCCAGCATGAGTCTCCATCCTCAGCTCTCACCATCAACTATTCCTTCCTTTTGTGTCTCTTAGGTCAATCTCAGGAGAACGGCAGTTGATTGGGTTCCAGTACATCTTTTCAAGCCAGTCTTCAGATGTAAATTAAATGACTGCCCTTGGGTCCAAACACCTGGAACCAGGAAGCAGAAAGTCATGCAGTAGGGTTTGAGGCCATTTAAACTCTAAGTCCTGGGTCAGGATAACTTACAATCAAAAGAACCATGGAGGGGCAGGCAAGAAGTGATGACTATTTCAGGACTGGGTGCCAATTTGGTAGATGTTGGGATTTTAAATATATATTGGTAATGTCTTTGGTTTTGGTGTCAGGGTAATGCTGGTCTCAAAGAATAAGCTGGGAAGTATTCTCTCCTCTTTAATTTTCTGGAAGAGTTTATGTAGTAGTGGCATTATTTTTTCCTTAAACATTTGGTAGAATTCACCAGCAAAGGCATCTGGGCCTGGAGTTTTCTTTGTGAGAAAGTTTTTTAGCAACAAACTCTATTTCTTTAATAAATACGGAGCTATTCAAATTATCTATTTCTTCTTGTGTGAGTTTTAGTAGAATGTCTTTTAAAAAATTTGTCCATTAGTTATCAAATTTGTGAGCATGGAGTTGCTCATAATATTCCTCTGTTATCCTTTTAACGTCCATGATGACTTCTCTCTCATTTCTGATATTAGTAATTTGTGTCTTCTCTCTTTTTCTCTTTATTAGCCAGGCTAGATGTTTATCAATTTTATTGATCTTTTCAAAGAACCAGCCTATGGTTTCATTTATTTTCTCTATTGTTTTCCTGTTTTCAATTTCACTGATTCCTGGTATAATTTATTATTATTTTTCTTCTGCTTGACTTAGGTTTATATTGCTCTTCTTTTTCTCGTTTGTTAAGGTAGAAGCTTAGAATATTTATTTTCTAATATATGTACTCAGTGCTATAACTTCCCCTCTAAATACTTCTGTCATTGCATCTCACCAATTTTGATAAGTTGTATTTTCATTTATTTCAAAATATTTTTAATTTATCTTGAGACTTATTCCTTGATCCATGTGTTATTTAGAAATGTGTTGTTTAATCTCCAAATATTTTGGGATTTTTCCAGGTTATCTTTCTGTTATTAATTTATGGCTTAATTTCACTGTAATCTGAGAGTATATTTTTTATATGATTTCTATGCTTTCAATTTTGCCAAAGTGTGCTTTATGGCCCAGAATGTGATCTAACTTGGTTGAATGCTTCATGTGAACTTGAGAAAAATGTGTATTTTGCTGTTGCTGGATGGAGGTTTAGTTTACTATTCCTAGAACTTGTATTGGCATTTTGCTTCTAGAGAAAACTCAGCCTTTGCATTTTCCTTCAGCCCCTTGATTTGTTTTCAGATCATTGTTCTTTTAAGTAAGCAATACATTAAAAATAATATATGCAAGGATAGCTGCTCCCACTATTTCCATTTAATATTGTAATAATATTTGATGTTATGAGGCCAAAAGATTGAAAATAAAATAAGTTTTTATTTTCAGACGACATGATTGTGTAGAAATTCCTAAGAAATCTACCAAAAAAAGTACTAGAAGTATAATTTAGCAAAGTCCCAGGATACAAGATCAGTATACTATCAACAAATCATTGGAAACTGAAATTCAAGTACATGTATTTACTCACACACGTTAATTCATACAAGAGCTAGTTGCATTGAGATTGAAGGATCCTTTAGAGTATGATAGTTTAATGCCCAAGGTGGAAATCCTGGGCAGCAACTATTAATCTTTTAAATGATGTAAATTAAAAAATAATAATCTAAAGAAGAGTCTAAAAAAGAGTTAATGGCTCTAAGTTGCAATGCAACCACTTCATAAAATTGAGGGAGCTGCTAAACCCTATCAATCCTCCTCTGTGAAGCAGGTTTGATAGAACAAAAACAGCCTGAGTTCAAATTAAGTGGGAAAGGAATAGCTGAGCAGAAATTTGATTTCACAGAAAACAACTGCAAAATGTTCATTAAAGGCCTATTCTAAACAGGGAGCTGTTTATAGGTACCACTGAAAATCTACAGAAGATGTGTACTCTGCTGTCCTTGAGCTTATAATCATGCTTCAAAGACAAGATTACTTTCAGGAAAGTTAAATAATGTTAAGACACTCTATGATTTAGTGCCAAGATGAATGGTAGAGATAAGCACTGCAGGAGTTTGCTTCAGAGAAGGGAGATATTGGTGTGGGCTGACATGTTAGAAGAACACTTCAGGGAAACAAGAAATAATGAGGGAGTATGACCTGGGGTAGGGAACGGATAAGGTAGAAGAAAGAAACTTTATCCCTAATAAAATTATTCAGCTGGCCTCATCAGTCCCTCCTCCTTGACTTCAGCTCCTCTCAAAGATTATCTGATACCCGGGTTGAAGATGTGTGACAGAGAAGGAAGAAATACAAGTGTAGCTTCTCTCCTTCCCACCTAAAGTCCCCGGACGCTACAAGTAGCTCCAGTGGCTGAGGACCCCAGCACGCTCAGTACTGGCCTCTACCACAGCACTGTCTTCAGAGTGAGCAGGGTACCTTCAGGCAAGCAGGGCCAAAAAAGCCATGAAAACTCACAGTCAGAGTAAATAGGTCAGAAAAACATAAACCTAGTCAAACAGAGTCATATAAAGAAGGAAGACACGAGAAAAGAGAGAAGAATTTTTAAAATATAAACTAATCACATTTAATAGCAGCAATTAAAGGCGTGAAAAATACTGTAGAGGAGACGAGGAGACTTTTAAAAGATAAGGAAATGAATATTGAAAAATAATGTTAGAAAACATATTTATTTTTAAAAATACAGTTCTGTTTGAATAGAAGAGACTAAGAAAAATAAGCCTTATTGGTTTCATACTGAGAAACAATGAACTGAGAAGGGAACCAAGGATGAAAGGAGGTGGGGATGGAGGAAAAGGGAGAGGGTACGACAGGGAAAATAGACAGAGGTAGAGCTCACCTGTCATGAAAGTTCAGGTATTCAATATTTTGAACTATTCAGTGCTGAATGACTAGCTTTCTTTTCTTTTTGCACCATGAAAATACTGTTAGAAAAAGCATTTAAGGCAAGACCAGCTAGAAAACATGCATAGTCTGTGTCATAAGATCAATTTCATAGCCATATACTTGCATCATCAGAATCCTACTATTTGCAGACATATACCGTGCTCGTGGTTCTGGTCAATTTCTGCATTTCGCTAGTATCCCACGCAATGGAAAAGGAATTATACTGTAGGGGAAGTGTGGTATTCCTTGGGTAGCATAATCCAGATATTCGTAAGTATGCGTACTTGGGCCAAAAGGTTCTCAGAAGCCACGCAAAGAAACGCAGAAATAAAGACAAGGAGTCCCTGGCGATCAGTAGGGACTTTTTTGTTTTAAAAAGTCGATTCTAAACACAGCTGAACTCATGAGGATATGTCTCTTAAAATATGGGTTTCCATGGTCTCTTCCTATTGAACACCCTCCCTTCCCTTCTTCCCTTCTTTTCTTATCTCCTTCAACAATGTTTATTGAGTGCCTACTCCCTTCTAGGCACTGTGCTCACTAACATCTCCTTAGATTTCTATACTTTCTTTCTTTTCCAGGCTGAGCAAATTATGTCTTTCAGGCTAAATATATCTGTCTGTCTCCAGTATATGATCTCAAGAGTACGAGAGGGCTAAAGGGGTTCCTGTGCCAGTCATCCCAAAAGACAAAGGCCAATGCTTCCATGTACAGCACCAAAACACACCCAAATAATTTGTTTAGGAGAAAATAAATGACTCACATTACTGATTTGCTTGTAGAAAACAGACCTGGCTAAAATAAACTCAATTGTGTATAGCCAGGGTACCTACCTACTCTACTGTCCCATGATTCCCGTATCTGGGAATGCTTTTCACATCTGTTCTAGGAAAAATAGTAAGGCAACAGTCAACTGGTCTGAGCAGCCTTATCAGAGCCACAGTGGATTACAGCATTTGTTACTCTGTTACATGTTGAAGCAACACGGCGTTAAAGCCAAGTACACACCAATGTCAGTTGTGACATATTCTCAAATTGGAAGAAACTTTGCTTGCCATCAGTGATATGGCAGAAGGCAACGGGAATTGCTACTGGTAATGGTTAATGTTCATTTCTTCCTGTTCCACTTTCTATAAACAAGGTAATGCCTATACAAGCTCATTACTGTAAACTGAGCACATTTAAATTGGCAGTAAAACCAGAGTATTTACTCTAGTGCACATATAAAGTGCCTCATCCAATGTTTTGGAAATGTTTCAAGTTTTGAAACCAAGCAGCTGGCAGCTTTACAAGCCAAACCTTACACTTAAATCACTCACTCTGGAAAGTTTTTTGGTGTCCCGTGTCAGGTAGTACCATTCAGCAGACATTCATTCCCCACCCCTTGGATTCTTTTGCAATAAATTTGCATTCATGGGGCTCTTATAACTGTTCCAGCACCACAGACTCCAATGGCTGTTGATTAAATGTATATATGCTGTGCGTTTAATCTGACTTTCATTATGGTCACTTCATAAAAATGCCACAGACTGGACAAGCGATGACACATAGCAAGAACCTGGAATCCCTGCAAAGCCTCAGATTAGGTTTTTTTCTCCTCCTTTATTAATAGTGACCATTTTGTGGCCTAGCTCTAAATCAGCAAAAGTATTTGACAGCAAATGTTCCTATCTATGGATTATATATAACCCGTCCTAAACACTAGATGAAAAAGGGATAACCCCAGGAAAGGAAGGGCTGGCTTCCATGTAAATCATGTTACAAATTGGACAACACCCAGAGAGTTCATTGTTCAGCCTCAATTGTGAAGGCCATTCCCATTTACTATTCCCCTAGAATCGATGTTAATTAAGGCAGACTGAGACCATAAATCAGCCTGGGAGTTTACAATGTAATACAGCATTAAACATATATATTTAAATTAAAAGTAACTGATTAACCACAGAGTTTTTCCAGAATTGGCCGAGGCCATTTCCTTATATGAAGACATGTCACCTTTCACTTTTGTGAAAAGGGGAAATGAAGGAAATATTATCTTCTAAAAAGGTGAATTAAGGCTAGTAAATGACTCATGACACTAGTTACTGGGAGGAAGGGAGGAGCTGAAAAGAGAGGGAAAAGAAGAAAAAGGACAGTCCTGTGTGAAAGGGAGTGTCTTTGTCCTGTCTCCCGTAAAGTTATTAATTTTTCTGTTATTCACAATCACTATATGGTAGGCACTATGCAAGGCACTAGGGATACAGAAATAAATAGGGTCAGCCCCTGCCCTCGAACTAAGTGTTCAGCACTGTAGTGGGGAAAGACCAACATAGGAACAGCTCCAATGGTATGATGGGGTAACAACATTCAAAAGTATTACTGAATACCTACTATGAATATGCTTTAAGGATAACAGATTTTAAATTCTAATTTTATCAAACACTAGACAAGTAATTTGTGTGCCTCGGAGAAATCCAACCAAAGAACCACACCTGCCTGATAGAAGCCAAGAGAATATCCTTCTGAGGAGAGGACTTGGGGTTCATCAAAGAAAGCACCAGATCTCTGAACCCACAGATGAAAAAACAGAATTGTTTGATAAGTAAGTCCTTCTCCAAGAGCTGTGCTAACAGAGCACACCTACACAGGCCCAACTATACCATGAAGACCAAATTCGTTTTAACCCCAAGTATATGGATAATACACATTCAAAAAATAATTCTGATTATTAACATTATTAGGTACCCACCATTTACTGAGCATTTTCACTATTTCACTTAATCTATATAACAAATCTGTGACGTAGGTATTTTCCTTCCAGATGAGTAAACTAAGATTTATGTTACAAGTCCAAATTTACACTGCAAATAACTTACAGAGCAAAAGTTTGAGCCTAGGTTTCCCAAAGTTAAGTATAGAGCTTTTCCATTCCTCTTAACATTACTGGTTTCCCCCCCTCTTCTCTGCTGAACTATAACAGTAAGTTAAAGATCTGTGTTCAGTTAGGCCAAAGGCAGTAGAAAGAACATAATTAGGAAATTTACTGTAAAGTCAGAATTGAAAACCAAATGGATCAAAAGAATAATGATGAAAGTTAACATGTGAGTGCTTACTATGTTCCAGGCACTGTTCCAGACACTTTACATGTATTAACTCGTTTAAGCCTCAAAATTACCACATGAGGTAGGCACTGTCATCATTTCCACGTCATAGGCGAGGAAGTGGAAGCTCAGCTATGTAAAGGAACTGGAGCATGGCAGTGGTCCTTCTTTGACCACTACCAATGATGTAGTTTGGCCATTTTATAGTTCATTATTTAGGCTGATTATGCCTGGGGGTTTATTTATAAGAGGATACCACTTTAACAGTTCTATTTTCTTCCACGGCGAAAGGAGGAGGAGGAGGTGAAGTGCTTGTGTTCCGGTCTTGGTTTCACACTAAATGTTCGGCAAGTCTCCCACCGTCCCTCATTCATCTATAACAATACCAGACTTGGCAACTGAAGACAGGCTCATCGATGGCACCTGTGATACAAATCTTCCTTCCAGTCCCTTGACAGACATTGATAACTGATCATGACACTTCCCAGTTAAACTCTTGAATACTTCTCAACATGGCACGTTAGAAAGCTACTACCAATTGAATGGAAGATGGCATCTCTAAGGACTTCCTAGTTCTAATACTCTGCCTGTCTGAGGTACTGGGTATAGAACACATGTGACCACCAGTGGGCGCTCAATAAGAGAGTTTATCAGAGGTTCTGTGACACTGTAGATTTGTTTTGTTCCTTTTCTAAGTGCAGGTTGATGTTTCATAACTACTTGAATCATATATCTCCATGCCCATAGTCTACTCCATCCTCCAGGTTCAAAAGTTACTGCCTCCTTTTCCAATTATGTCTTATACTTGAACATGCAACTAATGTGCTAGAAATATACCATTTGAAAAAAGTGAAATTTACGTGGAAAAAAGTCCTAGAACAAACATGTTTAAACTTATGCAAAGTGATCACCAAGAACAACTGGAAACAGCTCACCTCCCCCCAAATTGGTTTTAGTTTCTTATTCTGAAACTATGCAGGATGCCAAGCTCATACTTTAACAGCTAAGCCTTATTAAAGTACTATTTTTAAATGCACTAATGAATGAATAACTTTTTTCTTGGTCTAAATATAGTAAAGGCTGCTTTAATCAAGAAGAGCTAGATTCAAAGAGCTGGAAAGGGCTTTAGATACAATCTATGCAGAAGTAAAGTGTTATATAAATAAACTTGTCAAAAGAAGTCCAATGACTTGCCCATGGTCATACAGCCCATTAGTGGCTGAATAGGGACTGGAACCCAATATCCTGATTCCCATCCCAGGGCTTTTTCTAAATTTAAATTTTGTTGATGTTTCTTTAGAAAGAAGATTTGATGGTCGACCAGGAAATATGAGCACCTCTTTCACAATGTCTCTTTAAAATTATTCAGCACAAGGAATTCTGTTTGAGTCCTTTTTTCCTTCAGCACAATCAACACAGGTGACAGCAAAATACTTTTTCATTTTCTTTCTAGAAGGCAAAATGTGTTATGGAAACAGTAGTGATTTACATTCCTAATGGATTCCACTCAGAGGTGAGGTCCTGGGACATTTTCTGCATTCTCCTCACATGCAGAAGCAAGAACTTCTGCCAGAGGACAGCAGCCACAATATTGTGATCCTCAGAGAGAAAATTATTTTCCTAGGCTTATTAAAGAAAAGTTTTGTGCTCTTACAACCACAGGGCTATATTTGAGGGTCCAGGAAGGGGACTTCAAAACCAATCCCTATCCTAACGACCTTCCACAGAAGGGTTGGTTTTGGATGCGCAGAAGAAAAAGGGAATGGCCAACCTTGCCTGATTTAGAAGCTCGTTACAAATTCACTGCATCAAAGTGCTTCCTTTTTCATATGTTTCTTTCTCTGAAGAATCTAGTTACCAAAACAGGCATCAAATGCCAGTCTTTATGAAACGATCACAGCTACCTGGCCCTCAGTTGCCTCACCCAGCTAAGGGAATTAAAATTAAAATTCATAATGGCAGTTAATTAGGGACATGCCACACAGGCATTTGGAAAAAATCTGTAAGTACAGTTTCCTTCTGTAATTACTTCATAGCATCCTAGAATTCTGAGAACCTGGTCAGGAAATGTCATCTATTTCCCCATCTCACAAATTTTATTCCCTTCCTGGTGGAATGCTTTTAAGAACTCTAACAAGGACAATACTCCACATGCCTTCTGCCGAACAGAAGTGTCCCTTCCCGAACCTGAAAGGAACAGACATCTCATAGCATCCAAGAGAGGTGGCCTGAAGTATGAATGAAATATATGGTTGTGTCCCTGGCTTTAAACAGTAAAGATGATAAAGGCAGGCTTTTTGAAAGCCAATTCAAGATGACTAGGTTGGTTTATACAATTTTTTCCAAAACATACCACCAGGATAACAAAGTAACATGCAAGTCTGTTCTCCCCAAGACAACTAGAGAGACTGAAGTTGCTTAATTATTCAACAGTCATGGTAAGATGTCATGAGGGTCATGTCTATGTATGTAAAACGAAGTAGGAAATTCATTGAGCACTGCACTGAGGTGATTAATCTTGCATGTACTTCTGTATCTTCCTTATAGAACAAACTAGAATGGAAGTACTAGAGTTGAATCTCCATTTAAAATCAGTCTTCCTTTTACCACTTGTGTAAATCCGGAGCCATCTAAAATAGACTTTGAACCTCTTTGAGCTTTGTTTCCTTTTCTATAAAAGCAGAAATAAGGCCTGTTCCTTGCGGGGCTATTGTACAATTAGGTGAGATAAAATGTGAATGTGCGTAAGGCTTAGTTGGCTAAAGCGGAAGTTTCTGCCTTTTCTAAGTTCCTTGAAGAAAGGTCTCCCGGCATCATTTGGATTCCCCCCACATTCTAACACAGCACTTAACATGCAGACAGTTTTCGAAAGATTAAATAAATCATGTTACTGGGGAAAGAAGCGAAGGTGGGATAAGGAATTCAGACTGGCTGTCAACAGGAATTTGATTCTTCTAAAAATTGCTTTAATTTGTTTTATAAATCTCAGGAGTTACTTGGATAAAGATTCAAAACAGTGAAGCTTAGCCATGCAAGCCAAGCCACATCACTTGGCCACTTCTGCAGCAGGAAAACAGTCAAGGACAAATCAGGCTCACCACACTTCCAGCCCACAGCAAAGTGGCTGTGACAATACAGAGAGGCTGCCATGAATTTTCTAATTGGAGAATCTAAACCCCTGAGGAGTTCTCAAAGCAGCAGGCATTAATAGGAGTTAGGTGTAAATAACTTCCTATCCTCAATGAATCTTTGACATAAAGCTGCCATGTTTTATTTCAGTAATAAAATGTTTTGTTTTTTTAATAGTAAATGCTTCAAATGATTTGTATTAAATCCTGCAGTAGATTATGCCTTGGAGAGTTGAATTTTACTCGGCTTGCCGCTAAACTGCTTTTGGTTCATCAAAGGAGAGTACCAGACAGCAAATCAATAACCAGACTGATCTATTTATAGGAAAAAGTTCAATTACTTTTAATTAAGAAAGGAAAGAAGTAGTTTGAGGACTTGTCATACGTTAGTTATATCCTTTTACATGACTGTTCCATTGTTTCTGCTGATGTACTTTAAAGAGATTTACAGACAACAAAGTACAGACAGCACTATCATCTACCTATATAAAATTAAATTTCTACTGTTATAAAAAATTATATTGATGATCACCTCAGTATGCTACCTTGCAAAGCTGGTAGCCTATAAATATTATAATCAAAGGCAATAAAGGTATTTTTAACTTTAATGAACAAAAATCCCCACCTTATTTTACTTCTAATTAAGAGGCCACCTATATAAAATAAAACAAAGAAGCAAATGTCCAGATCACTTATGGGGTGAGAGGAGAAGCTTCCTATTGAAATATCTAAGGTAGTGAGAGCAACAGTGGTTCTGTTGCCTTCCATTCTTCGCTTTGCTTCACGCCAAAACATCTGGCTAAAAAGTGAAAAAACACCCAAATGGCATTGTATAGGAAAACACCTAGATGATTGATTGCATTTTTCGCTTTAAAGTCAATGTTTTGATATTATCGAGACGTGGCCTTTGTTCAATAGGTGTAATTGTTTCCTGGCAAAAAGCATGGTTTTACAAAGCCTGCTTTGACAAGGACTAGTTTATCAATCTTAATTTTAATCAATTAACAGTTTTAAATAATAGACTCAATATTGTATGCCTTGAATCCCACTCATCCTGAGTCTTAGGCTGAAAGGCAGGAGAAAGGAAAAGGCTTCAACAGAAAAGACTGCAAACTAGACTTTGAAAGTATGTAAATAGCACAAAGTCAAAGAAATGAGAAACTAGAGGCAACATTTTAAAATAGCTTTAAAATATTAATCTAAATTGATTGTGCCAGAGTATTTTAAAATAAATGCTGTATGTCCAACATATTACACTAACATGCCATGATTACACAAATTGTGTTAACGCTGTAAACAGAAATAAGTTAGGATATTAGCAGTTAGGTAGCCAAGATCCACCCAGCTTCTCACATATCCATCTAACCTCAAGGTCTGTTTCTGAAAGTGAAAGGACACTGATGAGAGTACAGAGACAAAAGATCATTAGTCACGTCCCCCAGAGGACAGTTCAGTTTGGCCAGACTTCAGGGGACGAGGCTCCATCCAAATGAACTAGGAGGCGAAGTATGGGGGGTAGGGGGCTGCCTTCTTTCCCAGAATGAGGCAGCTAGGATTACTGAGATTAAAGGGCTCTGGGGGTAATTCCAAGAACCTGTGACACAGATTAGAGCAGACCTAGTGATTCAGGATCCCAAGGGTTACGGCAGGTATCTCTACCACAGACCTAAACTGTGTGACTTTCCCAGCCTCAGTCATATCACCAGGTTTGACTAGCACCTATGTTGAATATCATGGAGGTCTTTTTGGTCTTCTTAGGTGTCCTAAGATCAAATTCTGCCTCCCCATTGCTCTCAAACTATTTCTTTACGGATCAGATTTCTACATGTATAAAGATTACTAAATGGTGTGACTTAGGTGTGTCATTTAATCTTTCTGTGGCTCAATTTTCTCAACTCTAAAATAAGAAAATCACCTCATCCAGTGGTTGTAAGGATTAAAGTATTGGATTACTGAAAAGTCTGGTATAGTGTGCACTCAAACTCTTAATTGATTCTGATTCTGAATGTAAACCATCAATTCAAGGCAATTTATTAGTGCTCTTAAAAAGCTAGACACTCCTTGTTCTGTGTTTATTTGTTCCATTTATTCTTCTCTCTATTGCCAGTAAGACCCCTTTGCCAAACCACGAGAGACACACAGGGCAAAAGGATGGGAGAAGAAGGTAAAGATGGTGAAGGTCATCCCACACTCTGACTAAGTCTCTCAGAATTTCTGATTGTGACCCTTGCCTGATTCGGCCATGAAGACAGACTAATGCGGGTCGGTTCAAACACACTACTGTAGCCTGGCCCTGAGAGGGTCTGAGCAGTGGTGTGGGAAATACGCTTGGAGAAGAAGGAACTTCAGGAAGGACTTTAAGGCCCTCCTGTCAGTCTTGAGAAAGCAGAATGTGACTTGATTTCTTTTTGACTTCTGCTTGGAAACAAATGTTCCTTTGCCTATCTTTCCCAGGTTTAATTAGTCTTCTTGCTCAGAATTCAGCCTGTTCATTTGCAAATGGAAGACATCAGAAAGGCTAGTGAGTGTGGGTGTGGGCGTTGGTGGTGGGGAGGAGACTGAAGTGTTTATTTTCAAAGCCACAGGGGTCCCCATTTGAAAAAGCACCCAGCTTATCTCAATGTTTTTGTTTGTATGATTTTGAATTAAAAGGTTGGGGCAATTCATTTAGGAGATTAAGCTGTCTTACAATGGGCCTAGTTGCCCTATTTATTTACTAGTACTGATAGGGTTAAAAAAAAAAATCTTTCTACGACATGCCTTTTCATTATTCAAGTGCAATAATTTTAAAGGATTCCTTTGGTCTTTGATTTTATTGCCAATTAATTTTCCATTAAAATGATGTTTATTTGCTGGTCACAGATAAAAATCACAAACCATGTGTGTAACAGTTTAGGGTTGCCAGTTTTAGCAAGTAAGAATACAGGATGCCAGTTAAATATGAATTTCAGAAAAACAGCTAATTAAATTTCAGAATAAGTATGTCCTAAATCACTAGCAAATCATGGGGCATACTTATATTTAAAAAGTATTCATTATTCACCTAAAATTCAAGTTTAACCAGGCACCCTATGTTTTACCTGGCAACCCTACCAGGTTTTTGTGGATGTTGTACACACTCCAAGGATGCCAAGGATGAAAACTGGGAGAAAGTCCATTTTATTACTATATTTAAACTTGCCTCCTGCAGATTTGAAGTACTTCATCAGTCAGAATAATAATTCCCAGTTAATAAACACATATACTCACACCTCAGGAAATCAAGTGAATTTTGACTACTGGATGAGACCCAGTTCTAACTACCGAAGCCCATTCCATTTATAGTAATTTTTTTCATTAAGAAAAAGTAAAACACAAAAGGGACAACTGATATCTTCAGTTGAATTAGAAGTTAATGTCATGAACTACTACATTTAAAGGCCAATATCATCTTTCATTGATGTTACAAAGCAAATATCCTGTGCAAAGAGGGGCTGAAACACCCCAGTGCATATCCTAAGGTTGAAGAGGCCTTTGAACCAATAAATGAGTGATTTCTCCACAGGAGACTAAACATTTCCTTGTGACAGTAAACAAACAACAAGCTGAATTTTATGTTGCACAACTATTTTCATGTATCTGTTGATATAGATAGTTAAAAGAACAGGGGGATTATTGAATTTTTTCTATCAATTAAAATTAAAATTTTTGTCCTTGACTTAAATGTTAGCAAATACTTTCAAACATAATTATACCTATTTTGTACTTAAATAATTAAATCCTTCCTCTTTGCTCTTGGCCATTACAAATATACAGAAAGGTCTACGTGATACCTTCCTTACCCCAGGAATTGGATTGTAATATTCGTAGTCATTCATTCCTAAAGCCCTGAGTTAATAAAATGTGATGAACTAATGAGCCTAATTAAGCATAGCGTATAGAGTCAATTTCATTACCTTAAAGTCACATCTAATATTTAGGAAGAAAGTGTTTTTTTGTAGACCTCAAATCACCTTAATTTTTCTTTTCCTTTCTTTCTTTCTTTCTTCTTTTTCTTTTGTTTTTTAATAGTTACCTTCCCAGAAAAGGGAAAAAAAGGAGACATCAAATGAAAAGTTCAAATTAACCTTCAAATATTTGGTTAAGAAATCCTTTTTTGCTATTTACATAAACCATAAGAAAATATCTTGCTAGGATGTGATTTTGAAGTAAACCTCATGTTGGGGGTAAGGCTTGCTAAGAAATGCCACTGAAAGCTGCCACTTGACCCGGAATTCCTCTACAAGAAAAACTAGCCATAACTACATGTGAGACTTATAAGAGAAACTGCCGGAATGTCAACTTCATTTGCAGCAGCCCCATATGGCCTGATCACTCTCCTTGGCATGATAAATCACTGGCAGAATCCTTACCTTCCTACGTTTGATCTCTGCTCAGCAAGATGTGGTTTTGATGTGAAGAACTCCAGATCTCTTGGGTCAGAGACAAATAGCAGTGGCACTGACCTGCAAAGTGCTAAGTCTCTATTAGACTCAAGTGAAAAGCCGTAGCTTCTGACAAGTTCCCTCTCCACAGAGTTTACCCGACCCACCGTGGTTTTCATGAGCTTAGGTTGACAAAGAAGCTGCCAAAATGGTTTGGAGGAAAAGTGCCAACAAACCTTTTCTTTCTACCACTATCGCCAAGTATTAAAATCAATGTTCCCTAAGACTTAAAGGAGGAATTCTCTTGGGAGTCACTGCTCTAATTTCTAGTACTCTAAGTGTTCAGCGAACACAAAAATTTTTATTTCCAGTGGGTCTTTATGACACTGCTAATCACTCATTTACATAAGGAGAATCATAAACAGAGATTTCTGTGGACTACTTTTTGGTAATTATAAGGACATCCTTGGGAAAATATTTTTAAAAAACACTGTTCTGAGTGAAAATTTTGGGTCCCAGAAAGACTGTAACTAGATATACAAACAAGTTTGGTATTGTCCTTCTGATCTCATGATCCCAGGTCGGGACCCAGGAAATTAAAGAGTTCTGCCGAGTCAGGGTGGGATAAAGAAATCTTACAACTCTTCTAATCCAGTCATTTTTATAAGTACTAGGTGGGTTAGTAAATAAGCAACTCGCTCTGTCCTATCACTTTATAAGTAATAAAAGTGACGTCTAAGGAATTTAAGTAACTTACCCAATATCACAAAGCATTTTCACATCCTGAGAGCCTAGCGTACGAGGAAGTACTAAATAAGCAATCGAGTAATTTGTTCATTCACTAATTCAGTGACTATTTATCGTGTGCCCACATGTACAAGGAACTGCTAAATGAGCATACATCCCTGGCAGAGCTGGGACCAGAACACAGGTCTTCTAATGCACAGGCCACTGCCTTGCTCACTACTCTACAATGTACCCTGAGGGCTTCTATTTCAAAGGAAGGGGTAAGTGGGAGTGGAGGAAGGGAGTTCTCCTTGAGAGAGACAGAGAATATGCATGCGCTTTCTTTAAAGAGAGAAAGCTATTTATTTCAAAACACTTTACCCTGGAATTCACTTTCTAGTCCCAGCATTCTGTGTATTAGTAACTCTGCAAATGGATCAGACAATATTATTTTCTAGTATTCATCCATTTACTCATTTATCCAAACACAAAAATGTGCGGACCACACTTTGTGCCAAAGGTGCGATGATACCAGCTTTCATGAAAATTTGAATCCAGGAAGATAAGTAGCCCAGGCATTAAGCAATAATTGAATCCCTTGATGTGACATTATCAAAACACACAAGTTATTTAGCAGTAATAATAAAGACCTTAGATAAACCTAAAAAAACACATTTGAAAGATTTCTCACAAGACAGCTGGTTTGTTCAGAAGTCATTTGTGACTATAAAAATAACAGCAGAATCACTCCAAAAATTGTAAGACAAAAAATAATGTGAAATTTTAATTGGCTGTAATGATAAGGAGTTCTGAGAAAGCAAAAAGTGTGCTATCATGTTAACAGCTGCATTATTTCAATAGCCGTCCCACTACACCCTCACAATTAAAGACACTCATAAATAAGCCCTTCATTAGCTCTCTATAGAACTAAGTCACTGACTTTGCCAGTGTTCATAAAAGCAGAATGTTTGGTTTCTGTTTTAGCTAAATGTAGTTTACGTACTCATATTTATACATACGTGACTATACTTAATGTTGAGCAATCATCTCTCTCCTTAATTTGGATCATCAGGAGTTCCAAAAATCACTCTGAAAAAAACTTCTTTTCTTTCTTTCTTCTCTTTTTCTCTGTTGGAATTCCTGGTAATGATACCAGAATGTGGGCAAACCTCATTAGTCTCCCTGCTGTTTACAAGACAGGATTTATGCTCAATGTGCTGAACACAATGACACACATCACTAAATGGCTACAACTACCACCCAGGCTTTAATCTGAGAAATTTTTCACTCGGTACAAATACCTATCAGCATGGAGAAACATGGAAGAGCAATTACAGCCAACACATGTAGTCTTTTAAGAGTACCCAATAAATACCCATTTGTGAAGGTTAATTTAATGCAACCTAGGCTGTTATCTGGAATAGTATATGTCACCAATTCAATCCATTAAGTAATTACTAAATTCTCAAGAGGGCTCACAGAAGTCAAATGTGGTTATTCCAGGTTCATTGCTTCTGGTCTCCCTAGGGACCATTCGGGCCAACAGCTGGAAGAGCTGACTACAAAGGTTCCCAGGCACAGCTAAGCACTTTATGAAAACAGGTAAATGAGTCTAACCAAGGAATGAGGGTCATCAAGGGCCTGTCTGAGAGAAATACTTAGGGAAGGGGAAGAGAAGCACAAGTGCGTAAAAATTTTAAAGGAGATGGGAAAGGTGAGAAGAAGGGATGTTTGACTGGGAAGTAGAGGAGGAAGAGCAATGTGTTCTCTCTAAAAGTGAAGACAGAAATCTGGAGATTATAAAATCTGGCTTAAAGGCAATAACCTGACAGTAGTTTCTTTAGACAGGATTTTTGAGCCATTTACAATGAAACATTAATTGTGCATCCCAATCACCACCACGCTCTGTCACTTTAACTCTGTTAAAGTTTGGTTATTGCATGAACTCCTGCGGACCACTGTTTCTCTATTCTGCATCCCCGCTGAGGTTACATGTAATAGATGGATCTAACAGTAGTTAAGCCTTAGTGAGAAACGGTTGCTCATAAAGGCAAGATAGAACATATCCACCCAACTCTTTCTGGCAAGTGCCTCTCCCACACAATTTATAGTCAAATAACACAAAATGATGGCCTATGGGGAGAGAGGAAGATTTGAAAGACTATGAAATATATTCGCTTTCAACAGTCTCATTAATCCTCACTCCCAAGTGAATCTGAATAACCATACCAAAGAAAAGCACTTTTTGACTGAAAAAACAAACAAGCAGGTGTTATTAAGGGCCATGTGTGACTACCCAACCAGTGAGAATCCAAAAATACAGTTCTTTCCCATAGCCTAAAGAATCACACCTACCCAGGTGATTCATACCTAAAGTGTTGATTATATCAACTTTTTTTTTTTGTTTGAACACACACTCTCATCTTTATGTCAGGCTGAAATTGTTGCTAATGATAGCTACAATACCAACTGGACTTAAGGTTAGGATTTGTAGTCAGAGAACTGGGTTTGGGATTATCCTGCAAAACATTTAGCAGAGCTTTAGGCTAATAATCCAAAATGTTTTGTCTTTGTTGTGGTTTTTGTGCTTGTTCTTATTGTTATGAGGAGAGAAGGAAAAGGATTATTTGAGTCTTGGAATTGTCACCTATAGCTACTGATCCTGGAAAAATTAATTAACTTTAATATGCTTGATTGTATCACTTATAAAATGGGGATATTAATATAATATTCACATAATAGGACTGCCACAATTATTAAAAGCAATCATATGTGAAAAGTACTTTGGAAACCATAGCATTAATAATGAAAGGATAATATATTAATTAATAAAGTATTAATAAAAAGATAATTCACTGCTATTAGTAGCTATTAATGATAAAATATAACAAGTATTCATTCAACAAATATGCCCTAAGCATTTACACTGTAAGACACTGAACTAGATGCTTCCAAAATACTAACATGAATGAAAGTTTATAATCTAGTACAGTTTAGGAGTAGAAGATTACGCAGAAAAATATAATACAAGGCAAAAATTGCACATTTTAGTAGTAGTGCAAACAAGTAACAAGGGCTTTCAGAGAATATGTTCATCTGTTAGGTATTACATAAGTAACATCCACAGAAGGGCTAGATTCAGTTTTAAGGTTGGAGAATTTCACTCTTCGGTAGGTTCTTTAGAATTAGAGGCACACATGCACATATCAAATAACTTACGAAATCCAAATATGAAGGTGAATGTATAACATCAGCTTTGAGTTTAAAACACAATAAGTTCAAATATTAACAAAAAACAAAGTAATGCTATTTTCAAGCCTGGTGCTAAGGAATAATTTAAATTCTCTAAACTAACAGGATGAAGTATAGTACTGAATTAGTTAGCCAAGATATAAATGGTACCATTTATATTAAAAGGTTTAGCATGCGAGACAATAACATATATCATTGCTAACACATATATATGGAATCTAAGAAAAAAAAAAAAGGTCATGAAGAACCTAGGGGTAAGATGGGAATAAAGACACAGACCTACTACAGCATGGACTTGAGGATATGGGGAGGGGGAAGGGTAAGCTGTGACAAAGCAAGAGTGGCATGGACATATATACACTACCAAATGTAAGGTAGATAGCTAGTGGGAAGCAGCAGCATAGCACAGGGAGATCAGCTCGGTGGTTTGTGACCACCTAGAGGGGTGGGATAGGGAGGGTGGGAGGGAGGGAGACGCAAGAGGGAAGAGATATGGAAACATATGTATAACTGATTCACTTTGTTATAAAGCAGAAACTAACACACTATTGTAAAGCAATTATACTCCAATAAAGATGTTAAAAAAGAAACACATAGAAACTCGAAAAAAAACAAAAACAAAAAACTGAGTAATATAGCATATTTAGTATTGTTTTAAAAGAGTGTTTTATTTCTGGAATAATAATATTGATAGTTGCACTAGTAGTAATAATAATAACTTATTGAGGCATTACCGTCTGGTACTTTTCTAAGTGCTTTCCATGTATTAAATCATTTAATCTTCACAACACCTTCCTTATCTCACAGATAGTAAAAGTGAGGCACACTTTTGCTCGCCCACGGTTACACAGTTAGGCAAGTGACAGAGTCAATGTTGAAGTCCAGGCTGCCTGGCTGCTGGACTCATTATTTTGCCAGGAAATATGTGATTATTAAGTACAAATTGTTTAAATGGTTATTTTATTTATTAATGGGATCCAGCAGAATAACCTCCGTGGACAATATAAGAAAGCATGAATTAATTCAATAAATATTTACTAAGTAAAAATAAATAAATAACATATATCATTTATGAATGCATATACATGTATGAATACGTACACCAATGGGAAAGATAAATGCCAAATACCTCTGAGAAAGGAAGGAGAGGAGAGAGGGGAACTGGAGAAGTTCACAGGGGAAGTGACAGTGTATTTCTTTAAAAAGATTAGAAGCAAATAGGGCAAACAGTTAAGAACAAACAAATCTGGGTATATGTATGCATGCTTGTTATATTGTCTATACTCTGCTGTATGATTGAAATATTTGATTTCGTCTCAAGTATGTCTAACAGTACAATGTGCTGTTGCTGTGCTGAGGCTGAAACATCTCTTTACCTTCTGAATCATCATGGTGCTTTAAGTGCATTCATGTCAAGAATTTAGCATCTTCTATCATGCACCATAGTTATCTGTGTGTATGTTCTCATCCCACACCCAAATAGGAATCCTCTCCAGCCTCTTCAGGACAGGGTACACATCTATGTATCTTTTTGTGCCAGACAGTGATTAACAATGCTTTGTACACAAGAGGTTCTAATAAACATCAGATGAAGAAACAAGCAAATAAATTCAGGGGAGCAAAAGGGTAGCTCTGACTGAAGTTAAAGATAAAAATAACCCTGAGATAATACAATTAGATAACCTTCCCTGTGAAAATCAAGTTATATTGGTATGCTGGTTATCAGACTCTAAAATATAGATAAGGCAGAATTCACTGGTTTCATGTTCAACCAATCAGTCTCATACTATTTCCTAATTTCCTCCCAAAAAGGATTCAGTGAGAGAGTCCAATTTTCACACCTGGGGAAATAAGACTTTAAGTTATCCTCTGCAGATCTGTAGAGACATTTCATCATTTTGTCTTCCCAGGGAAGGTCTTCTTATTTCCCCTCTTCCTTCACCCTACACCCTCCATCATTACACACACCTCAATCCATATATTTGGTGTGTGTCAATGGTGGGGGTTGGAGGAGGAGGGAAATAGGTGATTTCTGCCTGTTAGTGGGTTTACTAAATTCACACTACTTTGGTAGATCCACTTACCTGGAGGTAGGCTCCATCCTTACTGAGGGAAGAACCATACATCTTATACCATTTTCTGACTCAGCTTAATCTCTTAGAAATCCCTAGAAATGACCCAGGGCAAAATATCCTAAGAGTCATTGGACTTGAAATCTGAAGACAGGCTAGATAAATTAAAATTATGTATAAGAAAATATATAAAAATATAATCTTTAATTATTTTGAATTTCCCCCCGATAATCAATATTGGAAAGTGTTTTGGTACCCATGATATCCTAAATTCTGTCTAAATAAGGTGTTTCCAGTTTCAACTGGACAATAGGTTTTATCTTTCCAGAGATCTAGGGATAAAGAAACTGCTACTTTGGCTCTCCAAAGGTCAGATTGTGGTAAGGAAAGGAAATAGAGCAGGTATCTACTTCTGGAGGTAACAGAGCTGAACTGCAGTAAAAGGAAAGATTCCTTCTATAATAAAAATTAGAATGTTCACTCACAGACATTCTAATTTTTAACCACATTCTACAAAAGTCAATAAATCCCCATGTTTAGCCCCAGGGAAGTTTTGTTGAGAGCCCCGAAAAAGTCTAGATGGTGAAAGCACTCAATTATTATTCCAACTGGAATTTTCAAAGGCTGGAAGTGTTTTCAAATCATGTGACAAAACAGAGACTTACTGTAAATAAACTCATTAAGATTTTGAAGGGAAACAACTTACACATAACTCCATCATCTTACAAGCAGACAGACTAGCAATAGAGAAATGCCAGAGATAAGAAATTCCCAATTTGGGTTATCTCATATATCTGAAAGGTAAAATGGAATAAAGCTCAAAGACATGTCTGAAAAGGCAATTAAAAATTAACCAAGGTGACACTATGGCAATCATTTCTCTGCAATGGTTTGGTGTTTGAGGGGAAAGGACTGGCTTTGAAATTACCTGTCACAGCAAACAAAGAAATTAAAGAAACGCTAGGAGAACTTTCAAAATAGTCACTACGTGCGTGCTTTTACTTTTTGGAGGGTGAAGTGCCCCCAGATTGGGCACTGAAAGACTCTTCAATTTTCAATTTCATAAACTAAGATACCTTCCCATTTCCAAAAGGTATCTTCTGAAAATGTCCTCCTGTGCTGCCATACTTCCCAGATTTTTGCACCAATGACTTGGCAAGATCTTTCTTCAAACTACTTAAAATACCAGAAATGACTCTTTGCCATCTGACATTCAGGCCCAGCCAATTGGGTATACTGAGGCAAATGGATGCACAATTTTGGCACAAGTGTCAGACATCTAATTTGATTATTAAAATACTGGCTGGGAAATTGTTTTAGTAACTTTTTAGTAAAGAGAAGTCCTTGGTAGGGAAACCTCCAAGGGATCCCATTTGATGAAAATCCAGTGTAAACATATAAGGATTCCACAGCTACCCAGAATATTAAACTCTTATACTTAATTAAAATGGTAAACAATGGCCTGTTTCAGAAAACTTTATGGGTCATACATTTCTGATCTTTCTTAAAATGGGTATCCATTAATTTGAAACAAAAGATGTATTCATCACTTCCTAAAAATGAAATGGATCTAGCCCTTAGCTGATTATCATTATATGCCACTTACTTTCACACACCTGCTCGCCTAGTCCTGACAATAACCATCATGTAAGGTAGGTACTACTATTACCTTTAATTTTGACAGATGTAGAAACTGATACTCAGTGAAGAAACTCCCTGAGAAGAGACACTGTCCATACCTTACTTACTATTGCATCTCCAGAATCTGGCACCATACCTGGCATTGTGTGGTGAATAAATGTTATCTGCGCACACAGCTAATAAGTACAAATCTGACCAAGATTTGAACAAAGGCCTATTTTTATTCAGAGCCTTTCTTTTTTCTAAGTAAGTCAAGGGCTTATAAACTTTTTCTGAAATGTGGGTCATACAGTCCTGTTGTAACTACCTGACTCTGCCACTGTAGTAACAGCTACAGACAATATGTAAGTGAATTGGTGTGGCTGTGTTACAATAAAGCTTTATTTACAAAATCAAAGAGACAGTCTGTAGTTTGCTGACCCCTACAAGCTGTCACTAAGATAACTAAAAAGATAAAAATAGACATTAGTATTTGTATTTTATTATCCAACTGAGAAAGACTGGAGACAGAACTATGTTGATATTTGAGATGTTTTTGTTTTGGTCATGGTTTGATCATCACGCTAATCATCGTCGAATGCAACAGAGAACTTGTGCATGCCTGGCTTCTCTTAAGCCAGGCTGCAAGGAAATCAGACCTCACAGAACACGCACCTCAGAGAATCTTCTACCCTTACATAGAGAAACTATAATTCCTCATTTTATAGAAATACAGGACAAAAGCACCTCAGCAAATGATGATTCCATATGATTCCTGCCTGTATAGTAGAAGGCATCAGGCAGGACCCCCGAAAAGTTATCTAATTCAAATCCTACAATGAAGTTGTTTAGCTTTCCTGGGTTAAATGGAGATGATACAAACATCAAAAAGCTGTCCAATTATGAAAAAGTATAGTTTTGAAAACCTGAGGTCCCCATTAAACGTGAAATTTGATTAACAACTAATGATCAAGCAGACAATCTTGATTAGAGCTTTGGAAGTAACCAAACCTGTACCATCTTTTAAGAAATAATCCCTGGTATAGGCAAGAATCTTGCCTCAGATCTATAACCCCCCCCCCACTAACTCATAGAAATAGCAAATATAGTAATTTAAAGCCAGGGAATCAGAAGTCACAAAACGTAGCTCCTTCTTAAAAGAAGTAGACCAGTTCATATTCTCTCCATGTTTGCAACAGAAACAATATACAAAAATAAAGATTTAAAACTCTTTCTCTCTCACAAAAAAGTATGTGACTGTTAGGAAAAGCAAAGTGTATGGTGAGGAAAGCTCTTATCAATTTTTTATAAGTCAAGGCCAAGGTCTTCCTTATCAATTATTCTTACTTCTTCCTACTCTGTCTCCTTCAAAAGGTTTTGCAAGGATCAAATAAGATACATATGAAAGTGCTAGGTAAGCCATTAGGTCCCATACACAATGTAAGTGGCATTATAAGTATTATCATTATTGTTATTATTACATTGATCAACTGAATTACTGCCATACTGGTAACCAAATTTTGGCATTCCATCTTTCTAAAAAGACCTTAAGCTCCTAGGAGGCCCATGCTTCCTCAGCCCAACCAGCTTAACGAAAAGCGCTGTTGTTAGGAAGATGCCACTTAAAAATCCTTCGAACTGAACTGAAATTGATCCCAGAAAACAGTAGGTGTTCAATAAAAGGTTGTTAAATGAATAAATAAAAGAATAAATAGTAGTTACCCAATGCACATTAGCTCTAATTTTCAGTTAATTGCCTTTTATTTTTTTCTCTTCTAGTTTAGGGGGTCAGCTCTCCATAACCCCCTTCTTCCCTATGTCTTAGCTCCTCACAGTATCAAATACTAGAGGAAAACAAAACCCTTTATGTTAGTGTTAGTTATGGGCATAAACTAACAGAGAGATCAACAGAGTGATCAACAGAGAGACAGCACAATGCATGTGTGTATAGTGGGTGGGGGGAGGAGGGACTAGTAGAGTCAGAAAAGATGATAGAGACAATAGAGAAGGTAGGGGTGGGATAAAGTCGGTAGTTTTCAAAGATCTTCTGGGAATCTGGAAGAGATCTCCCCTGTAGTTAGGGGCAGTCAGCAAAGAGCAAGCCTTGATTTTATAATATGTGTACTCCTATAATATATTCAGATATACAAAAATTTAAAAACCAGACTGATAAAATAGGAACAACTCAGAAAATCTTTAATTCGTAAAAGCACAGCTAAAAACAATAACACTCCTGTGCTAGCTGTTAAGCAGTCTCCTTAGGATACAAGGAGGAGAGTGCACATTCTCCCGGCCCCAAAGTGGTCCCCTCGCTACTTGATGTTGGTGGAGTTATCAGTCTTTCTTGACTAAGGCAGTCTGCAGTTTTTTGTTTTGTTTTGTTTAAACATATTACTTAAAAAAAGAATCACTTTTAAAACTTGGGGTCTAGCTTGCTGTATTAGGAAAATAAAAATAGATATATTCCAAAAAATGATATTGCTATTGATGATCAGTTCTAAATGGGTGTTGGAACTTCAGAGAGGAAGGCTTATTTGAAAAACTAAATGTAATTGCCCGAGAGTCAATACAAAACCACGAGTTCAGCCCTTTCAGCGTTCTTTGGGATTGAACTTTAATTTTGGAGCATTTCCATGGACGGACAATAGCAGTAACTTTTATTTCTTATGATCTCCCCTATTCCCCTTTTATAAAAAATGTAAAATACTTTTAGAAGAAGAAAGAAAATGGTGAAAAAATACAGAAAAATACAACATCACAAGTGCAAAGTTTTCTGAATGCATGCTACTTGAAATACTCAAAGTATCACCACTTACATAAAAGTAGTGACTTTATGCTGGTCCTCAAGTCATATTTTAAAGTCCTGTCATTATATATCCTTCACTAAAGAGTTTTTATTTAACAAGACAAAAATTATTAAGGATCCATCTATATTTGTCTTGTACCATTTTCTGACACAAATACTGTATTTCTTTCCTACATGTTATTCAACAATCACGCTAGCATAATAATGTTTTAGCTACTACCCTTTTTAAAATTCCTAATGAATGTGGTATCACTGCTCTAAAGGACTGTGCACTGTACCTTCTTCACTCTTCTGCTTAAACTCACTAATATAATTTCATGATCATAAGTGAATTTTTTAAACTCTCCATTAATCTTACTTTCCTTTTAAGTAAAAAAAAATCATTACCCATTACCCTCAGCTACCAAAAAAGCAGCTTCTGCTCTTCATGTTAAAGATGCTGCTTGCCCATGCCGCTTGTCTCAGAAAATTCAGAAGTCTCACTAAAGAGCTGAGGAGGAAAGCTGCTGGGAATGTTCGCAGATACCTGATTTTACAAGGTTTTGTGAAAAGAGCTTGCCTTTAGATTAGTAATACTCAGTGTTTATGAGGGTTGTTTGCCAAGCCTAAAATAAGGTGCCTCCTCCCCACAAATTAAAGAATCAAGTTACAATCCATTATTTCATTTTTGATTGTTTTTCTTTGTAATAAGTGGGAAAGTGGATACTGGATAAAAGTCTCCCCTGAGCTAAAAGACTCCACATTAAAGGCTTCAATTAGCTATAAATCAGTTGTCTTTCCTACTGGGGGAGAACAAGAGAAAAAAAGAGAGCGAGGGTTGTCAGAGTAAAAGAGAACTGGAAGAGTTTCAAAATTAAATTCCTAGATACCTAAAACTCCTTTCAGGGGCTGTGAGGAAAATCCAATCCAAAGTAAGACTAAAATCAAACCCTCCCAAATCTGAAGTCCTCTCTCCAGCATAGCTCTTGCCTCCTAAGACCTTTAAAGAGAGCCTGAAGAGGTTAGGGACTCTCATAAAACAAAACTCTTTTGCTGCATGCTTTCCCTGCTTGTTCCTAAACCCGGAGAATTGCCACACATTGGCACCATTGTTATGCAAACAATGCCTAAATGGTTGTAACCATTAACGACCTCTCCTTAAAATGGCTTTCAAGAATTTGTCACACCATCTAAAAAGCTAACAGGTACATTAAATCCATCTAAGTTGGCATTCAAAACACAAGTCACCCTGATTTTTATCCTAAAACTTAGCAGGTAAAATTTCAATATTCTGATGGATTTTTTATAAATTTCACTTTCAACCCTTAAGCCAAAACCAAACTATTTACTTCTGGACAAAATTTAGTTTATCTCGTAATAAGCATGATGGAAAACAACTTTAACCGTGTGTGTGCAGTATGTGTTTAAGTTGATTGGGCGATGTCTGTAGTAGAAATCAACTAAAAGGAATAGAAAATCAAACAGGGCAACTGTAAAAGGAACTCCAAGAAACATTATTTTAAATCGCATCTATTTCTCTCTCTCTCCCACCCCAATGCCATAACATAACCGCACCCCCCCACCGTGTGTGTAATCAATGCATTTTTTTCCATGTCGAATTTGTGGGAAGTAAATTCTATTTACATTAAGGTAGCGAACTCATTTCCTTTTTATGTTGTGGTGCAACAAAAAATTCCTGCTTGGTCAACCCGAGATGTCAGAGTTCATTGTAAAAAAATTTTTTTTTCAGTTCAAAAGCGAACCCGTTAATTTGCACGAATTTAAAGACTTCTCAAGTTTTCCAGGAAAACTGCCACTGCCTACAGAATTTGAATGAAATGCTGACATCGGATCTACTGTACTCAGCAGCCAGGTTTCCATGAAATCTGCAAAGGCGGCCAGAGTGCTGCGTGCCGGACGATCCTACGCGAAAGCCACTCGCGGCGCACCGTGCGGACTGCCGAGGACCCGAGCGCGGCCAGCAGCCCTGCGGCCCCTGAAGGTGGACGGCCAAGAAGAGACGGCCAGGCTGCGTAGCCGACCTGGCAGGGAATCCTTCTTACCCCTTTGAGGAGTGGAAGCGGTGCCGACGCCTTCCCCGCAGCAGTCGGGACGCTGAGAATCCGACCAGAAGGCAGCGGCAAATGCGGTTTGGGAAGGAGCCGTTGACGGCGACCCTCAGCGCCGCGCGGCAGGCTGGGGCGAGTCCCCGACGCGTCCCAATATCCCAGCAGGACTTCAGAAACCCCAACGCCGAGGATGGGGTGTTGTCCCTCTGCTGCGCGGGGACGACACACTGGCCCGACACACTGGCCTGGGAAACCCGGGCCCCAGACCCCGTCACGCCACCCTCTCCCCCTAACAGACCATGGAGAGGAAGGAAGGTTCTAGAAAGTCTCCGTGGACGGCAGGCCCTCTCGGCGCCTTACCTTGGTGTACTTGATCTCGAGGTTGGGCGTGGGCGACGGCAGGAGGTGCAGGGACGCCATGAGGGCGGCGGGGTCGGCCTTCACCTCGCCGGGCATCTCGATCTTACTGGAAGTCATGAAGGCGGGCCGAGGTCTCGCTCGCCCGCGGCGTGGTTTGTGCGGGATGTGCGCTCGGTCCGCGAGCCAGGGGCGCGCTCGCCTGTATATAGGCAGGTGTCAAGCTGGGGCTCTTCTTATTGGACGTGAGGGCCGAGGCGCGGGGGGCTGGTCCATCCTACCTAGGACGCCCCGGCTCAGCCCCGATTTACATAAAGCCCGCCGCCGGAGCAGCGCGGCTCGGACGCTTGGGGCCCACGGTCAAGTGCGCCTGCCGTACCCCTGTCCCCCCTGGCCGCAGGGACCGGCCCACGCCCACGCGGCCGCCGCAGTCCTCGACGGCGGGAGCGCAAACCTGCGCCGCGGCCGCGCGGGTCTCAGCTGGGTGGACTGGCCTCGCTCCGGCCGGGGCAGTGTCAGCGGAAAGCACACCTTGGTGGATATGGGGCGCGGGTCCCGGAAGCAGAGCGGGGGCTGGCGGGGGACCCGAGCGGCCCGGTGCGGACGCGGCCCCGAGAGCGGGTCGCGGTGTCGGCGGGAGAAGCCTGGGGCGCTGAGGGGGCCCGGCAGAGGATGGGGCGAGCGACGCTGCAGCGGACGCGGAGATCCCCTACCGCCCGGCGCCCGCGGAAGCCCGTCTCCCCTTCTCTCCCGGGGACCCGCGGGACACCCTCCGCTCTCCTTCCCCGGGCATGTGCGCCCGGCCCTCCGCAGCGACCCCAGTCCCCGTGCACACGCACTTCCCGAAACGCGGGCTGAAGCGCGCAGTGGCCACAGGGTAGGGTACGAGTAGTGATGGGCGCGAGTCTCTCGCCCCACACTCAAAATGAGTATCCCCGCGAGCCTGTCGACGCCGCGCGGCCCTCGCCGGAACTCTCCCGCCCAGCTGCTGCCCTCTGCTGGCCGGGACCACCCCGGGCGGTTTGGGCTGCGCTGGGAGGATGGAGCCTTGGCCCTGGTACGCTCTGGGGAATTGCAAGTTGCACTGACCCCTCTGGTCTTTCTCGCATCCCTCTTTCCAGCCCGTACTCTCCTCGCCCCCAAACACATAAGGATACACCAGTTTTGCTTTTCTGTTGTTCTTCACGCTAACAGCTATCATCCCGCCAGACACTGGGCTTCTCACTTAATTGCCCCTTTGGGGTTGAGCTCCCATACCTATACCCCCCCTAATTTAAGCGTTTCTGTAGCTCTAACAGGTCTTCTAGTTTGTGGGACGCTAGAGGTCAGTATGTAGGTCTACGTCAAGAACAGACACCCCATGTCAGAATGGGCTTTGGGCTCCATGCGTTAAATCTGGGGTCCAGATAAAAAGACCTTTATAGGTCGCTTCCCTTCCTAACTCTCAATGTAAGCCTGGCGGAGGCCTACTGATTCTTTGGATGTTAAGTGTCAGCCAGAAAAGATCCTGCCTTAGATACTTTCAGTAACTAAAACTGCCCTATGCTCATTGCTTGGATACTAAACAACAGTAGAAATAGACCTAAATATTTCATTTTAGTATTAAGTCTAAAGAAATAACTTCCAGCCTCTCAGAACCCAGAGTTATCTACACAAGGTTACCAGAGTGAATTGGGTTTTTGTTTTGTTTTGGTTTGGTTTTTCTTGAGAAACTAGGAACCTTAGCTTAGGCAGTTACAAGATTTCAATTCACAGGGGATCTCTATGGCCAAAAATTATGCCTTAATATGTTCATGAAATAGATGAAAACCTTATAGGGTTAGAGATACAACTGAGAGATAAAAAGTAAGGTTAGGTGAGGAGAGGGAGAAGTCTATAGCAAGGGAAATCAGTGATGCTTGTGGAACAATTCTACAAACATGCTTGCACCTTCCAATGCAAGGCAAGGTGCTAGAGACTTGTTTACAAACAAGATGGACAGCCCTGGACGTTAGTGAGCTTAAGCCCTTCCCCATGGAGAGGGAGATCACTGACTATGAGAGGCTGTGGGGAAAAGTTACAAAAGAGCATCAACAACATGATCTGGGTGCCCCATCAAGGAAGAGGCCAGCTCTCTGGGGACGCTGATCTTTGAGCTAGGCCTTAAAAGGTCAGGCTTCAACAAGGGAGAGAAGGACAGTATAGGAAGAAGAGTCCACAAAAGCAAAGGTGCAGAGATGTGAGAATGCTTTTTACAGGACATCAGTGGTGCTGGGGGAGCAGCAGATGAGGCTGGCAAGGCAGATGACTCAAGGTTGTAAGGGCCTTTATTCTTGAGGCACTGAGAAGGACAAGTCATCAAAAGATTCTGAGGAAGAGAAAAGGAAAACCTGTATAAATTAAACTGATAAATGAATATTGTCAAGAAAGACTATCACAGGGACTTCCCTGGTGGCGCAGTGGTTAAGAATCCGCCTGCCAATGCAGGGGACATGAGTTCGAGCCCTGGTATGGGAAGATCCCACATGGCACAGAGCACCTAAGCTTGTGTAGCACAACTACTGAGCCTGTGTGCCACAACTACTGAAGCCCGTGCGCCTAGAGCCCTTGCTCCACAGCAAGAGAAGCCACCGCAATGAGAAGGCCACGCACTGCAGCAAAGAGTAACCCCCATTCACCACAACTAGAGAAAGCCTGTGCACAGCAACGAAGACCCAACGCAGTCATAAATAAATAAATTTATAGAATAAAGTTTAAAAAAAACTAAAAAAAAAAAAAAGAAAGACTATCACAAACCAGAAACCATTGATTTATATTCTCCACAAAGTATATGACAGGGTGTGTTCACCCTTGACCTAACTCTGGTGTGCTAACTCCAGTTCCATCACCATGGCTGGAAGGAATAGGATGATAGAATTATTAGCGTTTTTTACACAGTGAGGAAGAATAATAAGAGATTCCCTTCTTGTTCAGGCAAGAAAGTGAGGATCTTTTGGCTTCTTCTCCTAAACATATCCAAAACATTTCTTCTCCTAAACATTTCCATTTCTGCTGACTACTTCAACCATAAATGAATGTAACTTTCCTAAGCTCTCTGATTGAGGGACATTTTCTCTTCCTGATCTTAAGTTTTGTTTCACTTTTCCCCATCTTTTACTATAAGCTTTTCTGTTCATAGATTTCTAAGATTTTTTTTCTTTGCATGATCATTCTCTTTTCCCCCTATCTTCAGCTCATGATTGTGGCCATTTTTTGGTCCAAACTCTAATTCAAGATGCAGGACAAGATTTAGCAGAAAAGAATAGTGAATTATAACTACTTCAGTCTTCTTGGTTTCTATTAGTAGAATTTATTCTGCTGTTACTTTCAAAGCTGCCTTAAAATCTCTTCTCACATTCTTCTTTCCTTTTCTCTCTCTTTTATCATCTTGTTTTGTTGTCCTCTCATTCCCTCCATAGATTTCAACAATGGTTGAAGTAGCAGTCTTTATCTTCAGGTTTCTAACATTTTGAATTTCAGTCTTTTCCGTGATTTGGCTAAGAAACGTATTTTTTGCCCACCCTTATAATGTTTCCTTCTCCCACCCTCCCCCACTTGTAATTATCTATTTTTTAGGATACATTTGTTTAAAACCCCCTGCACAAGGGAACATAAGCTACAGCATGCTCTATTTATTTCCTTGTGAAAACATTTTATTAGGCCTGGTGGAGCCAATATCTTGGGGTTGTAGGGAGAAAAATAAATTCTTGCTTCATATTTCCTCACCTAAATAGTAGAATTGCAAAGTTGTAATTTTCAGGCATCAGCTTTATGTGATGAAGCTTCACTTTAGGTATGAAACCATAGCAATTTAGGCTTCTCTTCAGATTACAGTTAAAGGGGAAAAGTATTTGTTAAACTGAGGAACATGTTTTAGAAGTCAATGAGGGAAACTAAGTAGAGCACAACGAAGGAACACTTTTGGTTTTGACAATAACTGAATGTCCAGCTTGAACTTCAATCTTTCGTGTTTAGGGGCTATTTCAGCCTCAGGTGGCCCTGCTTAATTGCCATCCTGTTCCCATCACTAACCATGATGACAGCCTACCTTTTCTAACAGATACACTTGCATTTTAATTTATCTGCAAAAATAAATCAAACATTATAGCATTGCCTTCTTCTGAGTTAATTGAACCAGTTCCTTAAATGTCTCTAAGTCTAATGATTTGAAAGAGGCATGGTGTTTGACATATTTTAAAAATTAGGGCCCTTGGGTTGTATGCAGAATGATCTCAGTGCTTATTTCAGATATAAGTGTTTCCTAACGATCTCATTCATCTCAAATGGGATATGCCTGGCTACTTTATTTGAAATGTTTCCTGAAAACTCTAACAGGAAAGCTTAATGTAAGGTATATTTATAGAGAAATGGTATTTAATATATTAACAAAAGCTTATAAGAGCTTTACATATTTTTATCCAGAAATGCTTAACGAAGTATTTTCGACCCATTATGAAAACTTCTATAAAATAAATTCACTTATATTTTTAATTTAATGTGAATGTTAACTTTTTATTGGGATCTAAATGCTCACTTAATTATTCTTTTCCTTCCAATATCTAGAAGAAAAGAGGCTGAGATTGTGGCATTTATTAACCATAAAAATTCTCTACATATTAAGTACCCATGCCCAATGTGGCCTCTGGTCACTATATTCTATGAAAAAGAGTATTTATGGTTGCAGGGAGTAGATTCCTAATTGGTCATGACTCCAAAAATCATGTTTTGTTACAAAACACAATTCTTTCCTTTTAAAATATATCCTCCATCTTTTCAGAGCCTCAGGAGACTATTTTAAAAGTGGAAACTAGATTCCTCTTTGTTGTAAAGCCCAGTTCCACCTCATATATGTTTTAGAGGCTTAATTTTGGGTGCAGAGATGAGCTCAGTACATTATCAATAATCACGCTTAACAGGCGTAGGGAGAAATTAAAATCCCAGCTCTGCAGCCTTTTCTTATGAGCCTGAGGAAAAAGGCATTAGCTCCCTCTGCAGTTGATGGTATGTATGTGCAAGTGAATATTGTCATTTAAAAAGCAACAGCTTGGATTCAATGTACATGTCTAATACTGATAAATTTTTGTTACAGTTGTAACAATAGATGTTACAGTTTTAGTCTGAATTACTTTAGAGGAAAAAAAACCCCTCAAGATCCAGACAAATTTTACACTGCAGTTAGTTTAGGAGAGGGACTTTCATTAAAAGACTTTGTGATTTTTAAGAAAAGATAGGGTTCATTAGCCAAATTTACCATAAAAGGTGCAGTATTTAGAACCCTACAGTCCCGTTCACATTATAGTTAAGAGAAGGTAATATCACAGAGCAAGTCACATGGGTGTGTCTCAGATTGGAAACAACTATTTTTATCATCATGAGTGAGGAAGAGTTACTAATAGGCAAGCCCCAGAATTTATTTTTTTCCTCACCCAGATAAGTGGTTGGCATGTAACTAAGTTTGCTCTTCTGTTTTTCTTTTGTGTTCCTTAGTTTGCATTTTTCTTTTTACTTTAAAAATTCTTCAAGTCTACACATAACTAATTCTTAACCATTACTACTACTCACTTTAAGACTCTCCCGTTCTAAAATATAAACTTCTTCCCCAACTCTTTCTGCCCTTACACAGTCATTTACACAGAGGGTCTTTGGGCATAAGTAATCCTCATATGACCTTTGGTGATATTTGGGGCAGGGATCCATGTTCAGGTTCATTAGAAAACGAGCCTAAATGAACAGTCATTGTTCTCCTTTACTTGCTGGAATGAGCCATTGAAAAGATAATGAGGAACACTTTAGATGTCTTGACAATAGAGGGGGAATGCCAGCATCTTTCTTCTCAACCCCACAGTTCAATCTGTGAAAGGCACAGGGCAAGAATGGGAGGCATTCAGAGCTAGGATATAGACATCCAATTTGGACATGGAGCCCCAGACTACAAAGGAAGGGTCTCTTGCTTCAGATATACATACTCCCCCTTTCAGAGCATCTGTGACTCCTTGACTACATTGCTAAACCAGGACTTTTTTTCTCCCCCTATCAATCAAATAGCTTCAATTGAACAAATATTCATTGATGATACATTATGAGCCAAGCACTGACATAGAGTCTGTGAAGAACAACAAAGAAGTGTGTGGAATGACAGTAACTGCATATGTGAAATAATTCAAGGGCCATATGAGACAGGAAAGAAGTGAGAATATGCAGTGCAGAATGAGAATGAAAGAAAGTGATATCAGAAAGGAGATAACCTATTACAAATAATTTTGTTGGGGCTTTCCATAGGCCTAATACTCTTCCAGGTGCTATGAGGGACATAAGACACAAGTGATAAAGGTAACATTTTCCAAAACATGGCCCAACAAAGAACTCCTTTGACATTTTTTAGTGTGAAGATAACTAATGTTATCCAGTAAGTAACTACTTGTAGAACTGGAACTCCCAAAAGCAAATACCTGGATTGCCTCCCACTTCCCAAATCCTAGTTATATGTTCTCAAGTAAGAGACTGGCACAGGCCTAGCCAGAAGAGAAAACACACTAGGGACTAAGGGCAGTTTATTTTTTTCCCCACTTAAGAACAAAAGAGAGCATTAAGTTTGACACTACTAATGCTTACATACCTGCCATCGACCTGCCACTTTACTCCTGCTATTACATTCATGGAATAGTCCAATGGTTTTCAGCCCAGTTTCCAATTATAATAATTTAGGGAGCTTTTAAAAATACGAATGCCCGGTCCAATCTCCAGAGATTTCAATTAGTCTGAGGTGGGGCCCAAGGCATTGATATCTTTAACAAAGCTTTCTGGTGTCTATAAGACACAGCCCAGCTAGAGAACCGCTGGTTAACCCACAGAATGTTAACTCTGTGGGGTTACTTGAGTCCACTCTGCAGCCCCTGGATTGGAAAAGTGGACTCCATGCTTCTCACTTTGTAGTGCTCTTTGATTTGCTATTTTTAATTTACTATTTGAAAAACACATCAAGCCTCAAATGGATTGACCTTTCTGCTAATGTAATTCACCTAAATTAACAGAGGCAATTAACTAATTTATATTGGAACTGTGCACTTTCCAGTTCACATTTATCAACCCTTAAATGCTTGATCTGGTGTTGCAGTTTAAATTTTTTATTACTACCCTTTAAATCTGAAGAAATGTCTTACATCTAATTAGCCAAACTTACATATTCAATTAATAGATTCATTACAGGCTAATGAATATGGAGGCAGCACCAGGGTAACATCTGCTTGCCAGTTGAAAAGATGCAAACTTTTCTACTACGAAAAAAGAAAAGTGTCTGTTATATAACTAAAACAGCTTGAGCTTTCAGTTTTAACATTTCTGCCTACTATAATGCTCTTAAGGAGTTTTATGGGCCTGCTAACCTACCAAAAGCAATATGCTGTCCAGAGATAGCTGCCTTTCCAGAGAAATATGGAAATCAGAATTGCAAAAGAAATACATATCCAAATATACGTTTCAATATGAAAATTACATGTCTAGATTATAATCTCAAATTATTGTTTTTCTAACCTGTGATTTTCATTAAAAATGCCTAAGATAATGAACTCAATGAGAAAATTAATATTGCAAATTAAACAAAACCTTTAATTTACTATAATATACTTTAGGATCATCCCAAATTCATGTGATTTTATATATTTAAAGATATGGCCAGACATTATTTTGGGAACTAGATGTTCCAATAGTCAGTTATATTTGTTGTTGTAATTGATGCTTTTGATATGGACCTTTTTTTTTGTCTTTATTGAATTTGTTATGATATTGCTTCTTTTTTTTTTTTTATGTTTTGGTTTTTTGGCTGCAAGGCATGTGGGATCTTAGCTCCCTTACCAGGGATTGAACTCACATCCCCCGCATTGGAAGGCGAAGTCTTAACCACTGGACCGCCAGGGAAGTCCCTGTCAGTTATATTTGGATTCTAGATAATTCAGAAATCTAAAATGAATTTCCACAATATTTCCAGTTATTAAAATTCGGTTTTTACTTCTCTGGCTATGCAGGAATAGGTATTTTTAGTAATTTTAAAAAAAAACGTGAGTTTCAGGAAAGGTGGGTGAGAGCTTGAATTCACTTGAATTAGAGGTGGCAAGAATGTGAGGAAAATAATCAGAAATCACTTCTAAAGCATGTGATATCTTCCATGTCAAAGCAAGAATTAAACAAGTGACTTTGGACCTATGTCTGCAGGTAAGAGTATTTCAAGACATGTGTGTGCTACTCTACTGGAGCCTTAAAAGTCTTTTTTTTTTCTTCCATTTTACTCCTTATATTCAAGCTGACACTTGGACTATTAAAAGACCATATTTCTTACTTTCAATTATACAAATGCAAAGTCCCGATATCCCTGTTAGAGTATCAAGTGCACACTAATCAAATATTCTAAAAATGAGCCACTGCAATATTCGCATGTCTAATATTGATGGCCTTTTATGTACCTAGCACTGGCAAGACTCCCTGGGAGTATGAAAAAGAAAACTATAAGGTCACACCTCAAGAAATTCACAACTTGGTCCTTGTAAGGAAAATCTTCAAAACTGACAACAAATGTACTTAGGTCCACAAGATTTAATGTGTTGCAAGGGCAGTTAACACTTTTCAGTATCTGAAAAACAGTGCCAATGTGAGTAACTCTTCCCTACACTATTCTCAGTGATGTAAGGAGCACAAAAAAAGACAGAAGGGGGAAAAAGTTCACCTCATGTGCTCAGCGGGACTGAGAGGAGACCATATAAGCAATATCTGAGTAAGAGGAATGTCTTCCCTGGTACTCATGCTGTAGAGGGGCCGCAGTATTTGTGTACAAATACACAAAAAACAAATTCAGTAAAGAATACACGAGCAGCTCTGTCATTCAGGATCTGACTCTCAGTGTTCATAAACCTAAATACCCACAATCACAACTAACACCATTCAGGTCCCGAGGAAATGCTCTTCCTCATCTCTTACAAAAGACAGCATTCGCATGCTGGAAGATTAGTGTGTTAAGTGGCTGTCATCATTAGAGTGCAGGCAGATTTGATCAGTGCAACACAGAGATGAGAGGAAAGACAAATGAATTCACTTACCAGATCCTTTCTCTCAGAGAGCATGAACGCAGTAGATTCTTTGAAAGTGGAAGTATTGTTTCCCAAGAGTGCCAAGTGTCCGTTTTCTTGCTTTTCTTTGTGTTCCAATTGTTGGTTTTTAAGGTTGTCACAAATGAACATGGTAGGTATTCTTAACAGCTCTATGAACTGAGGAATATTTTGCAACGTTAAATAATTTATAATACTCTAAAATTTGTATAATATGTAGGTCTAGACATAACATGCATTAAGTATGATAGTGCTGCTTTAACTTGGCAACTAGACGGACATTATACTCTAGAATTTCTAATAGTTTTATTTCTATAAAAATATTTTATGAGATATAATTATATATTTTAAAACAATAATTTTACTCTTTGATACTCATTAATTTTAATTTCTATTTTGCCTTTTAATTTTAATTAAAAATTTTAAATATTTTAGAAAAAATAACTTTTTTGAAAATATAAGAAATACTTTAATGTTTCTATTTTCATTTAATTAACATTTTTGATGAAATATATTCAAATGTGTAGACATCAAATTCTTTTTTAAAAGAAACTTTTAAATTATTTCTGTCAACATCACCAAATTACGTGAAAATCTTGGTTATAACAATATAGTGATTTTGATGAAATAAAGGCAAAAGGTGCATTTTTGTGGAATAAATATATAATTATGAGTCATGTATGTCTTTACTGTATTACTTACCCAAACACTGCTGGCACATCAACAGAACACTAAGACATACCCAATAATAATGAAATTCAGCAGTCTTGATATTTTGCTGACTTTCAGTCAAATAAAAAGTGTAACTTTACATATTTAAACAATTTTGCCATCATGAAGGTCTATTGGTTAAAGAAGAAGAGAACCTTATATTTAAGGATTTATAAGTCTAGTTAAAAATTGTAAAATATTTAAATGTACAGTGGTTGGGTCTTCATTTCTCTTCTTTATATGGACCCCACAAATGTTAGGGGTGGGTCCAGATACAGGGAGCTGCCTTTCTCTATGGGCTTATGAGATCACTGTTTCTTTCTGTTCTGATTCTATGGGACTTTGCAGAGACACTTGGTTGGTTTGCACTGCTCTCTTATTGTTCATTGTGCTATGATAATCCTCCTGCATATTTTTAAAGTTTTCTCTGAAAAAGGCATGTAAATTATTTCCAGAAACACTGTTTTAATTTGAACTCAATACATTAATTGGCTGTTCATTGTAAAGTGGTTTTCATGTACTGTTAACAGGTTGAGTCGAGGTTGTTAGAGTTTTCTCTATACTGTAGTAATTTTCTGTTTGGTTACCTTATTTCAATATGGAAAAGGCACTGGATCCGGATTCAGGAAACCCAAATTCTAGTCCTGATTATTCCCTTACTCACTGTGTTGAGCCACTGAAATGTCCCCTACTTCCTCCAATAGAAAATGTCCATGCTAATGTGACTGTATCCTCATGAAAAGTGCCAAACTTCGAATTAGGAGATCTGCATTGTTATTTTTTTAACTACAAAAGGAAAACAATTCCAATTTTTAATCTATGTTACAAAGCTATTCTCACAACTGTGGAATAAAGAACTAGGGCACGGTTGAGCTAAACAAGTTGTGGTTTCAGTAAAATGTGGTCATTACATCTTCATAATCCAACAAAAATAAGCATAGAACTCCTAGGAACTGAGGACTATAAAAGTACATAAACCAGTGTCTCACAACAAGGAGCTCTGTGTTCAGGCCAGCAGGGAGCATAGTTGAGGCATTATGCGCTAACAGGTGTACAGAGCTATAGAGATCAGAAGAGAGAGTGGTTATGTCTCCATGGGAATCAGAAGGATGGCATTTGAGCTGTACCTAGACTAGCATGGTGGCAGGAAGAATGAAGTAAATCGTGGAAAAGAAAAGGCTAACGTGCCTGTAAAGCAAGGCTTAGGACATAGCCTAGATGATAAGCTAAGAAATTGATTTAGTAGAATGGGGAGCTAGAATAAACCAGCTTTCTATCTCGCCTTTTTACTGTAGGATATTATACGGGTTAGGTGGTAGCAAGCCCTAGAGAAACGTGATATGCAAGTTATTGCTATTCAACATTGTAAATAGCCAGGAAAAAGCAGAGAAAGGTCCAAAAGGTCTATGCATGAATCAAAGGATTCCCAGGAATGGGAGAAATTCCTAGGGCCATTGCAGGAGGAAACAAGATGATGAAAAAGAAAGAGTGGTGAGATGCCTGAAGGTGCTACTAAAAAAGAGGTAAGCTCTCACTCTCACTCCACTGGCTACAATACCTTACAAGGCACAGACTGGTCTCTGTGTTAATCCTTTCTTCACCAAGTTCTATATCTTCTATCTCACTGTCCTGCCCCTTCTTTCCACCTCTAGTGCTGCTGCTTTGGTCCCAGTCCTCCCCATCTCTTGAATAGCATATGTAGCTGTGCATGATAACAAAGAATTTCAGTTAAAATTAAGTGATACCAGATGAGTTCCTGTGGTATAAGGGAAGCAGGATTGCTCCAAGCCACTAATTGGAAAAGAGGATTTCTGGACTATTGTAATGCTTTTGTCCTTACTGCTTCTCCTTTTGTAACACCCTTTACATTACATAGAGTGGCCTTTCCACATCTTAAGTCTGATCATGGTACTCTTCTCATAGTGACTTCCCGATGCCTACAGGATGAAGCCCAAACTCCTTGATCAGAGCTGTGACTTTGGAGGGTTAATCGTATAACCATGTGTTACAGAAGAGATAATTTAGATGAAGACCATTTACTGAAGCCCAACAAGGGAATTGGCGGTCATCTAGTCTAGGTTTTTCTAAACTCTTCTCATCAGTTGTAAATATAAGAGATTCCTAGTTTCCTCCCAGGCTTGCTGGATTGTCTCCCAAGGAAGGGTCCAGAGACTGTGTGATTAAAAACTTGGGCTTCCCCAGAGCATTATCGTGTTCAGGTGGTTTGGGGGCCTGATGAAGAAACTTAAGTCCAAAGAGACACATTGGTTGCAGAAGCCCAGAAAATGAGGGCCAGGACCAGAATGGAGGGACCAGAAAGGAAGGTAGCTGTGAATGGGACTGCAGACCTCATCGCAATCTCATGCTAGAGCCAGATATTAAGGGCCACCTGGGGGCTCCTGGGGGTAAGTGATCATGCAGGGAGGGCCTCCCCCCCACCCTCATCAGCCCTGTGGGCACAACAGCAGGGCTGGAGGGGGCAGTGGAAGGGCGAGAGAGGGTGAAAAGTCCTGGGCTATGTTCCTGCTGAGGAACCAGGCAGAACATGGAGTACTTTTGCCCCAGGCTTCTAGTCCTCCAGAAACAGCTGAAGAAGAGCAAGATTTGCTTGACGGCAAAATTGTGAGTGAAGCAGAATTTGCTGTGGTGTTCACGGCCTTTCTTTTTTGCTTTCTTGCCCTCCTTGTTGGTGTCCTCACTCCTTCATCCTGCCAGTGTGTTCTTGTTCTAAACTCTTTCTTCCCTAGATGCATAGAAATGGCTTAGTTGTCTTCATTCACACTTTGACTGAGACAGTGTTTTGCCTCGAACAGCATTCTCTACTTTCTACTCAGCTTTCTCTCTCCCCCTCCTCTCTCCCCCTCCTCTCTCTCTCTCTCTCTCTCTCTCTCTCTCTCTCTCGTTCATAAATGTAAAGCTTAAAAAAGTAAACTATTTCATCACTAGGCAACTTTTAACAACTTTGTGACTTTTTCTCTTATAAGCCCCTAATTCTTTCTCTTCCCCCAAACACTCCTTTGGGGTTTCCCAAATCTGTGTCTTCCCAATTGGAATTCTTAAGATCCCATGAATAAACTTTTGTTATTGAAAAAAAAAAGTAAACTATTTCAGGCAATAGTAGAAATGGAAAAAAATATTTGCAATAGAAGTTCAAGGGAGCCACCTTGCCCTTGAAATGGCAATTTTCTAAAGTTTGCCTTAAAGTTTTGTTCTGCCATTCAAGTCACATTTAATGAGCGAGGACCTTGTGTTAAGCACCGCGTTAAATATCTGGCATTCAGGAGAGAACAAGGGAAATGTGAAAAAAAAAAAAGAACAACAAAAGGAAAAGAACAAGTCTTGGTCCTTTTCTTTGAGTTGCTCATAGTCTGTTGAGGATAAAAATTCAACCAGATAATACTGTAAGACAGAGAGGTACATACCATATATAGAAGCCTAGGGAAGAGAATAGTTAACCTTCTTTGGGTGGAACAAGAAGGCTTTACAGGGATACAGCTTGAACTTGGACTTGAATCATGAGAAGGTTTTCACTAGGGAGTTAACAGGGAGAAGGAAGGACATTCCAAGCATAAGGAGTACCATATACAAGGGTTCAGAGGCATGGAAAAGTTTGTCATCGTCAAAGAAAAAAACTAAACAAAATAGATCAGTATGGAAAGTGTAGGGTGAGTGGCAAGGAGTAGAGGGAAATGAGGCTGGAAAGGTAAGCTGGAGACGAAGGGTCAGGTTAAGCCATATGGCAGATTGTATTTTTCAAAGGTGACCTCACAATTATATATCCCATTCCACAGGATCTTGCTTTCCTCCATCTGGAAGCAGGGTCTCTGTTCCCTCTCTGTGAACCTGGGCTGCCTCTATAACCTCTTGACCAATAGGACATGGCAGGAGTGATGCTGCATGACTCCCAAGGCTGGGTCATAAAAGACAATATGGCTTCTGTCCAGTGTGCTTCTTCTTCTTCTTCCTCCTCCTCCCCTTCTCCTCCTGCCTCTCTCCCTCTCTCTCTGGACCCTTGTCTTTAGAAGTCAGCATGTTGTGAGGAAGGCCAGGTCAAAAGGAGAGGCCTGGTGTAGATGTTCTGGCTCCTGGCCCCAGCATCAGCCATCAGACGTGGGATGAACAGGACTTCAGATGATTTTAGCCAGTGAGTCTCTTTGCAGGGCCCTGGATACTGCAGAACAGACCACTCTTGCTATATTCTGCCTGAATTTATACCCACAGTAACCATGAGAGACAATTAGTGATTATTGTTGTTTTAAGCCACTAGGTTTGGGAGTAATTTTTTATGCAGCAGTAGATAACGGATACAGTCATGCCAAGGAATTGCATTCTATCTCAAAAACACGAGGGAATAAGAAAACCATAATTCAAAAAGAGTCATGTACCAAAATGTTCATTGCAGCTCTATTTACAATAGCCAGGACATGGAAGCAACCTAAGTGTCCATCAACGGATGGATGAAGAGGATGTGGCACATATATGCAATGGAATGTTGCTCAGCCATGGAAAGAGGCAACGTTGAGTTGTTTGTGGTGAGGCGGATGGACCTAGAGTCTGTCGTGCAGAGTGAGGTGGGTCAGAGAGGGAAAGACAGGTACCGTATGCTGGCACGTGTGTGTGGAATCTAAAAAGGGATGGTCGTGAAGAGCCTAGGGGCAGGAAGGGAGTGGGGACGCAGACCTATTAGGGAATGGACTTGGGGATGCGGGGAGGGGGAGGGGTGGGCTGGGATGGAGTTGGGGAGTGGCATGGATGTGTGCACACTACCAAACGTGCGGTGGATAGCTGGTGGGAGGCAGCCGCGTGGCGCGGGGAGATTGGCTCGGTGTTTTGTGACCCCCTGGGGGGGTGGGATGGTGGGGAGACGCAGGAGGGAGGAGATGTGGGGATGTGTGTATATGTATAGCTGATTCACTTTGTTGTGGAGCGGGGGCCAACACGCCTTTGTGGGGCAGTTATACTCCAGTGAAGATGTTTAAAAAAACAAAAAAAACACCACCAGGGAACCAGTGAAGGTATGTCATCAGGGAAGTGGCAAAAGAATTTCGAATTAGAAAGATAGCCCTGGTGTCAATATGGAAATAGGACGGTGGGGGAAGGGTGGCTTAGAGGCTGGGAAAACAAGGCTATGCCAGTTGTCCAGGCCAGTGGGAACCATAGGGCAGGAGAGTATCTGTGATTTCTTAGGAAAACTCTGAGTTTGGTTTATGAACTCTTTTACTTTTACGTACCCAAAAGGTGAGAGCCAGTAAGAACAGCAAAATTCTTGAGCTGATTCTTTCCCACCCTCCCTTACCACAACCTTTTCCTCTGCTCCCTTATCTCCAGGCCCTGGACTTTTAGAGTCAGTTTTCATGGTGCCCTCATCCTTCCCTATTGATGTCCACTGGCTAACAGTACACTCCTAGCTGGAGTCTTCTCCTTGCCTTCTCGCCAAGTATGAAGGTCCTGGTGCCAGTCTCATAACATAGAGTTTCTTTTGCCTCTAGCTCATCAGTATTTAGGGTCTTACAGGGGGTGTGGGAGTAGATGTTTGAGGAAAAGATGATCTCAACCGTTGGGGAGGTAGATCCTGGCCTTTTTAACATAGGTAAGTGAAATAATCATGAGATTTATATGACTTATACTATTTCATACTATTTTGCCACCAAAGATGATTGTAAATACTGAAGGAGTAACAACATGTTTATTAATACAGATGGTTTGATTGTATAGTGTTAAATACATAATATCATTCACCACTTAGAGCAAGACTCCCTGTTATCCACTGTCTAGCATATATAGTAGAATGTAAAAGTCTAAGAGATATTTAGGAAAGCAATGTAAGCTAAAAATAAAGTGAATTAAAATTCTTCCTTCACTTCATCTCTGCTTCATTCTTCCTACTAAATATTAGGCTCATCTCTAGATCTATCTAGGAGGAGTTGGCAATAATATCTTACATGTACTGTCATGGATTTTTATTCACCTTGGTAAGATTTTTGACTCAGCTTTTTCAGAATTACTTTATTGAGCAATCTGTTTCTATCAGGATCTTTTATATTCATTGTCTTACTCAATCCTCACATAAATCCACAAAGTAGTATTTTACCTCTATTTTAGTTAGGAAAACTTTTCTGATTTGACATGCTGAAGGTTAAATAGCTCACAGTGATAAAGTGGGACCTTGAAGCTAGGTATTCTGATGCTCAAATTCAGAATTCTTTTCACTGTGGGCCAGAAAGTATGGAGGACTCACGCCGTATCTTTACAACAGCAGTAACTGAAGGCAAACTGCATTTGTTGGTTATAGCCATATAACTTTTTTTTATCCACACAGTGACAAACTGACAGATGATACTCACAAGGGTGGGTGGATGCTCCAATCTTAACTGCTAAGCCTTTCCATATGTAGAAGTTTTCACTAGCCTTGTATGAACATCTTCCCTAGCATCTCCATCATTCTCTATCACATTGTCAGAATCTGGCAGGCAGTCATGGTGCTTAAAAATCTCAGATTCTGGAGCAAGCTATTTCGATTCAGATCCTAAATCGGCCTCTTGTGAGTTCTGTGATCCTGATCAATTATTCTTCCTCCCTGGGCCTTAGTTCCTTCACCTTTGAAATACAGATAATAACAGTGTCTATCTTGTGAGTTTGTTGTTAGGATTAAATGAGTTAATATAGACAAAGTACTTAAAACATTACCTGAAACATGCTAAATGCTATGTAAGCATCAGCCATTATTTTTATCACTATTGTTATTCTTATTTCCACAATTCCAGGAACCTAAAGGCAATCGATAAATAATTATGAAATCAGTATGGCAGTTTAACAATACACATTTATGTGTATATGTATGTGGGGATGTGTGTATAGCTGCTTTTTTTCCCTAATTTTCCAACCAAGATTTAAGGGTTCCCATTGTCCGGTACTTGAAAAATCCCTTTCTCTCTTTGATCATAACGATAACTTATCAAAATAAGTGCTGTCTTGTATTAGTTTGCTAGAGTTGCCATAGCAAAATATCACAGACTGAGGAACTTACACACAGAAATTTACTTTTCTCACACTTTTGGATGCTAGAAGTTCAAGATCAAGGTGTCAGTTTTAACTTAATAACCTCATTTAAAGGCCTTATCTCCAAATATTGGCTACATTCTGAGGGAGGTGGGTTAGGTTTAAAACTTTAATATGTGGGGGACACAATTCAGCCCTCAATGTGATTATTTAGATTATATTTACATGTCTACTGGGTAGGAGCTGTGGTCCCCCCACTAGAGTTATGTAAATCCCAACAATTTCCAAGGATATTGTCCCAGGTAATAGGAGACATATATAGACATGTGGTTTAAATATGGTAGCTTATAAAATCCTCTTGGGCTTTCAGTTGGATTGCCGAGTTCTAAACGAAAATACATGAGACGAAAGCCATCTCTGAGGGCCCCACGTACAACCAGTCATCAACCTGCCAGGGGCTGCTGTGCATATTTGCAACACAGAACCCTGTGGGACCCAGAAAGTGGATCTGCTGAAAAATGCTAATGTTGATCAGAACATTTTCTGTGGGTTAACTTCAAAAGTTTTTGATAAACTTGAAACTAAAGTTAAAACTTAAAAATAGCTATACTTGGCCTTTTCCAGGAAGTCAATAGAGGACCTGAACAGAAAGAAAAGGGAGGAGATTGGCCAGCAGGATGGCAGAGTAGAAGGATGTGAACTCACTCCTTCCTTCTTACAAAAACACTAAAATCATAACTAATTGCTGAACAACCATCGACCAAAAAAAAATGCTGCAAGTTACCAAAAAGATACCCTACACCCAAAGACAAAGCAGCAGCCACAACAAGATGGTAGGAGGGGCACAACTGTGATAAAATCAAATCCCATACACACCAGGTGGGCAACCCACAAAATGGAAAATATTTATACCACATTAGTTTTCCCACAGTAGTGAAAGTCCTGAGGCCCACATCAGGCTTCCCAGCCTTGGGGTCTGGCAACAGGAGAAGGAACCCCCAGGGAATATGGCTGTAAAGGCCAGTGGAGTTTGATCACAGGAATTCCACAGGACTAGGGGAAACAGAAACTCCACCCTGGAGGGCGCACACAAAGTCCCATTCACACTAGGACCTAGGGAAGAAAGCAATGACCTCATAAGAGACTGGGCCAGATCTACCTGTTAGTACTGGAGGGTCTCCTGTGTAGGTGGGGCATGGCTGTGGCTCACTGCAGGGACAAAGACACTGGCAGCAGCAGTTCTGGTGAATACTCAGTAGTGTGAGCTCTCCCAGAGGTTGCCATTCCCTGCCCCCCCCACCCCCGCCACCAAGACCTAAACCCACCCAACAGCCTGTAGGCTTCAGTGCTGGGATGCCTCAAGCCAAACAAACAATAGGGCAAGAACACAGCTCCACCCATCAGCAGACAGGCTACTTAAAGTCGTCCTGAGCGTGGCCCTGCCCACCAGAGGGACAAGACCCACTCCACCTACCACTGGGCAGGAACTCTCCCACCAGGAAGCCTGCACAAGCCTCTGAGACAGACTCATCCACCAGAGAGCAGAAGCTAGAAGAACTACAATCCTGCAGCCTGCAGAACAGAAACCACAATCATAGAAATTTAGACAAAATGAGATGGCAGAGGAATATGTCCCAGATGAAGGAACAAGATAAAATCCCAGAAGAACAACTAAGTGAAGTGGAGATAGGCAATCTACCAGAAAAAGAATTCATAGTAATGACAGTGAAGATGATCTAAGATCTCGGAAAAAGAATGGAGACACAGATCAAGAAGATGCAAGAAATGTTTAACAAAGACCTGGAAGAACTAAAGAACAAACAAACAGAGATGAACAATAAAACAACTGAAATGAAAAAATACACTAGAAGGAATCAATAGAAGAGTAACTGAGGCAGAAGAATGGATAAGTCAGCTGGAAGACAAAATGGTGGAAATCACTGCCATGGAACAGAATAAAGAAAAAAGAACAAATAGAAATGAAGACAGTCTAAGAGACCTCTAGGACAACATTAAATGCACCAACATTCACATTATAGGGGTCCCAGAAGAAGAAGAGAGAGAAAAGACCTGAGAAAATATTTGAAGAGATAATGGCTGAAAACTTCCCTAACATGGGAAAGGAAAGAGTCACCCTAGTCCAGGAAGCACAGAGAGTTCCAGATATAATAAAGCCAAGGAGGAACATGCCAAGACATATAGTAATCAAACTGACAAAAATTAAAGACAAAGAAAAAATATTAAAAGCAACAAGGAAAAAGCAAAAAATAATATACAAGGGAATTCTCATAAGGTTATCAGCTGATTTCTCAGAAGAAACTCTATAGGCCAGAAGGTAGTGGCATGATATATTTAAAGTGATGAAAGGGAAGAACCTACAGTGAAGAATACTCTACCCAGCAAGGCTCTCATTCAGATTCAACAGCAAAATCAAAAGCTTTACAGACAAAAATAAGCTAAGGAAATTTAGCACCACCAGACCAGCTTTGCACCAAATGCTAAAGGAACTTCTCTAAGCAGAAAAGAAAAGGCCACTACTAGAAACAAGGAAATTATGAACAGAAAAGCTCACAGGTAAAGGCAAACATAAAGTAAAGGTAGAAAATCATCTGCACACAAATATGATACCAAAACAAGCAACTGTGAGAAGAGGAGAGCACAAATGGAGGATACTGTAAATGCATTTGAAATTAAGACACCAGCAACTTAAAACAACCTTGTGTATATACAGACTGCTACATCAAAACCTCATGGTAACTGCAAACCTAAAATCTACAGTAAATACACACACACACAAAAAGAAAAAGGAATCCAAACACAACACTAAAGTTAGTCATCAAATCACAAGAGAAGAGAACAAAAGAGGTAGGGAAGAAAAAAGACCTACAAAAACAAATCCAAAACAATTAAGAAAGTGGCAATAGGAACATACATATTGATAATTACCTTAAATGTAAATGGATTAAATGCTCCAGCCAAAAGACATAGATTGGGTGAATGGATACACAAGCAAGACCCATATGTATGCTGTCTACAAGAGACCCACTTCAGATCTAGGGACACATACAGACAGAAAATGAGGGGATGGAAAAAGGTACTCCATGCAAATGGAAATCAAAAGAAAGCTGGAGTAGCAATACTTATATCAAATAAAATAGAATTTGAAATAAAAACTGTTACAAGAGACAAAGAAGGACACTACATAACGATCAAGGAAAGAAGATATAATAACTGTAAATTTATATGCACCCAAACTAGGAGCACCTCAATATATAAGGCAAATACTAACAGTCATAAAAGGAGAAATAGACAGTAACACAATAATATTGGGGTCTTTTACACCCCACTTTCATCAATGGAAAGATCATCCAGACAGAAGATCAATAAGGAAACACAGGCTTTAAATGACAGATTAGACCAGATAGACTTAACTGATATTTATAGAGCATTCCATCCAAAAGCAGCAGAATATAAATTCTTCTCAAGTGCACAAGGAACATTCTCCAGGATTGATCACAAGCTGGGCCACAAAGCTAGCCTCAGTAAATTTTTAAAAACTGAAATCATATCAAGCATCTTTTCTGACCACAATGCTATGAGATTAGAAATCAACTACAAGAAAAAAACTGTAAAAACTGCAAACACATGGAGGCTAAACAATATGATACTAAGCAACCAATGGATCACTGAAGAAATCAAAGAGGAAATCAAAAAATACGTAGGGACAAATGAAAATGAAAGCACAACAATCCAAAACCTATGGGATGCAGCAAAAGCAGTTCTAAGAGGGACATTTATAGTGATACAAGCTTACCTCAGGAAACAAGGAAAATCTCAAACAACCTAACCTTACACCTAAAGCAACTACAGAAAGAAGAACAAACAAAGCCCAAAGTTAGTAGAAGGAAAGAACATAAAGATCAGAGCAGAAATAAGTGAAATAGAAAACAAAGAAAACAGTAGAAAAGATCAATGAAACTAAAAGCTGGTTCTTTGAAAGGATAAACAAAATTGATAAACCTTTAGCCAGAACTCATCAAGAAAAACAGGGTGAGTTTTCCACTAGGAAGCCCCCACACTTGCAGGGATGGGGGTAGATTTGGAGCCTCAGAGGAGAGCGCAGCAACAGGTGTGCGTACAGCAAAGCAGAGAGTCCTGCACAGAGGGTCGGTGCTGACTGGCACTTCCCAGCCTGAGACACTTGTCTGCTCGCCTGCCGGGGCAGGTGGGGGTTGGGTGCTGAGGCTTGGGCTTTGGAGGTCAGACCCCAGGGAGAGGACTGGGTTTGGCTGCTTGAAGACAGCCTGAGGGGGCTAGTGTGTCACAGCTGAGGGAGTCCAGGAAGAAGCCTGGGCTCACCAGAGAGACAAGGGACCATTGTTCGGGGGTGCACAAGGAGAGGGGCGGGCCCACTATAAGAGCTTCTTTCTCCGTGTGTTCACAGGCAACCAGGCACTGCTTACATGAGATCCAGAGGCGGGCGCAGACCACTACCACTGCCGCCACTACCACCAAGGGTCCTGTGAACAAGTGCAGGTAACTGCCCACACATTCCTGGGAGTCTGCGCAGCCCGCCACTGCCGAGGGTCCCGCGATCTGGGCTCAACTACCCTGGGAGATTGCATGGCGCACCTCAGGCTGTTGCAACTTCCTGCTGAGCTCTGCCACCTCAGGCACTCCCTGCACATCACATTTGTGGCTGCCACATCCATCCCTCTCCCTGGCCTGAGAGAGCAAGTGAGCCCTAATCAGTCACTGCTTTTGCCCCCTCTCTCCTGGGTGGGGAACAGATGCCTGAGGGTGGCCCACATGCAGAGGTGGGGTCAAAACCAAAGCTGAGCCCCAGGGGCGCTGTGACAAAAGAAGAGGAACGGAAATCTCTCTGTGCAGCTGCAGGAGCAGAGGATTAACTCCTGGCAGTTGGCTTGGTAAACCCTGCATCTGTGGAGTATCTGAATAGTCAATGAGTGTTCCCACAATTGAGGCTGGTCTAGCCTTAACAACTGTAGACATTGGGGGAAAGTACATGAGGGAACTTGGGCCAGGTCAGAGTCTGAGCTGGCCCCACAGTGCCAACATCAAGTCCAGAGACCTACCTAGAGGTATTGGAGGACTTCCTGGGGAGGTGGGGATTGGCTGTGACTCACTGTGGGGGCAAGGACACTGACACCTGAGGCCCCAGGAAAATATTATTATTACTATAATTTTTTTGTTTCATTTTGTTCCATTGTTGTTCTTTTTAAATTAGTCTTTTGTTATTTTTATTTGTTTTTTATGCTTTTATTTTTAATATATTTTTTATTTTATTCTTTTTCTGTTTTTACTTTACTGTTTTGTGATATTGTGTTTTTTCCTTATTTTTGTTTTTTCTTTTGTTTTGCTTTGTTTCTATCGCTTTTTTAACTAAATTTTCTATTTTTACATTACTTTCTTGCTGTTTCATGTTTTTTCCTTTTTTCTTCTTTCTTTTGTTTTGTTTTTATCTTTTTTGTATCACTTTTATGTGTGTGTTTTATGCTTTCTTTGCCTTTTTTTGTAGTTTGCTTTCTGCTTTTGATTTGTTTTTTGTTTTTGTTAGTTTAGTTTTTATTGTTTGTTCTGTTTTTGGATTCATTTATTTGTTTGGTTGCTCTCTTCTCTTTTGTTTTCTCTCTTTGTGTGTGTGTGTGTGTGTGTGTGTGTGTGTTTCTTTGTGGGTTTTTCTCTGTTTGATTTTGCTGTTACCATTTGTCTTGGGAGTTTTGTTTGTCTGTTTGTTTTCCTTTTTTAAAAAAATTCCATGCCATGCAGCTTGCGGGGTCTTGGTTCTCTAACCAGGGGTCAGGCCTGAGCCTCTGAGGTGGGAGAGCAAAGCCCAGGGTGCTGGACCAGCAGAGAACTCCCGGCCCCAGGGAATATTAATCAGCAAGAGCTCTCCCAGAGGTCTCCGTCTCAACACAAAGACCCAGTTCCACCCAACAGCCAGCAAGCTCCAGTGCTGGACACCTCATGCCAAACAACTAGCAAGAGTAACCCAGCCCCACCCATTAGCAGACAAGCTGCCTAAAGTCACACTAAGCTCACAGACATCCCAAAACACACCAACTGATGTGGGCCGGCCCATCAGAAGAACAAGATCCAGCTCTATCCACCAGAATGCAGGCACTAGTCCCCCCCATCAGGAAGGTTACACAGCCATTGGACCAACCTGACCCACTGGGGGCAGACACCAGAAGCAAGAGGAACTATGACATGGCAGCCTGCAGAAAGGAGACCCCAAATACAGTAAGTTAAACAAAATGAGAAGACAGAGAACTATGTTACAGATGAAGGAGCAAGGTAAAAACCCACAAGACCAAATAAATGAAGAGGAAATAGGCAATCTACCTGAAAAAGAATTCAGAGTAATAATAATAAAGATGATCCAAAATATTGGAAATAGAACGGAGACTATACAAGAAACATTTAACAAGGACCTAGAAGAACTAAAGAACAAACAAACAATGATGAACAACACAATAACTGAAATTAAAAATATACTAGAAGAAATCAATAGCAGAATAACTGAGGCAGAAGAACGGATAATTGAGCTGGAAGACAGAACAGTGGAAATAACTGCCATGGAGCAGAATAAAGAAAAAAGAATGAAAAGAATTGAGCACAATTTCAGAGACCTCTGGGACAACATTAAATGCACCAACATTCAAATTATAGGGGTCTCAGAAGAAGAGAAAGGCAAAGAGTCTGAGAAAATATTTGAAGAGATTATAGTAAAAAACTTCCCTAAAATGGAAAAGGAAATAGTCAATCAAGTCCAGGAAGCACAGAGAATCCCATACCGGATAAACCCAAGTAGAAACACACAGAGACACAAATTAATCACACTAACTAAAATTAAATACAAAGAAAAAATATTAAAAGCAGCAAGAGAAAAGCAACAAATAACATACAAGGGAATCTCCATAAGGTTATCACTTGATTTTTCAACAGAAATTCTGCATGCCAGAAGGGAGTGGCAGGATACATTTAAAATGATGGAAGGGAAAAACCTACAACCAAGATTATTCTACCTAGCAAGGATCTCATTCAGATTCGATAGCGAAATCAAAAGCTTTACAGACAAGCAAATGCTAACAGAATTCAGCACCCCCAAACCAGCTTTATGACAAATGCTAAAGGAACTTCTCTAGGCAGGAAACACAAGAGAAGGAAAAGACCTACAATAACAAACCCAAAACAATTAAGGAAATGGTACTATGGATTAAATGCTCCAAACAAAAGATACAAGCTGGCAGAATGGATACAAAAACAAAACCTGTATATATGCTGTCTACAAGAGACCCACTTCAGACCTAGGGACACATACAGACTGAAAGTGAGGGGATGGAAATAGATATTCCATGAAAATGGAAATCAAAAGAAAGCTGGAGTAGCAATACTCATATCAGATCAAATAGACTTTAAAATAAAGACTGTTACAAGAGACAAGGAAGGACACTACATAATGATCAAAGGATCAATCCAGGAAGAAGATATAACAATTGTAAATATTCATGAACCCAGCACAGGAGTACCTCAATACATAAAGCAAATGCTAACAGCTATAAAGGAGGAAATCGACAGTAACACTATAATAGTGGGGGACTTTAACACTCCACTTAAACCAATGGACAGATCTTCCAGACAGAAAATTAATAAGGAAACACAAGCCTTAAATGACACATTAGACCAGATAGACTTAATTGGTATTTATAGGACATTCCACCCTAAAGCAGCAGAATACACTTGCTTCTCAAGTGCATACGGAACATTCTCCAGGATAGATCACATCTTGGGTCACAAATCAAGCCTCAATAAATTCAAGAAAATTGAGATCATATCAAGGAACTCTTCTGACACTATGAGATTAGGAATCAATTACAGCAAAAAAAAAAAAAAACACAAACACACGGAGGCTAAACAATATGCTACTAAGTAGCCCAGAGAAATCAAAGAGGAAATAAAAATAAATAAATAGAAACAGGGCTTCTCTGGTGGCGCAGTGGCTGCGAGTCCGCCTGCCGATGCAGGGGATGCAGGTTTGTGCCCCAGTCCGGGAGGATCCCACATGCCGCGGAGCAGCTGGGCCTGTGAGCCGTGGCCACTGGGCCTGTGCGTACAGAGCCTGTGCTCTGCAGCGGGAGAGGCCACAGCAGTGAGAGGCCCACGTACCGCAAAAAAAACCCAAACAAACCAAAAACAAAAAACCCATAGAAATAAATGACAATGAAAACAGGACGACCCAAAATCTATGGGATGCAGCAAAAGCAGTTCTAAAAGGGAAGTTTATAGCAATACAATCCTACCTCAAGAACAATCCCCAATAAACAATCTAACCTTACACCTAAAGGAGCTAGAGAAAGAAGAAGAAGAACAACAACAACAACAACAAAACCTAAAGTTAATAGAAGGAAAGAAATCATAAAGATCAGGACAGAAGTAAATGAAATAGAAACAAAGAAAACAATAGCAAAGATCAATAAAACTAAAAGCTGGTTCTTCGAGAAGATAAACAAAATTGATAAACCTTTAGCCTTACTCATCAAGAAAAAGAGGGAGAGAGCTCAAATCAATAAAATTACAAATGATAAAGGAGAAGTTACAATGGACACCACAGAAATACAAGAGATCATAAGAGACTACTACAAGCAGCTATATGCCAATAAAATAGACAACGTGGAAGAAATGGACAAATTCTTGGAAAGGTACAACTTTCCAAGACTGATCCAGGAAGTATTAGACAATATAAACAGATCAATCACAAGTAATAAAGTTGAAACTGTAATTAAAAATCTTCCAACAAACAAAAGTGCAAGATCAGAAGGCGTCAGAGGTGAATTCTATCAAACATTTAGAGAACAGTTAACACCTATCCTTCTGAAACTATTCTAAAAGTGCAGAGGAAGGCGCACTCCCAAACACATTCTATGAGGCCACCATCACCCTGATACCAAACCCAGACAAGGATACCACACACAAAAAGAATTACAGGCCAATATAGTGATATGAACTATAGATGCAAAAATCCTCAACAAAACACTAGCAAACTGAATCCAACAACACATTAAAAAGATCATACACCAGGATCAAGTGGGATTTATCCTGGGAATGCAAGGATTCTTCAATATACGCAAATCAATCAATGTGATACACCATATTAACAAGCTGAAGAATATAAACTATATGATCATCTCAACAGATGCAGAACACACTTTTGACAAAATTCAACATCCATTTATGATAAAAATTATCATAAGTGGGCAGAGAGTGAACCTACCTCAAAATAATAAAGGCCATATATGACAGACCTACAGCAGACATCATTCTCAATGGTGAAAAACTGAAAGTATTTCCTCTAAGATCAGGAACAAGACAAGGATATCCATTCTCGCCACTATTATTCAACATAGTTTTGGAAGTCCTAGCTACAGCAGTCAGAAAAGAAAAAGAACTAAAAGGAATACAAATTGGAAAAGAAGAAGTAAAACTGTCACAGTTTGCAGATGACATGACACTCTACATAGAGAATACTAAAGATGCCACCAGAAAACTACTAGAGCTAATCAATGAATCTGGTAAATTTGCAGGATACAAAATTAATGCACCAAAATCTCTTGCATTCCTATACACTAATAACGAAAGATCAGAAAGAGAAATTAAGGAAACAATCCCATTCACCATTGCAACAAAAAGAATAAAATACCTCGGAATAAATCTATCTAAGGAGTTAAAAGACCTGTACTCAGAAAAGTACAAGACACTGATGAAAGAAATCAAAGATGCCACAAACAGATGGAGAGACATACCATGTTCTTGGATTGGAAGAATCAATACTATGAAAATGACTATACTGCCCAAAGCAATCTACAGATTCAATGCAATCCCTATCAAATTACCATTGACATTTTTCACAGAACTAGAGCAAAAAATCTTAAAGTTTGTATGGAAACACAGAAGACCCTGAATAGTCAAAGCAATCTTGAGAAAGAAAAATGGAGCTGGATGAATCAGGCTCCCTGACTTCAGACTATACTACAAAGCTACCGTAATCAAGACAATATGGTACTGGCACAAAAACAGAAATAGAGATCAATGTTAAAGGATAGAAGTTCCAGAGATAAACCCATGTACCTATGGTCACCTAATCTATGACAAAGGAGACAAAAATATACAATGGAGAAAAGACAGTCTCTACAATAAATGGTGCTGGGAAAACTAGACAGCTACATGTAAAAGAATGAAATTAGAACACTCCCTAACACCATGCACAAAAATAAACTCAAAATGGATTAAAGACCTGAATGTAAGGCCAGACACTATAAAACTCTTAGAGGAAAACGTAGGCAGAACACCTTTTGACATAAATTGCAGCAAGATCTTTTGTGACCCACTTCCTAGCCCAATGGAAATAAAAACAAAAATAAACAAATGAGACCTAATTAAACTCAAAAGCTTTTGCACAGCAAAGGAAACAATAAAGAAAACAAAAAGACAACCCACAGAATGGGAGAAAATATTTTCAAATGATGCAATCGACAAGGGATTAGTCTCCAAAATTTACAAAGAGCTCATGTGGCTCAGTATCAAAAAATAAACAATGCAATAAAAAAAAATGGGCAGAAGACCTAAATAGGCATTTCTCCAAAGAAGACATAATGGATGGCCAAGACGCACATGAAAAGTTGCTCAACATCACTAATTATTAGAGAAATGCAAATCAAAACTACAATGAAGTATCACCTAACACCAGTCAGAATGGCCATCATCAAAAAATCTACAAATAATAAATGCTGGAGAGAGTGTGGAGAAAAGGGAATCCTTTTGCACTGTTGGTGGGAATGTAAATTGATACAGTCACTATGGAAAACAGTACGGACGTTCCTTAAAAAACTGAAAATAGAACTACCATATGACCCAAAAATCCCACTACTGGGCATATACCCAGAGAAAATCATAATTCAAAAAAAACACAGGCACCCTAATGTTCATAGCTTCACTATGTACAATAGCCAGGACATGGAAGCAATCTAAATGTCTGTCAGCAGAGGAATGGATAAAGAAGATGTGCTACATATATACACTTTAATATTACTCAGCCATAAAAGGGAATGAAATTGGGTCATTTGTAGAGACATGGACGGACCTAGAGAGTGTCATACGGAGTGAAATAAGTCAGAAAGAGAAAAGGAAATATCTTACGATAATGCATATATGTGGAAACTAGAAAAATGGTATAGATGATCTTATTTGCAAAGCAGAAATAGACACAGACGTAGAGAACAAATGTATGGATACCAAGGGGAAAGGGGTGGGGTGGGAGGAATTGGGAGATGGGGATTGACACATATACATTATTGATACTACGTATAAAATACACAACTGATGGGAACATACTGTATAGCACAGGGAACTCTACCTAATGCACTGTGGTAACCTAAATGGGAGGGAAGTCCAAAAGAGAGGGGATATCTGTATGTGTATGGCTGATTCACTTTGTTGTGCAGTGGAGACTAACACAACATTGTAAAGCAACCATACTCCAATAAAAGTTAATTAAAAGAAAAACGAACAAAAACTGAATGAATTTTTTGGCCAAGCCAATGTATATATCACGTTGAATTACAAAAGTCTGAGGTTCAGAACATTTTTTTCCTAGAATTTCTTTTTTTTTGCACAAATCCCAAAATATGGTCAATTTCCACAACATGGTTTCCAGGCCCAAACCTGATTTTTTTTTTTTTTTTGATAGAAAGCAGCAAATGAAGGAAAAATAGGAAGTGGAAACACAGATGGTCCAGTCAGGTAGCCATTTCTCCTTCTCAGCCATACCTGGTGATTCACTTCTCCTTCTCCTAAGGACCAGGGCAGTATTGAGTGGATGTCTGTACCTTTCCTTTCCCCTGATAATCCTTCTTCTTCACCCCCACTCCTCAGGCTTTTGTTTAAACCTCCTCCTCCAACAAATCTGTAGTGACTGTGACTTGTCAGTGTTATATTCTCCCACAATCTTAATTACAACCGTGGGAAGATGTTTTTCCCTTTTTGTTTAAAAGAATTTTGGCATCACTGAGCAGGCAAACTATATATTTGAGATAGAAAGACTTTTAGATACCCCTGAAATCCTATAATAAGGACCTGCCTACTCACAAGATGGGCTTTTCAGTCACCATCAGAAAGGAGAGGTCAGACATAGGAGAAAACATTATCTATGAAAGCCAAGCATAAGTAAATGAGTCTGTGAAAAGTGCTGGAGCTTTGGTGAGACAATTTATCTGAATTTCTAAAAAGACTAGAATCCCCATTATTACGGTGGCATAAGGTGGGGGAAATGTTCCATTACAGTGAAAAATATGCTCTAAAATACTGAGAAAAAAAATTCTGTCTTAAGCAGAACTGAACTGGTGATTAAGCATGATGCTTAAAAAAAAATTATCCAAAATTATCTTTTTAAAAATAAGAAGGAAATTTTTTCATAAGAAAAATGTGCTCCTATTACACAAAGTGTTTTTAATTTTTTTAAAAGCAAAATCTTTTCATATGCCTGATGATTTTATTTTGATTGCTTTCTATTTACTTATTTTTAAAGATGCCTATATTGGTCCAAACAATTAAGATGAGATATGTTGGGCAGAGATTGGTATAGGATCTCCAAGCAAATGTTCAAGGCCCAGATAAAGGAAGAATAAAGAATTTTAAATGTTCATAGTTTCTATTTATTACTCTAAATATACAGCAGCCTGGGGAAGAGAGGAAGAGACCCGGTGCCTGATGCACTGCAGAAGAAAGCTTTGCTAGGGCAGCCAGGAGTTAACCAGGCCAGGGCCTCTGTTTGGAGGGTAAGTTAAGAAAAAGTGCTGACACCTACCCCTCCCAATGTTTCCTTGTAGCAGGAGGTAGACTATCTTATGTTTCTCAAGCTGATCCCTAATATACCCTCACCTACAGCTCTTGCTGCTGAATAAGTATTTTATGGATTTCCATCAAAGTACCCTTTTTAGTCTAGTAATTTATCCTTCTGAGAAACTTAGAAGTTCCCTGCACCTTTAAGATTGAGTGGAATTTCCACAGAAACAGGCATGAAGCAATGAGAAACAATGAAAAGTGAGTACCCACAATAATTTTCATTTCTTCTCTTCCTGTTAACTCCTCAAATTTACTTACAAACATCATTCATTCATTCATTCACTCATTCATTCAACATTTATAGGCCTAAGAGCCTGGCTTTATGCTGGGCAAAAGGAATATGAAGATAAGAAAAATGAACTCCTGGTAAGATGCTGATTGGATCATCAATGGGATATAAACATTAAAAAATAAATCTGATTCAGCACTAGAAACTTGTAAAGGGTGATGTTCAGATATTAGTTATTGTAGAAGAATTTCTCCTGATCATAGTTTATATAGTACTGGATTAAAGCAGGGGCCAAACTCTGACTTTCCTCATGTAAAACAGCAGTGAACTCTCTGGTCATTCAAAGGTTTGACAGTCTAAAATTGGTCAAAAGAGTTGTAATCGCTTGGTGGGGACAGTTCTACTCTAGCTCAGAGAAGCGGAGTCCCCATGAAATGTATACATTGACAGCAGTGGCAGCAGCAAGGAGACAGGTCTTTTATATTCAGTATAAAGCAGAAGCTAATAAAATTAGGTTCTTGATTAGTAGTTGAACAATTTTTTGTGTGTTGCTAATTAAATGCTTTGTATTTGCTTCTTCTAATTAGAAAACTGGTTTCATTTGCTTTTTACTTATTAGTGGTCCACAGTTAATAAATCAGTAGATTCCATTTTTTAATAATCTCAATGTGATATGTATATACAATGGCATATTACTCAGCCATCAAAAAGAATGAAATAATGCCATTTGCAGCAACATGGATGGACCTAGATATTATCATACTAAGTAAGTCAGAAAGAGAAAGACAAATACCATATGATATCACTTATATGTGGAATCTAAAATATGATATAAATCAACATATCTACAGAACAAAAACAGACTCCCAGATATAGAGAACAGACTTGTTCTTGCCAAAGGGGGAGGGGGGCAGGGGAGGGAAGGATTGGGAGTTTGGGATTAGCAGAAGCAAACTAGTATATATAGGATGGATAAACAAAAAGGTCCTACTGTATAGCACAGGGGACTATATTCAATATCCTATGACAAACCATAATGGAAAAAGAATATGAAAAAGAATATATATATATATATATATATGTATAACTGAGTCACTTTGCTGTATAGAAGAAATTAACACATTGTAAATCAACAATACTTCAATAAAATGTTTAAAAATTTAAATTTAAAAATTAAAAAAATTTTGAAAAATTCCTAAAGCAATCAGAAGTCTTATCTAGGTGCTGGGCAAAATGGACCAAAGCCTAAGTAAATCATGCTAATATTTACTATCCAAGTAGCATTACAAAATACAAGGTTCAAAATTAAACAGAGGGGCAAAAGGACAATTTATGCATTTATCTGTCCAGTTGAATATTTTTTCCATAGAGAAACAGCTAGTGGAACCAAAAGTAGTATCTTGTTGCTATTAAAGTCACCCTGTCTAATACAAAACTTACTTCAAAACTTTGTATCTGTGAACCTGGGTAAAGAATAAAATTATTAGATATTTTTTAAAGTGAAAAGTTTAGCCCTGGTCTAATTTGACATACTTAACAGCAATTACATGTGAGCCCAGTTAATAAGAATGGATTATTTAATGAAAACAGTAAACAGTTAAAGCTTACGATGTGCCAGGCATTATGCTAAGCACTTTACTTAATCATCACAACATCCCTCTGAGGTAGATACCATAATTACCTCCATTTTACAGACAAAGAAACTGAGGCATAGCAAGTATAAATTATTTGCCCGAAGTCATGCAATTGCTAAGTGGTGAAGATGGGATTTGAACTCACAAGATCAATCTCTAGAATCTGATCTCTTAACCATTTCACTTTGATAGCTAGGAAGAATACCTTATTTCAGAAACAACTACCACTATCACAGCATCTCAGCATAGCAAGGTAAGTTTGGGGATCTGGTGGCCCTGAATTCAAGCCAATTACCAGCAGTGTGTCTTTGGGCAAGTTACATACTCTCTAAGCCTTGGCTCTTATGAAGATTCAGTGACAACATATGTAAGGCAGTTAGCACTTGGTAAGTAATCAAGAGATGTCTGCTATTAGAAGCATTAGCTATTAGCGTGACAACTGGAAGGGCCTCAAGTTTATTGTTTAAGCAGTTCATTTCACAAATCTGCGAACCAAAGCTCAAAGAAATGAAAGCTATTCTTAGGGCCTCATAGCTTGTTAGACTTCTCATCTCTTCATTCATGCAGGCATTCTTACACTTACTCATTGAAATGAACACGTTAAACATTTATTTTTTACAAATTTACAAAAACCCACACAGATACAGAACACAAAACCACACAAAGTGCAGAACACTTCTTAAACCATTACCCAGATCAAGATAGAGAACCTTTGTAGCTACCCTAAAAGCCCCTCCAGGTGCCCATCCTGATGACAACCTGTCCCTCTCTGTGTCTTGACTTTTACAGGTAATCTCTTCCTTGTGTTTGCTTTTGATTTTGTGACTTGAGTGTGTGTTCCTAGATAGTACCATGTAATCTTGCTCATTTTTAAAATTTGATATGTACTTTAGGTCTCGTTTAATCTACAAATTCTCCCTTAATGCCTTTCTTTTCCTTATAATTTATCTTTTAAAGAACCTGGGTCATTCAACCTGCAGTTTCGCAAAATCTGGGTATTGCTAACCTCATCCTCACAGTGCAGTTCAGTTTGTTTCTGTCCTCTGTGTTTTCTGCAAATTGCTGGATCCAGAAACTGGACCAGATCCAAGTTGAATCTCTTTGGCAAAGTTACATGTGACATTGTGTTCTTTCATTAAGAGGCACATAATGTCTAGTTTTTACTCTTTCTTTTTTTTTTCATGTTAGCAGCCATTGTTCCTCTATGCCTAGATCCATTAATTCACTGGGGGTTGCAGAGTGGTGATAGTCGAATTCTATCGCTTTATTTTCATGTATTAACTGGATTAAACTTATAGGGAGACACTCATCGCATATATTATCTACCCTGTGGTGTAGTTCATATTGGTGAGAAGGATAAATTCTTGAATTTTTTTTCTTTTATTTAACCAGGTTTAAAGATAATGAACAAATTCGGAAGATGGTAAATTAGTTTTTTTAAAGTTGTTTTGCATTCATGGATTTAAACATATTTGATAGAGTTCAATCCATTACAATTCTTATCTTCGCTGAGGCTCAACTTTTCCAATCTTTGCTGATGGGAACCTTTTCAAGTTTACGCCTAAGTCCTTCTGATAAATTCTAGAACTCTTTGATAGCATCCTTGCTATCTGGTGTGTCAAGATGTTCTATGCTTCTCTGGTACAGTTCCTGTTCCAGATCTGGAATCAGCCACTTCTCCAAGAAGTGGTCATTATTTCTAGGCCTTTTCAGTGAGTAAAGAGTATACATATATATACACATGCACATACACACATTCATACTGGTGTTTCCAATTCAGATTCAAGACTACAGAATTTTTACTTAACCCCTTTCTATTTAATCTGTATCCCCTTTCTTTCACACTGAGAATTTTGGTTTTCAAGGACACAGGCGATGATAGAATTAAAGTTACAATATCCTATAACCACTCATTTACTTTATCCTGATTTACAACTCTACAGTCTGATACTACCACTACTAATTATGATTACTGAAAATAGTTACCAAAGGAATGGTGGGCATATGCTATCACCATTCTTTCCCCATGTTTATGGTTTTATATATATATATATGTCGTACACTGAAATATATATCTGTTATATACCATCACCTCTTCCTCTTAATCTTAGTTCTATAAGAACTATATATTTAATGCTTACCACCAGTCCTTATGCTGATGTCTCCATAATTACTCTGGTTGTCTGAAGTTTGTTCTTGAGTACATTCCTTAAGAAGGGCTCATGGGAACAATATTTCCTGAGTTCTTGCATATTATCATGTGTTCTTTATATTTTAAGGTGAGTTTTAATAAGGATATAAAATCCTTGGTTCATATTTGTTTTCCTTCAGTATCTTAAATGTTACTCCATTTCTTCCTGGCATTAAGCATCATTGTTGCAAAAGTCTGTGATAATTGCATTTTATTTCCCTTATAAGTAACATGCAATTTTTTAATTGAAGGATAGCTGATCTACAATATTATATAAGTTACAGGTATACAATATAGTGATTCACAATTTTAAAGGTTATATGCCATTTATAGTTATTATAAAATATTGGCTATATTCCCTCTGTTGTACAATATACCCTTGTAGCTTATTTTACACATAATAGTTTGTACCTTTTAATCCACTACCCCTGTGTTGCCCCTTCCCCTTTCCCTCTCTCCACTGGAATAACATACAATTTTTTTTTTACATCTTTATTGGAGTATAACTGCTTTACAATGGTGTGTTAGTTTCTGCTTTATAACAAAGTGAATCAGTTATACATATACATATGTTCCCATATCTCTTCCCTCTTGCGTCTCCCTCCCTCCCACCCTCCCTATCCCACCCCTCTAGGTGGTCACAAAGCACCGAGCGTTGAACATTTTGGTACATGACTCTTTTTGAATTATGGTTTTCTCAGGGTATATGGCCAGTAGTGGGATTGCTGGGTCATATGGTAGTTCTATTTGTAGTTTTTTAAGGAACCTCCATACTGTTCTCCATAGTGGCTGTACCAATTCACATTCCCACCAGCAGTGCAAGAGTGTTCCCTTTTCTACACACCCTCTCCAGCATTTATTGTTTCTAGATTTTTTGATGATGGCCATTCTGACTGGTGAGAGATGATATCTCATTGTAGTTTTGACTTGCATTTCTCTAATGATTAATGATGTTGACCATTCTTCCATGTGTTTGTTGGCAATCTGTATATCTTCTTTGGAGAAATGTGTATTTAGGTCTTCTGCCCATTTTTGGATTGGGTTGTTTGTTTTTTTGTTATTGAGCTGCATGAGCTGCTTGTAAATTTTGGAGATTAATCCTTTGTCAGTTGTTTCATTTGCAAATATTTTCTCCCATTCTGAGGGTTGTCTTTTGGTCTTGTATATGGTTTCCTTTGCTGTGCAAAAGCTTTGAAGTTTCATTAGGTCCCATTTGTTTATTTTTGTTTTTACTTCCATTTCTCTAGGAGGTGGGTCAAAAAGGACCTTGCGGGGCTTCCCTGGTGGTGCAGTGGTTAAGAATCCGCCTGCCAATGCAGGGGACACAGGTTCGAGCCCTGACCGGGAAGATCCCACATGCCACGGAGCAACTAAGTCCGTGAGCCACAACTACGGAGCCTGTGTGCCACAACTACTGAAGCCCTTGTGCCTAGATCCCGTTCTCCACAACAAGGGAAGCCACCACATTGAGAAGCCCGCACACCACAACTAAGAGTAGCCCGCCCTCTCTGCAACTAGAGAAAGCCCACGCGCAGCAACGAAGACCCAACACAGCCAAAAACAAATAAATAAAATAAATTTATTTTTAAAAAAAAAGGATATTGCTGTGATTTAAGTCATAGAGTGTTCTGTCTATATTTTCCTCTAAGAGTTTGATAGTGTCTGGCCTTACATTTACGTCTTTAATCCATTTTGAGCTTATTTTTGTGTATGGTGTTAGGGAGTGTTCTACTCTCATACTTTTACATGTACTTGCCCAGTTTTCCCAGCACCACTTACTGAAGAGGCTGTCCATTCTCCACTGTACATTCCTGCCTCCTTTTTGAAAGATAAGGTGACCATATGTGCATGGGTTTATCTCTGGACTTCCTATCCTGTTCCATTGATCTATATTTCTGTTTTTGTGCCAGTACCATACTGTCTTGATTACTGTAGCTTTGTAGTATAGTCTGAAGTCAGGGAGCCTGATTCCTCCAGTTCCATTTTTCATTCTCAAGATTGCTTTGGCTATTCAGGGTCTTTAGAGTTTCCATACAAATTGTGAAATTTTTAGTTCTAGTTCTGTGAAAAATGTCAGTGGTAGTTTGATAGGGATTGCATTGAATCTGTAGATTGCTTTGGGTAGTAGAGTCATTTTCACAATGTTGATTCTTCCAATCCAAGAACATGGTATATCTCTCCATCTATTTGTATCATCTTTAATTTCTTTCAACAGTGTCTAATAATTTTCTGCATACAGGTCTTTTGTCTCTTTAGGTAGGTTTATTCCTAGATATTTTATTCTTTTTGTTGCAATGGTAAATGGGAGTGTTTTCTTGATTTCACTTTCAGATTTTTCACCATTAGTGTACAGGAATGCAAGAGATTTCTGTGCATTAATTTTGTATCCTGCTACTTTACGGAATTCATTGATTAGCTCTAGTAGTTTTCTGGTAGCATCTTTAGGATTCTCTATGTATAGTATCATGTCATCCGCAAACAGTGACAGCTTTACTTCTTCTTTTCCGATTTGGATTCCTTGTATTTCTTTTTCTTCTTTGATTGCTGTGGCTAAAACTTCCAGATGTATGCTGAATAACAGTGGTGAGAGTGAGCAACCTTATCTTGTTCCTGATCTTAGCGGAAATGCTTTCAGTTTTTCACCATTGAGGACGATGTTGGCTGTGGGTTTGTCTTATATGGCCTTTATTATGTGGAGGAAAGTTCCCTCTATTCCTACTTTCTGGAGGGTTTTTATCATAAATAGGTGTTGAATTTTGTCAAAAGCTTTCTCTGCATCTATTGAGATGACCATATGGTTTTTCTCCTTCAGTTTGTTAATATGGTGTATCACAATGATTGATTTGCATATATTGAAGAATCCTTGCAATCCTGGGATAAACCCCACTTGATCATGGTGTATGATCCTTTTAATGTGCTGTTGGATTCTCTTTGCTAGTATTTTGTTGAGGATGTTTGCATCTATGTTCATTAGTGATATCGGCCTGTAGTTTTCTTTCTTTGTGACATCCTTGTCTGGTTTTGGTATCAGGGTGATGGTGGCCTCCTAGAATGAGTTTGGGAGTGTTCCCCCCTCTGCTATATTTTGGAAGGGTTTGAGAAGGATAGGTGTTAGCTCTTCTCTAAATGTTTGAAAGAATTCGCCTGTGAAGCCATCTGGTCCTGGGCTTTTGTTTGTTGGAAGATTTTTAATCACAGTTTCAATTTCAGTGCTTGTGACTGGTCTGTTCATATTTTCTATTTCTTCCTGATTCAGTCTTGGAAGGTTGTGCATTTCTAAGAATTTGTCCATTTCTTCCAGGTTGTCCATGTTATTGGCATAGAGTTGCTTGTAGTAATCTCTCATGGTTTTTTGTATTTCTGCAGTGTCATTTGTTACTTCTCCTTTTTCATTTCTAATTCTATTGATTTGAGTCTTCTCCCTTTTTTTCTTGATGAGTGTGGCTAACAGCTTATAAATTTTGTTTATCTTCTCAGAGAACCAGCTTTTAGTTTTATTGATCTTTGCTATCGTTTCCTTCATTTCTTTTTCATTTATTTCTGATCCAATCTTTATGATTTCTTTCCTTCTGCTAACTTTGGGGGTTTTTTGTTCTTCTTTCTCTAATTGCTTTAGGTGCAAGGTTAGGTTGTTTATTCGAGATGTTTCCTGTTTCTTAAGGTAGGATTGTATTGCAATAAACTTCCCTCTTAGAACTGCTTTTGCTGCATCCCATAGGTTTTGGGTCGTTGTGTCTCCATTGTCATTTGTTTCCAGATATTTTTTGATTTCCTCTTTGATTTCTTCAGTGATCACTTCATTATTAAGTAGTGTATTCTTTAGCCTCCATGTGTTTGTATTTTTTACAGATCTTTTCCTGTAAGTAAAAAGGAAAGGCACCGATTGGAAAGGCACAGGCACCGATCCTCTGTGCAGGAATCTCTCCACTTTGCCCTCCGCACCCCTGTTGGCGTGTTCTCCTACGGCTCCAAAGCTTCCCCCCTCCGCCACCCACAGTCTCCGCCCGCAAAGGAGCTTCCTAGCGTGTGGAAACGTTTCCTCCTTCACAGCTCCCTCCCACTGGTGCAGGTCCCATCCCTATTCTTTTGTCTCTGCTTTTTCTTTTGCCCTACCCAGGTACGTGGGGGGTTTCTTGCCTTTTGGGATGTCTGAGGTCTTCTGCCAGCATTCAGTATGTGTTCTATAGGAGTTGTTCCACATGTAGATGTATTTCTGATGTATCTGTGGGGAGGGAGGTGATCTCCACGTCTTACTCTTCTGCCATCTTCCCCCTCTCCTAACATACAATTTTTAAAAACTTTTTTTGGGAAACAGTATTAGACTTGCAGAAAAGTTACAAGAGTAGTACAGAGAGTTCCCGTATACACTTCACTCACCTTTCTCTGATGCTAACATCTTACAAACCATAGTATTACTATAGAAACTAGGAAATTGACACTAGTGCAATATTATTAACCAGTAATACAGACCTCATTCGAATTCTGCTAGCTTCCTCTCTAATGCCTTTTTCTGGTCCAAGATCCAGTTCATGACCCCACATTGCATTTAGTTGTCTTCTCTCCTTTGTCTCCTCTTTCACTCTTTCACATTTTTCATGACCTTGACACTTTTGAAGAGATAGGTATTTTGTATTTTCCCTCAATTTGGGTTAGCCTGATGTTCTTTCAGCTTAAACTAAGGTTATGCATTTTTGGTAAGAATATCAGAGAAGTGATGTTGTGTCCTTCTTAGTGCATCATATCAGGGAATATGTGCTGTTGATATGTCTTATTACTGGTTATGTTAACTTTGATCACTTGATTCAAAGTAGATTTCTCCACTGCAGAGCTACTGTCTTCTCCTTTGTAATAAACAGGCATCTCTTTTTCTTATAGTAATTTCGTGTAAAATTTGACCTTGATAGTTTTCTGTTACTAATTCTCATATGAGAATGCAGTTTTCCAATTTTGTTTTCCTGAATTTTTAGAAGGAAGCTTGATTCAGATGTTCAAGTAGCTCTTCAAACTCCACAGAGCTCCCTCTTCTGTTGTTTTCAGTTGGTGTTAAAAGACAAGGAGATTTGCTTTCTGAAATACTGACTCAGTTCCCCTCCCCCATTTTTAGCTGTACCTTCTCTTCCCTTCATCTCCATTTTGATTTCACTCCTGGGAGTCTGACCTTGAACAGAAACGGAGCTCTGGTGGGTCAGTTTGGAGAGTTTATGAGGGGCTACACTCCTCTAGGCCCTGTGGGCTGGACCACTCCCCCCTTGCACTCACTTGCTATTAGAGATAGCCAGAGCTCTCCTAGTGTTAGCAGCTGTTTTCACATTGCCCACCCCTCCCCCTGCCCCATGCTTTCCAGTGATTGAATACTTATTGGCTGTTTCAGGGTTTTCCTGTTCTCAGATCTGTTAGACATCTTCTTGCTTCTTTCTGCTACTCCCTTTGCAGAAGCCTAAAAAACTCAGGTTTTACAGCTGTCAGTGGTTTGTTCTCAGCTGTTTGTATTTTGGAAGTCATGGTGGGACTGTGTCACTTACTTCTGTCATAACCGTTGATCATGGATTTTTGGTTTTGCTATCTAGTCACTCTGTTTTTATAGGGTGAATTGGGGAGATAAAAACTATGCTGCCAGAGCTACTTTAAATGTGCTAGATTTTGTGCCAGGGTCCCAAGAGAGGGGTGGGACTCGAGAGGAGTAAGTTGCAGCTTCTACAATCAAAGAGCTCACAGTTCAAAGAAGCAGACAAAGGAGCCAACACAACCAGTATGTGTGGTGCTGATGGCTCTGTGCACATGTATCATGTGTGCAAGAAGAATCACCTAGCTTTGTGGAGTAGTGGGAAGTAGATCAAGGACAATCTTCGGAAGAGGTAACATTAGAACTGAGCTTGGAAGGACAAATGGAAGTTAACTAGGATGGAGTCAGAGAAGTTGTTCTACATCAAGGAAATTATACATGCAAAGGTGTGGAAGCTGGAGATTATATAGTATAGTTGGGTATCACATGTTAAATTACAGATGTGTAGAAATAGAGAGCATGGTTCTCAGGGGAAATAATGAAATCTGAGCCTAGAACAGTAAATGGGGCCAGTTTATGAAGGCTGAGGTTGTAAGCTGTGGGAGAGGATTAAGCTGTAATTGTCTCATAGCATGCCCAGCTCTGCCTTTTTGCTCAGAGAAATCACTCCAACTCTGATCCCCACCCCTGACTCCTACCCACCACTTCCAGGTCTAAATAAATAAGTCCCTGTGGTCCCTCTTAGTCATGGGCTATCAAACTAGTTTATGGGTTCATTTTTCAGATTTTGCCCTGACTTCTGCACACCCTCTGACCCCAGCCTTTTTATGATCACTGCTTCCATTTGGGACAACTCTGCTCACTTCCCACTGTCCCATCCCTGCTCATCAGCCCTGACTCTAGGACAACTTCCCACCTGGCCAGTGGAATCATTACAGCTCTTACTAATTTATTCCTTTGTTCATATATTAAACTTGTTAAGCACTTAAAATGTGCCCAAAAGATGAATAAGAAATTCTGTTAGTTTGAAATCCTCTCCTAACGTAGATGCTGAGATAAGGATTAGGGTGCAGCTGGTTAACTAGGGGGGTGATCCCAGGAAGTTAAAGGGGAGGAATGGGGAAAGCATGACAGGGAAGGGATAAAAGCCAGTAAAGTGTGCATTAATGAGTGAGTCATAACTCTGGACAATTGAGGCCCAATCCTTCTGGGGATTCTCTTTGGAACCCTGTAGAACATGTGTCAGAATTGTTCTATCAAGGGCCACAAAGCTTGGTCATTCATCCACAGATTTCTGTCCCTCATTGGTTGAAGTTTGCCCCAGAAGCATTACATCTTTGGCACTTCTGAGCTGCTTTGCAGCCATGCAGAGCAAATGGCATAGAAGAAAGCTCTCAGGTAGCAAAGTAGATCGACGTAACATGTGAGCTAAGAAGGTAACAGTATGTACAAGAGCTGTCAGCTGCAGCTGCAGGGGAGCTCAAAGTCAGCAAAGGGGACATGTGGCAAGGCATTAACATCATCTGCTGTGCAGTCCTGGCTTTCAAGAGAGTTTCTTTGCATAGGAAGAGATATAGGCATGTGAACAAACTGTACGTGCCAGCGTTATGGGTGCTATGGCACAAACATACACAGGGTATATGTGAGAAGACATATACCGGAGGAAGTGATACATTCCACCTGGAAAGGGCTGGAAAAGTCACCCAGAGATTCCATTCCTACCTACTTGGCCTGATCCCTCAACTGAGACACAGCCTGATTCAACCAGTGGAAGGCTGGCAATAGGAGAATTATATGACCCAGTCTGCATTTTCGGAAGCCACTCTTGCAGCAATGTGGAGGATGGGCTGGAGCAGAATAAGACAAGAGGAAAAGCAGGATCCATTAGAAAACTCTTGGGTAACCCAGACAAGAAAGTATGACAGCCTGGATTAAATCTGTGTCAGTGGGGCTGGAGAGAAGAGAACAAATTCTAGAAGAATAAAAGAGATAGGATTCAGTGAATATGATGATGGATTACAACTAGGATTTTCAGGAGAGAGAGAGTTGAAGGATGTTTCTGGATGAAGTGACTGGGGAGATGGTAATACCATTCATAGACATAGGGACACAGGAGGAAGAAAAGACTTTACAGTGAAGAGACTGAACTCAGTTTGGGGCATGGAGAGTTTCACACACTCTTGGGGCATGCAAGTACGGATGTGACCAAAGGATGACAAAAACAAATAAAAAAACAAGGGGGGGGGAGATTCAAGATGGTGGAAGAGTAAGATGTGGAGATCACCTTTCTCCCCACAAATACATCAGAAATACATCTACATGTGGAACAACCCCTACAGAACACCTACTGAACGCTGGCAGAAGACCTCAGACATCCCAAAAGGCAAGAAACTCCCCACATACCTGGGTAGGGCAAAAGAAAAACAGAGACAAAAGAATAGGGACAGGACCTGCACCAGTAGGAGGGAGCTGGGAAGAAGGAAAGGTTTCCATACACTAGGAAGCCCCTTCTTGGGCAGAGATTGCGGGTGGCGGAAGGGGGAAGCTTCAGAGCCACAGAGGAGAGCACAGCAACAGGGGTGCGGAAGGCAAAGCAGAGAGATTCCCGCACAGAGGATCGGTGCCGACCAGCCCGAGAGGCTTGTCTGCTCACCCGCTGGGGCGGGCGGGGCTGGGAGCTGAGGCTCCAGCTTCGGAGGAGGTCAGATCCCAGGGAGAGTACTAGGGTTGGCTGCGTGAACACAGCCTGAAGGGGGCTAGTGGGTCAGAGCTAGCTGGGAGTGTGCCTGGGAAAAGGTCTGGACCTGACTAAGAGGCAAGAGACCATTGTTTTGTGGTATGCGAGGAGAGGGGATTAAGAGCGCCGCCTAAACAAGCTCCAGAGATGGGCACAAGCCGCGGCTATCAGCGTGGACCCCAGAGACAGGCATGAATCACTAAGGCAGCTGCTGCAGCCAGCAAGAAGCCTGTGTGGAAGCACAGGTCACTCTCCACACCTCCCCTCCCGAGAGCCTGTGAAATTCGCCACTGCCAGGGTCCCGTGATCCAGGGATAAACTCGCCAAGAGAACACACAGTGCCACAGGCTGTTGCAACATCACGCAGGCTTCTGCTGCTGCAGACTCACCCCGCTATCGGTACCCCTCCCTCCCCCCGGCCAGAGTGAGCCAGAGCCCCCGAATCAGCTGCTCCTTTAACCCCGTCCTGTCCGAGCGGGAACAGAGATGCCCTCAGGTGACCCTCATGCAGAGGCGGGGCCAAATCCAAAGCTGAACCCCAGGAGCTGTGCGAACAAAGAAGAGAAAGGGAAATCTCTCCCAGCAGCCTCAGGAGCAGCGGATTAAATCTCCACAATCAACTTGATGTACCCTGCATCTGTGGAATACTTGAAGAGGCAACGAATCGTCCTAAATTGAGGTGGTGGATTTTGGGAGCAATGACATATATATATTTTTCCCTTCTTTCACTTTTGTTAGTGTGTATGTGTCTGCTTCTGTGTGCGATTTCATCCGTATAGGTTTGCTTTTACCATTTGTCCTAAGGTTCTGTCTGTCCGTTTTTTGTTTTAGTATAGTTTTTAGCGCTTGTTATCACTGGTGGATTTGATTTTTTGGTTTGGTTGCTCTATTCTTTCTTTTTTTATTCCTTAAAATTTTTTTTTATTTTTAATAATTAATTTTTATTTTAACAACTTTATTTTATTTTTCTCTTTCTTTCTTTCTTTTTTTCTCCTTTTTATTCTGAGCTGTGTGGATGACAGGGTCTTAGTACTCTGGCCGGACATCAGGGCTGTGCCTCTGAGGTGGCAAAGCCTAGTTCAGGATATTGGTCCACTAGAGACGTCCCAGCTCCATGTAATATCAAACGGCAAAAATCTCCCAGAGATCTCCATCTCAACGCCAAGACCCAGCTCCACTCAACAACCAGCAAGCTACAGTGCTGAACACCTTACGCCAAACAACAAGCAAGAGAGGAACACAACCCCACCCATTAGCAGACAGGCTGTCTAAATTCACAGTAAGGTCACAGACACCCCAAAACATACCACCAGACACAGACCTGCCCACCAGAAAGACAAGATCCAGCCTCATCCACCAGAACACAGGCACCAGTCCCCTCCACCAGAAAGTCTACACAACCCACTGAACCACCCTTAGCCACTGGGGGCAGACAAAAACAAACAACAGGAACTATGAACATGCAGTCTGCAAAAAGGAGACGCCAAACACAGTAAGTTAAGCAAAAGGAGAACACAGAGAAACACACAGCAGATGAAGAATCAAGGTAAAAACCCATGAGACCAAAAAATGAGGAGGAAATAGGCAGTCTACCTGAAGAAGAATTCAGAAAAATGATAGTAAAGATGATTCAAAATCATGGAAATAGAAAGGAGAAAATACAAGAAATGTTTAAAAAGGACCTAGAAGAACTAAAGAGCAAACAAACAATGATGAAAATCATAATAAAGAAAATTAAAAATTCTCTAGAAGGAATCAATAGCAGAATAACTGAGGCAGAAGAACGGATAAGTGACCTGGAAGATAAAATAGTGGAAATAACTATCGCAGAGCAGAATAAAGAAAAAAGAATGAAAAGAATTGAGGACAGTCTCAGAGACCTCTGGGACAACATTAAATGCACCAACATTAGAATTATAGGAAGAAGAGAAAAACGGACTGAGAAAAAATTTGAGGACATTATACTTGAAAATTTCCCTAATATGGTAAAGGAAATAGTTAAACAACTTCAGGAAGCACAGAGAGTCTCATACAGGACAAATCCAAGGAGAAACACGCCAAGACACATATTAATCAAACTATCAAAAATTAAATACAAAGAAAAAATATTAAAAGCAGCAAGGGAAAAACAACAAATAGCATACAAGGGAATTCCCATAAGGTTAACAGCTGATCATTCAGCAGAAACTCTGCAAGACTGAAAGGAGTGGCAGGACATATTTAAAGTGATGAAAGCGAAAAACCTCCAACCAAGATTATTCTACCCAGCAAGGATCTCATTCAGATTCGATGGAGAAATCAAAACCTTTACAGACAAGCAAAAGCTAAGAGAATTCAGCACCACCAAACCAGCTTTACAACAAATGCTAAAGGAACTTCTCTAGGCAGGAAACACAAGAGAAGGAAAAGACGTACAATAACTAACCCAAAACAAATAAGAAAATGGTAACAGGAACATACATATCGATAATTACCTTAAATGTAAATGGATTAAGTGCTCCAACCAAAAGACACAGACTGGATGAATGGATACAAAAACAAGACCTGTATATATGCTGTCCACAAGAGACCCACTTAAGATCTAGGTTCACATACAGAGTGAAAGTGAGGGAATGGAAAAAGATACTCCATGCAAATGCAAATCAAAAAAAAGCTGGAGTAGCAACTCTCATATCAGACAAAACAGATGTTAAAACAAAGACTATTACAGGAGACAAAGAAGGACACTTCATATTGATCAAGGGATCAATCCAAGAAGAAGATACAACAATTGTAAATATCTATGCATCCAACATAGGAGCACCTCAATACATAAGGCAAATACTAATAGCCATAAAAGGGGGAATGAACAGTAACACAATCATAGTAGGGGAATTTAACATCCCACTTTCACCAATGGACAGATCATACAAACTGAAAATAAATAACACAAGCTTTAAATGATACATTAAACAAGAAGGACTTCATTGATATTTATAGGCCATTCCATCCAAAAAAAAAAAAACAGATTACACTTCTAAAGTGCTTATGGAACATTCTCCAGGATAGATCGTATCTTGGGTAACAAATCAAGCCTTGGTAAATTTAAGAAAATTGAAATCATATCAAGTATCTTTTCTGACCACAAGGCTATGAAACTAGGTATCAATAACAGGAAAAAATCTGTAAAAAATACAAACAAATGGAGGGTAAACAATACACTACTAAATAACCAAGAGATCACAAAAGAAATCAAAGAGGGAATCAAAAAATACCTAGAAACAAATGACAATGAAAACACGATGAACTAAAACGTATGGGATGCAGCAAAAGCAGTTCTAAGAGGAAAGTTTATAGTAAAAGAATCCTACCTCAAGAAACAAGAAACATCTCAAGTAAACAACCTAACCTTACACCTAAAGCATTCAGAGAAAGGAGAACAAAAAAATGCCAAAGATAGCAGAAGGAGAGAAATCATAAAGAACAGATCAGAAATAAATGAAAAAGAAAAGAAGGAAAAAATAGCAAAGATCAATAAAACAAAAAGCTGGTTCTTTGAGAAGATAAACAAAATTGATAAACCAGACACATCAAGAAAAAAAGGGAAAGCCAGACACATCAAGAAAAAAAGGGAGAAGACTCAGATCAATAGAATTAGAAATGAAAAAGGAGATGTAAAAAATGACACTGGAGAAATACAAAGGATCATGAGAGATTACTATAAGCAACTATATGCCAATAAAATGGACAACCTGGAAGAAATGGACAAATTCTTAGGAAAGCACAACCTTCTGAGACTGAAACAGGAAGAAATAGAAAATATAAACAGACCAATCACAAGCACTAAAATTGAGACTGTGGTTAAAAATCTTCCAACAAACAAAAGCCCAGGACCAGATGGCTTCACAGGTGAATTCTATCAAATATTTAGAGAATTTAGAGAATAGAGAATTCTATCAAATAGAATCAGAATTCTATCTTCACAGGTGAATTCTATCAAACATTTAGAGAATTTAGAGAAACATTTAGAGAATAGCTAACCTATCCTTCTCAAACTCTTCCAAAATACAGCAGAGTGAGGAACACTCCCAAACTCATTCTAGGAGGCCACCATCACTCTGATACCAAAACCAGACAAAGATACAACAAAGAGAGAATACTAGAGGTCAATATCACTTTTGAACACAGATGCAAAACTACTCCACAAAATACTGACAAACAGAATCCAACGGCATATCAAAAGGATCATACACCATGATCAAATGGGGTTTATCCCAGGAATGCAAGGATTCTTAAATATACACAAATCAATCAACGTGATACACCATATTAACACACTGAAGGAGAAAAACTGTATGATCATCTCAATAGATGCAGAAAAAGCATTCAACACAATTCAACACCCATTTATGCTAAAAACCCTCCAGAAAGTAGGCAAAGAAGGAACTTATCTCAACATAATAAAGGCCATATATGACAAACCCACAGCCAACATCGTCCTCAATGGTGAAAAACTGAAAACATTTCCACTAAGATCAGGAACAAGACAAGGTTACCCACTCTCACCACTATTATTCAACATTCTTTCAGAAGTTTTAGCCACAGCATTCAGAGAAGGAAAAGAAATAAAAGGAATACAAATTGGAAGAGAAGTAAAGCTATCACTGTTTGCAGATGACATGATACTATACTTAGAGAATCCTAAAGATGCTACCAGAAAACTACTAGAGCTAAACAATGAATTTGGTAAAGTAGCAGGATACAAAATTAATGCACAGAAATCTCTTGCATTCGTATACACTAATGATGAAAAACCTGAAAGTGAAATTAAGGAAACACTCCCATTGACCACTGCAACAAAAAGAATAAAATACCTAGGAATAAACCACCTAAGGAGAGAAAAGACCTGTATGCAGAAAACTATAAGACACTGATGAAAGAAAGATGATACAAACAGATGGAGAGATATACCATGTTCTTGGATTGGAAGAATCAACATTGTGAAAATGACTCCACTACCCAAAGCAAACTACCGATTCAATGCAATCCCTATCAAACTACCACTGGCATTTTTCACATAACTAGAATAAAATATTTCACAATCTGTATGGAAACACAAAAGACCCCAATAGCCAAATCAATCTTGAGACAGTATACCAGAAATGGAGAAATCAGGCTCCCTGACTTCAGACTATACTACAAAGCTACAGTAGTCAAGACAGTATGGTACTGGCACACAAAAAGAAATATAGATCAATGGAACCAGATAGAAAGCCCAAAGAAAGATAAACCCACACACTTATGGTCACCTTATCTTTGATAAAGGGGCAATAATACAACAATGGAGAAAAGACAGCCTCTTCAATGAGTGGTGCTGGGAAAACTGGACAGCTACATGTAAAAGAATGAAATTAGAACACTCCCTAACAACATACACAAAAATAAACTCAGAATGGATTAGAGACCTAAATGTAAGACTGGACAGTATAAAACTCTTAGTGGAAAACATAGGCAGAACACTCTATGACGTAAATCAGCAAGATCCTTTTTGACCCACCTCCTAGAGAAAGTGAAAGAATAACAAAAATAAGCAAATGGGACCTAATGAAACCTAAAAGCTTTCGCACAGCAAAGGAAACCATAAACAAGACCAAAAGACAACCCTCAGAATGGGAGAAAATATTTGCAAATGAAGCAACTTACAAAGGATTAACCTCCTAAATTTACAAGCAGGTCATGCAGCTCAATATAAAAAAGAAACAAAACCCAGTCCAAAAATGGGCAGAAGATCTAAATAGATATTTCTCCAAAGAAGATACGCAGGTTGCCAACAAACACAGGAACGAATGCTCACCATCATTAATCATTCGAGAAATGCAAATCAAAATTACAATGAGATATCATCTCACACCCGTCAGAACGGCCATCATCAAAACATCTACAAACAAAAAATGCTGGAGAAGGTGTGGAGAAAAGGGAATCCTCTTGCACTGTTGGTGGGAATGGAAATTGATACAGCCACCTTGGAGAAAAGTATGGAGGTTCCTTAAAAACCTAAAAATAGCACTGCCATATGACTCAGCAATCTCACTACTGGGCATATACCCTGAGAAAACCATAATTCAAACAGTCATTTACCACAATGTTCACTGCAGCTATATTTACACTAGCCAGAACATGGAAGAAACCGATGTGTCCATTGACAGATGAATGGATAAAGAAGATGTGGCACTTTTATACAATGGAATATTATTCAGCCATAAAAAGAAACGAAATTGAGTTATTTGTAGTGAGGTGGATGGACCTAGAATCTGTTATACAGAGTGAAGTAAGTCAGAAGGAGAAAAACAAATACCATATGCTAACATATATATATAGAATCTAAAAAAAAAAAAGGTCATGAAGAATCTAGGGGCAGGACAGGAATAAAGACACAGACCTACTAGAGAATCTTGAAGACACAGGGTGGGGGAAGGGTAAGCTGTGACAAAGTGAGAGAGTGGAATAGACATATATACACTACCAAATGTAAAACCGATAGCTATTGGGAAGCAGCCGCATAGCACAGAGAGAACAACTTGGTGCTTTGTAACCATCTAGAGGGGTGGGATAGGGAGGGTGGCAGGGAGGGAGACTCAAGAGGGAAGAGATATGGGGATATATGTATATGTATAGCTGATTCACTTTGTTATAAAGCAGAAACTAACACACCACTGTAAAGCAATTATTCTCCAATAAAGATGTTAAACAAAACAAAACAAAAGAAAAACAAGAGGAGATTGGTTCAAGATGGCCGAGTAGAAGGATGTGTGCTCACTCCCTCTTGCAAGAGCACTGAAATCACAACTAACTGCTGAATGATCAACAGGATGACACTGGAACTCACCAAAAAAGATACCCCACATCCAAAGACGAAGGAGAAGCCACAATGAGACAGTATGAGGGGTGCAATCACAATAAAATCAAATCTCATAACCACTGGGTGTGTGACTCACAAACGGGAGAACAGTTGTACCACAGAAGTCCACCCACTGGAGTGAAGGTTCTAAGCCCCACATCAGGCTTACCAACCTGGGGATCCCGCAACAGGAGGAGGAATTACCAGAGAATCAGACGTTGAAGGCTAGCAGGATTTAACTGCAGGACTTCAACAGGATGGGGGGGAAACAGAGACTCCAGTCTTGGAGGGCACACACAAACTAGTGTGAACATCAGGACCCGGGGGAAGAAGCAGTGACCCCATAGGAGACTGGACCAGACTTACCTGCTAGTGTTGGAGGGTCTCCTGCAGAGGCGGGGGTGGCTGTGGCTCACCACAGGGACAAGAACACTGGGAGCAGAAGTTCTGGGAAGTACTCCTTGGCTTGAGCCTTCCTGAAATCCACCATTAGCCCCACCAAAGAGCCTGTAGGCTCCAGTGCTGTGTTGTCTCAGGCCAAACGAACAACAGGGAGGGAACCCAGGCCCACCCATCAGCAGACAAGCGGATTAAAGTTTTACTGAGCTTTGCCCACCAGAGCAACACCCAGCTCTACCCAACACCAGTCCCTCCCATCAGGAAGCTTGCACAAGCCTCCTAGATAGCCTCATCCAACAGAAAGCAGACAGCAGAAGCCAGAAGAACTACAATCCTGTGGAATGAAAACCACATTCACAGAAAGATAAGACAAAATGAAAAGGCAGAGGACTATCTACCAGATGCAAAAACAAGATAAAACCCCAGAAAAACAACTAAATAAAGTGGAGCTAGGCAACCTTCCAGAAAAAGAATTCAGAATAATGATAGTGAAGATGATCCAGGACCTTGGAAAAAGAGTGGAGGCAAAGATCAAGAAGATGCAAGATATGTTTAACAAAGACCTAGAAGAATTAAAGAACAAACAAACAGAGATGAACAATACAATAACTGAAATGAAAAACACACTAGACGGAATAAATAGCAGAATAACTGAGACAGAAGAACAGAGAAGTGACCCGGAAGACAGAATGGTGAAAATCACTGCTGTGGAAAAGAATAAAGAAAAAAGAATTAAAAGTAATGAAGACATCCTTAGAGACCTCTGAGAGGTCTCTAAATATTAAATGCACCAACATTCGCATTATATGGGTCCCAGAGGAGAAGAGAGAGAGAAAGGACCCGAGAAAATATTTGAAGAGATCATTTTCGAAAACTCCCCTTACATGGGAAAGGAAATAGCCACACAAGAGCAGGAAGCACAGAGAGTCCCAGGCAGGATAAACCCAAGGAAAAACACACTGAGACACATAGTAATCAAACTGACAAAAATTAAAGACAAAGAAAATTATTAAAAGCAGCAAGGAAAAAACGACAAATGACATACAATGGAACTCCCATAAGGTTAACAACTGATTTCTCAGCAGAAACTCTACGAGCCAGAAAGGAGTAGCATGATACATTTAAAGTGATGAAAGGGAAGAACCTACAACCAAGATTGCTCTACCCGGCAAGGATCTCATTCAGATTCAACAGAGAAATCAAAAGCTTTACAGACAAAGGCTAAGAGAATTCAGCACCACAAAACCAGCCCTACAACAAATGCTAAAGGAACTTCTCTAAGTGGGAAACAGAAGAGAAGAAAAGGACCTACAAAAACAAATGCAAAACAATTAAGAAACTGGTAATAGGAACATACATATGGATAATTACCCTAAATGTGAATGGATTAAATTCTCCAACCACAAGACACAGGCTCACTGAATGGATACACAAACAAGACCCAACTATAAGCTGTGTACAAGAGACCCATTTCAGACCTAGGGACACATACAAACTGAAAGTGAGGGGATGGAAAAAGATATTCCATGCAAATGGAAATCAAAAGAAAGCTGGAGTAGCAATACTAATATCAGATAAAATAGACTTTAAAATAAAGACTTTTACAAGAGACAAGGGAGGACACTACATAATGATCAAGGAATCAAACCAAGAAGATATAATAATTGTAAATATATGTGCACCCCACATAGGAGCACCTCAATACATAAGGCAAATGCTAATAGCTATAAAAGGGGAAATTGACAGTAACACAATAATAGTGGGGGAGTTTAACACCTCACTTACACCAATGGACAGATCATCCAGACAGAAAATTAATAAGGAACAGAAGCTTTAAATGACACAATATACCAGATAGATTTAACTGATATTTATAGGGTATTCCATCCAAAAACAGCAGATTACACTTTCTTCTCAATTGCAACTGAATATTCTCCAGGATAGTTCACATATTGGGTCACAAATCAAGCCTTGGTAAATTCAACAAAATTGAAACCATATCAAGCATCTTTTCCGACCACAACACTATGAGATTAGAAATAAATTACAGGGAAAAAAACGTAAAAAACACAAACATATGGAGTCTAAACAATACATTACTAAATAACCAAGAGATCACTGAAGAAATCAAAAAGGAAATCAAAAAAATACCTAGAGACAAATGACAATGAAAACAAGACGATCCAAAACCTATGGGATGCAGCAAAAGTAGTTCTAAGAGATAAGTTTATAGCCATACAATCCTACCTCAAGAAACAAGAAAAATCTCAAATAAACAATCTAACCTTACACCTAAAGGAAGTAGAGAAGGAAGAACAAATAAAACCCAAGGTTAGTAGAAGGAAAGAAATCATAAAGATCAGAGCAGAAATAAATGAAATAGAAACAAAGAAAACAGTAACAAAGATCAATAAAACTAAAAAGTTCTTCTTTGAGAAGATAAACAAAATTGATAAACATATAGCCAGACTCATCATGAAAAAGAGGGAGAGGACTCAAATCAATAAAATTAGAAATGAAAGAGGAGAAGTTACAACAGACACCACAGAAACACAAAGCATCATAAGAGACTATTACAAGAAACTCTATGCCAATAAAATGGACAACCTGGAAGAAATGGACAAATTCTTAGAAATGTAAAACCTTCCAAGACTGAACCAGGAAGAAGTAGAAAATATGAACAAACCAGTCACAAGTAATGAAATTGAAACTGTGATTAAAAATCTCCCAACAAACAAAAGTCCAGTACCAGATGGCTTCACAGGTGAATTCTATCAAACATTTAGAGAAGTGCTAACACCCATCCTTCTCAAACTCTTCCAAAAAATTGCAGAGGAAGGAACAGTCCCAAACTCATGCTATGAGGCCACCATCACCCTGATACCAAAACCAGACAGAGACACTGAAAAAAAAAAGAAAATTACACACCAATATCATTGATGAATATAGATGCAAAAATCCTCAACAAAACACTACCAAACAGAATCCAACAACACATTAAAAGAATCATACACCATGACATGATCAAGTGGTATTTACCCCAGGGGTGCAAGGATTCTTCAATATATGCAAATCAATCAATGTGATACACCGTATTAACAAATGGAAGAATAAAAACCATATGATCATCACAATAGATGCAGAAAAAGCTTTTGAGAAAATTCAACACCCATTTATGATAAAAACTCTCCAAAAAGTGGGCATAGTGGAAATTTACCTCAACATAATAAAGGCCATATATGACAAACCCACAGCAAACATCATTCTCAATGGTGAAAAACTGAAAGCATTTCCTCTAAGGTCAGGAACAAGACAAGGATGTCCACTCTGGCCACTAATATTCAGCACAATTTTGGAAGTAAGTCCTAACCACAGCAATCAGAGAAGAAAAAGAAATAAAAGGAATACAAATTGGAAAAGAAGTAATACTGTCACTGTTTTCAGATGATATGATACTATACATAGAGAATCCTAAAGATGCCACCAGAAAACTACTAGATCTAATCAATGAATTTGGTAAAGTTGCAGGATACAAAATTAATGCACAGAAATCTCTTACATTCCTATACACTAACAACAAAAATCAGAAAGAGAAATTAAGGAAACAATCCCATACACCATTGCAACAAAAGATTAAAATTCCTAGGAACAAACCTATTTAAGGAGGTAAAAGGCCTGTACTCAGAAAACTACAAGACATGGATGAAAGAAATCAAAGATGACACAAAGAGATGGAGAGATATACCACATTCTTCGATTGGAAGAATCAATATTGTGAAAATGAATATACAGCGAGAAGCAATCTACAGATTCAATGCAATCCCTATCAAATTACCAATGACATCTTTTGGAGAACTAGAACAAAAAAATCTTAAAATTTGTATGGAGACACAAAAGACTGAATAGCCAAAGCAACAATGAGGGAAAATAACAGAGCTGGAAGAATCAGACTCCCTGGCTTCAGACTATACTACAAAGATACAATAATCAAGACAATATGGTACTGGCACAAAAACAGAAATATAGGTCAATGGAACAGGATAGAAAGTCCAGAGATAAAGCCATGCACTTATGGTCAACTAATTTATGACAAAGGAGGCAAGGATATACAATGGAGAAAAGATAGTCTCTTCAATAAATGGTGCTGGAAAAACTGGACAGCTACATGTAAAAGAATGAAATTAGAACACTCCCTAACACCATACACAAAAATAAACTCAAAATGGATTAAAGACCTAAATGTAAGACCAGACACTGTAGAACTCTTAGAGGAAAACATAGGAAAAACATTTTTTGACATAAATTACATCAAGATCTTTCTTGACCCACCTCCTAGCATAATGGAAATAAAAACAAAAATAAACAAATGGAACCTAATGAAACTTAAAAGCTTTTGCACAGCAAAGGAAACTATAAACAAGACAAAAAGACAACCCTCAGAATGGGAGAAAATATTTGCAAAAAACTCAATGGACAAAGTATTAATCTCCAAAATATATAAATAGCTTATGCAGCTCAATATTAAAAAAGAAACAACCCAATCAAAAAATGGGCAGAAGACCTAAATAGACATTTCTCCAAAGAAGACATACTGATGGCCAAGAGGCACATGAAAAGCTGCTCAACATCACTAATTATTAGAGAAATGCAAATCACAACTCAATGAGGTATCACGTCACACTGTTTAGAATGGGCATCATCAGAAAATCTACAAACAGTAAATGCTGGAGAGGGTGTGAAGAGAAGGGAACCCTCTTGCACTGTTGGTGGGACTGTAAACTGATACAGCCACTATGGAGAACAGTATGGAGGTTCCTTAAAAAACTACAAATAGAATTATCATATGACCCCACAATCCCACTCCTGGGCATATACACATAAAAAACCATAATTCAAAAAGACACATGCACCCCAATGTTCATTGCAGCACTATTTACAATAGCCAGGTCATGGAAGCAACCAAACGCCCACCGACAGATGAATGGATAAAGAAGATGTGGTACATGTATACAATGGAATATTACTCAGCCATAAAAAGGAACGAAGTTGGGTCATTTGTAGAGACGTGGATGGATCTAGAGACTGCCATACAGAGTGAAGTAAATCAGAAAGAGGAAAACAAATATCGTATATCAATGCATATATGTGGAATCTAGAAAAATGGTACAGGACTTCCCCGGTGGCGCAGTAGTTAAGAATCCACCTGCCAATGCACGGGACAGGGGTTCGAGCCCTGGTCCAGGAAGATCCCACATGCCGCAGAGCAACTATGCCCGTGCTCCACAACCACTGAACCTGCTCTCTAGAGCTCTTGTGCCACAACTACTGAAGCATGCATGCCACAACTACTGAAGCCAGTGCACCTAGAGCCTGTGCTCCACAACAAGAGAAGCCACTGTAATGAGAAGCCCATGCACCACATCAAAGAATAGCCCCCATTAGCCACAACTAGAGAAAGCCTGTGCACAGCCATGAAGACCCAACACAGCCAAAAATAAATAAATAAATAGAAAAATGGTATAGATGAACTAGTTTGCAAGGCAGAACTAGAGGCACAGATGTAGAGAACAAACGTATGGACACCGAGGGGGGAAGGTGGCGGGGATGGTGGTGGTGGTGTGATGAACTGGGAGATTGGGATTGACATGTATACACTAATATGTATAAAATAGATAACTAATAAGAACCTGCTGTATAAAAAATAAATAAATAAAGTAAAATTAAAAAGTGAAGCGAGGGCTTCCCTGGTGGTGCAGTGGTTGAGAGTCCGCCTGCTGATGCAGGGGACACGGGTTCATGCCCCGGTCTGGGAAGATCCCACATGCCGCGGAGCGGCTGGGCCCGTGAGCCATGCCCGCTGAGCCTGCGCGTCCGGAGCCTGTCCTCCCCAACCGGAGAGGCCACAACAGTGAGAGGCCCGCGTACCACAAAAAAAAAAAAAAAAAAAAGTGAAGCGAATGCTTCCCAACATTCCCCAGTAGATATTTGCTCATTATTATATGTTGTCCAGGACTAGATCACATGTCCATGTTTAAAACAATCACTGGCAAGAGAAATTGTGTCTGACGATTGGCTTACACCAGTCAAGATTTATCCTTGAGTCACATGGGAGAGGAATCACCTCTGGAGTGGAATAGGGGCCCTGCTATGATAAAGAAAAGGAAAGGGAGATGGCTGTTGTGTTAGCAAACCAATGTTGGCTACATATGGTTTAGAATATGTGATTACGTATACATGTGTTTTCTTTTTTGAACATCATTTAAGAATCCTGTTTATAGTCCAGACCCCATCTCAACCATTTGGAATGTAACTTAGCAGAAATAACCACACCCAACACCTATAGGAACTTTGAGTAAAAAAACTTCTTAGTTAAAGAAAAGAAGGAAGGAAAGAAGGAAGCAAGAAAGAAAGGGGCCTTCTGAGTTCAACTCACTTGACATGAGGGGACTATAAAGTTTTTAGTACTGTCACTTTACATTTCAGTCTGACAATGGGCATTCCCCAAGTACCTCTGCCAGCAGTTTCCAGACACAGAGAGGAAAGCCTATGAAATCATTATTTCTTCATGTTTTCTAACTATAAAAGTAATTTTATATAATAAACATTTTAAATATTGACCACACTTAAAAAAACAAAGCAAAATGACAGTGGAAGACAGTGTGGCCCAAGAATTTGGAGCTCAAAGGAATAAGGTAGCGGAAATAGTGAGGACTCAGGAAAGCTGGTCTTTTCCCCTTGTCTCAGAGATGTAGGCAGGAGAGGGGATGTAGAAGAATAAGCCTTTGGAAATAGAGTCAAAAAGGCAACTGGGTTCTTAGAGGAAAGATAATTTGCAGTTAGAGCCAAGAGAAGTAGCAAATGGAGAAGGTGGGAGTGGAGGAGTCCTACTGTCAATCAGGGGCTTTGCCCAGAGTTCTAAAGAGAATTTTATAAGAAGTTGTCCAGGAGCTTTGGCTAAGCCCATGCCATCAGTGGATGGGAAGAGGAAAAGACAGACTGTGATATTTCCAACTCACTATAGATAAACAACACATTCCATTTGTACTATAGGTAAAATAATCCCCCTCTTTAAGCTTCTCTATTTAAAAAAAAATTTATTTTATTTATTTATTTTTGGCTGCATTGGGTCTTCGTGGCTGTGCATGGGCTTTCTCTAGTTGTGGCAAGTGGGGGGCTACTCTTTGTTGTGGTGCGCGGGCTTCGCATTGCAGTGGCTTCTCTTGTTGCAGGGCACGGGCTCTAGACACGCAGGCTTCAGTAGTTGTGGCACACGGGCTTAGTTGCTCCACAGCCTGTGGGATCTTCCTGGACCAGGGCTTGAACCCATGTCCCCTGCATTGGCAGGCGGATTCTTAAACCACTGCACCACCAGGGAAGCCCCTAAGCTTTTCTAAATTGTGCCTTTTCTCCATCCCTGATGGGGGAAAATCTGAAAAATACCTCTTAGACTTTTAAATACCAGAGGCTGAAATAAAGATAGTTTCTTTTAATTGAATACTTTTTAAAATTCTTGTCCATGAAACTTTATTTTCTTTGTGCAAGTCACTTGATGATAATATTTCAGAATAGCTAATGTTGGATGGTAGAGAAAGGACCAAAATGAAAGACACAGTGTATCTGTGGAGTATAGGGTTGTTTTCTGGGAAAAGATGGAAGAGAGAAAAGGAACTATTCATTCATAAGCTCCTCTAGGCATTTTGAGGAATGTGAAAGAAACTTTTGTTCTTAGAATATTTACTCATCCTCAGCCAGAGGATAAGTCAAAGTAAAACACGAGTACAGTATTGGTCAACAATGAGTCTAAGGCTTCATAAAGGAAAACATCATGAATGATAAATGACATGGAAGAAAGTCTTTCATAAAAAAGGGAGGAAATTACAATGGTGGAGAGGAGTGAGTCAGGAGGTTATTCTTGGCAGTGAACAGTGTGAACAGGGTGGAGCTGGGAATAATAATGCTTTCTCAGGGGAATGACTTAGAGTGTCCCAGCTGGGGAACATTGGGAATGAGATTAGAGAGATGAATTGGGGCCTGCTGGCTAATGGCCTTAAATGCTGGATTCAGAGTGTACATTGATCTATAGGTAAGAGGAAGTAATTACAAACTTATACAGGAGATAGCAAGTGAGAGTGATGTTTGAGAAATAATTGTCTAGGTTGCTAAAGAAGCCAGTGAAGACAGTATATTTGGGGTATTAACTCCATGGTAGGTTGAATAACGGTACCCTAAAGATGTCCATATTCTAATGCCTGGAACCTGTGAATGTTACCTTATATGGCAAAAGGGACTTTTCAAATGTGATTAAATTAAGAACCTTGAGAGGGGGAGAGTACCCTGGATTACCAGAATGGGCCCAATGTAATTACCAGAGTCCTTATAAGAGGGAGGCAGAAGATCAGAGTGAATAGTAGGAGATATGACAACAGAGGCAAGAGGTTGGAGTGATGCAGGGAAGGGACCACAAACTACAGAATACAGGTGGCCCCTAGAAACCAGAAAAGGCAAGGACATAGAAGCCTCCAGAAGAAATGCAGCCCTGGCAACACTTCGATTTCAGAAGTCTGACTTCCAGACTTTTAAGAGAATAAATCTGTGTTGCTGTAAGCCACTAAATTTTTGGTAATTTGTTTCAATGGTAATTGGAAATCGATACAACTCTCTTGAGAGATTGATGAAAACTTATTTTACATAGAAAAATGCATGTATGAATACCAGCACACCAGTATTTCAAAAAATAATTTCAGGCGTTCTACAGACCCATTAAAGCTCATCTATGGACCTTCCAGGGGGTGCTTGTTTCCCAGGTTAAAAACTCTGGGGTTCACAGATTATTTTAGTAATTCATATACATAATAAAAAGGTTTAGGGCTGTCAGTGAGATAGGAAAAGATAAGGCAAATATAAGAGATAACTACGGTAGAAGGCTAAATATGTAGTATAAGTTCAGAGACACATCGAAGGTGACTCCAAGATTACAAACCTGGGAGACCTAGAGGATAAAGGTATGTTAACAAGAAATGGAGAAGGTGGAAAGACAAGAACGTTTGCCTGGAAAAGATGGGGGTAAAGAGCCTGCCCTGTGGGGCCAGAATCAAAGTTCCCAGTTCACCTCAGGACTTTGGATCTCCAAGGGTAGCACTTGTGGGTTTTGTGCTGAAAACCCAGAAGCCAGACGCCGAAGCCAGGCTTGAGCAAGCGTCCAAGGACAGAGTCTTTGGGGACTGATTCCCCAAAGGAATTGAAGGGAGCCGGAGAAGGGACATGGAAGCCATAGAGTGGGTATGAGGATGGTATCCTTGACCTGTAGCCACCAAGTCCTCTAATCAATATGATGGATTGACTCCAACCCTGGGGTCTAGCCCGGGATCAATCCTGTCCCTAAAAGGAGGGGCATTTAGGAATTCTAGGTCAAGAATTTATTAACTCTAAGATTAGTAAATTGGTCTTCAGTCAGAGGGTATTCAGACATAAAGGTTCAGTTAATTGGTTCCTGTTAGGAATAAGGAATCCTGAATTGGCACCAAAATAAAAACAACAATAGCAACAATAGCAACAATTGCAGCAAAACAAATAAACAAAATGCAGGACAGCTGTGCCAAAACGTACACTCAGGGCTGACCCAAGAAATTCCAGGCATCTGGCTTGAACTGATTATGGACAATAGGTCCATGTCCTTATTTTGGGAGTCTATAAGAAGGTGCCCCTAGAATATGCAGACAACTTAAAGACAACTCTGAATTTTATGGGGGAGACTGTAGAGCATTATGGAGAAGGAAAAAAGCCTGGGTTCTAGAACTGGGAAGACCTCGGTTCAAGTAAGAGCTCCTCCAGTTGCCGTCCATTCCAGACAACGTGCTAAAACCAGGAAGCCCAGTTTCCTCATCTTTAGAACTGCAAAAACAATACCTTCCTTTATAAGGGTGTTGCCAAGGTTACATGTGGTAATATTCATAAAGCTATTCACATGGTGCCTGACACATTAAGAAGTGCTAAATAAGTGGTGGCTGTTGTCACTGTGATGAGGCAGATGTTAAGTTGTGCATGCTGGAGATGGTAAGCAAGTATGAATATGTTATCTCATCTAATCTGATCCTCTACTGCATCCCATCAAGAGGGTGTTACTCTGAAACTAGAGCCCACTCAGCTGCACTGTGAAACATCTGAGGTCATTGTGCTCTCATAAGGGAAAGGGGCTACTTGGAATCCAGAAAAAGTACAGACCAAGAGCAGTAACAGTATCTTGTGCTTACTATGTGCCATATGCATTGTTATATAATACATTTACGCCTCAGAACCTCTGAGATATGAACTCTTATAATCCCCTTTCTATAAAAGAGGAAACTGAGGTGCAAAGCAGTTAATAACTTGCCAAAGGCACCACAGCTATTAAGTGGTGAAGAAAAAATAGAAACCAAAGCTCTGACTCTGGGGCCTGTGAGTTCAACCCCACACTGAGCTCTCTCTCAAAAGAAGAAATGGTCTCCAGGATTGCTGATGGAGTCATGACCGATGGACACAATGGTCTCATTCCTTCCATGGACAGATTTCTGTAGTAGAAATAGGTACATCATCAATCAGGTTACTTTCTGAATCCCCTCCAGGACAAAGTGATGGGGATGGGGATGCTAGGCTTTTGGATGGAGAAAGATCCTGGTTGCTGGGCTAGACGTGGGAGTGGGCAGCGACAGTGCCAAGAGTTATCTGAAGGACAGAAGCAAGCAGTGAAAGTCAGGTTGAGGTTCAGGGACCATCTAAGGAAACATCAATCCCAAAGCAGAGGGAATGAAAGGTGAAAACTGAAAAGGCTGATGAAAAGGGAATACGAAAAGGAGCCAAGAAGATGAGGATCAGAAGGGTCTGCAGCCTAGAGAGAGAATCCCTGAGTGTGGAATGAGAAGCAAATCCTTCCTGAAGGGCAACAGCCTGTGGGTGGAAGGAGCAGTTGTTGAGGCAGCCAATTCCCTCTGCTCTGATCCATGTTTTCCAAGCTTTCAAGAGCAATCTGGCTTCTGCGAAGACTATTACTAAAAGGCGTGTGTTGATCAGCCAAAAGGAGTAACATGGTTGTTTTTCACACTGTAAATTAATAAACAGACATCCCATTCATTAGTCAGCCTCTAGTGAATTTGGTGACTTGAGTCAGTCCTCCAGGGCTTAGTCATACTTGAGTGACACTATGAAATTAAGTTTTAGATCTGTGAAGCTGAAGACAACATCCTGGGTCTCAGTTCATTCCATTGAAGGACAATCTCCTTTCATAAGAGTTAATCAGCCTCTCTCTTTGACATCCTTTTTTTTTTTTTTTGCGGTACGCAGCCCTCTCACTGTTGTGGCCTCTCCTGTTGCGGAGCACAGGCTCCGGACATGCCGGCTCAGTGGCCATGGCTCACGGGCCCAGCCGCTCCGCGGTATGTGGGATCTTCCTAGACCGGAACACGAACCCGCGTCCCCTGCATCGGCAGGCGGACTCTCAACCACTGTGCCACCAGGGAAGCCCTGACATCCTTTTAAGGGCAAAAAGTTCTGGGAATTCCATGGATTAAGAGTTTACTCAGTTCAACCATTTATACATTTACAAAATTTACTATCTATGTGGTTTCTTAATTGGATTGAGATCAGCTTGAAGGCCCAGGCTCTTTTTCATTCATCTTCATGTACCCAGGACCTAGCACAGTCCCAAGCACTTATATATTCAAAAAACGTTTGTTGAACTGAATTGCATCAATGTGGATAAGAACAATATACCATACTATAGACAATACAAACAACATGCCCAACATGTTTTCAGACAGTATATTAAGCTGCTTTCAAATATCACTTTGCCTCTCTCCATGTACCAAATACAATATTTTAATGTTCATTTGATAAATATAACTGACTGCCATTTTCAAATCGACTGTAATGTTCTCCTTCATATCCTTTAGTAGCATACCAAGTTTCATCAGTGAAACCCTTCGATATCACAGAAACAGCAAAAACAGAAGTGACCTTCCTTCATTTAGTCAACATACTTCCCCTTAAATCTTCCTGAGCAAATATTTGGGTAAACAGATGTTCTTTATCTTTGTACCCAGAAGATCAATGAACTCACATCATAGAGGACATGACAGTCATGGAATCAAAGATTTCCCTGGGCAAGCACACATTAGCTACAACTACATTCAATTCAGATCAAATGAAGTTGACTTTAAATTTTTTCTCTACTGCTTATGGTGATCATGAATTGATTGGTTACTTTTTATCAATTCAACCATTAAAGCACCTCAGCTAGGTGGAGATTTGATCAATTATTCAGAGATTAATCTGCAAAAGGTCCATATGAATAGCCACTATTGTAGTCTCCAAATTCTTTGTATTAAATCAGATGTTTAGAGGTGTTTTGAGAGCACACTTCCATTGAGAAATATGGCATTTCAAAACACACTGTTAACTCACCACCAATAACAAATGTTTTGCTGCCAGTGGTATATTCTGCAGGGAATTCCTAGATAATGGTCTACTTGAAACTATATGGTTTTCTTTTAAAATTTCTGGAGGTCACTTAATATATTTTTCACCAGCTAACAAATTAAATTTGCAAACATTGTAATAATAATAATTTTAAAAAAAGCAACCTTGGTGATTTGGGAAATGAAGGAAACTTACATTGCATGTGTGCCTCAGTTTCTCATGGGAGTCTCCTAGAAGTATATGGAGAGTTCCAGGATGTTCTTTAGGTTAGGATGCCATGTCTTATCTAAGGACAAGGTAAAGTTCACCCTTTACTTTGCCCTTTACTGAGAAATGGATCAGTAACCATTGCTGATTCTTCCCATTGCGCTACAACAAGTACAAAATTAGGAGAAGAGGGCTACCTTGGAAAGAACTTTAAAAACAGATTTTTGTGCCCTCTGTGCTTAATGGAGCACTTAGAATTGTAATTCGTGGAGTAACTTCTGGAAGGAAAGCCTTCTGATCTAGCACTTTTATAGAGATGACTGACAATATAACCAACCAAAAGAGCAATAGTTACTTGCTAGAATAAGAAGGAATTCCCAGACTCTCAGGACTGTATGGAGAGCAGGCTGGGCTACTATACAGAACCAGTAGGCATCTGGGGAGCTCCACTGGCAGAGCTCAAAAAGCAGGCAATGGACCCCTACCCTAATTGCTGAGAGATATGGGGGGAACTTCAATGCCTTTCTCAAGATATTGTGTCCAGCATCTTCCTGGTGGGGGGAATGCATGAACTTCCAGGGCAATGGGCTTCCTTGTGGAACTTGTGATCCCTCACCCTGATCCCAAGACTGATGAATTATTTAGGCTCCTGAAATAATAAAGTTACAGTTGTAATACTAGCTGCCCTACACAGAGATGTTGTTGCTAATGTACTATCTACAGGGCACATGCTTTTGTTTTTTTGCAGTTCTGGAGATAGATTTGCACAAGATAACCCCTGGCCTGAGTGATCAGCTGTGTGTAATTTGGAGATGCACATGACTGGGGCTGTGGAGTCGTCCAGGTCAAATGACACTGGCAGGACCAATCCCTTGGCCTCAGCCTCACTCACAGAGAATTGCAATTCTACCAAAGGAATCTTTTCCCAATTATAGTGTATTCACTCTATGAAATAGCATACTCATAAAGAAATTGGGAAAGGTTGAATAAAAATCTACTGTAAGCCAAAATCTCCTTTCACTTTATGACAAAATGGGATTTCTCCACTCTCTCTGAGCAATTGTAGAAGGTGAACTGGAACCAGAGTCCAAAGGTTCAGATTTGAATCCTCACCCTCCCACTAACTGCATGGTTTTGGACAGCTCGCTACTTTGTTTTGGGCTTCAGTTTTCTCAACTGTAAAGGGAGGGTTCTCCTCACTCCCTACATCAACATATATTTGTATTCAAAGATTATGTGCCATGGACATACCATATCCTGGGTGTCACAGTCAACATAGTTTCTAATCCTCGAAACATTCACAGTATAGTACAAGAGACAGAGAAATGACAAAAAACTGCAATTTGTATCTACCCCTTTTACTTTACATGATTGTTTTGAGATATGAAAAAATAATTTATGCAAAAGCTCGATAAACTGTGAAAAGCTGTTAAAAAAAAGAACATTCTGCCTATATTGGAATCTCCATAAACACGTATAAAGTTGTACTTCTATGATGATAATTTTACTGTGACATGATTTGTGTGTTTGATAAAGACAGAGTTATAGGTTTTCTTTTTCTTTTTAAACATCTTTATTTGAGTATAGTTGTTTTACAATGGTGTGTTAGTTCACAAAGTGAATCAGCTATACATATATCTCCATATCCCCTCCCTCTTGCGTCTCCCCCCACCCTCCCCTATCCCACCCCTCTAGGTGGTCACAAAGCACGGAGCTGATCTCCCTGTGCTATGCGGCTGCTTCCCACTAGCTATTTATTTTACATTTGGCACTGCATATATGTCCATGCCACTCTCTCACTTTGCCCCAGCTTACCCTTCCCCTCCCCGTGTCCTCAAGTCCATTCTCTATGTCTGTGTCTTTATTCCTGTCCTGCCCCTAGGTTCTTCAGAACCATTTATTTATTTATTTATTTTTAAGTTCCACATATATGGGTTAGCATATGACATTTGTTTTTCTCTTTCTGACATACATGATTCTGTATGACAGACTCTAGGTCCATCCACCTCACTACAAATAACTCAATTTCACTTCTTTTTATGGCTGAGTTATATTCCATTGTATATATGTGCCACATCTTCTTTATCCATTCATCTGTCAATGGACACTTAGGTTGCCTCCATGTCCTGGCTATTGTAAATAGAGCTGCAATGAACATTGTGGTACATGACTCTTTTTGAATTAAGGTTTTCTCTGGGTATATGCCCAGTAGTGGAGTTGCTGGGTCGTATAGTAGTTCTATTTTTAGATTTTTTTTTCTATTTTTAGATTTTTAAGGAACTTCCATACTGTTCTCCATAGTGGCTGTATTAATTTACATTCCCACCAACAGTGCAAGACAGTTCCCTTTTCTCCACACCCTACCCAGCATTTATTGTTTGTAGACTTTTTGATGATGACCAATCTGACCGGTGTGAGGTGAAACCTCATTGTAGTTTTGATTTGCGTTTCTCTAATGATTAGTGATGTTGAGCATCCTTTCATGTGTTTGTTGGCAATCTTCTTTGGAGAAATGTCGATTTAGGTCCTCTGCTCATTTTTGGATTACTTGGTTGTTTTCTGGATGTTGAGCTGCATGAGCTGCTTGTATATTTTGGAGATTAATCATTTGTCAGTTGCTTCATTTGCAAATATTTTCTCCCATTCTGAGGGTTGAGTTTTCATCTTGTTTATAGTTTCCTTTGCTGTGCAAAAGCTTTTAAGTTTCATTGGGTACCATACGTTTATTTTTCTTTTTATTTCCCTTTCTCTAGGAGGTAGGTCAAAAAGGATCTTGCTGTGATTTATGTCATAGAGTTTTCTGCCTATGTTTTCCTCTAAGAGTTTGATAGTGTCTGGCCTTACATTTAGGTCTTTAATCCATTTTGAGTATATTTTTATGTATGGTGTTAGGGAGTGTTCTAATTTCATACTTTTACATGTACCTGTCCAGTTTTCCCAGCACCATTTATTGAAGAAGCTGCCTTTTCTCCACTGTATATTCTTGCCTCCTTAATCAAAAATAAGATGACAATATGTGTGTGGGATTACATCTGGGCTTTCTATTCTGTTCCATTGATCTATATTTCTGTTTTTGTGCCAGTACCATACTGTCTTGATTGTTGTAGCTTTATGTAATAGTCTGAAGTCACGGAGCCTGATTCCTCCAGCTCCATTTTTCTTTCTCAAGATTGCTTTGGCTATTTGGGGTCTTTTGTGTTTCCATACAAATTCGGAAATTTTTTGCTCTAGTTCTGTGAAAAATGCCATTGGTAGTTTGATGGGGATTGCATTCAATGTGTAGATTGCTTTGGGTAGTAATTTTCACAATGTTGATTCTTCCAGTCCAAGAACATGGTATATCTCTCCATCTGTTTGTATCATCTTTAATTTCTTTCATCAGTGGCTTATAGTTTTCTGCACCCAGGTTTTTTTTCGCCTTAGGTAGGTTTATTCCTAGGTATTTTACTCTTTGTTGCAATGGTAAACGGGAGTGTTTCCTTAACTCTTTCTGATCTTTCGTTGTTAGTGTATAGGAATGCAAGAGATTTCTGTGCATTAATTTTGTATCCTGCTACTTTACCAAATTCATTGATTAGCTCTAGTGGTTTTCTGGTAGCATCTTTAGGATTCTCTACGTATAGTATCATGTCACCTGCAAACAGTGACAGCTTTACTTCTTCTTTTCCAAATTGGATTCCTTTTATTTCTTTTTCTTCTCTGACTGCTGTGGCTAATATTTCCAAAACTATGTTGAATAATAGCGGTGAGAGTGGACAACCTTGTCTTGTTCCTGTTCTTAGAGGAAATGGTTTCAGTTTTTCATCACTGAGAATGATGTTGGCTGTGGGTTTGTCATATACGGCCTTTATTATGTTGAGGTAAGTTCCCTCTATGCCTACTTTCTGGAGGGCTTTTTTCATAAATGGATGTTGAATTTTCTCAAAAGCTTTTTCTGCATCTATTGAGATAATCACATGGTTTTTGTCCTTCAATTTGTTAATATGGTGTATCACATTGATTGATTTGCGTATATTGAAGAATCTTTGCATTCCTGGGATAAACCCCACTTGATCATGGTGTATGATCCTTTTAACGTGCTGTTGGATTCTGTTTACTAGTATTTTGTTGAGGAGTTTTGCATCTATGTTCATCAGTGACATTGGCCTGTAGTTTTCTTTCTTTGTGACGATTTTGTCTTGTTTTGGTATCAGGGTGATGGTGGACTCATAGAATGAGTTTAGGGGTGTTCCTCCCTCTGCTATATTTTTGAAGAGTTTGAGAAGGAAAGGTGTTAACTCTTCTCTAAATGTTTCATAGAATTCACCTGTGAAGCCATCTGGTCCTGGGCTTTTGTTTGTTGGAAGATTTTTAATCACAGTCTCAATTTCAGTGCTTGTGATTGGTCTGTTTATATTTTCTACTTCTTCCTGGTTCAGTATCAGAAGGTTGTGCTTTTCTAAGAATTTGTGCACTTCTTCCAGGTTGTCCATTTTTTTGGCATAGAATTGCTTGTAGTAGTCTTAGAATGCTTTGTATTTCTGCAGTGTCTGTTGTAACTTCTCCTTTTTCATTTCTAATTCTATTGAGTCTTCTCCCTTTTTTTCTTGATGAGTCTGGCAAATGGTTTATCAATTTAACTTCTCAAAGAACCAGCTTTTAGTTTTATTGATCTTTGCTATTGTTTCCTTCATTTCTTTTTCATTTATTTCTGATCTGATCTCTATGATTTCTTTCCTTCTGCAAACTTTGGAGGTTTTTTGTTCTTTTTTCTCTAATTGCTTTAGGTGTAAGGTTAGGTTGTTTACTTGAGATGTTTCTTGTTTCTTGAGATAGGACTGTATTGCTATAAACTTCCCTCTTAGAACTGCTTTTGCTGCATCCCATAGGTTTTGGGTCATCATGTTTTCATTGTCATTTGTTTCTAAGTATTTCTTGATTTCCTCTTTGATTTCTTCAGTGAACACTTGGTTATTTAGTTGTGCATTGTTTAGCCTCCATGTATTTGTATTATTTACAGATTTATTTCCTGTAATTGATATCTAGTCTCATAGCATTGTGGTCGGAAAAGATACTTCATATGATTTCAATTTTCTTAAATTTACCAAGGCTTGATTTGTGACCCAAGACATGATCTATCCTGGAGAATCTTCCATGAGCACTTGAGAAGAAAGTATATTCTGTTGTTTTTGGATGGACTGTCCTAAAAATATCAATTAAATCCATCTTGTTTAATGTATCATTTAAAGCTTGTGTTATTTATTTTCATTTCGGATGATCTGTCCATTGGTGAAAGTGGGGTGTTAAAGTCCCCTACTATGATTGTGTTACTGTTGATTTCCCCTTTTATGGTTATTATTTGCCTTATGTATTGAGGTGCTCCTATTTTGGGTGCATAAATATTTACAATTGTTATATCTTCTTCTTAGATGGACCCTTTGATCATCATGTAGTATCCTTCTTTGTCTCTTGTAACAGTCTTTATTTTAAAGTCTGTTTTGTTAATATGAGTATTGCTACTCCAGCTTTCTTTTGATTTCCATTTGCATGGACTATCTTTTTCTATTCCCTCACTTTCAGCCTGTATGTGTCCCTAGGTCTGAAGTGGGTCTCTTGTAGACAACATATATATGGGTCTTGTTTTTGTATCCATTCAGCCAGTCTATGTCTTTTGGTGGGAACATTTAATCCATTTACATTTAAGGTAATTATCGATATGTATGTTCCTATTACCATTTTCTTAATTGTTTGGGGTTTGTTATTGTAGGTCTTTTCCTTCTCTTGTGCTTCCTGCCTAGAGAAGTTCCTTTAGCATTTGTTGTAAAGCTGGTTTAGTGGTGCTGAATCACCTTAGCTTTTGCTTGTCTGTAATGCAAAATTTCTCCATCGAATCTGAATGAGATGCTTGCTGGGTAATCTTGGTTGGAGGTTTTTCCCTTTCATCACTTTAAATATGTCCTGCCACTCCCTTCTGGCTTGCAGAGTTTCTGCTGAAAGATCAGCTGTGAACTTTATGGGGATTCCCTTGTATGTTATTTGTTGTTTTTCCCTTGCTGCTTTTAATATTTTTTCTTTGTATTTAATTTTTGATTGTTTGATTAATATGTGTCTTGGCGTGTTTCTCCTTGGATTTATCCTGTATGGGACTCTCTGTGCTTCCTGGACTTGATTAACTATTTCCTTTCCCATATTAGGGAAGTTTTCAACTATAATGTCTTCAAATATTTTCTCAGTCCCTTTCTTTTTCTCTTCTTCTTCTGCGACCCCTATAATTCGAATGTTGGTGCATTTAATTGTTGTCCCAGAGGTCCCTGAGACTGTCCTCAATTCTTTTCATTCTTTTTTCTTTATTCTGCTCTATGATAGTTATTTCCACTATTTATCTTCCACGTCACTTATCCGTTCTTCTGCCTCAGTTAATCTGCTATTGATTCCTTTTAGAGAATTTTTTTGTTTTTGTTTTTGTTTTGTTTTATGTGGGCCTCTCACTGTTGTGGCCTCTCCCATTGCGGAGCACAGGCTCCGGACATGCAGGCTCAGTGGCCATGGCTGACGGGCCCAGCCGCTCCTCGGCATGTGGGATCCTCCTGGACCGGGGAATTAACAAATGAAACAAATTAGATGCAGAAAGCAAACCCCAACTCTACAGTTGCTCCCAAAGTCCACCGCCTCAATTTTGGGATGATTTGTCGTCTATTCACATATTCCGGAGATGCAGGGTACATCAAGTTGATTGTGGGGATTTAATCTGCTGCTCCTGAGGCTGCTGGGAGAAATTTCCCTTTCTCTTCTTTGTTCACACAGCTCCTGGGTTTCAGCTTTGGATTTGGCCCCGCCTCTGCGTATAGGTCACCTGAGGGCATCTGTTCCTGCTCAGACAGCACGGGGTTAAAGTAGCAGGTGACTGGGGGCTCTGGCTCACTCAGGCTGGGGAAAGGGATGGGTATGGAATGCGGGGTGAGCCTGTGGCTGCAGAGGCCAGTGAGACATTGCAACAGCATTAGGTGCACCATGTTCTCCCGGAGAAGTTGTCCCTGCATCACGGGACCCTGGCAGTGGTGGGCTGCACGGGCTCCTGGGTGGGGAGGTGTGGACAGTGACCTGTGCTTGCACACAGGCTTCTTGCTGGCTGCAGCAGCAGCCTTAGCGTTTCAAGCCCATCTCTGGGGTCCGCGCTCATAGCCACAGCTCGCACTCGTCTCTGTAGCTCATTTAGGCGGTGCTCTGAACCCCCTCTCCTCGCACACACTGAAACAATGGTCTCTTGCCTCTTTGGCAGGTCCAGAGTTTTTTCTGGACTCCCTCCCGGCTAGCTGTGGTGAGCTAGCCACCTTCAGGCTGTGTTCATGCAGCCAACCCCAGTCCTCTCCCTGGGATCCAACCAAAGCTCGAGCCTCACCTCCCAGCCCCCACCCGCCCCGGCGGTTGAGCAGAAGAGCCTCGGGCTGGTGAGTGCTGGTCGGCACGGATCCCCTGTGCGGGAATCTCTCTGATTTGCCTTCTGCACCACTGTTGCTGTGCTCTCCTCTGTGGCTCTGAAGCTTCCCCCACCCCCAGCGGCCAACCCCCCGTCTCTGCCAGTGAAGGGCCTTCCTAGTGTGTGGAAACTTTTCCTCCTTCACAGCTCCCTCCCCTAGGTGCAAGTCTCATCCGTATTCTCTTGTTTCTGTTTTTTCTTCTTTCTTTTGCCCTACCCAGGTGGGTTAGGGAGGGAGTTTCTTGCCTTTTGGGAAGTCTGAGGTCTTCTGCCAGCATTCAGTAGGTGTTCTGTAGGAGTTGTTCCATAGTTGTTCCACATTTCTGATGTAGTTGTGGGGAGAAAGGTGATCTCCACGTCTTACTCCTCTGCCATCTTGAAGGTCTCTGCGAAAGCTTCTTTATTTATGACAAATGTTTACTATGCTAAGCCCTTTAGGCCATACCAAGAAATATAAAGCATAATTCTTATTTTTGAAGAGTTTGTCATCTATTTGGGGATAAAAAAAACATGTGTACATACATACACACACAGACAAGAAGAGGTAAGAAGCTGTATATAATTAAAGGATAAGTAATTCATGCCATGAATGGGATACGCATTTGACTGTGAGAGATTTCACTGTTCAGTGGAACTGAGAGGAAAGGGTTCATAAATGAGTTAGCAAGTAGTCATGGCCTTAGGGAGATAAGATGAGTAGGGTTTGAATGGGAAGAGAGGCAGAGGAAGGGCATTTGAGGTGAATGGATAGAGCACAAGGAAGAACCTGTGGGCAGAAATGAGCAAGGCACTTTGTGGGACCCTTATGGGCCCTTTCAGAAGAAATGGAGTGTTTAATTTGGGGGAATATTTTTTTTTTTTTTTTTTTTTTTGCGGTACGCGGGCCTCTCACTGTTGTGGCCTCTCCCCTTGTGGAGCACAGGCTCCGGACGCGCAGGCTCAGCGGCCATGGCTCACAGGCCCAGCTGCTCTGCGGCACGTGGGATCCTCCCAGACCAGGGCACAAACCCGTGTCCCCTGCATCGGCAGGCGGACTCTCAACCACTGCGCCACCAGGGAAGCCCCATTGGGGGAATATTGACATACATATTTGGGCAGGTCTGGAGGAGCCAGATTTGTGAAAGACCTTGAATATCTGTCTAGGGAGTTTGGACTTCACTCTTTAAAGAATGGGGAATCACTGAGCTATAGGAAAGGGAAAATTGTAACTAAATCATGTTTTTAAAAGATTTCTTGTGGAGTTCCCTGATGGCCTAGTGCTTAGGATTCAGTGCTGTCACTGCTGTGGCCTGGGTTCAATCTCTGGTGGAGAAACTGAGATGCTGAAAGCCATGCAGTGCAGCCAAAAAAAAAAAAAAAGACTTCTCTCTCAAAGACATACAGGGTGAATCAGTGAGCAGAGGAAGCAGAGAGCTCATTTCTTCTGTTATTTTTTCAATGTTTTACTTTTTCTCTTTATAAATAAAACAAATGCAAGGTATAAAAATTCATGATACAATGAACACCTCTGAGCCCATCTCCCAGCTTATGATGATCAATAGGACTATTACTTTACTGTCCCCGCCTGGTCCCTCAAATCCCCTTTCTTCTCTGCCTCTCCTGAGACATAACCCCTGATAATCCTGAGCTTTATTTTTAGCATCATTTTGCATTTCTTCATAGACTTTGTTCCTAAAAATTGTTGGACAATTTTCTATGTTTTTTCCTTAATGTAAAAAGAGCTGTTCTTTATGAATTCTTCTGCAACATACTTTTTTTGGGTCAACATTCTATTTCTGATATTCACTTATGTTGTTTTTTGTAACTGTAATTCATTAATTTCAACTGCTTTATGGTATCCCATTATAAAAATTTACTCAGTTTATTTATCTATTTAACTATTGTTTAGCATCTGGTTGTTTCTAATTATTTTACTATTAGAAATAGTGCTGCTAGGAACCATCTGGTACATTTCTCTAGGTACATTTATGCAATCATTTTCCCAGGGTGTATTTCTTGGTGTGGAATTGCTGGGTCATTGGGTACCCACACCTTCAAATTTATTAGATAATGCCAAACTAGGTGTTGTCTCATAATGTTTTATATCAATTTATACTGCTACCAGCAATGTACTGGTGTTGCAGTGGATCTAAACCCTGGCTTACCCTGGATACTATAGCACTTTTTGTTTTTGCCAATCTGATTGGCATGAATTGTTATTGGGGTTTTAATTTGCATTTGTTCAGTTACTAGCACAGGGGAGCATATTTGAGGTCCATAGGGCAGGCAGTCAGAAAGGGAAGATGCATGAAAAGTGAGGGAGAACAAGAACAAGCCGGAAACTACCAGCACAATCAGGAGTCCACAAGGACAGACTGACAACTGCTGAAAACTCTTAGCCCTTACTGTCCCTGACCATGGTGGTTTGGATGTCCCACAGAAGCTGAGACACTTCATCGTGGAATCACACACACATACACACACCCCTAGTGCAGGAATCAGAGAAGCTGAAGGAGGAGCCAGGGGAGGTGAAGTGGGTGCGATCTGGCTGCTGCCTCCCACCCACAAGGTGAACCAGCAGACAAGCAGCAACACATGTGAGCTACAAAATGCCTACCCTTTTAATTCTGTCCTCTACAACTTGTGTGAGAATCTCTCTGGTGGCTCCACCCCAACCAGAAATATACAGAAAAGGGAATTTGGGGAGATGCATTGAGCCCAGCCAAGCTGACACAGTGCAAAGCCACCCAACAAACAACAAAGCATAATATAGACATATATTAAGTAAAACCTTCCAATAACACAGGAATTTAAAACCATTATCATGGCGGAAGACGTGAACATAGCTTCCTCAGGATTTGATAGGTTAAGTGTGGCAGACAGAATTCTTAGTTGGTCCCCAAGTTTCCCACCACAGGTATATACACTCTCTATAGTCCACTCTCCTTTAGCATGGGCCAGGCTTGAATACAATGGGATATCACTCCTATGATTGTGTTATGTTAATGGCTGAAGGGATTTTGCAACTATAATTTATATCCCTAATCAGTTGACTTTGAGTTAAACAAAAGGGAGGTTATCCTGGGTGAGCTAGATCTAATTAGAGGAACCCTTAAAATGGACAGGGCTGTTCCCAAACTAAGAAATTTGGAAGTCAGAGAGGGCTTATGGAGGGGGTTATATGGCAAGGACCTGAAAGCAACCCTAGGGTCTGAAAGCAGCTCCCAACCAACAACCAGCAACACAATGGAAACATTCTTTCTACCAAAAGGAAAAGAATTCTACCAAAAACCTGAGGTACTTAGAATGGCTTTCTCTAGTCGAGCCTCCAGGTAAGGACACTGGCTGATGGCTGGCCAACAGCTTGATTTTAGCCTTGTGAGGTTTGAGCAGAGGAACCGTCAATGCCATCTTGGCCCATAGAATCTGTAAGATAATAAATTTGTGTTGTATTAAGATGCTAGGTTTGTGGTAATTTGTTATGCAATAATAGAAAACTAATATAATAAGTATAATAAAGTAACAAATTTAAATAAGCATTCATCTTGATTATATAAATATATAACTTTGTGCAATGCAAAGATATTCTTCAAAAGCTTGCAGACTGTTAAAAACTTTGATTGTATATTAGGCCACAAAGACATTTACAATATATCCCACAAATTTGAAATCTTAGCACACATTCTCTGAATATTCTACAATAAAGTTAGATACTACTAATAAAACTTCCTTGGATACTATATTAAAAAATCACACTGACAAATAACTATTTGGTCTAAGGGAAATCAAACAGAAATGACAGATTTTTCTAAGAATTAACAACAATTAAACACAATATACCAAAATATATTTATACAACCAAAGCAGTTCTCAGAGGAAAACTCAAAACCTGAATTACTTCTACAAGGAAGAATATAAATTAAAATCAGTAAACTTAAAGAAATAAATAAGAACAATGAAAGAAATTAAACTAAATCAGGGGAAATATATTAGGGGAAATATATTAAGAAAAATAAGAAACTACTTGATTTTAAATGAAACAAAACTAACTGACAAAAATCAAGGCATCGTTCTTCAAAAATAACTATGAAAACAGATACACTTCTAGCAACTGAGACCAAGGAAAAAAGAGAGGAAAATATAAGTAAATAATTTTTGAAATGAAAACGGATGCTTTGAAATTGTATGTTACATCAGTATTACTAATTTTAAAAATCTACATCAAATAAAAGAACTTCTAGAAAAGCATAACTGATCAAAAATCACTTAAGACATATAAGCAACAATAACTATAGTAGATATTAAAACTTTCTCCAAGATCTGCTAACCAAAGAGGAGGTTGGCTCATATCTGTATATAAATAGAACACATTATTTTTAAGGAACAGATCATTCTTGGGTTATTTAAATTGTTCCATAGGCTAGAGAAATATGGAAATCTTTCCAGTTCTTTTGTTCATGTATAGTATTAGTTTGATATCAAAGTCTGACAAATAAAACACAAATCACCTACTTATAATTTCCAAGCCAAAAAGAAATCAAAAACTAAATACTGGAAAATTAAATCTAGCAGTATATGAATATGTGTATCATTACTAAATAGGGGTCCTTTCAGGAATACAAGGCTAGCTCAACAGTAGAACATTTAAAATATAGTATAATTAAGTAATAACATAACAAGAAACAAAAGAATTGTTTGAAATGCAATATCCTCATTAAATATTCAAAAGACAGTTGATAAAATCCAAACTCATTCTTGTTTTTAAAATCACATTGCTTAAATTTTTTTTTAAAGTCTTATCATGAGAAACAGGAAACATGAAACTTAATGAATGGCTCACTAAAGACACTGTCAGTAAATTAAGGAACAATACAAGGATGCCTGTTTTTATTATTATGATTCAGTATTTCTGTAATGATTTCTGCCCATATAATAAGGGAAGAAAAAGAAATAAATATAAGGATTAAAAAGAAAAAAAGAGAGTAAATGATGATTATTTATAGTTCATATTATATTCTATCTTAAAAATTTAAGATACCAAACAAGTTAGGGCTCTTCAACATTGAAATTAACAGAAATCCTGTTCAAACTGGTTTTGAAAATATTAAACATTATTGGTTTACATAATTGAAAGCCCAGAAATGGCATGGGCCTCAGGGTTGATTGATCCAGTAATTCAGTGATATCATCAAGGACTCAGCTGCATTCTGCCTTCATGTCCTGGTCCCTGTGTCAGCTTAATTGAAAGGCTAGTTTCCCTTAAAGTTATAGGATGGGTGTCTACAGTAGTTGGGGCTATAAGCTTCCTTGTTCATGTCCACGGGATGACAGAGAATTGGGTTCTTACAGCTTTCAGAGAGTTGAGGAATTCCTTTCTAAAGCCTCAGAAAGTTTCTTGTCAAATTTCGTTGGCCCAAATTAAACCACATTGTTATTTCTGAACCAGGCATTGTTTCAAGGGTGGAAAAATGGTTCTCATAGGTTAGACTAATCTGTTTTTACCCTTAAACCTTAAACCTGTATTTACCCTTACTCAGTGTTCCACCCAAAGCCTATAGTTGCCTAGAAAAAAAGGTGGATATCCAAATAAAAATCTGTTCCTATTAGAAAGGGGGCTTAACAGATTCCAAGCAGGCAACTAATGCTGTTCACTACAATGTCAACTAGAAACCTATTTAAAACTATAAGGAAGTTCATTAGAATGGGCAGATAAAAGATATACATGCAGAAATTTGCTTATAATTAATGGTCAGTCAGAAAACAGAATTAAAACAGGGATCTCATCCTAACTCCAAAAATAAAGACAACTAAATATCAAATGCCTAGAAATAAATTTAAGAATTTGCAAGACCCAGTGGAGAAAACAATGTAACCTTACTTGAGAACATAAAAAAAGGCTTGAATAAATGGAGAGATGAGAATTATATTTTTGAAGGGAAAATTCAGTATTATAAGTTTATCCATAAAGTTAATGCTTTTTCATTAATTAGAGTTGGGAGGATATGAAAGTTTAAAAATGATTTTAAAGTTCACCTACATAATAAATATTTGAAAACAGTAATTAGGAGGGTCCTACACTACCAAAAACACATCAAAAAGTATAGCAAGACAAGAGTAATTAAAATTACAGAGGAGGAGCTTCAAGATGGCGGAAGAGTAAGACGCAGAGATCACCTTCCTCTCCACAAATACATCAGAAATACATCTAAATGTGGAACAGCTCCTACAGAACACCTACTGAACACTGGCAGAAGACCTCAGACCTCCCAAAAGGCAAGGAACCCCCCACGTACCTGGGGAGGGCAAAAGAAAAAAGAAAAAACAAAGACAAAAGAATAGGGATGGGACCTGCACCAGTGGGAGGGAGCTGTGAAGGAGGAAAGGTTTCCACACACGAGGAAGCCCCTTCGTGGGCAGAGACTGCGGGTGGCAGAGAGGGGGAAGCTTCGGAGCCACGTAGGAGAGCACAGCAACCAGGGTGCGGAGGGCAAAGTGAAGAGACTCCTGCACAGAGGATAAGTGCTGACCAGCACTCAACAGCCCAAGGGGCTTCTCTGCTCACCCGCCAGGGTGGGTGGGCGGGGGCTGGGAGCTGAGGCTCGGGCTTTGGTCAGATCCCAGGGAGAGGACTGGCGGCGTGAACACAGCCTGAAGGGGCTAGTGCACCACAGCCAGCCAGGAGGGAGTCCAGGAAAAAGTCTGGAGCTGCTGAAGAGGCAAGAGACTTTTCCTTGCCTCTTTGTTTCCCGGTGTGCGAGGAGAGATTAATAGCACTGCTTAAAGGAGCTCCAGAGACGGGCGTGAGCCGTGGCTGTCAGCGCGGACCCCAGAGACGGGCGTGGGATGCTAAGGCTGCTGCTGCAGCTGCCAAGAAGCCTGTGTGTAACCACAGGTCACTATCCACACCTCCCCTCCCAGGAGCCTGTGCAGCCCGCCACTGCCAGGGTCCCATGATCCAGAGACAACTTCCCGGGAGAACGCACGGCGCGCCTCAGGCTGTTGCATGTCATGCTGGCCTCTGCCGCCGCAGGCTCGCCCCACACTCTATACCCTCCCTGCCCCTGGCCTGAATGAGCCAGAGCCCCTGAATCAGCTGCTCCTTCTACCCCGTCCTGTCTGAGCAAAGAAGAGACGCCCTCGGGTGACCTACACGCAGAGGCGCAGCAACAAATCCAATGCGGAACCCCAGGAGCTGTGTGAACAAAGAAGAGAAAGGGAAATTTCTCCCAGCAGCCTCAGGAGCAGTGGATTAAATCTCCACAATCAACTTGATGTACCCTGCATCTGTGGAATACCTGAATAGACAACGAATCATCCCAAATTGAGGCGGTGCACTTTGGGAGCAAAGATATATATATATATTTTTTCCCTTTTTCTCTTTGTGTGAGTGTGTACGTGTATACTTCTGTGTGTGATTTTGTATAGCTTTGCTTTTACCATTTGTCCTAGAGTTCTGTCTGTGTTTTTTTTTTAACTTAAAAAAAATTTTTTCTTAATAATTAGTTTTTATTTTAATAACTTTATTTTATCTTCTTTCTTTCTTCCTCCCACCCTCCCTCCCTCCCTCCCTCTCTCTTTCTTTCTTTCTTTCTTTTCTCCCTTTTATTCTGAGCCATGTGGATGAAAGGCGCTTGGTGCTCCAGCCAGGCGTCAGGGCTGTGTCTCTGAGGTGGCAAAGCCAAATTCAGGACACTGGTCCACAAGAGACCTCCCAGCTCCATGTAATATCAAATGGCGAAAATCTCCCCAGAGATCTTCATCTCAATGCCAAGACCCAGCTTCACTCAATGACCAGCAAGCTGGACACCCTATGCCAAACAACAAGCAAGACAGGAACACAAGGCCATCCATTAGCAGAGAGGCTGCCTAAAATCATAATAAGGCCACAGACACCGCAAAACACACCACCAGACATGGACTTGCCCACCAGAAAGACAAGGTCCAGCCTCATCCACCAGAACACAGGCACTAGTCCCCTCCATCAGGAAGCCTACACAACCCACTGAACCAACCTTAGCCACTGGGGACAGACACCATAAACAACGGGAACTACAAACCTGCAGCCTGCGAAAAGGAGACCCCAAACACAGTAAGATAAGCAAAATGAGAAGACAGAAAAAACAAAGCAGATGAAGGAGCAAGGCAAACCCGACCAGACCTAACAAATGAAGAGGAAATAGGCAGTCTACCTGAAGAAGAATTCAGAATAATGAGAGTAAAGATGATCCAAAATCTTGGAAATAAAATAGAGAAAATGCAAGAAACGTTTAACAAGGACCTAGAAGAACGAAAGATGAAACAAACAACGATGAACAACACAATAAATGAAATTAAAAATACTCTAGATGGGATCAATAGCAGAATAACTGAGGCAGAAGAACGGATAAGTGACCTGGAAGATAAAATAGTGGAAATAACTACCGCAGAGCAGAATAAAGAAAAAAGAGTGAAAAGAATAGAGGAGAGTCTCCAAGACCTCTGGGACAACATTAAATGCACCAACATTCGAATTATAGGGGTACCAGAAGAACAAGAGAAAAAGAAAGGGTCTGAGAAAATATTTGAAGAGATTATAGTTGAAAACTTCCCTAACATGGGAAAGGAAATAGTCAAGTCCAGGAAGCGCAGCAAGCCCCAAACAGGATAAATCCACGGAGAAACACACCAAAACATATATTAATCAAGCTATCAAAAATAAAATACGAAGAAAACATATTAAAAGTATCAAGGGAAAAACAACAAATAACATACAAGGGAATCCCCATAAGGTTAACAGCTGATCTTTCAGCAGAAACTCTGCAAGCCAGAAGGGACTGGCAGGACATATTTAAAGTGATGAAGGAGAAAAACCTACAAGCAAGATGACTCTACCCAGCAAGGATCTCATTCAGATTTGATGGAGAAATTAAAACCTTTACAGACAAGCAAAAGCTAAGAGAATTCAGCACCACCAAACCAGCTTTACAACAAATGCTAAAGGAACTTCTCTAGGCAGGAAACACAAGAGAAGAAAAAAACCTACAATCACAAACCCCAAACAATTAAGAAAATGGTAATAGGAACATACATATCAATAACTACCTTAAATGTAAATGGATTAAATGCTCCAACCAAAAGACATAGACTGGCTGAATGGATACAAAAACAAGACCCGTATATATGCTGTCTACAAGAGACCCACTTCAGACCTAGGGACACATACAGACTGAAAGTGAGGGGATGGAAAAAGATATTCCATGCAAATGGAAATCAAAATAGAGCTGGAGCAGCAATTCTCATATCAGACAAAATAGACTTTAAAATAAAGATTATTACAAGAGACAAAGAAGGACACTACATAATGATCAAGGGATCGATCCAAGAAGAAGATATAACAATTGTAAATATTTATGCACCCAAAATAGAAGCACCTCAATACATAAGGCAAATACTAACAGCCATAAAAGGGGAAATCGACAGTAACACAATCATAGTAGGGGACTTTAACACCCCACTTTCACCAATGGGCAGATCATCCAAAGTGAAAATAAATAAGAAAACACAAGCTTTAAATGATACATTAAACAAGATGCACTTAATTGATATTTATAGGACATTCCATCCAAAAACAATGAAATAAACATTCCTCTCAAGTGCTCATGGAACATTCTCCAGAAGAGATTATATACTGCGTCACAACTCAAGCCTTGGTAAATTGAAGAAAATTGAAATCGTATCAAGTATCTTTTCTGACCACAACGCTATGAGACTAGCTATCAATTACAGGAAAAAAATCTGTAAAAAATACAAACACATGGAGGTTAAACAATACACTACTTAATAACCAAGAGATCACTGAAGAAATCAAAGAGGAAATCAAAAAATACCCAGAAACAAATGACAATGAAAACACAACGACCCAAAACCTATGGGATGCAGCAAGCAGTTCTAAGAGGGAAGTTTATAGCAGTAATACAATCCTACCTTAAGAAACAACAAACATCTCAAAAACACAACCTAACCTTACACCTAAAGAAATTAGAGAAAGAAGAACAAAAAAGCCCCAGTTAGCAGAAGGAAAGAAATCATAAAGATCAGATCAGAAATAAATGAAAACAAAATGAAGGAAATGATAGCAAAGATCAATAAAACTAAAAGCTGGTTCTTTGAGAAGATAAACAAAATTGATAAACCATTAGCCAGACTCATCAAGAAAAAAAGGAAGAAGACTCAAATCAATAGAATTAGAATTGAAAAAGGAGAAGTAACAACTGACACTGCAGAAATACAAAGGATCATGAGAGATTACTACAAGCAACTCTATGCCAATAAAAGGGAAAACCTGGATAAATGGACAAATTCTTAGAAATGCACAACCTTCCAAGACTGAAGCAGGAAGAAATAGAAAATATGAACAGACCAATCACAAGCACTGAAATTGAATCTGTGATTAAAAATCTTCCAACAAACAAAAGCCCAGGACCAGATGGCTTCACAGGCAAATTCTATCAAACATTTAGAGAAGAGCTAACACCTATCCTTCTCAAACTCTTCCAAAATACAGCAGAGGGAGGAACACTCCCAAACTCATTCTACAAGGCCACCATCACCCTGATACCAAAACCAGATAAAGATGTCACAAAGAAAGAAAACTACAGGCCAATATCACTGATGAACACAGATGCAAAAATCCTCAACAAAATACTAGCAAACAGAATCCAACAGCACATTAAAAGGATCATACAGCATGATCAAGTGGGGTTTATCCCAGGAATGCAAGGATTCTTCAATATATGCAAATCACTCAATGTGATACACCATATTAACAAATTGAAGGAGAAAAACCATATGATCATCTCAATAGATGCAGAGAAAGCTTTCGACAAAATTCAACACCCATTTATGATAAAAACCCTCCAGAAAGTAGGAATAGAGGGAACTTAACATAATAAAGGCCATATATGACAAACCCACAGCCAACATCATCCTCAATGGTGAAAAACTGAAACCATTTCCACTAAGACCAGGAACAAGACAAGACTGCCCACTCTCACCACTATTATTCAACGTACTTCTGAAGTTTTAGCCACAGCATTCGAAGAAGAAAAAGAAATAAAAGGAATCCAATTTGGAAAAGAAGAAGTAAAGCTGTCACTGTTTGCAGATGACATGATACTATACATAGAGAATCCTAAAGATGCTACCAGAGAACTACTAGAGCTAATCAATGAATTCTGTAAAGTAGCAGGATACAAAATTAATGCACATAAATCTCTAGCATTCCTATACACTAATGATGAAAAATCTGAAAGTGAAATTAAGAAAACACTCCCATTTACCATTTCAACAAAAAGAATAAGATATCTACAAATAAACCTACCGAAGGAGACAAAATGCCTGTATGCAGAAAATTATAAGACACTGATGAAAGAAATGAAAGATGATACAAACAGATGGAGAGATATACCATGTTCTTGGATTGGAAGAATCAACATTGTGAAAATGACTATACTACCCAAAGCAATCTACAGATTCAATGCAATCCCTATCAAACTACCACTGCCATTTTTCACAGAACTAGAACAAAAAATTTCACAATTTGTACGGAAACACAAAAGACTCCGAATAGCCAAAGCAATCTTGAGAAAGAAAAACAGAGCTGGAGGAATCAGGCTCCCTGACTTCAGACTATACTACAAAGCTACAGTAATCAAGACAGTATGGTACTGGCACAAAAACAGAAATATAGATCAATGGAACAGGACTGAAAACCCAGAGATAAACCCACGCACATATGGTCACCTTATCTTTCATAAAGGAGTCAGGAATATACAGTGGGGAAAAGACAGCCTCTTCAATAAGTGGTGCTGGGAAAACTGGACAGGTACATGTAAAAGTATGAAATTAGAACACTCCCTAACACCATACACAAAAATAAGCTCAAAATGGGTTAAAGACCTAAATGTAAGTCCAGACACTATAAAACTCTTAAAGGAAAACATAGGCAGAACACTCTATGACTTAAATCACAGCAAGATCCTTTTTGACCCACGTCCTAGAGAAATGGAAATAAAAGCAAAAATAAACAAATGCGACCTAATGAAACTTAAAAGCTTTTGCACAGCAAAGGAAACCATAAACAAGACCAAAAGACAACCCTCAGAATGGGAGTAAATATTTGCAAATGAAGCAACTGACAAAGGATTAGTCTCCAAAATTTACAAGCAGCTCATGCAGTTCAACATCAAAAAACACAACCCAATCCAATAATGGGCAGAAGACCTAAATAGACATTTCTCCAAAGAAGATATACAGATTGCCAACAAACACATGAAAGAATGCTCAACATCATTAATCATTAGGGAAATACAAGTCAAAAGTACAATGAGATATCATCTCGCACCAGTCAGAATGGCCATCATCAAAAAATCTACAAACTATAAATGCTGGAGAGGGTTTGGAGAAAAGGGGACCCTCTTGCACTGTTGGTGGGAATGTAAATTGATACAGCCACTATGGAGAACAGTATGGAGGTTCCTTAAAAAACTAAAAGTAGAACTACCATACGACCCAGCAATCCCACTAATGGGCATATACCCTGAGAAAACCATAATTTAAAAAGAGTCATGTACCAAAACGTTCATTGCAGCTCTATTTACAATAGCCAGGACATGGAAGCAACCTAAATGTCCATCAACAGATGAATGGATAAAGAAGATGTGGCACATATATACAATGGAATATTACTCAGCCATAAAAAGAAAGGAAATTGAGTTATTTGTAGTGAGGTGGATGGACCTAGAGTCTGTCATACAGAGTGAAGTAAGTCAGAAAGAGAAAAACAAATACTGTATACTAACACATATATATGGAATATAAAAGAAAGGAAAGAAAAAAAAGGGTCATGAAGATCCTAGGGGCAAGACGGGAATAAAGACACAGACCTACTAGAGAATGGACTTGAGGATATGGGGAGGGGGAAGGGGAAGCTGTGACAAAGTGAGAGAGTGGCATGGACATATATACACTATCACACGTAAAACAGATAGCTAGTGGGAAGCAGCCACAAAGCACAGAGAAATCAGCTCGGTGCTTTGTGACCACCTAGAGGGGTGGGATAGGGAGAGTGGGAAGGAGGGAGACACAAGAGAAAGAGATATGGGAACATACGTATATGTATAACTGATTCACTTTGTTATAAAGAAAAAACTAACACACCATTATAAAGCAATTATACTCCAATAAAGATGTTTAAAAAATTACAATTCTACTTTCAGGAATTCTTTTATATAGCATAGATGGAATTTCAAACCAAACAGTGTTGCAAAACTTGTCAAAATATTTTGGAAATATATTAGAATTCTACCTTATACTGTACATCATAATATATTCTAAAAAAATTAAAAACTTAAGTGTGAAAAGTAAAATTATGAAAATATTGGAATAAAACATAAGACAAAGTTTAATATTTTTGTAATTTGGAGATAGAGTAGGCCTTTTTAGCATAAATACCAAATTTGGTAACCATACAGAAAAATATTTATAGACTTAGGTAGACAAATTTTATAAACTTCTCTATGGCATGCACACATCATCATTATAAATTAAAGATAAAAGATTAAGTGGAAAATGATTTGCCACATATAACAGATAAAAGATTTATATTCTTATAAAGAGTGACAAAAATTAATAAATAAATGAAATGGATGAAAAAGGGGTAGAGGACATCAATTTAAAATGTATAAAAGAATAAACACACATAAATTTAAAACATATAAAAGAATGAACACAAATAGCTAACACATGAAAGATGACCAACCTCCCTGTTAACCAAAGAAATGCCTACTAAAACAATGTAATTTTTTAACTGCTATAGTCGGAAAAGAATTAGAAAGAATTTACATTAACCAATATTAAAGAGAATGGGAGAAATAGGTACTTCCCGCCCGCCCCCCCTCCCCACCGGCCACACCACATTGCATGCAGAATCGGATCGAAACTGTGCCCCCTGCGGTGGAAGCCAAGAGTCTTAACCACTGGGCCGCCAGGGAAGTCCCGGAGACATAGGTACTTTTAAAACCCAGAATATATGCATATTCTTTGACCAGTAATTCAACTTCTAGGTCATTGTGCTAAGAGATAGATAGATAATTATATACACTAGGATGTTCATTTAATGTGGGCAAAATAGCAACAACCAATTGTCTATTGAAAGGAAGTTGTTTAAATTATGGCGCATTTGTACAATTGAATATTACAGTCATTAAAAAGATGAGTCATACATTGGCATAGAAAGAAGACAGAAATTCTGAAGAGAAAACACATTAATCTAGTATGTATAATATAATCCCACTTTTAGAAAAAAATATTTATATAGATCTACTGAAAAAAATTCTGGAGGGATATATTTCAATCTGTTAACAGTGGTTATCTATGAGGGCTGGGATTATGACAGATTTTTGTTTTAATTTAAATACTTTTGATTTTTTTTCAGTTTAGTACGATTTTTTGCTCAAGGTAAAGTGGTTATTTTTTACCCCAACTAGAAAAGAAAAAAAGCAGATGAGACATGAAATGGTTGCTATGAATTGAATGTTCGTGTCCTCATACACGAGGCCCTAATTTCCAAATGCGGTGGTGTTTGGAGTGGGGGGACTTTGGGGGAAACTGGTTTTGAATGAAGTTATGGAGGTAGAGTCTCCATGGTGGGACTGGTTCTCTTAAAAGAGGATAAAAAGACTAGAACTCTCAGCCATGTGAGGATGCAACAAGAAGGTGGCTGTCTATACCCAGGAAAGGAGCTCTCACCCTCTCCCAACCTTACTGGTATCCTACTCAGACTTTCAGCCTCCAGAACTGTGAGAAATAAAAGCTTGTTGCTTCAGCCACCCAGTTTACGGGTCTTGATATAGTAGCCCAAATTGACTAAGACTGTGGAATTTGAGGTGAAACAATTCTGAAGGAACGTTTTTCAGGACAGTCAAGACTTAAGCTTGTTTTTAGGCCCCAGGAAAGAAGCCAATGGGGGAAAGAGATTGAGAGAGTGAGGAGAATGTTAGTCAGCCAAGATCTCAGAGGGGCTGGGACAGTACACCAGCATCAGGGCTAACTTTAGAAAGAAAGAAGGGAAAGGACAATATAAATAAAATTAGGGCAACTTTTTGAGGAGAAGAGGTACAAAAGTATTATAGCTAATGAACCCATTTGCTTTCCCAGTGGATTGGGAGAAAAGGTCATCAGCTGAGTAGGAGGACCGGGACAGGGAACTGGAGGGGCATGGAAGAGGTGTATTACTGCTGCAGAGAATGAAATAGTGCATGGTATCTGGAGTATCAGGTATATGTGTGAGATTCCTGAGCTCCATCCCGGATCTACCAAACCATACCCTCTGAAGTTGGGTGTCCGAATGCACCCTGAAGTCTGGAACCTTTGAAATAAAAGGTTAACTAAGGATATGGGACCACTGCTGATGCTAGATCGCAACTATCTCTAGGGTCAATCGACACGTCTATATAATTTTTCCAGCATTATTCAGTGTGGGAAGAGAGCATTTGAGAAAAATCGATCACTGGATTTACTCAGAGTTGGGCTTTGGCAATGTGGGTGTAGAAGAAAGTCAAGGGGTCAATGGAACCAGAGACGCTGGTAAGTGCATCATTAACCCGGGTGACAGTGAGGTAAGGGCTGGGTGGAGAGGGAGGAGTTGAGAAACTGTAATCTATGAAGAGGATGTAAAGCAGATTTGTGAAAGAGAGTGGGTGAAGGGCGGGAACTGGAAGTTTTAGTCAGTGGGATGTGCCTTGGTATGAAAGATTTTGAGAGAGGAGATGGTGACACAGTTCCAACAGTGGCCATGTAAGGGGCTTCTGAACTAGAGTGGGGATAAATTTGGCCAAAGTAGAAGAGGTTGGGGAGTAAAGGTCAGAGTGTGAGATGATTATCCTTACGAACAACAGATTTGTTGAATCCCATGATGGAGGCAAAGATGGTTTCTCTTCTCAAGGCAAAAGCAGAGAAGAGAATGTCAGGGTCACGGAGGGACAGAGTCAGGGAGCAATAAAAGAGCTGGGTACAATATTGTAAATCAACTATACTCCAATAAAAATTTAAAAAAATAAAAGATGAGGAAACTGAGGCAACAAATAAATAAAAGAGCTGGGTAGGCTAGCTCCATAGATTCAGCATGGCACTGTGTCTAGGTAAGCACAATTTTAGGACTGTTGGTGGCAGGATGAGTCAGTATGTTGGCAGCACGGTAACCTCTAGGATATCCATGCAGTGATAGCTGGACTTCTGGTTCAGTACTTTGCGCACGCTTCTATTTTACCATATGATGTGTTCATTTGGAGGTACTTGTCACGTAGACTATATAACTCCTTAGAAGTAGAGATTTGTATTCCTTATTTTTGAATCCCTACTGCTTAATGCTGTGCCTGACATATGGTAAATAATGAAAGGTTCTTCTAAATGAAGGAAAGAAACTAAGCAGCCCCATATTTCTAACAGGAACTTTGGCATGAGGGTGCTTTGCAAAGGGGGGTGTGAGTGAGTTAGGTCTGATGATGAATTCATGGTGATGTAGGTAAAAAGTGTAACTGTCCTCTGAAGGTAGACTGAAAGAAATGATAAATATTTCATCTCCTCCACTTAAGCCTGAAATGTTCAGTACCACAAGCTTAACCTGTGCTTTCTTCAAACTCTCCCCTCAGGTAACCTTATCTTTTTTAAAAATTTAATTTAATTTTAGGTAACCTCATCTTTATTCATGGCTTCAGTTATCACCTCGATGAGCACAAGAACCTTCCCTCTGAATACAGACCTATATCATTTCCAACTTGACATCTTCTCTCAGAAGCACCAGAGAGCCCCTGAGGTCTCAGCCTGCACAAGCAGAATTCATGACCTTCCCTTGCAGTCCTGGTCCTCTTCCAGCATTTCCTCTCTGGAGGCTTAGCACCTCCTTCCCCAACAAGCCAGGAATACAGCCATCAAACTTGAGTTTCTTTTCCTCATCCTTCATATCCAATCCATCAAGTCCTTCCAATTTAAGATATAAAGAACTCTCGAGTCCTTCCATTTCTCTCCATTGTGAAAGCCACCACCTAGTCCTGGAATTCTGGAATATCCCCCAATGTCTACATATGCCCACCTTAGGCCCCCACCAATCCCCTCTCCACCTCACAGCTAGGATGAGGGTTCTCCTCACTCCCTACCTCAACATATGTTTATGCAAACATTATGTGTCATGGAAATGAGTTTTAAAACTCAAATCTGATTGTGTCCTGCTCCTGCTTAAACCACTTCAGTGACTTATTATTGCTCTTACCCTTAACTTGATTTACAAGGGTCACTATGGTCTGATCCCTGCCCACGGCTCCAGGTTCATTCCGCACTGTGCTCCTTTGCTCCCTCTCTTTCATTCTTGGATACACATCATACTGTTCCCACCCCCAGCCCACAAGACATTCCCCACTACACTTGTTTCTGATCTCAGCTCAGACATGATGTCCTTGGAAAAGCTATCAGAGATCTCTGGCAAGATGAAATCCCCCTCTTATATCTGCTTACAGAAATATGTCCTCTATCTTCAGAGCATACATTTCTGTTGTAATTTCATATTTCTGTGTTTATGATTAGTTCACTCACGTCTCTCTCCCTCATGAGACTCTAAGCTCTATAAGGGGCAAGAACCCCATGTGCTTTTGTTAAGTACAGTGTTTGGCACATAATGAGTATGCCATAAATATTTGTTAGGTGAGGGAATGGAGAGACCACAGAACACCCTTGTGTGGTATTAGTTGTAATCACAATGAAGTCCTGTCTCTCTGGTCCATCCACTGGGACCTGGGAATAGCATGGCCATAAATAACTCTTGGAGTATAATTGCTTTACAATGGTGTGTTAGTTTCTGCTTTATAACAAAGTGAGTCAGCTATATGCATACATATATCCCCCTCCCTCTTATGTCTCCCTCCCACCCTCCCTATCCCACCCCTCTAGGTGGTCACAAAGCACCAAGCTGATCTCCCTATGCTATGCAGCTGCTTCCCACTAGCTATCTATTTTACACTTGGTAGTGCATATCTGTCAATGCTACTCTCTCACCTCGTCCCAGCTTCCCCTTCCCCTTCCCTGTGTCCTCAAGTCGATTCCTCTACATCTGCGTCTTTATTCCTGTCCTGCCCCTAGGTTCTTCAGAACAACTTTTTTTTTTAGATTCCATATATATGTGTTAGCATACGGTATTTGTTTTTCTCTTTCTGACATACTTCACTCTGTATGACAGATTCTAGGTCCATCCACCTCACTACAAATAACTCAATTTCATTTCTTTTTATGGCTGAGTAATATTCCATTGTATATATGTGCCACATCTTCTTTACCCATTCATCTGTTGATGGACACTTAGGCTGCTTCCATGTCCTGGCTATTGTAAATAGAGCTGCAATGAACATCGTGGTACATGCATGCCTCTTTTTGAATTATGGTTTTCTCAGGGTATATGCCCAGTAGTGGGATGGTATCCATAAGTTAACCAGGAGTTACAGTCAAAATGCTCATTCCTGTTTTGGCTCTGCAATGGCATGCCCTCAGGCAAGTTAGAACCTCTTTAGGCCTTAACACTTGATTTCACCTACAGACTAGGTATGTCTTCTGTCCTTGAAATCTCTATAGCTGTTTTTTCCAGGCCCCTCTTCCAGCCTGCCTCCTCAACTGGGAATGACTGTGGGCCTCCTGCAAAGATAGGGGAGGGTCTGAAAAAGAGCACGCTTTTCTGTGGGAGGACTGGGAGGAAGCACACAGCAAGGGTACTAATTCCATGGGACTGCCTTGGTATTCAGAAACAACTGCTGGATTCTACTTCCTCTCACAAACTAGTTTTGAAAAACAAGGCTTGAATACTTGACATGATGAGAAGCTAGTCCTGAACACAGTTTGTTGCCTGTAAGGATGTTACATCAAACTTAAAAGATATAATCTAGGAGCCTTGTTTAGGCATGTTTACTCCCTTTCTTGTTTAATTGGGGTGACATATACTCAGATTGATCTCCTTCTGGCTTAGTGATCTCCAAGCAGTATAGACTTTCAAGCTACTATTGTTTATTTGTATGTATTTTGCCTAAATATTTCATGGAAAATGAAGGAGAGTAACTTGGTTTTCAAACTAGAATGCTTCTTAAGAAGTTGGCTTCTCCATCTTTCTGATTCTCGATCCCAAGCTATCCTCAGTAGATGAACCCCAGCTACAGTAACAGAGGAGTAGATCCCATCCTGTCCTACAGACTTGCCATGTGAGACTTGGAATGGTCTCTCTGTACGTTAATTTCTCCACCTCTAGAACAAATGCAGTGGTTCTTAACACCCTCAGGGAGGTGTAATTAAATCACTGAAATGTTACTGGAAGAAAAAAGAGTGATTAATTTTGTTGAACAACACATCTTATTTTTCTTCTTGTTCTCCAATTTGCATGAAAGCTCCTTCAGAAAAGAATGTTTACATTAGATGTGTACATACCTGATCTGACAATTCCAAACTACACCTCAACCAACCAATTCTGAATAGGAAAAAAACATCAGAAGCTTGCAATTGTGCAACATGTAAATCTCTCCTGGACTGGAGCCCATTACTGTGGTTTGGCAACGCAACCAAAATATATCTTCTCTCATCTCTTGAAAAAAAAACCCAACAGAGAAAAAAAAATACCTTGAAAATAAAGGTAATGATTAATCCATCAGGTACAAAAAAGACTGTTTTCAGGATTTCAGGTTCTAATACGCCATTTCAAATAAACAGCAGCAAACAGGGAATGACAATTTCACCAGAAGAGGATTAAGCCACAGGCTCTAATTGGGACTGGATTTGTACAGCCATATTATCTAATCAGGCATCTCCAGGAATCTGTGAGCAGTTGTTAAAACTTCCATGTGCCAGTGAAATAGGGACCAGAAGAAGCAGGTATTGGTGAAAAGAGTGGTCCTTGTAGAGGCCCCAAGATGCAGCCTGAGATGGAACAAAAGAAAAAAAGCTTGAAGCAGAGACTGGTCTTGAAGAGCAGCTTAGCTAAAGAAATGCTCTCCGAGTTCTTGGGCACATTTATAATGATTGTGAGTATTCTCTGATTTGTTATAAAAAAATAACAAAAAGTTATTTTTGTCCATAAACTTTGTACATTAAAAGTTCTTTGGTAATGTACAGCATGGTGACTACAGTTAATAATACCATATTACATATATGAAAATTGCTAAGAGAGTGTATCTTAAAAGTTCTCATCACAAGATAAAAAAATGTGTAACTGGGCTTCCCTTGTGGTGCAGTTGTTGAGGGTCCGCCTGCCGATGCAGGGGACACGGGTTCATGCCCCGGTCTGGGAAGATCCCACATGCCGCGGAACGGCTGGGCCCATTAGCCATGGCCGCTGAGCCTGCGCGTCCGGAGCCTGTGCTCCACAATGGGAGAGGCCACAACAGTGAGAAGTCCGCGTACCGCAAAAAAAAAAAAAAAAAGTGTAACTATGTGTGGGTGATAGATGTTAACTAGACTTATTGTGGTGCTCATTTCATTATATAAACAAATATTGAATTAGTATGTCGCACACCTGAAACTAATAAATTGTTATATGCTAATTATACCTAATTTTTAAAAAAGTTCTTTGCATTGGGTAAATACATAATACTTTAGGAGACTAAGCCAACACTGAGAAACAAATGTGAATTCAAAAAATGGAACTAGTGTAAAATAAGAGAGAGCAATACGTTTTCTGGTCTCTGAAAACCTCTTTGTACCTGATTTGTTCAAGTATTTTCAAGGTGTTATGGACAATTTCCTACATTCCCTCTTGACCATCCTCACCTCTCATCTATGGTGACTTGTTAGGCAGGGGTAGTGTGGGGGAGAAGGGCATTGGAAGGAACAGAGAGAGAAAATAAAAGTCCAAGATTCTTCTGATTCTCGTCACTCTTTACTGGAAAATTGCCCTCAGGGAGACAGAAACCCTGGGGTCATGTTACTTGATAATTTGGTCCCAAAGGGGAGAGTGGTTACTGCCCCGGGCCTAACTTCATCCTCAAGGTGATCTGTGGTATAGAGAAGTGAGGCAAATTCAGTTACAATTCTAAGTGCACTGCAAAAAATACAGAAGAGGAAGTAAACTAAACATCTATGTATTTTGTAACCAAAAAAGTTAAAACCCTCTTTATTTCTTAACAAGAACCTATTTCATGATCCCATCCTGTCTGAGTTAAGTAAAGGAAAGTGGCTTTTAGCCATTCACTATTCTACTCATGCAAATAGTATTGTGTCTTCCCCTACTATTCAAGGTGGGAGCTAAAGAAATAATATCTTAATACTGTATGCTGAAAAGTTAAACTTTGTATCGTCTGGCTAAAGCCAATAATTTCCTGAAAGGTTTGATTTCTATTTATACTGTTCTAAAACAAACCCTGATGAAATCTTTCATGGTGAGTATAATCTTCAATTTTGTTGAGGCTTGTGGGGATGTGTAAACAAGAAACTTCTGCAAAAACACAATTTTTAATATACATGTAAATTAAAAATTTAATTTTTAATAAATCTACATGGTTTTTCTCAAAGGTTATTCAAAGTAATTGTTTCTGCTTTATTAGAAAATGTGCATTTTGCCTGACTTTCTCTAGTAAAAAGCTTTGCATGTTGATAAGGCATGGAGCAAAGGGAGCACTGAAAAGATGACAGAGTATATGCAGGACTCACTGGTCTTTCATATGTAAAATTAGTTTTCCCCCAGACACTGGGAGTCTGATGCCATTTGCCTCCCTCTTCTCGAAAACTGCTCTTAAGGGAAGCATCTCAAGCTCACTCACACTGTGGTATAAATGACTAATAAGGGCTACTCGTAGCACTAAGGAAAGAGCAGGTCCATGAAAAATTCTCTGTATACTACAACTAAAAACAACAATAATTAAGTCATAAGCTAAAAAACTAGCTCTAATTTGGCCTTTTAGACATTGGGATAGGTAAGTCTTTATGCCTTTGCTAGTGCCATGGAAATATTTGTTTGATATATTTTTAGCTACTTTATGGTTATTATCACTATTGTGAATAGTACCTTTTAAAAATTATATTTTCTAATTGGTTATTACTAGGGTTTAAGAACAATATTGATTTTTGTATATTGATTTTACATTCAGCAAACTTGGTAATTCTCTTATTAATTCAAATAAGTTTATAGATTATCTTGGCTATTCTGTATAGATCAAGGCCATCAAATTTGAGTGCCACTAGCCATATGTGGCTACTTAAAATTAATCTTAAATAAAATTAAAACTTTAGTTCCTCAGTCTTCCTAGTTCCACTTCACGTGCTCAAGAGCCATATATGACTACTGACTACCATACTGGACGACACAGATGTAGAACTTTTCTCTCACTGAAAAATGCATTATTGGACTGTGCTGACACAGATAATACTTTTTTCTGAGAATATGAGAGTTTTTATTTTCTTTCTTTTTAGTCCTTAAATTGTTAATTTCTTCTTACTATCTTATTATAGTGGTTAAAACCTCTTGTTCAATGTTATTAGAAGCTATAATTGCAGCATTCTTGTTCTATTCCCAACTTTCAAAAATCTGCTTCTTGTATTTTACCATGAAATGTGATAGTTTCTGTAAGTTTTTGGTAGACATATTTTTTTAACAGAGAATGATACTCCTAATTTATTTATTTATTTATGGCTGTGTTGGGTCTTCGTTTCTGTACGAGGGCTTTCTCTACTTGTGGCAAGTGGGGGCCACTCTTCACCGCGGTGCGCGGGCCTCTCACTATCGCAGCCTCTCTTGTTGTGGAGCACAGGCTCCAGACGCGCAGGCTCAGTAATTGTGGTTCACAGTTGCTAGGCAGCTGTGGGATCTTCCCAGACCAGGGCTCGAACCTGTGTCCCCTGCATTGGCAGGCAGATTCTCAACCACTGTGCCACCAGGGAAGCCCTGGTAGACATTCTTGATTTGAGAAAGGAAACTCCTGTCTGTTCCTCATTTACTAAAACTCTCATTAGGAAAGATTGTTGAATTTTTAAAAAATACCTTTCTACATCTATTAAAATAAGCACAAGGGCTTCTTATCTGTTGATAAAGAAAATTACATTGATAAATATTTTTGGGTTAAATCATCATTACATTCCTGAGATTAATTCCCACCTACTCATGCAGCATTCAGTTTGCAATGTCTTATTAAGAATCTGAACTATAATTTCATTTATTATGTTGCCCTTGTCTAGTTTTATTACCAAAGCTATATTAGCTTCATGAAATGTTTTGGAATTTTTCTCTCTTTTTATGTTTTCTGGAACATTTTGTATAAAATGAGGATTATGTTTCTTAAAGATTACTTAGCATGTGAACTGAAAAAGGGAGAAGGAGAGAGAAAAAGAGAGAGAGATGTGTGAGAGAAGGTTTCTCTAAAGCTATGTCTCATTTAGATTTTCTATTCTTAATTCCATTTTGGCAATTTATTTTTTTCCTAGGGAACTGTACACTTCATTTCTGTTTTCAAATGTAGTTTTTCAAAATTGTTAATACTTTCAAAATTAACATAGTGAAAGCAGTAATTTTGAGATGATTTTTCATAGTATTTGCTTACAGCTTTTAAAAATCTCTTCTGTACCTGTGGTGATGCCCTTTCTTTAATTTTTAACGTGGTTTCTTTGTTTTCCACTTAGTAGTTTCTGCTTTGACCTTTCTTATATTCTCCCATTGAGTTGATCAGATTTGTTTCTCCCTTTTCTCCTCTGCTTACACTTTCTATTCTTTAAGTACTTATCCTTACATTTAAAAATGTTATTATTGCATTCACAAACTTTAAAGTGAATTAATATCTCTTTGCTTCTGAACAACACAAAAACTTTTTAAAAGCCTCATTGTAATCAACCACTCCATCTTATGCCATTGTTATCTAATATTCTATTCTCATTATTCTTAATATTAGTGTTTTTAAGAGTGAATACTCATTTAAATTTACTATCATTTACCAGTTTACCTGCTAATCATTACTGCATCCATTCATTACTTTCTTTCAGGTGCAATGTTCTTTGTGCAATAAACTTTCTTAAGGAAATTTTTCAGGAAGGGTGTGTTAGGGATAAACTTTCTCAGTCTTTGTTTGCCTATGTCTTTATTTCATTCTCAAGGTTCAGTGATAAATTAGTTGATAAACTTTAGGTTGATGATTGGTTTTGTTTATCATTTTGCAGGTGTCATCCCAATGTCTTTATTATTGCTATTGACAAGTCTGTTACTGGTCTAATTTTTGTCCGTAATAACCTGCATTTCTCTGCCTACTATTACAAGTTTCTTCTTTTTCCTGAAACTTCACTATAATATGACTAGGAATGAATCTTTGTAGTGCTCAGGATTCACTGTTCATCTTCAATGTAAAGATTTGCAATTTTCATCAATTCTAGAAAATTCTCAGCTTATCACCTTTCCTCTCCTCCAGACTATTTTCTCCTTTTAGAATTCCTATTATATTTGTATATATGCTTGACCCTCTCACTTTTTCCTATATGTCTCTTAACCATTCGTTCATAAATCTATCTCAACCTCTCTATGATGAATTTTCTGTAGTGTTCTTAAATCTGTCTTCTGATTCACTAATTTCCTATTCAGTTATATTTAGTCTTCTGTTTAATACATTCATTAAGTCTTCAGTTTCATTAATATGTTTTCATTTCTAGAAGTTCTATTTGGTTCTTTTACTTAATTGCTTTTCTTTTCCCTCCTTATGTGTTTATTTTTAATCTGTTTAACTTACTAAAGCCTAACATATTTACAGTATTTTATGGTATTTTATTTCCATCATCTCAAGTTTTGGAGTTGCTAATCATCTTGCTTATTTTATCCACTGTCTCATTCACAAAGGATCATTTCCTTTAGTGTTTTGTAAATTTGTATTGTAAGCTCTTCAGGAAGGTTTATTATTCAGTGTGGGAAATCTGTACGGCCTGAACCTGTGGAGTTGCTCTTCCAGAACAGGTTTTCATTTGCTTTTGCTAGGGTGTCCAGGTATATCACCAACCAGAAATGATTACTGTGAGGTAGAAAACTGACAAAAAAGAAGACTGATGAATGTGGGTGTGGTGGTGAAGAGCACTCACTCTAGAGAACAGCTCTCTGCTCCCTTTCTCCCACATGGGATGTGTGACCATGAGTGACTAGGAAACCCCATGCTTTCTCTAAATGAGGCTGATCCTCTTCAAGTCCTGAGACCCTGAGTCAGTATCAGCTGAAGAAGGATTTTCCTGCGGGCTTCCCCTTATCATCAGTGAACATGAAGGGCCAGACTAACTTGGGAAATTTCAGAGTTCCAAAGAACCTGGGGAGAAACGTCTGTTCTGAGTCACTGATCTAAGGGCTGCAGACTCATAAAGCCAAATTTGATTCTGCCAAACAAAACTGTGCTTGTGATCCCTGAGTTTTAATTTTGACCCAGAACACTTGCTATTTTCATTACTTTCAAAGGGGAAGTATTTTTGTTTTTTACTTTCCAGAAGTGGAGTTGCTTAATTTTTCTTTAATGACAAAGTTTTCTGCAACATGTTTCCATTACTTGACAAGAAAGGAGAACATGGGATGAGAGCAGAAGCTGGCTCCTCCTTACTCATCAGCCTTGTGATGTAGATATGGCATAAAGTGAGGCCTTTGAGGAAGGGAAGCCTCACAGAAGTGAGACAACCCATACAACATATCAAGATGCTGAAAGAGCCCAGCAGTGACTCCATGCATCTAGTGGGCACCTTATTTCACATCTGAGGTAGGATTGCTACGTTCACTGACCCTGGAAAGCAAAGCAAATGCTTTAAAAGAAAATATGCCAGCAAAATATGCACCGCCCCCCCCTCAGCCATCTTGATAGATTGGCTGATATGCTCTAAGGTACAGGTCTGGGATGGTCAGCGAAGACCAAAAAGGACCCAAGGGTTTAGTCCCTCTCGTCCTAGAATTGGCCCACATGGCTTAGACTCTGTGTAAAACTTTCTTAGCAGGACAACTCCCCTCAAAACCTATGCCTCGGGCTTCCCTGGTGGCGCAGTGGTTGAGAGTCCGCCTGCCGATGCAGGGGACACAGGTTCGTGCCCCGGTCCAGGAAGATCCCACAGATCGGACGTGCAGCCTCAGTGGCCATGGCTCATGGGCCCAGCCGCTCTGTGGCATGTGGGATCTTCCCGGACCGGGGCACGAACCCGTGTCCCCTGCATCAGCAGGCGGACTCTCAACCACTGCGCCACCAGGGAAGCCCTAAGTAGTTTTCTTAACTGTAGGAGTTATCAGAGCCTTTAATCTTCACTGTAAATTTCTAAGAGGGGACTAGAACATACAGTTGTCCCCAGAGTTACTTGACCACAAACCACTTTTTTTGAGGAGCACCTCACAGAACTGATAAACTGTGGAACACACTTTGGCAACTGCAAGCCCTGGAATGAACCTAAGAAACAAATCAGTGCCCAAAACTCCTCCATCTTCAGTGATCTTCCAGATTGAGGGTGACCCGAGGTATACTTGACTTTGTTGGGCCACTCTGAATAAAGAGAGAATTGTCCTCAGCAACCCCCCATCCACACCCAGCACACTCAGCCCCATGGTTATCCTGATATGAACACACACACCTTAATCAATAATTAGTTTCTTATTCTGGCCCTGGGATCATGGTCAAGCTCTTGTCCAAGCTAACATTATTTGGGATGAGCTGAGGGAGGAGTGAATGCCTGGTGTAGATCAGAAAAGGAGAGCACTATTCTTTTCAGCCTAGTGGAAATAGTGGAGTTTAGTCATCTCTCATTTCTGAGGTCGGTGTTGGTTCTTGGTCCTCTTTTCTATTTGGAGACCTATAAAATTGGCCATTTGCCCATTCACCTGTTTCTCAAATCTCAGATTCCTCTCTTTTGATGAACCTGCCTTAATATCATCTCTTTTGAAGTACAGCTGGTTCTTGAGAGGTCACTGATCACATTCTGATATTATCTCAGGCTACATGCCACCCAATACTTTATTTTTAACTGGAATGTCCAGATTTCAGTCTTGGTTCTTTGTGACCTTTTTTGTTATGACTGAGAAAGTTTTATTTTCCAGTTGGAAAACTAACTGACTGGAAAGCCGTGCCTGAAGAGGCATTCTGTCCTAATAAACAAACCAAGCAGCCCCACCAAGGTAGCAGAAGTTGTCTCAGGAGAAACACAGGACTGGGAATCAGAGAACCTGGCTCCCGACTCAGATTCTGTCACTTATTAGCTATAGGATTTTTTGCTAAGTCATCCAGTCTTTCACTTTTTAAATGAGGATTAAGTGTTGGGAGGAATAACGGAAGTAACAGAAGTGAGCATGCTTGGCCCACAGTATACATGCTGTAAATGTTTGCTCATTCATCCACCCAGCGGCCAAAATTATGTGCAATCAAACCTGGGCTTTATCACATACTGCCTGTGTGTATGTGAGGAATTCTCTTGACCTCTTAACCTCCCTAAGCTTTGTTTCCTGATATGTAAAGTGGAGACAGTTAAGAGGACCTGACTCATAGGGTCTTTGTGAGGATTAATGGGCTAATGTATGCTATTATACTCAATAAGTAGTATTTGTTATTGTTGTTCTTGTTGTTACTACTATCATGTTCCAATGGACACAGTTACATAAACTAAATAGGTATATACAGACAGATAGAGTAGGAGGTGGGACTTCTGGTAACACATACCTACAGCACGGGCCGGCCGGAGGGACAAGGTTTGCAGAGACGAGTGTACTGACAGGTTGGGATTTGTTCTTCCTCTCCAATTACAAAAGACACAACGCTTACAGGGAGAGGAGAGCCTGTGGCAGGCCCCAAAATGACTTTCTTCTCAAGAATAGGACTGTGTTTTCGGTCTCCCTGTTACTACCTCCCTAGATAAAGCTTTGCCCATAGTTATTCCTTCACTTGAACGTAGCCAACAATCCTTCCTCCAGAAAGTGGGAGGCTGTCCTGCGTCTCAGCCCAGGTAGGTTATCCCCATGGTATCTGTGGGGCCAGGAAGTCACTGGCCCCAAAATCTCAATGGGTTTCTCTTTCTAGGACTTAAGATGGTACTCAATAGCCCCAAAGCTTATTGAGACCAGTCAGGTAAGATATCTGAGTGACATGGGCATGGTGGAGTTAGGGAGGAAGTGGACAGTGTATGCCATGTCCTGGGGGGGCAGCTGCCACCCAGACCGTCTCCACTGTGGCTAAGTGGGAATGGGGTAAGGCTTTATCAGATATTCCAGTTTTTCAAGAATGGTCAGTAATCCAGAGTTCTGTGTGTAATTTTTCTATTTTTTTAGCAAATTTATGTGGTTTTTTTGGGCTATGTTGGGTCTTTGCTGCTGCGCGTGGGCTTTCTCTAGTTGTGGCAAGCAGGGGCTACTCTTCGCTGCAGTGCGCGGGCTTCTCATTGCAGCGGCTTCTCTTGTTGTGGAGCATGGGCTCTAGATACACGGGCTTCAGTAGTTGTGACTCATGGGCTCTAGAGCACAGGCTCAGTAGTTGTGGCGCACGGGCTTAGTTGCTCCAAGGCACGTGGGATCTTCCTGGACTAGGGCTCGAACTTGTGTCTCCTGCATTGGCAGGCAGATTCTAAACCACTGTGCCACCAGGGAAGCACAATTTTTCTATTCTTAAATACTGGTAACAATTTCTAAAATCATAAAAAATCACCATGTGGGCCAAACAAAACACATCTTTGAGTCAATCCTACTCATAGGCTGTCTTTAGCCATGGACCACCAGTTTGTGACTCTGCCCTGAAGGTGTCCTTAACCACATTCTACAAAGACAAAATATTCTCACCACAAAAGCGCAAATGGAGAGATTGTGAGGGCTACCGTCCAATATCGTCTGTTTACAGGGGCCCTGGCTATTAGAAATCTAAGTCCTACATGCAAGATTGTGGTCCTTTCCTTTCCCCATCCTACCCCCTGGTAAAATTGGTTGAGGCAATAGGGTGAAAACAGTTTTATTTCTGGCAATATCAGAAGATAAATCTTGATCTTATATTATCGTAGTCAAGTTCCTCATGAGGCCAATCTGTTATACACTCGTGATATATTAATACATCTAGGACTTAATAGTACTGTCAGGTGGCTCAATAATTTTGGGTATTAATCAAGTAATTCAAGAATTTGGGGAGACTTAAATGTCAAAATTTCCATCACCTAGTTAGTAAGGCTGAATTATGAAACCACATCCCCATGCACACTTTCCCTAGGCATAAATACTTAAACCATCCACGAATAACAGGATTATAACATAAAACGACAGGGAATCACTTCATACTGTTCTTGTGATTCTTACCAGTTCCCAGCTCCTACCTCTCCTACTGGTCTGTGAACTTTGGAGGCCCTGTGTCTGTTTTTTTGCATCCCTATGACACCAGGCACTGTGCATGGCACTTAGAAGTTTTCATTGTACATGAACAGGGAGGAATGGATGAAGAAAAGTGAATGCCAATTCCCAGTGAGAGGTATTTGTAGATTTGGAGATCTTCATTTCCCACAATTTGATTTTTTGAAAGAGAGGCTTCTGAAGTACAAATCTGGACAAATGACTTATTTGGCTCAGGTACACTTGAGGGCTGTTTATGTAAGTGAAGGAACATGAACTTTGGACGGAAATGTTAATTTTAGGTTCAAAACGATCTTCTCACTAGCTATAGTCCTCAGGCAAATTACTTAATTTCTTTGACCTAAGTTTTCTTTAGATGAAAAGAGCAGTTTTCCTCCCCCTTAGGTTATTATTGGGACTAAATGAGATTATTTATAACATATCTACATCTATATATATATGTCGGTGGGTGGGTGGGTGTATACATATACACTCACCCACCTACACATAACACAACGCAGTTTATTTAAAATATAAATGTTGCCACAGATATGCCCTTTTAATGCTGACTTCTGTTTTATGAATATTTACATCATTTAATGACAAATTATCTACTGAAGAATACTTTTCATTCAAAATATATTCCTTACCTATTTCCAAGAAGACCTGCAGCAACATAAGGTAAATAGTCATACATGGTTCATGTCTTGGGTCACGCTGTTGCTGCCCACATGGCACACAGCAAACATGACCCAAACTGACATTACTGGATTAAAGGAGGATATTGGCTTCCTAGATACATTTTTAAAAGAACAATAGTAAATAAACACTAGCCAGGTGTGCTTTGGAGATACTGGAGCAGTTTAGAATGGCCACCTGGGTGAGTTCTTTGGCTCTTTTTCAGTAAAATGTACTAACGGGGCACTTCGGGAAGAGAGGAAGAGGTGGAATTGGTTGACTTCTTGAGTCTTGGTGTTGTGAATAGGTTGAATGCTAAATAAGTGCCCTAAATTTTGGCCAGCTCCACAAGAAATCCACATGGCTCGTGGGTGTGGTTTGTAAGTGTAGAAAAGGCCCACCCCACCTTCTCTCAGCCCACTGACTCCCCGGAGTAGGCAGGTTTTGTCAGCATTAGGGGGAGGAGTGTGATTTCTGCTGATGACTACAAGATTGGGAGACACTATGAGGAAAGAAAACGAGCAAAAGAGAACAAGAGAGGAAAAGGTTTAACTCTGCCTTCAGGTCTAGTTTTCCCCGGTGAGCACTTGGTCATCTAGTGGAAGTTGTCTCTGCAAAGGGAGCTAGAAATCAAGCGAACAGAAATCCATAAAAAAAGTTTTGCATAAACTAAAAAGTTGCACTTAATCACCAACATGTCTCTTTGATCTCTGAGAAAGGAAGGGAAATGGGGCTGAAAAGAATTTTTCTCTAGGTCATGGGAAGCTTTAGAGAAAAAGTACAAGTGTTGGGTACTTTTCTGAACTAGAGTGATCACATGTGTTGTCAGCAGAGAAGCCACTTGTCCTGGCACAAAGAGCAGGTTCTACAAGGAGGCTTCCAACTGAGCTTCAACCTCAGTCTTTTTTCCTCAGACTGTATCTGGTCTGCAGGGAGGCCTTTTATACTGGGTGGATGGTAACAGATGGTTGCTGCCTGGGCTCTCCAAGTCCTTCAACATTCCCAGACAGCCTTTACTCTCAGTACGCAGATAGGAAAAATGGTGCCCCATCTCACTTCCTGTGGAAAACCCAGTGTCCTCCCTGAAAACTTCCATGAATTCTTGGGGGCATTGGTTGGTTCTGATGACCTTTTGCCCTGTCCAATACATCATGGTTAGGAGCACAGTCCTCTGACTAAGACCTGGGATCAAATCCTGGTTCTGTCTCCTTTATTTTTACTATGTAACATTGGGAAAATTGCTTGGCCTTTCCCAGCCTCAATTTCCTCATCCATAAAATGCAGATAATAATACTTCCCCTTCAGGGTGATCTTAAGTTAATGGGATAATGATGAAGTAATACAGGAAAAGCACTTAGCACGGAAGTTGGCACAAAGCACACACCAAATAGATGGTAGCTGGTATTTGTATTCCTTTACTCACATTACCGTAAACAGATGAGTAAAGATAGTTAACGTTTCATACAGCCTTTATTCCAAAGTCTATGACAACGATTCCCAAGGAGCTCCTTTCGACTTTAAAATTTTTTCAGGAGCTCTATAGGATAGAAACTGTTCTTTTAGTATCCATTAATTCTGAAAATACTGAAACAGAAAGGTAGATACAAGACATGTTAATTTTTTCCTTCTTTGGATAACGTTGATGTGCACAGGGAATCACAGACCTCTTGCGATAATTAGAAGGTTCCCAGGTGATCCCTGGCTCCAGGGTGCATGCATTTGCCAACATTTTGCTAAGTAATCCCTAACCTTCGCTAACTGCTTTTCTGAAAGGGCTCAGTTTTTACATACTCACTGAACAAATATTTTGAGTGCCTGTTTTGCACTCTGTTCTGTGCTCAGAACATCTTGGCTTTCACTTTAAAGGAGGTAGTATATGCAAAGGGGATTTGAGAAGGCTCAAATGAAATAAAATCTGTGGACTCATTATCCTCTCTCCTCATCTCCAGCATTTCATTGTGTCCATTAATCAGCCTGTCATAGGGTTCATGGCTCAGTTGGGAACTTCCCAGCAGTCCTAAGTGGTGTGTCTTAGAAATTACACCGCCCACTTTTTACATCTTACCCTCAAATTAACTTCTTCTCTTGAAAAAGCATTTTACGCAGGATTTTTTCCTGCTTGTTTATAGATATTTTAATTTTTTTCGTAAGTATTGTTTGAGCACGGAATACAAAGAAGCATGAGAGCCCTGGTGAACATTACAGCCTTGGTGGGGTGCCACGAGGCAAGGTGAAATGAAATGACATTGTAAAGACATGGCACAATAAGCAGAAGAGAACTCTTGAGGGCTTCAGTTGCCAGAGAAAGCCCTAGGGGAAAGGTAGCATTTTAGCTCAGGGTTAAGAATAGATCGGTTTTGATTGGGAAACATGCAGAAAAGATATTCTGCTGGTAGGTATAGCATGAGCAGGTGTGCAGAGGTGGAAATGAGTGTCATGAGCTCAAAGGACTCAAAGTGACTGGCTGATGCAGAGACTTATGCTGAAGAACCCTGGGCAGAAAGTAGCTGGGGATTGTGAGGCAAGGCCCTGAGTACCAGGTTAAGGGGCAATTCGGTATGCTGGCAATTCCTGAGCAACGGGGGTGGGAGAGTATGTATGTTGTGCTTCATCTGGCATGGTCACTGAGTGGGGAGACACTGGAAGTGGAGACCCTGGTCAGGGGCCACAGAAGACGACTCCGAAGATTTGGGAATGATTGACTATGGGCAGCCAAGAGAGAGAAGAGGAAGGAATACCAAAAGATTCCAGAATGTATGGCCTGGGTGACTGGGAATGACTGGGGGTACCTCACTCACCAATCAATCTTTTATAGGAGTTCTGCCTTTCAAATGTCTTTCTTCCTTTTCCACTGAAATTCTTTCTCCCACTCCTGCCATGCAAGGAACCTGATAACAACAGTATTTACCCCCTTCTCTTTTCTAGTGTTGCTTTACTACCAAAAGCACTAAAATCTTGCCATCTATGCAACGACCTATCTTTCAAGAGTAATCACAAATACGCAAAACACCTTGAAGTTCTCGTCAGTTTCTCACTTCCCCTCTCGCCCCAAAATTTTGATCTCATGTTTGGAATGAAATAGTAGCTATTTCTAATATCTGTCATAGATGTGTTTTCGCCCCATTTTTATTGCCAGGCAGTGCATTAGTGGTTAAGTTCATGAGTCCCTTTGTTTCAATTTATTTACCCTGAATTGGGGCTTTCCTTTTGAGTTTATACCAAAGGCAATAATATCCTGCATCTATTATTGTCCTTTGTTGTTTAAATAGTGCCTTCATTAAGGTTATCCCATTTGAACCTTCACTGAACAATCCTATGAAACAAGTCTGGCAGGTATTATTTTTTAAGAAATGAGCAAGCTTAGGCTGAGAGGTAACATGTTCATTTACACAGACACCAAGTGTCATAACTGGAAATAACATGTAGGATCTGGTTATTTAATTACGTCCAGTATACTAGATGCTGTTAAAAGGCAAATAAGTTGATTACACAATCGTAAGCATCTTACAAAATTGGGAAAACCAGGCATTAATATGTGAACAGTTGAATTACATCCTGTGGTTAAGTGCTCCGCTAGACAGCAATACAAGCAAGGAGCAGAAGGTACATGATTAATTACCATGTCATAATGTGATGCACAAATAAGGGAGGACTGCCTACAAAACAGAAGACATTTGCAAACGATATATCTGATAAGGGGTTAATATCCCAAATATGCAAAGAACTCATATAACTCAACATCAAAGAAACAAATGTATATAGGACCTGAACAGACATTTTTTCAAAGAAGACATACAGATGGTCAGCAGGCACATGAAGAGATGCTCAACAACACTAATCATCAAAGAAATACAAATCAAAACCACAATGAGGTGTCACCACACACCTGTTAGAATGGCTATCATCAAAAAGACAACAAATAACAAGTGTTGGCAGGGATGTGGAGAAAAGGGAACTTTCATGCACTGTTGGTGGGAATGTAAATTGGTGCAGCCACTATAGAAAACAGGATGGAGGTTTCCCCCCAAACTAAAAATAAAACTACCACATGATCCAGCAATTCCATTCCTGGGTATTTATCCGAAGAAAATAGAAACACTAATTTGAAAAGTTATATGTATCCTTATGTTCACTGCAGCATTATTTACAATAGCCAAGATATGGAAACAACCTAAGAGTCCATCAATAGAGCAATGGATAAAGAAGATGTGGTATGTATATACAATGGAATACTACTCAACCATAAAAAGAATGAAATTTTGCCATTTGTGACAATATGGATGGACCTCGAGGGTATTATGCTAGGTAAAATAAGTCAGAGAATCTAAAATCAAAATACATAAACAAATATAACAAATAGAAACAGACTCACAGATATAGAGAACAAACAGGTGGTTGCCAAATGGGAGGGCGGTGGAGGGATGAGTGAAATAGGTGAGGGAAATTAAGAGGTACAAACTTCCAGTTACAAAATGAGTCACAGGGATGAAAAGTACAGCATGGGGAACACAGTAATACTGTAATAAGTTTGTATGGTGACAGATGGTAACTAGACTTGTGGTGATCATTTTGTAATGTATGAAAATAGTGAATCATGTTTTAGGTCAATCATACTTTAATAAATAAATAAATATTTTTAAAGTTACTGGGGAGAAATAAGCCAAAATGTTTATAATGTCTGTTCATAGGTAAAGGCATTGTGATTGGGTTTTTTCTTTATATTTTTATATATTCCTCATATTCTCTATAAGGAGCCTACACAGGATTTTTGGTCTTAAATAATAAACATTTCTAAAAGCTTAAAAAAAATAAGGGAGGATTGTGTCCATTCCTGGGCTCCGTGCTTAAAAGGGGTGCTAACAACCTAGAGCTTATCCAGGTGACACTCACTGGGAATCTGAGGAGCCCTAGGGATCAAAGGCGAAGGGACAAACATCCAGCAGAAAAGAACTCAGGGAGGACCTTTTGCTCCCTCTACTTAATGGAGTGCCTGGTGTATAAAACAGGCTTCTTCTCTGAGGTCCCAAGAGTAAGCCAGGAACTAATGAACAGAAGTTACGGGAAAAAAGGACTCCAACTTCATATAAGGAAGGACTCCCCAACCACTGGAACACCAAAAATATTTAGAACAAGCTACCTGATGTGGTAATGAGCTCCCTATTCCTAAAGGTAACCAACATGGGCCAAGTTAATGCCTATTAAAGATGTTGTAATTTGTGTGCTATTGAGTTCAGAACCAAAGCAGTGCTATGGCCGAGAGGTAGCATGATGCAGGGTTTAAGAACGCAGGCTCTGAAGGCTGTACAGTGCTCACCCTTGGAACTCAGCCAAGCCACACAGAGACCATTTGTAGATGTGTTGGCCAACCCACCAGCTGAGGCATCAGCTGACAGCTGACATCAACCACTAGACATGTGACTGTGTGAGCCTTCAGATAATTCCAGTCTTTCAAGTTTTGAACCACCACGTTTGATACCAAATGGAGCAGACGTAAGATGCTCTACCAAACCTTGCCCAAATGATAGATTCACAAGCAAAATAAATGTTACCATTTTAAACCACTAAGTTTGGGAGTAGTTAGTTTCGTAGCACTGAATAACCGGAACACAATGTTTATGTGATCTTCTGAATTGCCATTGATCTTCAAGGCCACCTACAGGTACTGAGTCAAGTAGAAGGAGATATTATTTGCAGAAAGGGGCTCAGGTGTCTTGGGCTAATGAGAGAAGAGAAGGCTTGATGAAACTATTGGGAGAATATGAATGAGAAATGAACGAAGACTTCTGGGGGCACAGTGAAGACTAGATCCATGGCTTTGTAATACCCTCCCTCCCCTACATGGTTTTGTGATTTTTTTTACCTACCTGGAGAAGGTAGGTGCTGGATCCTGACAAGAAGGTGGAAGAGACCTTGACGGTCTGTTGATGGCATGCATATGGATGGTGGACTTGGGAAACACAACACCCAAGGAAACAGAATAAAACAGGATAGACTAGCATATTGTTGCCTGTTGGCATGTAAAGGAATCTTAGAGATTGTTTTCTAGATAAGGAAATCTAGATCAGGCATCTGGAGAACAACTAAGTATTAACTGTTCAGTACAGACAGTACAAGTGAATTTCAGAGAAAAGAGGTTAGGTTTAGTGAGAAGAATATGAAAGGGTGATGGGTCCAAAAAAAGATTTCTAGATAGGGAGACCTGAAAAATTGAGACAGGTTGGCTCTTTCTGTGTCTAAGAAGGGGGAAAGTATGGCAGTTCTTAAAGGTTAGAGCACGGAATCATGCTGGAAATTCTATCAGTAACACCATAAACAACAGTTCTCTCATTTTTTTAAGGAAAAAAATTACAGTGGGCACAGAGAAGTAGGAAACCAGAGTGGATGACCAATTCCCTAGCACTCAGACCATGATAACATTAGAATATCCCAGATCTGCTTCCCTGGTGCTGTGAATGCAGCTGGGATGAAGCAGGCAAGGAAAGATACTAGCAGGCAATTACCTGTCTTCCTCATTGATTTTCGGGCTGTATGAATGTATTTAAAAATTAAGAAGCAGTGATGTCAAGTTGGGCTGAAATCCTCTGAGTAACAATTTCTGACTAGGGTAACTTACCTTGTTCATTTCTCCATCTGCTCCTTTCTTGCAGTGCACAGCATCAGTTATCCTCTCTAGAAAAGAACAAAAAAGCAATTTCAACATCTAGGGTAGAAGAGGAGAGTATTAATCACAATGAAGTTTGACAGGACAGAAGCCTCCCCAGGTCCACTCAGGCCATTTAAAGCTTTTACGCCCCCTGTAGACTATCACAAGTGCATGAACATCAGACCATAAAAGAGGGAAGAAGCTTATGTGGAAAGTAGTAATAGCTCAGGACTGGCCAGTGTCTGGATGTGTCTCTTCTTACCCCCGGTTGTCTAAATCAGGTCATCTCAGCTGTCAGGAGTGTTTTTCTCCTTTTTTCAGAAGATGCTACCAAAATGCCAGTTAGCTTGGAAGTTGTGCCAGGTGCATTTAATTGGCTATAAATTAAAAAGAAAGACACAGTGTGGTTTTTGTGTTTTTTTTACATCTTTATTAGAGTATAATTGCTTTACAATGGTGTGTTAGTTTCTGTTTATAACAAAGTGAATCAGTTATACATATACATATGTTCCCATATCTCTTCCCTCTTGCGTCTCCCTCCCTCCCACCCTCCCTATCCCACCCCTCCACGCGGTCACAAAGCACCGAGCTGATCTCCCTGTGCTATGCAGCTGCTTCCCACTAGCTATCTACCTTACGTTTAGTAGTGTATATATGTCCATGCCTCTCTCTTGCTTTGTCACAGCTTACCCTTCCCCCTCCCCATATCCTCAAGTCCATTCTCTAGTAGGTCTGTGTCTTTATTCCTGTCTTACCCCTAGGTTCTTCATGACATTTTTTTTCTTAAATTCCATATATATGTGTTAGCATACGGTATTCTGACAGTTATTATAACAGATAGGGATCCTAGAAAAAAATAATGTCAAGCCTAGGTGAAATTGGTAGGCTGTGAAACGAACCCAAGGGATTTTTTTTCTTTTTGGAAAGGGAAAAGGGAACATGTTCCTGCTGCAACTTTATTTAGCTCTCAGTACAGGGTCTGGAGTCTGTGATTAACGTCAAAGACAGCCCTGTGCGTGTGATATGCAGCCCCTGTGCTCCCCTTGAGATGTCAAGTCCTACTTCTCCTTACTGTCTATCAGGTAGAGCTAAATCAATATATCTTAGAATCAGGGACTGGAGTGGATGTTAAAAGATCATCTAGGTAATTTCTCTGCCTTCAGGGAGGAGTAAACCAAAATCGTTCTATATGTATTAAATATCCATTGTTTCTAAATTGTATTTCTCTGAAGGACTCCACAAATGGGTCCCAAGGGAGCTATTTAGAATTAATTCATCACTATCAGGAAATGACTTATGTGCAACTTCTCATATTTCAGGTTCAGACTTCCTTTCTCATTCTTTTGTGAAGGGACACAAGAGCTGGTTATTACCTTCCTGATAAGAAGTCTTCACATTCTTAATCTCTTGTTCCTTAAATACGTTTGTTTCTGAAACCTTTCTTCATATGCCCTTAAATAATATCCATTACTTGATGCTGAGCCCTCCCTCCAGTTGGTTGCTCTTCTTTAGTTATAAAACCCAAAACAGAACCTGTATTCTACAAAAAGTTGTGGCTACTTGACATCTAAGAGCAATGATCTAATGATCCTGCAGCCCAGAACTTATTCCTCCAGGACCACACTGGCTCTTTCAACCACAGAGTGACAAAGGCTGATGGTGATTCGTTGTCCTGTTGTTTTCCTACCAAACTTGTATGTGACTGTTTCATCTTTTCCAATAACCCTCCCTCACCAAATGTTCCTTTCTTCCCCCCTTACTTCTTCCTGCCCTTCCCTCCTTCCTTCCTTCCTTCCTTCCTTCTTTCCTTCCTTCCTTTTGAGGTATAATTGACATACACCATTATATTAGTTTCAGTTTTACAACATAATGATTTGATATTTATATATATTATGAAATGATTACCAAATCACTTGGTTTATAAATTCATACAACATTTTAACACTGTGCAGTCTTAACAAAACTCATCCATAAGCCAGATGCAGCCTTGGGACCATCATTTTGCTACCTGTGCACAGCTGGAAGATTATCATTTGATTTGCACGAGGCCTATGGCAGTCCAAGCCATGAGTGTGCTTGAAAAATGCTTCTTGTTACTCTGACTTTCCATTGTCTTTGACAGTGGCCATCTTCACTTACTTGTTGAGTTCCCTTTCATTCCAGGTCCTTGGATGTGGCTGTGTTGCCCAAGCTGTCCTCAGCCGAGGACGTCATGGAGGAATCATCACTATCAATATTGGACTTTCAATGGCAATAGTAATGGCCATTTATGTTGCTGGAGGTGTCTCTGGTAAGTAATAGAAATAATAATAATAACAGCTACTATTAACTCAACCATTCCAATGTACTAGTGCAGTTCTGGGTACTCTACAGACCTTAATTTTTTTACATCTCAACAGTCCTGCAAGAATATGTATTTGATTCTATTTTTATAGATGACAAAATTTAAATGGCCAGCAAATGCTAAGTGAGTGGCACAAAGGCAACACTTAGCAAAAGACAGAGATGAGGGTTGGAACTCAGAACTGACTGATTCCTAAATCTGGTTACGGAATAGTATTCTTCATCGATCAATAGAGTCTTTTACTAGCTCTTCCCCATGCTTGGAAACTACTTCCCAGATATGCTGTGAATAGCCCAGTGAATATCACTCCAACAGAGGCAATTCCCTGGACCTTTATCCACAGCAATCAGGGAGAGCCTAGGTCATTTGCAAAATAGCTAGTGTGTTCATGGAGCTGCAGGGCTAGTCAGAAGGTCTTGGTCCAATTCTGTTCTGAGTGGTAGGCTAATTAGAAGCCATTCTCAAGGTTCTGAGGAGCAAAATGAAATGATATTTAATACAGCCTGGGACCTTAGGAAGGAACTGTGGAAATGATCCACTTCCCAAAGGCTTGCAGAATCCTCAGCAGCCTTGTCTGGGGGCTCAGAGAACTAAGGCAAGACTGTTGGTGATAACGGAAGAAGGGACCCCCTGCATGCTGGGCACTGTACTGGGTGCTGTACATACTTTATCTCCTCTCACTTCCATAGCAGCACTCTGAGGCTGGTATTATTGTCCATTCTACAGAGAAAACTGGAGCTCCAAGGGATTGAGTAAATTGCCAGAAGTCCCACAGCTGGCAAAGAGACAGATCAAAGATTTGACCCAGGTCTATACGACAGCAAAGCACAGGTCCCCATTATTATACAACATTTCCAGCGGTCTACTATGGGAAGGACAGTACAGGCAGGGCCTATGGGCAGTACGGTGCAGCTGGAGGATCCTGCAGTTGAGCTGGCTGGACTGGTGACAAGTGCTGCCACTGGAGCGCTAAAGAATGATTGCCCAGACCCCCACGGAGCATCCACGGGCTGGGCACTTGGAACAGTCATTTGCTAGCTGTCAGCCTTTCCATATCACAGGCCGACTCAGATCCTGGGGCAGACCAGGTTACAGATTCCCATACATGTAGTTTGTTTGGCCCGAGCAGTGTTTCTGTTCAAACTCTTGCCGAGCTTGCTGTGATCCCAGCACTGTACTACCTACCTAAGACACAAGAATAACCAGGGGAACACCAATGAATGTGCCAAGGCTTAATTACAGTTGCAGGCCTTGACACCAGACACACAACACACTCCTGGCTTCAAATAAGCATGCAGGATGCTCCACTGCCTCCCCTCACGCTCCCATCTACATTCACACAGGTGTTGTTTCCACAAACCATGCAATATAAATGTAGGCATGTTTTCAGCGATTTTTTTAAGGTGGAGATGTGGTTTTGCAGTATTTCACCTGCATAACACCCTGAATTAAACTTCATCAAATATTTACTTAGGATAAATTGGTCCCAGACCCTACCAATGTAGCTAACACCCTTTACCACCAGCACTGTCAATGTCTGCTTGCATCCACTGATATATTTGGAGTCACGATAGGAGGAGAAGGGACAGGGACCAGCAGGAAGGGGGAAGAGGGAGTAAAGGATGGTGTGGAGTCTTCCCATCCGGCCTTTAGACTGGGATTAAGCCCCTGCGCTCAGAGTAAGGGCCAGAACTGATGGGACTGTTTTCACTAGAGGCTGCTTCTGGGTGAGGCTTGGGAGCTGTCCACATTGTTTATGAGAGACTGTGAGATCTCAAAATGCAAGGAGAGCAGTTTCTGAGCCTGGCTGATATAAGGTAGCACTGAGTTGGAAAAGGAGCTTATCTCCCCATCTCTGTTTGGAAATGATATTCAAGCTCCCTGAGAACTGGGGGGGAACGTGCACAGACAACACACTGGCCCACTGATGACATCAGTGCAGACTCAGTATTGGCTTCAGCAGCCCAGGAACAGGAGAGGAAGACTACATAGGGGAGGTGACTTTCTCACAGTGGCTGCAGCTAACATGCTGGTTTGTGGGCATATGTGAGGCCCTCTTTGGGAATTCCAAAACTAACCAATGTATATTAGGCATAAACATAAATGGGATCCCACTTTGTGGTCCAGACTGGCAAGGTCAGCTGACATCTGGTTGTGGAACATAAAGCATTACTTTACTGCATGGCAGTTACCACACCCTGCTCCCTTGTGAACTTGCCAGTAGTCTGGCAATCCAATCTGGCCAATCAGAACTCATAATGCCCTAATTATGCACCATCCCCCACAAAGCGTTTACACTGCCAGCTTGTACCTAGACTATGGCGGTTGTTTTTGATGTCGTTTTTTTATAAGCAATAAAAATTCACTGAAAAATCAAAATAGCTTTGCTTAATGACAAATAAAATGTTAAGATGATCTCTATCACAGATCATCTGTGGGTGGTGGGCAGGAGACTCATCTAGGACAGAACCTTGAAAGAGCTCACCTTGCTCATGTAAGACTTTCATCTCAGGCCTCGGGGAATCCAGCTATCCCCCTGGGCTCTTTATGTGAATAATCTGATCGTCACAACCACCTTGGCAGGGCCAAGATGTGAGTGTGGCCTTCTCTGACTCTTGCACTCATGTTCTTTCCACTACACTGCTCTGCTTTGTCCTTCGGGTAAGCCAAGTGATCACGCATCTCTGCAAGGAGAAACTCTCCTCGTTGCTTTGCAAAGCACCCTCCTGGGCACACCCTCTCTGACTCCCAAACAACTTTCCCTCTGTAGATCTTTGTAGTCTGAGCTATCTGAATAAAGACCTCTGACTATTTCTTCAACTTTCATATCTTTTTTTTTCTTCAATTTTTAAAATTGAAGTAGAGTTGATTTACAATGTTGTGCTAGTCTCTGCTGCACAGCAAAGTGACTCAGTTATACACATAGAGACATTCTTTTTTTATATTCTTTTCCGTTATGGTTTATCTCAGGAGATTGGATATAGCTCCCCATGCTATACATTAGGACTTGCTGTTCATCCATTCTGAATGTAATAGTTGGCATCTACCAGCCCCAAACTCCCAGTCCATCCCTCTCCCTCCCCACTTCCCCCTTGGCAACCACCAGTCTGTTCTCTATGTCTATGAGTCTGTTTCTGCTTTGTAGATAGGTTCATTTGTGCCATATTTTAGATTGCACATACATCAACTTTCATATCTTGAAAACCTACTAAGTGCCTTGCAGCATGTCAAGGTCAAGGTGAACAATAGTTCCTGCCTCAGGGTGCTTTTGAGGGGCTAAAAGCATAAACCTACCTACAGCAAGTCTTATTTTGAAAGAGGAGCTTGCTAAACAGTAACTGTCCCATTGGTGGACTCACCTGAGGGGAGACATTTTTGATTGGAGGTGATTTCTTACGTCCCCTTGTCCTTTCACAATGGGTGCTGGCTGGGTGGCGGCTACCCTCCAACCAGCTCTGGGAGAAGAGGAACAGGGCTGGCTCCAGGAACTTTCCACTGCCCTGGGTGCTCCCCTCTTCTAACCCCTGTTTCCAGCTTCCCTAGGAAGCTGTACTCCTGCCAGTCTCCATAATTATGACTCTCTTAGATTTAAAAGTAAAACAAAACAGGTGATATGTGTGTAAGGCTTCAGGAAGTCACCTGTGCTTTGATATATTGGCATTTTCTTGTTCATATTAGCCCCAGAGTGGCAGAGGCAGGTGAAGAAAGGACCCTCACGGTGTAGTCAGCAGTCAGAACCCCTCCCCACTGCAAGCCCACTTTGGCTTAGAGACTCAGGAAAAGCATAGCTTTCTTCACGGACTGGGGAGAGGAGGGAAGGCTTCCCAAAACAAGCTCACCAATAGGTTCTGTGGGGAGTCAAATGGCAAAGTGTCATCACCATCATCATCATCATCACTCCTTTGTTTACAACTATTTCCACAACCCAGAGGTCCACATTTCAGCGTGGTCACATTGACAGTTACTCTAATTCCCCCCTCCACACTAAATGTCATTGGCACTCTTCATATGAGTGTCCTTCATCCCTAGGAATCAAGCCCATATGCTCAAAGATGACCTTTGAAAATTTTTTCCCTGCTTTCTAAGGCAGAGAAACCTTTATAAACTTGGTGAAGAAGGTCTAGAAAAGAACATAGGCCCAAGAGTTCAAATAAACCTGAATTTGAATCCTAGACCTACCACTTATTAGCCATGTGACCTTAAAATTTTACTTTACTTCTGTGCCTCAGTTTCCTCAGCAGTTAACTGGACTAGTACCCACCTCACCGGGTTCTTAGGAGGATCAAGTGCATGTAATACACCTATGATAGCATCTGGCAAGTGTTCAATATGCATTGTTGTTACTGTTGTTACTAGCAAAGCCAGCCGGGGATATCAGTAACCTACCCCAGAGCAAGCCCCTCTACCTGACCTTGCAACTGGGTTAGAATCAAAGAGGCTGATTTCTCTAGTCAGAGTTTAGGCTGGAGTGGAGGAGGAAGTGTTGCTCCATTTGTGTGTGTGAGATATACATCGTTTATGCAGAGAAACTACAGAAAATCCACTCAGACACTGTGACTACCTCAAAATAAACTGAGCCCCTTACCTCAGTGAGAGGCACAGCCCACAAAGGAAGGGCCATTTCCCCTTAAAGAGATATCTCTTTTGAGTCCTAAGATTGTTTCTACATCCTCTGGACATGGACTTAGAAATGACTGGACATAGATTTAAATCTTACAAGTATAAGTATATTGACTAACAAATATACTGAAGTTAACTGTTTATATCAATCTCTTTGGGGTTATTGCTTTATAGTTAGGCAAAACCCAGTAGATAGATGATACAGAGAGATGAGAGAGAGAGCGAGAAAATGAGCCACTTGAGTACAAGTTTCTTTATATATTTGACTTTCTTTTGAGAAAGCTAAACTTCCTAAACAGTGTCTAATGAGGCCATGAGGATTATTAGTCCTCTCTTCCTCTCCACTCAAACACACACACACACACACACACACCCCTCTGTCTCCTCACATACAGTTCCTCACACCTAAAAGACTGAATTCTGCCTGCAGTCCCTAGATAAGGTTTCCTTCACAATAATTCTCCCTGGCCTGCCCTCTGACTTTCCTAATCACCTTATCTTCCTTGCAGGTGGCCACATCAACCCAGCTGTGACTTTTGCAATGTGTCTTTTTGGACGGACGAAGTGGTTCAAATTCCCCTTTTATGTGGGGGCCCAGCTCTTGGGAGCCTTTTTAGGGGCTGCAACCCTCTTTGGCATTTATTATGGTGAGTAGGACCCCTGAGTCCAGAGATTAGGGAGAACTGGCTATAAGTTGAAAGTCAGAATTACTTGGTAGGAAGAGGTGAGATGAGGTAAGAACAGAAAACGTTCTCCACTTGACACGCAGTTCTAAGAGTCCTAAGTTCTAAATAATGGGGCCAACATTATCATCAGGGCACGTTCAGGAAGCCTCTTAGTGAAAATGGTCACAACTTAAATGGAGGGCAGAACTTAAAGGAAGTATATTTTTAGACCCAACCAGCACTACACTGTGAACAATGCCAAAGTAAGCAATAGGCCACTGGCTTCTCCATGGCTTTCTCTGATTTGGCTGGGAAGGGGGCCGTTGACTTGTGGCAAGGAGAATGATGAGTAAGTACTTAAAGAAGGAATCTGGAACAAAGTCTTTGAAGGAAGAAGCATAGCAGAGAAATGGGCTGGGTGGGGAACCTCTTCTCCCTTCCATCCAGTAGCCAGGGCTTCCATTCTGCAACAGTCCTGGGGGAACCACAGTACTGACGATCAAAGACCCAGACTTTAGTTCCATGTGAACTATGTATGTAGCTGTGTGACTTCAGTAAGTCATCTGACCTTATTGGTCTCAGTTTCCTCCTCTGGAAAATAAAGGAATTGAACTAGTAGGTGACTTCTTAGGCCCTTCAAACTAAAAAATCTTGGGGTTCCATAAAATCAAGTGTTAAAGTAGTTCCTACTCTCTAACCCAAGGTAAGTCTTAATACTTTATGACTCTCAAACTGAAGCCCTTAGGAACTAGAATTTATGAGCCAAGCCTGAGAGGTACATTGTGGAAAGGGACCTCTTCCCACAGAGTATCCTAAGAATTAGAGTGTAAGAAGACTAAAGAATTACTCAAGACCCGACCAGAAACCTAGAGCACCAGCTGCTGTGGCCAGAGAGGCCCGGGGGTGGTGCTGGCTATGTCGGGGACTGCTGTGTTCCTTGTTCTAAGGGCATCTTCACTGTACCTTGATGCCCTCAAATTCTGGACCGCTATTAGGGGTTACTGAGAACCCTCTGGGAATCATGAGCTCTGCATAGAGCAAGTCCAAGCTTCACTTTCACTTTTAGTCAATCTTGAAAATTCCAAGAATTCCCCTCAAAGAAAAATGGTTCCCAAGACCCACTGGATAAGGATTTGGCTCAAACGTGGAGTGAACCATCAAGGGCAGCCGGGGCTTTCTCTCTCTGACCCGCTATCCTGGGAGTTCTCTGGGTATCTCTAAAGCTACCATACTGTGAAGTGAAAAGAGGCAAATGATATGGATCTTCCTAGCTGAACCTGAGGGTTCGCCTGTACTTGTTCAGCACAAGACCTGGCATAGGCCTACGTCCCCCCCTGCCCAGAGGATGCTAACATGCCAGAGCTCTGTCTTCCATAGATGCATTTCTGTCTTTTGCTGGTGGAAAACTGCTCGTCGTGGGAGAAAACGCAACAGCACACATTTTCGCAACATACCCAGCTCCGTATCTGTCTCTGGTGAATGCATTTGCAGACCAAGTAAGTGTACGTTCAACAAAGACCTAACTTTCGTGAAAAGACATAATCTAATAAGGGGGATGCATAGGAACATTACAGGCCTATCAGAAAAGAAAGGCTATGTTTCCAAAGTCAGAGGTCCCTACGCATAACCCAAGCTTTGTTGACAAATTTCTGCCCTTGCCAAAGTGGATACCACTACGGGTTTCCTGCCTCCTCTTTAATACATACACTTCTTCCACATCAGTCAAGCTTCAGAGAAAAGTGCATGACTGGACATTTCAACCCCTGTAGGGGCAAATGGGGTTTGTTCCACCTAACTGTCTCTTTTGTGCACGTGATCTAAACGTAGAGGCCTCAAGAAAAGACACTGTGATCTCAGTTCAAGGACTGTGAAGTGTAGTAGTTGAGCTTAGAGTATCCCAGGTCTTCTGTGTCTCCCCACGTGCATAGGTTTATCCAGACTCTCTAGGCAGCTAGAAGTGTCTCTGCCTTAATGACATTTAAACAAGCTGCATCCAAGCATCTGTCGTGTAGCCAATAGCACAACTATTCTGGTCTAAAATCATTTGTCTGGTTCTCGTCCTGATTCTTCTGCTTATGAGCTGTGTGCCCTTGGGCAAGTTTCTTAACCTCCTTCTATCTACATTTCCTCATCTGTAAACTGTGAATAAATAGGATTTATCTCACCGATTGGTGTGAAGTTCTAATGAGAAAAAGCATACGAAGTACCTGGCACATAATAAGTGTCTGGTAAATAGAAGCTATGATTTAGCTGTTAAAGTAAAATAATAGTTTGGAAATTTTAGAAACTAGAGAGTGGGGAAAACACCCACCGTACCACACCACTTCAGAATACCTGCTCTCATTGTTTGTATAATCTCTTACAACTTGTTTTTATGTTGTTTTCAAGTATAAAATATAATGCACATATTTTTCTTAATATCATAAGCATTTAAAAATGTTACCAGATAGCTCTTATATTTGTTTTTTTGTTTTGTTTTTTTTTTGCGGTACGCAGGCCTCTCACTGTTGTGGCCTCTCCCGCTGCGGAGCACAGGCTCCGGACGCACAGGCTCAGCGGCCATGGCTCACGGGCCCAGCCGCTCTGCGGCATGTGGGATCTTCCCGGACCGGGGCATGAACCCGTGTCCCCTGCATCGGCAGGCGGACTCTCAACCACTGCACCACCAGGGAAGCCCTTGTATTTGTTTTTGATGGCTGTATAATAGACTATAGAATGGGCACTTCATAATATAGTTAGCCCTTTCCCTATTGATGGGGACTCCAGTTTTTCAATACTATAAATGATGTTTAACTATTTATTTACATATTTGCTTTATGATGTTTCCATATTTTAGATTATTTCCATGATGTGGTTCTCAAAATATCCAACTGGGCCAAATTCAGTACATAATCTTACGGATTATTTTTAATGCAGGTTGCTAAATTACTGATAAATTGCCTTTCAAAAGTGTAGTATGTGCTTAGTTTAATTAGGAAAGCCTGAGAGAAGTGGTATCAGTTCCCTAACACTTGGTATTGTTTGCACTTTTTTTCATTGTGAATCAGTTTTTCCCTCTTGTTTCTTAAATCTATTTTTCTTTTATGAATTTTCTTTCCATTTCCTTTGCCCATTCATCTATTGATGTCTCACATTGCTTTTCTCACCACTTTGAATGAGCCCCTTTGTTCATTTTTCCAGCCTGTAGCTTGCTCTCCATTTAGCTGGTAGTAGCTCAGCAGGATAGTGTAGTAAAGATAACAGTCTCTAGAGCTGAACTCTCTGGATCCACACCTGCCTGTCACTGACTGTGTCACCTTGGGCAGGTAACTAATCTGTAAAGGAGAATGATATCAGCACCCATGTCTAGGATTGCTGCGATAAGGGTCTGGCACAGAGTGCTCAACCAGCATACGTTACTTATTACTAGGTTTGTTTTTAATGAGAGTGGGTGAATTTTGAGGTGGGCAAGGGGGAAGAATATAAGCTAAATCCCTTGTATATTTTCTCCCTCCCCCAGGTAGTGGCCACCATGTTTCTCCTCATTGTCATCTTTGCCATTTTTGACTCAAGAAACTTGGGAGTCCCCAAAGGCCTACAGCCCATTGTCATTGGCTTCCTGATTGTTGTCATTTCTTCCTCTCTGGGAATGAACAGTGGCTGTGCCATGAACCCAGCTCGAGACCTGAGTCCCAGACTTTTCACTGCCTTGGCAGGTTGGGGGTTTGAGGTCTTCACGTAAGTAACAACGGTCAGGGAGGAGGGAGGAAGATTCACACTGTGCCTCAATGGGGAGGGCTGTGCTTTGACCTGGAGATCCAAGAGAGTGCAGATGGGAGGGTGAGGTTAAGCGCATCCTCATCACAAGTGTGGAACGTATCACTGGTGATTTATGATACGGGGTGTGTGTGTGTGTGTGTGTGTAGGAAAGAGAGCGAGAGAGAGAGAGAAGGGGGAGGGAGACAAAGAGATAGACACAGAGACATAATAAGAGACAGAGAGGGACAGAGAGACAGAGAAAGATAGAGAGGCTCTAGATAGTTTCAAAGAGATAGGTTTGTCATATATAATAATGATTTCTCAACTGGTATATGGCTTTATGTGACTATTTTGGATGTAGAACTTGTCTACGTATTCACTTTGTGACAAAGGGGTAGAATTTCTATCTTCTGATACTACTATAGGGCTCTTTCTAGGAGACCATGCTAGCTTCGCTTCATTCATTCATTCAACAGATCTACCTTAATCACCACTTATGCTGTGGTCACTGTGCTAGGCAAGGAAATTTCAAAATCAGATAAGACACTGGCCTTGAGCAATGTAACAAGTGCTCTGGTAACCCCTGAAACAAAGTGCTAAGGGAACACAGATGAGGGAGTGGCTGCCTCTACCCGGGGAAGCTGGGGGAGGCACCACAGAAGAAGTGAGCGCTGAGCTTATTCTTTTTTTCTTTTTCTTTGGCCATGCCATGTGGCTTGCGGGGTCTTAGTTCCCCAATCAGAGATCAAACCCTTGCTCTCGGCAGTGAGAGCGCGGAGTCCTAATCACTGGTCCTTGAATTCTTGAAGCATAAGAAATTCCTAGCGGAACAGGCATCAAAGAGAGCCTGTGCACAGGAAGTGGCAAGACCCCATGCCTTACACCTCAGAATGTGCTGATGAAACATGCCAACTGCTGGTACCAAGCTCCCAGGACAAACTTTTCCCGTTAATTCCTTCCCACCGTCCCCCCCTAAAGTCATGGTGGCCAGTCCCCAACCACTCATCACATCTCTCTCTGGGAAAGGCACCCACCTTTGTTCCCCAGGAAACAGGGCTCTAACATGGAGAAAGAGAAGCAGGGAAAACATGTGTGAGCAAATTTTACTTTAATGTCTGCTGTGGGAACAAAACACTTGAGTGTCCCTAATGCTGACCTATATATAGCTGTACACAAGTGATGAATTCATTTAAGAGTTTGGGTTGCCTTCACCATCATGAAACACAAGCTACTGAAATCACTGACACCATTCTGATAACCACCACAGACAGCATTAGAGCTGCTATAGCGTAAGCATCATGAGGACAGAGACCTTGACCATGTTTTCACTGCTGTGTCTGCTGTGACTAGGATGTGGTCTGGCACATAGAAAGCCTCAATAAAAGCTATTGAATAAAAGTATGGATAAATGCTATGTGACACACATGTCCTAGGAGATGAGGGATAAAAAAGAATCAAGAAACATTCCCTATCTTTAAGAAACAAACAATGCAGTGAATTTATAGAGCAGTGGTTCTCAGCCAGAGGTGATATTGCCCTCAGGGACATTTGGCAATGCCTGGAGACACTTTGGGTTGTCACAGCTGGGGAGGGTGGGGGCAGATGTTGTCACCAGCATCTAGTGGGTAGAGGCCAGTAGAGGGATACTGCTAAGCATCTTACAGTATCCAGGACAGATCGCCACAACTAAGAATTATTCAGCCAAATACGCTAAGAGTGCCACAGTTGAGGAGCTCTCTTCCAGAATGATCATACCAGAACGTGAAAAGGTTGAACAAAATGCCAACTAGGAAGATCATTTGTATTCTTCCCATGTACTGTCAAAAGCATACGTTAAAGATCTCCTTATTTCCAAAGCCCAGAATTGGCCCATGAGTTTCCTTTAATCCCAATTTCCTGAGGTTCACTCCAGGAGACCACTGCCCCTACCATCAAGACACCTCTGTAAGCTTCACACAGACCCCGAGAACAAAGGTGCTCCACAGTGATGTGACCTCTGTTTGAGCCCTGCTTGGTGATTCACCCAAAGTTCTAAGAGTGATGGTGGTTCTAAAGAGGTAGAGATCTTGCCTCTTTTCTTTGCTTTGTTGAGTATATGGCAGGAGACCATGTCTGTGGGAGAATGCTGAAATCACCTAATGCCAAACTCTGAGCACCATGTCCCTTGTTAGCATCAGGGTCTTTTCCCCTCATTCATGCATTCATTCATCCATGCAGCTACCTGATTTCTTATTCAAGGCCCTGTGCTAAAGATGCCCCTCACCGTTGTTGCCCTTCACTGCTTTATTTACATTCTATTTCAGAGTAGTGAGCATAGGCTCTTACACAGGTTGGAGCTGTCAAGTGCCATTAAAGAGATTTGACTAATTAACTCCAAGAGTTGAGAGAAAGTTTGTAGCTCCAAATTTGAGAATTATGGGGGTGGAAGTAGGGGCATTTTGTAGTATTTGGACATGCTTAAACAGCAGACAGAGAGGATATTTCAGGCAGAGAGGATTCTGTATCCCAAGACAGAATGTTAAAATAACACATGATCTAGTTTAGTTGGAAGGGTGCATGAAGAAGCTTGGAAGGGCAATTGTTTCAGACCATTAGAGGACCTAGATTCCCAGAATGAGACTTTGGGGTTTTTGCTGCTCCCTCTTCTGTAGGTTATAGGAAGCAACAAAAGATTTAGGGCAGAAGTTTGACACGTTTAGAACTTCAATTTAGCAAAATTGATCCGACATTATTATATAGAACAGATTAAAGATGAGTAGAGGGGGCAGAAACCAGTTAGGAAATAGCTAGACTAACTGATAATCCTCAACCAAAAAGTTCCCAAGGAAACCGCTGAGGGATAACAGGACTCCAAAGTGTCCCTAAAGTGCCCCATCCTTTCAGGGTTCTACATCCAAGCTAAGCATCTCAGGGGACTTTCTAGTTTGGATCCACACCCAAGGTCTCAGATAAAACCGAGACTGCCTTGGATCCTCACTTGCCCCTGTATGCCACGGAGTGAGGATGACAGCGGGAGTGGGGCTCCAGCAGGTCTGACAAGGGCAAGACAGACCCTGGCTGACTCTTGCTTTTCCCTTAAGTATTAGGATGTAAGCGAGTGGTTTTCACTAATTCACTTTAAAGTGTTGATAACTTAGTGGATAAAGGATCTCAGGGGTATTGTTAATTTTTAAAATAGTTTAACCAAAGGAATGAATCCCTCATGATGGTACCGTAAGCAATTAACACAGACATATTTCTGGCATCCCCCAAATCACAGTGTGCAAATAACCTTGTTTACCTGTGAGGCCAGGCAGGGAACCGTATCAGAGCTCCTCCATTTAAGCCTTGTGACCCTGGTGCAACACATCCAGCTCAAGAGGGTCCAGCCAGTGAAAGGAGGACATGTGTGCTGGCAGATATCTTGGACCCTAATCTGTTAAATGACAGTAAGAGATGTGCCACAAACCAGTGATGGAAGAAAGGAAGTGATGGACCAAATAAGGTGGCTTAAACTTGCTTCATGTGCTTACCTGAAGAGAAGGCTCCTAGTTCTTTAAAGCTCAGGTGCCTCTCAAAGAAAATTCCACCTGGATTTGGAGGCATGGGAAAGGGCGCTGTGAGAACAGCTGAATGCAGTGACCTCGTTCCAGTGCAGTAAGAGTGACATCTGCTGGCCACTGTGCTTAATGATGGTGCTCTTCCCCGGAGCCTGCGTTTATGCTCTAAGACTTACTATCTTATTGTGAGCCTGCATTGATGATCTAAGATTCAGGATCTAAGAGAGTGCTTGCATGATGCAGGTGGAAGGGACCACTGTTCAGATGGAAGAATGAAGCTCAGAGATGAGGAGACTTTGCCCAAAGACCATCTGGACCCTCCTGAGATTAGAACTAAATCTCATGAATTCTAGGACAGGCCCCCCTGTTTTGTGCTTATTTCCTTTATTACCCTTTCTAATAAAAAACTGATACAAAAAAAAGGTCCCATGGAAATATGTATAGTTGTTAGGAATAAAACTAAAAATAGCAGCCATGAATCCTTCCCCCAAATAGAACACTGTGAAATTCCCATGCGTAGTTGTGTTCCTCTTGTTTCCTCTGCCTCCTCTGCATTACTCTGAATTTTTTGTTCATAATTATCCTGCTTTTAAAAAGTTTTATCTCAAACGTACATATCCTTAAACAACAAATTGTATAGTTTTACTTGCTTCTGACTACTCATGGTCCTTTCTACGGAATTATTTAAGTGGATTTTCTATCTCCAAAAGAGATGGTGACAATTCGCAAAGGCACCTGCTTTCTCTCAGAACTATACCTCCAATACAATGTGCTGACATTGAGGATTTCTGGAGGGGAGAGGGAAACATGGCAGAAAGTCCTTATCAGAGAGTAAGTTTAAGTAAGCTGTGACCTCAAAATATAAGTACTGAATTCAATTATATTTAGTAGGTAATTCATATCTCTACCTTTGATTTTTTTTAATTCACTTATTGGCAAATGTTTCCTGATTGTTTATTTTGTAAGTGCCCTCATATACCAATCATGTCCAGGAATCTCTCCACATCTCCCAACCGTTCGCAATCCCCAGGACTCATTATTTCAGGATGAGGGGAAGGCAACTCCTGAATATTCAACTTGAACTTTCCCTAAATGCCCTCAATTGTAGCCACGGGTTCGGGGACTATATTTTCTGAAAGGAAAATAAATGGGACATTTCTCTCACAAGTACTAATAGGACAATGGAATAGATCATCTGAAATCAGGTATACTGCAAAATCTAGGATGATGGTTGCCAAGCTACAGTGAGTGCCCTTATACTTAGCTCTTGCTGATTTAAAAGGGAGTCATGAGCATAAGAAATGACTAGCTGGTTAGTGAATAACTAGCAGTAATACCAGGAAGAAGGCCAAGTGGTGTATCACTAATTTCTTTGTTTGATTTCAGAGCTGGAAATAACTTCTGGTGGATTCCTGTAGTGGGCCCTTTTGTTGGTGCTATGGCTGGAGGCCTCATCTATGTTCTTGTCATTGAAATCCACCACCCGGATCCTAACCCAGACTGCAAGGAAGAACAGCCAGAGGACAAACCAGAGAAACATGAACTTAATGTGCTAATGTAACAGCACGCTCATCTCCGGGTTTACAATTGGCTACCTACTGGGCTTTACACTTCACAAAGCACTTTCACACATATTATCTAATTTAATCCTTATAGTCACTGTCTGGGGTAAATATCATGCTGCTCATCTTTCAAATAAGAAAACAAAATCTCAGGGAAGTTGAGTTGCCTAAGATCACATGGAAAGTTGAACATCACTGAATGCATCCTATACCTTTCAGAAGATTAGTAATTGGATGAAAACCTTGGCCAGCCCCTCCTGGCCGGCCAGAAGTGGGACTGGCAGCTGCCAGAACATGTACACCTTCTGGGCATCATTCTTTTGGATCCTAAGTTACGAAGACCGCCACTGTCTGGTTTTATTCCCACTGTTACTGAAGCACTAACAAAGGAAAGAGGTAGCCATTAGATCATACTTTTCATCTGCTGAAGAACATTATCAGAGGCCTCCCTTCCTAGGCCACGCTTAGTCTTGCTAAGTCTTGATCTTCCTTCCCTGCCAATTCTAACACTGTACATTCCAGGAATTTCCTCTTGGTCAGGCTCCTCCCTGTCACTTTGGTCAAAAAAGTCTGTGAGTTACAAGCACCAGAGAAACTGCTCTCCATCGAGTGATGCACCTTCAGTCAAACTGTTATAAAGCTCAGAATTCCCAGAGTTATCCAGTTTCTCAACTGCTTTGTGATGATAACAAAACAGAAAGCACATGTGAATGTCTCCAGGGGCCTATAATAGACTGTAATAGATTGATATATGGATTTTTTTATTTCTCTGAAACTACTTGGCATTTCCTATTTGAAATAAATTTGGGGTGAGGTTTTATTTTGGAGTTTTAATAAGTATTAAGATTGCTAAGTACACTTAGTTCAGAGGTTGTCTGTCCTGCCTACAAATTGAGATCTCTGGGGAGCTTTTTAAAAAATGCTAATGCTCAGTTGGTCATTGGTAAACATCTCAGGTGATTCTAATGTGCAGCCAGTGTTGAGAACACTGACCTGGTTAAAGTACATGGGTATCCTTGAGAACCATGTCTAGTGGTGACCGGGTAATTCCTGGTAGGATTCTCAGTTTGGGGATCCTCAGGGATTAGAGAGCAGTGGTTCTCAGTAGGGGACAGTTTGCTCCTTCACAGTCCTACCTACTACCTCTGCAAGGGGACGTTTGGCTATGTCTGGGGACATTTTTGGTTGTCACAACTAGGGTAGGAGCATTTCTAGCACCTAGTGGGTAGAAGTCAGAGATGCTGCTAACCATCCTACCATGCACAGGACAGCCCTCCCCTGCAGTAAAGAAGTATCCAGCCCCAAATGTCTATAGTGCGGAGGTTAAGAGACCCTGGATTCAAGAGGAGAGGAGTAAGAGAAGACACTGAAATCCTGTGCCCTGATCCAAGTTCTTTCAAAAGCAGAGATGCCAGATGAGCCAGGGGCAGACCCAGGGGATGGATTATACTTCTTAGAGAAAGAAGTAATCCCAAATTCGAGTTTTCAGGTTGGATTGTGGAATCTGTGATCCACGCAGGTGCTCTTAAACACTACCTGGTGATTAATGACTAGAATTATGAAGAGGAAATGTACACTTATGGAAATCAACCCCAGGAAGGTTTTTCTAAATGGAAAAAAAAAGTCCTGTGGTTCAAGGCGCTTACACTCAAATCCTCCGCCTTCCCCAGTTTACAAGTGGGTTTGCCTGGGTCAGGTTCTTATCCAAGAGAATTTCTATAGGGTTGAATGACATGTGTCAGAAGTCAGTTAGAGCCAAATACATACCTTTAAAAAATAGATTCTTTAGGAGGTAGAACTGCAACATCTTCCCTCCTCTCTTCCTTGTCAATCACAAAACGTAATAGAAGCATTTATTTTAATGTCAAAGAGGGAATTTCTCTGATTCCCCAACCAGTTGAGATCTCAGAGCATGCCAAAGGTTGTAGGACTTTTCTAACCTTTAAGAGCCAAAGTTAACACTCAGCTGTTGAACAGAATATGTGGGGTAAAAATGTTACATTTAAAAATCCAATCTTTAAGATATAAACTATTATTTCCTTTAAATTGCTTACACACACACACACACACACACACACACACACACACACTTGCCTTATTTAAAGGTATGTCAGTGTTCAAAAATGTCATCATGGAAAAAGAATTACAACTTCCAGTTACAGAGAATGGTTTACAAGTTTTGTTTAGCCACAGAACCTATTGTTCAAATAAAATGTTATATGGTATCCACAAGTAAACCAGAGCTGCTATAAATAGAAAGAGGACAGGGAAGAGGATGTGAGTTTCATCCTGCCTGTGATATCATCTCACACACACCCCCCAATGCAGCCACTGAAGGGTCTCTGAAGAGAAGCTGTGTGTGTGTGGTGGGGGACACCAATTGAAAACCATTGATAAAGAATTTGGGACAAGTTGTTGCTAAAAATTTTTATAAAAGTTTCAAGTATAGAACCTACAAAAAGCGATGTTAGTTCAATCTCAGGTAATTTGTCAAAGACTTCTTGGTAAGTGTATTTAGATAAGTTAAACAGAATTACTCAACCTACCAAATATCACCCACAAAGAAATTTTTTATACCAAGTTGTTTATCAATTCTCAAACTGAGAATTTAAGTTCTCTGAGACAACATGTTTACTTATCACAGTATATGGAGAGAAACAGTGGTAGACCTGGTCAGGTTTACTGACTCTCTAAGTCTCTATAAAAATAAATAGGTACATAGCTGATGACAGATAAATATAGATAGATAAATGATATTTAGATAGACAGATAGACATAGATAGATAGACAGACAGACAGGTAGACAGACTGATCCACCAAGCCCCAACTTCTTTTTTGTTGCTGGAAATGGAGTAGCTCTATCAAGAAACGTAGTCTCAAGATTAATAAAGGAAGGCCCTCATAAAACTGAACACGAATAAGTGAACTGAGTTAGCTGAGAGAAACCACAGAACTGTGTGAGGATGGACATGTTGTCCAAGCATAGTTTGACTCTATCTCCTCTCCAGGGTTACATTATGTCTTTTGTAGACTTTAGGCATGTTTGCCCTCATGGGCCCCTTTCCTCACAGAAAATTTTATTGCTTAAATTATGTTTTATGACTGCACTGGTGGCAAGCTAGACTATATTATTATGTTTTATATCATGTTAGAAGACACTAAAACATTTTCCTGGTCTGCTAAAAACATCTTAGGCTCTAGCGCGCCCCCTGGTGTCCCAGAGCTCAGTCATACTGCAGCCTCTTCCTCCTTGTGGTCCTCAACACCCTGCCTGTGGGGTCTCAGGAAACACGGCCAAGGGAAGAGGAAGGATGGAAACAAAGGAGAGCCTTGGAAGTCCTAGAAGTTGTGAGGATACTCTGGAGGCCAGGTCTGAGGCCTGAGACCATGGGGACCATCCACATCTTGGCCCTTCTCTCTCCTTCTCAAGCACTGAGCAGGAAAGGGCCTTCTTGACCTTCTGAGAAGGAACCAGGGAGGTCCTGGGGCGCCATAAGCTCCAGAGACCCTGTAATATGTGGGTCTCCCTGGTCTTGCCTTTATTGTACTCCTTGTCTATCCTCAGCTGCAGCCATACAAGCCTCTGTCCTGATCCTTGAACCCACCACACAAGCTCCTGCCACAGGACCTTTGCACTTGATGTTTCTCTTGCCTGAAATTCCCTACACCACCTGTTCAGGTCTTCTCAAACGTCACCACATTTTTCAGGTCTTTCTGACAACCGTTTCACTCCCTATCTTCTTCCCTTCTTAATTTTTTTCCACAGCACTTACTACCATCTCTAAAACACACATATTCCTGGACTTCCCTGGTGGAGCAGTTGTTAAGAATCCACCTGCCAATGCAGGGGACATGGGTTCGATCCCTGGCCTGGGAAGATCTCACATGCTGCGGAGCAACTAAGCCGGTGAGCCACAACTACTGAGCCTGCGCTCTAGAGCCCACGAGCCACAACTACTGAGCCCACGTGCCACAACTGCTGAAGCCTGCGCACCTACAGCTCATGCTCCGGAACAAGAGAAGCCACTGCAATGAGAAGCCCGCACACCACAACGAAGAGTAGCCCCCACTCGCCACAACTAAAGAAAGCCTGCACACAGCAACAAAGACCCAATGCAGCCAAAAAATAAATAAAAATTAATTTTTAAAAAATCTATTTTAAAAACATAAATAAATAAGTAAAACACACATATTCCTTATTAAGTATGTTAGGTTTTGTCTGCTCCTCCCACTGGAATAGAAGCCCCATGCTTGCAGGACTTTTTGCTCTTTTATTCACCACTGCTGCTCCAGTGCCTGGAACATGGTAGCTGCTCAATAGGTGTTTGGAGAATGAATGAAAGAATGGATTGTAGAGTGAGACTCTTTGGGTTCAAATCCTGGTTTCTCAGGATTTTACTACTAGGACAGTAGCCGAGTTACTTAGCCTCAGTTTAGTCATCTATTAAGTGGGGCTAAAAATAGTGAGATAATCAATGCCAAGTTCTTAAAACAGTTCCAGGCTCAAGGTATGTATTCAATGAATATGAACTGTTGCTGCTGTAGCAGCAGCTATTGTTACTATTATTTATGGCATTCTAATGTGCTGTAGTTTGATGACATAGAGTAAGGAAATCAGAATTTGGTCACAAGCTCTTCTCTTACTCTCTGTAGTTTAATAATTCTCAGTTACATGTATCTTTCAGAAACTATCTTTCAAATACTTAACGATCCAGTTTTATTTTCCACTCTTTAACAGAAGTCAGTGGGATTGCCTTTTTTTTTAATTATGGAAGATTTTTTAAATATACCATAGTAGGAAAGAGTATCATGCTAGTACAATAGTATAACAGACTCCCCACCAGCTTCAACAGTTGCCAACACAGTCAACATGCTTTCATCAATACTCCCTCTCTGTTTCTCACTACTCTCCCTAGGATTATTTTTTGAAGCAAATCCCAGACATGATATAATTGTATTCATGGATATTTAATATGTTTATCTAAAAGATAACGATTCTTTTTAAAAACAGAAACAAAAACAAAATACCATTATCACACATAAAAATAATTATCAATAATTTCTTAATATCATCAAATATCTAGTCACAGCTCACATTTCTAGTGAGACTGTCCTTCAACCCCAGTTAATAATGTGGAATCTGTGAAAACTGAAAACAGGATTTACTCTGATGTCTAATTGTTCAGGAGAACATGGGGCACAAGTTTACCTCAGTTTGTAGCACAAGTTTACCTCAGTTCTGTACCCTTGTATCAGAGTCTTCTGTAAGATTTTTGCAAAATATTTTCATTTTTATACCAAAAGGAAAATGTGTTTGTCTACTATTACTAAAAGTAGCCACCTGCCAGGAGTGAAATTATTTTTAGAAAGAGAGGAAGTCTTGAATTTACCTGAATTGCAGAAAAGGTCTTTAGTGACTTTTGTTACATCAAAAAATGCACACTCCATAAAATGCTTATACTTTAAAAGGTAAAACACATTGTGGAAAGAAATCCAGATATTTAACATCCATGCAGCCCTATGCAAGAGAGTCACAGTGACTGATTAAGGGAAGTGAAAACCTAAAAATTCCAAAGCTTCTCTACCTGGAGCAGTGGTGTTTATTTGATACTTCCTGTTTATTGTTTGTTTTTGTTTATACTTTTTGCCCAATGACTTCAGACCTTTAGAAATAAGAGCTAATAAAAAGCGGCACAATACTTCCCAACTTTTGCATGAAGGAAATTACCTCTACCAAAGGAGGTTCTGATGGCCCTCAGCTGGCAGATCTCATCTGCTGATATACAGAGAATTAGATTCTAATTTAATAGATGACATATTTATAGCCAAAAAGACATCTGTGGATCGAGGAGCAAAGAGGACCATGCACCGCAGAAGAGATCCAGGAGCCTGCTCTTAGCCTGGGGCCAAGGGCATGGAATAGATGTTTTGTTGCTGAATCACAGACCTCTGGAACAAGACCATGGAAGGAGTCTGTGCAATCACAGGCTGGTGGCTGAGTGGCTAGTTCTCAAGAGGTCAGGCTTTACAGACAACCAGACTGAATTCTGATCCACCGCTGAATAGCTGTGTGACCCTCTAAACCTCAGCCTCTTTATCCATAAAATGGGAATGATACTAGCACTTGCTTTCTATCTGTTATTGGAAGTATTTAGAAAATGCCTGTGAAACATTTAACACAGAGCCTGGAATTTACTTTCCTCTTCGTAAGTGTCAGCTGATTCTATTACTATTTCACATTTACAAATTCAGCTGTATATTTGCTTTCCTAACATAAAAAAACGCTGAAGAAAAATCTCCAGGAGTGTAAATTTGCTGACACTTAAATAATCCAAGTCATATGACTGACTTAGATTTGACACTTTTCTTCATATACTCAGGTGCAAAGAACTTGCACAGGGCCATGCTTAGTTCATGAATTACAGAGTCTAGCTTCAATAAAGAAGCTAACCAAACTACTTAATTGCCTAATAGAGCTACCAAATTTATCCAAAAATCTATCAAAAATAAAAAAGATTTACATATTTAATGAAATGCCCATCAAAGTTTCAGCATGCTTTTTTTGTAGAAATTTACAAGCTGGTTCTAAAATGTATGTGCAGGGGGGCACCTGCAAGATGGCAGAGGAGTAAGACATAGAGATCACCTTCCTCTCCACAAATATATCAGAAATACATCTATATGTGGAACAAATCCTACAGAACACCTACTGAACGCTGGCAGAAGACCTCAGACTTCCCAAAAGGCAAGAAACTCCCCATGTACCTGGGTAGGGCAAAAGGAAAAAGAAAAAACACAGACAAAAGAATAGGGACGGGACCTGCATCTCTGGGAGGGAGCTGTGAAAGAGGAAAAGTTTCCACACACTAGGAAGCCCCTTCACTGGCAGAGATGGGGGAGAGCGGCAGGGAAGCTTCGGCGCAATGGAGGAGAGCATAGCAACAGGGGTGCAGAGGGCAAAGCGGAGAGATTCCCGCACAGAGGATCGGTGCCAACCAGCACTCACCAGCATGAGAGGCTTGACTGCTCACCCGCCAGGGCGGGTGGAGGCTGGGAGCTGAGGCTCGGGCTTCGGAGGTCAAATCCCAGGGAGAAGACTGTGGTTGGCTGCACGAACACAGCCTGAAGGGAGCTAGTGCGCCACAGCTAGCGGGGAGGGAGTCCGGGAAAAAGTTTGGAGCTGCCTAAGAGGCAAGAGACGATTGTTTCAGGGTGCACGAGGAGAGGGGATTCAGAGCACCGCCTAAACGAGCTCCAGAGACGGATGCGAGCCGCGGCTATCAGCACGGACCCCAGAGACAGGCATGAGACGCTAAGGCTGCTGCTGCAGCCAGCAAGAAGCCTGTGTGCAAGCACAGGTCACTATCCACACCTCCCCTCCAGGGAGCCCCTGCAGCCTACTGCTGCCAGGGTCCCATGATCCAGGGACAACTTTCCCGGGAGAACACAAGGCACGCCTCAGGCTGTTGCAACGTCATGCCAGCCTCTGTCGCCACAGGCTCACCCTGCATTCTGTACCCCTCCCTCCCCCCGGCCTGAGTGAGCCAGAGCCCCCTAATAACCTGCTCCTTTAACCCCAGCCTGTCTGAGCAAAGAACAGATGTGCTCAGGTGACCTACACGCACAGATTTGGTCAAATCCAAAGCTGAACCCCGGGAGCTGTGCGAATAAAGGGAAATCTCTCCCAGCAGCCTCAGAAGCAGTGAATTAAATCTCCACAATCAACCTGATGTACCCTGCATCTATGGAATACCTGAATAGACAACGAATCATCCAAAATTGAGGCAGTGGACACTGGGAGCCACTGTGGACTTGGGGTTGGCTTTCTGCACCTAATTTGTTTCTGGTTTTATGTTTATCTTAGTTTAGTATTGAGAGCTTATTATCACTGGTAGATTTGTTTATTGATTTGGTTGCTCACTTCCTTTTTTAATTTATATATATATTTTTTTCTTTTTCTCTTTTTGTGAGTGTGTATGTGTATGCTTCTTTGTGTGATTTTGTCTGTATAGTTCTGTTTTTGCCATTCGTCCTAGAGTTCTGACTGTATTTTTTTTTTTTTTTTTTAGTATAGCTTTTACTGCTTGTTATTTTGGTGGATTTGTTTTTTGGTTTGGTTGCTCTCTTCTTTCTTTTTTTTTATTACTTTTTATTTTTAATATTTTTTTCTATTTCAAAAACTTTCTTTTCCTTCCTTTCTGCCTTCCTTCCTTCCTTCCTTCTTTCTTTCTTTTTTTTTTTTCCTCCCTTTTCTTCTGAGCCTTCTGGCTGACAGTGTCTTGGTGCTATGGCCAGGTGTCAGGCCTGAGCCTCTGAGGTGGGAGAGCTGAGTTCAGGACATTGGTCCACCAGCGACCTCTTGGCCTCATGTAACATCAAACAGCGAAAGCTCTCCCAGATATCTCCATCTCAACGCTAAGACCCAGCTCCACTCAACGACCAGCAAGCTACAGTGCTGGACACCCTATGACAAACAACTAGCAAGACAGGAAGACAAACCCACCCATTAGCATAGAGGCTGCATAAAATCATAATGAGTTCACAGACACCCCAAAACACACCACCAGACGTGGTCCTGCCCACCAGAAAGACAAGATCCAGCCACATTCACCAGAACACAGGCAGCAGCCCCGTCCAACAGGAAGCCTACACAACCCACTGAACCAACTTTATCCACTGGGAGCAGACACCAAGAACAATGGGAACTACGAACCTGCAGGCTGCGAAATGGAGACCCCAAACACAGTAAGTTAAGCAAAATGAGAAGACAGAGAAATACACAGCAGATGAAGGAGCAATGTAAAAACCCACCAGACCAAACAAATGAACAGGAAATAGGCAGAAAACATTCAGAGTAATAATGATAGTAAAGATGTTCCAATCTTGGAAATAGAATGGCGAAAATACAAGAAATGTTTAACGAGGACCTGGAAAAACTAAAGAGCAAACAAACAATGATGAACAACACAATAAATGAAATTTAAAATTCTCTAGAAGGAATCAATAGCAGAATAACTGAGGCAGAAGAACGGATAAGTGACCTGGAAGATAAAATAGTGGAAATAACTACCACAGAGCACAATACAGAAAAAAGAAAGCAAAGAATTGAGGACAAGCTCAGAGACCTCTGGGACAACATTAAATGCACCAACATTCAAATTATAGGGCCCCCAGAAGAAGAGGAGAAATAAAAAAGGGACCGAGAAAATATCTGAAGACATTATGCTTGAAAACTTCCCTAATATGGGTAAGGACATAGTCAACCAAGTGCAGGAAGCGCAGAGAGTCCCACACAGGATAAATCCAAGGAGAAACACACCAAGACACATATTAATCAAAGTATTAAAAATTAAATACAAAGAAAAAATGTTAAAAGCAGCAAGGGAAAAGCAACAATTAACATACAAGGGAATCCCCAAAAGGTTAAGAGCTGATCTTTCAGCAGAAACTCTGCAAGCCAGAAGGGACTGGCAGGACATATTTAAAGTGATGAAAGGGAGAAACCTACAACCAAGATTACTCTACCCAGCAAGGATCTCATTCAGATTCAACAGAGAAATTAAAACCTTTACAGACAAGCAAAAGCTAAGAGAATTCAGCACCACCAAACCAGCTTTACAACAAATGCTAAAGGAACTTCTCTAGGCAGGAAACACAAGAGAAGGAAAAGGCTTAAAATAAGAAACCCAAAACAATTAAGCAAATGGTAATAGGAACATACATACTGATAACTATCTTAAATGTAAATGGATTAAATGCTCCAACCAAAAGACATAAACTGGCTGAATGGATACAAAAACAAGACCCGATCATATGCTGTCTACAAGAGAACCACTTCAGACCTAGGGACACATACAGACTGATAGTGAGGGGATGGAAAAAGATATTTCATGTGAATTGAAATCAAAAGATATCTGGATTAGCAATTCTCATATCAGACAAGATAGACTTTAAAATAAAGATTATTACAAGAGACAAAGAAGGACACTACATAATGATAAAGGGATCAATCCAAGAAAAAGATATAACAATTATAAATATTTATGCACCCAACATAGGAGCACCTCAAAACATAAGGCAAATGTTAACAGCCATAAAAGGGGAAATCGACAGCAATACAATCATAGTAGGGAACTTTAACACCCCACTTTCACCAATGGACAGATCTTCCATAATGAAAATAAATAAGGAAACACAAGCTTTAAATGATACATTAAACAAGATGCACTTAATTGATATTTATAGTACATTCCATCCAAAAAACAGCAGATTACACTTTATTCTCAAGTGCTCATAGAACATTCTCCAGGATAGATTATATCTTGGGTCACAAATCAAGCCTTGGTAAATTTTAAAAAATTGAAATCGTATCAAGTATCTCTTCCGACAAGAATGCTATGAGACTAGGTATCAATTACAGGGAAAAAACATTAAAGAATACAAACACATAGAGGCTAAACAACACACTACTAATAAAAAGAGATCACTGAAGAAATCAAAGAGGAAATTAAAAAATACCTAAAAACAAATGACAATGAAAACACAATGACCCAAAACCTATGGGATGCAGCAAAAGCAGTTCTAAGAGGGAAGTTTATAGCAAGACAAACCTTCCTCAAGAAACAAGAAACATCTCAAGTAAACAACCTAACCTTACACCTAAGGCAATTAGAGAAAGAAGTACAAAAAAAAACCCAAAGTTAGCAGAAGGAAAGAAATCATAAAGATCAGATCAGAAATAAATGAAAAAGAAATGAAGGAAACACTAGCAAATCAAAAAAACTAAAAGCTGGTTCTTTGAGAAGATAAACAAAATTGATAAACCATTAGCCAGACTCATCAAGAAAAAAAGGGAGAAGACTCAAATCAATAGAATTAGAAATGAAAAAGGAAAAGTAATAACTGACACTGTAGAAATACAAAGGATAATGAGAGATTACTACAAGCAACTATATGCCAATAAAATGGACAATCTGGAAGAAATGGACGAATTCTTAGAAAAGCACAACCTTCCAAGACTGAACCAAGAAGAAATAGAAAATATGAACAGACCAATCACAAGCACTGAAATTGAGACTGTGATTAAAAATCTTCCAACAAACAAAAGCCCAGGACCAGATGGCTTCACTGGCGAATTCTATGAAACATCTAGAGAAGAGCTAACACCTATCCTTCTCAAGCTCTTCCAAAATATAGCAGAGAGAGGAACACTCCCAAACTCATTCTATAAGGCCACCATCACCCTGATACCAAAACCAGCCAAAATGCCACGAAAAAAAAAACTACAGGCCAATATCACACATGAACATAGACGCAGAAATCCTCAACAAAATACTAGCAAATAGAATCCAACAGCACATTCAAAGGATAATACACCATGATCAAGTGGGGTTTATTCCAGGAATGCAAAGATTCTTCAATATACACAAACCAATCAATGTGATACATCATACTAACAAACTGAAGGGGAAAAACCATATGATCATCTCAATAGATGCAGAAAAAGATTTTGATAAAATTCAACACCATTTATAATTTTAAAAACCCTCCAGAAAGTAGGCATAGAGGGAACTTATCTCAACATAATAAAGGACATATATGACAAAGCCACAGCCAACATCATCCTCAATGGTGAAAAACAGAAACCATTTCCACTAAGATCAGGAACAAGACAAGGTTGCCCACTCTCACCACTATTATTCAACAGAGTTTTGGAAGTTTTCACCACAACAATCAGAGAAGAAAAAAACAAAAGGAATGCAAATCAGAAAAGAAGTAAAACTATCACTGTTTGCAGATGACATGATACTATACTGGGAGAATCCTAAAGATGCTACCAGAAAACTACCAGAGCTAATCAATGAATTTGGTAAAGTAGCAGGATACAAAATTAATGCACAGAAATCTCTTGCATTCCTATACACTAATGACGAAAAATCTGAAAGGGAAATTAAGGAAACAGTCCCATTTACCACTGCAACGAGAAGAATTAAATACCTAGGAATAAACCTACCTAAGGAGACAAAAGACCTGTATGCAGAAAACTATAAGACACTGATGAAAGAAATTAAAGATGATACAAACAGATGGAGAGACATACCATGTTCTTGGATTGGAAGAATCAACATTGTGAAAATGACTATACTACCCAAAGCAGTCTACAGATTCAATGCAATTCCTATCAAACTACCAAAGGCATTTTTCACAAAACTAGAACAAAAAATTTCACCATCTGTATGGAAACACAAAAGATCCCGAATAGCCAAAGCAATCTTGAGAAAGAAAAACAGAGCTGGAGGAATCAGGCTCCCTGACTTCAGACTATACTACAAAGCTACAGTAATCAAGACAGTATGGTACTGGCACAAAAACAGAAATATAGATCAGTGGAACAGGATAGAAAGCCCAGAAACAAACCCACGCACTTATGGTCACCTTATCTTTGATAAACGGGGCAAGAATATAAAATAGAGAAAAGACAGCCACTTCAATAAGTGGTGCTGGGAAAACTGGACAGCTACAAGTAAAAGAATGAAATTAGAATACTCCCTAACACCATACACAAAAATAGACTCCAAATGGATTAAAGACCTAAATGGAAGGCCAGACACCATAAAACTCTTAAGAGGAAAACATAGGAAGAATACTCTATGACATAAATCACAGCAAGATCCTTTTTGACCCATCTCCTAGAGAAAGGGAAATAAAAACAAAAATAAACAAATGGGACCTAATGAAACTTCAAAGCTTTTGCACAGCAAAGGAAACCATAAACAAGATGAAAAGACAACCCTCAGAAAGAGAGAAAATATTTGCAAATGAAGCAACTGACAAAGGATTAATCTCCAAAATATAAAAGCAGCTCAGGCAGCTCAATATCAACAAAACCAAGAACCCAATCCAAAAATGGGCAAAAGACCTAAATAGACATTTCTCCAAAGAAGATATACAGATTGCCAACAAACACATGAAAGGATGCTCTACATCACTAATCATTAGAGAAACACAAATCAAAAGTACAATGAGGTATCACCTCACACCAGTCAGAATAGCCATCATCAAAAAGTCTACAAACAGGGCTTCCCTGGTGGCGCAGTGGTCGAGAGTCCGCCTGCCGATTCAGGGGACATGGGTTCGTGCCCCGGTCTGGGAAGATCCCACATGCCACCGAGGCTGCGCCCATGAGCCATGGCTGCTGATCCTGTGCGTCAGGAGCCTGTGCTCCGCAACAGGAGAGGCCACAATAGTGAGAGGCCCACGTACAGAAAACCAAAAAAAAATTTACAAAGAATAAATGCTGGAGAGGGTGTGGAGAAAAGGGAATCCTCTTGAACTGTTGGTGGGAATGTAAACTGATATAGCCACTATGGATAACAGTATGGAGGTTCCTTAAAAAACTAAAAATAGAACCACCATCCTACCTAGCAATCCCACTACTGGGAGTATATCCTGAGAAAACCATAATTCAAAAAGAGTCACATACCACGATGTGCACTGCAGCTCTATTTATAATAGCCAGGACATGGAAGCAACCTAAGTGTCCATCGACAGATGAATGGATAAAGAAGATGTGGCACATATATACAATGGAATATTACTCAGCCATAAAAAGAAACAAAATTGAGTTATTTGTAGTGAGGTGGATGGACATAGAGGCTCATACGTAGTGAAGTAAGTCAAAAAGAGAAAAACAAATACCGTATGCTAACACATATATATGGAATCTAAAAAAAAAATGGTTCTGAAGAACATAGGAGCAGGACAGGAATAAAGACGCAGACATAGGGTATAGACTTGAGGACATGGGGAGGCGGAAGGGTAAGCTGGGACAAAGTGAGAGAGTGGCATGGACCTATATACACTACCAAATGTAAAATAGATAGCTAGTGGGAAGCAGTCACAAAGCACAGGGAGATCAGCTCGGTGTTTTGTGTCCACCTAGAGGGGTGGGATAGGGATGGTGGGAGGGAGACGCAAGAGGGAGGAGATATGGAGATATATGTATATGTATAGTTGATTCACTTTGTCATACAGCAGAAACTAACACACCATTGTAAAGCAATTATACCCCAATAAAGATGTGTAAAAAAAATAAAATGTATGTGAAATACAAAGGAGCTAGAAGAGCCAAAACAACCTTGAAAAAGAGGAACAAAGTTAGAGGACTTATACTATATAATATTAAGACTTTCTATAAAGCCATGGTAATCAAGACAGTATGCTATTGGCATAAGGAGGGACAAATAGATAAATGGAACAGAAGAGAGAATTCAGACTTTGACCCATGCTTATGCAGTAAATTGATTTTCAGTAAAGGAGCCCATACAATCCTATAGAGAAAGGAAACTATTTTCAGCAAATGGCACTGAACAACTAGAAAAAAGGAAACCTTGACTCCTACTTCAAGATAACCCAATGCACAAAAAATAATTCAAGATGGATCATAGACTTCAGAATAAAAGCTAAAACTATTAAGCTTTTAGAGAAAAACATGGGAGGATATATTGTCATCTTAACAGAAGTAGAAAAATCATTTGACAAAAATTCAAAACACTTTTTTATAAAAAAACACTGAACAAATTAGTAGTAGAAGGGAACTTATTTAATGGGATAAAGGGAATCTACATTAAAAACACAAAGCAACATCAAACTTAATGGCGAAAAACTGAAATCTTTCCCCCAAAGATCAGGAACAAGACAAGGTTGTCCACTCTGGTACATCTATTCAACATTTTATTGGAGGTCATAGCAATAAGCCAAGAAAAAGACAGCTAGATTGGAAAACACAAAGTAAAACTACTTCTATTTTGAGATGACATGATATTTCTTGTGGGAAATCCTAAAGATTTCACACACAAAAAAATCATTGGATTAATAAAGGAGTTTAGGAAGTTTGCAGGGTAGATCAAGAAAACAAAAATAGATTTTATTTCTATACACTAGCAACAAACCATCTGAAAACAAAATTACAAAAACAATTCCATTTACAATAGTACCAAAAAGAATAACATTTACAAATAAATTTAATGAAAGACGTGCAAGTCTTGTATACTGAAAACTACAAAACATTATTTTGGGAGGGAGGTGTGCCTCCTTCAAAAGAGAGAATGTGTGAGAGATCAGCGTGAGAAGAACTAGGCCTGCCACCACTGGCTTTGAAGATGGAAAAGCATATCATGGAGCCAAGGAACGAGGGTGGCCTCTAGAAGCTAGAAAAGACAAGAAAATAGATTCTCCCCTGGAGCAACTAGGGAGGAACACAAACCTGCAAACACCTTGATTTTGGTGAACCCATGTGAAATTTGTGATTTTGGTGAATCCATGTGGAACTGTAATATAACAAAATTCTGTTGTTTTAAGCCACTAGGTTGGTGCTAATTTATAACAGGAGCCATAGAAAATTAATACAGATGGTTAACACGCCCAAACACTCCCAAAACAATCTTGAAAAAGAACAAAGTTGGAAGACTCATGATTCCCAATTTTACAACGTAGTACAAAGCTGCAGTAATCAAGACAGTGTGGATAAGAATAGACATATAAAAATGGAATCGAGAGTCCAGAAATAAATCTTCACATTTATAGTCAACCGATTTTCAACAAGGGTACACAGACAATTCAATGGAGAAAAGAATGGTCTTTTTCAACAAATGGTGCTGGAACAACTGGATATCTGTATATCCACATGCAAAAGATGAATGTGGATCAATACTTTGTAAGATGTACAAAAATTAATTCACAATGGATCAAAGTCTCTAAATATAAGAGCTAAAACTATAAAACTCTTAGAAAAAAACAAAGGCATAAAATTTTATGACCTTGGATTAGACAGTGGTTTATACCAAAAGCATAATCAACAACAAAAATTAATAGATAAATTGGACTTTAACTTTTGAGCTTCAAGAACACAATCTACAGAATGGGTAAAAATATTTGCAATCATATATCTGATAAGGAGCTCTTTTTGTTTTTAACATCTTTATTGGAGTATAATTGCTTTACAATGGTGTGTTACAAAGCAACGAGCTGATCTCCCTGTGCAATGCGGCCGCTTCCAACTAGCTATCTATTTTACATTTGGTAGTGTATATATGTCCATGCCACTCTTCTCACTTCGTCCCAACTTACCCTTTGCCCTCCCCAAGGCCTTAAGTCCATTCTCTATGTCTGCGACTTTATTCCTGTCCTACCCCCATGTTCTTCAGAACCTTTTTTTTTTTTTAGATTCCATTTATATGTGTTAACACATTATTTGTTTTTCTCTTTCTGTCTTACTTCACTCTGTATGACAGACTCTAGGTCCATCCACCTCACTAAAAATAATTCAATTTCATTTCTTTTTTATGGCTCAGTGATATTCATTGTATATATGTGCTACATCTTCTTTATCCAGTCATCTGTCAGTGGACACTTAGGTTGCTTCCATGTCCTGGATATTGTAAACAGAGCTGCAGTGAACATCGTGGTACATGACTCTTTTTGAATTATGGTTTTCTCAGGGTATATGCCCAGTGGTGGAATTGCTGGGTAGTATGGTAGTTCTATTTTTAGTTTTTTAAGGAACCTCCATGCTTTTCTCCATAGTGGCTGTATCAATTTACATTCCCACCAACAGTGCAAGAGGGTTCCCTTTTGTCTACACCCTCTGCAGCATTTATTGTTTGTAGACTTTTTGATGATGGCCATTCTGACTGGTGTGAGGTGATACCTCATTATAGTTTTGATTTGCATTTCTCTAATAATTAGTGATGTTGACCATCCTTTCATGTGTTTGTTGGCAGTCTGTATATCTTCTTTGGAGAAACGTCGATTTAGGTCTTTTGCCCATTTTTCGATTGGGTTCTTTGTTTGATATTGAGCCACATGACCTGCTTGTATATTTTGGAGATTAATCCTTTGTCAGCTGCTTTGTTTGCAAATATTTTCTCCCATTCTGAGGGTTGTCTTTTCATCTTGTTTATGGTTTCCTTTGCTGTGCAAAAGCTTTTAAGTTTCATTAGGCCCCATTTGTTTATTTTTATTTCCCTTTTTCTAGGAGATGGGTCAAAAAGGATCTTGCTGATTTATGTCACAGAGTGTTCTTCCTATGTTTTCCTCTAAGAGTTTGATAGTGTTTGGCCTTACATTTAGGTCTTTAATCCATTTGGAATTTATTTTTGTGTACGGTAGTAGGGCGTGTTCTAATTTCATTCTTTAACATGTAGCTGTCCAGTTTTCCCAGCACCACTTACTGAAGAGGCTGTCTTTTCTCCATTGTATATTCTTGGCCCCTTTATCAAAGATAAGGTGACTGTAAGTGCGTGGACTTATCTCTGCACTTTCTACCCTGTTCCATTGATCTAGATTTCTGTTTTTGTGCCAGTACCATACTGTCTTGATTACTGTAGCTTTCTAGTATAGTGTGAAGTCAGGGAGCCTGATTCCTCCAGCTCTGTTTTTCTTTCTCAAGATTGCTTGGGTTATTCAGGGTCTTTTGTGTTTCCACATAGATTGTAAAATTTTTTGTTCTAGTTCTGTGAAAAATGCCATTGGTAGTTGATAGGGATTGCACTGAATCTGTAGATTGCTTTGGGTAGTAGAGTCATTTTCACCATGTTGATTCTTCCAATCCAAGAACATGGTATGTCTCTCCATCTGTTTGTATCAACTTTAATTTCTTTCATCAGTGTCTTATAGTTTTCTGCATACAGATCTTTTGTCTCCTTAGGTAGGTTTACTCCTAGGTATTTTATTCTTTTTGTTTCAATGGTAAATGGGAATGTTTCTGATAAGGAACTTTTATCCATAGTATTTTTTAAAAAAAACATTACAGTTAGACAATAAATGGACAAATAAGCCAATTTTAAATGGGCAAAGGATTTAAATAGACATTCCTTCAAATTAAGATACATGAATGGCCAATAAGTACATAGAAAGATGCTCAAAATAATTAGTCATTAGGAGATGCAAATCAAAACCACAATGCGAAGCCACCTACTTTGTTGGCTATAATAAAAAAGATTGGTGCTTGCTTCGGCAGCACATATACTAAAATAAAAAAGATTGATAATAATAAGTATTGGTGAGGAAGTGCAGAAATTAGATCCTTCATATACTGCTGGTAGAAACATGGAATGGTGCAGCTGCTTTGGAACAGTCCTCAATAATTAAGTGAAGTTACCATAAGACCAAGCAATTCCCTCCTAGGTCTATATTCAAGAGAATTGGAAATGTGTGTCCACACAAAAACTTATACACACATAGCCATAGCAGCATAATCTATAATAGCCAAAAAGCAGCCCAAAGGTGCATCATCTGATGAATGGATTAAAAAAATATTGTATCTCCATACAACAGAATGTTATTCAGCAATAAAAAGGAATGAAGTACTGATACATTTTACAACATGGATGAACCCTGAAAACAGTTTAATAAGTGAGAGAAACCAGACACAGAAGGCCACATACAGAATGATTCCATTTATATGAAATGTTCAAAGTAGGCAAATATACAGAGACAGAAAGTAGATTTTCAGCCCCTGGTTGACAGGGGCTGGGAGGAGAGGAAATGGGGAGTGACTGCTAATAGTTATCAGGTTTCTTCTGGAGGAACTGAAACTGTTCTGGAATTAGATGTACCACTCTGTGAATAATCTAAAAAGCACTGAATTATATACCATAAAAGCGTGAATTTTATGGAATGTGAATCATTTCTCAATAAAAAAGAATGTTATGACCATTTGAAGAACAATCTGGAACACCTTAGTGATACTAAATATGTGTATCCCTATGATTCAGCAATCTCACTCCTGTGTATATACTTCTGATAATCAGATGCACAGGGGTATATACATGGGGATGTTTATTGTGTTGTTTTTGACAGGAAGATGTTAGAAACAACCTGAAAGTCCATCACTCAGGGAAATAGACAAATAAAATGTGGTGACTATATACTATCAAACATCATGCAGCTGTACGCAGCAATGAGCCAGATGGACATCTGCGCTATAAACAGATCATGCGCTAAAAAATAAAAAGGAAACAGAACAAGACCTATAGCAAGTACCATGTATGTAAACTGAAAATACGTAAATACAATATATTCTTCAATGATGAGTGCAAATGCAAGAATACAGCATCTTAGAATGGCCACCAGTAGTAGGAGAGGGACTGAGAGTAAAGATTCAGTAGAAAGGGGGAAAATAATAAAGTAAAATAGAAGCAAAGCCAAGGACATGCTAACGTTGATAATGCGTCATGACTGAAAAGCATAAATAACTCAACTCTCTGCCCCTGAGGTCCAAAGAGAGAAAGAGAAAGAAGAGGACAAGAAAGGGGGTACATGGCGGGGGGCTGGACAGGAGGGCAGAAAGAAACTAGCTCAGATACACTCCAAAATTTTAACAGATTTTCTCCAGAAGGTGGGATTGTGATGCAGTTTATTTCTCCATTTCTTTAAAATAATTTTTTTAAATATTTTTTTAGTTTTAAAAATTTTTAAATGGCCAAAGTCTTAGATGGCTTTTGAGTGACACTTAAGGGTACCTTGATGGTACAGACAGTTACAACCAGTACCATTCCCTTGGGTTATTGAAGTGGATTAAAAATGACTGTCCCATAAAGTATAACCCATCACTGCCTCGCTCCATTCTTATCAGATTTGTCCTAGCCTTAAACTGACATTTTGAGTACTCAGAGAGTCACCAGTGACCTGGATACCACCCAGCTGTAGTCAAATACTGTCATCCTGCTGAAAAAAAAAAGGCATCTGATAGATTTCTGACTGTCCTTACAATAAGGTCATCTCACAAAAGGCTCAGAAACGAGTAAAAAGAGGTGCTCTCCAGGATTTAATTCAGAATCAGCTAGAAGAACTGAATGGGATGAGCAAGTGTCAGGAATCTTGAAAATTCTCTTGGAGGATATCTTAGCACCTTGCTTGACTCTCTGCTGGGGCAGCACAGTAACCCCCACTGCTAGGCCACCTAATACTACTCATAGAATCAACTCAAACCCAAGATCTGGTAGCACCAACTTTAGAGGTGGGTTTGTACTTCCTGGTCTCTCACTATGTCAGCCTGGTGCCTGGTTCTATGACCTGGTAGCCAGGTCCTTGTTACTATTATCCTATTTCATTTCCCTTCCTGGTGCCCTAGTTTCCCCATGACTAGGATGCTTTCCTGCTTCTCCAAGTCCTGCTCCCTAATCCTAGATCTCATAATTTCTTGATGTTGACTACCCCATTTTCTACCCCATTCTGGAAGACCTAAATGACTTCTAGGTCTGGACTTACCCGCTCCTGGTGGTGACACACCTATGCAAAAAGGCAGGAACAAAAGATGGCCCCAAAGGGTCTGTGTGATGGCAGTTGGAGCCCCAAAACAGTTGAGTCATGTGAAATATGCTGGAGCTGAAAAAGGTTCAAGTTGGGTACAGGGATGGGGGACACATTTTAATCGATGTTTTGAGCAGGAAGAACAAAAAAGGGATAGGCCCACAGCTCTGGGCAGATGGTTCAAGTTAACAGATGGCAGGTAGAAAGCACCACTACTTTATTTTTATTATATTCTTCAACACAGTGCCATAAGATTAGGGATAGGCATGTGTTATTCAAATTTTCAGAAAAGTGAAAAGAAAGAGATCAGTTTTAGAAACTACAGATTAACTTATCATTACAATTAAAAAAAAAAAACAGTAACAATAATGAAACTCAACATGTGTTGAGTTAGTACATGCCAGGCGTGATGCTGTCTGCTTTCCATACATAATCTCATTTTAATCATCACATCAAACCTATGAAGAAAGTATTCTTATCCTCATTTTACAGATGAGGAAACTGAGGCTCAGAGAAGGTGAGTAACTTGCCTTAGTTCACAGTAAAAATAGCCAGGATTTCAACCTAGGTGTGTTTGACTACAAAACTTGTGCTCTTCAAACTCTAAAACATATTGCTCTTGACTGTGTAGGAAATAAAGTGGTGTCCATTAGGAACCCACATGAGTTGATTAACAGCCAGTCATATCAGACTAAATTTAAGCCACTTTACTGGAAAGTTTTATCCAGAAAGTTCAGGGAAAGGCTACAGGCCAAATATTCCTTGACTTAGCAAGGCACATTGTCTGCAATGTCACTGTGAATCAAAAGAAGAAAAGCAGCTTGGTGGACAACAGATTAAATAGACCCGTAGCTGGAACGATTGTTTCCTAAAAGTGCTCCTCAATCAGCGGAAAAAACCCTACTCAGCGGGAGGATGTTAGTGCCCTGCCAAGGGACCCTGAGTTCGCCCTGTCCTAGTCAACCGTTTTGTCAACGACTTGGATAAAATATGTATGGTATGTGTTAATATGCAGAGGCCATGAGGGGTAATTATACATTGGATGACAGATTTGGAGAGATTTTTTAGCTGGAATGACCATTTCCTAAAAGTGTTGCTCAATTAATGTATCTAAATCTACTCAGGTGCCTGAAAATGGATCGAATTTGCCTGGTCTTATTCATCAATTTTATCAATGATTTTGATAAAATATGTATGATATGTTTGTCAAATTGCAGAGGACACAAGGGATAATTATTATATTAGATGACAGAGCTAAGATTTGTTCTAAAAATCTCATCAAGCTGGAATGATGAATCACAACAGACAAGATGAAAATTATCAAGAAAAAAAAAATCTGAAGTCCTTTTTTAGGTCCATAACACCACTTAGGAAGATATTGGAGAGAAGTTGCCAAACAGCCATCCCTGTGACAAATGCCAGGGATTTATGGTTCAATCTGGTGATGTGGTTGCTAAATGTAAATTAAATCCAGGACAGTGTTAATAGTCTCAGAATAAACAGAGGCACTATTCCTTCCATCCTCAGCACTAGACATATCAATTTTGTTTCTGGGAATATTTTTTGAATGGGTTGTTTCAAGTTATCTGTTGCTGTATAACAAATCACTCAAACTTAGTGGCTTAAAAGAAGTTTATTCTTATCCCTCATGAGTCTGTGCTGATTGGGCTCAGATGGGTGGTTCTTCTGCTGGTTTTGCTTTGAATCTTTCTTGCACTTGTGGTCAGTTGGTAGCCAGGGTTGGAGTACTCTGGACAGGAGTCCTCCATAAGCAGGACATCCAAGATGGCTTCTTCACCTACAGAACTGATGCCTCACTTCTCCTCCACGGGGCTTCTCATCCCCTGGGACCTTTCCTCTTCAGCAAGGTAGCCAAACTTCTTACATGGTAGCTAGCTTCCAAGAGCACAAACATAAAAGTTGCTCATCCTTCTTAAGGTTTAGAACCAAAACTGGCACAGTCACTTCTGCCCGTTCTATGTAAATGTGTCAAAGGACAGCCAAAATTCAGTATGAGAGAGACTACACAGGACATGAATACCAGGAGGTATCGTTCATTGGAGGCCACTGGAGGAGGCAACGAGGTTTATAATGAATTCTTTTCTAAGATTCATGTATATCATGAAGGACAAATAAATTTGAGGATTTTAGCATAGACACGATGTTTTATAACTTCACAACAGTTGTTTACAAATTCTTAGAGGACCGTGTACAAAAGAGGGCTTAGATACATCCTGTACAGCTCCAGGGAACAAAATTTGGACTAGAGGTTGGTTTTAACTCAATTGCTAAGTACCCACTTTGCAGAGATATGAGAGAAGTTTCTGTCTGAGCAGGAATTCATATTAGCCTCTAAGACTCCTTTCAACTCTCAGAATCTAAGCTTCTAATTACATGCCTCCTCCTGTTAATTATTCCTTGGTACGTTAGTCCTATCTCTGCAGCCAGATTTTAAATTAGAGACTCTGGATGAAGGAACAAAAATATTTCTGGACTAGCTTCTGGTCTTAGCTTTGCCAACAGTCATCTGCTGTGTGACTCTGGATAAGTCACTTAATGTCCCTGGGCCTCAATTTCTTCATCTGGTAACAGAGGGGATTGCCTTCTAAACTCCCTCCCAGCACAAAGTGTGTATAATAAATGGAATCTTTGATAGGGTTACTTAAGAATGAAATGGAAACGAAAGTAGACAAAGTATTTTAGATAGTGCCTGGCCTACTGTCAGTCCTTAATAAATATTAGCTCTCTTTATTTCCATGATTACCATTATTATAACATTTTCTGATTCTGTGATTTCCATATATACAATAGAATCTTGAGTTGCTTTAGACCTTCACTTCATTTGCTTTGCTCAATGGTGATCAGAAAGTGACTCAGAATCACTTCTAGTCTAAGTCTCCCCACCTGGTAACCAGGAGCCCACCATGCCCTTGTACAGGGCAAGTCCTTCATAAAAAACTGAATTAAATCCGAAGTGGTTCCGGCCGCAAATCTCTTCTCCTGCTCTATGCCCAGCAGAGGGAGCCAAAGAAAAGGAACAAATCCATTTTCAGATTAGGTAGCAAACACAGAGGAAGACCCATCAGGGGCTTTCAGAGATCTCCTCTTTCACCCCACCCCACGCTCATTTTAAAGATTGTAAAACTCAGGCCACAAAAGGAAAGGGGATTTCCCAAGGTTACCAACTAATAAGTGGTTAAGTCCTCAGAAAAACAAGCCTATGGTCTCAGTCCTAATTCTTGAGTCTTTGAACTGTGGTCCTTTTTACGCTCCCATGTTGCTTCCTTGCTTTTCTAAGACTTAGCTGTAGATCACTGCAAGCTCAACATTCTCTATGGCCTCAGTTATCTGACAGCATAGGCTTTGGGTGTGAATCTTGGCTCTGCTCCGTATCAACTGTGTGACCATGGGCAAGTTATACAACCTCTCCAAGATTCAGAATCATACCTTAGGATTATCATGGTTATGATAATTACACTTCTTTCAAAGGGTTGTTGGGAGGAGAAAATAAAATAATGGAATGGAAAATGCCTTGTGGCATTTTATACCATAAATGCATGAGGTGCCTTCATAGCTATAAATACCTATTTTGGTCAAAAGAAATTAGTTTATCTAAATGAATTGAAACTGGATAATGTAGGTCTCAAACTCAGATGCTTCCGGGACTCAGCCATTTAAATAAAGCTGTCTCGATATACAACAAGGACTTCTATGGATTATGGCAAACCACAGAGTTCATGGCCATGGGAAACAGTCAACCTTTACCAGGAGAAATTCAAGCCTAGTGTTGCCAGGTCTTCCAATATGTCAAGAGATATTGGAAATCTGGGTTTTTATGTGCAAATTTCTGATTTTTAAAAATACTGTACAGACAAAATAAAATCCAGGCCAGCAGCTTGTTATGCCTGCTTTTAAAGCTAATTTTAGAGCTCCATATGCAGACACACAACATACCAGAATTGAGAAACTCAGTCCAATAAATTCAGAAGAAATGACACCTCTTATTTGGAGGGAATGTGCCAGTAATACAAACCCGCAGGGTTGTTTTTCCGAGGACCTTACTCAGCAGACCCACTGAACCCTAGGGGATTATCTTGCAATCTCTAGTATATCCTCCAACTTTCCCTGATGACTTTGGTTTTTCTGCCCACACCATGCCTGATGCCATTTAAGTTGCCATAGTCTTCCAGCTGCCTATAAATTATACATTCCACACTGATATATTTTTTCTTTACAAGGTAGAAAATAACATTTCACAATTTTATATATAACATTCATTTTTATTTAACAGCTACCTTCATTAGATATTCATTGAAAAGAGGTTCACTGTAAGCAACAACTAGGTGGGGAAAGGGGTTATCTAGAATGTTTTATATCAAACTTTTTTTAAAATTAATTTATTTATGTCTGTGTTGGGTCTTCATTTCTGTGCGAGGGCTTTCTCTAGTTGTGGCAAGCGGGGGCCACTCTTCATCGCGGTGCACAGGCCTCTCACTATCACGGCCTCTCTTGTTGTGGAGCACAGGCTCCAGACGCACAGGCTCAGTAGTTGTGACTCATGGGCTCTAGAGCGCAGGCTCAGTAGTTGTGGCACATGGGCTTAGTTGCTCCGCGGCATGTGGGATCTTCCCAGACCAGGGCTCAAACCCGTGTCCCCTGCATCGGCAGGTGGACTCTCAACCACAGTGCCACCAGGGAAGCCCCTATATCAAACTTTCACATTAGAAATAAAAATTATTTTGTTCCAGTCAATGAAGAAAAATAATCTGTGGGCACATTAGACTAGGAAAGAGAAAATGCAATATTAAATGAAAATGAAAAAGGGAGGGGGTATGAACTAGCAGAACAGTTCAACCCAAACTTCTTAAAGATCCTTGAGTTGTTTTCATTTCTCTACCTCGAGAGGCTTAAGCCCTGTGGTTTTTGCTTGATTTCCATAGAGCATTTCCACCACTATCTCCCTTCCTTTGTAGAAGAAGGGTTGATTGGGAAACATGTTTAGTTTTCATTGGTTCCCTATCTTGCAAAATGTTCTTGGGCAAACGCAGGCTGATGGTTTTATTTATAGGTTGCTGTGTTTCAGGTTACCCTCTGGAGATTATGGGAAGATACTGCTCTGTGTATAGGCTTTTTTTTTTATTATTAATTTTTATTGGAATGTGGTTGCCTTAGAATGTTGCGATGTATAGCCTTTTGTTTAAACCTGAGGTTTCCAGTTAGCATAGCCAAGATATGATTATGTTGACTTGGTTATATCATGATTTGTCTCAATAATGCAAAGAAGCTTTTTTAAAATCAGTCAGAGAATATTAAGAAATATGTCATAGCCAGGTCAGTGAGAGTGGCACCAAGTTAATGAAACAAGGAAACAGTGAGGCCCTGGTAGATGTGATGGGGATTGAGTGAGAGGGGCTATGAGCACAAGGCGTCCTGTAGTACAGATGCTCAGGTCTAATGAGGAGAGAGACAGGGGACCAATGTCAGGGCTTGTGTGTGCCTTGCCCTCTCCCAGTCATTTTGATATGGAAAAGCCAGTGTGATATTAGAAGAGATTAAAAAGAATTTTATATGCCAAAAAAAAGTGAGGTTAATTTTCACGTGACACAGCAAAGAATAGTGGAAGCAACACTGGAGACCCAGTTAACGTGGTCTTGGGCAAGCTAGTTAACCTCTTTGGGTTCTAATTTTACAATCTACACAATGAAAGATTTAGAAGATAAAAGTTCAAGGACTCTTCCAGGTCTTACGTTGTATTGCCAGGCATTTTCCTCCAATTTTTTTTTTTTTTTTTTTGCGGTACACGGGCCTCTCACCGTTGTGGCCTCTCCCGTTGCAGAGAACAGGCTCCGGACGTGCAGGCTCAGCGGCCATGGCTCACAGGCCCAGCCGCTCTGCGGCATGTGGGATCTTCCCGGACCGGGGCACGAACCCGTGTCCCCTGCATCGGCAGGCGGACTCTCAACCACTGCGCCACCAGGGAAGCCCCAAATTTTTATTTTGAAAAATTTCAAGACTACAGAAGAAGACTTGAACTAATATCCATATTCTCATCATCTAGATTCACCAATTGTCAACATTTTGCTGAATTTGCTTATCTTTCTGTCTCTGTTGCTATCAATCAATCAATCAACCATCTTTCTATCCATATACAGAGGAAATACAGGAGGAAAAAAGTATATATTGTTATTATCTGTCATTAAATCATTTAAATTAAGTTGCAGACATTCAAGACATTTCATCACTAAATTGTTTACCATGCATCTCCTAAGAATAAGGATTTTCTACATAACCACAGTATCATAATCACATCTAAGAAAATGACAATTCCATATAATCTAATATCCAGTTCACATTCATATTTCTACAACTGTACCAAATTCTTGCACTGATTGTTATGCTTTTAGCCTTTCAGCCTTTAGTGTTTCAAAATAGTGAACAGTGCTCCTCTTTCTCTTTTTCCTTTGTTTAAATTTATACACATTGACTTTTTGAGGAGTCCAGTCATTTTTAGAACGTTTTACATACTCTGGATAAGGCAGACTGTTTCCTTGTGGTTTAGTTTAACATGTTCCTCTATCCCTACATTTCCTGTACACTGGAAATTAGGTCTGCAACTTGACCAGATTTGGGTTAGACATCTCTGGCAAGATGTGTCTTGCACAATTTTGTGTTCATCATGTTGCATCACGCCTGGAGTCACACAATATCAGGCTATCCGAGCAACTGTGATGTTAACTTTGGTCTCTTAGTTCAGGTGGTGATGGCCAGATCTCTCCAGAGTAAAGGTATATTTTTGCCTCCTCTGCCATTAATAATCTGTGGGTTAAAACTCTGATGCCATATGAATAGACTGTTTTAGCATCCATTGAAGATCCTTACCTGAATTCATCATTATGTTGGGCTTGCAGGGACTGTCTCATTTTATCCTTACTTCTACATTTATTAACTGGCATTCTTCTGTAAAAAGGAGCTTTCCTTTTATTCTCTTTCTTCTCTCTCTGTCTGTATTTTCTTCTCTCTATCCTCTCGCGCTCTCTCTCCCCGACCCCGTCTCTATCTCCCTCCCCACCCTTTCCTTCTCCCTCTCCTTCAAATTACTATGGCCTCATGAATTTCATATATATTTAATGGGTTATAATCAGTTACATTCTTTATTCTTTTCGATGTCCAAATGGTCCCAAACATGGCTAGAGGGAGACCCTTTAAGATGGATCCCATATCCTTTTTATAAGAACACCCTGGTTTTTAAGTTTCTCCTTGCTGTTCAGCAAGATAAAGTATTTCTGATTCGCTTCATTTTGCCTTCCCCAGATACAGATTCAGCCATTCTCCAAGGAGTCCACTTTCTTTTTAATGGAAAATGATATTCACATGAAGATCTGGGCCGTTAAGAGTGCTCACTGCAACTAAGTGCCATTACTTGTAAGTCCTTTTAAGTGGGCAAAGCTAGGAAATATTTATATATAAGAACTCATATATTCAAATTTAATATAAAAGGTTTTTTTAAACTTTTATTTTCTATTTTTATTTTTCTCTTAAAGTCTTGATTCCTAATACTATATCTACGTATGTGTTTTTTACTATAATATTTACATATAGTTTCAAAATTGTAATACTAACATTACTAATAACCAATGAGCATACTAAAACTTCAGGTGCCATTGAATTCTTTTTGTTCTTAGAATAGATCCCACTAAGGGATGGTCAGCCAGACTCCTGATACGTACTGAATTTTACTCGAATCAATCCTTTTCTCCGTGTGGTTATTTTATCAATATGATATACAGCTAGATTCATTTGTTTTTTACTGTATTCCAATTAAGAGTTTGCTTCTTTCCTTTTAATTTATTTTTTCAGGTATATAAGATACTCACATCCTCCTGTATCCATTCCTTCCACCCCAGTCCCACTCCTCATCCTTATAAATTTTATTACTTTCTGGGTTATTCTTCCTGTGTGGTTTGGGGTTTTTTTTGCTTGTTTATGTTTGTTTGTTTATTTTGCAAAACACATATACACTTTCCCTTCTTTCTAGGCAAAGGATATCCTATTATACATGTTTTTGTACCTTGCTTCTTTCACTTAACAATATACCCTAAAAGTTACTCCAAATCCATTCATAAAGATCTTCCTCACTCCTTTCCAGGTCTTTGCAAAGGCATATTTACAGGGACTACCCTGGTGGCGCAGTGGTTAAGAATTCGCCTCCCAATGCAGGGGACACGGGTTTGATCCCTGATCTTGGAAGATCCCACATGCCGCGGATCAACTAAGCCCGTGAGCACAATTACTGAGCCTGCACTCTACAGCCCGCAAGCCACAACTACTGGGCCCGCAGGCCTAGAGACCCTGCTCGGCAACAAAGAGAAGCCACCACAATGAGAAGCCTGCGCACGGCAACGAAGAGTAGCCCCTGCTTGCTGCAACTAGAGAAAGCCCACGCACAGCAATGAAGACCCAATGCAGCCAAAAATAAAATAAATAAATATATACATTTATGTATTTTAAAAAAGGCATATTTACAAAATGAGACTTCAGAAAATAAGAACCAATAAGTACTTGACACTCTGTTAGAAGATTGTGAAGTTGGAAATAGACTTAGAGATCAAGTGAACCAATTTCTCTACTTTACAGTTCTGGAAACTGAGGCTCAGAGGGGTGAGATGACTCACCCCATGAGGCAGATGCTGGCCTGTGCTACCCAGATTCCCCGTCAGGACTAAAGAACTAATCCCAGCTGCCAGGAATGACGCCAGTGAGAGCCAGCTGTTAGCACTCCCTATTAGGATTGTCCTACTCCAGAAAGAGCTGTCTCAACAAAGATCCCTCTCCTCTCCAAGATAAGCCTGCATCCAAAGACAGGCTGATGTTGGAGGTATACTGTCAAGTCCCCTTGCCCCAACTCAGGACAACTCTAAAGGGCCACTCCAGCTCCAAAGCTCCCATGGGGTAAGCTGAGCCCTTGTGACTGTATCCCAGCCCCACTCTTCCTCAATCCAGTCCTGCTTCCTCCCTCTCCAGGCTTTGATTCCCAAGGGCATGCCCTAGTAAACCTCCTACACACTGATCTCTATATCAGGGTCGACCTCTTAGGAAACCCAACTTGAGACACTCGAAGCCATCCAGTTATGAGTAGAATCAAAATGAGACACCAAATCTTCTGACAATAAATCTACTACATTGCACTATATCACATCACCTTTCAGTTCTTTATCAACTCACTTAACTATTAAAAACAGTGATGCCACTAGTCAAAATTTCTGGGGCAAAAGAGCCTCTATCTTTAGAGTTACTTGCCATCAAAGATAATATTTATTTTATTTAAAACACAATGTAACCCATCTCTCAACCTTTTGCAATGTGGCTAAGATTGGCTCAAAGTCCCATTCCACGCTCTGTGGAAATCCGAAACTTTCCACAAGATTTCTGAAAATTCTCAAACAGCTTATATTCTTAAAACAATTCCGGCTCTGGCTCCTGCTTCCAAAATTGCTGTCTGGCATATACTAGGTACTCAGTAAATATATATTGTTTGTTAGCCAAGCACCCTTCCTTCTCCTGGGAATAATGCCCCCTTCTTTTAGGGAAACAACTTCTTTCCCTCATCTCTTTCCACACTATAACATGTGATCCAAATGAGAGTGTCTACCTTTTTTACATGTGGATATTTTAGCTGTGATGTGTGGCCCAGGGATGAACATATGATGGACACAATATATAATGTATGACAGCAACCTTTTAACTTCTACCCCTTCCTCTCCACCGTTTAGTATCGCAGTGGTGCTGTCCAAAGAAGATCTCACCAAAAGCCTCCCCATACTGGGGCCTATGAGTTCTTTCAGATGAAGGGTGTTTGGTCATCATACTAAGTTCTTCCTGAACAAAGAGCTTAAGTCCAACTGGGTAGTTTACTGCTGGGGTCTCGAGCATGGACATTTTCCCAGTGACAAGACCTCAAAATCCTCCAGGATTGACTCTTTCTGCCTGTGGTGGGACCATAAAGAGATGGAAAACACCACTTTAAACACCAAACATTACCTTAAAATATTGATTTTCAAAACTTAAATTCCATGCGCTTCAATTTCTGCAGCCATAAGATGAAGAAATAGAATACTACCTCACAAGGGTGTTTTGCTCAGAGAATGCTGACTGAGTAAGCGAATCACTGAACTAATTAATTTGCTACATAGATGAGTCAGAGTTCTTGGTTGCGACCAATAGAAACTCAATATGATTAACTAAGGCAGAAAGGGAACCTAGGCAAGATACTAAGGAGCTCAGAGAATTGGCCAGAAAGAGATAAGCCAGCCCAGGAATGTGGGCTGGAACCTAGGCAGCAGGAAGACAGCCAAAGTCTTGCCATAGAAAAGTCCCTTAGGATGCAGGGTGAGCACCCCTCCCTCCGGACACCCCCACTTCTGCTGGTCCCTCAACACTGTGCCAACCCATTTGCTAATACAACCCTCCTGTCAAAAAAAACTGAAATTACGTTCTATTTCTGGGATACAGTTCTATACTTCTGGGTCTCTTAGCTTCATCATCCAATGTTTCCAAAATGTGTGAATTTTTGTGAAGAAATTACTGCAATTTTGAAACGACAATTTCTTCTACCACCTGAGGAATACCTGCTTCTGCCAAGGACTTGGCCCTTTTTTTTATAGATTAAAACTCAGTATTGAAAAAAATAGATGGGCAGACAGATGGACAGAAACAGATAATTCAATTCAGAAAAAAAAAAAAACAAACAGCTGAAATATGTCTCAGGCATGTGATTTGAGCACCCAAGACTTGGAGGAAAATGTGATGGATTCTGTAAGTTTTAATTTTCCTTTTTACTCCAGAATTTTATCTATTGAGACAAAATAATTTCTGGCAATAATCTCATGCAAAAGATTTTCATTTGGATTTTACACGGAAGGTGTTGCATGAGATAGTAGACAGCATCACCATTTATGGTTTCACAAGCACAGAAAGGCTTTTAAAATGAATAACCCTCATGTGGAATATTTCCTGAAGGCAAATTGTATCTCAGAAACGTTCTGCTGGCCACCCTGGAAACGGGGCCCAGGCGCATTGGCTCCTCCAGTGTAGCTCACCCCAGACGTAGCCTGGAGAGCTGGGTGTACACTCGGTGGGTGCCTGCAACAGGCCTCCCCTCTCCAGTGCCAGATGTTTTAGAGAGAGCTTTCAGCACAGGCTGGGCCCCCACGAATGGATAAAACAATCTCCAAACGTGTCCCTGCAGTGCTGCGGGTCCTCCATGGGTTTAGGCCTCAGACTCCAGACAGGAAGGGGCCAACTGGCATCTTGTTCTGGGAGGTTTAAAACCTGACGCATGCTCTTGCCCAGACAGCAGCATGGGCCTCAGTAGCAGGAGGGGTATCTGCAGATGGAAATGCTGTTTCTTTTTCTTTTTCTGGAAAAAGCTCAGCAGCTGCTCTAACTCCAATACAGTAATAGAGGCTCCGTGACCTGGGAGGCAGCCTTCCAGCAACATGGCTGCTTGGCAGAAACTGTATCACCAAAGGTGGGAATGACACTAGAAGCCAAGAGGTAAATCCTAAATCGTTAGGTTATACAGAAGAGAGGTAGGGAAGGCCATTAGAACCTGAAAACAGCAGTGAAATTTGAATGCTTAGAAATACAACCAAAATACTGGAAACCTCAATTCATTCCAAATGAAGATTTGAGACAGGGTTTGGTTTTTTTTTTTTTTTCCCATTTTAGGAAGAAATCAAGATGAAGACAAAAATAAAATTAGGTTAGTAAGATGAGGTGTGACATCAGAGTGGTTTTCCAGAAATGTAAGCCACATGACCCTGTACAAGCTGGATGAATGTCTGTGCCTCTCTGCAAGGAAGGGTGTTAGGGGGAGGAATGGGGAAGAGGTCTTGACCAGCTCAGGAGGAAGAGTGGTGGGGCCTGGATGGAAAGGACAGTGTTTTTCCCTTTCTTGAAAAGCCATGTTTTCTCACACTCCATGCTCCCCCGACTGAAATCTACTTCCTCGGGACCCGGCGTGGACCTCACCACTCTGGGATGCTTCCCCGTTTAAACTCCCCGCCCCCCACTCAACCACCCCTCCCCAGGGCCCTCTCTTCATTCAGCGGAGTGAAAGACTTTGCCTCTTACTGAAGGAACATCAGTCACACAAGCAGGTGAAGAGATGACAACAGTGTGTTGTTCCCTTCCTTTTTTTTTTTTTTTGATAAGGACAGAGTTTGCAGGTTGGGGGGAGATAATGAACAGGGAATTCTCTTCTCCTTGGAATCAGATTGTCCCTAAGACTGGACCTGGAGGTAGAATTATTTTACTCATATTAGAGGATCTAGGTGGGAGGGGTAGGGGCATCCCTCCCCTTCTCCCCAATTTTCCCTTAATTCTACCTGTTCCCTCTGGGGCAACACACCTGGGAAACAAGCTCTGGACCCCAGCCATACTCACCAGGGCCGTCCCCCACCACCACCACAAAACCCCACACCCAGTCTAGGCTGGTGCTCTGTCCCTCTGGCAGTTTTCACCCAGTGTGGGGGAAGGGAGAGACTGGGGGTGTGGGAAGGAAGGGCTTGGGAAAGGTCCCGGCAGGGATGAGGAACAGCAAGCACAAGGAGAATTAGAATTCCTAGGAATGTTTTAGCGAAACTTGGTCTTGGAATCCAAATAGAGGGCAGAAGGCAGCCAGAGGCAAGGCAGTAAGATCTGGAAACTTTGTCTTCAATTTGCAAGTGATAATGATATGCCATTGAGATTAACATCTGGTTAACAACACACACACACACACACACACACACACACACACACACACACACACACACACACACACACACACACACACACACACACACACACACACACACAGTATTTGACTCTCACACCAACCTGATGACATCCATAATGACAGTCTCAATTTTACGGACCCTGAAACCCAGCCCTAGGAAACTGAAATGACTTCCCTCAAAGAAGATGCACACAAGTGAGGTTTGAGTCTTTTACTCACACACAATACATTAATGATAAAACAGCCCATGAACTTTAGCAATTATTTCAGATGCTGAAGAATCAACAAAATAAGAAGAGAGAAAAAAGACTACAAAGGGAAAAAAAGATTTACCTGTATGAAAGCAATCTTGGTTAAATCCCCAGATGTGAACTAATAACTGTGAAATTCAGTGTGATAATAGATATGATGAACCATGTCTGATTAATAAATTCCTTACAAGTTTTATTTGATTGTTATAATCTAATAAGATCTATACACTTCTGATATTTTCACAAATTATATACTTAACAATGTTTGCTTAAAACATTATTATTTTTTGAAGAGATTAAGGTAATCATTTATTTTATATGGCTTCATGGGCTCATAGTACCTCACAGGATGAGACATAAGCAAATATAAAGACATAGTATTGTGGCAGGACATAATAAAAGTGATGAAAGGGAAAAACCTACAACCAAGATTACTCTACCCAGCAAGGAACTCATTCAGATACGATGGAGAAATTAAAACCTTTACAGACAAGCAAAAGCTATGAGAATTCAGCACCACCAAACCAGATTTACAACAAATGCTAAAGGAACTTCTCTGGGCAGGAAACACAAGAGAAGGAAAAGACCTACAATAACAAATCCAAAACATTTAAGAAAATGGTAATAGGAACATACATATCGATAACTACTTTAAATGTAAATGGATTAAATGCTCCAACCAAAAGACTGAATGGATACAAAAACAAGACCTGTATATATGCTGTCTACAAGAAACCCACTTCAGACCTAGGGACACAAACAGACTGAAAGAGAGGGGATGGAAAAACATATTCCATGCAAATGGAAATCAAAAGAAAGCTGGAGTAGCTATACTCATATCAGATAAAATAGACTTTAAAATAAAGAATGTGACAAGAGACAAGGAAGGACACTACATAACGAACAAGGGATTAATCCAAGAAGAACATATAACAATTATAAATATATATGCACCCAACATAAGAGCACCTCAATACATAAGGCAACTGCTAACAGCTATAAAGAGGAAATCGACAGCAACACAATAATAATTGGGGACTTTAACACCTCACTTACACCAATGGACAGATAATCCAAAATGAAAATAAATAAGGAAACATAAGCTTTAAATGACACAAAAGACCAGATAAATTTAATTGATATTTATAGGACATTCCATCCAAAAACAGCAGATTACACTTTCTTCTCAAGTGCGCACGGAACATTCTCCAGGATAGATCACATCTTGGGTCACAAATCAAGCCTCAGTAAATTTAGGAAAATTGAAATCATATCAAGCATCTTTTCTGACCACAGCGCTATGAGATTAGAAATAAATTACAGGAACAAAACGTAAAAAACACAAACACATGGAGGCTAAACAATACGTTACAAAATAACCAAGTGTTCACTGAAGAAATCGAAGAGGAAACCCAAAAATACCTAGAGACAAATGACAATGAAAACATGATGATCCAAAACCTACGGGATGCAGCAAAAGCAGTTCTAAGAGGGAAGTTTATAGCTAAACAACCCTACCTCAAGAAACAAGAAAAATCTCAAGTAAACGATCTAACCTTTAACCTAAAGGAACTAGAGAAAGAAGAACAAACAAAATCCAAAGTTTGCAGAAGGAAAGATACCATAAAGACCACAGCAGGAATCAATGAAATAGAAACAAAGAAAACAATAGCAAATATCAATAAAACTAAAAGCTGGTTCTTTGAGAAGATAAACAAAATTGATAAGCCATTAGCCAGACTCATCAAGAAAAAGAAGGAGAGGACTCAAATCAATAAAATTATAAATGAAAAAGGAGAAGTTACAACAGACACCGCACAAATACAAAGCATCCTAAGAGACTACTACAAGGAACTCTATTCCAGTAAAATGGACAACCTGGAAGAAATGGACAAATTCTTAAAAAGGTATGACCTTCCAAGACTGAACCAGGAAGAAACAGCAAATATGAGCAGACCAATCACAAGTAATGAAATTCAAACTGTGATTAAAAGTCTTCCAACAAACGAAAGTCCAGGACCAGATGGCTTCACAGGTGAATACTACCAAACATTTAGAGAAGAGCTAACACCCATCCTTCTCAAACTCTTCCTAAAAAATTGCAGAAGAAGGAACACTCCCAAACTCATTCTATGAGGCCACCATCACCCTGATACAAAAACCAGACAAAGATACTACAAAACAAGAAAATTACAGACCAATCACTGATGAATATAGATGCAAAAATCCTCAACAAAATACTAGCAAACAGAATCCAACAACACATTAAAAGGATCATACACCATAATCAAGTGGGATTTATCCCAGGGATGCAAGGATTCTTCAATAAACACAAATCAATCAATGTGATACACCATATTAACAAACTGAATAATAAAAACCATATGATCATCTCAATAGCTGCAGAAAAAGCTTTTGACAAAATTCAACACGCATTTGTGATAAGAACTCTACAGAAAGTGGGCACAGAGGGAACCTACCTCAACATAATAAAGGCCATATATGACAAACCCACAGCAAACATCATTCTCAATGGTGAAAAACTGAAAGCATTTCCTCTAAGATTAGGAACGAGACAAGGATGTGCACTCTCACCACTATTATTCAACATAGTTTTGGAAGTCCTAGCCATGGCAATCAGAGAAGAAAAAGAAATAAAAGGAATACAAATTGGAAAAGAAGAAGTAAAACTGTCACTGTTTGCAGATGACATGATACTATATAGAGAGAATGCTAAAAATACCACCAGAAAACTACTAGAGTTAATCAATGAATTTGGTAAAGTTGTAGGATAAAAAATTAATGCACAGAAATCTCTTGCAGTCCTATACACTAATGATGAAAAATCTGAAAGAGAAATTATGGAAACACTCCCATTTACCACTGCAACAAAAAGAATTAAATACCTACGAATAAACCTACCTAGGAAGACAAAAGACCTGTATGCAGAAAACTATAAGACACTGATGAAAGAAATTAAAGATGATACCAACAGATGGAGAGATATACCATGTTCTTGGATTGGAAGAATCAATATTGTGAAAATGACTATACTACCCAAAGCAATCTACAGATTCAATGCAATCCCTATCAAATTACCAATGGCATTTTTTACAGAGCTAGAACAAATCATCTTAAAATTTGTATGGAGACACAAAAGACCCCGAAGAGCCAAAGCAGTCTTGAAGGAAAAAAACGGAGCAGGAGGAATCATACTTCCTGATTTCAGACTATACTACAAAGCTACAGTAATCAAGACAATATGGTACTGGCACAAAAACACAAACATAGATCAATGGTACAAGATAGAAAGCCCAGAGTTAAACCCACGCACCTATGGTCAACTAATCTATGACAAAGGAGGCAAAGACATACAATGGAGAAAAGACAGTCTCTTCAATAAGTGGTGCTGGAAAACTGGAGAACTACATGTAAAAGAATGAAATTAGAACACTCCCTAACACCATACACAAAAATAAACTCAAAATGGATTAGAGACGTAAATGTAAGACTGGACACTATAAAACTCTTAAAGGAAAACGTAGGAAGAACACTCTTTGACATAAATCACAGCAAGATCTTTTTTGATCCTCCTCATAGAGTAATGGAAATAGAAACAAATAAACAGATGGGACCTAATGAAACTTCAAAGCTTTTGCACAGCAAAGGAAACCATAAACGATGAAAAGACAACCCTCAGAATGGGAGAAAATATGAGCAAATGAATCAACGGACAAAGGATTAATCTCCAAAATATATAAACAGCTCATGCAGCTCAATATTAAAGAAACAAACAACCCAATGCAAAAATGGGCAGAAGACCTAAATAGACATTTCTCCAAAGAAGACATACAGATGGCCAAGAAGCACATGAAAAGCTGGTCAACATCACTAATTATTAGAGAAATGCAAATCAAAAGTACAATGAGGTATCACCAGTTAGAATGGGCATCATCAGAAAATCTACAAACAACAAATGCTGGAGAGGGTGTGGAGAAAAGGGAACCCTCTTGCACTGTTGGTGGGAATGTAAATTGATACAGCCACTATGGAGAACAGTATGTAGGTTCCTTAAAAAAATAAAAATAGAATTACCATATGATCCAGCAATCCCACTACTGGGCACATACCCAGAGAAAACCATAATTCAAAAAGACACATGCACCCCAATGTTCACTGCAGCACTATTTACAATAGCCAGGTAATGGAAGCAACCTAAATGCCCATTGACAGATGAATGGATAAAGAAGTTGTGGTACATATATACAATGGAATATTACTCGGCTATAAAAAGGAACGAAATTGAGTCATTTGTTGAGACGTGGATGGATCTAAAGACTGTCATACAGAGTGAAGTCAGAAAGAGAAAAACAAATATCGTATATTAATGCATGTATTTGGAATCTAGAAAAATGGTACAGATGAACCAGTTTGCAGGGCAGAAGTTTGAGACACAGTTGTAGAGAACAAACATATGGACACCAAGGGGGGAAAACCGCGGTGGGGTGGGGATGGTGGTGTGCTGAATTGGGCAGTTGGGATTGACATGTATACACTGATGTGTATAAAATTTATAACTAATAAGAACGTGCAGTATATTAAAAAAAAACCAACTAATACTAAACTTTCTTTGGGTTATTTGTATGGAAATATGTTAATATCAATGTTTCGGACATTACATGAAATTTCTAAAAATCTTATATGTTCTGGTATAATGTTATAAGTCATAATTCTACTTACTACTTTAAAATGTATATCTCAGAAATAACTAAATTTCCTTGTCAATTGCATTATTATGAACTTTCATCAAATCTTTAACCGTGGTCATTTTTAAGTCTTTTGTCATTTACAGACAGTTCTGGGTGTACTCTGATGTATTTGCAAAAATGTTCCTGTAACAGGGCTTCACCTTCAAGGAATTCATGGAAAAGACTCTGACAAGTACAGGTTTCTAGTAACAGACTATACTGCTGAACTGAATGAATAAGCATTTTCAGAACTCTAATGGAAAACTGATGAATTCATAAAAGTGCTAACAAAAGATCAAGATGAAAAAAAATTAATTACATGGTACTGAGTGAACTGATGAGGATGATTATAATTTTTGTGACTTTCTGTTTGAATAAAAAAAAATCCCACAAGGACTCAGAGGCAAAAAATATACAAATCAATTTTCACTGCAAAGTAAAGGAGCTGTTACAGTGGAGGATCACTGGACTGAATGTCAATATTATGACATAGTATGAGTGTGTTTCGTGTTTGGTAATTGCAATCATTGTTGCTTTTGTTGTGGTCATCCATTTACAATGCTTGGTGTCAGGTTATTTATCTCTTGTAAAAATAAAATACAGTGTGTGTGTATGAAAAAAATAATAAATGCTGGAGAGGGTGTGGAGAAAAGGGAACCCTCTTGCACTGTTGGTGGGAATGTAAATTGATACAGCCACTATGGAGAACAGTATGGAGGTTCCTTAAAAAACTAAAAAGAGAACTACCATACGACCCAGTAATCCCACTACTGGGCATATACCCTGAGAAAACCATAATTCAAAAAGAGTCATGTATCACAATGTTCATTGCAGCACTATTTACAATAGTCAGAACACGGAAGCAACCTAAGTGTCCATCGACAGATGAATGGGTAAAGAAGATATGGCACATATATACAATGGAATATTACTCAGCCATAAGAAGAAACGAAATTGAGTTATTTGTAGTGAGGTCGATGGACCCAGAGTCTGTCATACAGAGTGAAGTAAGTCAGAAAAACAAATACCGTACCTAAAAAAAAAAAAAAAAAAGGTTCTAAGGAACCTGAGGGCAGGAATAAAGACACTGACATAGAGAATGGACTTGAGGACACAGGGAGGGGGAAAGGGTAAGCTGGGACGAAGTGAGAGTGACATGGACATATATTACACTACCAAATGTAAAATAGACAGCTAGTGGGAAGCAGCCGCATAGCACAGGGAGATCAGCTAGGTGTTTTGTGACCACCTAGAGGAGTGGGATAGGGAGGGTGGGAGGCAGATGCAAGACAGAGGAGATATGGGGGTATATGTATATGTATAGCTGATTCACTTTGTTGTACAGCAGAAACTAACACAACATTGTAAAGCAACTATACTCCAATAAAGATGTTAAAAAAAAAAATCAACTCCCCAAAGTGAGGCTGTCAGCGCGCGCGCGCGCACGCGCACACGCGCGCGCACACACACACACACACACACACACACACACAGAGGTGGGGGAGTGGGGTAGGTGGTCAGGACTTAATTTATGCACACTGCCACCAGGTGGAGGCAGAGTGCCGTGGGTCTTGAAGCTTTGAAAGGGTAATGGAGGATTTGCTACAATTACAGATTGCGATTCTGAGTTCAAATGCTACAGATATATGATCCCAAATTTTTCTATTTCTTATATATTAGAAACATTTATTGAAATAGCAAGGCAAGCAAGCTAAACAAACATTTAAAATAGCTCTTTAGAGGGGGTTTTACAAATGAAAAATATAGTTATATCCTTCCCTTCAATCTCTTACGGTTCCTTTTCTCACAAATATCTTCACAAAAACATTGCTAGTTCCTCCTTATGTTGCTTTAATGCGAAACTCCCAAAATCTCTGGATTATTTCTTGCAAAACTTCCAAAGATCAGTTTGGGGCTATGACCTCTTTCCCAGAGTAAGAGAGAGTGGTGAAGGGAATTTGAAGGGTGGTGGTGGGGAAGGCAACAGAGGGTGACCAACTGTCCTGGTTCGCCCAAGACTGTCCCAGTTTTAGCACTGAAAGTCCCACAACCAGGACAATCCCTTAGTTTCAAGAAAAGCAAATATATATATAAATCTTCCCATTTCAGACTCTCTGATCCAAGACGTTCATTTCTTTTCATTAGGAAAAAGAAAGGCAAATGCCCTGTCATTTGATGAAACCTACACGTCCCAGATATAGAAAGCCTCCTTTAAGCACGCGCCTGCTGCTAGGTCAGGGTGTGCTTTATAGTTTACATGGAGGCAGGATATACAGCAGATGTATAAAGTATGTGCTGGGGAGTGGTTATGCGGAGCAGGTGGGCCAACCATTGTAGGTAAATAGACAAGGCCTTTAAGAAGCTTCTCAGTTCCTCATGCCGACCTCTGAGGCTGATCTTTGAGGCCTCTAATGAGGCTGTCCTGCCAGGTGGAAGGGAAACGGGAAGGAAATTAGCCTGGGCTGACAAAGGATGCTGACTCTGGAGCAAAGACTAGAGGCTCCAGGAAGGGATATATTTAGCCCAGTTCTGTTAATAGCTGACCCTCTTGGATATCCTCAGGAATGCAGCAGGGAGAGTTCTTGACAGTGAACCAGGAGTGAAGTACCACAGACAGGTTTATAACTTGAAAAGAAAAATACCTTTAAGGAAATGACCTATAAAAGGACAACTCCATGGGGATTACATGAAAATGTTAATGTGATTTTGTGAATTGCTTTCCTGAGCAGTATCTATCCATTATATTCATTTCCTGTATCCTTTCACATAATTGGTTCAATCATAATTTAGCTTTTCTTTACAAGACACATGTTCTTCATCAAGTTGTGTTCTCGGTCACACAGCACTAACAAAGCCTGCTCCATACATCTGTCACCTGCCAGAGTCTACTAACGAGGAAACCAACAGAATGCGGTAATGTTCTTAAAAACAAAGACCTGGTAAGAATTACCTCCAAACCCTCCAAAGAACAGAGCAGAGATGGTGACCGTGGAGCCACTGTCACACTAGGATAGCAGGGCTATCTCACCCTGGGGCCCTGAGCGGGCACAGACAATGAACAAAGGCAACACAATGGCACACACACTATTGGAACAACACATTTATTTATTGAATCTGAGGCTGGGGAACAGAAGACAGCTGAGAAATACGGTTGAGTTCCTAACTTGTCAATGAATAAGCAGGCTCTAATTTACAACTGCTTGGGTGTGAGACTGCCATATGTTATGTAAATAGCTGTGGGTCCCTTTAAGAAAAGAAGTGGTGTGAAGACAAAGCCCTTTTGTACTACTAAGCCAACGTTGATCTTCAGAAAATAAAAAGGCACCTGGATAGAGTTGCCAGATAAAATACAGGATGCCCAGTTACATTTAAATATCAGACAAATAATGAAGACATTTTTGTATAAGCATGTCCCCAGTATTGCACAGGCATACTTATACGAAAAACACTCTCCGTTGTTTATCTATAGTTCAAACTTAACTGAATATCCTGTATTTTTATTTGCTGAATCTGGTAACCCTACACCTGGGAACAAAAAGGAAGGGACTGTGAGATGGGGAGAGAAGTAGTCACTAAGGCAAAGGAACAGGAAATTGGCCCAGCATAAGTATCACCTAAGAGAGGAGAAGCCCAAACAGTGAGAGAGTCCAGGAGCATGGAGAAGACATTGTACACTCTTTCTCTCCCCAAAACAGAACAGAATATGATTAAAATGGAACAACTGGAGAACAAAATAATCTTGGAAATTTTAAGCATGATACCAAAGTACAAACTCAATAGGAGGCTTAGAATATAAAGAAAAGGATCTCTCTCATAAAATAGAACAAAAAGACAAAGATAATGGTAAATACAACAGAAACTATAAGAGACATAGAGAATCAATTCAGGAAAACCAATATTGACATTATAGATGTTTCAGAAAACAGAGAACTGGAGAAAACAGTGGGAAGGAAACTATCAAAAATTGATACTGAACAGTTCATGGAACTGAATAATAATAGCTAACGTTTATTGGGTGTTTACTATGTGTTTTATAAGCATTCATTTTAACCTCCAATCACCCTGAGGTAGCCACTAGTATTATCCCCATTTCACAGATGAGGAAAATGAAGCACAGAGAGGTTAAGTAACTTGTGGTCAGCAAGGCTAAGACCAAGATTCAAACCCAGAGGCCAGCTCCAGAGCCCAAGCTCTTGAACTCCATGTGTCTTAGTCTGGATTCCCTACAAAATGGAACCAAAGACACACGTGTATTTACTAACCCTTCATCTGGGAGTGCAATCCCAGAAAAGCAGGAATGAGGGAAGAGAGGGAGGAAGGCAGGAAGCGAGTACAACAAATATAAGAGAAGGTGCTCTCAGGCTGGCCATGGACCTATAACAAGTGCAGCTGGCTGCTTTTAAGCCTCTTGACAAACCAACCAGGAGGCAGTAGGAGAACTGATCCCCTGGCTCCCATTTCAACTGGTCACACATGCCCATGGGATTTTAACCCACCCTCCCTGCATTTCTTGGTTGTTCCGTCTGGTCCTTTCAGAGGCTACCAAGGAAGCCAGATCCATCGTAGCGGCAGCATCCAGACAAGTGCACGCAGGCCAGTAGCACATCCACCTGCTTGCGTGTCTGCCGACAGTTTCTCAAGCCCTGCTTGGGGAGCCAGCAAGCCCGTGTGGATGTTGGGTGGATCCAGAGTCTCAGGCCTCAGTGGAAACAGGGAATCTCTAGGGCAGGAAGTGAAAGACAGGTGACATATAGAATGAGGCAGAGTCCTGTCAAATCATGCCTGTGAGTGACAGGAAGGATTGGAGCAGCTGCCACTGAGGGCCTAGCCAGCCAAGCACGTGATGACAGAGACAGAACTTAATAAGGGCCGAAACCTCTCCTCTGGGGCCTTGAAGAATGTTGGTTGGTACCAGGTGATCCTCCTGGAGGGCCAGCAGTAAATGGCAGCCAGACCAACTCAGGGAGATGCACAACCGGACTGGACACACTTTTCTATGCTGACTCCACAGAACAGGGTGCTGACGATGACTCTATCAATACAGCAAAAACATTTACTGAGGTGCCACCCTGTGCCAGGCATTATTCTAATGCTATATTTATGTTATTTATTTTAATTCTCACAGCAATGTCAGGAGGTTCCTTGTGATTTTACAGACAAAGATACTAGCCCAGAGAGGGTTAGTCAGTTAACCAGCACCATAACTGGTAAGTGGGGGAGCCAGTTTTGAATCTGGGCCATCTGACCCTGGTGTCAGTTCACTTAACTATCAAAAGCCCACTGAATGATCAGCAAACAAATGAAAAGACCTCCCAAAATGTGAACGTTTGAAACATCAGGAATAAAAAAGATGATTCTAAAGGCTTCCAGGGGAACAAATCATCAGAAAATGAGACTCAGAATTGTTATTAGTCTTCTTAACAGTAATATTAAAAGCGAGCAAACAATGGAGCAACGACTTCAAATTTGTAAAGAAAATAAATTTTCAAGCTAGAATTTTACATCCAGTCAATTTGTCAAGTATGAAAACAGAATAAAGATACTTACAGACAGGTTTAGGTTCAGAAAATTGAAATTTCTTTCTTAGAAAATGACGAGAGGATGTGTACCAGCCAGCCAAAGAAGTATCCAAGGAAGAGAAAGACATGGCATTCTGGAGACAGTAAATCCAACCTAGAAAAGCCACTAAGAGAAGATCCCAGGTTGATAACTGTGTGGCAGGACTAGAGAACCATCCAACCACAAAAAAGCAGGAAAAGAGAGGGCTTCACAAAAGAGTGTCCAGGAAAAAACTGGACCCAGCAGGAAGGGTGATATGATAGATGAGATGATGAAGCAACTGGAAATAAGACGCAATTAAGCAACTGTTAATCCAAAGAATGACAAAAGGCTATATAAGAAAGGACATGTAATCAAAGCATTCTAATAGGTTCTACAGTGAGCAATATTTACATTGGTATAATAATGCAAACACTAATTATTGATATAAATAAAACTATGATAAAATTTGGGGGAGAGGATGAGGAAGGGGAAGTGGAGATATTAAATCTTCATCTCTTAGAACATTTATAAATTTAAAAATTTTTTTCTTTTTATTATACCTATATGAGATGAGGATGTAAAGTAAACCTACTGTGGTAATCATTTCATAATATATGTAAATCAAACCGTAATGCTGTGTATCTTAAACTTATACAGTGATGTACAGCAATTATTTCTCAATGAAACTGGAGAAAACTCTTTTAAAATTGCAATATATGCATATTCTCTAAACATGTGAAAATGGCTACCAGAAAAAGCAAATAAAATTTCAAAGCAGTTACCTTTAGCAAAAGACTGGCAGCTGGTGTAGGGTTGTACAGGGTGCTGCTAATTTGTATCATAAGCATTTTTAGCACTATTTGATTTCTTAATTATGTATATAATTACTTAATTAAAAAATAAAATTTACTTTTAAAAGGCAAACTTATGAAAAGAATTCATGCAATTAAGAATAAAACCAGGTACTTCCCTGGTGACGCAGTGGTTGAGAGTCCGCCTGCCAATGCAGGGAACACGGGTTCGTGCCCCAGTCCGGGAAGATCCCACATGCCACGGAGCGGCTGGGCCCGTGAGCCATGGCCGCTAAGCCTGTGCGTCCGGAGCCTGTGCTCCGCAACGGGAGAGGCCACAACAGTGAGAGGCCCGCGTACCGCAAAAAAAAAAAAAAAAAAAAAAAAAAAAAAGAAGAAAGCCTCATGGATCTTCCCAGTTCTTTTCACAATTCTGCTTCTTGGCACTTGACCGCTTCATGACTTCCCATCCTTTGACTTCTCACCTGTGTCTCCTAGTTGTGCTCCATCTTTGGTTCTGATTATCTGGTTAAGATCTGGTTCCCCATTCTGACATCCCCTGTTCACACAACGTCCCAGCTCACTTTCTGCCATTGACATTGATATCTTTCTCTTCCTCCTGCCCATTCTGCCAACTTATAACACAAGTTGCTCAGGAGTGTGGCTTTAGTCAAACAATTATAGGAAATATAATCTGCTGTGACTTTGACCCAATCACCTCACTTCTCATAGTTCCTTTTCTGTAAAGTGAGAAATTGAATCTAGATGATCCTTAATCTCTTTCTATCTCTAACATTCCGTGATTTGTATCCTGATCAGAAGGCTTGGTTGGCAGAGGTATATAAAAATAATCACAAAGAGAGTGACATCATCTATTCTATGATTAAGGAAAATAACTCACTGAAGGATCATATTGGGTGCTGTTCACTTAAAAAACAAGTTTGAAACTCTATACGTGAAACCAAAAGAGTCAATGGTCCAGATCTGAATCAAGCCAGTCCAAAGCTTAAATGGAAAGTAGAGGGCTCCAGGGACTTCCCTGGTGGTCCAGTGGTAAAGAATCCACCTTCCAATGCAGGGGATGGGGATTCAATCCCTGGTCGGGGAACTAAGATCCCCCATGCCGCAGGGCAACAAAGCCCGCATGCCACAACTACTGAGCACACGTGTCTCAACTAGAGAGCCTGTGCCACAAACTACAGAGCCTACGTGCCATAACAAAATATCCCACATGCCGCAACGAAGATCCCGCATGCTGCAACTAAGACCCAACGCAGCCAAAATATAAAAATAAAAATGAATAAATAAGGTTACATGTATCATTAAAAAAAATAAATAAGACTTGTACATTTAAGGAAAGGAAAAATAAAAAAGAAAAGTAGAGTGCTCCAAAGTCATTAGTTAGTCTTGATCAAACTTCTTTTATGACCCCTTTTATGAGAGAGGTATTCAAATCCAGATTATAACGATGGCTCTGGTGACCTCTTAACACAATGGCAGGAGTTTGGTTTTAAATCCCCTAACCTCTTAGAAGAGAGAGAGGGTAGCTGGAAATGGACAAAGGCATAATCTTCCATTAAGAAAGATGGTCCCCAGTGACAAAGGAGTAGAATAAGGGCCCAAAGATGCACATATTTCCCTAGTTAGGGGAAAGGGAGATTTCACTGTGACAGGCAAAGTCCTTCTTTTCTTTCTCCCAAAATACAGAATACAAAACTGTGTGAACTAATCCATTTGTGTTGGGCTACACCCTGCAGGCCTGCAGGCCCTGCACTTGCCCAGCCTCAAGACTGAAGAAAGAGCCTGGAGTCAGCGACAGAGACATAAGTGGTTTAATGGATAGAAGGATCTTACACGTCCAAAGCAAAAAGGGTTTTGGAGGACCCTTTGAGGGGACAGCGGATGGCAGACAGGACATGGCAGTATTCTTTGCTACAAGAGGAAGAGGGAGGTTACCAGTTATAGAGGGAAGTGACGTCAGGTTGGGTCATCGGTTACTAGGGAGACCAGCAGAGGAGCACACCCCTCACTGCCCCTCATAAACTGTCATAGTAGGGATAGTTCTGATCTAAAGATTGTAACAGTCACTAGCTGGGGCCGGGGGCAAGTACATAGGCATTTACTGATTAGGCTCTAAGATTGAGAGGGAAGGTCAGTCAGGTGAGTAGGTGCAGTGAGGCAGGGACTGGTCTAACAGGGGATATACGGAGAGCAAGAGAACGGCCATCTTTGGTGGCCTGATCATACAATTTGCCAAGCTGATCTTAGGACCAAAAAAGAAATAATGATGTGCACTTGTAATTACTAACAGGGAAGTTGTAAATGGCTGGTTTAGCATACCTTCTAGAGTTAGGGAGAAAATATTAGATACATGAGGTCCCACAACCCTTGTGTCACTAAGCAGATTAGACTTGATGGAACCTTCCAATTGTGTCCCAGAAAAATGCACAGGGATCCAGGGAGGTCAGTCCTTTGAAGTATTAATAATCTGTAAGACTTTCACAAGTACAAGAAATTAAGCAGATTTGGTATATATTGAAGTAGTACACACACATACACACACAAACACACACACGCACTGTGAGAAGCAGATGGTAAACAGAATACCAGAAGAAAAGGAATAGAAATGAACCTTAAAAATCCTAAAGGAGAAGGAGAAATCACTAAGGATTCTCAGGCCTCTGCTAAAACTGAATTGATTTTTTTAAGATAGATAACTCCATCCCTGCTAGTGGACTTAATCTTATGTTACAGCATTGATTGGTAAACTGAGGCCCATGGATACAAAATAACAAAGGTATTCCTTGAAGATGAAAAGTTTTCAACCATGTACATATTCAATACACATTTACTGAACTATGGGAATATTTACTGAAACTTCCCAATGTGCCAGGCATGTCACTCTGTGCCTTACATATTTTGGCCCATTTAGTAACAACACTGTGAAATATGAACTGCTAGTGGCCGCATTTTACAGATGAAGAAATGGGCAAAGAAAGGTTAGGGAACATGTCCAGATTTTACAGCTAGTGAGAATTGTTCTGAATTCAGAACATGTTCTGAATTCCGGTGCTGCTTTTTGGTCTATCAACAATGGTGGGAGAGGTGACCCCAATTCTGTCTGGAATTAGATGTGATAATCTGAAGGGGGCCTAGAAACATTCATGAAAAGTAGACAGGCATTTAAGGCCATCTAATAGGGTGAAGAGTTAAGAATAAAGACTGCTTGGTGTTAGACATGATTTTCAAAATATTTAAACATCATTGAAGAATAGTCACCTCGCTGGCTTCTCGTGGAGGTTAAAGGGTTCAGTGGGTGACCTGGGCCCCTGAATAGGAAACTGCTGCCAGATACCTGTCAGAGAGACCCAAGGCAAAAGACCCAGTTCAGAACACTGCACTGTAGACTTGCCTGCAGATTTTCCAAACTGGATAATAAGAGAAGCAGAATCAAGAGGCTCCTTCATCTCCCTGGACCTAGAGGCCCCTACGCCTGTCACTGGGGTTATAAATATCTACCTGGAGCTGGTCAGGGTATGTGTCTGATCTGTGTGTGTGCAGTGGTGGGGGGGAGGAAGCGGGGAGTGGGGGGTCGAAGAAGTTCTTCACAAGCCCAAAGATGTCTTTGAGATTTTATATTTATCTTTAAAAATTATGCTAATTTAAAATTCTTCTCCAGAATGGATCAGTCCTTGATTTAACAAAAAAATTCCCTCCTGAAATATTTATTTATTTTTAGATTTATTTATTTATTTTTGGCTGCATTGGGTCTTCGTTGCTGCGCACAGGCTTTCTCTAGTTTTGGCAAGCGGGGGCTACTCTTCGTTGCAGTGCACGGGCTTCTCATTGCGGTGGCTTCTCTGGTTGCGGAGCACGGGCTCTAGGCATGCAGACTTCAGTAGTTGTGGCTCGCGGGCTCTAGAGCACAGGCTCAGTAGTCGTGGTGCACGGGCTTAGTTGCTCCGCGGCACGTGGGATCTTCCTGGACCAGGGCTCGAACCTGTGTCCCCTGCATTGGCAGGCAGATTCTTAACCACTGCATCACCAGGGAAGCCCCTGAAATATTTGAATAGTAAATTTGACACTCCAGAGAGAGGTCCCATAATTGTGTAAAAGCTTCGAGTTCAGACCCACAGCTGGTACCCTGTGCATTTGTTCCTCAAATGAGAAGCAGGGGTAGGGGAGGGAGCACTGCATGGGGAGTGAGGCTGCATTCCACACACCCACAGTGATTGATAAGCTGATGATGCTCTGGATGAGCCAATGGAAAAATGAAGGAAGGAACAAATGAACAAAAAGGTGGTGACTCCTTGTGGAATACCAGTTTCAAGGAGGCCTGTCCATGTCCCTTGTGACTTTTCTTAACCACAGAATGTGAGCAGTTTTTTTTACTGATACCCAAGGCACAAGCCAAACACAAGCACTCAAGACAGACTTTCAGAACAGACCCTGGAGATGCCATAGGATGAATCTAGCAGGAATAATTAATCACCTGGGAAAACAGAACCTGAACTTGAGAGACAAAGCAGCTGACAAGAGGGGAATTCTATATGGAAAAATATTAGACGTGGCTGTTAAACATCCCTACCGTCTGTGGCAGGAGAATAAATCATGCTGCCAACAGCAATTTGCAGGTAAGGAAAGGTTAAGGAGAGTAGAACAGGGAAGCCAGAAACACAGAAGGGTCTCTTAGGTAGGAAGCAAACCTCATGACATGGGCCAGACCCTCAACCCAGAGAGGGGGACACACCAGGTACCCTGAAGGCAGCTATGGCGACCCGGCTCAAAACCAAATGATGAGAAGGCTCACAAGAGGGCAAGAATAGAGGTCTCTTCTCTCAGAGTGCTGGGTGGTTGCCTGGCAAAATGGTACAAGAGACTGGGAAGTGTGGCCATTCAAATTCAAGTATATGACAGTTGCATAATTGCATGCCATTTTTTACCTTGATACGGAATAATATTTGCATTTTCGTGTGCTTCAAACATGAAGGACATAGCGTTTGTGCATTCTGTGTACTTCCAAAGTTAAATATAAAAGTCTATAAAATTATGAAAAAGGATTTGTAATCTGCATCGACTCCTGGGCTAGAGTTTGATGTATGTGGATTTTAGAGTTTAAAAACTTACATCAGTTGATAGGCAATATCTAGAATGGGCAAGTCCCTCCACAGAGACAGACAGTAGATTACTGGTTGCACAGGACTGAGAGGGGGAGTTGGGGGAAATGGCGAGTGACTAACAATAGGTCTGGGGTTTCTTTATGGGGTAATGAAAACTTACTAGAATGAATTGTGGTGATGGTTGCACAACTCTGCAAACGTACTAAAAACCATTGGATTGTGCACATTAGGTGGGTGAGTTGTATGTGAATTATATCTCAATAAAGCAGTTAAAGCAAAACCAGAAAACCCTGAGTCAGTGTCCTAACACTGCCGCTTACTAGTTATATGCCCTTGAGAAAGTTACTTACCCTTGTCTCAGTGTCCTCATCTGTAAAGTGGGGATGATATGATAGTACTACCTATGTCATAAAGGGGCTGTGAATTCTCAATGAGATCACACATGTGAGAGGGCCTAGCACCCTGTCCTGTATATGGTAGAGACACAATAAATGTAAGCTTCCTGTCCATTTGTCTCAACATAACCAATAAATGAATTCAGTTGAAAAGTAGGGTTTGGGGTTAGATTGCTAGTTCCCAACAGAGGGCCCTCAGACCTCCTGAGAGCCTAGAAAATAGTCCGTGGGTTTCCTCTATTTTCTGCCAGAAAAATCTCCCTGGGTTTGCACAGTTACTGGAGATCAGGCTGCCCCAGACTGCTAAACACATCAAGCCTCTTTGCTTTGGGTTGAAATTAGATGAACTCAGCATGATTATTTGCAAATCGAAATTTCAGTTTGGTAATTATATAAGCCTTTGGTTAATTATCTTCTTATTTCCTGGTAAATGCTGTTTATCTGGGAGCAAAAATCTTTCAAAACACAGGCAGGGCCTATGGAGTAAACTAATAAAAGGGGTTTGGGTGGTGAAAGGGTGGAAAACCGCTGAACCAGTTTCCCTAAGCTCCTTCAGTTCTGTTGTTTGTGTTGGGGTTTGAAGGAAGGGTGTTTGCCAGAGACAGGGAAGAAAGGCGTTTTGTGCGTTCCCCTGGGCTGGAATGGCAGCGCACGTGACAGCTCAGAGCATGAGCGGCCTGGAGTGTGGGGAGGAGAAGCAAGGTCTCTGATCCTTTCTGGCCGCTTCTCAACCACTAAGACCTAATTCTGGCTTGTAAGATCCAGATGTTTTTTTTGTTTGTTTGTTTTTTTGCGGTACACGGGCCTCTCACTGTCGTGGCCTCTCCCGCTGCGGAGCACAGGCTCCGGACGCACAGGCTCCTCGGCCATGGCTCACGCGCCCAGCCGCTCCGCGGCACATGGGATCCTCCCGGACCGGGGCACGAACCCGTGTCCCCTGCATCGGCAGGCAGACTCTCAACCACTGCGCCACCAGGGAAGCCCCGGAAACAGACGTTTTGAAGGCCAGTGCAAGGGAATCCAGTTCATATTCCTGTCACTAAGGTCATCTTTTATTTGTGACACAGCTGAGGTCAAAGCCACAGTCCTAGTCACTACTGTTCCAGGACAAATGAAGGCTTGCTGTGGCCCGTTTCACCTCCTAAGTCAACATTTTTTTTTTTAAGATTTTTTTGAAGTGGACCATTTTTAAAGTCTTTATTGAATTTGTTACAATATTGCTTCAGTTCTATGTTTTGGTTTTTTGGCCACGAAGCATGTGGGGTCTTAGCTCCCCAACTAGGGATGGAACCCGCACCCCCTGCGTTGGAAGGTGAAGTCTTAACCACTGGACCGCCAGGGAAGTCCCTTGCCTCCTAAGTCAACTTTTATGAAGCACTTTGAGCCTCTGGCAGCATCTGCCAGGCTCAGCAGCAAAGTTATTTGCTAGAAGGAAGAGTCACCTGGGACTTTGGTTCTCGGTAGATCTGATCCTGCTCAGGTGCTCAGTACCCACCTCTGTAGGCAATGCACATAGCTTGTTGGACACTGGCCCCTTTCCAGACTCAGGAGCTGCCCCTTTGTCTGTGTGTCAGCTGGCAGAGAAAGACTTCTGCCTACAGTAGGTCAAAGTAAGAACAGGGCTGACAGCTGTCTTCCAAGAGGTTTCCCAACGTGGCAGTTACTCACTTAAGGACTTGACCATGGTCCATGGTCTGATGTTTGGTCTTAGGGTAGACACAAAGAGGATAAGTGACCATGATCACATGATTGACGCATAAAGCTATTCTCCTCCTGAAGATAGATCTGGGACAGAAACCTACGCATTGCCTGTGGAAAGGTGTTCTGTAGCCCTGGATCAAGACAGAGGGGAGTCAGGCAGGTGAAAGATGGCAACTGTTAAGACTGCCTGGGACAGCTATCTCCATTACAGGGTCTGACTTCATAGTAGTCTGGGAAGCCTTAAAAGATAATGGTTAATGCTCCCGGCACCACTGCCAACTAAGAGAGAGCTCAGATGGACTTTATCCACCTTTGTCTCGGGCCTCTCCTTTTTCTTATCTTCCATGGTGATTATGCCCTTGTGACTGACTGACATCACCTGTCTTTAAATGCATTAAAATATTCAATCAAACTATTCAAATCTCAGGCCTGGGAGCCAAGCTGTCTCTCTCAGAATCTGCCCATAACTGCTGGAATCTAGTTGGGCCCTCAAAGGATAATTTACCTCCCCATTCTTTGAAGGGGTCTCACTGCAGCCTCTGAGCATTAATAATGGCAGACTAACATTTACTAAGTGCCTACAAAGTGCCAGGCACGATGCCAAGTACTAACTCATCTAATCCTCATAAAAACCTCATGAGGGGCTTCCCTGGTGGTGCAGTGGTTAAGAATCCACCTGCCAATGCAGGGGACACGGGTTCGAGCCCTGGTCTGGGAAGACCCCACATGCCGCGGAGCAACTAAGCCCGTGCGCCACAACTGTTGAGCCTGTGCTCTAGAGCCCGTGAGCCACAACTACTAAGTCTATGTGCCACAACTACTGAAGCCCACATACCTAGAGCCCTCCTCCGCAACAAGAGAAGCCACCGCAATGAGAAGCCCGCGCACCACAATGAAGAGTAGCCCCCGCTCGCCGCAACTAGAGAAAGCCCCACACAGCAACAAAGATCCAATGCAGCCAAAAATAAATAATAAATAAAATTAATAAAAAAAAAAAAAACCTCATGAGGAGGGTTCTGTTACTATCCCCATTTACAAATAAGGAACCTGAGGCACAGAGAGGTTAAGTAACTTGCCAAAAAGCATGAAGTTCATAAGTGGAGGAGACATTATCTGAACGCAGGCAATCCAGCTCCTAAGTCAATACCCTAATGGGGTGTGTCACAAATACTAATAAGAGTCACTGCGTGAAAGGCCTTCCCCAAGGAAAAGAAAATTAACTGGATTTCAGAGATAACAGATGGAGTTTGCTGGAGATTTAAGAGCACTCTGGCTGAGTGCTGAATCTAGTCTTTATGAATAAGTAGAGTATGTGGTGGCTGGAAAGGGGAAGGAGGAGCAGGTGAGCGCCCTGTCCTGGAAGCGCCCTCCCTCCTGTCTGGTTTGGATTCCCTGCTTTTGCGGTCACTCCTTTGACTTGTTGTATTATTCGTTCAGTAGACTTGTATCAATCACTTTCTATGCAACAGACACTGGGGATGCCAAAGAAAGACACAGAGTTGCTGCTCCCAAGGACCTCCCAAATAAGATAAGAGATTAGCATTTGTTCCCACCTATATTGCCTAGTTCATTTAATCCTCAGAATCACCCCAAGAAGTAAGCAAGGTGGGAACTGATATACCCATTTTATAATTGGGAATACTGAAGCACTAAACAGCTAATGCTCTGCCGTGGTGTCTCCCATAATCACATCCACCAGAACTCCAAATGAAGCTGTATTTCAAGTGTTCTGTCTTCTTGACTCCATTTATATTAAGTACACTCACATGGCCAATTTGTTAGGAGGCTTTCACTAGTCATCAATGAAATAAGAAAAAAAAATAGGATGATGGAGAGTTTTTCTGTTAAACTAAATTTCTTCCACTTAAAGAAATATCCTGTATCTGAAATTATGTCCTTCCTACTTTTTGGTATTAAAATGCCCTTTTATAAATATTGGTATTTTTATCTTTTTAATGCACTTACACGGGCAGAACAAAATGTTAGTCATTTTGTTGTTTCCCAAACCTGCTTGCTGGTCTTTGAACCATTGCCCTAAAATACACATGCTTCCTGAGAGAGACAGAAAGTCCATCCCATCATCCAAAGGTATATATAGATAAGCCTCCCACCATTTGTAGTACCTAAGGTACCTGAGACCATGGCCTTGGCTGGGAGGACAGGGACGCTTTGAGGAGGCTTGGATTGAGAAAAACAAAGAGCAGTGATATGCTATGATCCCTTTATTCTGATTTATATGACACTTGACTTTCCATGGCCATGGCAACTAGCCAAAAATGATAAGGCTGATTAATTCCACAAGTACATTATTCACATGTCACCAAATATTGACTCTTACCAACCTCCCTCCCCTCCCAGCCATCTGCCCCGGTGTGTCAAATCAAAATAAATCAACAAACAAAAAGTGGCAGGCAGATGACACCCCAGGGATGCTGCAGCTAATTATACAGTTGCCAGTCCTAGGCTGAGTCCTGAGTGGCTGACCCATTTCTCCATCTCCCTTCTTCCCTAGCGACCAGGAATATGTACGCGCGCGTGTGCGCACACACACACACACACGCACACACGTTTTAGATGGGAATGGTATGGTATGTGAGGAGGACAGGGTTGGGGGCAGCTGGGGTGAAAAAGACTTAAAAGATCCTAGGGAGTAACGATAATAGTAGACCATTTATTAATATGTACCAGGCATATTAGTAGTGCCAGCACAACTCTGAGATGTAGGAACTATTATTATTCCCATTTTATAGATGAAAAACTAAAACTTATTTATGTTAATCAACTTGTTCAAAGCCAAACATGCAGCATTTTATGGTCTGAATTCCAAGTTAATGCTTTTAATCCCTGCATTAGCCAACTCACATTTACTGCTACCTGGCCGTGTTTTTCAAGCTCTCTGTGCTTCCATTTCTGCATCACGATAATGGGACCATTATGGTACCCCGTTTACAGGGTTATTGTGAGAAATCAATGAGCTAATACATGTAATGTACTTACAACAGTCCCAGTACATACGTGCTCAATATGTGTTGGCTGTTATTATCACTACTGTTGTTATCTTTCTTATATAATGTTGCCTTCCTTAGCTGGATGAAGGGAGTGTGGAGGTCACAGATGTTACAAGCAAAGAGGATATAGTTGGGTGTGTGAGCATTCTTGGGGATCTAGTGCCAAGAGAACTACATTTCTATTCCCAGGAAGAGCATAAGTCATTTTCTCTACACCTGACCACACCAGGTTGTACAATTCCACACCCTGTAGATTTCTAAGTCCTTTGTTCTACTCACTTCCTTCTGTCTCTTCTCTTCTGACAGCTCACCAGAGAAGCCACTCCCCCCATCTTTCAGAGCCCTCTGTCCACTGAGTCACAAGCTGCTAGACTGCACAGCCCCTTGGCGCTGGTTGGAATGAACTGCCACATCAGTGGCTTTGGTGGTGATGTGTACCACACCTGCAGAAACTCCCGATGAAGCATAGAGGGAGATCAGCTCGTCGCTCCGGCCTGCTATTTTTAAAAGCAATTTCCAGTGTTTTCTCCCTCCACTGCTTTCCACCAAACTATGGGAAAACATCACAATTAATGGACTGTAACATCCCCAACAGCTGCTACCCAACTCCACGTGGGGCTAGTGGCACACAGAACTGACTTTAAATTTAGCCTTACATTTTGTAACTTGGAAAATATAGCTAACCAATATAATTGCGAATGTGAGTTATTTCATGGGTTTTCTTTACCAGCTTCTGTAACTATCACTAAAGTCCCAGTCACCATCCTGAGTGTGTCACAAATATGCTTCTTTCCCACATGACCTTCCTCCATCACTGACTGCATTTTCAAAGGTAGCCTGAGGCCAGGGAACAGCTGTTTGCTGGTCCCCTCAAGAGCTGGTTGCAAATGGTGCATTACTGGCTTGTGCTTTTTTGCTTCTTTGAGGGAGGCACTTAAATGTGCTAAATGGGAGCAAAGAATCATAGGATGGGTCGTATGATGTTAAAATGGGAAGTTTCTACCAGTCGCCAAGATATAACAGATGTGAGTATAAAAAGCAGTGTAGATTAAAAAAAAAAAAAAAAGGGGGGCCCCAGCTCCATAACTCCTTGTGCTGGATTGTTCTAGTGTCATTTTGTTTACACTGGGTACTACACTTTCCAGAAGACTTTACAGAGTGTTCCGGATTTGAGTTTATCAAATGTGAATTTGGTAGGGACTTGGGAGGTGGAAGTGAAGCAGCCGCCCTTACTCACTGGTGGTTGCTGTTGGTTAAGGGCAGTGAGAGACCAACACACAGGTGCCAACGGATTCCAGTTCGTTTTCACTTTTCCCTGTAGTGTGTCCAGCTCTCCTTCTCAGCTGCTGACCACTGCTGACCAGCAGTGACACCAGGCCCGCCACAGACACTTAGCCATGAACTCAGGGAGCAGCCAGGAAGAACAGACAACCTTCCACAGGGTTCTATACGTGCTCTCTTCACACACCTACTCCAGCAGCTGGAAAAGCCCAGCTTCCAGGTGTCCCTGAGAACTCTGACTCATCAGCCTGTGCCAAGGCTGCTTCATGACCTTTCTGTGACCCTTCAACTCCTCTTTTCAAACCTATCCTTCCCCTGTGCCTTCCACAACTGTGTATGCTCTAACTGCTAAAATATATTCTTCATTCCATCATGCTCATAAGGGTCTGCATCCCTGGCTAGACCCTGACTGATGTATCCCTGGACCCCTGAGCCAGATCAAGGATAAAGAGGAGTCAGAGTGTGAAGCAAAGAGAATTGTCAAGCTGAGAGATGCAGCTGTGGCCTGTGTGCCCACCTCCTCCTATACCTCAAGTCTCACGACGGGCCCCATGGGCCCCTCAGAGAACTTTGACATGTGCTCCCAGCAGCTGAGATACGGAGAGCTGACACCTAACTCATGCCTCAGAAAGCTGCAGCAGAGAATCAAGTTGGCCACACTGGGTTCTACAGTGTTGTCCAGAGTTTAGAGGGTCGTGGGATTGTCCTGGGCCCTGACCAGTAGGACTCGCGGGAGGGACACAGCAAGCCCAGCATCAAGAAGCTGAAGGTGGACTCAGGATTCCTAGGAAGGAAGCGTCTCCAGAAACCACCAGGAATGGAGATGCATCCACCAGATCAAGGGATCTGCAGGAGTGCTCCAGCAATGAGAATGCTGAAGAAGCCCAGGAAAGCAGCTCACTGGAAAAACAGTGTTCAATATCTGCTGACCTGGCAAGCGCCTCATTTACCACTCGTTTCCCCCTCCTCTCTGACCCTAAAGAGGACACAAATTGCCTAGTAAACTGAAATGATGCTGGGTGGGGAGTAAAGGATAAAGATTTGCTATAAAATTGAGTTCAGCGTTTTGGTTAATCTCTTGGGGTGAGCACAGCTGAAATGAGACTTCGTTTTGTGACTTAAAGTGACCATATTAACTGAGAGTGAGCTGGAAGTTAAGGGCCTGCTGGAGTTTTTACCTAGAGGTGGGGAGAGTTATTTCCATTTAATTTCCTTTAAGGTGAAAAAGGAAAATGAATTTGTGGTTGCTCACGGCTGGAGGCCAGGCCTTGTGCAAGCCAGTCACAAATGCCAAGGCAGGGAGAACCCAGGCCCTGTGGACCTCACTCTGTGTTTGTGGAGCCCTGCGTTCCTCTAGTGACACCTCAAGGACAGAAGGGGCCACGGAGAAGACTGACAGTGTGGGATTTGGGGGTGGTCTACTCTTCAGATCTTTCACTACTTTTTATATTGGAATTCCAGTAAGTTTTCATTTGAAGGCAGAATATAATTCCACCACTTTAAAAATATCTTGAAAACTACTTTCTGTCTAACCCCATTTAACCAATGGAGAAATGAAGGCTATAGAGGTGAAGCGATTTGCCCATGTAGAAGCAGGACCCGAGCCATTGCTCCGACTCATAACCCTAGACCTTCTCTCCACCACCCACAGCCTCCAGCCCCAGCAACCACGTGGAGGTCGGCTGGTTGATTTCAGATTTCTCCCCACCTGTCTCACTTTAGAGTTCTCAACTCAAAAATAAATGTAAGGGCATATAGGAAACAAGGATAGAAAACTAGATCAGCAAGTGCAGGGCCAAGCAGAAGGAAGGTCTTGGGGAAGAAATGGGAGAAAACTCAGCTTCTGGATTGCTCTTGACCTCAGTGGTGCCCTGTCACCTGGGAAGTTTGTGAAAAGGCAGATTCCTAGTCCCCCAGGCCATCCTGGGGCACAACCCTGAATCATCTCAGGTGATTTAATCGTCAGGGAAGATTTGGTTCCATGAAGTGGCTGCACACATCAGGCCAAGAATGCCCAGTGCACCATGGTGGCAGAGTGTGCTGACACTGGTCCTGGGTCTCCCTCCCCACTGAGGAACACTCTGGAGCGGTGCCAGTGGGTTCCTGCAGGCTGGGTGGTGGCTCAGCCTCGAAAGAGTTTGAAAGGGTGATTTCTAGGCTGAAGAGGTGCCACGGAGGAGCAGCAGCTAAGGAAATCTGGGGTAATCTATGCAGGGACCGGTTCTAGAAGCTAGCATAGAAGAGGCAGAGTCTCTGGCTGCATGATGGACAGAACATAGAATGAAGCCAGAGGCAAGAGTTGGTCCCAGGCCAGTCCTGGGAGGGGAGCCGTAAAGCCTGGGAAGTGGGGAGAGGTCAGGGCTCCAGGTGATAGGGGCCATTTTGAGGGAATGAGACATCGAAGGACGAGAAAAGGTCTGTGCTAAATTGGGACTCTCTGGATAACTCGTTGGCCATAGACCCTCATGGAAAGGTTTTGTGTTTTCATAACCAGTGACTCCCAGAGCATCTGAAAATATGCTACTCTTGCTCGTCTAAGGCAGCCGTTCTCAACCAGCGGATATTTTGGCCCCCAGTGGACATCTGACAATATCCGGAGACATTTGGTTGCCACAGCTGGCAGTCGGTGGGTGTGTGATCCTGGCATCCACGTTGGAAGCCAGGGAAGCTGTTGGGCATCGGACAACACACAGGACTTCCCCACAGCAAAGAACTACCCAGCCCAAAAGGTCAATAGTGCCGTGGTGGAGAAACCCTGGTCTATGATGGAATCATTAAAGGAACCCATCGTCCTTTGGGGAAACTCACATCTGAGATGCTCATGATATGAAGCCCTGGGTTAACTCTGCCCACACACACTAGAGTCCTCCCACCATGGAGGGCAGCCAGGCCTAAAACCGGGCAATAGTGTGCAGATATATGCTGGACACTATGCATCATATGACTTTTATTAAAAGAAAAGATAAACAGCAACATCTTGTAATAGGCTAATGATAGGTATTGAAGTTTGTTGGGTTCATACCTCCCTGCCCCTGCTGCACCCCATCTTGCCATCTCTCACTGTCCCACAGTGATGGTTCTGCAGCACCCCAGGTCATGGAACAAGGACCTTTGCATCCTTAACCTCCACTCCAGGCACCAGGACTCTGCTTATTCAGTTTCCAGCAGGCAAATCTGATGTCTCTTGTAAGCCAAGGGGCCCAAGGCAAAGGTTAGGATTGGGGGGGGGGTGGTCATTGCTTTCCTCTCAGGAGAGCCAATTCACTTTCTTTCTGGGCTATTCAGTTTGCAGACAAGGGTGACTGTAACCCCACCCATCCTGGCATACTGCCTACCTCTCAACTATAGGTGTCGGCATCCGTGTCCCCTGGACACTGCTCCAACTTGTCCAGGCTGCAGCACCCCACTTTCTCCCAATTCTTTCTTACTGAGGCACTCAAAATTGTCCCCCTAATATGCCAGGGTACCCGGGTCCTCTGCGTCTCTCAAAATGTATGGCCAAGCCCCTTAAGGGCATGGCGGGGAACAGAGGACGAGAGCTCAGAATTCGAGCTCTTATCTAAGCAGGGTGCTGCCAGAGTTTTTTCCACACTGGAAACAAACACATTTGTTATTCTGAGCCGTGACTGAGATGACATTTATGACATATAGCAAAGCAGGAATTATCTTTAGGAGCAGAAAGACAAAGACATACTGTGGGTCTGATAAGATAAAAGCAGCAACAGATAAAAACATTTATAAAGGGAGATGATGGCTATCCGCCAAACAGGAGCAAGGAAACTCACCCACTAAACACAAAGAAATTAAAAGTCAAGCCAAATGCTGTGGTGGGCTGCACATAAGCATCCATCCTTTCCTGCAAAAGGATTCAGCAAAAGGAGAGACAATGGAAAGGGATGTTGGATGTTGGGTTTAGAGACACTGTATAACCTTGGACAGCAGTTTCCTAGTTTCCTGGGCATATAAAGGAAGGGAGGTGGCCTGTGTACCATTCACAGTCAAGGTGATGTTTAAGTAAGTTGGTGCAGGTTAAAAGCTATGTGAGCTGAGAAGCATCATATACTGAAGGGATGGGTTCTCAAATTGCATCATACGGAAGTGTCACTTAGGAGAGGTGTTAAAAATCCAGATTCTGGGCCCCATCCCCAGAGATGCCAATTCAGTAGGTTTGAGCTGGGGCCCAGGAATCTGGATTTTGGACAAGTACTTCAGATGATTCTGAAGCAGGAAGTCTCTAAGAACCCTAGGAGGTAAATACTGTTATGACCCCCATTTTACACACGAGGAAACTGAGGCATGTGGGGGTTCAAGAAACCCCCATTTCCAGAAGCATCTAGCAATCTCAAAAATGCTGTATCTCTGAATCCCTTGAACCTCGAGCAGACAAATATGCTTGAGACAGGTGTAAACAGACACACTCAGGAATGACAGAGAAGCAGGGAGGGAGGGAGGGAGGGAGGGAGGGAGGGAAGGGTCACATTAAAAAAGTATGATTTATTTCAAACTTGTGCTTCTCTAGAGCACTCTGAAAATTCACTGGGACAAAAAAAAAAAAAAAAAAAAAAGCTCTAAAATGCATCAATCCCCATCAGTGTACAAAGAGGAGAGGGCACTGCAACCAGGATGTCAAGTTTTCAGAAAACAATATGAAATGAGTAAGAAGAGTTTCAAAACCCAGAATCATTGAATAGTAGAGCTGGGAGTTAACTTGATTAGCCCTTTTATTTTACAGATTAGAAAACAGTCTTGGGTAGGGGAAGTGCCAAGGGTTGGCAGGACAATCATTCTTTCTAGTGTTGCCACACATCCTTGTTCTGTTCAGAAAATGAAGACCATTTGATAAGTTTTGGGGTTCTGAGCCCTTAGTCTGGTGCTCATTTTGCTCTACACTCTGCCTCCGTGAAACTTGAAAGGAAAAGAAGTCATTAACGTAGTGTTCCTTCCAAACTCCTCTTTAATACACACTCTTGGTTGGAACAGCGGCTGAAGGAAGAACAAACAGAGCTGAGGAGATGTAGTCAGCAGCTGATTCAGTAGATGGCAGGGGGAGTCTCATACACAATTAAGGTGTTGAGAGGTCCCGAGTCTCCAGCTCCCTCATAACATTGGAAATAGAGGGGACAAGTAACTGAGGGGAGGAGATCCTGGGAAGGCTCCCCAGGTTGAGTCTGCAGGGGTGAGCATGGTAACTCCCCTCTCACCACCTTCCTGACTCTGATACCCAAGGACACTGCTAGAAAAATCAACATCTTTGAGACACAGGCTGCAGTGGCTAGAAGTAGAGGTGGGATTTGGGGCAGGTGGTTCCCTTCCAGGTCAAAACCCTCACAGGAGCCCTTGACCAGATGTTTCAGTTCCACCTAGGTCTGGCTGCATGCTGTCCATCCAATTTTATTTTCTATCATTGTCCTGATGAAAGCACACATCCTATATCTTGGATTATTTTAAACAATACCCCGGGAAAAGTACTGGTTTCAGCCTGAGAGGCCAGTCCAGGGGCAGTCCTCGGCAATGGAAGAGGAAGAATGTCCAGGGGATGGGGGAGTAGAGGGTCAGGATACAGGGAGCAGTCCTGAGACTTGACAGGAAGGGCCACAGGCCTGGGCAAGGAGTAACCCAGGGCTCCTACACCTTTCTCACCCCACTCTGTCAGCCCACTTCCCTCCACACATGACACCACCATGCGGTGACATCAGCAACAGAGGGGACACGGCCCAGCCTCCAGTTCCCAACACTCCTGCAACCAGACGTGTCAAGCCCAGTTCGAAAGTAGCCATTGTCCTGGGCTGTGACAAGAGCAGAAGAGGACAAGATAGAAGGATCCAAATTTTTTATTTTCTCTCCACAAAGAGATTGTAGGCAAGATTAACATCATGGACTGAGAAAGCCCTGAGACTATCACCAGAATGGGGGAATCCCAGAAGCAGGAAAAGATACACTCTCAATAGTGAGAGATCAAAGACATGTGAGCTTATTTTCCACTCCAACTGGCAACACAGAGGTGACCCTGGGATTCAGGTTATAGCTACCTACTGGCTTTGGCTTTAACTTTGCTTAAACCAACTTGGATTAAAGTGAAAGGGAAGATGCTCAAGCTGTTAGCCACGAAAATAATCCACTGGGTAACACACCGTGCCTCAGACTTATCAAATGGTCTTCATTTTCTGAACAGAACAAGGATGTGTGGCAACACTAGAAAGAATGATTGTCCTGCCAACCCTAGTAAATCCCAAAGATGCTCTCAAGTTCCCCCTTTTCTCCCTATTTGTCTTGGTAATGAATTCTCTGAGTCTTTGACCTGCCAGTTCAGGTATCTTTCCCCATCTCTGATAAAAGCCTAGCTGTGGGACAAGATAATCTTTTCTTAATCAAATGAGTATCAGTGAGATCTATGGAGCAGCTTCTAGCATTTTTTAATGACTTCCTAGAAGCCTCTCTTAGGAGAAAGCCTTTGGGTATGACAAGAATATGAAGGAATATTCCAGATTTATTCACTGCATTTTTTTTTTAACTTTAAGAGTTGCCTAGAGGAAACCTTGAACTTTCTAGCCTTTTCTACATAGACAATGGAAAGGGAAATGTGAACAATTATAAAGAAGATTTGATCAGTTTCTACTTCCAACCAGGATCCAACCTTAAGGCATGAGTACTTAGAGTTCTGAGAGACCTAGATTAGAATCCTCTGGGTTATTTAACCCTTCTCTGCTACAGTTTCTAAGCTTATACAAAGAGACTACTATAGTGCCTCCCTCATAGAGATATTGTGAGGACTACATAAAATAATGACTGTAAACATTTAACACAGAGCCTAGCTCAGTAAATGTTAGTTTTCTTTCCTACATCAATCAAAGGGTCATCTCAAATTTCCATTTTATTTTGCCTTTATGGACATGGTTTCTAAACATTCTGAATATCACAGGGCAGCCCTAACAGTGAACAAATAGCCTCTCTGAGTAAAATGAAGTTAGCACAACCTGTGTATTTGTTACCTGGAAAGAGAAACTGGCTGAAGGATTTACTATATTTGTTTCCTAGAGCTGGCACAAAAATTTACCACAAACTGGGTGGCTTGAAAAAAACAGAACTTTATTCTCCTGTAGTTGTGGAGGCCAGAAGTCCACAATCAAGGTGTCAGCAGGGTGAGTCCCTTTTGGAGGGTCTGTGGGAGAATATATTCTATGCCTCTCCCAGCTTCTGGTGGCTGCTGGCTCCTGGCATTCCTTGGCTTGCAGCTATCCTCCAATCTCTGTCTCCATCTTTACATGGGCTTTCCCTCTGTGTCTCCTCTTTCTCTTAGAAGGATACTAGTCATTGGATTTAGGACCCACCCTACACTCAGGGTGATCTTACCCTGAGATCCTTAATTAATTACATCTGCTGAGACTCCATTTCCAAATAAGTACATATTCACATTCACATTATTCAAGCCACTACAGTTACTTTAAATTCTTCAAATAAAATCTGTGTGTAATATATACATATATCAAATCATTACATCGTACTTATGAAACTAATATTATGTTATATGTCAACTATATCTCAATAAAAAATGTTTTCCCCTACTACGTTTCAGGAATGAAATTATTTCAGAGCAAGTATTGCTAATTTTCTATATATCTTGCGAAGCTCAAATATAAAAATTTTGAAGTGTGGAGTGTATGAAAAATGTAATTTTCTTTGGAACCTGGAGTCATTTTAAGTCTTGAAAGAAGATGGTGGCAAGTGAACTTATTCTGGTAATTTAGAAAATTCAGTTTCAAATTTCTAAATTCCAGTTAGTGATGCTGTTATAGACAGAATAATGCCCTCCCACCCCCACCCTTCAAGGATGTCCATGTCCTAAGTTACTTTATATGACAAAGGGGAATTAAGGTTGCAGATAGAACTGCTAATCAGCTGACTTTAAGATAGGGAGCTTAGCCTGGAGGACAAGATGGTGGAGTAGAAGGACCTTGAGCTCACCTCCTCTCATGAGCACACCAAAATCACAACTATCTTCTGAACAACCATCAATAAAAAAGACTGGAACCTACCAAAAAAGATACTCTACATTCAAAGACATAAAAAAGAAACCCAACAAGATGGTAGGAAGGAGACCACTCATGATATAATCAAACCCCATACACCCTGGGTGGATGACCCACAAAGTGGAGAACAATTATATCGCAGTTCTTCCACAGGAGTGAAGTTCTGAGCCCCACATCAGGGTCCCCAGCCTGGGGTCTGGCATCAGGAAGAGGATTCCCCAGAGCATTTGTCTTTGAAGGTCAGGAGGGCTCGACTGCAGGAGCTCCACAGGACTGGGGGAAGCAGAGTCCCCACTTTTGGAGGGTGCACACAAGCTCTTGTGCATACCAGGACCTAAGGCAAAAGCAGTGACTTCATAGGAGCCTGGTCCAGACTTACCTGCTAGTCTTGGAAGGTCTCCTGAGGAGAAAGGGGGCAGCTGTGTATCACTGTGGAGACAAAGACACTGGTGGCAGAGGTACCAGGGCATATTCATTGGCATGAGCGCTCCTGAAGGTTGCCATTTTGGCACCAAGACCCCAACCAACAGCCTGTAGGCTCCACTGTTGGGACGCCTCAGGCCAAACAACCAACAGGGCAGGAACACAGCCCCACCTATCACCCATCAGCAGACAGGCTGCCTAAAGATTTCCGGAGCCCACAGCCATCTTTGGACATTCCCCTTGACACTGCCCTGCCCACCAGAAGGTCAAGACCCACCTCCACCCACCAGTGGGCAGGCACCAGCCACTCCACCCAGGAAGCCTGCACAAGCCTCTAGACAAGACTCACCCACCAGGGGCAGACACCAGAAGCAAGAAAACTATGATCCAACAGCCTGTGGGACTGAGTCTGCAAACACAGATCAGAGCCTATGCTGGGACCAGCTGGTCCCTGGCCCTTGGGTGATGGGGAGTGTACTGCTGCGACACATAGGACACATCCCCCACAGAGGTCCACTTCTTCAAGGTCGAAAAACATAACTAACCTTCCACATACATAAAAATACAAGTAGAAATTTAGACAAAATGAGATGGCAGAGGAGTATGTTCCAGACTAAAGAACAAAATAAAACCCCAGAAGAACATTTAAGTGATGTGGAGATAGGCAACCTACCCAAGAAAGAGTTCAGAGTAATGATCATAAAGATGATCCAAGAACCTGGGAAAAGAACGGATGCACAGAGCAAGAAGTTACAAGAAGTTTTTAACAAAGAGTTAGAAAATATAAAGAACAACAAAAGAGTTGAAGAATATAATAACTGAAATGAAAAACACACTAGAAGGAATCAATAGCAGAAGAAATAGCAGAAGAAATGGATAAGTGAGCTGGAAGACAGAGGGATACAAATCAGTGCCTCAGAACAGAATAAAGAAAAAAGAATTAAAAGAAATAAGGACATACATGTATGTGTAACTGATTCACTTTGTTATAAAGCAGAAACTAACACACCATTGTAAAGCAATTATACTCCAATAAAGATGTAAAAAAAAAAAAGAAAAAGAAATAAGGACAGTTTAAGAGACCTCTGGGACAAAGTCAAATGCACCAACATTCACATTATAGGGGTCCCAGAAGGAGAAGAGGGAGAGAAATCATCTGAGAAAATATTTGAATAGTTACTAGCTGAAAAATTCCCTAACATGGGAAAGGAAATAGCCACCCAAGTCCAGGAAGCACAGAGAGTCCCAGGCAGGATAAACCCAAGGAGGAACATGCCGAGACACATAGTAATTAAATTGACAAAAATTAGAGACAAAGAGAAATATTAAAAGCAACAAGGGAAAAGCAACAAATACCATACAAGGGAATCCCAAAAGACTATCAGCTGATTTTTCAGCAGAAACTCTGCAGGCCAGAAGGGAGTGGCATGATATATTTAAAGTAATGAAAGGGAAAAACCTACAACCAAGAATACTCTACCCAGCAAGGCTCTTGTTCAGATCTGACAGAGAAATTAAAAGCCTTACAGACAAGCAAAAGCTAAAAGAATTCAGCACCACCAAACAAGCATTATAAGAGATCCTAAAGGAACTTCTCTAAGCAGAAAAGGCCACAACTAGAAACAAGAAAATTAAAAAATGGGAAAGCTCACCAGTAAAGGCAAACATACAGTAAGGGTAAGAAATAATCCACACACAAATATGATATCAAAACCAGTAATCATGAGAGGAGGAAAGTACAATGGTAGGATATTTGAAATGCATTTGAAATGAAGAGATCAGCAACTTAAAAATAATCATATATATATATATATATATATAGAGAGAGAGAGAGAGAGAGAGAGAGAGAGAGAGAGAGAGAGAGAGAGAGAGACTGCTATATCAAAACCTCATGGTAACTGCAAACCAAAACTCTAATCTAGGTGTACACAGAAAAAAGAAAAAGAAATCCAAACACTACACTAAAGATAGTCATCAAATCACAAGAGAAGAGAACAAAAGAGGAAAGGAAGAAAAAAGACCTACAAAAAGAAATCCAAAACAGTTAACAAAATGGCAATAGGAACATACATATAGATAATTACCTTAAATGTAAATGGATTAAATGCTCCAACCAGAAGACATAGACTGGCTGAATGGATACAAAAACAAGACCTGTGTATATGCTGTTTACAAGAGACCCAGGGGACACATACAGACTGAAAGTGAAGGGATGGAAAAAGATATTCCATGCAAATGGAAATCAAAAGAAAGCTGAAGTAGCAATACTCATATCAAACAAAATAGATTTTAAAATACTGTTACAACAGACAAAGAAGGACACTACATGATGATCAAGGGATCAATCCAAGAAAAAGATATAATAATTGTAAATATATATGCACCTAAAATAGGAGCACCTCAATGTATAAGGCAAATGTTAATAGAAATAAAAGGAGAAATTGACAGTAACACAATAATAGTGGGGGACTTTAACACCCCACTTACAGCAATGGACAGATCATCCAGACAGAAAATCAGTAAGGAAACATAGGCCTTAAATGACCCATTAGACCAGATGGACTTAATTGATATTTACAGAGCATTCCACCCAAAAGCAGCACATAGACATTCTTTCCAAGCAAACACGGACATTCTCCAGGATAGATCACACACTGGGCCACAAAGCAATCCTTAGTAAATTTTTTTTTTTTTTTTTTTGCGGTACACGGGCCTCTCACTGTTGTGGCCTCTCCTGTTGCGGAGCACAGGCTCCGGACACGCAGGCTCAGTGGCCATGGCTCACGGGCCCAGCCGCTCCGCGGCATGTGGGATCTTCCCGGACCAGAGCACGAACCCGTGTCCCCTACATCAGCAGGCGGACTCTCAACCACTGCGCCACCAGGGAAGCCCAAGCCTTAGTAAATTTAAGAAAACTGAAATCATATCAAGTATCTTTTCCAACAACAACACTGTGAGATTAGAAATCAACTACAAGAAAAAAAAATTGCAAAAAACACTAACAAGTGGAGCGAAACAATATGTTACTAAACAAAAAATGGATCACAGAAGAAATCAAAGAGGAAATTTTAAAAATACCTAGAGACAAATGAAAATGAAAACATGATGATCCAAAACCTATGGGACACAGCAAAAGCAGTTCTAAGAGGGAAGTTTATCACAATACAAATTTACCTCAGGAAACAAGAAAAATCTCAAACAACCTAAACTTATACCTAAAGCAACTAGAGAAAGAAGAACAAACAAAGCCCAAGGTTAGTAGAACGAAAGAAATCATAAAGATCAGAGCAGAAATAAATGAAATAGAGTCTAAGAAAACTAAAGAAAAGATAAATGAAACTAAAAGCTGCTTTGTTGAAAAGATAAACAAAATTGATAAACCTTTAGCCAGAATGATCAAGAAAAAAAGGGAGAGGGCCCAAATCAATAAAATTAGGAATGAAAACGGAGAAGCTATAACTGACACACAGAAATACAAAGGATCATAAGAGACTACTACAAGCAACTATATGCCAATAAAATGGACAACCTAGAAGAAATGGACCAATTCTTAGAAAGGTACAATCTCCCAAGACTGAACCAGGAAGAAACAGAAAATATGAAGAAACCAATTACAAGCACTGAAATATAATCTGTGATTTAAAAACTCTGAACAAACAAAAAGTCCAGGACCAGATGGCTTCACAGGTGAATTGTACCAAACATTCAGAGAAGAGTTAAAACCTATTCTTCTGAAACTATTCCAAAACATTGCAGAGGAAGAAACATTCCCAAACTCATGCTGTGAGACTACCATAACCCTATACTAAAGTCAGACAAAGATACCACAAAAAAATAAAATTACAGGCCAATATCACTGATGAACATAGATGCAAAAATCCTCAACAAAACACTAGCAAACTGACTCCAACAATATATTAAGAGGATCATACTCCTGGACTGTTCAGGACTGTTCTGATTTTATTTTTAAAGCAAAGGTGCTGGTTATAGATGATTCCTGCTAAACAATAAAACAATAGATTCAGCTTAAGAAATAAATTTAAAAATAAAAAGGATCATACTCCATGATCAAGTGGGATTTATCCAAGGGATGCAAGGATTTTTCAATATCCACAAATCAATCAGTGTGATACACTACATTAACAAATTAAAGAATAAAAGCCATATGATCATCTCAACAGATGCAGAAAAAGCTTTTGATAAAATTCAACACCCATTTATGATAAAAACTCTCGTAAGTGGGCATAGAGGGAGCCTACCTCAACATAATAAAGGCCATATATGACAAACCCACACCTAACATCATACTCAATGGTGAAAAGCTGAAAGCATTCCCTCTAAGATCAGGAACAAAACAAGAATGTCCACTCTTGCCACTTTTTTTTTTTTTTTTTTTTTTTTTTTGGTACGCAGGCCTCTCACTGCTGTGGCCTCTCCCGTTGCGGAGCACAGGCTCTGGACGCGCAGGCTCAGAGGCCATGGCTCACGGGCCCAGCCACTCCGCGGCATGTGGGATCTTCCCAGACCGGGGCATGAACCCGTGTCCCGTGCATCAGCAGGCGGACTCTCAACCACTGCGCCACCAGGGAAGCCCCACTCTTGCCACTTTTATTCAATGTAGTTTTGGAAGTCCAGCAATTAGAGAAGAAAAAGAAATAAAAGGAATCCAAATTGGAAAAGAAGTAAAACTGTCACTGTGTGCAGATGACATGATACTATAAGTAGGAAATCCTGAACTCGCTACCAGAAAACTACTAGAGCTCTTCAATGAATTAGGTAAACTTGCAGGATACAATATTAATACATAGAACTCTGTTGCATTTCTATACATGAACAACAAAAGATCAGAAGGAGAAATCAAGAAAACAATCCCATTTACCATCGCATCAAACAGAATAAAATACCTAAGAATAAACCCACCTAAGGAGGCAAAAGACCTGTACTCTTAAAACTATAAGACACTGATGAAAGAAATCGAAGGTGACACAAATAGATTGAAAGATATACTGTGTTCTTGGATTGGAAGAATCAATATTGTCAAAATGACTATACTACTCAAGGCAATCTACAGATTCAACGCATCCCTATGAAATTACCAGTGGCATTTTTCACAGAATTAGAACAAAAAATTTAAAATTTGTGTGGAAATACAAAAGATCTCGATAGGCCAAAGCAACCCTGAGAAAGAAAAATGGAGCTGGAGGAATAAGGCTCCCTGACTTCAGACTATATTACAAAGCTACAGTAATCAAAACAGTATAGTTCTGGCACAAAAACAGAAATATATATTTATAGAACAGGATAGAAAGCCCAGAAATAAACCCATGCACCTATGGTCAATTAATCTACGACAAAGGAGGCAAGAATATACAATGGAGAAAAGGCAGTCTCTTCAATAAGTGGTGCTGGGAAAGCTGGACAGCTACATGTAAAAGAATAAAATTAGAACATTCTCGAACACCACACATAAAAATAAACTCAAAATGGCTTAAAGACCTAAATGTAAGCCCAGATACTATAAAACTCCTAGAGGAAATCATAGGCAGAACACTCTTTGACATAAAGTGCAGCAATATCTTTTTCGATCCATCTCCTACAGTAATGGAAATAACAAAAATAAACAAATGGGACCTAATGAAACTTAAAATTTTTGCACAACAAAGGAAACCAGAAACAAAACGAAAAGACAACCTACAGAATGGGAGAAAATGTTTGCAAATGATGCAACAGACAAGGGATTAATCTCCAAAATATACAAGCAGCTCATGCAGCTCAAAGTCAAAAAAACAAACAACCCAATCAAAAAATGGGCAGAAGACCTAAATAGACATTCTCCAAAGAAGACACATAGATGGCCAAAAGGCACATGAAAAGATGCTCAACATCACAAATTTTTAGAAAAATGCAAATCAGAACTACTATCAGGAATTACCTCACACCAGTGAGAATAGCTATCATCAAAAAGTCTACAAATAATAAATGCTGCAGAGGGTGTGGAGAAAAAGGAACCCTCCTACACTGTTGGTGGGAATGTAAATTTGTACAGCCACTATGGAGAACAGTATGGAGGTTTGCTCATAAACTAAAAATAGAGGCACCATATGATCCTGCAATCCCACTCCTGGGCATATATCCAGAGAAAACCATAATTTGAAGAGATACATGTACCCCAATGTTTACAGCAGCAGTATTTAAATAGCCAAGACAAAGAAGCAACCTGAATGTTCATCCACAGATGAATGGATAAAGATGTGGCATATTTATACAGTGGAATATTACTGAGCCATAAAAAAGAATGAAATAATGCCATTTGCAGCAACATGAATGACTTAGAGATTATCATACTAAGTGAAATAAGCCAGACAAAGACATATATCATATGATACTGCTTATATGTGGAATCTAAAAAGCAATGTTACAAATGAACTTATACACAAAACAAAAATAGACCCAAAGACAACAGAAAACCAACTTATGGTTACCAAAGTGGAAAGCGGGGGGAGGGATAAATTAGGGGTTTGGGACTAACATACACACTACTATACATAAAATAGATAACCAACAAGGACCTACTGTGTAGCACAGGGAACTATACTCAATATTTTGTAATAACCAATAAGGGAAAAGAATCTGAAAAAATAGATATATATGTATGGAGAACAGTATGGAGGTTCCTTAAAAAATTAAAAATAGAATTACCATATGGTCCAGCAATCCCACTACTGGGCATATAACCAGAGAAAACCATAATTCAAAAAGACACATGTACCCCAGTGTTCACTGCAGCACTATTTACAATAGCCAGGTCATGGAAGCAACCTAAATGCCCACTGACAGAAGAATGGATAAAGAAGATGTGGTAGGTATATACAATGGAATATTACTCAGCCATAAAAAGGAATGAAATTGGGTCATTTGTAGAGACGTAGATGGACCTAGAGACTGTCATACAGAGTGAAGTAAGTCAGAAAGAGGAAAACAAATATCGTATATTAACACATATATATGGAATCTAGAAAAATGGTACAGATGAACCGGTTTGCAAGGCAGAAATAGAGACACAGATATAGAGAACAAACGTATGGACACCAAGGGGGGAAAGCGGGTGGAGGTGGTGGGGGTGGTGGTGGGATGAATTGGGAGATTGGGATTGACATATATACACTAATATGTATAAAACAGATAAGAACATGCTGTATAAAAAAAATAAAATTCAAAAAAAAATAAAATTAAATTTTAAAAAAATGGTAAATTTTATGTTGCATATAATTTTACCACAATTTAAAAAAATTTCATCATAGAATTTACATCCTGAGAGAGGGAAGATGAACAATGAATGGTTAAAATAAAATAAAATAAATGTATAACTGAATCACTATGCTGCACACCAAATGTAACAGCACATTGTAAATCAACTATAGATCAATTAAAAAAAAGATAGGGAGCTTATTCTCCATTATCCAGGTGGGCCCAGTGTAATCATAAGGGTCTTCAAAGGTGGAAGAGAGAGAAAGAAGAGGAGGTCAGAGTGATGCAATGTGAAATTCACCCACTATCACTGACTTTGAAGATGGAGGAAAAGTACCACAAGTCAAGAAATACAGGTAGGAAGAAGACAGAGTCTCATCCAGAGCTTCTAGAGAGGAATGCAGCCCTGCCAACATCTTGATTTTAGCCCAGTGAGACCCACGTTGGACTTCTAACCTTCAGATCCGTAAGATAACAAAGTTTTGTTAAGTCACAAAGTCTGTGGTCATTTGTTATGGCAGGAACTGGAAACTAATACAGATGTGTTCTCAATGCACACAGCGGCCTGTCCTGCTTTAAACACCACTGAAAAAGGGGCAGAAGGAGGCATGAGCTCACAGTGACAAAGTACAGAGGAGAGGAGAGAAGAGCAACAGGTTTTTTGAAGCTAGAAATCAGAAAGATGGGTTGTACCTGACCTGGCTGTCCTGAGAAAGCTGAATCCTAAGCCCTTTTTGTTAAGACAAGAAACAGTCCAGTTTATCCTACAGAACCCCCAATGTCCCCAGAATTAGGGGCACCAGGTAGATCTAGAAGTAGGGATAAAGAAGAGGCTAAAAGCAGGAGGATCAATGAGTCTTTTCAAGGAGCAGTTGAAGTCCCAGATCTTGTCTCCCTCACTGATCAGAATGATAATTGCTCTCCCCAGCCACAGAAGACTAGAGCTTCCGTCCCCACAGAGGGTATAACAACACGATCCCTAGACCAAAACAGTAAGACACATGGCATCAATCAATGTTCACTGAACTGAACTGAACTGAACTAGTGAAACAGAATGTATGTTTATATCATTTATCCATTCAACAGTCAATGTACAAAGATGACTAAAACATGGTACCTTTCCACCAAGAGTTCTGGTGTAGAGCAGTTATATAGGCCATTACAATAGAGTGTGGTAAGGGCTATGCCAGAAGTGAGCTGGCAGTGCTCTCAAAGTATAGAGAAAGGGAGCCCCTCACAGGGGATGGGACAGGCAGAACTTCCCAGATACTAAGATGTCTAACTTGATCCTAATGTGCCCACTAATCAGCCTTCTTTATTGGCCAATAGCACAGTACACAAAGAGTAATGTTTTCCCATGGAAAAACCGTTATGTGAAGTAATTGAGGTTATTTTGTTATCCTGTGGCTCCCAGCCAATAGTATTACCATAAAGCTGTGGATCTCAAAGTCTGGTGGAATGAAGAGCCACCTAGGTATAAAACTGAACAGCAGGTGCCTCATTTTGCAGATTAGAAAACTAAAGCTCAGAGAGTTTAACTCACTCAAGATAAAGCACCTGGGAGATGTCTGACTGGGACCTCCAAGTCAATCCGACCTCAAAGTTCACACTTCCTTTACACAGTCACACTGCTCTGAACATCAGGTCCCCAGAGAAGTGACTCTTGAGATTTGTTCACTAAACAGTCACAGGACTCTGGTGTGGCCTGAAGATAAAGCCATCTGCCCTGCTATGTAATGCTGCGATCTAGATTTATTCATGCTTCCCTCAGGGCAACAGGACAGCAGATTAGTAAACTGTACTCTTTAATGTCACAACTTTACTATGTGTCCAGGCAAAACCTCTCTCTCTCTCTCTCTGTGTATACATATACATATTTTTATATATATTTACACATATACATACACACATACACACATTCATTCAACTATTTAGAGTGTCTAATGTTTTAGGTACTATTTTTTTCTGTTGGGAATAAAATAGACAAAGTGCTCTTACAGAGCTTCTCACTGAGGAGATAGACAATAAACAAGCGAACAATAAATATATGAACACGGGTGAATAAATATTATAAAGAGAAAATAACACAAAGTAAGAAAAAGTGAGAAGCAGAGAATAACATGATCTGACGGAGGTTTTAAAAGAGATACTCTGGCTGATGCATAGACAACACATTGTAGGGAAGCAAGGGGGTAAACCAAGAAACCAGTGAGAGGTGATGGCAGATTTCAACTAGGATGGCTGGGAGCCATGGAGGTGGTAGAGTTGGTAAATTCTTGATTTGTTTTGAAAGGTGAGCCTACATAATTTGCTGAAAGTTTGGGTAAGACGTATAAAAGAAGAAGAATAAAAGGACCCTGTGGATGGCTACCCAAAAGAAAGCTCTGGAACCTGTGAATGTTATTTTATATGGCCAAAAAAAAAAAAAGGCTTTGTATATGTGATTAAAGAGTTTAAAATGATATTATATCCTGGATTGTCTAGGTGGGCCCTAAATGTAATCATATGTAACCTCAAAAGAGGGAGGAAGAAGGAGATCTAACACACATAGGAGACGGTGATGTGAAGATGGAGCAGAGTGATTTGAAGATGCTAACCTTGAAGATTGGAGTGATATGGCCACAGCCAAGAAATGCCAGCAACCATCAGAAGCTGGAAGAGGCAAGGAATGGATTCTCCCCTAAAGCCTCCAGAAGAACCAACACCTTGATTCCAGCACAGTGATACTGATTTCGGACTTCTGGCCTCCAGAACTGTGAGAGAATACAGTTAATATTGTTCTAAGCTGCCCAGTTTGTGTTAATTTGTTACAGCAGCCATAGAAAATACTGAGCTCCCACTCCAATTTCCCTCTGCACACTAAACATCAACTCTTATGCGATTGATATATGGCCTGATACAAGTACATTAATTTGTAAAAAAAAAAAAAAAAAAAAAAAAAGAATTGCTGTTTGGAGCATGTTTGCATTTTTTATTAATATTATTCCGGTTATGCTCTAGATCTTTCACAGCTTTTTTGTACTCTATATTTAAGGTCTGTCCACACTCTCATGTGTATGCACACCTGGTTTGATACATCCATCTACCGCAGAACATTCTGCCTCCAACAGATATCCCTTTTCCATTCTTGTAGACGTGGACATCTAGGTTGCTTCCAGCTCACTGCTGTCAAACTACTACTTGAATAGAATTTTAAAATTTTCTTCATCAAGAAGCAAATAGTCACTGATGCAGTCTTTTCAGGATCAGGTGAAAAAGAAAAGAACAGATATTACTGTTGGACCAAAACAATAATATGATAAGCCATCAGCTCTGCAAGTGTTTAAGTAACAATTATGATTCTTGGGTTCCCTTGGCCCATCCTTTCCTCACAGTTCCCTCTGTACTGACCTTCCCTCTTCCCAAGAGATCCCAGGAAACTGAATGGCCTAACAATTCCAGCTGCCTTGCTTGACAAAGTGGAATGGAAGTCAACAGCTGTTTTCCCTCCAGCATCCTCTGGGAAATCCACCCAACTACATGTTCCCAGCCTGCCCTTGATTTCAAAGCTATAATGTTCAATACCAAGTGGCAAGTGCCATGTACAGGACATTAGTGTCAGGAAGCAGTTTGAGGGCTAGGAGGGGCAGAGACAGCCCCTGGGAGGAAAAGAAGCCAAAGCTAGTTAGCTAAAAGAAATGTGAATGAAATGGGCTCAGGTGGCTCCAAGTGTATAAACAATGATGCTAAAAAAATGGTGCTTCTACTCAGTCAAGGAACAGACATGGTAAACCTGAGCTGATAAGAAACACTTGGCTCAGACATACAGAAGGACGTTTTAAATAAGTGAGGATGTTAAATATTAATAAATAAGGACATTTTAAATAAGCCACCAGGCTTCCCTGGTGGCGCAGTGGTTAAGAATCCACCTGCCAATTCAGGGGACATGGGTTCTATCCCTGGTCCGGGAAGATCCCACATGCCGCGGAGCAACTAAGCCCATGTGCCACAACTACTGAGCCTGAGCTCTGGAGCCCGTGAGCCACCACTACTGAGCCTGCATGCCACAACTACTGAAGCCCTTGTGCCTAGAGCCCGTGCTCTGCAATAAGAGAAGCCACTGCAATGAGAAGGCCGCGCACCACAACAAAGAGTAGTTCCCACTCGCTGCAACTAGAGAAAGCCCGCACGCAGCAACGAAGACCCAACGCAGCCAAAAATTAATTCATTTTAAAAAATAAATAAGTGAGGTTAGAGGCAACAATCATGCAAGTCTCAAAGCTGGACAATGTGAATTCAAATAAGCTCTGTAAGAGCAAACACTTTGTCTGGAAAGGACTCTAACAGTCTCTCTTAGCTCTATCACTAGTTTGCTTCAGAACCTGAGCTAAGCTCCTTTATTTGGTTTCCTTATCTGTCAAGGGGAGGGTTCAAAAAATGTGGCTAGACAAAATTAACTCAAAATGCTCCACAGAGCTAAATGTAAGAGCTGAAGTTATGAAACCTCAAGAAAACACAGGAGAAAGTCTTTACGATCTTGAATTAGACAAAGATTTCTTAGATATGACACCAAAAGCATGATCCATAAAAAATAAAGATTGATAAGTTGGACTTTTTCAAAATTAAAACCTTTTGCTCTTCAAAAGCCATTAAGAAAATTAAAATATAAGCCACAAACTGATAAAGTTATATAAACAGTAATATACATTAAAAGTCTTGTATCCAAAGTATATAAAGAACTCTTAAAATTCAATAATGAGAAAAGATTTGAACAAATATTTAACCAAAGGTATATAAATGGCTAATAAACATGTGAAAAGATGTTCAACAACAAACATTAGGAAAATGAAAATTAAAACCATAATAATTTATCACCACACATTCACTACAATGACTATAACCAAGAGGTATGATGATACCAAGTGTTCGCAAGACTGTGGAGAAACTGGAACATTCATATACTCACTGCTGGTGGGAATGTAAAACGGTTACAGCCATTTTGGAAAAAAAAAGTTTGGTGGTTTCTTAAAAAGCTAAACATATACCTACTATACAATCCAGCAATTCACTCTTAGATATATACCTAAGAGAAAGGAAAACATACATCAACACAAAGACATGTATGTTCATAGCAGCATTAGTCACAATATCCCAACACTGGCAACAGCCCAAACATCCATTAACAGGTGAATGGACAATCAAAATGTGATATACCCATACAATGGAACAGGAATGCAGCAATATAAGAGAGTAATACTAATACAAGCAAAAACATGGTTGAATCTCAAAAACATTCCTTGATATGACAGAACCAAACGCAAAAGGCCACGTATTTATGATTCCATTTACATGAAATCTCTAGTAAAGGCAAAACTATAGATACAGAAAGTAGTGATTATCTGGAACTGGGGATAGGAAAGGGGAATGACCATAAATAGTCACAACAGGGAAATGTAGGGCTGATGGAAATGCTAATGGCTTCAAAATTATATAAATGTACTAAAAAGCATCAACTCTCCTCTTAGAACTGGCGAATTCCATGTGTTGTAAATTATACCTTGGTAAAACTGGGAGGGGGGAGTAAGATGTGGCAAAGTGGAAGCTCTCCATAGGCCCAAGGTCTGCACAAATTGTGGATTTTGTTCAATACACACCCATTTGTTCAACAATCTAGTTAGAAAATGCCTAAGAACAATGATCTAGGAGGTCATGGATTTGTGAAATTTTACACAAAAATCAGGGGTGGCCTGAGTTAAGACTACCTTGTGAAGTAGGTGGCTTTGTCTCTTTTCTGTTATCTGTCCTCTTCTCCAGGTTATCATTTTTAGTCACCACATTTTACCCTTTCCGTTAACCCTTGTCCTCAAGCAGAGTTGGACAGATTTGTGTTCAAACAGGCAAGTTCCTTAGACTCAGAGATAGTTTCTTTCTTTGTAAAGTGGGAATAATCAAACCAACCTCATAATGTGGCCCATGTCCCACATATAGGAGCTGTTGGCTGTCAGCTTCTCTCTCCTATGCTCCAACCACAAATCTGCTTCCAGGAAAAGAGGGTACTTAGCCACTGACACCTTGCTGAGAATGCACTGCGTCAAATTCCTTCTCTGCAGTTGAACCACCCTTTTCAGAGTGGAAGAAAGGCTTGTTCTGTACTGAAGGGGAAGATGGGCCCCAGCCAGGCTGCAGCCCTTCCTAAAACTCCCAAAATCTCACTCCCTGGTCTCCTCATTTGGTTACCCACCAGACTCTGGAACGAGGCTAATTTTTGGCAGCCTGAAAACTGTACTTTACCATCTTGAGGTGCCATGTTCTTTGTCACAGTCTCCATGAATGTTGTGTTATTTCAGATTAAATCAGCAGACACACTAAGAACGCCAAGGACACAGCCACAGCCATCCAATGCTATGTGCTTATATGTTACTGTTATTCAGAACATTGGTGTAGAGCAGACCCTGGGACTAGGGTGAGGCAAGAGAGCACGGAAGGGGCGACATTTAAGGAGGCATTCACTCCCAGGTCAGTTCTGCCTGGCATGACCCTGAGAAATGAGTGCCCCTTTAAGTGTGGGCCCCGTGGGGACAACCTCTAGGGAGGCACTCACCCTCAGGGCTGAAAGGATAGGGTAGGCCCAGAAAGCAGCCTCCTTCAACGTGGCACCCTTGGCACCTCACTTGCCTCACCTTAGTCACAGCCCTACTGTAGAGGGGATGGACCCAAGTCCACATGCTGAAGTTACAGCACTCACCCTACCACCCATTAGATGTGTGACTTCAGACAAGTCTACGCCCCTACTCTTCCTGCCTGTTCTGGCTCCGTGATTCTAGGGCTACTATACTCCTCTTTGCAATAAAGCAAAACAATTATGGAAATACACATTACCTCAATCTATTAGATCCTGGCTTAAATTTGCTGTCTTCACAGAAGCACCTCTGGCCATGTAAACCACCCTCTGTCATGTTCTATTAGCAACTTGTTCATTTTATTCATAGCAGCCATATTAATAATATTTTATTTTATTGCTTATATCAGTCAAGATAGCCTGGATTATGCTACAGTAATAAAACCCTCAAAATCTCAGGAGCTTAAAACAGCAAAGGTTTATTGCTTTCTCACTCCACATGTCTGCTGTGTCAGCTGGGAGACTCAGCTCAGGGACCTGGCTGGTAGAGCAGCCACATATGCAGCACTTAGCTGGTCATTGTGCCAGAGGGGAAAAAACTCCAGGTGGGTTCCCATTAACTGCTCAGCCCAGAAGGGACACACATCACTTCCAGTCATGACTCATTGACCAGAACCCATCAATGTCCCCACCCACCTACAGGGGACCCCTGCCACTGCACTCCTAATATGGGCCCAAAATACAGACAGCTGGGAAGATCTGGGCTGCTCTCATGACTCCACATTATTTATTTGGTTAGGTCTGACTCCCCTGGCCAGCATGGCCCATTAGGCAGGACTGTCTGTCTTGTTCACCATTGTATCCCCAATGCTGGCACCTAGCTGGTGCTTAACAATGATCTGTTGCCTGCCTGAATGGTTCTGGTAATTTAGGATTGGTCACTGAGACTGTTGGTTGAATGAATGTCAGCTCCCAGAAAACCGCTCAGATTCTGGAGGACTCAGGGCCCAGCTTTCCATGTTAACTGGACTCTTCTGAAAGGGGAAGAATAATTACTCTAATTGCTGCTTTTCCTCATTTTCTCCTGGAGTGTCTAACTGCAGAGGCCAATGAAAAAGAAGCTTTAAGAGTCTGGGAGCATGGTCCAAAGTGGTGATCCAAAAATCTGAAATCTCTTTGTAATTTTATTCTTCATCTTAAAAGTTCATGTGAATTTTATATTTTGTTGTATATTATATTCACAGTCATAAAAAAAGTTTTAAAATATTTAACTGAGCTTAAATTGATTAAGGCTTCACGAATATGTGTCCTTATCTCACAGTTTCAAGGTCCCCCTCATAGCCCACACCCACCACACCAAGAAACACAGCTCTAACGCGCCTTAGTTGGTTGCTGGGGCCTTAAGGCTTACGTTTAAAGCATTACAAACATCCTCTGCATTTTGCTTCCTTTCTTTGGTGACACTTTTTCTCTCATGGGGATAAAACTCCTTTTGCGTGTGGGAATTTGCCTTTGTCTAATGAAATGAGGAAAAGGTGTTATTAAAGGCCTTGTTTAGGTTGATGGACTAAATTCCTCCAAGCCAGTGTTTCTCGAAATTTCTTTTTTTTTTTATCGTGACCCACACGAAGACGTACATTTTATATCACTTCCTGTAAGGGACACTGTTGTAACTCCGTGCTGGCGGTGCACCCATCTCCCAGCTGCCGATTGTTGGTTGCTGAAGATCACAGCTGCCTCCTTCTCTAGAGATTTGCCCAGGGCTGAGCAGGAGCTGCCTTTCCAGAAGGTTATGCACCTCTCTTCCTCAGAGCAGCCTGCAGCCAATGACTGGTTGTTGACATGAGGGTTCAAGAGGCTACCTGCTTGTCTCAGGCAGCACCAACTCATATAATTCAAGCTTCAGAGCTCTGCATGGGATCAGGCTTGAGAGCACACCCTTGCTCAGCTCCTCCCCTGCCCAATCCAGCTCTTCTCACTCCCCTCTTTTCTGAGAGCACTCCCTAAAGAGATCACATACACCCAAATCCTTTTCTGGAGCTCTGCTTCTAGGGAACCTAACTTAAGACACTACCCAATACACACACACACCCCTGAAATAAAATTTCCAAAAATAATACTTATGCTTACGTTATGTGATGCACTCTGATATTTTCTATATTCTATTCCTTTTTTTTTCAAATTGCTCATTTGTGAGCCTCTACTTTGATTTCATAATCCACTAATAGGTTACAGTCTATCAATTTGAAAAACACAGCACAAAACCTTTCCAAGTTAACCTTCTAGAGGCTGGCATTCAGCACCTGGGTAGGTTAGGGAGAAGGTGGGGCAAAGTGACTCTGTCTCAGTGTTCACAGCATCAAGAGTTTAGAGATACAAAAAAAAAAAAGAGAGAGAGAGAGAGAGAGATACAGGAAATTGATTCTATAGGGCGGAGCCTCTCAAGGGAGCATAGTGTCAACTGCCATCTGACAGCAGGGGTGGCCACCAGCATTCTCCACACTGTTCCCCGAGGTGTTCTTCCTTCCCTACAGGCAGAAACACTTACTCAGGGCTTCAATAGGAAATTGGGTTCCAAGGAGATAAAGCAGTTTTTGACCTTGCACAAATTCACAAGGATGGACATGTGAGAATATGTCAGCATTATCTGTGATGGCCAAAACTGAAACATCCCAAATGGCCATCACTAGATGAACCACAGTGTAACCGAACAAAGAATGACTAGGTATCCATAAAAAATAAATGAAGTAGGTACAGAACATTTTCCATGATACACTAAGTGTAAAAATCAACTGGCCCTATAGTTCACCAATATAATTGCATGTTTTTATTAATTAGTTTAATCTGTGTACAGTAAAAAATATGGAAAAGTGTACTCAAAATTATTCACAGTAATAATCTGCAGGGGAATGATTATGGGAGACTTTTACTTTGTAAGTCATACATTTCCACAACATTTGAACTTTTTGCCACAAGCAAGATTTACGATTGAAATGAGAAAAAGCAATAATTTTCGCTTTAGAAAAGTTAAACACAAAAAGAAGCTATAAGGTGGGAGCATGTGTTCCTCTGAAGTCACAACAGCAGCCCCTCAGCATGTAAAATGTGCTTTTAAGGGTCTGAGATAGAAACCATTTCTAGGAGTTCATGCTCTACGGCAACATTTTTGCTCCAACATTCAGAAATGTTAGATAAAATACAAATTGAAGAAATTTACAAATCATATAGTAAGGCTCAGAAACTAGATACATGTTCCTAGGCACCAACAACAGAAGAAAAACCCCAATCCGGGAGCAGGACTGAGGCCAGAGTCTGCGGGTCAAGTTTTGCAAGCAGACAAAGGTGATTCCAGCAAGGCCACAGGGACTAAGGGGTGGAGGTTGTGGAGTGAGGGGTGCAGTGTAATGCTCACTGCTGGGAACAGGGACTGGAGGCCAGCTGCCAAGCGGGGAAACAAAGCTGAGAAAAGCTGTCCAGGATATTTTTGTTTGTTTTTGTTTTTTATATCAGGAATTGATTTCCCTGGCTGCATGTTAAAAACACCCGGGGACTTTTTTTAAAAAATAAATAAATAAATAAATTTATTTAAAAAAAAAAGCAAACTCAGAGCTTTCAATAGTTTTATTACAGCATTTGCCCATCAAAATATAATAGTTATATAATTGGGTTATTTCATTTTATTTATTTTTATTTTTTTATTTTTTGAATTTTATTTTATTTATTCTTTTATACAGCATGTTCTTACTAGTTATCCATTTTATACATATTAGTGTGTATATGTCAATCCCAATCTCCCAATTCATCACACCACCACCACTCCCCATGCCACTTTCCCCCCTTGGTGTCCATACATTTGTTCTCTACATCTGTGTCTCAATTTTTGCCCTGCAAATTGGTTCATCTGTACCATTTTTCTAGGTTCCACATATATGCGTTAACATACGATATTTGTTTTTCTCTATGTGATTTACTTCACTCTGTATGACAGTCTCTAGGTCCATCTATGTCTCTACAAATGACCCAATTTCGTTCCTTTTTATGGCTGAGTAATATTCCATTGTATATATGGGCCACATCTTCTTTATCCATTCGTCTGTCGATGGGCATTTAGATTGCTTCCATGACTTGGCTATTGTAAATAGTGCTGCAATGAACACTGGGGTGCATGTGTCTTTCTGAATTACGGTTTTCTCTGGGTATATGCCCGGTACTGCGATTGCTGGGTCATATGGTAACTCTATTTTTAGTTTTTTAGGAACCTCCATACTGTTCTCCATAGGGGCGGTAACAATTTTCATTCCCACCAACAGTACAAGAGGGTTCCCTTTTCTCCACACCCTCTCCAGCATTTGTTGTTTGTAAATTTTCTGATGATGCCCATTCTAACTGCTGTGAGGTGATACCTCATTGTACTTTCAATCTGCATTTCTCTAATAATTAGTGATTTTGAGCAGCTTTTCATGTGCTTCTTGGCCATCTATATGTCTTCTTTGGAGAAATGTCTATTTAGGTCTTCTCTCCATTTTTTTTTTTTTCCTCTCCATTTTATTTATTTATTTATTTTTGCAGTACGCGGGCCTCTCACTGCCATGGCCTCTCCCGTCGCGGAGCACAGGCTCCAGACGTGCAGGCCCAGAGGCCATGGCTCACAGGCCCAGCCTCTCCACGGCACGCGGGATCCTTCCGGACCAGGGCACAAACCCACGTCCCCTGCATCGGCAGGTGGACTCCCAACCACTGCGCCACCAGGGAAGCCCTTCTCTCCATTTTTTGATTGGGTTGTTTGTTTTTTTAATATTGAGATGCATGAGCTGTTTATATATTTTGGAGATTAATCCTTTGTCTGTTGATTTGTTTGCAAATATTTTCTCCCGTTCTGAGGGTTGTCTTTTCGTCTTGTTTATGGTTTTCTTTGCTGTGCAAAAGCTTTTAAGTTTCATTAGGTCCCATTTATTTTTGTTTTTACTTCCATTACGCTAGGAGGTGGATTAAAAAAGATCTTGCTGTGATTTTTGTTAGAGTGTTCTGCCTATGTTTTCCTCTAAGAGTTTTATGGTGTCCACTCTTACCTTTAGGTCTCTAATCCATTCTGAGTTTATTTTTGTGTATGGCATTAGGGAGTGTCCTAATTTCATTCTTTTACATGTAGCTGTCCAGTTTTCCCAGCACCACTTATTGAAAAGACTGTATTTTCTCCATTGTATATCCTTGCCTCCTTAGTCATAGATTAGTTGACCACAGGTGCGTGGGTTTACTTCTGGGCTTTCTATCCTGTTCCATTGATCTGTATTTCTGCTTTTGTGCCAGTACCATATTGTCTTGATGACTGTAGCTTTGTAGTATAATCTGAAATCAGGGAGTCTGATTCCTCCAGCTCCAGTTTTTTCCCTCAAGACTGCTTTGGCTATTGATGGTCTTTTGTGTCTCCATACAAATTTTACGATTTTTTGTTCTAGTTCTGTAAAAAAATGCCACTGGTAATTGATAGGGATTGCATTGAATCTGTAGATTGCTTTGGGTAGTATAGTCATTTTCACAAAATTGATTCTTCCAATCCAAGAACATGGTGTATCTCTCCATCTGTTGGTATCATCTTTAATTTCTTTCATCAGTGTCTTAATAGTTTTCTGCATACAGGTCTTTTGTCCCCCTAGGTAGGTTTATTTCTAGGTATTTTACTCTTTTTGTTGCAATGGTAAATGGGAGTGTTTCCTTAATTTCACTTTCAGATTTTTCATCATTAGTGTATAGAAATGCAAGAGATTTCTGTGCATTAATTTTTTATCCTGCAACTTTACCAAATTCATTGATTATCTCTAGTACTTTTCTGGTGGCATCTTTAGGATTCTCTATGTACAGTATCAGGTCATCTGCAAACAGTGAGAGTTTTAATTCTTCTTTTCCAATTTGTACTCATTTCTTTTTCTCTCTGATTGCCACGGCTAGGACTTCCAAAACTATGTTGAACAACAGTGGTGAGAGTGGACATCCTTGTCTTGTTCCTGATCTTAGAGGAAATGCTTTCAGTTTTCCACCATTGAGAATGATGTTTGCTGTGGGTTTATCATACATGGCCTTTATTATGTTGAGGTAGGTTCCCCCTATGCCCACTTTCAGGAGAGTTTTTATCATAAATGGTGTTGAATTTTGTCAAAAGCATTTCTGCATCTATTGAGATGATCATATGGTTTTTATTCTTCAGTTTGTTAATATGGTGTATCACATTGACTGATTTGTGTTTATTGAAGAATCCTTGCATCCCTGGGATAAATCCCACTTGATCATGGTGTATGATCCTGTTAATGTGTTATTGGATTCTGTTTACTAGTATTTTGTTGAGGATTTTTGCATCTATATTCATCAGTGATATTGGTCTGTAATTTTCTTTTTTTTGTAGTATCTTTGTCTGGTTTTTGTATCAGGGTGATGGTGGCCTCATAGAATGAGTTTGGGAGTGTTCCTTCTTCTGCAATTTTTTGGAAGAGTTTGAGAAGGACTGGTGTTAGCTCTTCTCCCAATGTTTGATAGAATTCACCTGTGAAGCCAACTGGTCCTGGACTTCTGTTTGTTGGAAGATTTTTAATCACATCAATTTCATTATTTGTGATTGGTCTGTTCATATTTTCTATTTCTTCCTGGTTTAGTCTTGGAAGGTCATACCTTTTTAAGAATTTGTCCATTTCTTCCAGGTTGTCCATTTTACTGGCATATTTCCTTGTAGTAATCTCTTAGGATGCTTTGTATTTCTGTGGTGTCTGTTGTAACTTCTCCTTTTTCATTTCTAATTCTATTGATTTGAGTCCTCTCCCTCTTTTTCTTGATGAGTATGGCCAATGGTTTATCAATTTTGTTTATCTTCTCAAAGAACCAGCTTTTAGTTTTATTGATCTTTGCTATTGTTTTGTTTCTATTTCATTTATTTCTGCTGTGGTCTTTATGATTTCTTTCCTTCTACTAACTTTGGGTTTTGTTTTTTCTTGTTTCTCTAGTTCCTTTACGTGTACGGTTAGATTGTTTATTTGAGATGTTTCTTGTTTCCTGAGGTAGGCTTGTGTTGCTGTAAACTTCCCTCGTAGAAGTGCTTTTGCTGCATCCCATAGGTTTTGGATCATCATGTTTTCATTGACATTTGTCTCTAGGTATTTTTGGATTTCCTCTATGATTTCTTCAGTGATCTCTTGGTTATTTAGTAATGTATTGTTTAGCCTACATGTGTTTGTGTTTTTTACATTTTTTTCCCTGTAATTCATTTCTAATCTCATAGCGTTGTGGTCCGAAAAGATGCTTGATATGATTTCAGTTTTCTTAAATTTAGTGAGCTTGATTTGTAACCCAAGATGTGATCTATCCTGGAGAATGTTCCATGAGCACTTGAGAAGAAAGTGTAATCTGCTGTTTTTGGATGGAATGTCCTATAAATATCAATTAAATCTATCTGGTCTATTGTGTCATTTAAAGCTCTGTTTCCTTATTTATTTTCATTTTGGATTATCTGTCCATTGGTGTAAGTGAGGTGTTAAAGTTCCTCACTATTATTGTGTTAATGTTGATTTCCTTTTTTATGGCTGTTGGCATTTGCCTTAGGTATTGAGGTGCTCCTATGGTGGGTGCAAATATATTTATAATTGTTATATCTTCTTCTTGGATTGATCCCTTGATCATTATGTAACGTCCTTCCTTGTCTCTTGTAACATTCTTTATTTTAAAGTCTATTTTATCTGATATGAGTATTGCTACTCCAGCTTTCTTTTGATTTCCATTTGCATGGAGTATCTTTTTCCATCCCCTCAGTTTCGGTCTGTTTGTGTCCCTAGGTCTGAAGTAGGTCTCTTGTAGACAGCATATAGATGTGTCTTGTTTTTGTATCCATTCAGCGAGCCTGTGTCTTTTGGTTGGAGTATTTAATCCATTCACATTTAAGGCAATTATCGATATATATGTTCCTATTACCATTTTCTTAATTGTTATGGGTTTTTGTAGGTCCTTTTCTTCTCCTGTGTTTCCCACTTAGAGAAGTTCCTTTAGCCTTTGTTGTAGACCTGGTTTGGTGGTGCTGAATTCTCTTACCTTTTGCCTGTCTGTAAAGCTTTTGAGTTACAGACAAGCAAAAGCTTTGCTTGAGACTGGAGAGAGGGAAAAATGGGAGTCACTGTTTAATAGGGAGGGAATTTCAATTTGGGAAGATGATAAGTTCTGGAGATGGATGGTGGTGATGGTTGCAGAACAATGTGAGTGTATTTAATGCCACTGAACTGTATACTTAAAAATGGTTAAAATGGTAAATTTTGTTATCTATATTTTACCACAATAAAAAGTTTTTAAAAATTCATAGGACTGTACAGCAAAGGAAAAAAAGGCAATTTTATTGAATTTTATTGCACCATTATTGAAAAAATTTTAAAAATCTGAAGCAAATATTGAAAAAATATTAAGATCTATTAAAGCTACATGATAAATACGTTCATGTCTGTAACTCAATTTTCTTTACTTTTCTGTATATTTAAAATGTTCAAGTAAATTTTTAATAGTATAAGGTAGAACTGAAAATTTAGGGGTGCAGTAAACTTTTGAGATCATTCCCTGCAGATTACTTACTTGAACAGAGAGAAACTGAGTTTCTCAACTAAAACTCCTGAATCCTAGGTCACTGCTTTATCCACGCTGATAATTTTAAACTGAAGTTTTAAAAGTATAAATTGATTGATAATAAAATTAGGCTTCCTCAATTTAGGCAAGATTTGAAATGAAATACACACACACACACACACACACACACACAACCAAACAAAAACCATGAAGAGTGTGCTCAGCTTTTCCTAGTCCATAGGAAACAATTTCTACATAATCAGAACACTCAAGTAAGTATTGTAGGGGAGCAAAACTTGCCACCCCAAATGTCTCTTTGCCAGGCAGATTATTTCAGGCTGAAAATAATCAAGGCCCAAAAGACTCAGGAAGAAACTTTGACTTTCCCCCTGACTGCCTAAAAGGATTTACATAGAGGGCCTGTTTCCAGAATAGACCTATCACCAAAGACTCGTCTAAGTGCAGTGGGGGAAACTCAGCAGGACCTAGAGATCAGAGTCCACTCTGTGTCCCATTGTCTCTGTGGTGGCCCAGAAAACATTTGTTTACCAAACATTTGCTTTTCTATCTTCATGTGAATTTCTTTCCTCCTCTTTGAATTCCCAAACCACTACCCCCAACAACCTCTTTTGCCTTTAGCTGAAGATACTATTTAAAGTTAGGGCTTCAGCCATTTTGGTGAGTTACTCAGTTTTCCTGGGTCTCTCCCATGTATACATGTTATTAAACTTTTGTTTGACTTTCTCCTGTTAATCTGTCTCATGTCAGCTTAGTTCTTAGACCAGCCAGAAGAACCTAGAAGGGTAAAGGAAAATTTCTTCCTCTCTGACAATATTCTCAAGAACGGAATTAAAATTTAATCAGTAGCTCTCTTCAAAAGAAGTGTTAAAACAATTTTTTTAAAAAGTCACAAAAACATGTCAAGTTTACCCTGAGCTACTCAAATTGATCTCAAAAAACATTTTAATTTCTTTCCTCTCATTTTTGCTTCTGCCTATCTTTGTTCTCACCCCACTCTCCTCCTGTCTAAATACAACTTCATACTGAATAGCTTCCGTGACCTCCTCTCATTGTAACCAAGCAAGACCCCATGAGTCCTTCCCAGGACAGACACCCCTACCCCATGTCCTCTGCATGCTTATTTTTATAGAAAAGCTGTAGTTTCCCAGGCCTCCCCTGAGTCACAAAAGCCTGGCTCAAGAATTAATGATTGAAAGAATGCGAACATAGAGTAACAACAAAAAATTGCAGTTGGGCCAGGAGAACTGGTAACAACTTAAACAGTAAATCAGCCATCTATCAGTCACAGAATCTTTAGTGTCTCCCTGAAGGACATAGATAACAGTATCTGATGCTCATTCCTAAATTGTTTTACAGATACTAAAACCCCCACCAAATGGAAGAAGTTAACTACATGATGACCATGCGTGGGTAGCCCCCAGACTAGCGGGAGCCTGAGGATTCATGATTTTTACCCCTGTGACACCACCCTGCTACCTCACCATCAACCAATCAGAGAATTGTGCATGAGCTCATCACACACCCTGTGACTCCTCTCTCTCACCCTGTCCTTAAAAACTTCCCTGAAACCCACTGGGGAGATTGGGTTTTTCAAGCATTAGCTTCTCTCACTCCTCATTTGCACCTACAATAAATGCTGTAATTGCCTTCACTGCAGCCTGGTGTCAGTAGATTGCCTTTACTGTGTGCGGGGAAGCAGACCCAAGTTTGGCTCCGTAACATCACCGCACTTCTGGAGTGAGGGTTACTCAAGCTAGAATGGACTTTCTTTAAAGCCCAGAGAAAAACCCACACACATATGGTCATCTTATTTTTGATAAAGGAGGCAAGAATATACAATGGAGAAAAGACAGCCTCTTCAATAAGTGGTGCTGGGAAAACTGGACAGCTACATGTAGAAGAATGAAATTAGAACACTCCCTAACACCATACACAAAAATAAACTCAAAATGGATTAAAGACCTAAATGTAAGGCCAAACACTATCAAACTCTTAGAGGAAAACATAGGCAGAACACTCTATGACATAAATCAGCAAGATCCTTTTTGACCCACCTCCTAGAGTGATGCAAATAAAAAGAAAAATAAACAAATGGGACCTAATGAAACTTAAAAGCTTTTGCACAGCAAAGAAAACCAAAAACAAGACGAAAAGACAACCCTCAGAATGGGAGAAAATATTTGCAAATAAAGCAGCTGACAAAGGATTAATCTCCAAAATTTACAAGCAACTCATGCAGCTCAATATCAAAAACATAAACAACCCAATCCAAAAATGGGCAGAAGACCTAAATCGACATTTCTCCAAAGAAGATATACAGATCGCCAACAAACACATGAAAGGATACTCAACATCACTAATCATTAGAGAAATGTAAATCAAAACTACAATGAGGTATCAGCTCACACCAGTCAGAATGGCCATCATCAAAAAAATCTATCAAGAATTCAATGCTGGAGAGGGTGTGGAGAAAAGGGAACCCTCTTGCACTGTTGGTGGGAATGTAACTTGATACAGTCACTATGGAGAACAGTATGGAGGATCCTTAAAAAACTACAAATAGAACTACCATATGACCCAGCAATCCCACTACTGGGCAAATACCCTGAGAAAACCGTAATTCAAAAAGAGTCATGTACCACAATGTTCATTGCAGCTCTATTTACAATAGCCAGGACATGGAAGCAACCTAAGTGTCCATCGACAGATGAATGGATAAAGAAGATGTGGCACATATATACAATGGAATATTACTCAGCCATAAGAAAAAACAAAATTGATTTATTTGTAGTGAGGTGGATGGACCTAGAGTCCGTCATACAGAGTGAAGTAAGTCAGAAAAAGAAAAACAAATACTGTATGCTAACACATATATATGGAATATATATTAAAAAAAAGGTTCTGAAGAACCTAGGAGCAGGACAGGAATAAAGATGCACACGTAGAGGATGGACTTGCCATGGGGAGGGGGAAGGGTAAGCTGGGACGAAGTGAAAGAATGGCATGGACATATATACACTACCAAATGTAAAATAGATAGCTAGTGGGAAGCAGCCGCATAGCACAGGGAGATCAGCTTGGTTCTTTGTGACCACCTAGAGGGGTGGGATAGGGAGGGTGAGAGGGAGACGCAAGAGGGAGGAGATATGGGGATATATGTTTATGTATAGCAGATTCACTTTGTTATAAAGCAAAACTAACACACCATTGTAAAGCAATTATACTCCAATAAAGATGTTAAAAAAAAAAAAAAAGAATGGACTTTCTTTAGAAAGTAGTACTCTGCAAAATTCTTGGGTAAAAAAAATCTTCCATTGCATCTGCAGTGTTCTTGGTTGCAAGCAACAGAACTGACAATGAAGGCCATGGAAATCCAGTCCTGCACAGGGCAAGACATGGGGAAGAAAGCCCAGGCAAGGACCCCTTGCCTTGCCACTGGAGGACTCAGCTTGAGATAGTACTGCCTTTGGCATCATCACCACCAGCAGGATTCTCACCTTGCTGCAGCCACCATGAAGAATTTCTCAGCTGATGGAGTGTCTTCTATGTGTCATTCCACCGAGATTGAAGGTTCTGGGTGTGCTCATCCAGTTGGCAAAGCCTAGGTCTCCAGCCCACTCTCTAGCTGCCAGGAGCTTCTTTAAAGGGAATCTGAGCCCCACATTCCAACTACATTCACACAATGAAGGACTCTCCTCTCCCTCACAGGAAAAGAATTCCACACTGGACAGCAACACAAGCAAGAACTGTCCACCCTAATGGATTTCCATAGGCTTCCCAACATCCACATGTTCTCTTCCTCCCTGACTTAAATTCACCTCATTGTTCCCACCACCAAAGCCCCTGCGAATTTCCTTTGTGCAACAAAAAATACACTCACCGTTCCCCAAAGGGACAACACAATTCTGACGTCTTTGAAACTCATGCTTCTACTCTTATCTCAGTCACTTCTCCACATAGCAACGAGAATGATCCTTCTAAAACCTAAAATAGATCCTGTCACTCCTCTGCAGAAAGCCCTCCAATGGCTCCCAGGTCCCTCCGAGAAAAAGCCAAATCTTCACAATGGTCGTTTAGACCCTATGTTATTACTCCCTCCCCACCTGCGTGATCCCATCTCCTCTTACTCTCTCCCTCACTCTGTTCCAGCTGCCTGACCCCATCTCTGTTTTCCCCACACACCTAGCTTGTTTCCACGTTGGAGGCCTTGTTTACTTTTCCTTCCTGCAGATAAACATAAAATTTGCTCCCTGTACAGTCTTCCATGACTCCTAAATAAAAGAGCACCTCAACCCTCTTCCCCACCCCATATCCTACTTAACTTTTCTTTATATTATCACAGCTAATGGCGTTCTGTGTGGTCATCTGTTTATCATCCGTCTCCTTCCACTGGAACATAAACCGTACGGTCAGTTCTTTGTGTCTCCATCGCAGTATTCCCGGAGCCTGGATTGGGGCCTGGTTGAGAGCAGGTGCTCAATAAACATTAGCTATTACTGAAGTGGGAAGTGAAGTCATCTGGTGAGAATAAAGGGTGGGCAGGGGAGTGAGAGTGTCTTCCATTGAGGAGGAGTGTAGACGGCGTTTGAGAAGGCTTCTCTGGTAAAATGGAGAGAGCTGACCAGGAAATGGAGACATTTGTCTGTAGAGTGATGAAGACACGGGTGAGGATAGAGATTAGTAATAGGGGCAAGGATCTGTGGTTGAGTAAGTGTTTTTCTTTCAGCCCCACTCAGCAGCCTGGAGGTAGGTACAGAGAAGCCTTGTTGCATTTATCCAGTAACAGGGGTTGAGCATGTGGGTGGGGCAAAGGGGACAGGAGGCAAGGACCTTGATATTCACTGGAAATAAAGTATTAGAGGAAATGGGCTTTGGACTTTAAGCTGCTTCAGGTACGAAGTAAAGACAAGAAAGTTGTACATAGTATGACGATGCCTACAGATGAGGGATGGCACTCTGTCCAAAGGCCAATGAACGGAACCATCTGGGAGGATTGCTCCTGACAAGTGGAGAGCCAGGCCAGGAGGCTGAGAAGAGTGAGAGAATTAATGGACAGGAAGTGTGGGACAGAGGGAGGGTACATCAAGTCTGAGATCTTTGAGCAAATCAGTCTCAGGTCATGTGTGTGGCCAGGCTAATGGTAGGCAGATGTACAATGCAGTGTGATCTTTGTAACTTTTTAGTAATCATAAGCCCTTCAATTGCAAGAATATCTTTTTGTTTTGATTGTTGTTTCATACATTATGATAGAGTTGAAATGATTAATTTCCCAATGATACTTAAAGATCTTTTTTATTGTTGAACTACTCAGGTATGAATATATGACAGAATCTAATGTATAATAAAATATGGTGACTACAGTTGATAACAGTTTATTACATAACTGAAATTAAAATTTGCTGCATTGGCCAGCCTATAAAACCTTCTCTATTAGTCTGCTAGAGTTGCCGTAACAAAATTCTGGGCTAGGTGGCTTAAACAACAGAAGTTTATTTTCTCACAGTTCTGGAGGCTGGAAGTTCAAGATCAAGGTGTCACCCGGGTTGGTTTCCCGGAGGCCCTTTCTTTGGCTTGCAGGTGGCACCTTCTCACTGTCTCTTCACATGGTTGGCCGTCTGTGCACGCGCACCCTGGTGTGTCTCTCTGTGTGTCCCAACTTCTCTTCTTAGAAGAAGATGAGTCAGACTGAATTAGGGCCTACCCTGATGCCCTTATTTTAACTTAATTATCTCTTTATAAGCCCTAATCTCCGATACAGTCACATTCTGAGGTTCTAGGCATTAGGGCTTCAACATATGAATTGAGGTAGGGGAGGAGACATGATTCAACCCTTGACACCTTCCAAGCAAGCTTTCTGTCTCAGTAAATAAAACCAAAGGAAAGCTCACTTGTACAAAGCCACAGTGCACCTCCCTAATGCATTCTTTCATGCATTCTCATTCCACCAATATTTAAGGAGAGCCATTTATATAGTGACATGATCTACAGAAAACCAACAGAATAATCTTTCCAAAATGTGTGTCTGAATAGGTCTCTTTCCAGAAACCCCTGAATGGCTCCCTGTGTCCTTAGGAAAATTCCCAAATCTTAGCATGGTATACAAGATATTCCAAGATGTGGATTCTGCTTATTTACACAGCTACAATCCTCTCACATGCCTTTTGCTCCAGCTAAACTCCTTGAGTATGGTGGTTTCCCAAATATGTTATGCTGAGTTACTCCTAGCTGTACAACCCCAGGCAAAAATGTATTCATTCAACAAATATTTAATTGTCACCTCCTTTCTCAGCTGTGCTAGACCCTGCAGCAGACGACAAAACCCCACCCTCAAAGATCTCCTAATATAAAGGAAATGTTAGACAAGCAAACAAAAATCACGATCAATTGATATGTGATGTAGTCTAGATGTATGCAAAAATGTATCAGGAGCTCAGAGGAGGATCTCCTTAAATTTAACAAAGCATTAGTTTCTCCAGTAAAGTAATATACCAACCTCTAAAATTAGACTAAGGAGAAGGCCAATTTATAGCACAACCTATATGTTAATATATTGCAGAAATAAATCAGATAGTTCCAGTTATTAAGAACAAGGTAAGTGACATCTTATATAAATAATGAAATGGAAATTGGTTACACACCCACCAAACTATGCAGAACCCTAAGGTGGAAATTAAAATTCCTCCTTGCCAGCATGAATCTGTCTCTGGAGTGTTTTTAAAATGCACACATGAAAATCACTTGGAACAACCACTGTACAAGCCATTCCACCATGCCTAAGATACTCTACTTCATTAATCACCTGAAATTAGCAGCTGTCGTCAGCTGATATACTTTTAGTATCATGCAGTTTGTAGTGAGGATTATTTTATTTATGTTTAAAACCTTCTAGCATGTCTCTCAAGAAGTTAACCAGGTCCAGAAAGTTGCAAAAGAAAACTGAAGAAAGAACAAGAACAGGTATTGTTAAACTGCCAGAGTAATACAGACTGAAACGTTCCCTCTAAGACTACTTAGAAATTCTGGGTGTAACGCATGCCTCCTTGTTTTTAGTGCACAGCTGAGTTCACAACCAGAAAGGGAAATTTCCGACTGATCATCATGAAGAAAGAACATAAAAGAAAAGTAGTAAGTGATATGACGACCTAGCAGCTACTCAACTGGATGAGGTGATATTGATATAAGTTTCCAGGGAGTTTGGGTTTTAAAGCCCCTGTGGGTACAGGAAAGAAGCCCTTGAATCCACCTGCAGTGGGGAGTGGGACGAGGACACCTGCATAAAGACAGGACTCTCAAAGGGCAGCACCTTCAGAGAAAGTCAGACTAACAATAATGTACCCATTGGCACAGAGATCAAGGAAGTGTGTCTTCACCCACATTCTGGGTAAGGAAAAATGTCAGTCCTGCTGGGGCACTTACCAATATGTTGCCTCTCAGTTACAAATTCAACTTTTAGTACCTGGACTGTGATAACAGATGGACTGGACTCCTTAAGCATTTCTCCTTTACAGTAAGCATGATACAAGGCTTTGTCAACAGAGGGCGCTGGAGGGACACTGCAAGATGAAGGGGGCTTCTGGTTCCTGTGTGCTGGGTTTGGCTTTTTCTTGCTCTTGTTGCGTGGCGTGTCAACACTGTGGGTGTGTGGTGATATCCAGTGGTGCTCTTCCCAGCCCTTCAGTGACCTCAATGCCCCAGCCCAGGCCTGGAGGCCACCTTTCCATGGCCCTCCTGGCACAGATACCATGTGCTCCAGACTTCTTGCCCACAGTGGCATTCCAGACCCCTGTGTGCACCCACATAACAGCCTTGACATGCCTGCACCCCAGAGAGTTGTTTCCTGCTTGCCCAACAACTGTGCATCTGCTTGAGTTTAGCCCAGTGAGCTTCTCTGCCTTCCTGTGAGCTTAACCACATCGCACCAATGAGATGTGAACCCCAGCCTTGGGGAGGGCCCTCAGCCCAAGTTTGTCCTTCCTTTCAGCATTCTGTTTATATCTTTTCAGTACTCTCTTATCATACCTTAATAATTCCTTAAACTAACCTATGTAGATTATTGAGTGGTTTCTGTCTCCTGATTAGATCCAGACTAATTCAACCGAGAAATCAAAATCCCTGGCCTATGTCTTATTAAGTGTTCAAATTTACATTACCTATCAGGAATAAACACAAAAACATTGTGAAGGGATATTTCCTCAACCTAGTTTGCATGCTGAATATGCAAACCATATTCTCACAGAGAAAACATGCTGAATATGAATTCATGATCCAAAACTTAAAAACTCACAAATAAGTAATCCTTCATGAGGAAGTGTTGTCAAATATAATAATTATGGGGCTTAAAACTACAATAATTTCTGATAATAAAACAATTCTAAAAGAAAAGTTTATAAATATGCTTAAAAGAAATTTTGTAACTTAGAAGAAATTACCTTAAATGTAAAGGGACTAAACAATTGAATTAAAAGACAAAGATAGTAAGACCTTTGTTTTACTTCCTGATTTGGATGGTATTTACATGGATATGTTCATTCTGTGAACATTTATACAGCTATCCTTTTATAATTATGCACTTTTCTGAATATATCATGTATTTCTTATATATGTTTCTAAAAATATATATATTTATACATAATTTGTAGATCAAAGAAACTAGAAATGTTTTAGAAATAAATCACAATAAAATACTATATATCAAAAGTTTGCGGATGTAGATAAAGCAGTACTTATAGAGAAGAAATTATAAAGAAAAAAATCAATGAAATAAGAAATTAAAGAAATTAGGCAAAGAAAACAGTAAATTTCAAAGAAGGTAGAAGGAAGGAAATCATAAGATTAGGGAAAACATGCCTGAGAAGTTGCAAATATTAGTAGCTCTTCTAGTGTTAATTTGTCCTTGGCTTCACGTCAGATAGCCCATCTGTGCAAGTAGGATACCTGAGCCTTGAAACTGCTTTTGCCCTGAGGGCTTTGGTTAATCTAGGCAAACTTGGACTTCTGTTTTGGTAGCCTCATGAAGTGAGAAAAAAGGAAGGAATGACCCAGGGCTCACCCTGAGCCTGGGAATCTAATAGAAAACCCTCTTCCTTATCAAGATGGTTTCAAAAGACCACACCCTCAGGGGAAGATAAACCAGAGGAAGTAAATCTGCCCTGAACCCAACCCCAGGGCACTAGTAAAGGTTGCCTTGTACTGAGGGCAGCTGGTGTTCAACTGACCTCCCCAGTTCTTCCTTTTCCTTCAGTTCTATCCCGATCATTCTTTATGATCTTTTCATTTCTGTAACATTTTTACTAGATTTTAAAATATGATTTAGAGGGAATAATATACATATATATATTATATATATATAATATATATATACACACACATACATATATATATTTTAGATAGCATTTACATGCATTTATCACGAGGAAGGGCTTGAAATACTTAGCCCAATGTTATCAGAAACCAAACCTCTTTATGTGATAAAAGCATAAAAATCTTTCTAGGAGTTACACACACCAACTTAAGGTTACTGGTTACCTGTGGGATGGAAGGGAGGAAGAAGAGAAGGAGATGGGTCTTTAGCTTTATTTGTAATGTTTTATATCTTTAAAAGAAAACAAAAAATATGAAGTAAATTTGCAAAATATTAACATCTATTAAATCCTGGTAGTAGGTGGAAGCAGACATTGGTGGATAACTTGCTCAATGTCCATTCTCTCTTTCTTATCAATGGAACCCCAATTTTGATGAGGATGGTAATGTCACCCTTCCAAAGTTTCCTGTAACCTGGAATGGCAAAATGATATCGTTCTGGCCAAACTGAGGTGGGCAAAAGTCTCAGGGAAGGGCTTCCTGATGCAATAAAACAACAATAACGAGGTTCTGTGTATGGAGAAGGCCCTTTTCTGCCTTCTTCCTGCCTGGAACAGAAAAGGTGACAGTGGCAGCAGCCATCTTCAGATCATGAGGATTGAAACCACTTAAGGTGATGCTAAGGGTTGAGGAAAAGCAAGAGAGAAATGTGATCCTTGCAGGCTTTGTAAGTTATCCCATCACCTTTGGACTGCCTCCCTCCAAACTTCTTGTTATGGCAGAAAAATTAATGTTTTAAAGTCACTATTTTTCCTTTTTTGTTACAAGCTCCTGAACAAGCTCTGGTACACTGATTATGCTATTTTCTATATGTTGAAATGTCTCATAATTTTAAATTATTTTAAAATTTAGAGAGGTAACAGAAAATATAGGGAAGTAGAAACAACTCTACCAAACGAATTCAGCCTCTCTACTCAGTTTAGGCTGGCTAAAGGGAATTAATGGCTGTACCAACGTCATACCCTCTGTTTCTGAGAAGTTTCTTGTGCAGAATTGGATTCCTATTCCAAGTCTGAAAAAGGAATCGAAGTGGAGTAGTGTTCAATTCTGCTGTGTCAGATAAACTTCTTCTATGGTTCTGAACACTAGTAGGGATGAGGACAGTCTTCTTGTCTGCTTGATACTACATTTCCAGCTCATGGAGCTAAGCCAGTTTGACGAATGTTACTGACATCACTTACTAGAACACTGCTTAGTGGCCTGTGACCCTTGATCATATTTTGTCATAAGGTGAATCACATTAAGGTGTTTTGTTAGCAAACAACAGAAAATAACTAGGTAGTTCAGGCAGAAGAATGTACAGGAAAGAAGCTCACATGACTGAAAAGGGAACTGAAGAAACCAAGCGGGGAGGATACAGAAATAGACATCTTCAAACATTCTAGTGGCAAGAACAGCTCAAAGGCCTTGGCAGGTCATTGACTGACTAAATGACTCCAGTCATTTATCTCAACCTTGTGACACTCCAGTCCAAATTCAAAGTCCCAGGTTTGTTTGTGTGTGTGTGCGTGTATGTGTGTGTGTGTGTGACAGAAAGAGAGATAGACAGAGTGACTTAGTAGCTAAGCATAAGCCTTAGGACTTCTTGCCTGCTACCAGGATTTGGACTTAAAGAATGTGACAAACAGAGCCTTTAGATGCTAAAAGGAAGAGCATGCCACTGATTTGTCATCTCTCTGCATATATGTAGAAGGGCTATTGTTCTGAAAGTAATTTGGGCCACTGTGACAAAGGGGTCTGGGTGCCAGGCAGCTAAAACAATGACAACTATCTATTGTTGAGGTATATGTGCAAAAAGAAACTTATTTATCCTAGAGCTTCTCTTAATCACCATTTTTTTTTTTTTTTTTTTTGCAGTATGTGGGCCTCTCACTGCTGTGGCCTCTCCCGTTGCAGAGCACAGGCCCCGGACGCGCAGGCTCAGCGGCCATGGCTCACGGGCCCAGCCGCTCCGCAGCATGTGGGATCTTCCCGGACCGGGGCACGAACCCACGTCCCCTGAATTGGCAGGCGGACTCCCAACCGCTGCGCCACCAGAGAAGCCCCCAATCACCATTTTTTTCTACAGTATTAAATTATACAAATACTGCTAGTGGAGAATCCTATTTTTGCAGATTTTTTAAAAGCATATTTCTAAATGTCCCTGTTAAATGAATGCATAGGTATTATTATCAACTGAAAAGTATGCTACTCAAAGCATGGACTTGTCAGATATTAGAATCAGAAAAGTGCAAACTTTCAACTTATTTTTAAGAAGCCTTTATAGCTATGGTCATGTGAGTAACTCATAACCTCAGTGAACAAGGATAATTAATATTACAAAAATCCAAAGGTCATTCCAAGGTAAAGTGTTACCTTGTAGGATCATTTATTCAAACAAGTAAGGTATTTTAACTAAATCAATATGTAGACAGTGATCCTCTATGTACAAGTTAGATTTACTTTTGGAAAAAGCCTTGAAAATCTTTGGAAATTACTTTCTAGCAGTGTTATTTTTTTCCCATCATTTTGAAGTTTTTTAACTAACTGGCAATTTTGTTTTCGTTAGAACTTAGGTTGACATTTCTATTTATTTTTCATCTGCCTTTTTGTGTCTTCAATTAAAACCACTGAAGAACAAAGAAGAGCATATTTAAATCTTAAGTTTGAAAAAACTGTTCTGTTTTGTGGTTCAGAATAATGCATGAACACACATACGTTTATCTCCTCTTTCTCCAGAGACTACATTAAGATGAAACTAAAGACACGAAAAAGGACAAAGTCAACAACAATGAAGAGAATCAGAAGGGACCATGGATAGATGAGAGATTTCAACATATTTACACAAGATGAAAAGTAGATAGAGACATTCACTTCTGGGAGCAAAGTGACTCAAATATTCTGAGGCTTAAATTAAGTCTCGCATAAATTACAACAAACATGACTCTAAAAGTATTGCTGAGATCACAAGAAAGCGAACAAAATCTCTAAAAGCGGAAAGTCAATAAAACATGAACAGAAGAGGAGGAGCGGGAGAGAAAAAGAGAGAGGAAGGATCAGACAAAGAAAAAAAGTAAGTGAGCCAGACCAGTATAACAAAGCTTCATCCTTCATGCCACTTATGTGCTTGTAAAACCACCAAGTTATGGAATTTTGCATAACAAAAAGAATAGGATATATAGGAAAGCTAAGATTGGGGAAAATACTCCAAACCTGTACAGTCTCATAAAAAATTTACTGAAATATAATACAAGTAAATAAATACATATATAAATTCTACTGTCAGTTTCCTTCTCCAATAAATAAATGCAATAGTAATCATATACAAAACAGGTAAGTTTGCTTGCTGTGGTGTAATGTCATAACTTGTGAGTCATGGAGAAAAGTAGAAGGAAGGACATTATTCTTAGGCTGAAAGGTTGTGACCCCAGAGGTGGAGGGTTACAGTTCACTGCTTTCCTTTCTTTTACTCTGGCTTAAAACCAAAACCCTACCTATCTTGTTTCCCAGTTTTCTTCTTTCACAAAGAAGATGTACACGAAGTTCCAGATGCGTCCACACACAGGGTGCCATCCTGCTGCTCTGAGCACTGTAGCCATTAGCTCCAATCCCTTGCAAATGCTTCCTAATCCCAACTAGTACAGAGGATAACTGGGATGTGTCCATCTCTCCTTTCTTTTATTTTCTTCACAGTGTTGTCTCTGATGGAATGCAACATTGACTCCTTTGTTCCTAGGATATCACATATTCATTTGTTTCTTTTAAAATTATAATTCCAGGCTACCCTTCAAAACTTTAAGGCTTTCTTTTTTTGTTCACCACTTGGATTCACATAACCAGAATGTTTACTTGTGTTTGGAATGCTGTCTTAACTATTTATATTTAAAAGAATACATAAGCTTTGGAGAAGCTTATGCAATGCATAAGTGCAATGCATACTTGCATGTTAGATGGATAAATCGAGGAAAGAGGAAAGCTGAAGAGTGTATGTGTGTTTGCATGTGTGTTTTGTAGCCTTTTGTGAAACACTATGTTTAACAGGGTGGCTTTTTTTTTTTTTTTTTGAATTCTGATGTTTGGCTCAAGCACAAGCAGAGTCAAAATGTGAAAAATCATGGATAGGCTAATACAATTTCTAGTTTTGGTGACTTTATTCTTTTGCTTATTTACCTTGAATGTATAAATTTACTCATTACAAACAAAACAGAAGAAATTGTAATGATGGAAAAGGCAAGATTGCCCCAGAGGAAAATGTTGGTATCAACTCTGTAATCTGTAGACTAACACTGAGGCCCACAGCAAAGCAGGTAAGCTAAATCTCAGATTCATCCATTAAGATCATTAAGGGGGCTGAAGTATTCTTGGTGGCACCCCTAGGTCCTACCAGGACCAGAAACAAATGCCCAGTCTTTCTGGCTGAAAGTACTCAAATTTAGGCTCTCTGGATTCCCACAAGCCAATCTTCTTCATGAACATAGGGGCATACATTTTAAACAAAAGATTAACAAATCTAATCCAGTGATATATCAAAGGATCATACATCACAATTAAGTAGCAATTATTCTAGCAATTCAAGGGTAGTTTAATATTTGTGAATCAGTTCATGTAATTCACCACATTAACAAGAAAAAAGAGGTATAGATCATATGGTCATCTCAATAGGTAGAGAAAAAGCATTTGATAATTACTCTTAGCAAATTAGGAATAAAAGTAAACTTCCTTAATCTGATTAAGAATAGCCCTGTAAAAATCTACAGCAAACACCTTACTTCATGTTGAAATGTTAAAACATTCCCCTACAGATGGGAAATGAATCAAGGATGCCTTCTATCTTAACTTTCATTCATCACTGTGCTGGTTCTAGCCAATGCTATAAGGCAAGAAAAGAAATCATAAGGATTGGGAAGAAAAAAATTCTACTTTATTCACAGATGATATAGTTATGTATACAAAAATCTAAAAACATTGAAAGGTAATTTCAGAATTATTAAGTAAATTTAGCAAGGTCATGAGATCCAAGATCCAAAACACTGCTCTTTTTATACATCAGAATAAACAAATAGAGTATGAGAAGTTTAAATGACCCCATTATACCAGCATCAAAAAATTCAAACCTTCAGGGAAATGCAAATAAAAAACCCAGTATTACACGACTACCCACCCAATTGAAAGGCTATAACAAAAATCAGATGATATAAAATTGTGGCAAAAATATGGGGCAACAGTACATCTCCTACACAGCTGGTAGGGGTGCACATTAGTGCAACTACTTTGGAAAACTGTTTGGCACTAACTAGTACAGTTGAACATATATGTACTCTATGACAGTAGAGTATTCCCACTGTATTTCCCAGTATTTCCACTTCTAGGCATATATCCAATAGAAATGTATATATAACTTCATCAAAGAATGTGTAATAATGCTTACTGTAGTACTTCCAAATGTCCAAATACTGGACAGACCATAAGTGTCCATCAACATTAGACTGGATAAAAAAGTGTGCTATTTTCATATAATAAAATACCATACAGAAGCAAGAAGGAATGACATATAAGTACATCAACAACAGGGATAAATCTCACAAACATAATGTTGAACAACAACACAAAGCCAGATACAATAAAGGACATATGGAATAGTTACATTTACAGTCAGCCCTCCGTATCTGCGGGTTCTGCATTGGCAGATTCAGCCAACCATGGGTCTAACATGGGGACACGAAGGGCTAACTGTAAGGGACTTAAGCATCCCCTTATTTTGGTTTCCATAGGGGTCCTGGAACCAACTGAGAGACAACTGTACACAAAATTTTAAAAGAAACTGAACTTATCTACAGTTTTACAAGTCAGAATAATGGTTACATTTGGTAGAAAGTATCAATAGTAAGTGGGAATGAGCACAAGGGGATTTCCAGGTGGTGATTAAGTTCTATTTCTGGATCTAAGTGATGGTTGCAGAGATGGGTTCACTTATCAAACTTTTCACTTAGGATTTCTGTACTTTTTGAGTATTATTATATTTCAATTAAAAGCTTTTTAGAAAAGAAAAGAAAAAGTAGAGCCTAAAGAAACTGGGACGTGAAAGGGAATGATACAGGTAAAAATAGGGAGGAAACAATGTTTTCAACTTAAAAAGTGGGGAGTCAGCAGATATTATTCATGGAACAAGTAACGTAGGTTTAACTATTTTGAGGTTGCAAAAGTGATGAACAGAGAAACCAGGACTAGTGTCAAAACTATAAAATGAGGATGTGTGGCAGAAGGGGATGAAGTAATGAACTAAATCTTCATTTGTCAGAGCAGGAAATTAACACACAGTGCCAAAACCTGATAAAGAAACTAAGTATCTTAAAACAACAACTCTTTGTTATTTCTCATAATTCTGTGGATTTGCTGGGCCGTTCCTCCACTGACTTTGCTTGGGCTCACCCATGGGCTGCATTCTCCTGGAAAGATGGCCGGGCTGGATAGTCCAGTCCAAGGTGGCCTTACTTGCACATCTGGCTGTTACTGCTGGCTGACAACTAGGGTACTTCGGTTCACCCCTACAGGCCAGATCGGCTTCCCTAAATGACGGTCTCAGTACAGCATTTATCCAAAAGGCCAAAAGCAGAAGCTGCAAGGCCTATTAAAAGCCTCGGATTTTGCGAAATATCTCTTCCGTCTTAGGCTATTAAACAAAGAATGTCCCGGGGCCAACCCAGGTTCAAGAGGTGGGGGGAAAGACTCTGCCTCTTGATGGAAGGAGCTGCAAAGTCATGTTATAACGGGGTGGACATACGAGGAAGAGGAATCTGTGACCACATTTACAATCTACTACCATCTGCCCTCTGTTCACAATTATTTACATTTCTTTCTCATGCAAAAGAACAAAAACAGAAACTTCAAATTGACTGTTTCTGGGAAGTATAACAGGGAATAAGGAAGGGGGGGCGGGGACAGGGTTTTTTTTACTCTAAGGCTTTCCACATTATTCTTTTTAAACACATGCAGGTTGTATAAAAATAAATATTTCTAACATTTATATAAGGTTCAGTGCATATAAATTCCTTGCTTTGAAGAGAACAGGAAAGGCAGTTTCTCCTATTCTCATTTAAAAAATACCAAACAACATTTACTGAATATGGATTTTAAGCACTGTGAAATCATTAAACTACTCAGAACCAACATTCTTCAGTTTTGTCCTACCTACTAAGGATTCTGTTTAAAAATGTGATTATATATATGAAACATGCTTCTTAAACTAAAAATATTTTATAATTCACTATCCATTACCCATTGCTACTGTTTCTATGTTGTACCTGGCACTGTATTAAGCTGTGCAGAGGCCACAAAAGGACCAGAAAATAAGAGTCTAGCCACAAGGAATTAACAGTCTAGATGAAGAGACAAGGTGGCACCCACAAACCAATTATAGGACGTTATGCTAAAATGTAAGGGTCCATGCAGACAGGGACATTACTCATTGTTCAATGCAGCCTCATCAGGACCCCACATATGATAAGATCTTGGTAAATATGCATTAATGGAGAGATGGATCAATTACATGACTGACCATAGTTCAGAGCCTGGACACAGTACCAACTGGGAATGCTGGAAGCATCTAAGAGGCAGAGATCAAAGTAGCTGCTGTACTCATCCATGGCAGCAAGGCTGGACTTTATTTCCCATCAGGGTTTGACAAAATCATAGTGCTACAAAAGGAGAAGATGAATACCGCAGCCTGGCGGAGCCCAGAAAAGGAAAGACTCAGAGGTGAAAAAGAGTTCAGACCACCTTGGATGGAAGCAGAGAAGGTGAGGGCTGTGGGGTCTCTGAGAGAGCCCACTTTCTTCCCCATGACAGCTGGGCAGACAGAGGAGTAGACAGGATGGCAAGGGACGGGAAGCACTTCAGGGCACCTGAGAAGGAGGGAGGGAACAAATCCCACCACCCAGAGGGCCACAACGGAGCCCTGGTCACAAGTGCTGCTGCCCATCCACAGAGAAGGATCCCACCTTTTCCTCGCATCTGTATCCAGCACCCCATTCATACTAGAATAAGCAGAGAAACCAGGGGTGAGTTGGACATTCTCCCACCCAGCAGGATGTGAAAGCCTTTTACAGTGGGAGAGACACCAGTTACATGACGACTGAGGGCCTTGGAGCATCCCAGAATAGTAGAAACCTAGGCTGTGAGCTCAGGCGCCCCTCGGTTCCTATCCTGGTTCCAGCGCTCATACCTCAAGATCCTCAGGCAAGTTAACCTGTTAAGTCTCAGTTTTGTCACTTGAGACCAGTCTCTGCCTGCCAGTTTGTGAGGATTAAATGAGGTCCTCCATGTTAAGGTCTCAGAGGACTCCATGGGCCCTACTATTGTCAGGAAGACTCACAGCTGTGAGCCCAGGGAGGCTGGATGGCGGTGCTGGCTTTTGATCTGGGGACTTGAAAATGAGTAGAATTTTTTTTTAATTTTTTATTTATTTATTTTTTGGCTGCTTTGGGTTTTCATTGCTGTGCATGGGCTTTCTCTAGTTCGGTGAGCAGGGCTACTCTTCCTTGCAGTGCACGGGCTTCTCATTGCGGTGGCTTCTCTTGTGGAGCACGGGCTCCAGGCACATGGGCTTCAGTAGTTGTGGCTCGCGGGCTCTAAAGTGCAGGCTCGGTAGTTGTGGCACATGGGCTTAATTGCTCTGCGGCATGTGGGATCTTCCCGGACCAGGGTTTGAACCCGTGTCTCCTGCACTGGCAGGTGGATTCTTAACCAGTGCCACCAGGGAAGTCGCAAAAAAATGAGTAGAATTTAGATATGCAGAGATGGGCAAGCAAGAGCGTCCCACGTGGGAGCAAGGAAAACAAAGCCCCAATGTAGAAAACAGTATGTGGAGGGAGCCACAAAGCTTTCCACTTGACTGGCTGTGGAGGATACAAGGGAGCTACATCTGGAAGGGCAGATGGGTGTCCTGGGTATCCTGGGGTGTCCTGAGCAAGAAACGCAGACCTTTTCCTGGAGTCAGTGGGGAACCATGAAAGGTTTAAGCAGGGAAGTGACTGGGTCAGAGGTGGGAGGTGGGGCAGGAGGCTCATGAGGATGGATTAGATGTGAAGAGTCCATGTGGGCCCAGGTCCAGCTTCTGGATGGACAGGTGGATGGGTGCCTTTTAAATAGATCACCTCTGACATGTTCTAGCAAAGACCTAGGGTTGAGAAGTAATTCTTAGGACTTTATCTCTTTCACAACTGGCTTCAAAGCGGAGAAGACTGGGTGACAACAAGACAGGAGATGAAGGGCCATGTTAATGATTGGAGAGGCAACATGGTTCAGGAAAATATTGATACACCTCTTCTAATCATTCACCAAGAAGGTATGCGCAAGGGAGCCACGTGGGAAGCAAAGCTCTGCAGCCCAGACAAGAGCTGAAGTCCAGACGTGGTCTGGCCGTGGACAAAATGAAAAGTGGATTTCTCTCTATATCTCCCTCACACCTCTCTAGGGTCCCATTACACTATTAGCACGTCCTGTTCCCTCAACTGACCAGAGCCCACAGCCACATCCAAATACACTATATCTTCACATGTAGGGTGTTGTAGACGTGTGAAGTCCCAGCTGTGGGACTTTGGGCAGGTGACTTATCTTGGTCACTCGCGATCTCTGCAGTAAACTGAGATAAGCGTGAATCCTTTAGCAGTGGACTTGCTGCCTTTTCTAACATAGAGGGAAAGCTATTGAAACTCTACAGGCACTGGACCAAGAGCCCCTGTATGTCCCCGACCTCAAGGACAGCTGAGTGTATGTTCAGAGAGCTCATGTGCTTCCCTTTCAGGCTGATCCTAAATACACAGATGCTGTTTGCTCATAATACAAAGAAGATATGTCACAATCTGTGAGAACATCTGAACTTGTAACAAACTTAGAGTCAGGTACTGGGGTAAATGTTCCAGAGACCTGCAGGTGTTTACAGACCAAATTGTTTTTTTTTTATGAAGAATTATATGAATTGTTGACACTGGTAAAAAAAATTCCAAAATGAAATCTGATTCCATATATTTTTTGCTGGTTTTAAAGTAAAACAGTTTCATATAATATTATTTCCCTTTTGAATCTTGCAGTAAGAGTGTTATTATTGCCATAGATAAGCCTCCACAAATATCAAGCCATTTATATCATATATGTGTAATATAAAAATGGACCCTCTCATCTTTCTCATTGGGAAGACAAGGTTCATGACAAATTTTACTCTCACTATCTCAAATTCTGATTAAGGTTTTGGACTAGAGTTTAAGTTTCTATCTTCATATTAAAGAAGTTATTCAGTAATGAATGCAAATGTTGTAAGACTATGGAACTCACGTTTGTCCACGTGAAACACTAGAGAGAGTTCAAGTGTGTAAAAGGCACCATTTAAATAAAACATATTCTTATCTGTTCCACCTCCAGTAGACTTTACCTGTGGCATTTTCTTAGCTCAGGTGAAGTTTTTTATAAAAACTGAAAATAATAAAACTATATTTTAAAACAACTCTGAGTAATTCAAGCTGGACTTTCTTCTAGCTAGTCTGAACATGTCAGGTTTTATATACTAGCATTAAGAATAACCTTGAAAGCAGACTTGTAGTTACTTGCAAAACATTTAGGTGTTCCCCTTCATCATAATTACTTCATGAGGTGGGATAAATGTAAGAGAATCAGAGTTCTTCCTTGCCGAGAACTAACGTAGGTAGACTTGTGAACTCAGGCAGAAAGGGACTGTATTGGACGCACATCAGAGAACATAAAGAATCAACATAAATATGTATAAGAAAACCAGCAGCACAAAGAAATGAAAAACTAGCAAAAAAATAAAAGAAAATTTGATTTGAGGAATTAGAAATAATTCGAGGAACAAAGTATCAAATCACAAGCAAGCAAGAAAGCTAACAATAACAGAAGACAAAACCATCTAACACCTAAAGGGAAATATGAAAATATATATTTATTATATATAATTTTGTATGTATAAATGACACAAAGAGGAGGAAGGGTAAGCTGGGACGAAGTGAGAGAGTGGCATGGACTTATATACACTACCAAATGTAAAACAAGTAGCTAGTGGGAAGCAGCCACATAGCACAGGGAGATCAGCTCCGTGCTTTGTGACCACCTAGAGGGGTGGGATAGGGAGGGTGGGAGGGAGACGAAAGAGGGAGGAGATATGGGGATATACGTATGTGTATAGCTGATTCACTTTGTTATACAGCAGAAACTAACACACCATTGTAAAGCAATTATACTCCAATAAAGATATTAAAAAAATTTTAGTGCCAATATATAAATTATATATGTATATAAACTCAGAGTTTTGTCTTATGTTATTGTTACACATGTATATAAAAGTTATGCTACCCTTCAGTGAGAGTCAAAAAACAAGAAAGTTTGAAATTATAAAAAGTTTAAAAATTTAGTAGTAGGGCTAAGGATAAAGTATAAGTAAATCTTTTATATTAGAAAGCCAAAACCCAAATAGATAAAAAATATGACAGAAAACTATCCAATTAATAGGTGCTACTAAAAAGTAAAGAAAATGGAGAGGGACTTCTCTGGTGGTGCAGTGGGTAAGACTCTGTGCTCCCAGTGCCAGGGGACCCGGGTTCAATCCCTGGTTGGGGAACTAGATCCCACATGCATGTTACAACTAAGAGTCCACATGCTGCAACTAACAGCCCGCATGCCGCAACTAAGAGATCGCATACCGCAACTAAGAAGTCTGCATGGTGTAACTGAGTCCGCATGATGCAACTAAGAAGTCCACATGCCACGACTAAGAAGTCCGCGTGCCGCAACTAAAGATCCCGCATGCCGCAACTAAGACCCTGCGCAAAAGGGAGGGAGGGAGGGAGGGAGGGAGGAAGGAAGGAAGGAAGGGAGGAAGGAAGGAAGGGAGGAAGGAAGGAAGGGAGGAAGGAAGGAAAAAATAAAGACCAGGATGGAGGCTTTAAAAAAAAAAGAAAAAAAAATTAAGAAAAGAAAAGAAAATGGAGAGAAGGGATTTATTACAAGTAACAGAAAAAATTTCCTCCAAATGAAAGTTTTATGTCATCACACAATGACTTTTCCCAGCACAATAAAACTTCTGAAAGATCTACAACTAGACACACAGGGTCAAAACTAAAGAAATATAAAAAATCTCCATGGTGTTGGGTCAGGGAGCAGAGTAACTACCTACAAAAAAACAAGTAACATTCTGACATTGGACTTCTCATAGGCAATACTGGATGTCAGAAAAAAACTGGAGGGAAAATAAATTTTGAAGATAGAATTGTATATTCACCAAGCTATCGATCATATGTGATTTATCTAAATAAGGACATTTTTGGACAAACGAGGCCTCAAAAAACTACTTCTGACTTTCTTAAGAAGTTACTAAGGGATGTACTCCAGAAAGAGAAAGACATGGGATCCAGGAAACAGTGGATCCAACCTGGGAAGGTTGTATAGAAAAATCTCAGGACAGCTGTCCAGAAGAGAGTGACAGGTCCTAACTCAGGTGGGGGAGGCTAAGACCTGGAGAAAGACAGGGGCTTTGCAAGAGTTGCTATGTCTGAAAGGCTTACTAAACTTGAGGCTCTGGGAGGGAGGAAGAAAAAAGAAAGATGAAAGATGAGAAATGTCAGGAAAGACCAAAGGCTATACAATGGATAAAGAAGATGTGGCACATATATACAATGGAATATTACTCAGCCATAAAAAGAAACGAAATTGAGCTATTTGTAATGAGGTGGATAGACCTAGAGTCTGTCATACAGAGTGAAGTAAGTCAGAAAGAAAAAGACAAATACCGTATGTTAACACATATATATGGAATTTAAGAAAAAAAATGTCATGAAGAACCTAAGAGTAAGACAGGAATAAAAACACAGACCTGCTGGAGAACGGACTTGAGGATATGGGGAGGGGGAAGGGTGAGCTGTCACAGGGCGAGAGAGAGTCATGGACATATACACACTAACAAATGTAAGGTAGATAGCTAGTGGGAAGCAGCCGCATGGCACAGGGATATCCGCTGGGTGCTTTGTGACAGCCTGGAGGGGTGGGATAGGGAGGGTGGGAGGGAGGGAGACGCAAGAGGGAAGAGATATGGGAACATATGTATATGTATAACTGATTCACTTTGTTATAAAGCAGAAACTAACATACCATTGTAAAGCAATTATACCCCAATAAAGATGTTAAAAAAAAAAAAAGAAGGTAGTGATCCAACTTCAAAGCAAAGTAAGAAGTGGCATGATTTTAAGTAACCAATAGAGTGAAAGAAAAGAAAAACCATTTGACTTTGATGTTACCGTGTCTCCTCCCTTTCAGGTAGCCTCACAAAGCACCCTTAGATTGGTGTATACAAACTATGCATACTGCCCCTCCCTGTAGTGGGCAATAACTAAGTAACTGTAATAATGCAAATGCCTTCTTTGTGAGTTAAAACTTTTAAAATCAACCACAGATAAAGCATGGAAGCCAGTACTACAATTGCAGAACTGAATGCAAATCTTATGAATGTTGATAACATGAAAGCAATGTGAAGCTGACAAAAGGGGCTCTAGGGCTTCCCTGGTGGCGCACTGGTTGAGAGTCCGCCTGCCGATGCACGGGACACGGGTTCGTGCCCCTGTCCGGGAGGATCCCACATGCCGCGGAGCGGCTGGGCCCACGAGCCATGGCCGCTGAGCCTGCGCGTCCGGAGCCTGTGCTCCACAACGGGGGAGGCCACAGCAGTGAGAGGCCCGCGTACCGCAAAAAAAAAAAAAAAAAAAAAAAAAAGGGACTCTAGATTAATAAGCAGGCTTGCATTTCTTAAGAACGAAATTGCTGAGGAGTAATCCAAAGCAATCAAATCACTATGAAATGCCAAACTCCTAAATTTGGTAAATTCAGCAAATTTGTTATTGATCAGGTTGCAATTTAGAGAATCGGGCTACCTCTTACCAGAGATAAAAGATTAAAGAGAAAGGGTGCTAACCTCAAGGGGACTAAAATATTGACTGAAGGTGACAGAACAAGAAACAGACGTTTAAGCATAGTATTTAAAGTTTAAAATATCAGCAGTAGAGGATTTTTTAGAAAATAATATAACTATCAAATGTCAGGAAGGGAAGAGGTAGAGGAAGTACAGGGTCATGATATCTACTAAATCCTCTATCATAACGGGGAGTCAATAGATTGTTCTAAAGCTGATAAAATTAGGCAAAAGTAATACAAGCTTATTATTTTGACTTTCAGAATGAATCACAGAAGAATGAAAAAGAAACAGCGAATAAAGTTTGTCTCAGAAGACTGCGACTAGGGTTGGGGCATGGTAGGCCAGGAGACATTGCTTTTCATTGTAAGCTTGCTTTTGCTATTTTACTTTTATACCAAGTGCATCAACTGTGTCAGTAGTATTTTTGATGTGTATATGTGTATTTTCCTTACAGGCACGGATGATGCCGTAGCCATCTTTGTTTTTGCAGGTCTAGCCTGGTAGTTTCACAATAGCAGTAAAATAACAATAATAACAGTAAAATCATCTATTTTTTAAGCACCCACCATGCTCCAAACATGTACAAGTACTTCACATATATATTGTTATTCCTTACACAACCCTGCAAGGTAAATATTCTATCTTTCCAACAAGGAAATTGATGTAAAGGAATTCAAAAAAGAAGAAATTGTCCAAGGACACACAACTAGTTAGTGGCAGAATTTGAACCCAGGTTCTGAAAACCAACAGGATTTGAATGTAAGTCTGAATGTCTCTAAGACCTTTTAAACTAAATCAACATTTGAAGGAATTATTGTGAATGAATGTGAATAAATAAATGCATACAAAACTCAAAATGAATGTCAGTTACATTGTTCCTTGCCTCAAAAAACACCATTCTATCTTGCTACCAGTATCACCATCTAGAACCAAAAGGCTTGAGATTCATAAACTTCCTGTGCCTGAAATACCTTGAAGAGGCTACTATGTGAAGCAACAAATGAGGTCTAATAAAAACCAGAGGGAAAATTTAGATTCTCAAAAATAAGTGGAGAGATTTTATCCAGTAATGGAACAAATTGAAATAATTCAGGCTGAAGAAACACTGAGTCGTAAATACATATGGAATCAACCTCAACATTTTCAGCCTTCTGAGCTAAAAGATTATTTTCATGCAGATTTAAATGGCTTAGGGATTAGGGTTTAATGCAAAATTAGTTTGCCTAAGTGGCTGTGTCTTTGAGCCTAAAGGGCACATGGATGCAAGAGTGTACCCTGCCTTAAGAGCACAGTACTGGTCCCCATGCCTTTCTGACTATTTACTCTATCAATAAAAAAGGCATATGTTACACTGGATTAAAACATGCATTATAGCACATACACAGATATAGAAAACTTAAAAGAATGAAAATACAGCAAGTAAACAGAAGTTCTACTTTTTCTGCTTACCCTCCAATGGGTAGGGTAGTCTTATAACAAGCCTACACTCAATTTAGGAAAACACTCGTCTATGGGATTACCACACAGTGAGCAAGTAGCCATGGAGAACAAGTTGTGTATAAAATAAAACAAAAATATTATAATTAGAGCTAAACTTTATTAAGCACTTACCTTGTGCCAGGGACTTTCCTAAGCAGTCTGTGTGTTTTTAACTCATTTAATCCTTATAACAACCCTATGGGCAGGTTGTATACTTAACCCCCATTTTACAAAAAACAAGACTGATGCCCTGAAAGATTAAATGTCCCCCAAGGTCGCACAACTGTTAAGTGTTGGATCCAGGTTGCCTTTTTTAAAGTAAACGTTTTATTTTGGAATAATGCTTAATTTACAGAAGAGCTGCAAAAATAGTACAGAGTTCCCATATACCATCACACAGCTTCCTCCTCCAGGGTACATTTGGGAAACCAACAGTGGTACGTGAACTAAATTCCAGGCTTTATTTGGGTTTCACCAGTTTTCCCACTAATATTCTCTTTCTGTTCCAGGATCAAACCCAGGGATACCACCCAAAAGTGGTACGTCTTCTGATCTGGGGCATCAGTTAGTGTTTTAACAGAGAAACAGAGTCACAGGAGGATGTGGAGATGGATACATATATCGTTCCTTCACGTGTAGGTGACTGTGTTCTCCCTGATTCTGCATGTCGTCTTTCCTCTATGCATGTCTTTCCCTGTGTCCAAATTTCCCCCTTTATAAAGATACAGTCATTTTGGATTAGGGTCCACCCTAATGACCTCATCTTAACTTGATCATCTACAAAGATCCTATTTCCGAAAAAAGGTCACATTAACAGGTACTGAGGGTGAGGACTCCTGCATTTTTGGGGCGGTCACAATTCAACCCATAACTAAGCACATGTGAAATCAACAGGGCAGACCATCAGGAAGGGCAGGCTGGAGACAGGGCCTGAGGTGCTGTATACAGGCAGAATTTCTTCTACTTCAGAGAATCCTCAGCTCTGCTCTTAAGACTTTTCAACTGACTCAATCAAGCCCACCCAGATTATCTAGGATAATCTTCCTTATTTAAATTAAACTGACTGTGGACTTCAATCACAGCTAGAGAATACCTTCACAACCACATCTACATTAGTGTTCGGCTGAATAACTAGGAACTGTAGCCTAGCCTAACTGACACATAATACTGACCATCATACACTGTAATACGTTTAGATTCATAAACATAGAACTTACTGCCTTAACCGTGTTTAAGGGTACACTTCTCCCTTTGTCTTTTGAAGTTAAACAAGTCTTCTCTAAAGCGCAGACACTCCTCTAAAGTTGGTTGGTTTATTATTAAGGCTGTGATGACACTTTCCCTTGCTAATAGCAAAAAAGAAAAACCTGGAATAAGAAATGTTCATAGGCCAAGAGCAATGGGTTTCGCAAGGCGAGTGCAGCGGGAGGACCAGGGTCCCCAGTTCTGTGTCTGCACTGATGGCATGTCCAGGTGGCAGCTCTTAACTGGGTGGCAGAGGCCAAGAATCCAACAGGGCCCAAGCAACCTCTACAAGGTTTTGTCGGGGGACAATGTAGGTACCATACAACTTTCTCTTCCTACCTTCCCGATCTTTAAATTACTGTCAGGTTCTCAAATGAGCATCTTGATAAGCAATCAAAGGAGAGCAGAAGCAATCTTTGGTTGGGTGTGGCTCACCAGAATGGCAGTTAAGGAAAAGCTGTCCACACAACCCTACCCCCCCCAGCAGGCAACGAAGAACTAACAGTCCTGAAGCTTTATCATTAACCAGCTTGATGCCCCTCAGCAATGACCAAAGCCTGCTGAGGTCACATTTCATACCTTCCACTATTTTATACATGTTTTAACAGAAAGGGACTACTTTTCAGAAAGGGTTACAAGACGGTTTTCTTAAAATGACTGCAGAGACAGGAGGACAGAGTCTTGGGGTACTGGAAGGAGGCTCCTTGGATTCGGGGCCCACCCTACTCTGGTGAAAGGAGCCTCCATTCACCTGTAGCTCTCACCTGCTCAACTGCAGCTCACCTACAGCTATCACCTGCTCCCCTCCAACTCTCACCTGCTCACCTGCTACTCGCTTGCTCCCCTGCAGCTCTTCTCTGCAGGTCAGAGGCTGACATCAAAAAACAGGTCAAACTTTCAGGATGGAATGAGTAATTCCACAGCCCTGGAAATCTGTCTAGTCTACTCCAGGTTGCCCACACAACCTACCCCAGCGAACAGATGAGATCTAATGCTTTGCCTCTTGGCAGTCCACAGTTACTACTCAAGCACCACTGGGAACAACAGTGACCCAAAGCGACCCCAGACACCACTGGGCATCTTCAGGAAATTCTCTCCTACTTTCCAGCCAGAATCTCAGACCCATCCAAGAAGAGCAGAACTAAACCTCTCCCTCCTCTGCTACAGGAGCTCGCCTGGAGTCAAGGGTGTTGCAGTGTGAGGCTAATTATTGTAGCCTTTTAATATTCTCTTCTTTGAGGCCCTCCCAGGAAGGATGAAATAAAACACTGCATAATAACATGTGAAATGAACGGTGCACTGGGAACCTTCAGTAACCGTGTGACCTTGGACAAAGCAGTGGACGCAGACTTGCAATCTCATTAATACAAAAGGAGACAGAGGGGAAAGGCCCCTTCCTTTCCCTTGCCAGGGTGAGGAGGTTCAGGCCAGAGCCAGGCTGTGTCAAAGGGGACCCGGGGAGGTGGCGCTGCCTTGTGGGAGACACGACGCCTGGCTATTCTCCCTTTTATACTCCCCACAATTTTTGTTCTGCTGACGGTCTCAATTTTATGTGCCGAATAGCTTTTTTTGCCTTGCTTTAATGGTAAGCTATATTATACAAACAGAAGGGTATAAAAAGCTTACATATAGTTTAGAAACTATCAACACGAACACCTGTGTATTTGTCACCAGCAAAACCCACTGACAATTCTCAGGAAATAAAAATAAAATTCGGGTAGTATAATGAAGTCTAACCTTTTTTCTCCCTTGACGCATAGTCTGGTTTCCCTTGCTCACAGGGGTCCGCATGCAGAGGCCTCGCACCCGGCCCGTCAGGCCAGAGCTCCTCCGGGGAAAAAACTGCGCCGACACCTCAGCTCTGGGACCGTGCGCAGAAGCGCCCCGCACGGCACCTCGATTCAAGATGGCGGCGGGCGTGCGCAGATACGCTGCCGAGGCTGCGACCTGAGCCCTGAGCGGTACAGCTGCGCCCGCCCTCGAGAACTCCACCCCCGCCCGCCCCCCGCCCCTAGAGATTCCTATAAAGCAGCCCCACCCACGGCCTTCCATGGGAGATCGTGTTCTGTAGAGCACGAGCTCGCCCCTCTCCATCTTTAGATCAAAGAAGAAAGCTTTCCTTTGCTTCTGAACTAACCTGGGTGTCATTCTATTGGCTCGAAAGACACCGGGCAGGAGAACCCTACTTGGGGCCCAACTCCAAAGGGTCGGTAACATATTCACCACTGAGAAATAGAAATAGAATCTTAACCGTACCTTAAAATCCCACGTGCCTCCTCCAGATCATTTCCTTCTTCTTCCCGTGCAAAGCTAACCTTACTAGCCTGATTTTTGTCGTAATGGTTCTCTCTTGCCTTTTCTTATCACCTGCGAATGTGCCTCTAAAAAAATAGATTGATTAATTTTGTTTTTGACATTGATATCAATGCAGTCATGCTGTTAGGAGGTGATCTGTGACTTGCTTCTTGTCCTCAGTTTTCTGTTTTTAAGATTTCTTCATATTTTTGAGGGCAGCTATGTGTAGGGCATTCACTGTCACTGCGGTATCCTATTGCTTCACACACTGAGTCAAATATACCAGAATTTATATATTCATTCTACTGTTGATGGGCATTTGGGTTGTTTCCAATTTGGAACTATTAAGATCAATGCAGCTATGAACACTCTTGCATGTCTCCTGGCACACGTGTGTAAGTTTCTTCAGATAGGAGTGGAATTGCTGGGCTGTAGAGTGCATGGGTGTTCATTCACCTTTACTAGATAATACTAGGTGATGCGACCCTGTTTTCCAGTGGTTGTACCAATTTATATTCCCAGTAGCAGTTAATGAGTTCCTTGCACAACCTCAACAAGATAAATTATCAGCTTTGTTGCTGTTGCTAATTCGTTAGTGTAAAATGGTTTATCACCGTAGTTTTAATTTGTAATGCTCTGGTAAATAATGAGATTGGGCATCTTTTCACATGATTGAGTCATATGTGTATTCTTCTGTAAAATGCCTGTTCATGCCTTTGCCCACTATTTTATCGAGTCATTTGTTCTTATTGCTTCATAAGAATGGTTATATATTCTGTAGTTATATAGAAGGGTGTATATATATATATATATATATATATATATGCCCTTGTAGTTATATACTGCAAATCTCTATATATTTGTATCAACTGTTCACTATCTTAAAGGTATCTTCTGATAACAAAGTTCTTAAGTTGAGCATAGTTGAATTTGCAACTATTTATAGAAGTTTTGATCTGTAATAGGGACAGGCCTACCACCTTCTGCTGCTTCTTCAGGACTGTTTTGACTATCCTTGGCCTTTACATTTTCCGTAAAAAGTTAAGAATCTTCTGGCCATGTTCAACCAAAAAACAAACAAAAACGCAAAACTCCTACTGGAATTTCACTAAATCTATAGATCACAAAAGGAAAAATTTACATCTATATAATATTGTTTATCTATTGAAAAATACGGTACACATAGTGTATGTCTGCATAGTTTTAGGACCAAAGTCTTTCAGTAAAGTTTTTGAGCTTTATAAAGAATTAACATCTTTTAGAAATTTATTTACTAAGCACTTCATTTTTTATTGCTAATATAAATGGTATCTTTTAAAATCACATTTTCTGGGCTTCCCTAGTGGCGCAGTGGTTGAGAGTCTGCCTGCCGATGCAGGGGACACGGGTTTGTGCCCTGGTCTGGGAAGATCCCACATGCCACGGAGCGGCTGGGCCCCTGAGCCATGGCCGCTGAGCCTGTGCATCCGGAGCCTGTGCTCTGCAACGGGAGAGGCCACAGCAGTGAGAGGCCGAAGTACCGCAAAAAAAAAAAAAAAAAAAAAGTAAAATTACATTTTCTAATTGCTTCTGGTATATAGAGATGCAATTAATTTTTATATTAACTTTATATGCAGACATCTTGCTAAACTCTTATTAACCCTAATTCATATATAGATTATTTTAGAATTTCTACATCTGCAAATAGTGACAGTTTTGTTTCTTCCTCTCCAATTTTTAGACTTTTCATTTCTTTCTCTTGTTTTACTACCCTAGCTATGACCTCCTACACATTGTTGAATAGGAATATTAGAAGTGGGCATCTCTATCTTATCCCTTGAACTTAAACTTTTGACTACCAATAATGATGTTTGCTGCAGGTTTTTAAGAGGTCCTTCTCCAGATTAACAAATATCTCTTCTATTCCTAGTTTGCTTTAACTGCATTCCAGAAGTTTTAAAACATCATATTCAGTTCTATGTATGTAAATTTCCATTAGACATTTTCTTTGATCTGTGAGTTAAAGTGTACTTTTCATTTCTAAATGTAAGGTTTTCTCTCATTATATTTTGTTATTGATTTGTAACTTAATTACATTTAAATTTATTCATAGGAAATTCCATGAGTGCTTAAAAAGAAGCAATAATCTCCAGCTGCATGGTGCAGTGTTCTCCATATGTCCGTTTTATTGTTTATTGATGTGTTCTTTAAATCTTCTATATCCTTACTGATTTTTATCTGTTTAGTCTATGAATTACTGAGAGAAGTGTATTAAGATCTCCTATTAGCACAATGGATTTGTCTGGCTTCCATTGTAGTGCTGTCATTTAAAGTTTGCTTTATGTATTTGAAGCTGTATGATATATATAATATATATTATATATATAATATATTTTATTGCTAATATAAATGGTATTTCATATATATCATATATACTATGTCTTACAAGTTTAGAATTATTATATATTTTGGGGAAATTAAGCATTTTACCATTATGTGGTGACTCATTGCTCATAAAACTGCCTGGCTTAAAGTCTGTTTTTCTCTGATATTAATATATTTTTCCATCTTTCTTTTGATTAGTACTTGCTTATTGTATCTTTTTCCATCCTTTAACTTCCAATATTTCTATATCCTTATGTTTAAAAAGCATCTCATGTAAATAGCATATGCTAGATTGTATTTCTTTATCCAGGTTATCAATTTTTGTCTTTTAACCGAGGACTTCAGTCCTATTGTATTTATAGTAATTACTATTATATTTGAATTTACTTCTAATATCCTACTATGTGTTTTATATTTGTCTCACTTTATTCTTCTCCCATACCCCACTTCTTGTGAGTTAAGATTGGTTTTGCTTGTATTTCATCATTTGTCTTTTATTTGTTTAGAAGTTATCATGTCCATATCTTTTCTGTGGTTTGCCCTAAAAATTATAAAATGCATTTTTAATAATTCTAAAATTAATATTTTTAACCCCCCTCCTGAAAAAGTCAAGTTTCTCAATTTTTTCTTCAATTCCAATTATCTGTCCACCTAATCCAATGCTTATATTGTGTGGTATTTTCTTCTAATATTTTCTTTCCTGAAAATAGGACATTTTTATCATGTTATATAGTTAAGGTTTATTTAGGTTTATCTACATATAATATTTATATTTGTTCATCATTCCTTCGTATATCTCAGATCTTGTCTCTTAGACCATTTTTCTCCTAGCCGAAGTATATTACATAGAATTTCATTTAGTGGAGACCTTCTGGAGATAATTACCTGTTTTATGTATTTCTTATATTTCAAATATCTTTGCCCTCATTCTTGAAAAATCATTTGTCTGGATATAAAATTTTTGTTAACAATTGTTTTCTCTCAGCACATTATGCCCTCTGACTTCCATTATAGAAGCCAGCATTAACACTAGTTGCCATTCTTTTGTAGAAGATCCATCTTTCCTCTCTGGCTGCTTTTAAGATCACCTCTTTTTCTTTATTCTGATGTATCTAGGAGGATGTTTCCTTTTATCTAACCTCCTTCAGGTTCGTTAAACATTAGTGCCTTTTTTAAGAATTCCGGAAGATTCTCAGCCATTTGTTGTTAAAATTAAATCCCCTCCTTATATCTGACTGAAATCTTTCACTTTGTCCACTCTTTTTCCTTTTTATTCATATTTTTAAACTTCTCAAATTTATATCCATGATAATGCCATTGCATCCATCTCTATTATTTCTAACTGTATCCAATTTTCTCATTACTCCATCCATCAAGGTCTTAATTTCAATTATTATATTTTTCATTTTTAGAAGTTATGTTTTGTTGGTTCATTTTCAAGTCTACTTGCTTCCTGCTCAAATTTTCAAGACTTCTTATTTTACATAGCTGCTTTACTTGTGGTGTTCAATAAATCTGCTATCTAATGCTCTTGCTGACCCATTCCTAGTATGTGTTTGGTTTTTATTATTTTTCTTTTTTGCTGGTTCTCTCAATCATAATACTTTGTTTCCTTGCATGTTTTGAGATTTTTTTTTTTACTGTAAACTGCTCATTCTCTTTGGGCATTATTTGTGGAAATTCTGAGTTGCAGCAGGATTCCTCCAGAATATATTTGTGTTTATTCAGCTGGTCATGTCAGGTATTACCAAACTGAGAATAGGTTCAATTTTCAGACTTGGATATTTAGGGCCACACATGTGAAATGAATTTGAACTGCAAGTGCAAGAGACAGTTTGTGCCAAGCCACAGTGGTTATCTGGACTGAGACAGGCCAGTTTTCTTGCTTCTCTTTCTGTGTTCACCATAAAACATGTGTAATCTTTTGGGATTCCAGCTTTATTTAAGGATCTCCTATGATGTACCCCACCTTGATCAAGCACTGGACTTAAACTCCTATATTCCATCCCCATACAACCTCCAAGGCAGTAGCCCAAGGTATTGGCATCTGGCAGAAACTTCAAGGCTGAAGGCAAGCTTTGGTATTCATTTACCTCTCAGAGCTCTTGGTTTCAGTTTGTTTGGGAGCTGAGAGGATTTCTTACCTTCATGTCAGCTCAAAGATGCATTTTTAAAGATTTTTAAAAGATACTTTATTCAATATTTCCGTTGTTTCGGATGGGAAAATTATTCTGGCTATTCCTGGAAACAGAAATGATCAAGCTAGTTTATTTTTAGCCAAGGCTAATTTCTGGATCACTCTGCGCCTGTGAACCTGAACCAATTTGCATGAATGTGCCTTCCTTTTCTAGCTAAAAAGAATTTTCAAAGATGATAACCAATGGACTTCTGTTGGAGAAAAACAAATAGCATGCCAGTCTACCTGTCTCAGAGGCTCCCAGAAATAACAATTCTATCCTACATTTGAAACTATCATGTCAAATGTATTAATAATAATAGCTAATGTCCATCCAGGGTAAGGATTATTATCATTTGCAAAACACTAGGTAAAGATATGTATTATTAGGTTGGCCAAAAAGTTTGTTCCCGAACGAACATTTTGGCCAGCCCAAATACCTCAGTTTTCACAACAACGGTCTGTGGTAGGCACTATTATTATTTCCATTTTACAGATGAGGAAACTGAAGAGCAAAATGGTTAATTTGCCCGAAGAATGTGGTAGAAGTGGGAGGCACTTGGGCTCCAGAACAGATATTCCTAGCCTCACTGTCATGCTATCTCTGTTAGAAGATAAGCAATCAGTGAAAAACTAGCTTCCTGAGAAATATGGCCCATATTAGATTATCCACAGGAAACTGTTCCTCTAGCACCATGGTTCTTAATCTGAGCAGCCCATCAGAAATACCCAGGGAGTGTTTTCAGAATATACCTGGCACCACCCAAGAAGAGATTCTAACTTAGTTGGTCTGGGGTGGGGTCCTAACATCTTTATTTTGTCAAGGCTCCCCCCCCCACCCCACAGTTCTGGTGAATATCTTTAATTAGAACCACCCCCTGTGGCTTACCCAGGGCTGCCACCCTGGATATCTTCTTCTCTCCTTTTGTTCACCTGTGAGAACACTTTACCAGGTCTCAACTTCCCAGAAAAATGAACATTGGGCAGGAAAGAGAGTTATCATCTCACTAGTCACCATCCGTATGTCCTTAGGCAATTCAGACTCTCTGGTTTCTGAGTGGGCATTGAATAAACCCAATCTCTCTTGGATTAGCACTGTGTAGCAATGGGTCAGGGCTGGGGGAAGGGCAGCTGTGGCTTAAATTAGACATGGGGATTATTTATGCATTTCACGTATCCATCACTCCTTATGTGTGGATATTTGGGAGTGAGAGTCACTGTGGGATGCTGCCACCTAAGTGATCCTGAATGATCTCCAACACATTTTCCCTCACTGACAGCCCATCTTCTCTCCTTCCTACTTAAGTGCTTGACAAAAGCATGAAGTACAATTTAACTTGGGAAGAGTCACTAAGGGACAAAGTCCTAAAAAAGAAGGAGAGGCCCAGATTGAGAATGCCACCCACCTCCACACGCACACACCCTTCTGTCAAGGCTGCTGAAGCCATCTGGGCAGGAAGAAGCTGCTTTTAAGGAATTTGGCTTTGTTGGCCCTGCATATAAAATTCCAACACAGATGTTCCTTGGCAACCAAGCACCTGGCTTCTCTGGACAACACGGCAAAAACTCTCCCTCCCTGGCTGGTTCTGGACCCAAGTTTGTGTCATCAACTTAGTCCTTCCACTCAGCACTTCTGGCCTGAGTCCTTCCAACTGCACTGGATCCCTCCCAAGAGGTAACCAAACACTTCACCGCAGGGCCGAGCCTGGATGCCCTCCTCGGTGTTCCCCGCCATGTGCTTTGCAGGGCTCCGCAGCTCTGCTCTGTTCACTCACAGTATCCCCAACTCTCAGAAGTTATGGGCAGAAGCCACTCCACGTGCAATTAGAAGGGTGCCAGGGGAGTGGGCTGAGCTTTCTGAGGACGCTTGACCAGCCGTAGGCCCTGGTCCATAACCCAACTTCATCCACTTCAGGTGGGACTCCCCTGAGAGGTGACCGGGCTTTCCCTGAGCTCGTCTCTGGATCACCAACTAAGCCTGGCTGTATCCCCTAGACACCCAGGCTTCTTGTGGCTGCCCCTGTAAAGCCCAGGTGAGGCCTCAGACAGGTCATCAGTTTTTAAGGAGAAGGGTTAGGCCTGTATTCTGCTTCCCTCACAGCTGTGCTTCCTTAGAAAGGCCTCTGGACAGGGGGCTCAGGGGAGAGTGGCAGAGGGAATAGAGGCCAACAGGACCTGGTTCTGTGTCAAATGAGCTAATGTCCTTAGCGTATTACCTGCAGCATTGTAAGGGCTCATTACCCCTCAGCTATTACAGCAGGGTGCTAGGCAGTGCGACAGGTCTCCCAGACACTGTGTGAAGCACGTCACGTATACTCTCCACGAGTCCTAATAAAGTGCCTGCAGGGTAGGTATCATTATTACCACAATTTTATGGATGAAGAAACGGAGAGGTTTAGTAACTTGACCAATGTCACACAGCCGATGAGAGTCTGAATTCAAATACAAATGAGACCAACTCCGAAACTGGACTCTTTCCTACTACTCCAGACTGTGATAATTCCCTTCCAAAATGGCAAGTTTATCAATGTATTTATTTCTTAAAATGACTAATAAAGCATTTTTTAAAGGATTAATAAGAGCTATGAGAAAAAAAGCCAAATGACAATCATTACAACCAATGTGGTTATTGTAATTGAGCATAAAACTATGCTCTGGCCTCTTTAAGGCCAAAGGGGAAAATTAAATAGCTGAAATTTGTCTTCCTGGGCCCTCCTTTTCTTGTGGCTCTTGTTTCCACCACCTCAGTATCTACCTCTATCGCTCTTATAGAAGGATTCTAGTGCCTAGTGCTTGATCCCATGCAGAGCAGCATCCCATGCCATACCCCATTTCTCTTCCCCCAGCCTGCCCGACATCAGTAATCATTTTTCCCTTCATCCTGGGCATGCATAAAAATAAGAGAATAAGCCACGATCAGCAAAGGACTGATCTGTGAGCACAGGTAATTACAGGGCAGAGTACAGTAAAGGGACGAGTTTGAGGTTCAGACAGGAAGGGCAGTAGGCGTGTCTCCAATGGAGGAAGCACCTCCCATGGTTGGCAGGGGTATAAGGGAGAATTCAGAATGGGAGTATCTTTGGAGACCTACATATTGTATCCTAGAGTCCCTGCCTGCTCTACCATCGGTTGAGCTGCTCATTTTCTTAACAAGGAAATACAAGGCTAAGCAAGTTTCACTAAGTAATCCTGGAAGAATAGGACTGCTTCCCTGAACAATGTATCTATTTCCTACTATTCTGCTGTGCAGGGCAAAGGCAGCTAACGAAATCCTATACCTAAGGCTGTTCCTCCCAGTTCCTGGAGACTGAAGGTTTTCTGAGAGTCTGAGAATCCATGCGTGCACCAAGCATTTACTGTAGACTGAATCACTATGTCTCCCACTACTAAGAGCCACCATTTCACAAAGGTAGTGAACACTACTGAGGTTTTTGTGTAGGTTCTTTTGATTTTAAGGAACAAAGAGAGAAGGGCTCTTTGGTGGCAGTGCCATGGAGTGCTGAAGAAGGCAGACTCTCATGGGGTGTCAGTCAGGGTTCTCTAGAGAAAGAGAACCAAGAGAAGCAGGAGTTGATGCTGCAGTCTTGAAGCAGAATTTCTTCTCTGAGAAAACTCAACTTTTGCTTTGAAGGTCTTCAAACGATTGAATGAGACCTAACCACATTATTGAGGGGTAATCCCCTTAACTTAAATTCAGCTGATTGTAAATGTTAACTACATCTACAAAATACCTCCACAGCAAAACCTAGTTTAGAATTTTTTTTTTTTTTTTTTGCGGTACACGGGCCTCTCACTGTTGTGGCCTCTCCCGTTGCGGAGCACAGGCTCCGGACGCACAGCCCCAGCGGCCACAGCTCATGGGCCCAGCCGCTCCGTGGCATGTGGGATCTTCCCGGACCAGGGCACGAACCCGTGTCCCCTGCATCGGCAGGCGGACTCTCAACCACTGCGCCACAAGGGGAGCCCTAGAATTTGATTAAATAACTGGGTAGTATAGCCTAGCCAAGTTGGTATAATACCAACCATCCCACATACATATCCAGGAACAGGAGCCATCATGGCTTGACGGAGCCAGGAATGAAGGCATCTCTAGATCTACTAGTACCCAGACATGAATGGGACTTGGCCACCTCCTCACATCTCTTCTACTCCCAAGTAGCAAATTCGTTTTGAACATTCAGTTCAGATTTCCAAGAGAGAAAATCTATTTATTGAGGCCACTTTTTCATAGCAGGCTCTGTTAAGGCCGGTGTGGGGCCTGGTTGTTCTGGAATCAGGCAATCTCCCTGTAACCCAAGCAGTGGTTTCTCCTGTGCAAAGACCAGCCAAGGGCTCCATCTCAGAGAAGGTGGCTGTGGGCCAAGGAATTTCAGCTCGAGGAGAATGTGGACCACAGCAGGCCCCTGACTGCACACCTGCAACACACCCTCTGTCTTCACTGTTCCAACCCAGTGTATCCAAATCATCACACACAGCTGCACACAACCCACCTGCGGTCACATCTCTGTTCCATTCTTGCCCTTTGCCTCATGATGAGAAGATGCCACCATGGGCATCCTGGCCATGTTCATGGAAGGATGACTAGAGAGGGATTGACACCAGCTACACCTGGACTTTTCATCAGCAGAGCCAAAGCTTTCCTCAGAGCTTCCAGCAGCCTTCTCCTTCCACCTTCTTGGCCAGAACGACATCAGATGACCACTCCTGCTACACTGGAGGCTGCAAAATCAAATACCTAGCAAGGGGAGAGAGGAACATCATAACTGACTGAAAGCAAATATGATTCTTTAGTTGGGTCATGGCAGATTACCTTCCTTCAATCAAGATGAGCAAGAAAGAAGTGGGGAATGGGTCATTGGTGCACCTACCTATAGTATAGTCTATTTTCTGCTAATCTTTTTTTTTTTTTTTTTTTTTTTTTCAGCACGCGGGCCTCTCACTGTTGTGGCCTCTCCCGTTGAGGAGCACAGGCTCCAGACGCGCAGGCTCAGCAGCCATGGCTCACAGGCCCAGCCGCTCTGTGGCATGTGGGATCTTCCCGGACCGGGGCACGAACCCATGTCCCCTGCATCAGCAGGTGGACTCTCAACCACTGCGCCACCAGGGAAGCCCCCTGCTAATCTTTATAGTCCCCTGCCTCTTCTTTGATAGTTGCACCTCCCCTGGATAATCAACATCAAGCTCTTTGCCAACACTCTGTAGCCTCAGCAGTTATCATATCACCAGTGGCAGTCCTAGTTCTGTAGGATTTTATCATGTCCCTCAGTGCAAGTATCCCTTCACTGGGTAGGGAAACTTCCAGACCAGCAGTGTCCAGCTGCAGGGTGAGATTGCATTGTCAGGTGTAAGCATGAGCAACATCCCCATCTCCACCTGGAGATTCCTGGCTCTTTTCTCCTGGTTGTGGGAGAAGACAACATCATAGAAAAGAACTTTAAATTATTAATGAATTCACTGTTGCTTTTTCTCATTATCTATTTTCTCAACCAATCATTACCAAGCAAGACTTATATGATTATCTCTGAAATGGTTTTGACTTCCAAAAGGGTTCCTCACAATTGAAGGAAGATGGAGTCTCAATGATCCAGTGGGAAGATGCCCAGGAGTCAGGAGACTTTTGTGCTAAGCCTAGCTCTGCAGCTAGCTAACCAGCTGTGCAATTTTAGAGAAAATACCCCCCCTCTCAGGACCACAGTTGTACACTCGGTAAGATCAGCAGATTGGACTAGAAAAATAGCTAAGGCCGCTTCCAGCTTCCAACATTTTCTACTAATTCATTAGGATCTTGGGATTCTAAACTCCTAGGATCTGATTACTTTCGGGTTAAACTTTCTTGCTCTTCTTAATTGGCCTTTATTTTACACACTGAAGATAGACATCTTCTCATTTCCCCTAAAGGGAATGGGCTTTCTCTCTGGATTAACTACCTAGAATGTTGCACTAGCACGTAAAAAGCCTCCCAGTGATCATGGGTCATACTGTATTATTTGCAACTTCTATTTTCAAAAATAAGAAAAAAGAAAGGAAGAAGTACAGTTCAGAAATCTTAAATCTCCCCAAAAGAAAAAGAAAGCCAATTGAAACTGTCTGGATATTATTGGGGCCTTTCACCTAGGCTAACTGGCAATGCATCAAAAGTATCACAAGGTTCTAACAGAATTCATGAATGCCAAAGTTCATTTATTCACACACGGTGCAAAAATGATGATGTACCATGGCAAAATAAATCTTCATTTAAAAAATAAATGTCAAGGCTGTTTGAAGAATTTTTTAAAAAATTAATTGTTTGGGTTTTTATGCCTCTCTTTCTTACCCATGAATGATTACTTGGTATGCTACAAAGAGCACAGAGCTGGGAATCAGTTATCAAAAGCCTTGGGCTGCATTAATTGTGATCCTAACCAAGTCTTTTTACACTATTTAGCTTTAAAAAAGAAATTATAATAATTAACACTAAGGGCTTTGGAGAGAATAAATCACACCAGAAGAAATGCAGTAACATATGCCAACGTTTTCATAAACCATAAAATAATATAATTTTTAAAAACTCCTTATGAGCTAACATAGAAATGATGAAAAAAAGAATAGTTTGCAAAATACACGATTTGTGAATAATTTTGTTTGAAGTTCAAAAGATCCTCTACATCTGAGTTTTTTAAAGATATATTTGCCAAAATTCAAAGCAGCTGAACTCACATAAATACACACACACACTTTTTTTTTTTAAATAAATTTATTTATTTATTTTTGGCTGCCTTGGGTCTTCGTTGCTGCTTACAGGCTTTCTCCAGTTGCGGCGAGCGGGGGCTACTCTGTTGTGGTGCGCAGGCTTCTCACTGTGGTGGCTCCTCTTGTTGTGGAGCACGGGCTCTAGGCGCGCGGGCTCAGTAGTTGTGGCTTGTGGGCTCTAGAGCACAGGCTCAGTAGTTGTGGCGCACGGGCTTAGTTGCTCCGTGGCATGTGGGATCTTCCCGCACCAGGGCTGGAACCCCTGCATTGGTAGGAGGATTCTTAACCACTGCGCCACCAGGGAAGCCCATCACACACACACTTTTTTTGTAGGATTTTAGAAATTTGTTCTCATTTATTCAGAAAATAAGGAAAAACAAATTATTTTCATTAACTTAATTGCAGTTATTGTTTTACAGTTGTATATATATGTCAAAACATCAAACTGCACACTTAAAATATGTGCAGTTTATTATGTATCAATTATACCTTAATAAAACTGTAAAAATATGTCAATTCTAAAAGGTCATTTAACATGGAGGATTATATCCTGGTTGACTCACTCTTTTGGCTTCCTTCTCCTGCATGTTCCTTCATTCCTAGAAATTTTCTGAGGGAACATCCCTAGCATTGAGCTACCTCCAGTTGGAGTTGACCTAGGGCCAAGACTTCACCACCATCTCTGGCAGTCATGAGGGAGAAAATGAGGACTGGGACTCTGGAAGAACTTCTGTTCCTGGCAGGAGCTCAGCTGTGACCTAGCAGGAGGGGGTAGAACCAGCCACTGCCCACTTCTGAAATTCCTCACCCAAATGCTCAGCTTGTCTTTCTCTGGGAATTCAACACCAAAGGGCAGGCTGTCAGCACATTCCCCAGGGAAATAAACAGATGGGGGCAGGGTGGAGGGGAGTGTTAGCAGGGCCTGAGTTGAGTCTGATGTAAAAGCAAGAAAAATCTTTGCAGCACTATTTACAATAGTCAGGACATGGAAGCAACCTCAATGTCCATCAACAGAGGATAAAGAAGATGTGGCACATATATACAATGGAATATTACTCAGCCATAAAAAAGAACGAAATAACGTCATTTGCAGCAACATGGATGGATGGACATAGAGATCGCCATATTGAGTGAAGTAAGTCAGACAGAGAAAGACAAATATCATATGATATCGCTTATATGTGGAATCTAAAAAAAAAGGGTACAAATGAACTTATCTACAAAACGGAAATAGAGTTACAGATGTAGAAAACAAAATTACTGTTACCAGGGGGCAAGGTTGGGAGAGGGATAAATTGGGAGATTGGGATTGACAATATACACACTACTATGTGTAAAACCGATAACTAATAAGGACCTACTGCATAGCACAGGGAACTCCACTCAATTCTCCGTAATGGCCTGTATGGGAAAAGAATCTAAAAAGAGTGGATATGTGTATTTGTCTAACTGATTCACTTTGCTGTACACCTGAAACTAACACAATATTGTAAATCAACTACACTGCAATAAAAATTTTTTAAAAAAGAAAAGTCTGGTTGTCTTGAAACAACCAACCCCTGCCTCCCAGCATCCTTCCCCTTGTCCTGATGTTTAGCTGCAGGGCACATGCTGGGAGGCCAAACCCAGGAACAGATTTTACTGAAAGCCATTTTCATCCAGCACAGAGATCTCTAAATGGAAAGACTATTTTAGACCTAATAGAGGAAGAGATGAGGTAGGACATTTGCAAGAGGACAGGAAGTTTAGGCAGGGACAATAAAGAGAAGCTACTCTGCCCATGTTGAGTTCTTTCCTACCAGCAGCAGTTAATGATTAATTCCTGCGCTTCAAGGTTTTGACTTTTATACAAAGTAAACTCTTCTAGGAGCATAATGCTCAGATAATATTTTTATTCTCAGATAGGTTTGATAAAGATCAGAAAGCCCTAGCAGTGGTTCTCAGGATTATCTACCCATTGAAATCACCTGATTACCTGAAAACTGGGTCACTGATACCCGGTCTCACCTCCACAGATTCTTATTTAGTTGGTCTGGGCTGCAGTCTTGGGTACAGGGATTATTTTTAAGTCCCCCAGGTGATCCCAGTGCCCAGCCAAGGCTGAAAGCCACCTCCCTGGGCAGTGTACCCACACTGGCTGATAATCCCCTAAATCTCCCCAGGAGCAATGGTGAACGTAAAGATGTGAGGACCCTTCTCAGACCCCCTGTTCAGGATCTCTGGTAGTTTATCACGCAGCCATTTGTTTGCCTGGTGCTAAGGCCTCCCAGAAAGTACTTACATCCGCTGCTGGCCACTCTCACCTCACTGGCAGGTTAAGGCCGAAAGCAGTGCCTCTCGATGTGCATTCGCATCACCCAAGGATCTTGTTAAATGCAGATTCTGATCCATAGGGAAGAGGTCTGAAATTCCACATTCCTAACTAGCTCCCACCTGATGCCCAAGCTGCCCGTCTGTGGACCACATTTTAAGGAGCAAGAGCCTAGAGTCATGGTTTTCAACTAAAAATACTGATGTCTGGGAAATTCGGATTCAATTGGTCTGGGGTACAGCCTGGGCACTGGGATTGTTTTGCAAGTTCCCCAGGTGCTTCTCAGGTGAAGCCAAGGTTGAGAACTACAAATAAGTAAAAACAAAAAGCTATTTTAAAGGGATATCAGCTTTAGGATTTTGGCAAAGTAATGCTTTACATTTACAACAGGAACAAAAATGGTTAAAATAAAAGTATATATAATTTCTCTGTAGGAATGATCTTGAGGAAGAGCCTTTCGTTTGTTGAAGGGATGGTAAAAATGCAGAAGCTAGAGGTCAAAAGAGAACTCTTTCTACATAAAAAGGAGCATGGAGTTGTGAGGAAAAATGATCCTGGCACTGGACAACACCTGGAGAGAGAGAAAAGGTAGCTGCTGTGAGGATGGAACTTGGGTAAGAGAGAGAAATGTCTACAGAGAATTTTAAGGAAGTTTTACTGTGTGTACGCCGAGTATCCTCCTTCCTCAGTGTCCTCGAGAAACCTTGAGCAAACACCTAGTCCAAATATTATTTGGACTCCAATCTGTGGTGGGTTTTGTTTGGTATTTGCCTGAATCACTATACCTAATGGGGTCTCATACCACACCTATATGGAAAGTACTCTTACTACCTGTATATCACAGATGAGGAAACTGAGGCTTGGAGCAGGTAAATAATTTGCCCCAAGTCTTTTAGCTGCCAGCAGGGCCAGAGCTGAGACCTGTCATTTAGTGAATCAACCACAGAACCCAGACCTCAGGATTGATCTGCATGAGAAGAGAAAAGGCTCCAAGGCAGAGAAAATACGGAGATGAATGCAGGAATAATGATTCTGCTGAAGGTGGAAAGTCTGCCAGCTCAGCACTGGCCTGTCACTCAGACCACACTCCAGGCCTGAACCCTAGGGAAAGAGAAGGGGTGGGGAGAGAAGAGGATGGGAGAAAAAAGTGAGACAGCTTTTTCTTCAGGGACCTCTGGGCAAAGGTGGGTTCACAAGATAGCCTGCCTTGAGATCCAAATAACAATGAAACACAAAGGTAGGCCAGGGAGTCTCCCCACTTTGGCAGGAAGCACAGCTTCAAGAGCTCTGTGGAACACTGCATTCATTCAGCAAAACATTTATTGAGCACCTACTGTATGCCCAGCATTGAGGATTCACTGAGGAGCAATCCTAGTGCTTGAACGAGGGCACTCCTCTCAAGATGGGACACTCACTCATTCCTGTGTCCAGTTTACCGAGGGCAGAGGTGCCCTGTAGGTTGTTCTGGCTACCCTCACTTCTTGAACTTCACTCATTTCACCAGAAAAAATTATTTCTAAACTTCCTTATGCTTCAAGCTTTCTGGAAGCCAAAGACAAGAAGAAAGTGTCCATAAGATTCAAATAACTGACCAGGGGCTCGGAAGAAGTGTCTCTCTTGCTCCTTTAGGAATGCACATAGTGTAATATAATCCACAAATCAATAACAGCCTTATTACAAGAGTTTCAAGGGTCATTTATTCAATTGCTCCTCAATATAAGTTTGCGTATCATGCCAAAGAGCAATTCAGCAGAACAATTCCACAGAGGCCCATTCAGCAAGGGCATGCCCAGTGGGGCGGCTTCTTCCAGGAAGTTGTTAAAGTAATAATTCTTAAATTTGTTGGTGGGTAGGGTGTGGAAATTCCCTTCAAGAGTCTGAAGAAAGCTATGTTATATCTTCCTGGGAGGAAATGGACAGTTCACACAAACACACAGAATGCTGCCTGAGATTCCCATTCCCAGAGCCCTGACCCCAGTCACAGACCTGTTAGAATTTGTGGAGGCCAAAGGAGAATGCCTAAACCAGAGAAATGGGCCGTCCTTCACAAATGTTACTTTCAGCTGGGCTTTGGAGGAGAACAAGGCAGCCATGAGTTTGAGGTTAGGTTCTCGGCAAGAAGCTGAAGCAGCTGCTACTCTGCAGTGTCAAGAACACAGGGGACGCCTCTTACTCCTCAGGCTCATCTAATTTCTGAAATTAGAAACCCTACCTCCTAGCTTACCTCAGGTCAGCTGGCTTCGAAGAGACATCATCTTAAATAACCTACACTAAGATATACATGACTAACTAGCCCCAAGCCCTTCCAGGGACATTTCCATTTCAAAAAGTGGTTAATTGTTTATCCAAATGATGACATTCAAAACAAGTGACAAAGGAAAATAAATAATTTGAGAGGGAAAAGACAAAGGAAATCATTAGTGAGCACCCACTACATGTCAGGCACTGCATGTATTCATGTGATTTTCTCAAATGAGAGATGAGCTGGGTATTGTCCACTTTTTACTGAGAAGGAACACCAATGCCCAAAAGACAAAATAACTAACTTAATGTCATAGAGCAGGATTCTCAACTTGCATGCACCCTGGAATCACCTGGGGAGCTTCAAAGATACTGGGTTTCCCCCCAGAAATTATGGCCTGGGCTTTGGCATTTTTTAAAAGATCCTCTGGGTCTACTATGCAGACAGTTTGGGGACCACTGTCAGAGGGTGGGTAGTGGAGATGTTAATTGGCCCAGTTTTTTCTTACTCTCAGGCAGTTATTCCACTGGGACACATTCGTGTGGTCACCCCAGTTGTATAAACTTTGAACTAGTTTTATATCGGTTGGTATCCAGCTGCTGACTCAAGCCCCTGTCCTCCCCCATGACTCCCCTCCTTGCCCTGGCTCACTCGTTCCTCTCCCCCAGAGTTGGAAGGAAGGCTCTGACTGGCCCTGCCTGTGCTAGAAATGTTGCTAAATATCTTGACAATCACTCCTGGCAGTTTCAATGCTCATTTCCCTTTCATAATACCTTAGTACATGTGGGCAAAGTCAGAAAGACAGTTTTGAGCCAACAGCTTTCCTGACATAAGTTACACAAAGCTGAAAGCCCCAACCCTACCTGTTCACATACTGACACTAACTGGAAATGCCTACAGCTAATTGGGACCTTTGCTCAGGTTTTGCAAGAGACGGCTCAGGACATTGAGGTTTTGTTCCCAAATGTACCAAGTCTATAGTCAGGTCGACTCCTTGAGTTGTCCAGAGAATGAGAGATACTAAGTAAGAAAAAGAAGAAAAAAGACTCAGGAAATTATCTCCTATTTCCCAGCCAACTCCATTTTCCTATAAGATGATCAGCAGGCCAAACAAGTCTGAGATTTGAGCAAGAAATTCCTGTCCTCTTTGGGGCAAAGAGCAGGGGATCATTGACCAGAGAAAACCACATTAAATGGGACAATCAGGCAACATACAAGAACAAACTGGAAGCATCTGGCCTCTACATATCTGGTCAGAGATAATAAATACAGAAAATGAAAACAATATATTTTACAATTAGTTCATTCTCTTTCATAATTAACTGCAGAAGAATATAAGTAGTGATAAAGGTCCTTACCTTACCCAGGGCACCTCATCTCTCTATGCATCCCCAGCTTTATTGCATGTAGAAAGTGGGGCCCTTCTTTATTCATTTCACAAACGGGTTGAGGAGATACTATTTGCCAGGAACTCTGCTAGGAGCGAGGGTGGAATGCAAGCCTGAGTAAGACACCGTGTTGGCTCTCAGAAGCCCACAACCTGGGAGACAGACATGCAAACAAATAATTATAATGCACTCTGGGAAAAGCTGTAACCAACACCTGTGCAAGGGGCATGGGAGCTCAGTGCAAGGAGTAATTAGCTTGCTGCCAGGTTAGGAAAGACCTCATGGGGAGGCAGTAGCTGAAAAGATATTACCGATGGGTATTATAGTACAGATGATTCCTACTGTTTATTCCAACTCTGTCTTTAGATTCTGTAAAAGAAGAGAAAGCACAGTGAAGACACACTGGGAGCAGCCCTGGATCAAGCATGGATATTTCTTAAAGGCTCAGACCAAGGGTTGGAGACTCCTTATGCATCACCGAGACCCGAAAGAGTGACCTGTTAATATCTGCTGGGTCTTAAAAAGTATCATACTAAGTAAGATATGGCTTGGAAGTTATGTCATGACATTAAAGAATTGGTCTTCAGGGAGAAAATGGTGAACCCCTTTTCTATGAATCATGCATTTCCCAGAAGCCTCTGATTCCCTGAAACTTCCCTCGGGTATTCCCAGATGCACTAATGAGCTCTTTCAAATGGCATCATTTTTTTATCATGTTTATCATGTTTGCCTTAGAGTTCCAGTAAGAAAAACTGGGTTTACAGTGAAGATTCACATTAAAGGTTTGGTTGGATTTCATTTCTTCACTTCCCACTGCTTCTTTCACGGGCTTCCTTGGAATGGAGATTGAAAATAAAATTGAAAAGGAAACCCCTGATATTCCTAAACAGAGGCTTTGGGGGAAAACACCTGACAACTTTGGTTTGGAGTCAAAATTGCATATTCAGTATGATCTCAGCTATATAAACTTCACACACACACAAAAAAAGGCCATAGATAATTTCAAAAGTTTTAATAGATTATCTTTGGCTGGAGTGATTTTGGGTGATGGTTATTGTCTTTCTTTATATGTTTTTAAGGTACATACACTAAAAGGCACACAACTTAACCATACAAATTTGACAATGACTATACCCACACATATCACACTCCTATTACACCATAGAACATCTCCATCTTTCTAGAAAGTTCCCTTGCGACCCTGTCTAGTCACATCCTTCCTGCAAGAGGCAATCTCTATTTTTCTTTTTCTCCTCCTTAGGTACGTTTTGCCTGTTCTAGAACCTCATATAAATGGACTCATAAAGTACACTCTTCTGTGTCTGGCTTCTTTTGCTCAGCATTATGTCTGTGAGTTTTATACTTATTTTAATTTTCTAAATTTTACGTGTTGCCCTATTCCAAGAATTAAAAAAAAAAAAATCATCTTATAAAAGCAGGCTCTCATTCTTTGTCCGCCCACGTTTGGTCTGCGTTCACTCATGCGAAGCTCCATCTTTCTTCCCTAAAGAAAAACCCTCTTTCAAGGTCCACTGTCTGGAAGCTGAAGGGAGGGCAGGGCAGGGGAGAAATTTATTCTAAAAGTAACCCTAAGAGTAGGCTTTGGTAGAGGGAAAAGAAATGGATTCATCAATTCTGACTCCCCTCACTCCCGTCCAACCACCACTGCAGGGAGGGGCTTCTCTCATAAATTTAGTTGGTGTGTTTATTTCTTTATTCACTGAGCATCTATACAACTGGGATCTAGAGATAAAGATAAAGGGTAAGGTTCTCAAAGGAGCTTACACTCTATTTATAGACATGTACATTGATTTTTAATAATTAATTAATTAATTAATTTTTGGCTGCATTGGGTCTTCGTTGCTGCGTGCGAGCTTCTCATTGTGGTGGCTTCTCTTGTTGTGGAGCATGGCCTCTAGAGCACAGGCTCAGTAGTTGTGGTGCACGGGCTTAGTTGCTCCGTGGCTTGTAGGATCTTCCCCGACCAGGGCTTGAACCTGTGTCCCCTGCATTGGCAGGCGGATTCTTAACCACTGTGCCACCAGGGAAGCCCATGTACATTGATTTTACTTTTTAAAAATCTTCAACAAAGCATAGGGCAATGCAGAATATGGAAGTATCACATTTTGGCCGCTAGATTGGAATCTGGCATTAGGTGTGAAGGGCCACAGTAAATTCGGTGCCTGAACTTGAACTCAGCGAGTCCTCACAGGTCCAGGGTAGGAGAGTCTGATGAAGAGCCAGGTGTTTGGGGCATTCTCTTCGACCAGCTGCTTGAGACCACCCTGTGGGCATCCATGGCTTCAAGGCAGCACCCTCTGTGACGGGGTACAAAGGTGTTTGCTACATTGTACTGAGGACAGTGAGTCCAAGAGAAGACAAATGGCTGAGTGAAAGTTTCGTGGGGGAAAAAAGCTCTTCACAGGAAGTCAAGACACCTGGGTTCTGTCTCAGCTTTGTCACTCTATCACCAAGACAGACAACCTGCTCAGCCTCTTGGCCTCAGTTTCCTCACCTGTAACATCAGAGAATGGGTGATGTCATCTCTGAGTTCCTCCTCAGATTTCCCCAGGACTTGTGTGAACTGTCACTCCAGGGGCCTCCCTGGCCCTCACTGAGCCTCTCAGAATCCGGGGGTGATTAATGTAGCTTCCCAGAGAAGGCAATGAATGCCATGGCTGGGAGAAAAGCCTTTCCTGTCCCTGCTGGAAAGTAGTACGTTGTTAGTCTGGTTTACAACCTTCATCCATCTTCCTGAACGTGGCCAGTTTGGGGTCACTGACAAGGCTGAGGGAATATCACTGGGGTAATACCACCCCGGGTCCTCCTGCAGGCGCCTCCTGACGACTCCTTATTTAGTTCACTTTCTTCCATAAACTTGCCAAGTATTTATTGAGACCCTCCTGGCCAGTACCTTAGAGTCTAGTTGCAGACAAAGACATTGTTATGGGTTGAATTGTGCCCCACCCCCAAATTCGTAAGTTGAAGTCTCACTCCCAATATTCAGAATGTGACCGTTTTTGGAAACAGGGTTGTAGCAGATGTAATTAGCTAAGATGAGGTCATTAAGGTGGGCCCTAGTCAACATGACAGGTGGCTTTATATAAAAAGGATTAATTTGGATGCAGACAGGTACACAGAGAGAACACCATGTGGAGATGCAGGGAGAAGGGAGCCAACTACAAGCCAAGGAGGGGCCTGGAACAAATTCTTCCTCAGAGCCCTCAGAGGGAACCAATCCTGCTGACGTTGTGATTTGGGGCTTCTAGCCTTCAAGACTGTGAGACAATAAATTTCTGTGGTACTCTGTTATGGCAACCCTAGGAAACAAATAAAAGATGTGTACTCGAGACTGTCAAGCACAAGGCAAGGCCAAGGCCTAGCTGAGGATGTGGCTGGTAAGAAAACAACTAACCCTTTTAAAATTCAGACAGGTTATTACTTACACAGACAGTGTAAGGAAGGGCAGCCAAAGGTGCCAGCTCCCTGTGGCCCAAGCGCAGGGTGACACCAAAACGAAGGGGGGAACAGAAGCCTGAAACCTGAATGCTGGGGCACATGCTGAGGAGGAGCCTCATGCCTCCTAGAACCTGGGAGGAGATGAGAAGTGTCTCATGACAGCCTCCTTGGAAAGAGGGGAGCAAGTGAGAAGTGCCCTTGTGGCAGCTCCTCAAAGAGTCCTGCCCTCTCCTGCACTGAAAGGATCACAAGGCATTCCACCCAGACTCACATCCACTGTGGGTGTAGCACTGCCTGCATGGCCTCTGTGGCTACATGCAGGGTCACCAGGGTGCCCCCCAGAGCTCTTCTCCTATAGCAACACTTAATAGGAGCAGACAGTGAGGTGTCAGGGAGAGGAGCACAGTCCCTGAGCTGCACAGAAGCTCAATAGAGGGAGGTCAGTGGGACTGGGGGGTGAAGGACTTGACAGATGGAGCTTCGCATGAGTGAACGCAGACCAAACGTGGGCGGACAAAGAATGAGAGCCCTGCTTTTATAAGATGATTTTTTTTTTTTAATTCTTGGAATAGGGCAACACGTAAAATTTAGAAAATTAAAATAAGTATAAAACTCACAGACATAATGCTGAGCAAAAGAAGCCAGACACAGAAGAGTGTACTTTATGAGTCCATTTATATGAGGTTCTAGAACAGGCAAAACGTACCTAAGAAGGAGAAAGGGTCGCAAGGGAACTTTCTAGAAAGATGGAGATGTTCTATGGTGTAATAAGAGTGTGATATGTGTGGGTACAGTCATTGTCAAATTTGTATGGTTAAGTTGTGTGCCTTTTAGTGTATGTACCTTAAAAACATATAAAGAAAGACAATAACCATCACCCAAAATCACTCCAGCCAAAGATAATCTATTAAAACTTTTGAAATTATCTATGGCCTTTTGTGTGTGTGTGTGCGAAGTTTATATAGCTGAGATCATACTGAATATGCAATTTTGAGTTTTTTCAAGTTTATGTTTAAAAATATCTTCCCATAACATTAAAAAATGTTAGTCAATATCATTTTTAAGTAACTGCCTGGGACTGTATTGTTTGGATGTACTGTAATCTGAACACTATTCCATAGCACTGGGAATTGAGGTTGGTTTGTTAATAATAAATAACACTGTGATTAACATCTGTGTGCATATATTGTAGTCTGCATTTCTGATTATTTCTCTAGAAGATTTCCAGTAGAGGAATTACTGGGTAAAGAATATGAATATTTTAAAGCTTTTCAAAGCCTATTGCCTGAACAGTGTGGGAGCAGTGCTTTTCTCCCCACACTCTCACCAGCCTTGAGTAGTGTCACAGCATTAATCTTGCATGATGCAGCTGGGGGCAAAAAGTATTTTATTGTTGTGTTTGCATTTCTGTGATTACTGTTAAAGCCGAACATTTCCCCATACATTTATGAGCTATTTTTATTTCCTTATCTGTGAACTGTTCATGTCCCTTACCCACTTTCCTATATTGATGTTTTAGTAGTTGTTTTTTTAACCAAAGTAGAAACTTTTTAAAGATTGAGGCTATTAACCTCTCTACCACATTTGTGAAAAATACTTATTCCTAGTTGGCGTTTAATTTTAGGTTTTTGTTTTTTTAACTTGCATCTTGTCAGAATCCTTTCCTTTGCCTTCTTTGTCAGTGCTCCTGGTAACACTAAGTGGGGCCCCCACGTGAGCTATGGCCTGGAATCTGGAGAGGAATGATGAGGCTGAAAAAAAGGACTGGAGATATATAGATATAGATACATCAGTTAGAAGAAAATTGACACCTTAATATATAGTTATCTATCTATCTATATATGTATATAATGTCAGTTTTCTTCAAATTGATCTATAGATTCAAAGCTATTGCAATTAAAATCCCAGATGGCTATTTTAAAGAAATTAACAAGCTGGTTCTAAAGGACCTAGAATAACCAAAACAAATCTGAAGAACAAAACTGAATGGCTAAAGCTACCTGATTTCAAAAATTATTACAAAGCTCTAGTAGTCAAGACAGTGTGGTATTATCATAAAGACAGACAAAATAGATCACTGGAACAGAATAGAGTTCAGAGATGAATTCACACGTGTATGGACAAGTAGTTTCTGACAAGGGCTCAAAGGCAACACAGTGGAGAAATGATAGCCTTTTCAACAAACTATTCTGGGAAAATTAATTAACTAGATATAAATAAATTTGAGTCCATAGTTCATACCATATACAAAAATTAAATAAAGATGGGACTTCCCTGGTGGCTCAGTGGTTCAGAATCCGCCTGCCATTGCAGGGGACATGGGTTTGATCCCTGGTCTGGGAAGATCTCACGTGCCGCGGAGCAACTAAGCCCGTGCACCACAACTACTGAGCCTGCACTTTAGAGCCCGTGAGACACAACTAATGAGCCCACGTGCCACAACTACAGAAGCCCGTGCTCCTAGAGCCTGTGCTCCACAACAAGAGAAGCCACTGCAATGAGAAGCACGTGCACCACAACGAAGAGTAGCCCCCGCTTGCCACAACTAGAGAAAGCCCGCACGCAGCAATGAAGACCCAATGCAGGCAAAAATAAATAAATAAAATTAAATTTAAAATAAAATTTAAAAAATTAAATATAAATGGATCATAGACCTAAATGTAAAACCTAAACCAATAAAACTTGTAGAAGAAAATATAGGATAAAATCTTTGCCACCTGGGGTTAGGGGAAAGGATTTCATAGGTATAATGCCAAAAGCACTGTACATAAGAAAAACAAGCTGAACAACATTAAAAACTTCTACTCTCTAAAAGACAGTGGTAAGAGAATGAAAAGAGAAGCAAAAAGTGGGAGGAAATTTTTGCAAAGCACATATCTGATAAAGGACTTGTATCCTGAATACGTAAAGAACTCTCAAAATTCAACACTAACAACCCAATTTTTTAAACAGGCAAAAGAGTTAAACAGACACTTCATCAAAGAAGATATTCAGATGGCAAATAAGCACATGAAAAGATGCCCAGTAACATTAGTCATCAGGGAAATAAAAATTAAAACCACCATCAGATACTACTACACACCAACTGGAATGGTTCAAGTTAAAAAGACTGGCCAGGGCTTCCCTGGTAGTGCAGTAGTTGAGAATCTGCCTGCTAATGCAGGCGACACGGGTTTGAGCCCTGGTCTGGGAAGATCCCACATGCCGCAGAGCAACTAGGCCCGTAAGCCACAACTACTGAGCCTGCGTGTCTGGAGCCTGTGCTCCACAACAAGAGAGGCCGCGATAGTGAGAGGCCCGCGTACCGCGATGAGGAGTGGCCCCCGCTTGCCACAAGTAGAGAAAGCCCTCACACAGAAATGAAGACCCAACACAGCCAAAAATTAAGAAAAAAAAGACTGGCCATACCAAGTTTGGCAAGAATGTGGAGGAACTAGAGCTCTCACACACTCCTGGTGGGAATGCAAAATGGTGCAACAACTTTGACAGTTTGCCAGCTTCTTAAAAAGTTCAAGATACACCCACAATAAAATCCAGCTATTATACTCCTAGATATTTACCTAAAAGAAAAGGAAATACATGTCCATATAATGGCTTATACAAGAATGTTCATAGGCGTTTATTTGTAGTAGCCAAAAAATAGAAACTCAGATGTTCATCATAAACAAATGTGTTCATCAATACAATAAAATACTGCCCAGCAATAAAAATGAACAAACTGTTGCAACAACATGGATGAATCTCAAAATAAATATGCTGAGTGAAATAAGCCAGACAAAAAGAGTATACATTGCATATTCCATTTATATAAAACTTTAGAAATGTAAACTAATGTGTAGTGATAGAAACTAGATCAGTAGTTGCTTGTGGATAGAGATCTGAGATGGGCAGGTAGGAAGGATCACTATCCCTCCTATACACCTCCTTCAGGGGTGCATACATATGTCAAAAATTTACACTTTAAATATATACAGTTTATTGTATGACAATTATACCTCAATAAAGCTTTTTTTAAAAAAAAACTTTAATGTACTGAAAGATTTAAAAAAACAAAGAAAGAAAAACACTACCTTAGTCCCAGTCCTTCCTTGTGTATGCAGGCTCAGTTTTTAAGAACTGTGGACAACTCAGGTTGAATTAAGTTTTGTTAAGGCTGGATCTTGACTTCTATAGACTTCTTTCCAAAATCTTCCAAAACAGATGGCTTTATTCCCCAGCCACTAGAACAAAGTACCCTTGGGCTCAGACAGGAAGAAACTTGGTGTCTTCTACCTCTTATAACTAAGAGCTGAAGGTTTATTTCAAGGATTCTGTGTCAGAGAATTTCTGTGCATTTGCTGAAGATACCTCCTTCTTGTTATTCTCATTCCTCTATTCATTCAATGCATGTTAACTGAGCATCTAGTATGTGCTGGGCTTCTAATTGGCCAAATGAGGACACAGGTGTGAACAAGACAGGCAAAATGAGGGTCACGTTATGCATTTTGTGGGCCCTAGGCACTTTTGCCTTTTTGAGTTCTTTCTTCCATTAAAAAAATTAATTTATATTTTATGACTCTTGGTGTAAAGACAAATATAGTCTAGACTGAATTAATTATCATATATCCATTATTCTTATATTCATTTTTTTCAAATAATTTGAAATTTAAATTAAGATATTTTTGTGGACCCCTAAAATATCACAGACAGTAGGCCTCCTGTGCCACTGGGTAACAGTCCCAGCTCTCATCAAGTCTGCTGCTAGAAGAGGTAATCTTTGAACAGATGCTCACACTAATAGCTAAGTAGGTGCTCTAGGCAAAGGGCAAAGCAAACATAAGAGGGAGGAGCACAGTGTCTAAGAGGAACTAAAAGAAGGCCAGTGCCTGCAGCCTAATAATCCACAGGGAGCCCCATGAGACTGGAGGTGTAAGCTGAAGTTGAGTCATGTAGGATTTTGGCCTCGTGTTTTAGGAATAGTAAGAAGCCATTGAAATGCATCAAAGCATACAGTTAACAGAGTGAACAGGCAACCCATGGAATGGGAGAAAATATTTGCAAATTAGATATCTGATAAGAGAGTAATATCCAGGATATACAAAGAACTCCTACAACTCAAAAAATGGGCAAAGGATTGAATAGACATTTCTCCACAGAAGATATACAAATGGCCAGTAAGTATGTAAAAAGATACAGAATATCTCTAATTAGTAGAGAATGCAAATCAAAACCACAACGAGATACCACTTCTCACCCATTAGGTTGACTACTATAAAAAAAATAATAATAAGTGTTGGTGAGGATGTGGAGAAATTGGGACCTTTGTGCACCGCTGGTGGGAATGTAAAAAGGCATAGCTGCTATGTTAAAACAGTATGACAGTTCCTCAACAATTAAAAACAGAACTACCATATGATACAGCAATTCCAATTCTGGGTAAATGCCCAAAAGAATTGAAAGCAGCATCTCAGGGAGATATTTGTACACTCATGTTTATAGCAGCATTATTCACAATAGCCAAAAGATGGAGGCAACCCAAGTGTCCATCAGATGAATGGTTTAAAAAAATGTGGTGCATATACACAATGGAATATTTTTCAGCCTCAAAAAGGAAGGAAATTCTGACACATGCTATGACATGGATGAAACTTGAGGGCATTATGCCCTCATAATGAAATAAGCTATTCACAAAGATAAATAAAGATAAAAAAGATAAATATTGTTTAATTCCACTTATATGAGGTACATAGAGTAGTCAAACTTACAGAGACAGTAGAATGGTGGTTTCTAGGAGCTAAGGAGAAGGGAATTGTTTAATGATACAGAGTTTCAGTTTTGCAAGCTGAACAAGTTCTGGAGATTGCATAACAATGTGAATAGACTTAACACTACTAAATTGTATACTTAGAAATCGTTAAGATGGTAAATTTTGTGTAACATGTTATATATGATATAATTAAGATTTTTTTGAAAGATAGCTCTGACGTTTGTGGAAAGGATAAACAGGAAGTGTGCAAGAGTGAGTCCAGGGAAATCTCCTGGAGGATGTTGCAGAAGTGCAGGCGAAAGATGAGGGTGATTTGACTAGACTTGACTAGAGATGAGGTGGGTAGGGAAGGAGAGGAGATAGAGAGAAATGGGTGGATTGGAGCAATACTTAGGAGTCCAAATCCATAGTACTTGGTAAGTGATGAAATGTGGAAGTTAAGGAAGAGAAAAATATAAATGGTAAGTGACCAATTTTGACATGAATAACTGAGTGGCTGGTGGTGCCATTTACTAAGCTGGTCGGGACATTAGAGAAGGAGCATCTGGGGAGAGAGGAGGTTGGGTTGGGGAACAGGATGAAATTCCATTTTGAGATGCCTGAGAGATCCAAGTGTGAAGGTTGGATTGGCAGTTGACAGTATAGACCTAGAGCTAATAAGAGTCTTTCAAGTGGAAGATGCATGAAAGCGTAGACTTTCAGTGTATGCTTGAGTAATAGGTGTGGTAGGTGTGAATGAGAAGCTGGAGAAGCTGATTGGAGAAGAGAAAGCCTAGAAACAAGCTCTGAGTCATTCCTGGCAAACTGACGTCAAGAATAGAAAAGTCAGCGTTACTGTTTCATTTTATAAATGAGGAAAAGGAGAGATTAAGCATCTTGCCCAAGATCACACAAGTCAGTAAGGGGAAGGGCTAGAATTTGGACCTGAAATCCACCCTCAGCCACTATCTTCCTCCCACCAAAAAACACAAAAAACAAAAAGACAAGGCAGGACAGGGCTCAGGGAACTGCAGCCTGAGCTGGCCCTGGACGCCTCTCCTGGCTCCTCACCACCAGCTGCCTCCTAGGGAAAGTCCCCTGCACCAACTGAGACTCAGTTTCTTCACTGGCAAAATGGAGAAGATGTGACCTCCCTTTCTTAGCACACAGGGTTGTGGCGAGGACCAGGTGGATCACAGATACAGACGACTGTCAACTGTGAAATATTGTTTGATGGGGCTACAGTCTCTGTGCACTGGTCTTCAAATGAGGGAAGATCCTCCGCATGACTAGCCTGCGATAATCTTAAAGGCAGAGGTCATTATCTTCCCATGAATCTAGACCAGCCACCCCATTAATCAATTCCACCTCAGACCTGCCTCCTCATGTTTACCTTTCTCTGGGAACCATCAGCCTGGTTTGCAGTCCCTGCCAGACCTGTTATTCCCTGCGCTGGGGCCATCTGATCCCCTCCTGCAGACCCACTGCCATCAACCCCCCCACACCTTGGGGCTGGCCCTAATCAAGTGCCCAGGGCAGGAAATTGAACCTTCTCCTCTTTCAGCTGCCTCGTTTGGGGCAGGTCCCTGCCTCAGTGCCAGGACTGGACTCTGGGCAGAGGCAGGAGCCTCCAATGTGATGGCGATGCCCAGTCTGGACTCCTGAGAATCACCTGGGCCTGAGAATTGCTGGCCACTGGCCCTTGTCCACTGCCTTACTCATGGCCTGAGGCCGACTGCATGCTTGGACGACCCCCCTTTCTTAGAATCACAAATCTATTGGCTTCTTTGTGTGGTTCTCCAGGCCTACCCATTCTCCCAGTAGCCTGAGCTGGGCCCCCACCCTTTACCCAACACCCCCATCCACCAGTACCTGCCCCTCTGTGGCATTTTCTCCCTGAACTCTTCACTCTCAAATGTACATATTTCCCAAGATTTCACCCTGAAGTAGATTCCCTTTTCTGGATATACTGTCCTTTGACAATCTGATCCACTCCCAGGGTTACAACTAGTACCCCCAAGAGGAAGAGGCCCACAGATATATAGGTCATTTCGAAATGAGAATGACCAGGGCCCAAGGCTAATTGATGGGGGAGAGAGAAGAAGGGTGGGAGTCAAGAGGGAAGCTGAATCCCATGAAGGCTGGCCCCTCCCCAAGGCTTTGGAAGGAAAGGCCCAGGCACGGTTAGTCTCTGAATCCTCCCAGGTCTGGAGCACTGCTAGGCACAGACGGGTGCAGAGTTTTTGCTGGATGGATGGATGGATGAATGAACAAATTGGTTCTCCCCTCTCTGGGTCCTAGTGTGTCTTCTCACGCTGTCAGTCCTCTCTCCTGATTCGGGGCAAACACAGGGTCAAGGGAGGAAGTGACTAGTCAAACAAGTCCAGAGAGGAAACATCAGTTCCTGTGAGATCTGCCCAGGAGCAGATCTCACTTGTCCCTTCAGGAGGCCGGGAGAGGACAGAATGGGCATCCAGACTTTGAAAGAGCACCCCAGCTCCTACTGTCTCCCTAAGAGAGCTTGGGCCCCGCCAGCTTTTGTTTTCTACTCAGCCACACTCTTGCCTGAGTTCATGGGCAGGCACTGTGTTAAACAAGCCCTGAACTGTTTTATCTTGCTTAATCCTCCCAAAGACCTTCTGAGGCAGGTACGATTATCAATGTTTTCTCCACTTTACCGATGAGGAAATAGAGGCAGGAGGTTAAGTAACTTGAGCAGGATCCCACAGTTCATAAAAGTAACAGAACTGGGATTTTTTTTCTTTTTACTGAAATGGTGCTGTTTCATCTTTAAAATATCAGCAATTTGCCCACATGCTCAGCTTGGCTGAAATGTGTTATTTTCAAACCTAGCAATGAGCTACCGTAGGGTAGAGGTGGAAGAGCCTCCGAGATGAGTTAGTCCAGGCCAGAGCTGGGAGACAGGGGGAGAAAAGCTAAGCATACAGGCTGCAAATCTTCCCTCTGCTCCTAAAATAAAACAGAACAAAAGATTAGAAAGTCTCTGGATTTGGAGAGTTCAGCATCTCCCTCCTCACTCCCTGCGATTTTATTATTCAGGATAGAGAGAAGGGCCTACTTCCTGGAACAGAGAGAAGCTAAGATCCCTCTGCTGGTGGATATGATCTTGAAAGTGGGTAAAGGCGGGGAGTGTCCTGGTCCCTCCCTCCAGCTGCCGGCCTTTCCCTCCAGCCCTCCAGGTGCTGTGAGGCTGAGGACTGCAGATCCAGGGCCCTGAAGACTTCCCAGGACTGGCTCCCTGGGAAGACAGCCCTGTCCTTCAACAAACCCTCACCTCCCATATGCATCTTCTGGTAACTTCATTTTTCACTCTTGGCTAAAAATGGGCCTCTGATGATTTATTCTATCCTGGGTGTTGACAAGCTCAAGAAGTTGTGCGGGGCCAATGCCAGGCACTTACAGTAATAAAGCATGACTCACCACTCCAAGGTCAGTGGGGCTGGGAGGCAGGGGAACCAGCTGACAGTACTTGCATTTCATCACCAGGCCTTCTGCCCGCTTCTCTGAGGGCTCTACGCTCCTGGAGATGAAAGGGCCACCCCAGAGCCCTGGGACAGAGACAGGACAGGCAGCCCCTAGGTCTGTCACATCTCAAGGCTGCTTCTCTGTTTTGTTTCCCACTCCCAGTGCCAAATGCTAAACTGCCTTTCAGAGAGAGCTCTGAAAGGGAGATGTAACCCAGCCCTGCTTGAATCCACCCAATCATGTGTTCACAAAACATTAGCACTGGAAGAAAAAAAAAAGTTAGAAAAAACTCTTACAAATCATTTAATTCAGTCTTCTTATTTTATGGGAAATAATTTGAGGCCCATAGAGATCAAGCAACTTGACCAACGTCACAAAGTGAGTTAGAGGTGAAGTTGGGACTAGAACCTGGGTCTTTTGTCTCACAGCCCTGTGCTCTGTCTATTGACTGCAATATTCGGAGAATTAAACCTGAGCTCATGGGAGCTCCCTGGTGGTCCAGTGGTAAAGAATCCGCCTTCCAATGCAGGGGACACGGGTTCGATCCCTGGTTGGGGAACTAAGATCCCACACGCCACGGGGCAACTAAGCCCGCGCACCACATCTACTGAGCTGGTGCGCCTCAACTAGAGAAGAGGAAACCCACGCACCACAACAAGCACCGCAATGAAGATCCTGCGTGCCCGATGCAGCCAAATAAATAAATTAAAAAACGAAAACAAAACTCTGAGCTCATCAATGAGTGGAGGCTGACTCCTTTCTCCATGAACAGGAGCAAGAAGCACTAACCTTTAAAGGACAGACTGCTGGAATTTCAGCTTTGCCCTTCATTACCCTTAGATGGGCTCTCTGTTTGGCAGACAGCCTTTTCCTAGTTTGTGGGGATCCCTGGAGTCCTGGGGGCTCTCCCAGGGATGATGTATTACCCACAGGAAGGTGAAAACTGAGGGTGATCTGCACACTATTTCTTGGCTTAGTCAAGAGCAAGTCACCCTTCTAAGCATTTATTGCATTCTGTCTGGCTGCTAAATGACCCCACTTCTCTTTTTCTCTCTGTTGACCTCCTGGGTAAACAGTTTGTTACCTCAGGGGAGATTAGAATTCATGGAGACAGTAAATCAAAAGGGGCCACGAAGTTCCTCCAGTCTGAACCTGCTGCACTCAGTCCAGGAAGCTCCTTCACCACCACCCAGAGGGACACCACCTGGGCTGGAACACTTCTCAGGGTGAGCAGTTCTTCCTCCCTCACTCATGGCCCCTCGGCTGCTGGACAGACCCAAGCAATAGAGATAACTGGCTAGATCTTCCTGGCGTCAGCCACTCTGTGATGCCAGGTTTGCCTTTCAGGCTGATGCAGAACAATTGTTTTCCCTTCTCTACATGACAGCTATGTCTTTGCTCATGACTTACAGGTACAGGCCACACCAAACAGAACCATTCTTGATCCTCCAAAGACTGAGCATCCGTTTGGTGAGCTAGGCAGGACTCTTTTTTTTTTTCCCCAATATTTAGTGATTTATTTATTATTATTTTTTAACATCCTTATTAGAGTATAATTGCTTTACAATTGTGTGTTAGTTTCTGCTGTATAACAAAGTGAATCAGCTATATGTATACATATATCACCATATCTCCTCCCTCTTGCATCTCCTTCCCACCCTCCCTATCCCACCCCTCTAGGTGGTCACAAAGCACCGAGCTGATCTCCCTGTGCTATGCGGCTGCTTCCCACTAGCTATTTTACATTTGGTAGTATATATGTCCATGCCAGTCTCTCACTTCATTCCAGCTTACCCTTCCCCCTCCCCGTGTCCTCAAGTCCATTCTCTATGTCTGCGTCTTTATTCCTGTCCTGCCCCTAGGTTCTTCAGGACCTTTTTTTTTTTAGATTCCACATATATATGTTAGCATATGGTATTTGTTTTTCTCTTTCTGACTTACTTCACTCTGTATGACAGACTGTAGGTCCATCCACCTCACTACAAATAACTCAATTTCGTTTCTTTTTATGGCGAGTAATATTCCATTGTGTATATGTGCCACATCTTCTTTATCCATTCATCTGTCAATGGACACTTAGGTTGCTGCCATGTCCTGGCTATTGTAAGTAGAGCTTCAATGAACATTGTGGTACATGACTTTTTTTGAATTATGGTTTTCTCAGGGTATATGCCCAGTAGTGGGATTGCTGAGTCATATGGTAGTTCTATTTTTAGATTTTTAAACTATTTTAGATTTTTAGATTCTATTTTAGATTTTTAGAACCTCCATACTGTTCTCCATAGTGGCTGTATCAAGTTACATTCCCACCAACAGTGCAAGAGGGTTGCCTTTTCTCCACACCCTCTCCAGCATTTATTGTTTGTAGATATTTTGATGATGGCCATTCTGACTGGTGTGAGGTGATACCTCATTGTAGTTTTGATTTGCATTTGTCTAATAATTAGTGATGTTGAGCATCCTTTCATGTGTTTGTTGGCAATCTGTATATCTTCTTCGGAGAAATGTCAATTTAGGTCTTCTGCCCATTTTTGGATTGGGCTGTTTTTTTGATATTGAGCTGCATGAGCTGCCTGTAAATTCTGGAGATTAATCCTTTGTCAGTTGCTTCATTTGCAAATATTTTCTCCCATTCTGAGGGTTGTCTTTTCGTCTTGTTTATGGTTTCCTTTGCTGTGCAAAAGCTTTTAAGTTTCAGTAGTCCCATTTGTTTGTTTTTGTTTTTATTTGCATCACTGTAGGAGGTGGGTCAAAAAGGTTCTTGCTGTGATTTATAACATAGAGTGTTCTTAAGCAGGACTCTTGTTCAATTATCCTTTCCCATCTGATTTCCATGAGTTTAAGAAAAAAAAAAAAAAGCTTGCCCACCTTCCCTAGAGAAATTAAGAAATAAAGATAATTGCTAGACCTGCCCATTTGCTTCTTGCTAGCAATTCTAGTGAAAGGTCTGACTGGGGAGGAGGTTGAACCTGTCCAAGGTGAGACGCATGGACACCTGTGCTCTGCAATTAGCCTCTTCCTCTTCCTCTCACCATCAAAGTAGCCCCAGACATTCATGAAAAATATTATTGTTCTTCTAAATTCCTCATTTGCCTTCTCATCCCTTTGGAAACCACATGTGAATTTCAACCAGTCAAGAAAATCAATTACTTACTATAACCAGGCAGCAAGCATTCCAGGGATATAACAGTCAATGAAACAAAGTTCCTGATCCCATGAAGCTTATGTTCTAGAAGAGAAGACAATAATAAACTAATAAACAATATAGTATAATGTCAGGAACTAGCATGTACTGTGAAGGGAAACAGAGCAATGTAAAGGACAAATGGTGACAGAGCTGCCATTTTGGGTAAGGGGGTAAGGGAAGGCCTGGGAGGTGACATTCGATCAGAGACCACAGTGGAGGAATAATCCCTCCTTGGGAATATCCGGGGAAAGTGTTCTAAGATGAAAGAATTACAAGAAATTCCTGATGGGTGTGCTACTTGGATCAGTTAGAATGTTTCAACTGACTTTTCATAGATGACAGTCATCTTCAAGGCAAATATTGCCAATAGCTGAAAAAATTCAACATGACATTACTTGCTTTTAGAAGTCTTTAGCATTCATAACCTGATTCCCAGTAGGTGGGACCAACGTTATATGAATGAAGTGATCAAACAATCTTACCTTTGTGAAAAGCTCCCTCACGTGGTATCCTTTTTAATAATCACAACAACCCCACAAGGTAGATATTATAATTCACAACAATGTTACAGATGGGGAAACTGAGGCTGCAAGAAATGAAGTATCTTGAATGTGCAGAGCCAAGACCAATAGAATCTGGTGTCCTGACTCTGGTCCTGACCCAGGACATCAGTATGCAGAAGTGCACTGCTTCTAAAGGAAGTTGTCAGGACTTTACTGAAACGTGGTATAAAGTTATAAGAACACCTGAGTTGTAATTTTAACTTCGAATCAGCACAGTATGCGATGTCAAAGATCAGTGTACCAATCAGCTATCCTGCAGGTGGACCTGCCAAGGGGAAAAGAGTTGCCTGAGAGCCCCAGTTATTGCCCTATGGACCCACCTCCCCATTGGTGTCCCCTAGGCTGCTCCCAGCCAATGGCTGAGCACTGCAGTAGGGGTACAGTGCTGGCCCATCCTGCTTGCCACAAGCTGCCACCAACAGGCAACCTCGGAGCTCTGGGGCTCCTGTTGGCCTGGCCGAAATGCACTGCTGTCTGAGGCTTTTTCTACCCAATTCCCTCTGTGCTTTCACAGGCGTCAGACTTGCATTACGGTCTGAAGGCTCTCCCTGCCATTTCCTGCCACCTCCCCTTTCTCCTTCACAGACATTTCTCTCAATAAATCTCCTGCGTATTCTAGCTCATCTTGGCCTCTGCTTCCTAGATGATCCACACCGACATGATTTCTAATCTAAATTGTTTCATTTTATTTCTTTATAGAACAACTAGCCTTTTAGTTTACTATATCTTTGTGTTTCTGGACTTGAAAAACCAAAAAAAAAACCTTTTTTTTTTCTCAGCTATCAGTGTCAGACTTCTGGGCTCATGAATGGTCCATTTTAATAAAAATGGACAGGGAAATTCTGGAATTTTACTGGTGTTAACTGAGGTGAGGTTTTGGTCTGAGTTTCTGGCCTTTTATCTTAGCAGTCTCCAGTCTGCTTCACAGATTCTTGTCTAGGGCAAATGCTTGCTGCTTCATTCCCAGGCTGTGAATTCCAAGCTTAGAGCTAATCAGAGCTGTCCATGCATGTCTGAAAGTATTTAAGTGGTTCTAGAAGGTTGCTGGGAGTGCTGTAGGAAGATGTAGGGGTCTGAACCTACACTGTTCAACAGAAACATACATAAGCCACATATGTACTTGTCAATTTTCTAGTAGCCACATTGGAAAAGGAAAAAGAAACAGATTTACTTTTTTTTTACTAAAAGATTAACTTAATCTTAATGATATGCTTTAATTAACCCAAGACATCCAAAATATTGTATCAATGTAATCATATTCAAACACCACTGATGAGATATTTTACATTTTTTCATACTAATTATTTAGACAAGTCACACATCAAGTGCTCAACAGGCACATGAAGCCAGTGGCTACTCTATTGGGCAGGGGAGGTCCAGGCACTCTTGAGTCTGAGAAATAATATCTGGATATGGGGCAGCTTACAAGCTGTTTCTCTTAGTGTTCCTCTAAACCCATTATAGATCCCCACTCACCCCTACACCATTTCAGAATCTGTCAAATCATCACCCAAGGTGATTTTTATTCAGGACTTTTTCTTTGTTTCCTAGGTAATAGAAAATATTCATTTCGAAATTAAATATTCATGGGATTGAGTTCTTAGGCATATATGAGATGTCAGCTCTCACCATGATTTTATTTTATTATTTATTTATTTGTGGCTGCGTTGGGTCTTTGTTGCTGCACGTGGGCTTTCTCTCGTGGCAGTGAGCAGGGGCTACTCTCTGTTGCAATGCACGGGCTTCTCATTGCGGTGGCTTCTCTTGTTGCGGAGCTCGGGCTCTAGGTACGCAGGCTTCAGTAGTTGTTGCTCATGGGCTCTAGAGCACAGGCTCAGTAGTTGTGGAGCATGGGCTTAGTTGCTCCGTGGCATGTGGGATCTTCCCAGACCAGGGCTCGAACCTGTGTCCCCTGCATTGGCAGGCGGATTCTCAACCACTGTGCCACCAGGGAAGCCCTCACCATGATTTAAAATAAAGCAGCTAGAGAATCAAGTGTACAAAAGTATGAGTTTATTTCCTTCTCGCAAACAACAGACTCTAGCAGCTCTAGCAGTTACCTATCATGTGACTCTGATATCTTCTGCCTGGTCCCTGAAGGAACCATCTCCCACCTTACCTGGCAGTTTCCACCCCCAGCAGAAATGCATTACTACTATAAGAAAGCACTATGATACTCCAATTTTTTATACTGGAATCACACATTTAATGCCAACTTCGCATGAGGCAAATATTGTCTAAGTATTTGTCCAGGCATTTGCTCATTCAGTTTTCAATCTTATATTATTATCTCCATTTTATAGTTTAAAGAAATTGAGTTTCAGAGAGCTAAGTAACTTGCCCAATGCCACACTGCTAATCATTCTACATCCCTTTAAAAGTTGGCATTGGGAGACTGATAACCCGAACCAATTTACTATGTTGATGACATTGTAAATTGGTTCAATCTTTTCTGAGATTAACTTGGCAATGTTTAACAAGTTATAAAATGGTCCACACCCTTTTACACAATGATCTTGGAATTTATTCTAAGGGAATAAATAAAATACATATGCACACACTAACACATCAACTTATGCAAAATGTTTATGACAAAAATACCTATGACAGCAAAAAAAATTTATATACCCAAAATCTTTCACTCATTTAGCAAACATTTACTGAGTAGCTTCTGTGTGGTAAGCACAGGTCTAATACCAAGGATTCAGCAGTGGAGAAAAAAATAGGACAAAGATGATCCCTGCTTTCATGGAGAGGTTTTACACACAAATATCCTAGGAATAAAAAAGAAAAATGGATAAGAAGAGCCACACACAAAATTTAAAGTTGTCCAGTGCCCACATTTAAAAGGTAAAAAGAAGTGAGAGAAATTACTCTTGATAATATATTTTATTTAACCCAATATATCTAAAATATTACTTCAACATGTAATAAACATAAGAAACTAATTAAAGATACTTTGCATTCTTCTTTCATACTGTCTTCAATATCCAGTGTGTATTTTACATTTATAGCACATCTCAATTTGAACACTAAATTTTCATCAGAAATACTAAGTCTGTATTTAGATTTCATAAAATTTACCATTAAAAGTAGAGTCACATAACAAAGGTGTTCCAAACAAACTTAATGGTTTCCCAATAAGTTAGCTGAAGGTTAAAAATAATTTTCTTCTAATATTTGCAATCACACTGACCAAATTAGTTCATCTAATTTTAGGAAAAGTGGTTTGACTCTGGAGCAAAAGCATATCAGTTTCAAAACAATTTTTGTTCCAGTTAGCTAAATTCACTAACTCTTGGGTCATCTCAGTCTTATTGACACAAATTCAAAAGGATATTACATAAACTGAAAAGAGCGGGCCTCTCACTGTGGTGGCCTCTCCTGTTGCGGAGCACAGGCTCCAGACGCGCAGGCTCAGCGGCCATGGCCCACGGGCCTAGCCGCTCCGTGGCATGTGGGATCTTCCCGGACCGGGGCACGAACCCGTGTCCCCTGCATCAGCAGGCGGACTCTCAACCACTGCGCCACCAGGGAAGCCCTGGATTCATATTTGAAAAAAATACATAAAATAGATATAGTTGATTTGTATTATGAAAAATTTTGATTTCAACATAAATTCTTGTACCTATCTGGTTAGGTCACAAATAAACTTCTCCTTTACTTGAAACTTCAAATTTAGCATGTCCATGTGCAATGTAATATCAGTGAGAAAACATAAATCACACTGACATTTTGTTTTTGATTATTGACCATTTGGCAAATATCCCTTTTGTTTCAAGACAAAAATCAGACCTACCAGTACAGTAAATCTTTGTAAAACTCTTCCACCACTCAAACAATGAGTATTAGCAAAGAACATTAAACTCATTAAATCCATTGTCTTCTATTTCTTTCAACAGTTCTAGATACTGGGGATGATTCATAGCATTTGGACATCTATAATGAACAATCTTAACAATTCCATCCATTACACTTTTCATTGCATCTCTTTCAGAAAACCCAGCCCAAATATTTTCAGTATGTGTCACACAGTGAAATGAAGCAATAAGGGAGACATCAGTCTCATTTCAAAATTCCATTAAATCTGAATTGTTAAACTGATATAGCTAGATCACAGTACATCATGATAAAAACTAATTTTTTTCATGTCTAGCTGATATTCTTTGTTAGAAAAGATTCAAAACTATCCATGCCTTGAGTTCAACTTTTTAGGGCATAAATTAACATTTCTTTGTAAATGTGGAAGTCCTTTGAGAAAAATAAAAATCTAAATGTTTCTGATCCAGTCATAGTACTAGCTTCTGCATCTCCAATCAATTCTAAAGCAGTAGTATGCCTTTGCTTTAAATTTAAATGTTGGACTTCCCTGGTGGTGCAGTGGTTAAGAATCCACCTGCCAATGTAGGGGACATGGGTTCGAGCCCTGGTCCAGGAAGATCCCACATGCCATGGAGCAACTAAGCCCGTGTGCCACAACTGCTGAGCCTGCGCTCTAGAGCCCGCAAGCCACAACTACTCAAGCCCGCATGCCACAACTACTGAAGCCCGCATGCCACAACTACTGAAGCCCACGCGCCTAGAGCCCATGCTCCGCACCAAAAGAAGCCACTGCAATGAGAAGCCTGCGCACCACAGCAAAGAGTAGCCCCCACTCGCTGCAACAAAGACCATGCTCAGCAACAAAGACCCGACACAGACAAAAATAAATTAATTAATTTTAAAAAAAGACAATGTATTTAAAAAAAATTTAAATGTTTGTCCACACTTAATTTTTAACTAGAAAAATAATTTAATTATATTACAATGAAAACAAATGCAATGTAAGCATTTTAATAAATGTAATCACTATATCACTATAATTCATGTTGTCTGCAGAAAACATTCAAATAAACACAAGTTATATCAGACGTAAAGAAAAAAAACCACTCAAGCTTAACACACACTAGATGGGTGAAGTGTTTAGGTGTAGACCACAGTAAGATCTTATATGATTTCATGAAATGTCCTACCAAAACAAAGTTGTATTTAACAGAAAAATATTTTATACTGCTAAAGCTTTTAAGTTAAATTAGGTTAATTTATATTAAATTAATAATTCCATTCCTCAGTCACCCTGGCCACATTTCAAGTAGTTGGTAGCCGCATGTGACTAGTATTACAGTGAAGCCCTGTTAGACAAGGACAGGGTCCAGATCACTGGGCTTCTTCAGAGCTGCCTCGTGTTTCTTTGAGGTTCCAGGAGCTCGGAGGGGAGAAAAAGCATTTGGGGCCGGGCTCTTGGCTGCCCCTTCACTGTATTCAAGGTGGCTCCACTTTATTTGTTTTGCTTATTGAATCTTCACATAAGATTTTGTTGGAAGAAAGTGTCCCAGTGTCTTTTTCTTTAAGGTTTGAAAGCATTGGTCCTGTTTCCTTGCTTCTGAAGGTGGTAGCTCTAGTGTAGACATCCCACTCCAACCTGGAACTGGATAGGAATGCAGGTTCCCAGGCCCTGCCCCAGGTGACTCATGCACATTAAAGTTTAAGAAACGGTGGGATACATGCTTTTTTCAGCCTTGTGATATCCTCTCCCTCCAAGTACACACACACACACACACACACACACACACGACAGTGTTTTAATGAGGAATTAACCCATCATGAAACCATAGCTAAATTATGGCATTTTAGAAACAATCACAGGTCAGGGGATGCAGCCGTCAACACTTCCTTTCGGCAGCTGTGACCTGTGTGCAGCTTCTGGATTCTGAGTTACGTTCCCAGCACTTCCCTCCTACTCCTGCCATTGATCTGCCTGATGGAGCCCCCGAGAGTACTATCATTGTAGTAGAAGCTTCATTGATGTGGTGGAGGAGGTATGCTTAGTAGTTAAACAAATGTACCCCGGAACAGAATTGAGTGGATTTAAATCCCATATCCATCACTCTCTGGCTCTGTGACCTTGGGAAATTTTCTTAATCTCTTAGTGCCTCAGTTGCCTCTTCTATAAAATGGGGATAATAATAGAAAGTACATAACGAGCCATTACAATGATTAAATGAGCTAATATGGGAAAAGCATTTAGAATAGCACTTGGCTTACAGTAAACACTAATAAGCAATATAAAAATCAATCAACCTCTGCATATTTTTTCCAATTTTTTATAATATGGATAGTAAAATACAGCATTTTTCCTTAAACACTTTCCTACCTCTGGGCAAGTGGAAGTTTTATCTGCTATAAGCGGCCCACAGGAGGTGTTCAAAGTATGTTTGTTGAATAAATAAATAGATAATTGATTAGAATAGGATGATGTGATTGTCCACAGAAGCTCATAACTCCAGCATTCTCCTCCAAGTATCGGAAACCCCCGTCCTTCCTGTGAACCATGGCTGTATTTTGTCATCTGTTTTCCCCTCCTGGATGTTCACCCCACAGTGTTCCAAGAATCATTTGAGTGTAAATGCTTTTTCATAATTGAAGAGATTCCAAACCTACCATCAGCAAAGCTCCTAACAGGAGCAAAAGCAAAACTAGGGTTTTGTACTTATACAAGGTCAGGAGATTGGAATACAGAGTGAGGCAAAAATATAAAAAAAAAAAGTAAAAATTAAAGCTGTTGACATTTTGCCAGAAACCTAAGGTCACTTTATTAACAGAGCATTCATCATTCTTTCTCTTTATTGTTTCGTAAGTGGCTCTGGTCAATTCTCCTTTCAGTTTACTCTGATGGAGCCCTGATGGCCAAGATGAGAGGAACCCCCTTCTGCCTAATGTCCCCAGGTCTGAGAGCACGCACCTTGCCTGGTTCCGGGAATCTGATGTCAGATGTGATTTGGGGCAGGGATGGGGATATTCTCTTTCTGATGTGTACATCCCATTCTGAACTGTATCCTGGGAAAAGTTCTCCATGAAGAGAAGATGAAGGACCCTGACCCTTCTTTATATATTTCCTAAGGACATTGCAAAGTACATTATTTTTCACAGATGTGGTGAGGGATCACTGCTGAGAACAAAATAGAGACTGAACAGGGGACTGGGCAGGGCTAGAATTGTGTCATTCTGTTGGATGGAAGTGTGACATCCTAGCAGAAAAAAAGGTGGCCATGTCTGGGGCCCATCTAGGGAGAAAGGAGGGGTTTTCTGGAGTTAACATCTGAGAACAGGTTCTAGCTAGACTCGGGGCGGGGGTGGGGGAGTAGTGGCAGAGAGCTCAGCTCATGTCAGAATGAGTTTTGGAGCTTCCACAAAGAGGTGAGGAGATACACTAGCCCTGGTAAAGGAAAGATTTCCCCAATCTTTGACTGTGACCTACTAGGTGGTAAGCAACTGTAAGACATGAGGTCAGGGAAATATGTCTTTGCCGTCTGTATATACTCAGCCTTTGGTACTAGTCACAGAGTAGGTGCCCTGAATGTTTTTGAGTCAATAAACTAACTAATGTGGGGAAATACTCAAAGTAGGACTTCAGGTGCTTGAAGGCTTTGTACTCCCAAGTAGGTCTGGGGTCTCATGAGCCAAAGCCCAGCGTGAGTAAGTGTGGGTTGGGATACAGCCGTGGGATACAAAGGAAGGGGACCTAAAAGCAGTGTCCTCTGTTTTTATTTATTTATTTATTTAGGCTGTACCGCGCAGCATGTGGGACCTTAGTTCCGCGACCAGGGATCGAACCCATGCCCCCTGCATTGGAAGCATGGAGTCTTAACCACTGGACCGCCAGGGAAGTCCCAGAAGCGGTGTCCTCTGCAAAGGGTTAGCAACAGGAACAAAGAGGGGAATGGGAGGATCAGGGGCCCAGAGCCACAGATACCCAAAGGACATTGTGTGAAAGGGGAGCCTTCCTCCATGTATAGCAGGCTAGACGGCAGGGAAGCAGCTGCTTGGGCTGAGGGGCCCGGCCACAAGTGTTTGTAAAGTTGCTGTTGCTGTTTCCTGTTAACTAAAATGCTGCAATGCAAGAGTGGGCCAGGCTGCATCCTTGGAGGTATCACGCTAAGTTGACCCCAAGACAACAGAGGGTTGTCTGACCTGCCCCTACTGAGTAATCAGGATGCTTCATGCTCTTGGGGTTCCTCTCACTACCGAGTTGTATCCTTAAGATCTCTGCATTGTAGCTTCTTGTAATCCAGGCCTCCCATACTCTCTAAATTCACATTTCCTACTGCTACCTACTGAATACGTACAGCTTGCTGCCACCTCCCCTGACTCCCTGAGCTATGTCCTCAGTGGAGAGGTGAAAGAAGAGGAGAGTGGTGGGCACATCTCCTGCCTGTCTCTGCTTTGTACTGCGAGGGAGTATATGGGAAATCTCTGTACTTTCCTATCAGTTTTGCTGCGAACCTAAAACTGCTTTAAAAAATTAGTCTTTTTAGGGACTTTCCTGGTGGTCCAGGGGTTAGGACTTCACCCTCCAGTGCAGGAGGTGTGGGTTCGATCCCTGGTCTGGGAACTGGGATCCCACATGCCTCGCAGACAAAAAACCAAAACATAAAACAGAAGCAATACTGTAACAAATGCAATAAAGACTTTAAAAATGGTCCACATCAAAAAAAATCTTTTAAAAAAATTAGCCTTTTTTTTTTTAAAAAAAAGCAAACAAGTAACATTTTATGGTGGACACGGTGATACAGCCCCAGATTCTCAGGAATGAAAAGCCTCTTCCTTTAGCTGCCAGAAGTGGCACAGAGGACAGCCCTCAGGGGTCAGCCACTCTGGAATTGCCTCAGCTGAATGAAGAGTCACTTCCCCAAGGTCATGTCACATTCCTGATTGATAGAGGGATATAAATACCCGGCTTCCTTGTCTCAACTCTGAAGAGTCATCCATCTTTAGAACTGCCCTCAGGGTCACTGTCATAGCTTCCCCTGAGACTCCATCACAGCTGGGCTTCTCCCTCTGTCAAATCCTGCTCCCTCCCCAAGGACATCCCTAGTAAACTCACCACATGCTCATCTCTGTCTGAGTCTGCTTCCCAGAGAACCCAGAAATGAGCTCTCATTTTAAGGGAAAGGAAGTCATGCAAGTATTCATTCAGAGTTTCTAACTTACAGAATTTATGACATAAAGTTCTTTTGATTTGGGTGGGATGATTTCCCTATGCGATGCCTCCCACAGATGAAGCAGCCACACTTTTATACCTCTGTTTTTATGGAGAGGTGTATGTACTTCCTAGACGATAATTACACCTTCCCAAGGATTGTGTTGCTCATCATTACTGTAAAAGAAACCTGAGAGCCAGAGATCATCCACCAGAACTCTTTTTAGATCTTGCCAATCATTAGGTGAAAAATGGGTTGTCACTTGTTCTTTTGATTGGCATCTCCCTAACTAGTGAGGTCGAGAATGTCCACAGGTGCTTATTAGGCAGGTGGATGCCTCTTCTGTGAACTGTCTATTCCTATACTTCCCCTTTTCCTTTTTGTTTCTCCTTTTTCATAATAAATGGTAATAAATTTTTGAATATATGTTGTTTGGGCTTTTTTGTGGTAACTTTCATCACTTTTAAAGATAACATTTTATGGGTTGGTTTTTTGAGGATTATTTTAGTTTTGGTTTTAAAAATCCATGTATACAGAAGTATATAAGGAAGAAAGTAACTGTCTCAGTCTTTTTGGAATGCTGTAACAAAAATATCATAGATTGGGTGACTTATAAACAACAGAAATTTATTTCTCACAGTTCTGGAGTCTGAGAAGTCCAAGATCTAGGCACCAGCAGATTCAGTGTCTGGTGAGGGCATGCTTCCTGGTTCCTAGATGGCTGTCTTTTTGCTTTGTCCTCACACAGCACAAGAGGCAAGGGATCGTTCAGAGGTCCCTTTGATAAGAGCATTAATCCCATTCATTAGCGTTTCACCCTCACCACTTAAACACCTCTTAAAGGCCCCATCTCCAAATACCAGCACATTGAGGATCAGGTTCCAACATGTAAATTTAGGCAGAAGGGATATAAACATTCAGTCTATAGCAGTAACTATCACTCAAAATTTCTCCACTTAGAGAAATCACTTTGAAATTTTTCACTTTTCCTTGCAATTTTTCCAAGCCCAGTTTTCATAACTGAAATAATCTTATATCAGACTTCATATATAGTTTTGAATTCTAGCTTTTTCATATAATATCTTAAGCATTTTCCCAAGTCATTAAAAGCCTTAATAAATATCATTTAAGTGGCTGCCTGATAGTTTATCAAGTGGATAAACCATCATTTGATGTAATCCCTTCAGAAGTATCAGACATGTGGATCATTTCCAATTTCTCACTATTACAACGATGATGAGCTTCCTAGGCAGAGATATCTGTTTGTATTTCAGATTTCCCTAAATACATTTTCAAGAGTGGAACTGAGTTAAAAGTAAAAACACTTAAAGACTCTTGTTACAGATCTCTGTTTTTTGAGGAGTCATTTGTAAACCAATGCTTTACATCTGAAAAGAAATACTGCAGTGAAAACATCACACTCAAACTTAGTCCAAGCATTGGTGGTTCCAGCCAATATCTTGGGGTCTTGCATCAATTAAGCAAACATTCATTACACCTATTGCTTATTTTAGACACTAGAGGGATGTGGATAACATTGACCAGGATCCTGCTGTCAAAGAGCAAAGCGTCTGAGAGAAAGGGGAACAATAATTGATTAACCATCATATGAGAAAGAGCAAGACAAATCTTTAACAAAATTGTAAGCCAGCATGTGTGGGGGAAGCAGTGAAAGGATGCAGCCAGGAAGATAAGTTGTTACAGTATAGTCTCATAAACACCCTAGAGGACACTGGGACCTTTCATACAATCAATACTGGAAGTTTCTGAATGCCCAGTCTGGGATTTGGGATGTGGTTTTAGGATTTTACATAATGACATAGGTTTATGGTTTTTACAGCTTTGCTTTTATGATCTACTGTTGGTCATGCTACAGTTTCCTTGATACCAGGTCCCTGGCATGCAGCTTCCACCTTTTTCCTGTAGAGTTTTATCTGACAGTAGCCCACCCTGGACTGTGGCCCTGAAGACTGCACTGTGTCTTCAAGGCAAAGATTATATTACTCCATAGTTTGGGCTACGCTACTCACCTCAGAGGGGCTCTGGTAGGTGGAGGGAGACCCGCCAGGCTGGATTCCAGCAGAGCACGCTTTGTCTACTGCTCAGAGCTGAAGAGACCCCAGACCCCACGACCCAACCCAAATCACCTAAGGGCAGAATGGTGGGATTGCCCTTGAGTCAGAAATTTTGAATGTGACCCATGCTTTCCCCACTGAGCAGTCATCAGACCTGGACAACCTATTTAAACCTGTCACCTTTCTTTCCTCAACTGTAAAACAGACCCAAGAGTGATCATGAGAAGACAAAGTGAGAATGGATGTGAATGCACTTAAAAGGAGGAAATCGTGCTTCCCTGGTGGCTCAGTGGTTAAGAATCCACCTGCCAATGCAGGGTACACAGGTTCGAGCCCTGGTCCGGGAAGATCCCATATGCCGCGGAGCAACTAAGCCCATGCACCACAACTACTGAGCCTGTGCTCTAGAGCCCGCAAGCCACAACTACTGAGCCCATGTGCCACAACTACTGAAGCCCGCGTGCCTAGAGTCCATGCTCCACAACAAGAGACGCTACCGCAATGAGAAGCCCGCACACAGCAACGAAGAGTAGCCCCCGCTCGCTGCAACTAGAGAAAGCCGCACACAGCAACGAAGACCCAACACAGCCAAAATTAATTAATTAATTAAGAAAAGGAGGAAATCATCTTTGAAATATCAGCATTTATTATGTTTGAAAAAAATCTAAATGAAAGATTTTCTAGTCCCTCTTCTCTGAACAAATTTTTATGTCCATGGGAGATGGGGACAGAGGGGTAATAGTGCATTCATGTATTCTTTGTTTTTTAAAGGTGTGCCTTAAAGCAACGTGACAGAAGAGCTATTTTCTGGCTTTGTTACATCAAAAGAGGCAGACTTTGGCTAGCTAAGAACACATTTTTGTGTGTGCCTAGGGTTTTGAAAGTTAAGAGGGGAGTTTTGTACAGACATACCTTGTTTTATTGTGCTTCACCTTATCGCGTGTTTTACAAATTGAAGTTTTGTGGCAACCCTGCATTGTCAGATGTTAGCATTCTTTAGCAATAAAATTTTTAATTAAATTATGTACATTTTTTTAGACATAATGTGATTGCACACTTAAGAGACTACAGCATAGTGTAAACATAACACTTACATGCACCGGAAACCAAAAAATTTGTGACTGGCTTTATCGTGATATTTGCTTAATCCAGTTGCCTGGAACCAAACCCAAAATATCTCCAAGGTATGCCTGTGGAAGCCTAGGTAAGAAAGTTCCTTTAGGGTTTACAAGTTGTTACCAGGCTCTACCCCACAACCCTGCAGACCTTTGAGCCCTTAAGAATTACCATCCACTCCATCATCTACAAAGGGTAGATGATTTGCTTGGGCAACAAATACTAACATGATGGGGGGAAATTCAGCCAAGCTCCTGGACAAATGAAACTCGAAAGGTATTCTAGCAGATTTTCAGAGAAGCACCTCTACTTTAGTGAGCCTATGAAGAAACCTGTAGAATTGTTGTTTCTCTCACTTTTGTTGCATGGAGAAAATATACTACTTCTTTAAGAGCCTACCGGAAAAGAGAAGGAAGCATTGCCCTGGGTAGTTTAGTTAGGCACACGTGGAGGCCAACTCAAAGAGGCTACACCTTCATTCAGAGATGCTCAGGGAAGAGAGAGAAGCAATTAGACCCACTCCTCAGTATATCCACCCACCCCCTCGCCAACCAGCCGGGTAACGGCCCCTGGAGAGCAAGATTGAGGCATCCCTCCCCACTCACCACCATATTTCCATTCTCACTGGTGCCCCCAACATGGACAGACAGGCCCTGTGCCCGGCTGACAAGGTGCCTCCCTGGAGCTTCTTCCCCTGCTGTCCACCCAGCTGCTTTCCCTGCCTGCTGCCTTCAAGGACCCTCCCCTGCCCTCTGCCACATCCCAAGCCACCGGCCTCTTCAGGAGCTCCTCACGCCTAATGTCCCCACTGACTCTCAGCAGCTATTGGGCAGCGTTACTCCAGCTTTGCTCTCCCCTTCAGTTTCCAGCTCATCGCTGTTCCCTAAGGATTCTCTTCCTACCCTCTACTCTGAGATCCTCATGCCTGTCTGTGCTTGAAAGAGAGTCTGAGAAATTCTCAGGGCATCCTAACTATAATTCAGTTCCTGTTATGTGAATCCTCAGTCCCGGTCAGAAACATGTGGAGCCTTGCCTCCGCTCCCCACCCAGGAGAGGTGGTATTTTTAGAGGGACTGCAGAATGGGGAGGGTCAGAGGGAGCCGAAAGGACGGGTCCACTGAAGAGAAACCCTTACTTAGATGGAAGATAATAATCGTAAGAGTAAGAGCTGTAATTTTCTGAGACACTTTCTTATTTACCCCCGTCATGGCCTGGACTCCTCAGCACCACTCACTGAGGAAGATAAGCAGGTATATTGTCTCTGTTTTACAGACAAGGAAGATGAAGCTGAGAGAAGTTGAGTAAGCGCCTGCAGCAGAACCCAAAACTAGGGTCAGTGATATTTGAGGCCCCTTCAGTTTCTTGCAGTAGAAAGCCATCACTGCCCTCTCTGGTCTCTGGCCACGCTCCGGGACCATGTGCCCAGCAGAGCCTACTCCACTGGCCAACCGGACAGGGCAAGGCGCGTGGGAGAATGTGATGCCCCGAGAACAAGGTCAGGGAGCGGGGTAGTCCCGATGAGGGCTTCATATCAAGTAAACCATGGCTGCAATTGACAATACACCATAAAGGCAATGCTTCAAGAGCTATAAACCTCCAACCTCATGTGAAGCAGGAAAACCACACTCCAAACCCTCTAGACTGGGCGTAACACACTGCCAAGACAAACTTAACCACAGATCCCCCACTGCATTTCCCACCGCTTCCGTCTGGCAGCCTAAGAAGGCGAGTTTTGTCATGTGTGGTTTGTTCTTTCTTCCAATAAGTGGGAAGAACCTGGTCTGGATGGCACCTCCTGCCAAGAGCTGATGCACAACACGAGCCATGTCCATGCAAGGGCCTTGCACCAGATCCCAGTGCCGGGCCACCCTCTTCTGCAGGATCCCTCAGGCCCGGCAACCCTCCCCCACCTCACCCACCCCAGGCCGATGGAGGTGGGGATCAGGGGCTCTGAGTCTGCCCCAACCTCATGTGGGCTAGAAGGGGAATTGCCCTCCACCCACAGGAGACAGGGATTCCATTTCCAGGGTCATCTTGCTGTTTTCTCCTGCCCTTCCTAGCTCCAAAGTGGTTCCCTCTCTTGAGAACTGACTCATCTCACTAGGAAGAGAAAGGTGGGCACTTAAGGATTTACACAGTGTGCCCATCAAAGAAGACGACTCTGAGATATAAGGAGAACCAAATATTACAGTGCTTTTGCAAAGGATGGCTCATCTAAGTCTTAGATAGCCCTGAGGAATAAATGGAAAAGCTAGTATTAGTATTCATATCCATCCTCCTAGTGGTATTTGTACCGGAACTACTACTGCTATTTGTAGCAGGATTTGTATTCACATTCGCATTAACGTTGGTTATTTATATTTGTACTCACGTTAGTATCCATACTCATAGTCCATGTTGCTATTGCTATCAGTATTAGTCCTTAACAGGAACAAATGGTGAGGCACAAACAGCTAGAAAGGCCAGTACTGTTGCATCTGCCTTCCGTTCTCCATAAACACTGGAGATCATCTTGGGCAGTAATGACAAGTATAGAGGCTCCTGAGTTCTCTTTAACCTGGGACAAAAACGAGATGGCAATGCACCATCCTGGAGCTCTGAGGCAGGAGAAATTACACAAGTAAAGCTGTAAGCACAGCCCCCAAATCCTACATGTGAGGGCAGGGCTACAGCAAGGTGATGGGAAATTCTGCTGGAAACGAGGACAGGAGGAAAAATTCTGAATGATATTATGGGTTAGGATAAGGGATTTTTTTCTAAAACAATGAGTCACCACTGAGGTTCTGGGAGCTCTCTGAAGTCCCAGGACCCAGGGCTAGGACTCTTTCCCTTGCCCAGCACACCACGACGCACACATGCACACACACACACACACACACACCACACACACCACACATACCACACACACCCCACACACACCCCACACACATACCACACTACTCACACACACACACACCACACACACACATATACACCATGCACCACACCACATACACACCACACATACACCACACATGCACACACACACACCACATGTACACCATACATGCACACCACCATACCATTCATCACATACCACACGCTCTGCGCAAAGCCTCTGACAGTCGCCCGTACGTGGCTCTGTTGTTTTGAGAACCCTGGCACAGCAGAGCCAAGCTTGTTAACTTAACCAGAGTAAGTTGGAGGCTTGTGTCACAGGTGCCAGCCCCAGGGTGACTGGTGATAGTTATGTTATTCATGGAGATTCTGCACCACCCCAGCGCTTCTTTGTGACAGGAAACCAAAGCCTCAGGCTTCCCAAAGCATGAAGAGGCCTGCTCTTCATGGTACCATTTAGCCTGTGGGCACACCTAAGGTGTAGAGGCCTTTTGTGGGTCGCAGGGCCCAAGGTGCCTGCGTCACCTTCAGTGTCACATGTCCTTCCAGGAAGGGCCAGCACTGCACATCCCATCCTTCTTTCATCTCACGTCACACTGTGGGAAGACACAATACAAGATTTCACATCTCTGGGACTTTCCACCGCAGGAGGCCAATACAAAGCCATGGGTTTCCTCTTTTCATGTTATTTCACAACATAAAAGAAAGCATCGGGCTTCACTGGTGGCGCAGTGGTTGAGAGTCCGCCTGCCGATGCAGGGGGACGCGGGTTCGTGCCCCGGTCTGGGAAGATCCCGCATGCCACGGAGCGGCTGGGCCCGTGAGCCATGGCTGCTGAGCCTGCACGTCCAGAGCCTGTGCTCTGCAATGGGAGAGGCCACAACAGTGAGAGGCCCACGTACCACCAAAAAAAAAAAAAAAAAAAAAAAGAAAGCACCCACTCAGGGAGCTAGAGTCTGAAAAATATTTACGCTCCCCTGCATTAGCATCACTTTGATCTATAAGGGCAGCAGAGGGAGACACGATGAGCTAGTTGCAGGCTTTGTCCTTTCCAGTTCATCAGCTTCCCTCCTGCTTTGGGGGCAGTGATTCTCACACATGCCTGGAACCAGGTCAACATCTGGGCCAGTGAAATATACAACTTCCTGAAGCACATTAACAGTCAAGGTTAGGCATAGAGTTGAACCTTTAACATCAGAAATGCAAGATTCTTGTGCTTATATTTCACACCATTGGAAAGAATTCTAGAATTTTCCAACTAAAGGATACCCCAGAGCTCATCTAACTTCATCATTCCACAGACAAGGAAATTCAGGAATCTGTTTTTCCAAGTGTGACCATCTGGCCAGTTGCACCAGAATCTCCTTTGGGCAGATTTCTGAGGTCCTTCCCCAGATTGCTGAATTAAGATTTGCAGTGGAAAGCCTAGGAAACTGCATTTTAAACGGGCTCTCAAGGAGATCATGTACCTGAGAATGTTCTAGAAGTACAGCTGGTTTGTATTGAGACCATAACAATAATAATAATAACTACAATATTGAAGGGAGGTAAATCTGGGTAGCCCCAGAGACCCATCTCCTCCCCACTTAGGAACTCAGCAAGAGCTAGCTTAGCAGTTCTGAGTAAACCAAGAGAGAACTCTCTGTCCCCAGCCACAGAGTCCCCCTTTCTAACAAGGCTACTCCCTCAACTAGGAAGCTCACTCACCCATACATGTCCCCTGCCTTTCTGTCCCTATAATTAGGCAAGGTCATTCTACCGATGCCCTTTCCATGGTATAAATGGTCCTGCTGGGTCCATCCCAAACAGGCCTCTCATTATACTGATTCCACAAACAACTGTTGCAGCTCTGTACCAGGCATTGTGCTAGGTACCGGCGAATCATCATGACAAAAATTGGGCATAGCGACACTTCCCTGGCAGTCCAGTGGTTAAGCCTCCGTGCTTCCACTGGAGGGGGCATGGGTTCGATCTCTGGATGGGAAACTAAGAGTTTGCATGCCATGCGCATGGCGCAGCCCAAAAAAATGGGCATGGCATCCAAATGTGGGTTCCCAAGTGACTCTGGTCCAGCTGCCTGCCTGGTCCCCACTGATGCCCTGGCTAGTGATGAGAACAAGGGCTTAGGAGTCAGGCAGGCCTGAGCTACAATCCCAAGTCCACCATCTCCTAGGTGTTACCATGGACAATTTCCTTAAGCTCTCTCAGCCTCCATTTCCACATCTGTTAACATTAGAAAAATAAGACCTACCTCTACCTACCTCTCTCAGGTTGTATTGTGGATTTGAGACAACCTTCATAAACACCAAGCATCACATCTGTACAGCAGGTGCTTGGCAAACGGAGTCTATCACCATTGCTATCACTCTGTGTGTCCTCGGACAAATGACCTAAGTCCCCCAGAGGACTGTTCAACCAGCCAAATATTTGTTGAGCACCTACTTTGTGCCAGGCGCTGGAAATGCACCATGAACAGGACAAAGTCCCTATCCTCATAGAACTTAGATCCAGAATAAAAGAGATCAAGTGACTATATCAGTTTATGAGGACTGCTGTGATGAAGTACCACAAACTGGGTGGCTTAAGAGAAATTTACTGTCTCACAGTCCTAGAGGCCTGAAATCCAGTATCAAGGTGTCAGCAGGGCTGGTTCTTTCTGAGGCCTCTTCCACGCCTCTCCCCCAGCTTCTGATGGTTTGCTGGCAGTGTTTGGGGTTCCTCGCCTTGTAGATGCATCACCCTGATCTCTGCCTCCGTCTTCACGTAATGCGTTCCGTGTGTGTGTCTGTGTCTGTCTGTCTGTCTCTGTGTCCAGATTTCCCCTTTTTTAAGGACGCTAGATATTTTGGATTAGGGTCCACCCTAAGCACCTCATTTTAACTTGATTATCTCTGTAAAGACGCTCTTTCCAAATAAGGTCACATTCTGAGGTACTGGGGTAAGGATTTCAATATACCTTTTTCTGAGGGGACACAATTCAACCCATAAGAGTACCCCTTTCCATCCACTCACTCAGCTTCATTTGACTTCTGAGTCTAGTTGATCCCGCACAGGCCTCCTAATCCAGCTTAATCTCCTAGAATTGTGTATACACAGCATGTTCAGTGTTCTTAAAGCTTATCTCCAAGAACCATCTCTGTCTCTCTCCTCTCTGCTCTCAGGAAGTTAAGACTTTGACCTTTCCCTGTTTCACAGGAGGGACTGGCTGACGTCCCAGCAGGGGCTCAGGTCATTGCCCAGCTCCTTTTCCCAGGTCTCCAACTCCAGTCACCTGTCCAACATACACAGTGCCTGATGCAAGCAGCCTTACACAAGCCTTAGATAGAGGCTTCCATAACCCGCACCCGGTATTTCCTCCTTTGAACATAGTCATCTCATATAAATGGAGAATGCATCTCTTTATGAAATTGCCTATCTCTTGCAGCTTAAGTTGGAAGAATGTTTACTTATCTGGCCCCAGGGAATCATAAACGTCTTGCAGCGTATGTTAACAGTCACTCCATAACACCATTCATTCTTACTATATGAAATTACAGAGTGTCCCCCCCAAGATTCACCTCCAGTGGTTAACAGACTGATGGGCTCTGTCTTCCTTGTCTCAGGCCTCAGAGGGACAACATTATTCGTTCTGGTTTGTCCCCTTCAAAAAAAACAGCATCTCTTGATGTGAAAAAGTAGAGGGACCAGCCACCAGAACAACCCTCATCGCAAAACTTCTATAAATGCCCAAACAGAAGGAAAGTCAATGACTATAAAAGAATGGCAATCTTTAGATTTAGTTTAAACAAGCAGTTTCTAAAGGCCAGTAAGTGAGACTGAGTGAACCTGAGATGCATTTAAAATACAGACACCTGGAGCCCACCCCACATTCCCCCCACCTACTGAAAATCAGAATCTTGGTAGTAAAAGGAGAGAATCTGCATACTCCCATATCCCACAGGTATCTCTGGGGCCCCTGCCTCCCAGCTCCCAGCCCCGCTGCTCCCAGGCCTCTTTCCAGCTCCCAGGAACCCTCATGGTATCCGTCCCCCAGGCCCGCCTACCCCTGTGCACCATCTCCCCACTGCCACTTCCATCTTCTTCCCACTCCCCACAGTGGGTCGCTCTCTCTCTGGGCCCCCACAGCACCCGGGTTCCCCTCTGCAGTAGGACTTAACCACACTCGCTGGTATTGTTGTTCACTGGTCTGTCTCCCCAACTAGGCCATGAACATAGGTAGGATATGCATTTCTTTCATGCACCCAGCCCAGGTCCTGCTCATCACATCCGTGCTGCCTGCCTGAACGGCAAACTGAACCTTCCCTCTGCGACCACCTGGTAGGCAGGTTTCCTCTCTCCCTTTCTCTTTCTCTGTGTCTGTCTCTTGTCTCTTTCTGTGTGTTTCTCTCTCTCTCCCTTCCCACCCTCTTTCTCTCCCCCCCACCCCCATCTCTGTCTCTTGTCTTTCTGTCTCTCCCCTTCTCTCTCTACCCCCCTCTCCCCACCTCATTCTCTCTCTCCCTCTCTCCCTGCCTTTCTCTCCCTCACCCTCTTCCCCCCCCCCCCCACCTCACTGTTCACCCTGAACTCTCACTGGGAACTTCCTCACACTGCTGTGAACTGGTCCTCTTCTCTTCTGTCCCTCCCTTTGTAACCCTCAAGTGTCTAGCACTGCACTTGGCATCCAGCAGATCCCTGTAGCTGTTTGTGGATGGCTGGTTGGTAGAGACACGGGGTGGTACAAAGGAAAGAGCTCAGGAATGTAGAAGACATAATTCCAGTTCTGGCCTCACATCTGGACAGTGAGTTCGCTGCATTGTAACTTGGGGTTTAGTGCTCCTTCCGTGACGCAGGTAGGTTAGACAGGGTGAGGGAATGGTCTTGGATCCCTGATGAGCCCTAGTTCCTAAGTCTGCTGGTGCAGAGGTGCCCTGAGTAAGGAGTAGCCCAGCCACAGTGGCACGTCCCATGGGGCAATGTAAACACCCCCAGAACCCCGAGCAAAGGGGAAGGAAGACGAGGGAAGGGAAGAGGCAAGACTCCCCACTCGGCCAGCAGACCAGCCCCAGGGGCTGAAATCAAAGCTGGTACCCTCAGGCAGGGAGTCTCGGTCATGCCAAGGGATTGCCATCCCCAAATCCGTGACCCACTGGCTCTTCTGTTGAGCGGAATATTGGCTGAGGGAGCCAAGTCATCGTCCTGAGGCCAGAGCTGAGTCCACTGCACCTCTGGCCCAGTCAACAAACTGCCAGGTAAGAGGCAGCATACAGTACAGGCACCTGCACCCTCACAGCCCTGGGGTATTGAGGTTTTCACCACATCAGACACGATAGGAGGGCGTCAGTGCTGCCAGGCGACGGAGCTGCTTGCTGAACTGCCCAGTGGAAACCAATGCCTGGCAGACACTAGGAACAGACACTTTGAGATGAACCAACCCTGCCCAGACTGCAGAATGGAGGATGACACTCCTCTCCCGGAAGCAAGACTGTCTGAAGGAAGCCCCCTAAGGGCTCCTACCAGGACCTGGGAGGATGTCGCTGCTCTCCCTCCCCAGGAGCAAGCAGGTGAGTGCACTGGGGGCTTTGCTAAGCGTCCAGACCCCGCAGCCCATCTCAAGACATGTACAGTGTTCATTGCTGCTGCTCCTGCAAACCCTCCTTATTCTTTTTCTACCTTACGTGTGGACCATGGCAGAAAAGCTGACACCAGAGCTGGCAAAGGAGACAGCTGCCCATTTGCTGTGAATTCATTCACTTTTCCAGCAAACACATATCATAGGCTGTGCCAGCCTCCCATGCCTGGAATGCACACTGACCCTCCTCTGCCGAAGACTGATGAACTTCCCAATAAGAAGACACCTGGAGTTCCTTAAAAATCTAAAAATAGAGTTACCATATGATCCAGTAATCCCACTCCTGGGCATATATCTGGAGAAAACTTTAATTCAAAAAGATACATGCACTCCACTGTTCACAGCAGCACTACTGACAAGACATAGAAGCAACCTAAATGTCCACTGACACATCGACAGATGAATGGATAAAGAAGATGTAGTATATATATATAGACAGAGTGGAATATTATTCAGCCATAAAAATAGAAATAATTCCATTTGCAACAATACGGATGGACCTAGAGATTATCATGCTAAGTGAAGTAAGTCAAAGACAAATATCATATGATATCACTTATATTTGAAATCTAAAAAATGATACAAATGAACTTATGTACAAAACAGAAGTAAACTCACAGACATAGAAAACAAACTCATGGTTACCAAAGGGGAAAGTGGGGGGCAGGAAATTGGGAATTTGGGATTAACAAATATACACTACTATATATAAAACAGATAAACAAGGTCCTACTTATAGCACAGGGAACTATATTCAATATCTTAGAACAACCTATAATACAAAGGATCTGAAAAAGAATATATATATATATATATATATATATATATGTATATATGAATCACTTCACTGTATAACTAAAACATTGTGTTTTAGGTGTACAGTATTGTAAACCAACTATTTAAAGTATAGTTGGTATTATAAACCAACTATACTCTAAAAAATAAGAGAGGGACTTCCCAAGTGGTGCAGTGGTTAAGACTCCGTGCTCCCAATGCAGGGGGCCTGGGTTTGAGCCCTGGTCAGGGAACTAGATCCCACATGCATGCCACAACTAAGAGTTCACATGTCGCAACTAAGACCCAGCATAACCAAATAAATAAATAAATAAATATTTTTAAAAAGACAGAGATTTGGTTATGGTGTCAGTATCACGCCTCTGGAAGAGAAGGCACAGGAGGTCTCTACTGGTTCGTTTGCACCTCACCTAAATTACTTGCTCTTTTTCAAAGTCAGTTTTCAGGTGTGGAAGGAAAAGAAAACAAGAAAACTCATCCTCACCTTTCAAGACACAGTTCAAATGTGTCCTTGACAGAGGTTAGCTTTCTCCTGGAATGAAAACTGCATCTTAACTTTTCACAACTTGTTTGTATCATCCAAGTGCTATGTCTTGTGCTGTCTTCACAACATCCTTGTAAGTTAAGCATGGAAACCAAGTATCATTTCCCCACTAAAAACAACCCTCAAAGTGTTTGTCATCTTTAAGAGAATCTGACACTTTTTATTTTAATTTTAAGCAGAAAAGTATAAGAATTTTAAATCTATAAATATTTGTGGCATGTTTAGGAGAACTTGATTTACTATAATTATTCATTTATTGGATACAAGAGTAATTTAAATGCCCAAGAGGGTTTTGCTTATTAATATTGTTAGTATATCCTGCCAGGCATTTGAAGTGTTTAAAAAGTAAACATATTAAATTTATAAATGTGGTTGAAGATGTTTAATGGAATGTAATTAACTAAGTTTGTAAATGGGACTAATTTTAATGTGTCCGTGAGTTAACTGAAAAATCAATGAACAAGTGAAATTATTTCTTCTCATTTTTTTTTTTTTTTTTTTTTTTGCGGTACGCAGGCCTCTCACTGTTATGGCATCTCCCGTTGCGGAGCACAGGCTCCGGACGCGCAGGCCCAGCGGCCATGGCTCACGGGCCCAGCCGCTCCGCGGCATGTGGGATCCTCCCGGACCAGGGCATGAACCCGTGTCCCCCGCATTGGCAGGCGGACTCTCAACCACTGCGCCACCAGGGAAGCCCTATTTCTTCTCATTTTTAGTGCTTTTCTAGACATGAGGAGATGCAAGAATTGGGCTCATAAAATCAGTTCCTGAAAATATCTAACTATCTGAAGACCTGTTCTGCCAGTTTTTCCCAGAGCACAGAGTGTCTCATTACTGATCTCCACCCTGAACTCCTTTCAGGGGTGTTGAAGGTCAGCAGCTGCAGCGGCTCATGATTTTAATCCTTGTAGAGGTACATGGCAAGTGCCAATTTGTAGTTGACAGTACTCTCCTATAGAACCTCCAGAAGGAATGTAGACCAGCCAATGCCTTAATTTTAGCCCAGTAAGACCAATTTCACACTTCTGGCTTCAAGAACTGTAAGACAACAAATCTGTGTTGTTTTAAGCTATTAAGCTTGTAGTAATTTGTCAGAGCAGCAATAGGAAGCTAATATACCCTCCTCCATCACCTCTAGGCCTCTAATGTACTTCTTAATACAGCCCCCGACTTCCCTGTTTAAAAGTGAACGCCCCCCCACTCACCCTGCCCCTCTTTCCCACTTTATTTTTCTCCTTAGCATTTATTACCATCTAATATATAACATATTTTGCCTTATTTATCATGTTTATTTCTATCTCCCCTCTTTAACACATAAACACACAAGGGCATGAATTTTTGCTTCTTTTGAAGAGCTCGATCACATAGTAGGTGCTTCATAAATAGTCAATAAATTGGCTAAATAATTTAACTTGAATAGACTAAGTATTAATTTAAGACTATGGAATTATAAACAACCCTTTAAGACTATGGAATTATAACAACCCATATACCAGCCCTCTCCACCCAAAAAATGTTCCACAATTTTGTGGTGGTTGGCCCTTTATATTTTCTTAATACAATATTAGAATCAAACAGAACCTGTTCTACTCACAGTGTCACTCAGACTGGAAGAGGCATCAGAAGTGAGGAGTCATAAAAAGAACCAACTGCATTAATAGCATTGGACAGAGAGGTTTGGAGGGGGAGGTGTAACAAGTGAAATACAGAGCAGATGTGTCCCCATCCAAGTCTGAGCCTCAGTTCCACTTCAGCTCTTTCCTGTGCTCAGAGTACAGGAAATCTTTGGAAATAAGAGTCAGTTCCCTAGTATAGGTGCATGCATATCTCTAGGGAAAGAATTCATCAGTTTCACCAGCTTCTCAGAGGGGTGAGTTTAGGGATCCTTGTCCTAGAATCAGCCATTTGTCTGTAAATATTCTCACCTGGATTCCAGACCATACCCACCCAATATCTGAACGAATTTACTAGATTGTTGACAAAATAAGTGTCTGATGACTGTGATCAGTTGTTTCATTCTTAAAATAATTTTTCTGGACTGATGCAACCTTAGTCCAAACCTTGTTGGAACATCAGCTTTTCACTTATAGCAAAACTATTCAAATTTTTTCACAGAATAAGTTCTTCCCTTAAAGTTCTAGTAACATAGGCCTGGTCTCACCCCTAGGGAATCCCAACTTTTTACAGAAGAATTTCTATGTCCTTACTCATATAATCACAGCAACATATCCTCCCTTCCTTCTTTCCTTCCTCGAGCATTTATTAAGCATCTACTATGTGCTAGTCTCAGTGATGAATGAGACAGTATTCCTGCCCAAGATGCTCAGTGTGATGGAAGGGATCGACGTAAGTAATCAATGATGGAGTGTGGTAAGTGCTCTCACAAAGATACACATGCACGGAGTGGTGTGATGATTAAGAACATGGGCTCACGACTGGGCTACTCAGTTTCAAATTCTGTCTCCACCTCTGTCTAGCCACAAAACCTTGCACATGTTTAAGTGACTGCGTCTCATTTCCTCAAAAAGATGGAGATAAGGAGAGCACGTACTTTCTAAGGCTCCTGCGAAGATCAAATGAGACAATGTACAGAAGGTGCTCAGACAGCACTTAGCACCTGAAAAGAGTTCAGTAGCTATTCAGAGCTCTGTGTTATTGGGCAATGGAAGCTCAAAGAAGGAAGTGACTAAAATGGACTGACTCCACCCAAAGGGGTTTGGGATGGCTTCTCAGAGGAGGTGATAAATGATGAATCCTTTCCCAGGAAGAAAAAAGGATGGGCATTCCAAGGAGAGGGAGTGAATATCCAAAGTATCCTTAGGGTGATAGGGAACCAGTGAATGTTTTTAAGCAAAAGAATGTCATGAACAGATGTGTGCTTTAGAATGATTTCTTGGGTAGCTGAGCAGAGAATGGACTGGGACACTAAGAGTCTGAAGGCAGGGTGATGAGTTACAAAGCTGTCAGTCAGGTAAGAAATGAGAGAGACATGGAAGGAGGCAGAGGGAAGGAGAGGAAGCAATGGCTTTGGAGGTAGAGTTACTGACATATCTGGTGAAGGTAAGAGGAGGACCAGGACAGAAAGAAAATGTTTATCTTTAGAATCTTCAGGCCTCCTTCCCCAAGGCTGACCAGGATCTCACTGAGCAGCCATCAGCCACTTGGCTGGTAAAGATGAAAAATCAGACCCTCCCCTAAGTGAAGGGACTTTCAGAGCACATGGTCAGATTTACCAGGTCTCTGAAAGTGATTCCTGGAGCCAAGGGAGCAAACAAAGCCAAACACAGGGTGAAGGTAAAGGGAGGTTCTGGGAAAGCAGAGACAGCACCTCTAGGTGCCATGACATAAGATCCAGGGTCTTTCTCTGGATACTAACTGGTGAGCACTTGTCAGACATGAGTGAAACTCAGAGGCTGGCCCAGAGGAAGAGAGTAACTAACAAACTGTAAGAAAAAAAGACAGGTCTCCCCTAGCCCTATCTCTTGGCATTTGCTCTTAGTTCCTCAATGAACAGGACTGCAGGACAAAAATACCCAGGGTATGTGGAGCCAGGAGCTTTATTTACCAGCCTATCTCATTCTGCTGCCTGAAACGCAAGGGGAATTTCCTGGGGTGCTCTCAAAGGTCCATCACTCAATCACATTATGCATGCCAGGGTTGTTGTTGGTATTTGTTTTTTGTTTTTGTAAATCTGTGTCACAACGAAGCCCAAATGTTAAATATTAAACCTCTAGATCTATATTTCCCTGTTGTGGTCACTGCTGCGGCCGTTTGTAAGTGCCAAATACCCAAATCTCCAAACATCTGAACACTGTTCCTCCAAGTATAACCACCCTTCAGAATTTAAATAGGGCTTCCATCTAGAACTTTCTTTTGTTCTTGGGATGCCAAGTCTGAGAGTTCTGAGACCAAGAGTAATAAAGATACTGAGTTTTCTGCAAAGACTATGGCTGCCCAGCCACCATAAAGAACCAGAGTGTGGCTGGAAGGGTCTGCTCCTCTCGGCCCCAGCCTAACTTCTCCAGAGAAGAGACCCCTCAAGAGATAGGGGTCCCTGGCGGCCCCGGGGGACTGACTGCTCCACCATTTCCTGCTGCAAATCTCAGCAATGATTTTTTACTCAAATTTACCCTCTTCTGGCCCTGTCTCTGGGTCTCCTCCTTCCTATGAATAGTTTAGAAAATAACAAACAAACAAAATGTAGAAACATTAGAGATTTACACAGTCCAAAGAAAGGACTGGGACATCGAATCCCCCAGTCCCCGTGATGAGTTCTGGTGTCTAATCAGCGCGCCTTGTCACTGCTGCTTACTGCCATTTGGTGATACTACTGAACGTGGTTCTCAGCACTTGGAGAAAGAGCCCACACCCCTGCAGAGCTAAGTTTAGCCAGTGAGGCTGTAGCTCAGGTTCCCAGGTGGCAGCTCCAAATGCTCAGTGATTTCTGGCCCTGCACACCCGTGTTCCGAGGAGCCAGATGCCTAGCCAGCTATGGCCGCGAGCTCATCGCTCCCCCACCTTCACTTTGCTCTCTATCCCCAAGGAATCACACTTCTTTTCAATCTGTGAAACTCAAAGGATCTTATCACAGCCTCTCTCCCCAGATAGGTTTTCCCCAAATAGAACCACCAGCCCAACTCTTAAAAATGGGTTATAACAACATCCTTAAGGGGTCTTAGTCAGCTTGGGATGCCATAACAAAACACCATAAACTGGGTGGCTTAAATAATGGAAACTTATTTCTCACAGTTCTAGAGGCTGGGGAGTCCATGGTCAAGATGACAGCAGATTTAATTCTTGGTGAGGGCCCAATTCCTGGCTTGCACATGGCCACCTTCTTGCTGTGTGCTCACAGAGAGAGAGAGAAAGGGCTCTATTCTCTCCTCCTCTTCTTGTATCAGCACTAATCCCATTGTGGGGGCCCCACCCCCATGACCTCATCTAAACCTAATTTACCTCCCAAAGGCCCCACCTCCAAATACCATTACATTGTGGGTTAGGGCTTCAACATGTGAATTTGCAAGGAGACAAAAACATTCAGTCCAAAACAGGATCTAAAATCAAAAAAAGGTCTGGTTGTCTCTTTTCCCTTGAGAAAGGAGCTTCTTCAAAGCTAAAAGGAGATTTGTTTTCCCCCAAAGCCGGCATGATTGATTTGTAGAGACTTCCCTCTGTGGAACAAATAAATGGGAAACATACACATAACACAAGTTAAACTTTCAGCAGGATGAACTTCTGCACATCTTGATAAACTATGTAGTGATGTGGGCCATGGGCCTTGTTTTTCCCATAATCTACTCCAATGACTCTCTCTGTTCATGGTAGAGCGCATGTAGCAGACGATCCCACAAAAAGGGAAATATGTGCAAACCCTACTCATGCTTTCATAGAAGCTGAATCCCAGAGTTGACAGGGATTTTGGTATCACTCTATCCACTCCCCAATCAATGCTTTAATCCCATCTATATCTCTGCCAACAGTTATTTAGCTTATTGTAAATATGTCTAGTGCCAGAAAACTCACTGCTTTCTAGATACTTTCTTGCTTGTTTATTTGCTAGCTCGCTTCTGAAAACACACATTTTTGGAACGCTGCGAGCATACTGTAGCAGACAAAGCTTGGGCTTTGGTATTAAACAGACCTGAAAATTCCAGGTCTGACACTTGCTGTCTGGGTTTAGGGAAATGTTTGAACATTTCTGAGCTTTAATGTTGTCATCTGCTAAAAAGAGGGAAAGAGCAATAATACCTACTTCCTGGATTCTTATGGGAATTTATTAATCATAAAGTGTCCACTATAGAATAGGTGTCAAGGTTAGTTCCTCTCCCACCTCCTCATCACCCTCCCTTTTAACCTTTCATTCATTTCCTGTAATACAGATATCTTGACTGATTATTTGGGTTAATTAACATACCATTGATAAAAGCACCACAAAAAGCCATAAAGGAGTCATTATGTTGAAAAGGGAGACCCTTGCCTGGCAGGTAGACTCATAAATCCATGATGATAATTAATGTCCTCACTTGATTGCAAATTCTTCAAGGGCATGGATCTTGTCTTATGTCCCTCATAGAATCTACTATAGGTCTTTGTGTGTGGTAGAAATTCAATAAATGTTTATAAATTTAATTATGTTGTCTTCTATAAATTTCATTGCAAAAATGTATACAGATCATGGCAAAATTACAGACATTTGGTTGTCTAGTATTTTTGGATTATCAGCTCCTACATGGGGATGTAGAGGCTCATCCCTGCATTTAAACAGTCAAGAAGAAAACTTATATTCTCCAGGACTGGTTGTAACCCTGAGGGCTACTGCCTTAATATCTAGGCATTAAGTACCAATCAAACTTCTGTAAAGTTTATTTTCATTGTATGCAGGACTGAACCCCATTTGTCCATTTAGGAGACTGGAGTATATGAAAAATTTATTCTTAGCTACCCTTTTATTCCTAGTGCCTAGCCCAGTGACTGACAATATTTCATGGGCAGACAGACAGAAGGATTCCTCAATTTTTACTCTACTTTGAGTATATTTACTGAAAAACATAATGAAAGTAGAATTTAGGATTATATTAAAAGATCTGCTATACACATTATTTACCTAAAATAACTTCAATATTCACATTATAATTTAAGTTTTAATACTGTACTCTGTGTGGTTGATTGAGCTATTATATAAGGTATGGTCAGAACATAAGTTACTCCAAAATTATAGAGATAAGTCACCCTCTGTGAATGAATTTGGTACAAATCAATATATAATGATGAGCTTAACCACTGCAGAAATAACCCTTCCCAAGAGATAGTTTGTAAAGATGTTACTCACAAACTTAAGAATAACCTAAATCCAACTAAGGTGATTTAAATGTGACTTCATTGCACAACAAAGGAAACCATGAACAAGGTGAAAAGGCAACCCTCCGAATGGGAGAAAATATTTGCGAATGAAGCAACTGACAAAGGTAATCTCTAAAATATACAAACAGCTCATGCAGCTCAATATTAAAGAAACAAACAACCCAATCCAAAAATGGGCAGAAGACCTAAATAGACATTTCTCCAAAGAAGAAATACAGATAGCCAACAAACACATGAAAAGATGCTCAACATCACTAATTATTAGAGAAATGCAAATCAAAACTACAATGAGGTATCACCTCACACCGGTCAGAATGGCCATCATCAAAAAATCTACAGGGGGCCTGTGCTCTGCAATGGGAGAGGCCACAACAGTGAGAGGCCCGCGTACCACCAAAAAAAAAAAAAAAAAAAATCTACAAACAATAAATGCTGGAGAGGGTGTGGAGAAAAGGGAACTCTCCTACACTGTTGGTGGGAATGTAAATTGATACAGCCACTGTGGAGAACAGTATGGAGGTTCCTTAAAAAACTAAAAATAGAACTACCATGTGACCCAGGAATCCCACTCCTGGGCATATACCCTGAGAAAATCATAATTCGAAAAGATACATGCACCCCAGTGTTCACTGCAGCACTATTTACAGGACATGGAAGCAAACTAAAGGTCCGTTGACAGAGGAATGGATAAAGAAGATGTGGTATATATATGAAATGGAATGTTACTCAGCCATAAAAAGGAATGAAATTGTGTCATTTGCAGAGATGTGGATGGACCTAGAGACTGTCATACAGAATGAAGTAAGTCAGAAAGAGAAGAACAAATACCGCATATTAACACATATATGCGAGATCTAGAAAAATGGTATAGATGACTTTATTTGCAAAGCAGAAATAGAGACACAGACGTAGAGAACAAACATATGGACACCAAGGGGGGGAAAGAGGGGGTGGGATGAATTGGGAGGTTGGGATTGGCATATATACACTATTGATACCATGTATAAAATCCTACTGCATAGCACAGGGAACTCTACTCAATGCTCTGTAGTGACCTAAATGGGAAGGAAATCCAAAAATGAGGGGATATATGTATACGTATAGCTGATTCACTTTGCTGTATGGTAGAAACTAACACAACATTGTAAAGCAACTATATTCCAATAAAAATTAATTTAAAATATTTAAAAAAATAAATGTGACTTCAGAGAGTCAAACTAGAAAGAAGGAAAATGTTACAAGAAGAGATGCGGCCCACAGGGAGTCTTGTGTAGCTCTCAACACTCTGCATTATCTTCTTATATTGTATCTGTGCAGGCTCCCTTCCCCCATTAACACTATAAGCTCCAAGAGAGTAGGGAACCTTTCTTTTTCACTATGGCATCCCCAGCTCCTAGCATAGAGCCTGGCACTCAGTACAAGTTGGGGTTTCTAGAAGAGCCTAGATGTTCCCCTTTTGTCCCCTCCACATTCTAGACCACTTGGGAAAAGACCACTCAGGAAGCAATACAGCAGCTTTCTTAATGATAAAGCTGGAAAGCCAAGAGAATTCTTACTCTCCTTTTGCGGGGAGATCCTGGAGAAGGAAGAGTTTGGTCTCTAGGACAGAACGTCATTGCATGGAGGAGTCTAGGAATGTGAAACAAATACTTGTTGCCTGCAGGGAGTCAAGGCCTCTTATTGTCAAAAGTTGCAGAGGGCCTGAGGCTTTACCCTACTTGCAAGCTAACAAGCTAGACCGCAGCTGTTTCATGGATGCTGGCAAGAAGATATGAGACCCCTGGATCAGAGACAAAGGACTTTATTACTCACAGCAAATGCAGTAGCCAGTGTCAGCATGATGTTCACCCTAGTTGCCCCCAAAGGTCCCAAGGGGACAACGCAGGTGTTTCTAGATGGACCCTGAATATCAGAGGATTATTACAGGTGAGGAGGTCAGACCTTGGATGTTTCACCTCTTTTTTAGCAAGTGGAAGCAAGTCTTCTCTTTGTCCAGGGGAAGTCGTTACCTCCTTTCTCAAGGTTGCTCACTGCCAATGCAACCCTGAGTGATGTCCTGAGTGAAGAGCCGTCAGGCTCTTGCATTCATGGCTTACACAGGGAGAACATTTAGAGATGCTCAGGGCCCATCACAGAATGCCTCTTCTGACACCAATCAAATCAGGTCCCCCTTCCCTTGAAAGGGGAAGAGAAAGGTGAGGAGAATAGAGAAGTGTTATTCCAACACTTGCTCTTGGGGATAGAGCAGCAATGTCCTCGTGGGAACACTTTTCAGCTTTCGCCAATTTAACCCACTGGGATTAATAAGCAGGTCAACAGGCTTGTGGCTTCCCCTCTTTGGGGAGGGGAACAGCAGTTTATCAGATAACCCTGCTCCCACATTGGCTAGAATATGCCCAAACTCACAATCGTTCCCTTGTACTATCCTTTTGGAATAAGTGGTGGGCGATTCATACTTCACCTGCTATGATGGTTTTTTTGTTAACCTGGCTAGGCTATAGTACCCAGTTATTTAATCCAACATTAATCTAGGTGTTGCTGTGAAGGTATTTTGTAGATGCAGTTAACATCCACAATCAGTTGACCTTAAGCAAAGGAGATGGCCCCTGATAATGTGGGTGGGCCTCATCCAATCAGTTGAAAGGCTTTAAGAGGAAAACTGAGATTTCTCTGAGGAAGAAGAAATTCTCAAGATCGCAACATTAGCTCCCACCTAGGAGTTTCAGCCTGCCAGCCTTCCCTACAGGTTTGAGACTTACTAGCCCCCCCACAGTTGTGAGCAAATTCCTTGAAATATATCCTACTGGTTCTGTTTCTCTGGAGAAACCTGACTGATATGACCACATACCAGAAATAGGTCAGAAAAGATAATAATTAAATAAACCCATAGCTCTGCTGCATCCGTGCTCACCGCACACCCTCTTATTGCTTATGCAGGGTCTCAAGTCTCTGACACCTAGGAGAACACAGACCTCAATAGTCCAGCCACAGTGAGATAACAAGTTGGCATCTTTGCTGCACTGTGTATATTTTCCAAACGAAAATATCAGAGTACCAGCCCTGACAGATAAAAACGTACTTACAGGAAAAATTGGAGAGCATATTTGAAACTGGTTCTGTTCCAAAAATTCAGGAGGTACAATTTTTGTATCTAGATATCATTCAGGTTTGCTTCACCCCCATCAGTTCCCCTGGTCCACATAAACTCTAAATATACCTCACGAAGCTTCTAGATACTTCAAGATTAAGGATCTCCCAATTATTCAACAAATATCCAATGAGCATGAAGCAGGCCAGACACCATCTTGGGATTTTTAAAAAATTTTTATTGGAGTATAGTTGCTTTACAATGTTGTGTTAGTTTCTGTTGCACAACAATGTGAAACTGCTATACATATACATATATCCCCTCTTTTTTGGATTTCCTTCCCATTTAGGTCACCACAGACCATTGAGTAGAGTTCCCTGTGCTATACATTAGGTTCTCATTAGTTATCTCTTTTATACCATCTTGGGATTTTAAATAAAAGGAACAGGATACCATTCCTAGTCACTGATAGTTCAGAGCCTGCTGAGACAGATGGGCAAGTAAGGAGGTGATTACAAAACAGGAACATTGGTGCCTGGACAAAGCCAAACCTCAGGTACATCCCAAGACTGCACCACCCAGCCCCCAAGCCTTCACAGGAGAGCTTCCCTTCTGTGCCATTTCATCCCTTTGTAAATTCAACAAAGGCTAACTGTAGTGTCCAACGTAACTAAATTCATTTCTCTGCAGGCTAGGGTCATTTCATCTGCCCACATCCATAGCTCTTGATCACCTGAGGAAAAATCAGAGTACAAGGTCCACCCCACTGATAGCAGTCCAACATCAGCCTGGCCCTTTGACCTGTTCAGGCAGGCCTCATGGTCACCAGTGGCTATCCCAGGCCTCTGGGTCCAAGGACCCTTTCCTCACACGTTGTTTTTGAGAAAGACCAGACTAAGAAACATTAGCTCCTACATTCATCTCTCCTAGACTGGCCTCCCCCACCAGCTAATATCTCTGGACTGTGGAAGCTGCTTTCCCAGAATCTGGGGCAGTGCCCGGTCCAGTCTAAGTGCTCAGTGCCCGATGCTGAAGGGAGAGAGGAAAGAAGGGAGTGAAGGAATGAAAGAGCCTTTAGAAATGAGAAAATTCAGCAGCAAAGTGAAAAACACACCAGCCTGCCAGAGGGGGAGTCCTAGATCTGAGTACTGTCAGCTCTTAACTTTCAGTGTGGCTTGGGGCAAACAGTTAAACCTTTCTGACTCCCAGTGCCCTCATCTGTAACGATGGGATCATAACAGTGTCTGCCTCATAGAGATACGATGAGATGTCTATAGCTCACTCAGTCAAGTGTCTGGCAGACAAGTAACACTCTATATAAGTTAATTTCACTGTTATAATTCTCATATCACCACTCTGGACCTGCAATTCCTCACCTACAAAATGAGGGGTTAAACCACATGACCCCCAACACCCTTCAAGTCCAACAGCTCTGCCACTTGGTAAAGCAGAAATGAACTCTTTGTACATCAGCCCCACTTCACAAATGACAATAACTGAGGAGAGCATAGGTGCTGGAGCCCAAGTTTGAATTCTGCCCCAAGCACTCAGGCAGCTCCAGCATCCAGTTCAGTACGATGCTGTTCCTAAATCCAGCTGAAAGGCTTCCATCCCTGGCTATGCCCTCCCCATCTTGACTTGTGTCCTGCCTCTTGTTGCCAGACTAAGCTAATATTAAACCTTACTGTTCAGCACATACTGTATTGCTATTGATTGTCACATTGTGTCTCAGATTAGTTTTAATGCTTTATACATTCAGCCATGCATAGCTCGCTAAAACTAGTCCAGAGTTACCTCTCAACTCCCTACAGGCTTCAGAATGTTTTCAGGACTGTGCATTTCTTAGAAGATTGAACCAAGTGTTCACTGAACAACTGGCAACTTTCATTGGACAACTGACATTGAACAACTAAGGAAAGGAACTCAAAATCTCTGTCTGCGAAGAATATAAATTACAAATGATCAATTTCAGTGACTCCCAGTGCATGAATCATTTCAGTAATAAAACTGTTTGGGGAAAGACTGAAGGATTGTGTCTCTTAATCTTACTCTCCCAGAGTTCTGTTATTAAATGTGTCCAGGGCCAACAATGGGTTATGGATTCATTTGAAGAATCACATAATCCTTCAAAACTATCAGGACACAAGTGGAATTTGAAAGTGGAATTGCACAGATTTTTTGCTCACTAGAGCTGGTCAGTAGGGCTGAGGCATACAGGTAATTTTTCTCTCATTAATGAATCTTTCAATACTTGTAAAGTAACTGCACTTATCTGGGACAAACCAGGTAGAATGCTACAGCTTTTCTTATGTCATATTCTCCTTCCCCAATGAAAGCAAGCTTCCACTTTTTCTATAAAGGTTGCTGTCATTTCTCTCTATTCCTTCCTCCAAAAAAGAAAATCACAAGTTTAGCTAAAATTTAGGTTGCAAAATGTTTCACAAGTTAATAGTTCATTATTCCATATTGATTCCTGTTAGTGCTGACTCCTAAGTAGACTGTGAGATTCTTCGCAGCAGAAACACCAGCAGAAGCTTCCCCTGAGTTCTCCCACATGCCTAGAACAGCAGTTCTCAACCAGGGCAATTTTGCACCCCAGGGGACATTTGGCAGTTACTGGACACATTTTGATGGTCACAACTGGGCTATGGTGGCTGCTACTTGGCATCAGGTGGGTAGAGGTCAGGATGCTGCTAGACATCCAGTGCATAGGATGGCTCCCTCAACAAAGGATTAGCCTGCCTGAATGAGTGTTCTCCAGAGAAACAGAATGAATAAATATATAATTTATATTTATTTCTATTTAATATTTTATTATTCTTTCATAATATTTATAATATAATTATAACCCTTTATTATATTACAATATAATTACAATACAAATATATTTATATTATATTACTATAATATAACAATGTTATAGTATATTAAATATACTATATTAATTATATGTAATTATATAATATATTAATATAACATGTTATATTAATATATTACAATATTATAATTATAATATAATATTACAATATTATAATTATAATATATTACAATATTATAATTACAATATTATAATATTGTGTGGAATTGGCTTCCACACTTATGGAGGCTGGCAAGTCCAAAATCTGCAGAGCCAATGTCCTAGTTCAAGTCTAAAGGCCAGCAGGCTGCTATAGAACCTGAAAGAGCTGATTGATGTCCCAATTCAAAGTCCATTATTCAGGATGATTCTCTCTTACTCAGAGAAGAGTAAGCCTTTTGTGTTATTCAGGCCTTCAACTCGTTGGATGAGGCCCACCCAACATTAGGGAGGGCAATCTGCTTTACTCAAAGTCACCGATTTAAATATTAATCTCATCCCAAAGCACCCTCACAGAAACACCCAGAGTAATGTTTGACCAAATATCTGGGTACCCTCGGACCCAGTCAAATAGACACATAATATTAACCATCACACCACCAAAAATGTCCATAGGGCTGTGGTTGAGAAATTCTGATCCAGAATCATTCTAGGCACATAATAAATGCTCAGAAATGTTTGTTGATGGAATACAATCTGTGTTCATGTTAAGATAAAGGATGGCTCAAAAGTGGGGTAGGGTGGCCAGAGGATTCATGGAGGAGATAGGCCAGGTAGAAAATTGTACATATAGGTGGAACTTGGGTGGACAAGAAGGATACATCCCAGAATGGAAGAAGCCACATTCTGTGATGCATGCAAGGGAACCCCGTCAGCTAAAACCCTAAAGACACACTCGAGACTACAGGGGTCTTAGTAAAATAGAACCCACTGTGAAATTTGAATGAATGATGCGGTCTTGTTTTTAAAACAATTGAAATTATGTGTTTTGGGAAGGAGAGTAGGAGAAAATAGATCTTTAGCACGATTTATATTTATATAAATAGAGCCAGTAGTTTATATTAGCACATTTTACAGATGAAGGAACTGAGACAGGAAGACATTAACCACAGAGTTTGGGAATTTTTGCTTTACAGTTTGGTAAATGTGCTTACTTATGTCTGCTGACATGAGTTGGATGTTATTAGAGACGATACCATTAATGCACAGGATTATGTGGTGTTTACAGTGCTGGCTCTGGAGCCAGGGCATGTGGGCTCAAACTGGCTCCACCACTTAGTAGATCGCAACCTTGGGCAAGAGGCCAAACTTGTGAATAGTAAATAAGTTCATACATATAATATAAGCAGGCAGAATAGGCGAGTCAGGCACATAGAAAATGCTCAGTCATGTTGGCTGTTCTTATTATCACCATTCTTTTTAATCCCAGTTCCTCAACACCAGCTATAAGGTTCTGCTGGATTCCCACCCTAACAAACAGCATCAAATCGTCTGGTGGCAAAACGGAGGAGGCATTAGCAAGCCCCTTTCAGGACTTTCCCAACTATTTTCAATGATACTTGCACAGATCTCTCAAAATTAAGTGATTTCAACGGCACTGAGTTTAAACCATTTTCTTCTGCAGCCTCCTTATTAAGCCTGTAGTTTAGACAAGCAAACAGCCAAAACAAGCATGTACAAGCTGCTGCTTTGAGTAGCCATCTGAGAAATGATGCTGCCCAGAGGGGTGTGTGTGTGTATGGGTGGGTGAGAGAGGGAGAGAGAGAGAGAGATGTGGGGAGAGGGAGAAAAGGAGGATGTGTACCAGGACAAGCTGGAGTTTCTAAGCATCAGGTTGCAGGGGGCAGGGACCCTCACACATCCCCTGCAATCAGCACCTTCACATGCAACTTCTGTGTCCAATTTTCAAAAAAGAAACAAAGAAACAAACAACCCACAGTAGAGGGAGGGAGGGGCGATTCCCCATTACAGTTACCTCCCTGGATTTTCATTAAAAGGGAAGGCTCATTAAATAGGGAAGAATCCAGAGGGGAGTCCGAAGCTATTGAGAAGGCTGGAGGCCGAGCCAGTGAAAAGAACCGGGCAGATTGAACATAGAAAAGAGATACTAATGGGAGCTGAAGGGCAATGGTATGGATGGGAATTAAATATGTTATGTGTAGAATCCAGTTGCAATGAGCAGGTACAAAATACTTAGAATAGTCTAAAAATGCAATTCACTATCAATGGGTAGTGAGCTCCCCATCATTAGAGTGATGCAAGAAGAGGATGAATGATCATTGTGTGGGGTGATGATTTCATACTTTAAAGTGATTTCTAATTATACAGTTCCCAAATTTAAAACTTGCATTGCCTATTTGGCTGTGAGGTTTAGATTTTACTTATTTTCTTTACCTTCCTCAAGCATAACTCTATACTAGTGATAGAAAAGAGTTTCTATCTCCAAATGCAGCTCTTGTTGATTGTTCCTGGCTGCCTGGAACACTGTGTTAAGAAGGTTTCTAAGATTGTGTGATGTGATAGATTGGTAATGTCTGCTAAGGACAAAAGCAAAAGCAAAGGAGTTTCATTTTTCAAGATACAAGGTAGAACAATTTCTAAGGGACAAAAGAGAAAGTAGAGACCTTCCTGGGAGGAAGTGGAGAGTTCTAAAAAGGATGAACCTAGGAAGAAGTAGCTGCCTGAAACCCCCCTATGTCTAAGCCTTAGCTCAGGGCAGGGAGTGGGGACAGATAGAAACTGTGAGGGAAAGAATGAAAAGCTGAATCCAGAGCAGACCCAGTGCATTTCCTGTTTGGAATTCCCAGGGAGAGCAACTAGCCCTGCATCTGTGCCACCATGGAGCAGCCACAGCAGGTAGAAATGGCAGTGTGGGACGTGCAGGAAGACTCAATGCCCCTGAAAATCTCTGCTCACACGAAGTGTGGAGGTGTCTGGAAGTTCCACCTGGCAAGGGACAAACAAGGACACAGAGCTGAGAGCAAGGGGCCCACCTTGGGTGGCCATTGTGAGAGGCCAAGTGACCAGGTGGAGGATGTGGTTGATGCTCAGGGGATCTATAAGGCCAGTAAAGACTGAGATGGGGTCGAACCAACAGGGGGGACCACCAAGCCCTGAAGGTGCCAAGATATCAGAGCCCAAGTTACACCACTGTGGATGTGTCTGCAGCAAATGCACAAGGACAGAGGCTGGAGGGAGTCCAGACGGAGGTGAGAGGAAGCTGATAGAGAAGCACAGCACTCGGATGAGCAGTCTTTTCATATAAGTTGTGAGGATAGGAAGCTTCCTTTGCTCAGAGGCACTGGGGAATGGGGAAGGGAGGGGACACCCTCTGAAAGCTCTGACAGTGAGCCTAACCTTTAAATTGACTGACTAGGGACTTCCCTCGTGGCGCAGTGGTTAATAATCCACCCGCCAATGCAGGGGACACAGGTTTGATCCGTGGCTCAGGAAGATCCCACATGCCGCGGAGCAACTAAGCCCATGCACCACAACTACTGAGCCTGTGCTCTAGAGCCCACAAGCCACAACTACTGAGCACGTGTGCCACAACTAATGAAGCCCACGCATCTAGAGCCGGTGCTCCAGAACAAGAGAGGCCACCACAATGAGAAGCCCGCCACCACAATGAGAAGCCCGCAACAAAGAGTAGCCCCCATTCACAACAACTAGATAAAGCCCGTGCGCAGCAACGAAGACCCAACGCAGCCAAAAATAAATGAACGAATGAATGAATAAATAAATTGAATTAATTTATTTTAAAAAACAAAAATAAATTGACTAATTGCTCCTAAGGCCCTTTTGACCCTGGAAAGACTCAGTTTCCTTTAATTAGCAAGTGTAAGCGTCATTGTGTAAGATATGGTCGAGACGGAACTGCTTTTTCCAAATGTGAGCATGACTATTTCAGCATCTCTGCCACCTCCCTCTCTCACACACACACACACACACACACACACACACACACACACACACCCACCCCATAAGTGTATGTGCAGTCAATCACAAGAACCCGACAAGAATAGCTAGAACAAAGGTCTGGAAGACTTCTCAAGAACAGAGGGAAAGAAATGAAAGGATTGGGTATGCAGGAGCAACGGGTATCAGTGGAGCTTGTTAGAATTCCAAATAGCAGACCACACCCTAGACCTACTGCATCTTTTTTTTTTCTTTTTTTCTTTCCAGCTTTATTGAGATATAATGGACGTATGACATTGTGTAAGTTTAAGGCATACAATGTGATGATCTGATGCATGTATATATTGTTTACCATATACATTCACCACAATAAGGTCAGTTAACACATCCTTCACCTCCCATAATTACCATTTTGTTGTTGTTATTATGATGAGAACATTTAAGATTCATTCTCTCAGCAATTTTCAAGTATACAATATAGAATTGTTAACTATAGTCACCATGCTGTAATTAGCTCCCCAAACTTACTCCTCTTACAACTGGAAGTTTGTACCATTTGTCCAACATCTCCCCCATCTCCCCTGCCCTCCAGCACCTGGCAACCACTGTCGCCTCTCTGCTTGTGTGAGTTCAGTTTTTTCTGACTCCACATATAAATGAGATCATACAGTATTTGTGTTTCTCTGTCCCTACTGCATCTTAACATGATCCCAGGTGATTTGTGTTCACATGTGGGTTTGAGAGGTGCTATGTAACATGATTTAACACAATCAAATCAACAGAACAATTCTATGAATCAAAGAGTATTCTCCCCATTTTGCAGATGACCAAACTGAGACCCAGTCAAGATCACCTATGCAGTAAGTAGTAAAACCAAGATACCAACCCAAACTCTGACTTCAGAGCCCACCCCTCTTCTCTATACCAAAAATTTAGGCTCCTTCACTGTTTTTTTCTGGTCAAATGTGTGTTTACAATTGCAATGTTGCATGCCTAGAATGTTTTGGAATGATCTGTGGAGACAGAGCAATGACAAGATTTCCTGTTCCAATACATTTTCCAGAGTAAAACACCAGATATTCATGATTCAATCCATGCCCAGGATTCTGTGTGATCAAAAGCCCCCAGTATTTTAAGCTTTGGGGCAATTCATAGCTATCATGTCTAAATTGTTCTGCTTGTTCTAAATTTGCCCTGCATGTGTACCTTTCAAGAATAGTTCTTTTAGCTGATAAAACCCCTGTTTTCAAATGCGAATGTGTTTTGAAATGTATCTATTCAATCACTTCTCCCTCAAAATCATACTATAGCTGAATTACTCCAAAGGAATCTGTAGTGAAGCACAGAACATTTTCAAGCATAATCCTGCGGAGTTTTCATCTAAAAAGGTGACTAACAGCTTGCATAAGCTTATACCCAGACTTAAAGCTTAAAAATCCCTGTGGAGTTTGCAAAGGGCGTTGAGAAAGCAAGCCAAACCTGGGAAACAGAAATGTCTTTGCACGCTGACTTATCTACCAGTCACGAAACCAGTCCAATTTAAAATTGCTGTTACTCATTTCAGCTCCACAACCTCTATTCCTGAGAGTGAGTTGAAAAAGCACTCTTTCCTCTGTTAAGAAAAATAAGAAATGGCTCATAGCCAGCACATGTTAATTAGATCATGCAAGGTGGCGAAAAGGGATCTGAAGTAAGATGAAACCTATTGCCACCTGACATCAAGTAGGTAATTATAAACATACGTTTGGAAAAATGAATGAAATCTAGCCTTGGGTCTGGAATTAAACAGCTCTGTGACCTTGGGGAACTCACTCTCCTCTCCAGGTTCATCTTTTTGGGCCTCAATGATTTCCTAAGATTCCTTCCAGATTCACAGTCTCAAATTTTAATTATGTGCTAAGTGTAACATACTTAATTTGAAGGATGGCATATCGATAAAGATAGTTAAGAAGATGACAAGGCAGCATGGGAACTAGTCATTACATAATATGGAATACAAAATGTTTATACTCTCTAAAGCTATATAAGATTCTGTGTGCATGTGAACGAAAGCTGGAAGGAAAGAGGGAACAAAGAGAACAGAGTGAGATCACGGGTGAGTGAAGTTTCCTTATATTTTGATTTTCATTAATTTACTGTTTGATGTTTAAAAACCATAATTTTAGGGAAGCATTTCATGTATTAACGCATATATGTGGAACCTAGAAAAATGGCAGGTGAACTTATTTCCAGGGCAGGAATAAAGATGCAGACGTAGAAAACGGACATGTGGACACAGCGGGGAAGGGGAGGGTGGGACGAACTGGGAGATCAGGATTGACATAAATACACTACCATGTATAAAATAGCTAGTGGGAACCTGCCGTATAGCAGAGGGAGCTCAGCTCGGTGCTCTGTGATGACCTAGATGGGTGGGATGACGGGGATGGGAGGGAGGTCCAAGAGGGAGGGGATATATGTACACATATAGCTGATTCACTTCATTTTACAGCAGAAACTCACACAACATTGTGAGGCAATTATACTCCAATTAAAAAGACAAAAGAAAAACTATTTTGGTAGTTTGCTGTCATTTATTTTCTCAGCTTCCAAAGTGATGGTAGCCAGGTTGCTCTCATTGCTATTTAAGGATTGTGTCACTTTCCAGAGCTCAGTAGTGTTTCCAAAGTGGTCCTACACCAGTGCTCCAGGAGGCAGATCCCTATCTTCTCAGCCTAAACCTACAAACATAGGTCCTGTGCTTGCCTTTCCCTCCACTGCTGGCTGGGAGAGAACAGGTACTGCACGTAAGGGTCCAATCAGAGCACCTCAGGTGGGAACGGACTATGGAGTTTGCTCTGCCCTTCCTCTGAGGTAGTCCCTTTGGAGTGTCCACCTGGTTCATAAATAAGCCTTTCACTGCCCACCCTTCATCCACAACCAAGGGCCCCAGCAGCCATTTTGGACGATATGTCTCATCTTACCACCATGGCAGCCTTTGACTGGACCAGTGCTGAGAACCTGACCCATGATGGCCAATCAGAACCTCTTTGCCAGACATTTGAAATTGGGACTAAGAAACAGTCAGTATCTCTTGAGATCGCTAAATCCAAAACCTGCCATTGTATCAGCCTGGGTGCTTTGGAATAAACATTTTTGATCACCTATGTGGATTGTAAAAGCAGAGAAAGCTCATATGGGGGACGAAACATCAGTGAGGAGAGAATGAGTCAGTATGCCTTTCTGCTTCTGCCCCTTCCTCAGGGATGCTGCAACCTGCCCTTGGGTTCTGTGAAACAGCCTGAATCCTTAACTAAAGGCTCCTTTCAGCTTAAGTGAAGGCAAGTTCATTTCGATTACTTGTTATCAAAATTGTCCTAATACACCTGCCCTCCCTCTATTTATCTGCGGGAACAAGCCATACAAGTCCCTGTGTAACCTGGCCCTGCGAAGGTCCCCACCTTGTAGCCCACTCACACCCTGGCCATGGGGGGCGTCAGCTGGTACTGCCCAACACCTTATTTCCTCTTGTCTCTGAGCCTTGCTGGCTGCTCTGCCTGAAATGTCCTCCAGCAACTGTTCCCAGCCTGAAGGCATAAGCAGGTAGAAAGCCTGTCTGCAGGGGTCTGCTTGCTTCCTGCCTTTCTTCAGCCTTGCGTATGATTAAAGCACTCACACTGAGTGCTGCCTGGGATGCTGGGAGCTGCTTTTTCTGTTCTGCTAGCCAGAACAGGCTGAGGTTTCAGAGAGCGCGCCCTCACGGGAAGCTGAGGGAGACAGGTCTTGTTGCTGCAGCCTGAGATGATGCTGCTCTCATTAGGCTTTTCTGCATTCTTTATTTATAAGGACTTACTGGGCATCCAGGTTAAAGGCTGGCAGTGTCCAGCATCCCCACGCTTAATGAGTAATCAACGGCATGGTGAAAAAAGTATATCTGGGGAGGTTTCTGCGTTCCAGGGCACAACAAATGAAAGAAGAGAGTTTCTCTGAACACGCCTGAGGTGAGGAATAACTCACTTCCCAAAAGATTTTCTGAAGAGCAGCAAATGTGCACATTTCAATCCTACCCAGTTGAAACGAAGAGTGAGTAATGATTGTAGACGTTATCTAACGCATGCGCAGTGCCCCACAGAAGTCAACTAAGGTAGGAGGTGTTATCATCCTTGATTTACAGATAAGGAAACTGAGGTTCAGAGGTAAAGTCACTTTCTGAGCTTACGCAGGGACCAAGTGGGCCTCTAGGTGCAAAGCTCGTCACCTGGTCCCAGTGACTATCCTCTAAGTCAGAAGTCATCAGAATGCTCCCTGGACCAGCAGCGAAAGCATCACTTAGGAACTGGTTAGAAATGCAAATTCTTGGGCCTCAGCCCAGACCTACTAAATCAGACACTCTGGCGTCAGGGCCTGGCAAGCCGGGTGTTAACAGACCCTCCAGAGGATTCTGCTGTGCTCTACATCCCCACTATTCAATGTGGGTCTCGGTCCAGATCAGCCTCATCTGGGAGCTGATTAGAAATGCAGATTCCCAGGCCCCACCCCAGATCTAATGAATGGGAATCTGCATTTTAACATCCCCAGGTGATATGTATGCACATTAGAGTTGAAGACTTAAGGAGCAAGCAGTTGGCGTTTGATACCTTGTCATTTCAATCCTGTTTGAAGTCCGGAAAATGAGTGGGGGTTAGGGGAGACTATGCTGGGAGGAAAGATGAGATTCTTAAAGGCTCCTTTGTGCGTGGGTGATAACTTCTTTCCTCTCTTTTACTTCATCACGTAAGGAGGTAATTTTGTGTGAGAGCTTTTTTGTTGTCTGTTGTTTATATTTACATGATAAAACCTTTCTTGAGGTGTTCAAAGTGATCTTACTTTGAGGCACCCTTTTTATGAAGCTGGGGTAACGTCTACATGGATGCAAACACAAGGGCCCCTCTAAACCCTAGTGAAGTCAAGGGAAATCAGAAAGTGACATTCAGTCATCCCTGCTTCCTCCTTCCTAACAGAACCTGCAATCCTCCCTACTCTGTGCAGCCATGCTTCAGAGGGGCCCAGCGCTCCCAGCCCCAGGGTATGCGCTGCTTGGTCTACAAAAATGAATCACAGTTGCATTTTTCTTACCAGTGATTGGTTTAAACATAGGCGTGTGAACATAATTCCAACCAATGGGACAAGAGAAGTGAGAGTAAATGTTTCCTCAGTCTTAAAAAGAAACACAAGGACCACCTCACACCCATTAGGATGGCTACTATCCCAAAAAGTGGAGGGTGAAGGGATGTGGAGAAAAATTGGAATACTTTTTCACTGTTGGTGGGAATGTAAAATGGTACGATCACTATGGAAAACAGTTTGGCAGTTCCTCAAGAAATAAAAGTAGAATTAACATATGATCCAGTAATTCCACTTCTGAATATATACCCAAAAGAACTGAAAGCAGACTCTTGAAGAGATATTTGTACACCCATGTGCACAGCAGCATTATTTACAATAGCTAAAAGGTAGAAGAAGCCCAAGTGTCCCCTGGGCTGATGAAGAGATAAACAGATGAATGGATAAACAAAATATGGTATATACAGACAAGGGAATATTATTCAGCCTTAAAAAGGAAGGAAATTCTGACTCATGGTACAACATGGATGAACCTTGAGGTCATTACAGGAAGTCACAAAAAGACAAAGACAGTATAACTCCACTTATATGAGGCACATAGAATAGTCAAATTCACAGAGTAAGATACTAACTAGAAGGATGGTTACGAGGGACTGTAAATGTCCATAATGCTACTGAACTGTACACCTAAAAATGGTCAAGATGTTAAATTGTATGTGATGTGTATTTTACCACAATTAAAAATAAATCTGTGGGCTTCCCTGGTGGCACAGTGCTTGAGAATCTGCCTGCTAATGCAGGGGACACGGGTTCGAGCCCTGGTCTGGGAGGATTCCACATGCCGCGGAGCTACTAGGCCCGTGAGCCACAACTACTGAGCCTGCGCGTCTGGAGCCTGTGCTCTGCAACAAGAGAGGCCACGATAGTGAGAGGCCCGTGCATCGCGATGAAGAGTGGCCCCCGCTTGCCACAACTAGAGAAAGCCCACGCACAGAAACGAAGACCCAACACAGCAAAATACATTAATTAATTAATAAAAATAAATTTGTTTAAAAAGACACACAAGGAAGAGACTACCCCCTGTTCTGCCTCTGCATATTATCATGTCTTCGTGTGGTCCCTGGAATAGCTGCCAAAATTTGGGGACCCCCTCAGGAGAGAAAAAAGATGGGAAAAACACAAATCTTTGACGATGCCTTTGAGTCACTGCATTAACAAGCCCTGGATCGGCCTTCTCTCCAGGACTTTTATAATGTGAAATAATATTTCTTATTACTTAGCTGCTTTGAGTTGAGTTTTCTGTTACCTCCAAAAGCATCCTAACAGATAGAGGGTTCTAAGTATCCAACAACAGGCAGGCAGCCAGCATGGCTCATGAAGACAAAAAGGCCCAGCTTTGAAGCTTTCAATTCTGCTGCCACCGTAGTGAAATTGGCTGGTGGTGGTTAGAAAGGCTCATGCTGATCGCACTTTGTTTTATCTTCCAGACATTGCTGTGCAATATGCTTTTATAAAGAATCACTGAATTACCGTAAACCCCTGGATGGCTATCATAGCATGGAATACAATGCCACTGAAATGATGCTGAAGAGGTTTACTCATTAACATGAAAAGTTTCTTACCTGTGCATTAAGTGGGGGTAAATACAAGTTACAAAGTGGTGTGACTCAATTTCTTATGTATTAACTTACGTATTCTTGTGTATTTACTTCAACTAGTTGTAGATAGGCAGGCAAGGTCAGAGAGGTAAATGGATATACATATACAAATATATGTGAAGAGAGAACAAGAGAGCAAACAAAATATTAACACTGGTTATACCTTGGAAGTGGGGGTTATAGCTATATTTTATTTCCTTCTTTTTGGTTATATATTTTTCTAAATTTTCTTCAATGAAACTATCTTATTTTATGATAATAAAAATATTGGTTTCTTTAAAAAACTGATGTCATGTTTTAATTCACTTTGCTCATAGACACATGATTTTTCTCAAAAAGCTGAGCATGTAATTCCCTGTGTGTCCAACCTTTTTATGTTAACCGTTTAGAGAGGACATCTCCATAATGTATGACATGGGTCCCTGCCCCTAAGATGCTGTCTACCAATCACAGTCAACAGTGCTGTTAACACAGGTTGATTATTCCAGACCCATTATTTTAATGTGGTGTTCTTGGGGGTAATAGTCCAGGGCTGTAGCATACTTTGACCCTTACCAAACAACCCCGGTTTGCTGTGGTTTTAGTTCTTGCGTCTGCTTTTAATCCTTTCAGTGTTTTCAGGTATTCCTCATTATTTATCAAAATATATGTCTGTGTTACACCCTCTCCTGCCCTCTCCTCTGCAGCCTCCAATACACTGAACCCTTGGAAGTGAGATGAACTCCGTGGTATCACTGGGTGTAAATAAGAGTAAAGGCTCAAGGAAGCTTTCTCACAAGGGAGGCCCATGAGATTTATCACATGAGCTTCCTGGTATTCTCGGTTGCACAAAGCCTTTTCTGGCTAGGTTCCTGGTTCCTATGTGTATTCTAAACTGGTGAAGATGCTGGAGAGCAGAATTCTGCGTAAGTGAAGTGGGAGTGTTTCTGATAACAAATGGCTACTCCATTAAGAAATAGCATGACTGATTCTCTGGACATCTCGATCCAAAAGAAGGAGGCTGCAGATGGCAAGAACAGAACCGACTGGGGTACCTTCTACCCCCAAAGTGAGGTTATTTAGGTTCACCACCTGGTCATTAGACTCGCCAGATGGCAAGCTTGAGTAACTGCTCAGAAAGAGAGCAAGTAGCCAATCCATTACCCCAGCACCGTAATACCGTTACTTTAACGCGAGATGCACATACTAGTACATAATATGGGTAATGAGGCATCACAGAGCCATCATAAAGGCAGCCATCTGGGCTTGTGTGGGACAGCCTTGTGCACCGTGGCCATGGAGGAAACTCAGCTGAGTCTTGCACAGCAGGGATGAGGAGGAGGTGTGGGGGCAGAGGTGGAGGTTGGGTGGGGGAAGCGGGGTGTGTGCCCACATGTGCCACTGTCCACAGCATTCGAACATCTTGCTGCTGTCTCCGGGCCATTGCCACCTTTTGCCCCTTCTTCACCTAGTTCTCAGGTTCTCTTTGTTGTTATTCTCAATTTTGATGAAAAAGTCATGATATTTTTACAGCAATGCTGGAAAAATAGAACTGTGACTAGAGGTGCTTTTGAATACTTTGACAGTTCTAGTCCAACTCTGACAGTTACAAAAATGGCTTTCCTTTAGGAAATGGCACGCGTGTCTGGGTGGGGAAGGGGATGGGGTGAGAGTTCGCACACTCTGACTCACCTCTGGAATAGGCTTGGGATGGAAAAGCCCCAACTAGGCCCACTGGGGCTGGCACACGTAGGACCTGGGCACCCCAAAGGGTAAAGCCAGAAAGAAAAGCAGGTGAACCAGGCCATGCCCAAGTCAGGCACTGTAGGCCACATGAGGGCAGGGGCATTTCCTGCCACAATTCCTCCTCATAACCCCACAGGACCCAGCACAGTGCTGCCCAAATAGGGCAGTCAGTGTCATGTTTGTGGAAGTCAGTTCACTTACTCAGCAAATGTTTACTAGATGCAGGGCACTAGGTGAAACCAGGTAAAGGGCACATGAGATCTCTCTGAATTATTTCTTAAAATTGCACATGAATCTACAGCTATCTCAAAATAAAAAGTTTACTTAAAAGTTAAATTTGAAAAACTTGAATACATCTAGAAAGAGAGTGGCTAAAGAGAAACAAATGAGGAGATCCAGAAATATTGTTTTTAAAGGGAGAGGGAGACAGAGGCAGAGCGAGAGAGAGACAAACATTTGATAGACATCACGTGACAAAGGGCATAAACGTGTGTAAACATCAGAAGCAGGGAGACCTTGTACCAGCAGGCTCCTTCAGACCCCAAGTGGCCGTTCATTAGGCACCTTCTAGGTTTCCTCCCAACTTTAAGAACATAGGAGACACTGACCGATTTTCAAACCAATTTTCCTCACTGCTCATTTTTGCCCAAAATGACCTGTGACTGTAAATCAAGACCATCTGTCTTTAATCCAGCTCTTCAGAACCTGAGTACTTTTCACAACTAAACTTCTGAGCCATCCAGAAGTGAGGGATGCCTTGTGACGCCCTGAGAGGAGCTGTCATCATCCCTGCTGTTGTCTAAGGAATATCCCCCTCAAGGCCATGCCCATAACTCTCATCATGGCCTCGGGGGAGGAGAGGTGGCAGCTTTAGAAGTGACAACGGAGAGCTTAGGAAACACCTTGCTTGTGCTTTACATCAAGCACACGGAAATAAACAAGGATGCCAAGGGGAAGGCAACATACATTACGTTTTCATAGTATTGTCTATACTATTGTCATGTTCGTTTTAGATCATCAGAAACATACAGTAACCCTGTGAGGCCAGAAGTGCTGGGGTCTCCCTTGATAGATGAGGACACTGAGGCCCAAGGGGTTCCTGGATCTCAGGAAGAGTAAGAGATAAGAGTGGTCCTCTTCTGACTCTGGTGCCCATTCTTCATTCTCAAGCCCACTGCTTCATTCTCAAGCCCACTGCTTCCAAACCATGGTTTTGCTCCTCAAGATCAACATCTACTTCTTTGCCTCTCTTCATCTTGGCTGCACAATCGTGTCATTGACACCCCGCACACACCCCTATCCTGTTTCATCAGTGCTACGCCATCTACGTCTTGGTACTTAAATACTATGTTCAACTTCACTGTTATTTGTTAAGCCATCCAGACTTCAGTGTCTCCAGTCTTCTGAAGACACTTCTGAATCTTCTCTCTTGCCTTATTCCAATATAATTCCTTTTGGGGAGCAACTGAAATAAGTCTTTCTCAGATTTCGGCCTGTCTGCCCTCAGTCATGTTTCTGCGTGTTTCATATCCAGTGTAGCATGGAGCACAGCAACACCAAAACCAGGGTGAGCTGACTGTCACAGAATCAGTGACAAGCCACAGTCCCAGGAGTCCATCCGGGAGAGGCCAAGAGTCAATGAGATCCACAAGTGGATGCATGAAATATGAAACATGGATTAGGACTTGGGAAAGTGGCTGATGTTACAGGGGACAAGCCTAAAGGAAACAAATAAGTTCCTTGTTTGTCTGGCATAGGGAAGCTTTTAAAGTGGCAGGTGTTACTGTCTCCTTTTGCTCCACAATATCTTAAAGGCACCACCTGTCACCTGGCAGATGACTGATTCAGCAGCCTGGGAGTTCACAGGGAGCCAGCTTGCCTTGGACACAGCCCTACTGATTGGAGCCAAAGTACCTCACACAACAGTGATAGGTTAAAGCCAACAGATGTCTTCACACCCTAAATCATAGAGAAAGTCAAGAAGGGAGAGGAATAATTGACAGTATCCCTGATCAAAACAGACACCTCGTCACAGCATATTTAGTGGAAAATCCATAGAAAACAAAAGCTGAATTCCCTATCCAGGCTGCAGTACCTAACACAACACTGCCAAGAAGAAAGCATTTAGTGAAACCCTCCTTTAAGTTTTGTCTGGAGTAGGCACTATATGGAGCAATGAGTCAGACAGCAGTGCAACCCCCAAGCTCACAGTGCAATGCAAACAACCCTGATGTAGACGAACAGGCACAGCACATCCACCCAACAAATATTTATTGAGCACACATATTATGTACCAGGCACCAAGTGTGGCTTTGATATTATAACAGAGCTTCCTTTTAAAGTTTCCAATACAAGTTCACATACACAATCAAATCTGATCCTCATAAAACCAAGTGAACCAAGTGACACAGGTGTTGTTATCCTCACTCTGAAAAGTAAACTTAGGTTCACCAAGATTAGATGAATGGTCCAAGTCCATATGACTAGTGCCACATAAAGTTTCTTGCACTGGGGAAGAATCTCAGGGAATATTTTTCCTTCATGCCCCTGGATACCTATGGACCCTTTCCTACCTGTGCCAAAAGTCTGCTCCCCAACCTCTACACTCACTCTACCTCAGATGTCTCTGCACTCTGCCTACCACACTTTTTAGAGTAGGAAGCACATGTAAGGGTATGCTCAGCTTCAAGCCACAGAAAACCCGACTGTGAGTGACTTAAGAGAATTATCTTACAAGAGATCTGAAAGTACACAATTCCAGAGTTGGCACCTTAGCTCAAAATTGTCACAAAAGAAAAACAAAATTGCATTGAAAGAACCAAGATCTTTCCTTCTTTCCACTCCACCATCCTTAGGCTACTCACCTCACGGCTACAAAATGGCTGCTACAGCTCTATCCTCATGTTCTCACATGACTATACCCAAAGGCAGATCCAGGTCACAGGACCACCCAGCAGCAAGGGCGGGAGGAAGGCAAGAATCTGGTATTTGTGACTTTCATGGGGGAAGTAGGGAGGTGTGGGCACCAAGGCAAAAGCTGGGAGTGGCTATTGGATAACTAATCACCAGCCTCTGCCACAGGTAACTTGCTGATTCCTGATTAGGGTCAGAGCTGCAAATTAATTCCTCCCCAGCAGAAATATAAATTTCTTGACACTATAAGTTGCTTTATTAGTTCTCTATTGCTGCATTGTAAATAACCACGGGCTAAGCAGCTTAAGACAATACCCATTTATTTTCTAAGAGCTCTATAGGTCAGAAGTCCAGGAAGTCTTGAGTGAGTTCTCTGATTAGGGACTTACAAAGCTAAAATCAAGGTGTTACCTGGGCTGAGCTCTCATCTGGAGTTCTGGGGAAGAATTCACTTCCAACGCATTCAGATTGCTGGCAGAATTCAGTTCCTTGTAGCTGTAGGACTGTCTCCATGGCCTTGCTGGCTGTCCACCAGGGATCACTCTCAACTCCAAAGACGGCTCTCCATCCTTATACGTGACCCCCTCCATCTTCAACACCAGTAATGGTGCACTGAATCCTTCTCATATCAATACTTCCAATCTCTCCAACTTTTCCTTCTACCAGCAGCTGAAGAAAATTCTGTGCTTTTAAAGGGCTCCTGAATGAGATTAGGCCCACCTAGGTAATCTGCCTTTGGCCATGATCACAGGAGTAACACCAGAGGGTGAAGATCATGGGAGCCATCTCAAAACTCTACCTACCTTAGCCACCATTAAAAAAACAAAAGCAGGATTTACTCTTGGAGTTTGGGATAGGGTCACCCTTCCCTGAATCACGATAAGGGCAGGAGGACTCCCAATCAAAACTGGGGCTCTGCAGGCAAAAAACTAAAGAAGAGAATGGCTGCTGGGTGGGCAACCAAGAGTGACTGATTTGATTAACTGTTTTTCTGTGTAAATGAGATACTAACCCTAAGATAGTTACACAGTGGAATACCATCTAGCTGGTGCAATTTTTTTTTTTTTTTTTTTTTTTTTTAATGAGAACATGGTGTGTAAGAACCACTGACCAGGACAGGGATTCCTGCTTCATTTAACTTCCCCACCCCTCCAACCCTTACAACCCCTCCCCCACCCGCTCCTCAGCCAGCACTGTGTCCCGAACACGGACTCATGAAGAATGCTGACCCACAGGGAGTTTGATAGAGTTTCTTATGATGAAAGTATTTACTGTGGCTAGATTTCTTATGGCTGTTTTTAACTGGTTTGTTTCTATCTGTTAGGCAAAAGGGAAAGACAAGGGTTTATGGAAAGAGGAGGCCCATCTCTCAGAGTTCACACAGAGCAGGTCCTAACACTGCCCATGGTGTTTGTAAGGAGTCTTTGTAAGGAGTCTTTGAAGGCCTTTCCATGTCTTTCTAAAGAGAAATCACCTGCCCTCTTCTCTGCAGAGGTGCCTCATTACAAGCTCTTTCAATGGATTGTTTTCTGTTTCACTGCCTTAAATCCAGCTCAGGCTGCTTATGGTTTTTATTTCAATTTGTTTTCTGTTTTATGACATCTATTTGGATTTAAATTTTTTTTCCTCCACCAAAAAGTCTAAAATACCGAGTCAGATGTCTCCGAGGAGCTTATGTACGTTTGCACAAGCACTTGGAGATCCTTAAGAACTGCAGATTATCAACCAGGAACAGCTCAATGCCTTTCAGAATGCTTTACTTTCACAAAGGCTTGTGTTTACCTTTTAAGTGCTTTCAAGTCCGTTCTCTCGAAGTACCTTGCCTTACCAGGAGCCCTGCTTTTTGTTCTTGTTGCCTTCTTCATTCAGAAGAACCATCAATCAGTTTCTGAAACAAGGAAGCTTCTGTGCAGAATTCAAAAGACACCACATCACAGCTGGTGGCAAGAGAGTGCAATGGGCATTGTTGTTTGTACACAGGCCTTCATCTCTGTGAGAAGTACCCCTGTTTGAAATGAATGAGGCAGACAAGAATGGTGGCTTCAAAAGCAACTATCCTCCTCTGTGCTTTTCTTGTTGAAAGTTCTGCACAGCACTGTCACTAGAAAGTAAAGAGAATAAAAGGCAAATCTGCAGCAGGCTACAGGTTTCCTATACAAGAGACTCACACCTGGCCTCAGCCAGGCTGTGTGTCTGGATATTTCCCTTTACTATGTAGATTTGGGTTTGCAAGGTTAATGTGAAAGAGGCTGTTTATTTTTTCCCAGTGATTCTGCATAAAAATTACATAAACTTCCCTTACCAAGAGCCTAGCCCAGAAATATGACAGGCTCCTCTCTTTCCTGGTGCCTCTTAAGGGTGTCATTTCTGGTAGGAGTAGAGCATCCATCACTAGTGTTGCCATGGTTATGGCTTCCGGACCAGGGGATTGGCTGATCCTTGGCCCAGCTCTTCCACCTAGCTATCATAAACTCCACAGCAGGAGGTTTCCTTATTCCCTGATTCATTTTGTATTTGGCTGGAATATTGGAGAGCACATAGTTTCCATGGTGCTTCATGACTCTTCTGTAGGTTCTTAGCGACCCTAAGGTTGATTAGGACATAAAGTCTTGGGCTAGTGGAAAAGTTAAAACAGTGTGCAGGGCTTACAGCAGAGATGAAAAAGAAATAAAAGGAATCCAAATCGGAAGAGAAGAAATAAAACTGTCACTGTGTACAGATGACATGATACTATACATGGAGAATCCTAAAGATACTACCAGAAAACTACTAGAGCTGATCAATGAATTTGGTTAAGTAGCAGGATACAAAATTAATGCACAGAAATTTCTTGCATTCCTATACACTAATGATGAAAAATCTGAAAGAGAAATTAAGGAAAAACTCCCATTTACCATTGCATCAAAAAGAATAAAATACCTAGGATTTTGTCTCCTACTAAAGGAGACAAAAGACCTGTATGCAGAAAACTATAAGACACTGATGAAAGAAATTAAAGATGATACAAATAGATGGAGAGATATACCATGTTCTTGGATTGGAAGAATCAACATTGTGGAAATAACTCTACTACCCAAAGCAATTTACAGATTCAGTGCAATCCCTATCAAACTACCAATGGCATTTTTCACAGAACTAGATCAAAAAATTTCACAATTTGTATGGAAACACAAAAGACCTCAAATAGCCAAAGCAATCTTGAGAAAGAAAAACAGAGCTGGAGGAATCAGGCTCCTGGACTTCAGACTATACTACAAAGCTACAGTAATCAAGACAGTATGGTACTGGCACAAAAACAGAAATATAGATCAATGGAACAGGATAGAAAGCCAAGAGATAAGTCCACGCACATATGGTCACCTTATCTTTGATAAAGGAGGCAAGAATATACAATGGAGAAAAGACAGCCTCTTCAATAAGTGGTGCTGGGAAAACTGCACAGCTACAGGTAAAAGAATGAAATTAGAACACTCCCTAACACCATACACAAAAATAAACTCAAAATGGATTAAAGACCTAAATGTAAGGCCAGACACTATAAAATTCTTAGAGGAAAACACAGGCAGAACACTCCATGTCATAAATCACAGCAAGATCCTTTTTGACCCACCTCCTAGAGAAAGGGAAATAAAAACAAAAATAAACAAATGGGACCTAATGAAACTTAAAAGCTTTTGCACAGTAAAGGAAACCAAACCATAAACAAGATGAAAAGACAATGCTCAGAATGGGAGAAAATATTTGCAAATGAAGCAACTGACAAAGGATTAATCTCCAAAATATACAAGCAGCTCATGCAGCTCAATATCAAAAAAAACAAACAACCCAATCCAGAAATGGGCAGAAGACCTAAATAGACATTTCTCCAAAGAAGATATACAGATTGCCAACAAACACATGAAAGGATGCTCAACATCACTAATCATTAGAGAAACGTAAATCAAAACTACAGTGAGGTTATCACCTCACACCAGTCAGAATGACCATCATCAAAAAATCTACAAACAATAAATGCTGGAGAGGGTGTGGAGAAAAGGGAACCCTCTTGCACTGTTGGTGGGAATGTAAATTGATACAGTCACTATGGAGAAATCTTGCATTGTTTGTATCTTTTAAAAGTGCCTTAAATTCTTTGGGAGCAAGGCTAAATATAAAGGAAGTATAAATATATTCTCTAGAAATCCATTGGATTTTTTGCTTTTAGGATGGGAGAAAAAAAGTACAAAGGTTTTTCTGGCCAGGAAGGGAAAATTGCATAATGCAAAGCACCTAGAACATATTCTGTGTAAGAAACAAATGGAATAATTTAAATGTATATTTTCTGTTGAAGAAAAAATATATGTACATGGTGTTCGATTCAACAGCATACATATTAAAATTGTAACGATACAGAGAAGATTAGCATGGCCCCTGCTCAAGGATGACATGCAAATTTGTGAAGCATCCCACATTTTTAGATGTTGGTCAAAGCGTACAAAACTCCCCACTAAAGGATAAATAAGGTCTAGGGATCTAATGCACAGCATGGTGACTATAATCAACAATACTGTGTAATATATTGAAAGTTTTTAAGAAAGTAGATCTTAAATATTATCACCACACAAGTAAAAAATATATAACATAACTATGTCAAGGGATGGAGATGTTAACTAACCTTATTGTGGTCATCGTTTTGCAATGTATACGTGTCTCTAATCATCACATTGTATACCTTAAACATACATATATCAATAATAATTCAATGAAGCTGGAGGGGGGGAATTGCCTCAACTACAGAGGGAAAAAATATATATACATATATTTGATTGGATTCAAGAAAACTGGAATTTCTAGTACAATTGGAGGATAAGACAATTACACTCCTAAACTCAGGGAGTCCCCTGGATAATTAGAAGCCTGCCCCAGAGAATCACACACACAAGAAATTTGGGCAGTCCCTTCAAAAGCCTGGGGTGCGCCATGGGGACACGCCATACCATCGGGGAGGTGCTTAGTGGGTTCTGAGAACCCCAGTTTCTTGCACACAATTAAAGCTTTACAGGCAGTTCCCTGGTGGTTTAGTGGTTAGGATTCGGGCTTTCACTGCCATGTCCCGGGTTCAGTCCCTCGTCAGGGAACTGAGATCCTGCAAGACATGTGGTGTGGCCAAAAAATAAATAAATAAAAGCTTTACAAGCATCTGCTGAACAAATGGAAAAGATAAAAAAAAAAAAATCAAACCATTATGCCTGTGTGCTAAATAAGTTCACAGATAATCTTCAAATTAACCCAAGTGGAAATGATTTAGCAGCCTCAGAAAAGTAGATGCTATAAAAGGCTTTAGTCCCTTTAATCCTCTCAACAACTCTTTGAGGTAGATGTTTTTATCTCCACTTTTTTCAAATGAGGTTATGGAAGGTTAAGTAATATGTGCAAGGCCACATAACTAGTAAGTGAAAGACCCAGGATTTCAGCCCCCAGCTGTCTGATTCTAAAAACAGACTATTCCCTCTACTCCGATTTTTCCCAAGCTTTTCTCACGTTAAGAACACAAATCTGATGCCCCATCCCAGATGCACTGAATCAGAATCTCCAGGGAGAGACTTGGAAACATAATGTTTAACAAGAGATGAAATTATTATTATCAGAGAAGTTTAAGAAAACTGCTCTATTGCATGAGGTGGGAAATGAACCCATATCTCCCTCTGACTGATCAAAGAGAAGCCATCAGAAGCTCCTGCAACTAAAAATAAATCAAGTTATTCTGGAGTTTATCAGATTATAATATTATAGGATATTTATTCCTCAATATGGTAATACAGCATTGTCTGATTTAAGGTTATCTGGATCCAAAAATACCAAGACCATTTTGGAAAGTTAAAAATGGGCTGTAGTTTAAACCTCAGACTTTCTTAGCTATCCTCTCTGTCCCTCTTTGGTCCTTGGGAGCAAAAGTGAGTAAGAATTCAGTTTCAATTCCTAGCAGCTGTAACTGATGCAGAGGTTCCAGTTGTGCAGGGGCTGGAGGACGGCTAGAAGGAGAACCACAGGCTGAGAATCAGTCCTCATGCCTGGGTGCCCACCAGATGGCTTTCATTGGATGTAGTACAAGTTACACAATCCAGGAAGTAGAAAACCCACCATTGTTTCATTTGTTTTCCTTAGTTTCAGTATTTCCCCCCCTGATGAGAAGAGCCAGGCCAGCTAAGCCTGCATCTTCAATACCCATTATGGGAGCAAATAACTTATTTGTACAACCTAAACGCTTGCTTAATTAAATGGAAAGCAAGGCAGTGATTTCTGACAGGGCTGAACTTAAGTCAAGTTGTAAAACTCCACAGTGCAGCCAGAAGCAGCGACGGACAGTTGAACTGAAACCTGGGAACACTTCAGGGGCCCTGGACGTCTGCTTCTCAGCCATTTTATTGTAAGTTATTCCCATTATCTCAGAGAGAAGTTTGAGACACCGTTAGAGAAAAGGATGAAGCTGATTACCCCCATTTTGAACATAGATCTTTGTTTTAAGAACTTGCTTTATATGATATTGCCAAGAAACTTGCTTTGAATGATATTTTCAAGTTTCAAAGCAAGGCATGATGTCTATAATAGCAGATAATGACAACTACCTTCTACATATAATAATTTAATATGCTTTAATATACTTCTATTCCTGAGCGTTCTTGATCTTATTTACTCTTCACAACAACTCTGTGAAGTTGGTACTCTTATTAACATAATTTTACAGATAAGGAAACTGGCAGCCTCCTAACAGAATCATTAAGTAACTAGCAAAAAGTCCACAGAAATCTTGTTGATTGAAAGCACAAATCATACATCTAAGTACTAACAATGGTTGTCTCTAGGCTCTGAAATTTGGGGTGATTATTGTTATTTTGTGTTATTTTTCTACTCTGAATATATAGTAAGTTCATAATAAAACAATAGTAAATATGAAAATAAATATGAACTTCTTTAGATCATGGTACAAGAAGAAAATAAATACTAATATACTGAGTGCCCTATCTGTAGTAGTTTCTGTAAACATTCAGATATTTCAGCTGTTGCCACTGTCATCTTCAGTATGGTAAATTCTAGAATACTCTCAATTTCTCGCTCACCCTCTCTCTCTATATATATAAAATATATATTATATACAATAAATAAAATATAAATTTAAATATAAATTAATTATAAATTTAAATATAGATTATATAAATTTATTTCTATTTGTTATACATAATTTATAGTATATATAGTATACATACTCTAACTATAGTATATATATAAAACAATATTGTGATAACTGACAATTTGAATATGGACTATGGAATTAGAAAATTGTATAGTATCAATATGAAATTTTCCAATGTTCTTAACTGTTAAATTTCCTAAGTTTTATAAGAGAAAATGTCTCTCCCAGGAAATATACATTGAAGTATTTAGGTATGTACGTACATCTGCAACTTATTCTCAAATGGTTCAAAAAAAAATTCATATATGGAGAATGAATTATAAAGCAATCAGAGAACAATAGAAACAAACAAATGGTGAATCTGGCTAAAGGTGAATCTAGTTTTTAACATTTCTGCAAGTTTAAAATTAAATACAAACAAAAATTTACGATAAAAACAAATGGCTGACAACTTCTAACAACAGCAACAAAAATTCTCCTAAGCAACAGGGTCAAGCAGAATATTAAGGACATGATAATAATTTCTGAAATATTATAAAATTGAAAATACCACCTATTAAAAATGACGGGGGTATGAACAAATCAAGACTCAGAGGCAAAGATATAGATCTATGTGCTCTTATTTTAGAAAAAAGAAATAAGTGAACTAAGCACTTGATTTAAAATCTTATGAAGAGTGTCAACATAAGAGAAAACAAAGAAAAGAATAAAGATGAAGGATAGAAATAAGCTAGAAAATAGAAAATTGGTAGCAATAATAAATTTAAATGCTCATTCTCTGAAAATAGTAATAAGATAGATTAAAACCCTTGTAAAAATAATAAATAAAAGGTATTAATCAACAAACTTAAAAAGAAGACTGGTGATTTAACAACTGATATAAAGGATTTTAAAATATAAATTATTGGGCTTCCCTGGTGGTGCAGTGGTTGAGTGTCCGCCTGACAATGCAGGGGACACGGGTTCGTGCCCCGGTCTGGGAAGATCCCACATGCCGTGGAGCGGCTAGGCCCGTAAGCCATGGCCGCTGAGCCTGCAGGTCCGGAGCCCGTGCTCCGCAACGGGAGAGGCCACAACAATGAGAGCCCCACATACCGCAAAAAAAAATATATATATATATATGTTTATAAATTATTGCAATGCACAATTTATTATAATCAATTTGAAATGTTTAGTCAAATGGGCAATATAAAATTGGCAACACAAGATACAAAAACATGAAAATAATGATGGAGAAGGAAATTGAGAAAGTTATTAAAGAAATACCTCATCCACCAAAAAAAAGTATGACCTAAACAAATACACTGAATAATATTTCTATGAATTCAACAAACAGATTTTCCCATACTATGCAGTCAGTTCCAAATCACAGAGAAACAAGACCTGATACTCAATTCATTCTAAGAGATAATTATCATCCTCATCCACAGATCTGTAAAACATACCACACACGTACACACACGCATAAACACATAGGCTTAGTACGGTAAACATGCACAAGTACCAATTCCAATACAACTGGTTTGAAAAAGTTAGAAGCAGACTCAGGCACATAGCAGATTTTCCAAAAATAGTTGTTGGGTAAGTGAATAAATGAATACATGGGAATACACATAAATGAAGAAACTAATGCAGTCAATTAGCAGCATCTACTAAGGGCATGCAAGGTAGGAATGGCTTGTGCATATCATCTATCTGCTAACTTTTACCAATCACTTCACCATGTCAGACCCAATGAACATAGGCAGAAAAATCATTTTTAACTGAACTTAGAGAATGCAGCTGTAACAAGAGCGCATGGTGACCAATAAAGGTAAATTCTAGGAATGTGAAAGATTATGGCAAATCGCAGAATCCCTTTTATAAAAGAATTGCTTCTTTTTTTGGTGAGATTTAAAAGAAAAATTGAAGAAATGAAGACACAAAGGATTGGAGGGTGACAGAATACACTATCCCAAAATATGCCACTTTGGCAGAAGGATTATTTTGAGTTACAGGCACTTGAAAAACATCAGATGTGAGAAGGGCATTCTTATCTCTCCTTTTCCTCCTAAAACAGGAGATAAAAATTCCCATATGGAAGATGCCTTCCCAGTAACAGAAGACACAAAACATTTTCCAATGGGGAATCAAAGCCAAGAGAATTCTTTACCAACAGACCCTGTTAAAATAATTTTTATCTTCCTTTAACCTCTCTTCATAATTTAGTTACTTTTCCACAGTTGCCTCTCTTTGTTCAACCCAGCATAAAAGATTGTAAGTTTCACCATTTCTTTGGGTCTTTTGAGGGCTTCCATGTCATGTAACACTTAGATAAATTTGTATGCTTTTCTCTTGTTAGTCTGTCTTGTATCAGTTTAATTCTCAGACCCTGCTAAAAAACCCTAAGAGTATAAAGGTAAAATTTTACCTCCCTTACAGGATGTTCCTGAAGGAAAAGACTGATGAATCTGACTACATGAAAATTTTAAATTCTGTTCAACAAAAGACATCATAAGAAATGTGAAAAGACAATGCAAACTGGGAGAAGATATTTTTCTTACTGAAAAACACTTATGAACTAATAAAAAGGTGGGCAAAAGATACGAGCAAGCAGTGGATAGCAGAGGAAATCTGAATGACCAACAGCACATATAAAAATATGTTCAACCTTACCAGTAATCAGAAAGATGAAAATTAAATCAATGAGATACCATTTTACATCCATCAAACTGGTGAGAATGAAATAAGCCAGCACTGTGGTGGTGATGATGTGGAAAAATTGGAGAAACATTCACATTTTGTTGATGATGTATTCATTGGTATAACCATTTTGAAGAATAAACCATCAACATCTAGCAACACTGAAGAGATACATATCTCACAAGCCAGGAATTTCACTTCTAGGGGTAAACTCTAGAAGTTCACTTGTGGAATATGGAAGTGTGTTGCAACATTGTTTTTAATAGCAAAAAACAAACACACAAAAAATAAACCACACAAATATCCAACAACAGAATGAAAAAATTGTGATATACTCATACAATGGGGCCATTTATAGCAGTTTTATCAACAGAAGTAATCTCAAAAATATAATGTTGAATGAAAAAACAAATTGCAGATAGATGAGTATAATAATTTATACAAAATATGCTATATATTTATAGCTACATACCTATGTTGCAAACATAAACAAAGATGAAACTCACAGGCACCAACTCAGGATGGAGTTGCCTCTGAGGAGGAGAAAATGAAATTAGGTTAGGGTAGAGGAACAGAGGTATACAGGTATATTTCTTAACAAAAATAGGAAGCATATACAGCAAAATATTAGGATTTGGTGGATCTGTGTAGCAAGGTGATATTCACAAATATTCATTATGCTGTGTACTTGAAATTACTAAAGTGTTTAATGAGCACCTCAATTTTAAAATACATAAAAATATATAAACTACTGTATAAAATACATAAACATCATTAACAGGTAATTCAGAAAGAAAGAAAATATCCAATAAAAATGGAGGTGATGGCAAATTCAACTTTAACTCACTAGTAAAAAAAATTAAAACATACACATACCATTTTGGCTTATCAATTGAGCATGAAATTTCAAAAATGTTAATAGCTAATATTAACAAGGGGGAAGGGTTGGCACACCCATTCACTGTTGATGAGGACTTAAGATGATATACATTTACTTAACATAGCAGTATATACGAAAAGGTAAAAAAAATATGTACATATATTTATAACTTTACCTCAGCAATTCCACTTTAAGAAATTTAAGCAAAGGAAGTGATCAGAAATGGGGACCAAGATTTATGCTTAAGTATGTTTATACCAGCGCTGTTAATAATAGTGATATCTTAGATACATGAGAGTTAATAAAAAACAGTAGGGAATGAAGCCAATTATGGCACATCTATAGAATACAATGCACCACAGCTGTTTCAAACAATATTTTAAAAGAATATTTAATGCCACTGAAATATGTCATTAATATGTTGTTAAGACAGGTTATTAAAGAGTTTGTAAAGTATGTTAGCAGGTATTTTTTGAAAAACAAATATATAAACAGGAAACATAATTTAGAGGTATCTATACAAAAATGTCAACAGTGGTTATCTCTGGATGGTGAAATTACGGATCTTTTTTGCCGTGTTTTTGATTTTATAATAGAGAAAGTTATTAAAAATAAAACATTCGCCAAAATAAGCTTTGTTTGATTAAAGATTTAAATATAAAATCTAATTATGGAAGAACTTGCAGAAAATTGAAAAAAAAGGGTTATCACCTGTCTGGGGGAATTTTAACTTTATCAGCTTTGAGGCTATTTAAATGATTGCACTATAAAAATCAGCATTACAAAAGATATTTTTTTAAGAGGGAAAATATTTTTATCAAATATTACAAGGAATTAAGATCTATCAAAAATAGCTAATTCAAATTTGTAAGATAAATGTCAAGATTTCCAAAGATAAATAGGTAAAAGACGGGACCATTCCCATAAGGGAAATACAGTTAGTAGACAAACAGTGGGTAAATGTTAATGCTCACCAGAAATCAAAGCAACGTAAGTGAAAGCAGTCTGAAAATGACGATTTACATATTCTAAAAGAAACAAAACAAAAAGGTTGAATGCTAATATTCAATGATGGTGAAGTTGCCCAGAAATTGACTCATACATTCATTTATAGCAGTATTGTTCCCACCCTTCAACCAGAAATGTTACTGATACCGACCACAGTTCTTGGCCTTCCCCAATCCATAGAAATTGATTAGAGGCCAGACAAGAAATTCAGGCAAGTCTTTACTGGGGCTCCTGCTGTAGCAGGAGGGAGCAAAAACAAGTAATAGGTTCCCTTGCTTGCCCCCTGAGGGGGTGAGGGGCAAGCTGGTTCCTTATATGGGGTGAGGGTAGGGGTGTAGCCAGGGGTCGGACTGGAGGGATGGCTTCGATGTTTTGCCCAGGCTCTGGTGGTGTTGAGTGCAGGGGGCATGTGTAGTACCCTGCTTTTGCTCCTGGCTCTTCAGAAGTGGCAGTTGGGTTGTCTGGTCTTTTTGTATCTTTTGTCCAGAATTTGCCCCAACTGCACATGCACAGAGTTATTTTTAGTCCGTTATAGTTTCTTTGCATTCTGTTGCTCGAGGAGAGGTGTGTCCAGGTGCAAGCACTGCAGCACTTGCAGCAAAGGGTCCCAGGTCCCAGCCTGTCTCATTATCATTAAGAACTTGTTCTTAAGAAATAATTTGGCAAAAGCAGAAAAGTGCCTCCTCACTTTCCCAACTTCCAAGTGTTGAAACTCCCAGGGCTCAGCCCTTTGACACCTTCTCTTTAATATCTACATGCATTGTTTGGAGGATCTCACTTGTGTACGGAGGCCTCTCTCCTCCTGGGTCTCCAGGGAGAAAGCAAAACCAAGCAGCAATTTTCCTGGGGGGAGGGGGGAGGTTGAAGGCAGTTCAAAGGCTCTGAACTCAGTTTGGGGGCAGTGGGCAGCAAAGACAGGAAGGCAGCAAAGAGAGTCAGAGAGACACCTAAAGCAAGCTTCATCGTAATATTAATTCCTTACCACGTTAATAACTAAAATTCCCAGGCTTTATCCACTTGCGAGTAAGGGTGAGGTCCCCAGGAATTCCCTCACTGCAATAGCCCTCAGCTCTCCTGCTTCCCACTAGATCTCAGCTGCCCTTGACCCCTACTTCCTAAGTCTGCAGGTATTATTTTTGTGAGGTAGCCCATTCATATTTTGGTTTCCTTGCTGAAGCCCATGTAGGGGAGCCAAAATTTGCCACCCCAAAAGGTCTCTTTGACAGGCAGATTATTTTGAGATGAAAATAATTAAAGCCCAAAAGACTCAGGAAGAAACTGTGACCTTCTCCCTAACTACCTAAAAGAATTTAGACAGAGGGCCTGTTTCCAGAACAGAGCTATCACCAGAGATCTCTGCAAAGAATATGGGGTAAGTGTGGTAGGAAAAACACAGCAGGGCCTAGAGATCAGAGTCCACTCTGTGTCCCATTGTTTCTGTGTGGTCCAGCAAATGACTGTTTAACAAACATTTGCTTTTCCATCTTCACGGGAATTGCGTTCCTCTCCTTTTAAGTCCCAAACCACTACCCCCAACATCCTCTTGTGTCTTTAGCTGAAGATGGTATTTAAGGGGAGGGCTTTGGCCATTTTGGCAAGTTACTCAGTTTTCCTGGGTCTCTCCCATGTTATTAAACTTTTGTTTACTTTTTCTCCTGTTAATGTGTCTCCTGTCGATTTAATTCTTAGACCAGTCAGAAGAACATAGAATGGTAGAGGAAAATTTCTTCCTCCCCGACACCTATAAACCACTTAAGGTGGGCACTTTAGCACTCCCTCTATGCCTTCTAGGAGAGCCTCGACCAGCTAGGAGCTAGACCTTTCCCTCTGCTGGTGGCTGGCAGCTGCCTTGGGCCCCTGTGGCGACGAGGGGTGTCCTGCTCTTTAGGTCAGGAAGCAGAACTGCTTGGGCCCCCAAGTCTCCTGAAATCTCTGTGTTCCACAAACACACTCACCCACTTGACATCCCAGCCTGGGGTCTCTCCTTCATGTGGGTTCTTTTATTGCTTCAGAATGTTTGGTTATTTACCATTCTTCATTCTCATGGCCTTGTGAGGTTGGAATCACAGGTTTCATTATCCCCATTGTAGAAGCGTCACAACAGTGTAGAACTGGACTCAAACTCAGCTCTTCTACTCTACTGTCTCTCTCCATGGCACCAAGTATGGCCAAAAGTAGGTACTGCTACACATATTGACAGCCTATCACTTTCTTCATTGTTTACACATTGCCTGTGAAAAATGGAAAAGGGAAGTTACTTTTCTATCAAGAGCTAAAACAAGCAGTTTTGCTCCAGAGATGATATGATAGCAGAAAAAAAGAATGCCCAGAGGCAAGGAGCCCTGTGTAAATCTGACTGTGTTCTCCCAGCCCCAAAATCCCAATTACACACCGGTTGACCGCTGAGATCTAATCGTCGCTGTTTCCTGAGGCATCAAAATGATGGTTCTTTCTCCCAGGATTCCACCGCCCGCCCCCGCCCCCGCTCAGCCTGACAGTCAGATTACGTGATCGGAGTGGAACTGTGGAGTGAAAAACAGCTCTCTCCAGGGTATCACTCCAGTTACCATACATTTAAAGGAAGCCTAGACACAGCAATATTTTTGTTCTCCTTTCCCTGAACTTTGCCTAGAGATAAAAGCTCCTTCCCCATCCTGGTTCACTCAGAGCAAAGCACTTACCCAAGTGCCTTCTTCCCTGCAAAACTCAGGCTGCTAAGGAAAGGGGAGGGTGCCTGTGGGCCTCACCTGAATAATCTGGCACTTTCTCAAGATGGGAGAACTGAAATTGGGGCTGATGGCGCTGGGCCTTTCCAGCTGGGCCCCAACAAGCGTTCTCCTGCCAGGTGTCATTTGAGTCAGGAACGAGACCGACCTTGGTTCAGAAGCAAAGGAAAGCTTTATCTTTCCGTCACAAAACGGAGAGGTGAGCATTCGCTCCGTAGAGTCGGCACTCTCCCGGACAGGCCGTGAGGTGAACTGCTTTCTAGAGATCTCCTCAGTAGGGAGGGGATGAAGCTACCCAGGGGCGGGCCCTGGGCGCGCTGCTCACGTTCCCGGCGCAGCGTCTCTGCGCACGGCCCGCCCCCACCGCCATCTTGAATTGCAGTGGCGCGTGCAGCGCTTCTGCGCACGCTCCGGAGCTGAGGTGCCGGGCATAGCCATTTCACACCAAGAATTCGGGTCTGAAGGGCCGGGTACAAAGCCTGTGCGCGCGACCCCCTCTGAGCAAGTGCAACTAGACCAAGCATAAAGGAAAAGGAAAAAAAAAAAAAGGTTAGACTTTATCACCCAGATTCTATTTCTATTTCCCGGGAATTGTTAATGGGCTTCGCTGGTGACAATGGGGTCAAATCCACACAGGTATCCTGACCCAGAGACCTCCAGGAATTCCTCCTCGCGTTTGAAAATATTCACCCCCTCCACCCGACCCAAAGGAAAAAAACTTCCCAAAGGCAGGTTTGCACTACCTGCCGTGGGCAGACCTTTGTGGTCAGTTCTTTCCTGTGCCTGCTGCAGACTCTCTGGCCCTTGGTTGTGACCCCTGGGGTCTAAGGAGTCAGACGGGGATAGACTCACCAGTGACTTCCCAGTCCTGACTCCCGAGAGTGACCTCTCCAGGCGGCGGGTCCTGTCCCTAGCACCCCTGGAAGGACCCCTCTGTGGGCCTTTCCCACTCTAGAGCCTGCTTTCTCTGGCCATTAACCTGAGAAAAGGAGCCACATTTTTCAATTTAAATTCAGGGTTAGCTGTTCTAAAACTGATGATGGGAAGTATTCAGAAAACAAATATGTTTTGGAGAGTGCTTTATTTTTTTAATACAAAGGAATGCATAACAACTTAGGGAGTCAATTTCAAAATCAAGACCAGGAAGCATAGACCCTATCTATATTATTTTTTCAAAAACACTATAAATCTGTTCTTTATTATAGTCAGTTAAATGGGTAGAAAAAGAGAAGGGAGGGAACGTGTATGTATAGGAGAAATAAAAAGCATGATGAAAGACTGTAATCAGTAAAAATAAGGATAGCAGGCACTGTGCTAAGCACCCTTCACGGATTATTCTCATTCTTCCCCCAAATCCTATGAAGTTAATAATAGTACTGTCCCTCTTTTAGAGTAGGGAAACTGAGGCCCAAAGATTTTAAATAATTTGCTTGCTAATGGGTCTAAAAACAGAGAAGCCAGCAAGGAAATGCAAATTCTCTGCTATCATAAAGCCTCCACTCAAGAGACAAATATCAAGAGACAGTCTTTTCCTCCAAAAGAAACAGTTATATATAACCTGTTATCTTAAAATTCTACAGCTAAATAATTCCTTTATCATTTCTTAAGAACAGGAATGACAAGGGAAATTTTGTGCTTCAATAGAAAACTATGCACTGCCCACACCCAGCACAGCCTTCCTAGGTTATCTGATTCTAGAGGCATTTTACAACTGTGTACATTGTAGAGAACTAACACAAGTGCAAAATGCAGGTTCTGTGCTGTCCTGTAGAAGTTTGGTTGACTTCCGCGGAAGCTAAATGTGCTTCCACTTGCCCATTCATTTCAACATCCCTTTATCCATATAAATTTGTGGAGGTTTTATCTTCTCCTTTGAACTAGTTATAACACCCTGAACAGCTTCCTCATTAATGAGTTAAATACTTACCATATGTTCAGTTTTATATCTGAATGAGAGTCATGATTTTACCTTTTTTTAAAAAAATTATGTCTTAACAGAATTATCAAAGCATGTCAGAGTATCTCGTTGTTGCATTCTGGAGGACCCTTAGGCATGACCTAACCCAAATGGTTTCAAGAGTAACTGGATGACTATTGATGGTGTATAAATTAGGTCTTTTGTAGCAGTCTCACCCTGACAATTTCCTATCAAGCACACTGTTCTGTCCATGCCAAAGCTTCCTGGGCAAAGGTTCCAGTCCCCTCATCTTGGCTGGTCTTTTTTACTGTTGATTGGGGACAATTAATCTTTGTATAAATTATATATTTCAACCATAATGTCTCCATTACATCTGTCTTCTGCTATGTTTCATGGGCTGTTTCAAGCTATCTCCATTAAATAGCTGAGAAACGGCTTGAGAACATTTGTTTTTCAAATAATAATAACAGGGGCTTCCCTGTTGGCACAGTGGTTAAGAATCTGCCTGCCAATGCAGGGGACAGGGGGGTTCGATCCCTGGTCCGGGAAAATCCCACATGCCACGGAGCAACTAATCCCGTGTGCCACAACTACTGAGCCTGTGCTCTAGAGCCCGTGCTCCGCAACAAGAGAAGCCACTGCAATGAGAAGCCCGCACACCGCAACAAAGAGTAGCCCCGCTTGCCACAACTAGAGAAAGCCTGCATGCAGCAACAAAGACCCGATGCAGCCAAAAATAAATAAATAAATAAATTTATTAAATAAATAAAATTTTAAAAAATAAAATAACAGTAATAAACACATGCTCTATGTCTATCTGCAGTGCAAGAGCACAATTCCCTTTTTCTTTTTTTTTTTTTTTTGCGGTACGCGGGCCTCTCACTGTTGTGGCCTCTCTCGTGCAGAGCACAGGCTCCGGACGTGCAGGCTTAGCGGCCATGGCTCACGGGCCCAGCCGCTCCGCGGCATGTGGGATCTTCCTGGACCGGGGCATGAACCCATGTCCCCTGGATCAGCAGGTGGACTCTCAACCACTACGCCACCAGGGAAGCCCACAAAATCATTTTTTTAAATCTTAGATACATAAAGAGCTCATAGCCAATTCCTACAACCTTGGCAAAACTACCTTTTGTTGTGTGTGCTTTGGAGTAAGACAAACATAATTTCAGATTTCATTCCACCACTTACTAGAGTGTGGATTTGGGCAACTCAGTAACCTCCCTAAGCCTCAGTTTTCCTCTCTGTATAAAGGGAATAATCATACATGCATCATTATAGGGTTGTTCCTGAGGTTTCAGTGAGATCTCATAGAGTCTGGTATCTTTGGGAGTTGGCACCTGAACTGTTAACCCCTGACTTCTAGGCCTGCCTAGGAATTGATGACTAATCATGACAGTAAGATACCCTGTGGAAACGTGATGAGTCACTGGCAGCACTTGAAGCATATCTCTGGGAACTGTTCCTGATTTCTTGTAGCCAAGGACTTCATTTGCTGAGCTCAGAAAGCTTTTGTGAAATGACTGTGTGACATGGAGCAAACACCAGCTGCTGTAGAGAGTCTTCGGCCACTTCGATCTAAGTGATGCCCCAGTCCTGCCTGATACTGGGAATAAGGACAGTGCCTCTGGCTATCCCATTGTCAGAAGCACTGGGACCCAGAGAAAGAGAGCTGCCGTGCTAATGGCTCACCTTCCCAAACTGTGCCCTTAGTTTACTGCAATCAGCCAATTCAGTTCATAGCTTGGTTGGTCTCCCTTAGGAGCCCAGCATGAGCACCCCTCATCAAGCCCAACCAACACCCGAAGCAGCTGTAGGATGCTGGCACAGAGTCTACTATGCCCACCCTCTTACCCACAGAGGAGAAGACCCTTGTCAAACTTGAAGGAGCCAGCAATGGTCTGTGTCTGTCTAGCTGTTCAAAACCAACTTAAATCTTTACTTCTTTTTGCTTCCAAGCATAATGCAAACAGAGGAAAAAGCTTTTCCATTCTACTGGAACTACTAAACTCATAAAATACATTATTGGTTCCAGAGTATCCAGTCACAAAAAAGATAGCTCTGGTTTTGTTTGTTTGTTCTTTCATTGTTCCACAAACCGGCAGCTGTAATTCTGATGGGGAGAATAAAAGGGCCAGCACAGATCAGGAAACATAAAAATAAGTGTAAAAGGAGTTCTCATCTCTTTGCTCCCTAGCTCTTCACTTTAGACTCTGGGAATGAGAGAGTATCAGAGTTTACAGGGACCCAGAAGTCCTTAGATCCAATCTACATAGATTAGACATGTGGCCTCAGACAAGGAATCTCAGAGTCTCAGTTTTCTCACTTGTAAAATGGAGGAACTAATTTTTGTCTCATTTGTTACAAAAATCAAATGAGCTCTGATTGTGCCAAGCACATTCCATGAAATAACATTTCATCCTCACACTTCCATTTTACAGATGAGAAAACTGAGGCAAAGAGCGGTTACATTATTTACACAAGGTCACACAACTAGTCAGAGGCAGACCCCACGCAGAGGTTAATCTGAAAAGGTTAATCGATTCAGGCATGATGATCTTGGATGAATAAATACCTGCTTGAAATGCTTGAAACATTCTTTCAAATAATCTAAAACATCATCTGCAATCTTGTGTTCACCTTTCATTTGTTTACTTGTCTTAAAAAACAGATAAGGAAACAGATAAGGAAAAGGTTAGACTCCAGGCCAACCCCTTTTCAAATAAGGACATGTTCCAAGCCAGCTCAAAGAAGTGTCCCTACTTGTTTTTGTTGCCAAAAACGCGGCCTCTGTGCACCAGTGCTGAATCGAATCTCGGAGACAGAGTTTTGGGTAAAGTAGAAAAGAATAACTTCATTGCTTTGGCAAGCAAAGGTGGACACAGCAGGCTCCTGCCCTTGAAAACTGTGTGTCCCCCACCCGGGAGGTTTTGGTGAGGAGTTTTATAGCGATAGTTCAAGTGCGAGGTTGCTGATAAATTAGGGTGTGTGAGGGGCCTGCACTCCTTTAATCTGGTCTCAGATAATCTCTTGATGAACTTCTTTGGTTCCTTTAATCTGGCCTCTCAGGTGGTCTTCTCTGGAATGAAGAATGGGAGGCGGGGGTTAGTTCTATAAAGAACTTAAAGATATTGTTATGTGTATCCCTGAGGCAGAACCATGACCTGCCCCCAAGGCTGCACTATTGTTTCTTGACTGCTCCTCCCTTGTCTCGGCATCCCCTCCCTTCCCTGATTAGCAACTGTTAGAATCTGCCCTTTGCAACTCAGGGAAGGTCATGGAAGCTGGAGTCTGTTCCCTACAAACAAGGAATGGGGGACACAGAAAGGCTTTCATGTCCAGGAGCCCCACAGGGTCCTGCTCAGTTTCATTCCCACGTAGTACAAGAATGTCCACACAGATCGATCTGTGCCCCATTAAAGCTTGGTCATTTTCCTGGTGGCAGTCTGGCCCCAAGCAGGTGTAGGAGAGGGTAGTCATTTTCCAATGACGTGATCCTACAAACTTTATAAATTTCATCTTGGAAGTGGAATAAGAATGAGGAAAGAAAGCTCAGTGCAGGCCTGAGGAAAGCCAGGGATTGACGGCATATGGTTTAGAAAACTGACCCTGGATTCAGGTGGCCTTGATTTCCTCTCCCTCAGCCTTTTACTGATAAAATATGGTTTTGTTCTAGTTCTTAATCTCTTAAATCTCAACTGTAAAATGAGGGAAATAATAGTACCAATCCAAAACGTACTGTTTCAATTATTCTTTCCTCGGAATTCTGCCAAGAGGCCACAATTCTCAGGTATCCCCAGTTTCTGATGATGAAAGCAAGAAAATCTGATTTGGAATATAAAGCCCTGTGTCTCCCATCATCAGAGATTTTCACCTTGATCCCACGCCTTCTCCCTCCTCTTGCTCTCTTTATCTATGTAAAATATTTTTTCTTCTGATTAACTTTCTTATCGCCATTACACTAAAAGGAAAGGTTACGTTCAGGTCATTAAAGTCCAGCCTCTTGAAATCTCTATTTCTTCAAGAAGCTCTTCAAATGAAAAGGAAGCAAGTACAGGGCAATTTTTAAGGCTCTAACTATAAGACCATTATTATTTTAGATTGAGGATTGCAGACAAGAGAAAGCACGGGGCCCTACCACTGTGCACCATGCTGCTAACTCTCTGGAGGCTTCAGCCTCCGTGGGATCAGGCCATGGGAAATGAAGTGTCCTCCATCACCTGCTGGGCTTTCTGGGGTGTGGAAATGACTAAAGATCCCACTGATGGATCTGCTGATTCCAATGTATTGATGGGATCAACTACCTTATAATCAGGTCCCAAAGGCCTGGGGGCCATTGCATCCCTCTAAGGCAGAGCCTTCACACATTTTTAATGAAGCACTTTTGTCAGTTTGAAAAAAATTTTGAGTGCCCCTCCAAAATACATGGACATTTACCTGTTTATAAAGTATATAGCACTAATACATAGTACTGTATACAAGTGATACAGTATAAATATATTATAAGCATTATATATACACAAAATTTTCAAAGGTGGTATCTTCATTGGTTTGGGAGGCTATAATAGAATACCATAGACTGGGTGGCTTACAAACAACAGAAATTTATTTCTCACGGTTCTGGAGGCTGGGAAGTCCAAGATCAAGGCACCAGCAGGTTTGGTGTCTGATGAAGGCCTCACAGATGGCCATATTCTCATTGTAACGTCACATGGAGGAAGGGGCTAGGGAACTGTCTGGGGTTCATTTCATATGGACACTGATCCCATTCATGAGGCCTCTGCCATCATGATCTCATCACCTACCAAATGCCCTATCCATTTACCATCACCCTGGGGGCTAGGTTTCATATACTAATTTGTGGGGGACACAAACATTCAGCCTAGAGCAGGTGACACAAGAAAAATCAGAAAGATCTATTATTTTCTTCTTGTGCCCCAACAGATGTCTCAAGCACCACTCTGAGGAAATGGTTCTCAAACTTTGGGTGACCAAGAATAATCTGAAGAGTTTGTTTAAAATTAAGGTTGTCCAGGCTCCAGCCCTGGAAGTTCTTATTCACTCGGTCATGGGAAGAGCCTATAATTCTTTTCCTGAGCTCTCAGGCTGACTCTGATTCCAGCCCTCAATCAGATTTTGGAACCACTGAACCAGACCCTTCTGTTTTCCTCCCCTTTTAATTTTCCACTAAATTTTAATCCTGTGATCGTGCTGTTATCTACCTCCTGGACCCCCTACATGAATTAAAAACAATAAAAATGGTAAGAATAGCTGCCATTTATTATTTCCTGCTTGGCAGGATTGCTAAGGACTTACCTCTTTACATTATCTCCTTTAATCTCATCAGGTAGATATACTTAGTCCCACTACACAGATGGAAAAATCTAAAGCTCAGAACACTAATGACTTGCCCCAGGTCACCCAGTTAGGAAGTGATAGGCCAGGGACCTTAACTTAGATCTGTCTGATTCCAAAGCCTGGACTCTTGACCACTAAGCATACTGCCTCAAAATAAATCACTGTAATTTACTGAACTTCTACCATGAACCAGGCACTTGGCTGGGCACTTCACATATAAATCCGTAATACTAATGATATACCTGTGTTTGTAGAAGTGTGAATCTCAGTCCGCAAATTCTGATATGGAAGAAATACCTTTATTTTCTGTAACCCACCTGAGTTATGACTCCAAACTCCTATTATTTAGGCCCTCCTAGATTCTTTCTTACCCCGCCCCACCCACACTTCTGGATCTGACACAATACCCAAAAATGGGGTTAGGGGTAAGCACCTGATCATCTGACATCAGTCCACATAGGTGACCACTAAGGGGCCACTCCTCCCCATCTTCATGACCTGTTGGCACCGGAGGCTTACTGCTACTGACACCGCATGGCAGGCACAGGGACATCTTTTGTCCCCCTGCTGACACACTCACAGCCATTTTTTCTTTGGGTTCTTACCACTTTCTGGAAACAAGGGACTGTCCCCTCTGCCCTCATAGACAAATCTCCCTCTCTCCCCACCCACTTAGAAAGCCCAAGACACTCTCTTTCTAGTGCTGGGATGGTAGGGGTACTCTTTCTCCCTTCACATCCCTTTGAAACATTTTTAGCCTTTTACTTGCCATTGTTGGTTAGAATTCACTTACTCTAGGTCCTAAGTTTCAGGAAGACAAAAGGTTTATAGTCTTCTCTCTACTTTACTCTTCTTAAGTGGAAGGGAGAGGGTGAGGGAAGAGGTTGGGAGAAATATATTGTTGATACCTCAAAGTATTATCCCCCGCCCATGTTCTCTTATTTTACAGGTGAGGAGATGGAACTCATTAAGGTTAAGTAACATTTTGCCAGCTAGTTGATAATAGACCCAGGATCCCAGAGGCACTTGGATTCACTGGTTTCTTGGTGAGTTAATCTGTAGAGTGAGGCCGGGGGTGGAGTTGGTACCTGGCAGTACCCAAAGGATAAGAGATGAGGTGGGCCCAGGGGAGAGGAGCCAGGTAGATAGTCAGCTGGTTTTAGGTTCCAACTTTCTGGGAAATAAGAAGTAAAGTGGAACCTTCAGATCCTGCTTAACTATGCAGGTAGGATGGAGCCAGCCAAGAAGCCAGCACAGAAACCTCTGCTCAGAAATCATGCATTTGACTAGATGGTCTCCAAGGTATAGTCCTCTGGAAGCTGAGGCAGCCACAAGACACTACAGAGTTAAGTTTTGGCCTAGGATCAGTCTGTCCAAACTGCCGGTGGTTTCAGAAGGTCCTATCAGTTCGTTTCATCCGGGCAATGATCACCAAGTTATCTAACTGCCTACCCAACATTTCCCCTTGGATGTCTAAGAGGCATCTCAGACTCCACCTGGGCAAAACTGAATTTTTGATTTTCCATCACCAAACCTGCTCCACTCACATCCTTTCCTATCTCAGCTGCTAGCAACACCATTGTCCCACTTGCTCAAGCCAAAGTCCTTGAAGTCATCTTCAACTCCTCTCTTTCTCTGCATCCCAGTAGTCAGGAAATCCTGTTGTATCCACCTTCAAAATATATCCACCACCCATCCATCAGTCCCCAATTCCACTGTTACTGTGCTGAACCAAGGCACCATCACCTCTTGCTGGATCACTGTAATAGCCTCTTAGCAGATCTACCCACTTGCACCCTTGTTTGCTAATAATTTGCTCCTAGTCTTAGAAACTAAAATGATCTTTTACAAATATTATACAAATCATATCACTCTTCTGCTCAGAATGGTTCCCCATGTCTCATACTATAAAAGCCAAAGTCCCTAATCACTGGCCTCCTTGCTGTTCCTGGGACATTCCAGGCATGCTCCTACCTCAGGGCCTTTGCACTGGCTGTTCTGGCTACCTGATGCTCTCCTCAACATGTCCACAGGGGCAACTTCCTCAAACCCTTGCTCAAAGTTCAGCTTCCCAACAAGGCTCACCTTGAAAATTCTATTTAAAATCACTACCTTCCCCAACCCCCTTAACTCAGCCATACTTTTCCTTTTCCCATAGCTCTGATTACATTCTACCAATCTACATAAATCTCTTATTTATTATGTCTATTGCCTGTTATCTGACTCCTCCCATCTCCTGTGGTACATAAGCTCCACAAGGACTGGAATCTTCGTCTGTTCTCTTCACTTGCATATCTCAAGTACCTAGAGCAGTGCCTGGAATATAATAGATATTTTTTAAAAGTTTGAAAAATGAATAAAGTTTAAATAAAACTAGAAACCCAAGGAATATTACAAGAGCCACACCTGAATTTCCCCTGTCTGGTTTTGCCAAGTGGCCTTACTTCTCAGTCGTCTACCCAGTTAGAGCATCCATTAACACAGAGGAGGAAAGAGTGTGTTTACTCTAGGGCCATCTTTCAATGGGGCCCCCAGCAAAGGCATCCAGTTCTGCATCTTTGCTCCTCCATCAGCTCCTTCTTAGACTGAGGATAGAGGTTTTCTGCCCCTTTCAGCTATAGAAATGTCGCCCATCACTCTTTGACCACAGGCACCAGCAATTTTGCTAAACTCAATAGAAAACAGACCACCTGGGGCTCTCCACATAGCAGAGTCCTTTCCTTTCTCTTGGGGTTTAGCCTGCAATTTGAAATACCACTGCCAGGAGCCTGCATTCCCTTTGCATACTGCCAGAGAGAGACTTAGGCAACCATGTGGGAGTCACCTACTCCTGACCTTTGACAGTACTTCCAAACACAACACATTAACTTTAAATTGATTAATTTAGAACTGGGACCTTGGCCCAAGAAAGTAAGAGTACATGACAAGATATTTTATTTTCAAAATGTATCAGGATAAAAAATACTTTTGTAAATCAACCTTTTTTTTGTATGAGATAGAGTTAGATTTGGGTTCAGTGTAGGAAGGAAAGTGTCTGAACACTAGAAAACATGTTTAAAAGGTTAATTATTAATGGGCAGTCTTCTCTAACAAAGTATCAATAGGCAATCTGCTCTCTTTAGCTTCAGAAATTAGCAAGAAGACCTCGGTCCGGGTGAGACAGGAGAAATGGAAAATTCCCTGTGTGTCTCTATTTTCTTGGTTTTGTGCATCTTTATCCAATCAAGTGCCCATGGACAAAGCCTGGGACTAGGTAAGAGCCTGCCTTTTCTCCGGAAATGGGCATGGATTTTCTTTTTTAAATGTACGTCACAATGAATCCAAGTGTTCTTGGCTATGTGGAACAGAACTTGCTTCACAGCATACGAGGTGTTCTGTTAGTGGCATCGAAGGTCACAAGGACGTGTAGCTGTTTGTAGGCAGAACTGAAAGTTTAGGAAGCCACTCTGGGAGTAGAAGTCTTCTCAAAGAGCTTGCAACTAGCAATGAAGTCTCTCGCATATCCTATTAAGAAATAGTCAGGATAAGCCTTCTCTGGTGGCAAATAATCTGAAGGAGTTTCAGATCTTCCTGAGAGTTAATTTGGCATCTAATTTGCAGTTGAGGAGAACAGCTTGCAATGAAATGCTTCATCTTGCTGAGGGTTGTCTAATTGCTGGCTTTCTCAGAAGACAGGAATTTGTAGAATCCTCTTTCCAGTCAGGTTGAAAACAGAGCTATCATTGCACATTTTCTAGACTTCACTTTTTCTGCCAGAGTTTTACTCTGAGACTGAGGAATTCAACAGCAGTCACACCTGTTTGGTCTGTAAATTCACACACTAGGTTGATGCCCAAAGAGATCCAAATGCTTGATCAGGTAGGTGGATTCCAGGTTCCTGGCTAAACAGTGCATTGGATCAATAAACGATGGATATGAAGTGAACTGAACACTTTGGGCAAATGACACTGGCCTTTGGGACTTTGTTTTTGTGCTGGTTACTTGTCAGGACCTAGAAACTCTAAGGTAGAGGCTTAGATTTTTCTTTCCTCGAAGACTGCTTGGAGGGAGCTCCGAAAAGAATTAGGAACTTACTACCCAAAGATTGCCTGAAAATTCCAGAACATTTTTTTTCTCCTTTAAGAAAAAAGGCTGTTCTTTATGTTTAATTATTATTTTGTATACTAGGTCAGTTAATAACTTATTAGCAGTATTAATTATTACCATTCACTGAGCAATTTGTGTGTCAACCACAAGGTTAATTATTTTGCATACATCATCTCACTTATCAAGCTGAGTCCAAAAATGATAATAATAATTTAGAGCCATCCGGGCAGAATTGCTGATGATTTTTATTCCGTGTTCACAGGGATATTGGTAAAGGGCCTTTCCTGCCCTTTGGCCCAGAATGTTGTTTTTGTTAATTTTTTACTGAAGTATAATATATATCTACAAAAGTGCCTATATCGTAAGTGCTCAATGAATTTTCACAATCTGAGCCAGCATCCCAGAAACCTCCCTTGCACACCTCTTGAGCCTTAACATAGATTATTTTGCTTTTGGGGGAAGCTTTTCGATAATGGACACATACAGTATATGCTCTTTTGCTTCTGGCTTCTTTCACTAAACATGATGTTGGTGAGATTCAACCATGCATTTGCATGAGGTGTGACTCATCATTCTGTTCACTGTAGCATTCCGTCGTATGAATATACCACCCTTGGTTTATCCATTCTGCTACTGACTGGCCCAGTCGATGTTTCAGTAGAGACTTGGGGGTTGGAAGCCATTAGAGCCGAGGTGAAGGATAAAAGGCAGGATGGCCTCCCCGGGGGTTGCTGAGTATCGTCCACATTTCCCTCACCAAATCCTGTGCTGGTCAGCTACTGCTTTCCCAGGGTCCTGGTTTGTCCAAAAGCTGAGGGAAGTGGCCACTATTAGCAGGAAGGTTCTTCAAGGGAAAGGATCAGAGACAGGAGGCCTCTTGTTCCTTTGAGAGCAGAATGTCTTGGCAGAATTTCTTCTGCAGGGAGTCAGCCAAGATCTGTGTGCATGAGGCTGGTGGGACATCCACCTGGGGCATTGCAAGGAGGCAAGCATCCCACAGTAGAGCCCTGAAAGGTTGAGTATCTATACCTTGTAGGATGGTTTTCCAAACTGCCCCCCAGGGGAGATTTTGGTTGCCACAACTGGGGAGAGAGTGCTGTTGGCATATGGGGGTAGAAGCCAGGGACGCTGCTAAACATCCTACAGTGGACAGAACAGCCCCACAGCAGTGAATTATTCAGGACGAAGTGTCAATACTGCCAAGGTGGAGAACACTTGGTCTGTACCAAGCTTCAACTGTCACTAGTCAGGGGCCAGGAGGAACTCCCATAGGACCCTTCCTCCTTAACCCCAATCCTCCCAGCTTACCTTTTATTATTATTAACGACATTGCTAATGGACCGACTAATATATTGTGCACCCTGTATATGCCAGACACTGTGCAAACATTTTATCCCACCCTCACCTTGTGGTTGAGTCAGCCAGCTGAAAATTGACTTGCTGGAGGTCCCATGATTGCTCAGGGCAGAGCCACGAGAGGCACCTAGAGGTTGATCTGTCTGCCTAAGGCTACAGGTTTCTGGCCGTTGTGCTCACACCCAGTGGTTTAACAGCCAGAGATCCCTAGAAATACATTCTGCTGGGTTCCTCTCACAGGAGAGGACTATTTGAATAATTCCTGCCTACCAGCACCAAGGGAAACAAGATATGGTGAGCCTCCTGAAGACCCCAGGACACAGAGCTACCATCGTTCTCATCCCCAGACCTCCCTGCCTGAGGCCCAGTCCGCCCCACTGGCGTGGCCAGGAGGATCAATACTGCTTAAATGGGAGCTGCTACTCCTAGACCCTGGCAGCCCCACCTTCCAGCGGTATCCGCGACCACTGCCTAAGGTGCCTGCCCCCTCCCTGCAATTCCAGCCACAGAGTCCACATCCTAGAAGCAAATGAAGCCCAGCCGTCAGTCACTCATTCATTTAACAAGTAAGTGTGCATAGGCATCTGCCATATATAAGGCAGTGCTTTTAATACAACAGTTCTCAAACTTCCTGGTCCCAGGACACCATTACATTCTCCAAAATTATTCAGAATTCCGAAGAGCTCTTTTTTTTTTTATATTATTTATTTTACTTATGTATTTTGGCTGCTGCGCCAGGTCTTAGTTGAGGCACGTGGGATCTTTGTTGCGGCACGCAGGCTTCTTAGTTGTGGCATGAGAACTCTTAGTTGCAGCATGCATGCGGGATCTAGTTCCCTGACCAGGGATAGGACCCAGGCCCCCTGCAATGGGAACGTGGAGTCTTACCTACTGAACCACCAGGGAGATCCCCCAAAGAGCTCTTTTTTACGTGGAACACAGGTATCAATATTTACCATATTAGAGACTAAAACTGAGAATTTTTTTTTTAATTTTAATGCTTTTAAAAATAAAAAAGTCATCACATGCTAACATATGTAACATATTATGAGGAATAACTTGTATTTTCCAAACAACAACAAAAAAAGTGAGTCAGAAGAGTGACATTGGTTCACAAAGAAATTTCGCTAATTTTGTAATGTCTGGTTTAATAGAAGCAGCTGGATTTTTTCATCTGTTTCTGTATTGAATCTGTTGTGATATGTTGCTTTGTCCAGAGTACATGAAGAAAACTGGACTCACATATAGGAAAAGGGAGGACATCCTCGAGGTCCTGCCAAGGCCCACACTCAGAACTGCTGTTATTTGTGCAGCAGACACTGTACAACTGTAGACCGCACAGTAGCCCCTGCTCTCCATGAGCTTACTGTCGAATCGGGTGAACCAAGGGTAGGGAGATGGGAGCTGCCTGCACTGCCAGCAGCAATAAGGGGGCCATCATCCATAGAGAATGCAAAATAATAATAGAACTTACGAAAAGTTGGTCTTCCTTTCATCATCACAATTCTATATAATGCCAGTGATAAAACTAAAGCCCCTCCCCCTCAAAATAGTTTTTTGGTCAAATTTGTAAACAACTGCTGTGGTTACTGTTGAGTTTTATTAATATATATGTAAACTTCAAATAATCACAGTTTTATATTACTTCTCCTTGAATAAATGTTCTCTGTTGATGTCAATTTAGAGACCTCCCAGTTTTGCAGTTGGCCCCTGATACTCGTGGACTGTGACATGCGCTCATTGCAAGTGTCTAATGGTTCAGAATCCTCCCAGCTCACTTTGGTCATCTCATGTCTCCAAATCCCGTGGTACTTATTGCCTGTTCTTGCATTTAAACAGCAGATTTGAAATTTAAAATGATAGCGTAGTGATTATAAAGACAAAGATACAGAACCCGAGAACTTCAATTCTCCTATCCCGTGTGACCACTTAGAGTTTTGTGTTTAAAATGTAAAACAGTAAAACAGATTTTACAGTGAACTGTGAAGTATAATATTTTGTTTGGTAAGTAAAAATTTTGTTTCTTCCAGGAAATATCTTTAATGCACTTGCGTATCTTTAAAGTGGAAATGTATTCTTCTTTTTTAATTGTTCATTGCTTTAAAACTAAATAACAAATCAAGAAAATAGTGATTATTGCTGATTTTTGCATGCATATAACTGAAAATAGCTTTGTCTTATAGAGCAAAGTGGTATTAAAATGATCCATTCTGGGTTTCAAATATATAAGGTATACCACTGAGTCTAATAAAGGAGATAAGATGTATATATAAAACTTTTTCAACTAAACCATAAAATATGCCAAGTACCACTGGAGAGGAGTGCAATGGAGTGAGTGTTTCTGTCCCCCCAAAATTCATGTGTTGAAATCCTAACCCTCAATAGCATGGCATCTTAGGAGGTGGGGACTTTGGGTGGTGATTCAGTCATGAGGGTGGAGCCCTCATGAATGGGATTAGTGTCTTTATAAAAGGGACCCCAAAGAGCTCACTCACTGTCTGTTCACCATGTGAGGAAACCTGGAAGAGGGTTTTCACCAGAACCCCAACATGCTGGCACCCTGATCTCAGACTTCCAGCCTCCAGAACTGTGAGAAAAATTTCTGTTGGTTACAAGCCACCCAGTCTATTGTAATTTGTTACAACAGCCTGAGTTGACTAAGACAAGGTGCAGGTAGAGATGGAGAAGAGTTTACTTCCAAGTACGTAGAGGAAAGGCTTCTGGGAGGAAGCAGCATTTGAGCCGAGTCTTGCAGGATGGAATCTGGACAAAAGTGAAGGAGGCTTTCCTTGTGCATAAGAAAAGGCACAGAGCCAATAAAGTACATATGTTTTCCAAGTCCAAACACCTTCCAAAAACAGGCCTTCCAGGAAGGAGAAGAAGAAAAAAAAAAAAATAGGAAGGAGTTGATAGCAATACTACATCACAACTGCAATAAACCGAAAACACCTTGAATGCCCAACAATAAACCATCAAGGATGGAGGGTCCAGGTATTACTAATTCCTCCTTTAAACAAGCATTGTTTTGAATACCTACTACTAGAAGTTCTAGGAACTTTTGGGAACAATGATGATGAGATTCAGAAATAAAAGGCTTAATGCTGACCCTTAGGCACTCATAGTGCAATACAAGTGTTCTTAGCCTAGCCCAGGGATGGGTTTCAGAGAGGCTGGATGCCTCTTAGGATGGTACCCAAGGCTGTATGAATGTGCATTTGAGGGCAGGAGAGAAGTCATAACTTCTGGCAAATTATCAAAGGGACCTGTGACCTCCAAAAGGTTACATAACAACTGGTCTTGTAGCTTTTAAAAAATAAGTATGAGGAAATTTTAAAGGCAGTAAAGTGGGGGAGAAAAAGAGGACTAACTAACCTACATATTGAATCACAACTATGATAAAACTACATTCATGTATATTGCTAGGGATTTGAAATATATGTAAAGATCTATAAAGAGTATTAAGGCCATGGGGGGGGGCAGAGAGAGAGAGAGAGAGAGAGAGAGAGAGAGAGAGGGGGGGAGAGAGAGAGAGAGAGAGAGAGAGAGAGAGAGAGAGAGAGAGAGAGAGAGAGACTCTGAGAGAATGTGTGTGTATGTGTTTTAAGTGTTTAAATGTGAAAGAAAAAAAAAGTTTTTTTTAAAAACCTGGTAAGCTGCAGTTAGATTGGTCCTGGATTTGTTGTCCCTAGAGGGGCCACCTCCCACCATCCTCATAGGCTTAGCCAAGCCCAGAATTACAGCCCCAGCGGGACCTGAAAATTCCTAACAGGCCTCCACAACTGTAGGGAAGGTGGTTCATGAGTACTACTTGAGGTAGTATCCAGAGATGGAACTCATTCACCTGGGCGAGTACATGAAAGCAGAATCGGCAGAAAGCCAGCCCCAGAATTCTCGTGAAATTCTACATGCTTTCTGCTAGAGACCCTCCCACCCACTGCCATACTTCCTGGCCCTATGGCTGAGCCATTCTGGAGTCCTCCTGACGGCATCGTACCCAGAGAGGACAAGCCTGAGGTGAGAGGACAGCAGCCTATCTCCCACCCTGCTTGCCTTTCACAAGGGACCCAGGACCTGAACCCATATTTAATTGTGGGCCAGGTGAGCAAGATCCCCACCACCACATTCTCGCTGCCCTGCCACAATGCTACAAGGCATGCGGCGTCCTTGCAGGCGAGTAAGCAGGGAGAAGGGAAGGAGAGGCAGGGCTGGGCCAGAGCCTTGCCCGATTTTAGGTATGGTCCACAAGACACAGCTGAGCAGTCCCAGTTACATTCTCCAAGGGGATGTGACCACCTTGACCTCAGCCTGGGGTGTGCGCCTGATATCCATGGGGCCCAGCAATTCTCATGGCCAGAAGGGTGGCCGTACACTGGTTCCCAGGAGAGTGTTCATTTTAGAGCGGGGCCCTGTCAGCCAGGGATCAGAGTCCAGCCCACTAGGGAAGGGGGCTGGCCAGGAGCAGGCAGAACATCTGGACCCCTGCCAAACAAGCTGAGGATCATGGCCAGACTTCAGCCCCAAGGTGAAAACTAGAAAAATGGGTCAGAGCCCAGCCAGTCCTGCAGGGAGTGGGGTTGCTATGTTAAGGTAGACAGCAGGTGCACCCAGCTGCTGACAATCAGGCACCTAGCTTAGGGCAAGGAGACAAACTCGAGTCATTCCCACACTGGAAGATTCAGGGTGCAGCTACGCTTCTCAAGAGAAGGTGTAATTCGTAGGCATTGCCACAAGGCAGCGCAGTGACGCCTTAGCTGCTTCCAGGGTTTCAGGAGAGGATTCAGGTATGGGAAAAACCAAGTTTCTGGATGACTCTGGAAAACTCATGACTATTGGTTAACGTCACTCTCCTCTCTGCTTATGACTCTATTTCCAGAAACACTCATAGTTGCGATATTTCCACCATGGGATTTGAGGGGAGGGGTAGGAAGAAGTAAAGAGAAGATCAAGTGTATTGAAGGGGAGGCCTCTTTGTCTGTCCCCAGCACTTTCTCCTCCATATATACAGGTTCACCTTCAGGGGCCTGGTAAAGTAGATTTTAACAGCTTTTAGATGGCATGTTGTGGCATTAAAATAGTTCTTATGACGATATAAAGGTGGCAACACTGAATAGTATTTTCGTTCCAAGGCTAAGTGGGACAAAAGTAGTATACCTAACTGTGTGTGTCTTGTGATTACAACTCCATGAAAACGTATATTTAAGGAAAAAAAACTACTAGAAGAAAATGTACAAACATGTTCAGACTTCAGTTGAGTTTATATCTAAATTTTTGTCTCTTCCAACTTTTATGTAATGTTGTACTATGTATATAGTGTTTTGCTTTATGATTTGAATAATTTAAAAATTCACATCAAAATGATAAAACAAAGGGATTTGACTAGTCAGAGGTTCTCGAACTTTAGTGTGTATGAGAAACTTATTAAAATAAGATTTTATTAAATCTCATTTATTTATAAAATAAATAAATTCTATTAAATTTGTTAAATAAATAAATCTTATTAAAATCAGATTTCTGGGTCCCATCTGCAAGTTTCTAACTCAGTGGGCCTGGGGTGGATCCAGGAATTTGCATTTCTAGAGTTCCCAAGGGCTGCTTCAAGTGCGGGGAGTACACCTTGAGAACCACTAGAAAAACAAAAATAGACAGTTAATGGCAAAACATTAACCTGACTTGAACCCAGGTCTCCTGATTTTCAGGTTTAAGGCTCTTCCCTCAGAAACAATACAAGCTTCCAGGGCAAACCTGGCGTTCATTTCTCAGTCTCCTGGAGGGGGGAAGGGGAGAGATGTCTATTGATCCTGAATATTGACCTCCCTCAGGGGTAGCCATCTCCCAAATAATATAAAACCCCTAGATATTTGTGACAATTTATTCCTCCAAAATAAAACATGGTCATGGTGAAAAGAAAGTGGTTCTTGAATTGGAAAAAAAAAAAAAATTCCCAAGCTGAGATTTACTTGTAATTGGTAGAAAAATACTAGTTGCAATAATGAATTAACCACACACGGTAAAGCATGCCTTGGCAGGCCTGAAAATAGGATCCAGCAAATTCTTTTCGTATGAGCTGGGCATTACCAAGAACTGGGCAGAGCCTGTGATTCTCAGTTGACTAGGACTGGCCTTTCTGTGACTGAGAAAAACTTTCCAGTGACAAATGTTCCAGCTTCCTTATCCCAAGACAAACCAAAATAGTGAAAACAACATACTTCTTTATACTGAAATATAACAAGATCAACACCAGCAAATTATAGCATTTATTAACCACCTACTGTGTACCAGGCTCCATGGTTTGTACGAAAACATGTTCCTAAGGACACAAAAATGAAAAAGCACACTACCATTCATCAAGGAGCTTCCCAATTGACCAAGTCTGGAGACCCCTACAGCTCTGTGTGTGTGTGTGTGTGTGTGTGTGTGTGTGTGTGTGTGTAGATTAGAGATTGGAAGAGGCATAATTTCAACACAGTATGATAAGTGCACAATTGGGTACAAAACATCAAGGCCCTGAGGCAGGGAGAGGTTAGCAGAGAAGGCTTTATAGAGGAAGTGATATTTGAGTTGAGCCTTGAAGGAGAAGTGGGAGGACGTAGCAAGCAGAAGGAAAAGCATGAGCCAGTCTTGGAGGCTTGAAAACAGAAAATGAAACTGGGAATCCCTGAGACGTTTGCTGTAGCTCAGAGGAGGGCACAAAAAAAGAAGTGGCCAGAGGTAAGGGCATCAAAGGCCATGCTAATGTGTTTGGCCCTCACCCTGGAGGCAGTGGGGCCACCACTGAGGTTGGTGTTTGAAAAAGGGAGGGACTTGGCTCTTGGCTGCCTTTCCTGCTTGGTGGATGGCTTCCCCTCACAGCCTGGCTGAAACCCCAGCCACTCCCTGATAGAAAGCAATGCTATCAGCAGGAAAAGGCAGGGCTGGCACTCGGAAGTTACAGGCTCTGCAACTGCACCTGGCTGGTGCCCACAAACACTCAGATCTTCCTCCCAGGAGGGCTCCAGCCCATGGGCAACTCTATTTGAAATTTACTTGTTAACTGCTATTCCTAACACTAAATGGTAGGAGGGATTTACACCAATGAAACTGAGGCAGGAACACATACTAGAAGCTTGAATAGGAACCTTCCATTTAAAAAGTACCTTCTTCTAAGTCTGAAAAGAGAACCATTTGCAAATTCCACGTCACACTAGTTTATAAACCTATAGCAATTTCAACTTTAAAAACTTATTCCTACCTACATGATATCACTTGATTCTCATCATATCCCTGTAAAGAATACTGGGCAGGTATCATTATGCCCATTTTACAGATGTAAAGGTTCACCAGCCAAAGGCCACTAGGAACACACTTGGAGTCAAATGAAAGTTAGGATTATTTGGCTTACTGCAGGAAGGGAGGACACACTCCAGAGAAACCCAGGGGCATCCCTGCACAAGGAGTTGAGAGGGGCTTCTTAGAAAATTTGGGCTTGTGACAGATGAAACTAAGGAAAGGTTGGGGAAGCAGGAGCAAACCTGGATGGGATTCTGTCAAAGGGGAAGGGGGCCATTCAGTGATCTAGTATCTAAATAATTTAATAATTAATTATTGTGAACTCATTATTGCTTAATTTAATCAATAACGTTCCAGCAGGCAGAACTAGAGCTGGCATTGGTACAGGAGCAATAGTCTCTCCTTGTTAGTTGGAAGCAGGGAATGTTTAGTCACATTTTATGGATTCAGAGTGGCCTCCTTTCTGTCCTGTTGCAAATGTATCTGCAAAGGGTCCTTGTAGCACATTGTTTCTGTTTTGTGGGCGTTGTCTATGTTCAGTTGGGAACATCATGGTCTGGCTGCCAGCGAGGCTCCTTTTTGTTGCTGTTGTGTTTGTTTTCATTTTCTCACATACCAAGAAACCTGGGTAATCTCTTTGATATCTCCCAATACCTCCACCCTAGCCGAACAGCCTTAGGCGGCTGCCTTTACCTCCTGCGCCTCCGATTTCCCACCAGTAGTATCCCTTCCAGCACTGATATCCTGAGTGTCAAGAGAGCTCATTGAGAGGCATCGTGGTACCCTGAGACCTTCCACAGCTACCTCATCTGGTGTCAGCTATTTAACCGTTAGTTAATGGTAGAGAGAAATATGAAGGCAAAGTTCTATCCACTTTAAACACGAAACATTGCCCCCTGCCTCAAGCCTAGTGCAACTCAGTTGCCTTGAGCCACTCAAAGATTCCCAGACAACAGCAGGACAAAGGCACGATTCTGTAAGAGCAAGCCAAGCAGTAAATGACCATTAGACCTTTGGTCCCAAGGCTGTTTCATAGTGGGCCAGACACACATCCATTTTTGGATACAGTACTAACAATAAAAAATATACATTTGATGCTTACGTTGCTTTGAGTAGAACCAAGAAGTATGAAATAATAGTAACTATTATTTTTAAGAACTTTCAGATGTGCCAAATGCTTTGCCTATTTATTTCACCTAATCCATGCGACCCTCCTGTGTGATAAGCATCATTATCACCCCTTTACAGGGAAAATTGTGGCTCAGAGAAGGGAACTGGCAGGGAAGGCTCCCAGGGTCCCTGGGTTTCTCACTGGTGCTTATTTCTGGTGATGCTGGTGCCCCTTCAGAGCCATGGGTACACTGGCTTTCAGAGGTTTCCCACCTCGGATATTATTCAGTGCCAGGGTATCCTAGGACGTACTCTGAGCCTCTCTGGGCCTGGCCACTTCTAACTAGAAGTTGGCACTCACCTTACCCACTGTGAGTGATGTCTACCTCTCAATGGCCCAGAAGAAAACCCATCCCTGGACAAAGTCCTGGTTCCCTTGTGTCTCAGCCTCCATCACTGCCCCTCAGAAACAAGATGTAAGTACAAATCCAGGCAGACCGAACAAAGGAGAGGCCTCATGATATCAAGCCTGAAAATTCTGGGCCAATGTAAGGCAACCAAAGATGCTTTGAAAAGGTTAGAGCATTTTTCTTCATCCAAGAATCCTGTAGGAACAGGGCTGTTTTCACAAGCTGAGCTGGACCCTCCACGGGGGGCTTGATGACATCAGCAAAACAGCACCTGAGAAATCTCCTCTCATGAGGTCTTGCCACTGTTTCATGACTAGGTCCTCTTGGTGTGTTACTGTCATGCCCTGGCCACCACCTTCACGCCACACAGAGAGACTCCCGTCCCTGAGATTTGTGATCAGGATGAGTGATGTCAAAGCAGGAAGAGCCGGAGAGGAGACTCAGGAGGGAGGGTGGGGCTCCACCTTCGACTCACAACAAAAGACATCCAGATGACCAATTCATGCAGGGGAGTCCACACTTGGGGATGGTGCCAGGGCCTGGGACCACTCACAGATCTAGCCACACGCCAGCTCTGTGCAGGTCTTGTGTTAGGACTCTACCACATCCAACTTTCATCAGTATATTCATTTGCTGGGACTGCCATAACACAAGACCACAGACTGCTGGCTCAAACAAAAGAGATGAATTTTCTTGCAATTCTGGAGGTTAGAAGTCAAAGATCAAGGTGTCGGCAGGGCTGGTTTCTTCTGAGCCTTCTCTGCTTGGCTTGCACATGGCTATCTTTCCTTATCTTCACATGATCTTCCCTCTGCACATGTCTTTGTCCTCATCTTCTTATAAGGACACCAGTCACATTGGAGTAGGGCCCACTCTGAGGACCTCATTTTAACTTAATTACCTCTTTGAAGACTCGATCTCTAAAGACAGTCACATTCTGAGATACTGAGGGTTAGGACCTCACATATGAATTTGGGGGTGGGGGCAGGGAATACAATTCAGCCCATGACATCCAGCAAACCTCTGAAGATCCTGCTCAGACCTGGGTCCTGGGCCAGGCACTGGGGACCCCACAGGTATATTATGGCTCTGTCTGAGCTTCAACAACTCCCTGGGGTGGTGGTGCTTCAGAGTTAGAAAAAAGAGGCTTATACGTATACCTGAGATTGGAAAGTGAGTATAAATCTGCACCCCCCGAACCAGGCCTAAACAGGGGGCTTTAGCTGTGTGGGTGCAGGAAGCTCTGGCCCACTCAGGTGCACAGGAGCCAGCTGGCAGCTAGTGGGGGAGGGGCTTGGCCCTCTGAACAGCATGATGAAGACTTTCTGGCAGCAGGAGCAATAACTGGCAGGAGGCCAAGAGAGCCGTTTATTTGGCTCCTGGTGAGGGTAAGTGATAAAACTCACCCTCTGGCACAGTGCCTGAGGCAGGATCATGTTCAAGGGAGATGCTCACTGTGAGCCCACACCGTGCTCTCTCTGGTTTGGGGATATGACTGTCCCACACAGGCAAGCTGTCCCCAGCCAGGCCATTGCCTAGACTCACCCTGGCCTTAGCCAAGGTCGGCTGCCATCCTCTCCTGGGTGCCTGCCACCCACCCTCCCTCGACCCCCTGCAGACCCAGAAGGAGAGGACGATCGCCAGCCCGAGGACAGCGAGGGACTGGGAAGATAAACACCAGGGCTCCTCTTTGGGAAAATAAACCATAGACTCGTGAGGGAGACTGGGTGAAAGAGAACTGGATTTGGAGTCTAAAAACCTAGTCTCAGTCCTAGCTATGTCACTTACCCACAGGTAGCCTTCAGCAAATCACTGTGATCTCTAGGCCTCTGCTTTTCAGTAGTGAATGGGGTTATTATTAGAGACCCCACAGGGTTGTTCTGAGGATGAAATGGGGTCATATATGTATGTGGAATTATGCAATGCAGCTATGCATTGCTGGCCATAAAATAATCTTTGTAAGAACCTACTATTTACTAAGTCATCCTCCATTATAATACTCACCTGAGTCACTGAATACTCCCATTGTTTCCCCCACTTTTTATTACCAAAATGTCCCAGTATAGAAAAGGTTGAAAGGATAGCACAAAGAATAACAGTGAGAAGCAGCCACATAGCACAGGGAGATCAGCTCACTGCTTTGTGACCACCTAGAGGGGTGGGATAGAGAGGGTGGGAGGGAGATGCAAGAGGGAGGAGATATGGGGATATATGTATACACGTAGCTGATTCACTTTGTTATACAGCAGAAACTAACACACCACTGTAAAGCGATTATACTCCAATAAATATGTTTTTTAAAAAAAGAATTACCATATTCCCTCCAGAGAGATTCAATAACTATTAACATTTTAGCATATTTACTTTATCTCTCTCTTTCTATGCATATTTATATGTGTGTGTGTGTTGCAGAACCGTTTGATTTCTCTCTGTCTCTGTCCCTCCATATATATGTGTATATATGAATAACAAATGTATGTATCTCTCGCTTCTTTCTTTCTCTCATATATATATGAGCCCACGCTCCCAGGCCTCCTGCAGACCTCTCTTTGCTCTCTAGTTACCTGCCGCACATCTCTCTCCCCACTGGACTAGGAACACCTCAAGAGCAGGGACAAGGTAGTCACCATTGTATCCTCAGGACCTGCAGGGCCTGGCACGGAGCAGGCACGTGGCAAGTGACCATTGATTATACACCTCTTCAACAAAGGACTAAGCAACATACACTTTTTTAAAGTAAATGAGTTTTAAGTCACTTCATCTGGCAAATCCCAGATCCCTGCTGGAGATAATGGAAGAAACATCCCAGAAGTGCAGGATGTTTAGGTCTTGCTCTACTTCCTTCCCCCTCTAAAAGCATGGGGACTCTGAAGCCACTTGGGGCTCTCGGTAAGAGGCTGCACTCTACGGCTGTGATACAGCTATCCATTTGCAAGGGGGAAGTGCTCTCCAGACCACAGTCTACTCTGGAAAACACACATGCACAGAAAAGCTGGCTCTGTCCCTATTATGGATCTTACAGAAGTGATTCTGAGTCCTTTAGGTTTCCATGGAACCAGGAACCCACTTCCAGACCAGCGAGAGTGGGAAAAGGGGATGTATATCATGTTTGTGTTGTTGTCTTGCCTATAAATTCCCTACAAAGCTCATGACTTTCATAGGAGTTTTAAACTTCCCCCAGGTTCAGATGATGCTTGTTAAAGCAGAGTTTCTCAAACTTTAATGTGCATATGAATCGCCTGAGAAGCTTGATAAAGTGAATGTTATGTTTCAGTACATCTGGGATGGGCTCCAAGATCTTGTTTCTAACAAGTGTTCGGGTCGTGCCATTGCGGCTGGTCACCAAAACACACTTTGAGAAGCAAAGTTCTGAAGAACACAAAATAGCTCCTCATTTACTTGGTGAACTAGTAATTGGGCACCTACTACTAGACATAAGGCAGCGTACTAGCACTGGAGGTACCAGGAGACGGGAAGAAATGTAAAGAGGAAGACGCAGTTCTTTGCCTCAAATCCAGCTGGATATGCCTCATTACTATGTCTAGGCACCTGGCTTAAATTGCCTTAATTCTTACAATTTATAATCTCTACAGTGTACACTGTTGTTCTCCTTTTACTTGTTAAGAAACTGGAGCTCATTCAGCTTAACTGTCTTATCCAAACCAGTGAAAGGATGCTGTGAGATTTGAGCTGAGGGCTCCCTGACTCCGAGGCCTGTGTTTTCCCCACGCACCTCTCTCACACCTGGCCTTGATGCACTTTTCACCAAGCGCCCAGATGGAAGGGCAAGGAGAGCCCTTAAAACAGACCTCAGTAGCCCGAGGGGAAGGACGTGGGGTGGCAGCCGGCAGAAGGCACTAAGTAACCACCAGAGAGGGGAATTAGGACCTAGCAGGTGCCTCAAGGCTGCCTTCCTTGGGTCTCTGGCTGTTACAGGTAATATATTTCCTAATGTGGCGGATCAAATGCAGCCTACACTAGTAAATTTCAACCACAAATTATGGCCTGAACTTTGTCACCAAATGGCTGTGTGACTTTGGATAAATCATTGCCCTCACCTGGATTCAGAATTGGGAGCTCTTTAATTCCTTTTCTCTCTGACAAAATGTTTCTGAGCTCTCTTCCATTCTTCCCGTCAAGTCAGGGTGAACGCCTCTTTGTTACGTCCCCACTTGGGGTTCCCCCAGCCCCAACTTCTTAGCTCAGGACTGGGAGTTTCTGTGGATCACTCTGCAGTCTTCCTACTTTCTTTTTTATTTTTTTTTAATATTTATTATTTATTTATGGCTGCGTCACATCTTAGTTGCAGCACGTGGGCTCTTTGTTGCAGCATGCAGGCTTCTCTCTAGTTGCGGCACGCAGGCTCAGTAGTTGCAGCACGTGGGACCTCTAGTTGTGGCACATGGACTCTAGAGCGCGCGGGCTTAGTTGCCCTGATGCATGTGGGATCTTAGTTCCCCAACCAGGGTTCGAACCTGCGTCCCCTGCATTGGAAGGTGGATTAGTAACTACTGGACCACCAGCGAAGGCCAGTATTCCTACTTTCCCTCCTAACTTCACACATGTTTATTGAGCACAGCTCTGCCCCAGATGCTGTGCTGAGGGCTGGAGATGCAAAGGCAATGAGATGCATTCCATCTCTCAGCAGAGTGGCCCCAGGGCACCTAACCCAGCACAGGCAGGGGCAAGTAGGGCTGAGTGGGCAGATTCCCCACATGCCAGGGCTTCATCCCCCAGCAACCCTTTGAGGTGAATGCTCCTATCATCCCCATTTTAAAGATGAAGAAACTGAGGCTTACGGAGATCAAGTTACTGTCCCAAATAATTAAGGATCAAATGAAATAATGTATGCAAAAAACTTAGCAGAGTGTCCAACAAGTAGGAAATAAATGGTAACTAAAATGCCTTCTTTAAATGGCAGAACAGGGAGTAAGAGCCAGTTAGCCTCACTCTCAGAGACAACAAACTGGAGAGTTGGAGAAAGGCCTCTTGTCTCCCCTGGAGGACAAAGACCAGGCTTGGGACGGACCACTCAGGATGAGAAAACTGCTGAGGAAAGAAGCAAAATAACCATCAAAAAAGAGCTTGACAGGGTCCAAAGCACCCCAGTGCACACGTGAGGGCAGTGTGAGCTCTGATGGTGGTGACAGCGATTAGTCATGCTGGGGGAGGTTCGGATAGCCCAGCGCCCTTTGTCCTTCCTAGATGGCTGCTCACCCCAGGCTCAGCTATTCTGTGTTTCAGCTGTCATGCTCCCCATCTGGGTAATGGAGTGTTATGAAGCATGTTGCAGGCCATCAGTTAGTGCTTAACTCCATGTCTGTTGGGCTGTATTTCCAAGGATGCTCCACTCAGATCCACGGCAGAGGTAAATCTTTCTCCTTTTCATTCAATGGCTTGGAATTAAAATGCTGCCTAACAGGTTCTCACAGAGAAATTGAGATTTATGGGTCACTGTCAATATCAACACATGTTGGCCATTATTTGAAAGCCTCCTAGCTCCTCAGGACTGATTGCTATTTACTTTGAAAGATGAATGTGGCTTTATAATCCACTCGAGTTGCTGCACGTGTTTCTTCCCTTGGAGACTTTTTTATTCCATTTCATGCTGTTTTGCCTGGTGGTGTAAGCCCCACTCTGCCCCCAACCCTTGAATACTCTGATGTATTTGAGGCACTGGAACAACCAGTGCATCCTCAGTCCAGATGCTAGTGTCATAATAGGGAAGGAGCACCTTAGTAGCAAAATTACCCCTATTTCATGGACTGAAGCCACTACACATGATCTGAGGCCAGAGTTGAGACCACCAAGGAGCTTGCTTGAGGAGCAATAGGTGGTCCCCTCATGAACACTTCTGGCCTTTTGTGTGGCTGGGCAGGGCGTGGAAACTGATACAGTAGCTGAATCACTTAGGTCCGTGGTTTTGACATTGGTTCTCAAACTTGAGCCAGCATCAGAATTGCCAGGAAGATTTGTTAAAACATGGATTGCTGGGCCCCACTCCAGACTTCCTGGTTCAGTAGGCCTAGGGTAGGGCCCAGGACTTAGCATTTGTAACAAGATGCCAGGTGATGCTAATACTGATGTTCGTCCTGGGTCCCACTTGAAGAACCACTTTAGAAGTATTACAGGCCATGAGTGGGGGAGATGAGGATGCTGGCAATGTTTGTCATTCTAGGAAAAGAATAACAACATCTAGAGAGGAATTTTTATTAAGTTTTGCTGGACAATGTATAATTTAAATCCCTTTCTATGAAACCTTCAGTTGAAGATCAATTTCCATTAATAAGCTGTAAAGCTGGATCTATTTTGGTAATGCATTGAAATGCTGATGGGTCTGGGACCACTCAAGCCACCCATCAGTAGTGTGCTATAGCTAGGTTACTAGGAGGTCATGGTCTGGCTGCTGGCATGTTTTGACAACTTTATTGGGTGACAACTGTAAGGAGATTCCTTGTGTTGATAACAGAACCTGTGGTGCTGGTTCACACACAATTGGTCCCTAAGAGATTTTTCCCTGCAATAGTCAGGATTTGCAGGTGAAACTGGACCCAGGGCAATAAAGGGACACAGTCTAAAGACTCCAGGAGCTCCATGTTGAATACCAGAGGGTCATTGGAGACAGATAATAGCTTTTTTTTTTTTTTTTTGCATCAGACCTTACTTTGCTCCAAATGCCCCAGGAAATGTTCTAGAAAGAGCCATTGTGTACTGAAGTCAGGCTGCCCCAAGCCTTCCCCATCAAAATCCATTGGACTGGGCAAGTCATCACTTGGGATTCATTACTTGCAGGAGGATATCCCCAGAGCAATCAAAAGGCCTGATTCTTACAGGGTTGGGAGGCTGTTACTAAGACAGGTATTACAGTGGGGATGAAGGAAAGTCAATTTATTTGGAGATGTGAAAAAGGTAGATAAGAATACCCAATGATTGATTGTATTAGTTTGGACTTCTGGTCATAAGAACAGAAATCCAATTCAAATTAACTTAAGCAAAAAGGGGAATTTATTTACTCACATAACAGCGATATCCAAAGTACAGGCTACAGGTACAGTTGAATCTATGCCTATAACAAAGATACAATGTCTGTCAATTCTCTCGCTTTCTCCCTTTTTCTCGCTTTCCCCCACTCCTTGATGGCACTTGAGAGTTCCATCACTCCTTAGAGCTTAAAATTCCAGAGAGATTATAATATTTTATCACAAACCTCTGACAAACATTCCAGAAAGGACTCTGCTTGGCTGGGGGCTCATCTCTAAGTAGACAACTATGGCCAGGAGGATGGGCTCTCCAATTGGCCTGGTTTGGGAAGCATGCCCACCCCTTGGGTAGGATCAGCTCTACCCAAACCCAACTGATCAAGATCCACATAGGAGAGGTGCTTCCTCTGAGCGGGAGATGTCAGCCTGACCACAGAGGACTGGCTGTGCAGCTTGAGGATGGCAGGGGATGCAAGGATGACTCCTGCTTCCTCAGGGGCAATCAGAATGATTTCTCTGTTCCTCTTACACACACTTGACCATGCACACTGGGACCCTGCTCAAAGGCCTGCTGTAGCAGCTAGTCTACCTGGGCAGACCTGGCCTCCGGAGCATGGGGAAAATCCTGGATGACCTTACAGACTCAGCTGTTTGTAGAGCAATGGATTTGCAATTAGTTCTTTAACACATAGGAGCACCAATGCCACTTTCAAGCCTTTCTTCCTCCCCAAGGAAACTACATGGGTGAAATAAATAAAATCAGCATTTTTATTGGCTTCTTAGGAAGCTCAGGAGCCTATTTTCAAGGCTGTGTTAAATACACACTTCCAGAGACCTTCAAGATGGCAGAGGAGTAAGACATGGAGATCACCTCCCTCCCCACAAATACATCAGAAATACATCTACATGTGGAACAACTCCTGCAGAACACCTACTGAACGTTGGCAGAAGACCTCAGACTTTCCAAAAGGCAAGAAACTCCCCACACACCTGACTGTGTGGCTGACAGGGTCTTGGTGCTCCGGCCAAGTGTCAGGCCTGCGCCTCTGAAATGGGAGACTGAGTTCAGGACACTGGACCACCAGAGACCTCCTGGCCCCATGTAATATCAATCGGCAAAAGCTCTACCAGAGATCTCCATTTCAATGCCAAGACCCAGGTCCACTCAGTGACCAGCAAGCTACAGTACTGGACACCTTATGCCAAACAACTAGGAAGACAGGAACACAACCCCACCCATTAGCAAAGAGGCTGCCTAAGATCATAATAAGTTTACAGACACCTCAAAACACACCACCGGACGTGGTCCTGCCCACCAGAAAGACAAGATCCAGGCTTATCCACCAGAACACAAGCACCAGCCCCCTCCACCAGGAATCCTACACAACCCGCTAAACCAACCTTAGCCACTGGGGGCAGACACCAAAAACAACGGGAACTACAAACCTGCAGCCTGTGAAAAGGAGACCCCAAACACAGTAAGTTAAGCAAAACGAGAAGACAGAGAAACACACAGCAGGTGAAGGAGCAAAGTAAAAATGCACCAGACCAAACAAATGAAGAGGAAATAGGCAGTCTACCTGAAAAAGAATTCAGAGTAATGATAGTAAGATGATCCAAAATCTTGGAAATAGAATGGAGAAAATACAAGAAACGTTTAGCAAGGACCTAGAAGAACTAAAGAGCAAACAAACAGTGATGAACAACACAATAAATGAAATTAAAAATTCTCTAGAAGGAATCAATAGCAGAATAACTGAGACAGAAGAACGGATAAGTGACCTGGAAGATAAAATAGTGGAAATAACTACCGCAGAGCAGAATAAAGAAAAAAGAATGCAAAGAATAGAGGACAGTCTCAGAGACCTCTGGGACAACATTAAACACACCAACATTCGAATTATAGGGGTCCCAAAAGAAGAAGAGAAAAAGAAAGGGACTGAGAAAATATTTGAAGAGATTACAGTTGAAAAATTCCCTAATATGGGAAAGGAAATAGTCAATCAAGTCCAGGAAGTGCAGAGTCCTATACAGGATAAATCCAAGGAGAAAAACGTCAAGACACATATTAATCAAACTGTAAAAAATTAAATACAAAGAAAAAATATTAAAAGCAGCAAGGGAAAAGAACAAATAACATAGAACGGAATCCCCATAAGTTTAACAGGTGATCTTTCAGCAGAAACTCTACAAGCCAGAAGGGACTGGCAGGACATATTTAAACTGATGAAAGGCAAAAACCTACAAGCAAGATTACTCTACCCAGCAAGGATCTGATTCAGATTCAACGGAGAAGTTAAACCCTTTACAGACAAGCAAAAGTTAAGAGAATTAAGCATCACCAAACCAGCTCTACAACAAATGCTAAAGGAACTTCTATAGGCAGGAAACACAGAGAAGGAAAAGACCTGCAATAACAAACCCAAAACAATTAAGAAATTGGTAAAAGGAACATACATATCGATAAGTACCTTAAATGTAAATGGATTAAATGCTCCAACCAAAAGACATAGACTGGCTGAATGGATACAAAAACAAGACCCATATATAGGCGGTCTATAAGAGACCCACTACAGACCTAGGGACGTATACAGACTGAAAATGCGGGGATGGAAAAAGATATTCCATGCAAATGGAAATCAAAAGAAAACCTGAGTAGCAATACTCATATCACATAAAATAGACTTTAAAATAAAGACTATTACCAGAGACAAAGAAGGACACTACATAATGATCAACGGATCAATCCAAGAAGAAGATAGAACAATTGTAAATATTTATGGACCCAGTCACTCCCATCAGGAAACTTGCACAAGCCTCTTAGATAGCCTCATCCACCAGAGGACAGACAGCAGAAGCAAGAAGAACTACAATTCTACAGCCCGTGGAACAAACACCACATTCACAGAAAGACAGACAAGATGAAAAGACAGAGGGCTATGTACCAGATGAAGGAAAAAGATAAAACCCCAGAAGAACAACTAAATGAAGTGGAGATAGGCAACCTTCCAGAAAAAGAATTCAGAATAATATTAGTGAAGGTGATCCAGGACCTCAGAAAAAGAATGGAGGCAAAGATCGAGAAGATGCAAGAAATGTTTAACAAAGACCTAGAAGAATTAAAGAACAAACAAACAGAGATGAACAATACAATAACTGAAATGAAAACTACACTAGAAGGAATCAATAGCAGAATAACTGAGGCAGAAGAACGGATAAGTGACCTGGAAGACAGAATGGTGGAACTCACTGTCATGGAACAGAATAAAGAAAAAGAATGAAAAGAAATGAAAACAGCCTAAGAGACCTCTGGGACAACATTAAACGTAACAACCTTCACATTATAGGGGTCTCAGAAGGAGAAGAGAGAGAGAAAGGACCCGAGAAAATATTTGAGGAGATTGTAGTCAAAAACTTCCCTAACATGGGAAAGGAAATAGCCATCCAAATCCAGGAAGCGCAGAGAGTCCCAGGCAGGATAAAGTCAAGGAGACACACGCCGAGACACATAGTAATCAAATTGTCAAAAATTAAAGACAAAGAAAAATTATTGAAAGCAACAAGGGAAAAAGGACAAATAACATACAAGGGATATCCCACAAGGTTAACAGCTTATTTCTCAGCAGAAACTCTACAAGTCAGAAGACAGTGGCATGATATATTTAAAGTGCTGAAAGGGAAGAACCTATAACCAAGATTACTCTATCTGGCAAGGATCTCATTCAGTATTGACGGAGAAATCAAAACCTTTACAGACAAGCAAAAGCTAAGAGAGTTCAGCACCACCAAACCAGCTCTACAACAAATGCTAAAGGAACTTCTCTAGGCAAGAAACACAAGAGAAGGAAAAGACTTACAATGACGAACCCAAAACAATTAAGAAAATGGGAATAGGAACATACATATCAATAATTACCTTAAACATGAATGGATTAAATGCTCCAACCAAAAGACACAGGCTCGCTGAATGGATACAAAAACAAGACCCATATATATGCTGTCTACAAGAGACCCACTTCAAACCGAGGGACACATACGACTGAAAGTGAGGCGATGGAAAAAGATATTCTATGCAAATTGGAAATCAAAAGAAAGCTAGAGTAGCAATACTCATATCACATAAAATAGACTTTAAAATAAACAATGTTACAAGAGACAAGGAAGGGCACTACATAATGATCAAGGGATCAATCCAAGAAGAAGATATAACAATTTTAAATATATATGTACCCAACATAGGAGCACCTCAATACATAAGGCAACTGCTAACAGCTATAAAAGAGGAAATTGACAGTAACACAGTAACAGTAATAGTAGGATACGTTAACACCTCACCTACATCAATGGACAGATCATCCAAACAGAAAATTAATAAGGAAACCCAAGATTTAAATGACACAACAGACCAGAGAGATTTAAATGATATTTATAGGGCATTCCATTCAAAAACAGCATATTACACTTTCTTCTCAAGTGCACATGGAACATTCTCCAAAATAAATCACATCTTGGGTCACAAATGAAACCTCAGTAAATTTAAGAAAATTGAAATCATATCAAGCATCCTTTCTGAATATGACGCTATGAGATTAGAAATCAATTACAAGGAAAAAAAAGTAAAAAACACAAACACATGGAGGTTAAACAATACGTTACTAAATAACCAAGAGATCACTGAAGAAATCAAAGAGGAAATTAAAAAATACCTAGAGACAAATTACAATGAAAACACGATGATCCAAAACCTATGGATGCAGCAAAAGCAGTGCTAAAAGGAAAGTTTAGAGCACTATAGGCCTACCTCAAGAAACAAGAAAAATCTCAAATAAACAATATAAACTTACATCTAAAGGAACTAGAGAAAGAAGAACAAACAAAACCCGAAGTTACTAGAAGGAAAGACATCATAAAGATCAGGGCAGAAATAAATAGAAACAAAGAAAACAATACCAAGATCAATAAAACTAAAAGCTGATACTCTAAGAAGATAAACAAAATTGATAAACCATTAGTCAGACTCATCAAGAAAAAGAGGGAGAGGACTCAAATCAATAAAATTAGAAATGAAAAAGCAGAAGTTACAACAGACACCACAGAAATACAAAGCATCCTAAAAGACTACCACAAGCAACTTTATGCCAATAAAATGGACAACCTGGAAGAAATGGACAAATTCTTAGAAAGGTATAACCTTCCAAGACTGAACCAGGAAGAAATAGAAAATATGAACAAACCAATAACAAATAATGAAACTGAAACTGTGATTAAAAATTTTCAAACAAAAGTCCAGGACCAGATGGCTTCACAGGCGAATTCTATCAAACATTTAGAGAAGAGCTAACACTGATCCTTCTCAAACTCTTCCAAGAAATTGCAGAGGAAGGAACACTCCCAAACTCATTCTATGAGGCCACCATCATCCTGATACAAAAACCAGACGAAGATACTACAAAAAAAAGAAAATTACAGACCAATATCACTGATGAATGTAGATGCAAAAATCCTCAACAAAATATTAGTAGAGAATCGAACAGCACATTAAAAGGATCATACACCATGATCAAGTGGGATTTATCCCAGGGATGCAAGGATACTTCAATATACGCAAATCAATCAGTGAGATACACCATATTAACAAAGTGAAGAATAAAAACCATATGATCATCTCGATAGATACAGAAAAAGTTTTCCACAGAATTCAACACCAAATTATGATAAAAACTCCCCAGAAAGTGGACATAGAAGGAACCTACCACAACAAAATAAAGGCCATATATGACAAACCCACAGCAAACATCATTCTCAATGGTGAAAAACTGAAAGCATTTCCTCTAAGATCAGGAACAAGACAAGGATGTCCACTCTCACCACTATTATTCAACATAGTTTCGGAAGTCCTAGCCACGGCAATCACAGAAAAAAAAGAAATAAAAGGAATACAAATTGGAAAAGAAGAAGTAAAACTGTCACTGTTTGCAGATGACATGATACTATACATAGAGAATCCTAAAGATACCACCAGAAAACTACTAGAGCTAATCAATGAATTTGGTAAACTTGCAGGATACAAAATTAATGCACAGAAATCTCTTACATTCCTATACACTAATGATGAAAAATTTGAAGGAGAAATTAAGGAAACACTCACATTTACCATTGCAACAAAAAGAATAAAACACCTAGGAATAAACCTACCTAAGGAGACAAAAGACCGTAGGCAGACAACTATAAGACACCAATGAAAGAAATTAAAGATGATACAAACAGATGGAGACATATACCATGTTCTTGGATTGGAAGAATCAATATTGTGAAAATGACTATACCACCCAAAGCAATCTACAGATTCAATGCAATCCCCATCAAGTTACCAATGGCATTTTTTTACAGAATTAGAAAAAAAAATCTTAAAATTAGTATGGAGACACAAAGGACCCCAAATAGCCAAAGCAGTTTTGAGGGAAAAAAACGGAGTTGGAGGAATCAGGCTCCCTGACTTCAAACTATACTGCAAAGCTACAATAATCAAGACAATATGGTACTGGCACAAAAACAGAAATATAGATCAATGGAACAGGATAGAAAGCCCAGAGATAAACCCATGCACCTATGGATGACACAGGAGGCAAGGATATACAACAGAGAAAAGACAGCCTCTTCAATAAGTGGTGCTGTAAAAACTGGACAGCTACATGTAAAAGAATGAAATTAGAACACTCCCTAACACCATACATAAAAATAAACTCAAAATGGATTAGAGACCTAAAGGAAAGACTGGACACTATCAAACTCTTAGAGGAAAACATAGGCAGAACACTCTCACATAAATCACAGCAAGATCTTTTTGATACACCTCCTAGAGAAATGGAAATAAAAACAAAAATAAACAAATGGGACCTAATGAAACTTAAAAGCTTTTGCAAAGGAAAGGAAACTACAAACAAGATGAAAAGACAACCCTCAGAATAGGAGAAAATATTTGCAAACTAATCAATGGACAGAGGATTAATCTCCAAAATATATAAACAGCTCATGCAGCTCAATATTATAAAAACAAAGAACCCAATCCAAAAATGGGCAGAAGACCTAAATAGACATTTTTCCAAAGAAGACATACAGATGGCCAAGAAGGACATGAAAAGCTGCTCAACATCACTAATTATTAGAGAAACGCAGTTACAGGAAAAAATCTGTAAAGAATACAAATACATGGAGGCTAAACAATACACTGCTAAATAACCAAGAGATCACTGAAGAAATCAAAAATACCTAAAACAAAACAATGAAAACATGACGACCCAAAACTTATGGGATGCAGCAAAAGCCGTTCTTAGAGGGAAGTTTATAGCAAAACAATCCTACCTCAAGAAACAAGAAACATCTCAAATAAACAACCTAACCTTACATCGAAAGCAACTGGAGAAAGAAAAACAAAAAAACCCCCAAAGTTAGCAGAAGGAAAGAAATCATAAAGATCAGGTCAGAAATAAATGAAAAAGAAATGAAGGAAACGATAGCAAAGATCAATAAACTAAAAGCTGGTTCTTTGAGAAGATAAACAAAATAGATAAACCACTAGCCAGACTCATCAAGAAAAAAAGGGAGAAGACTCAAATCAATAGAATTAGAAATGAAAAAGGAGAGGTAACAACTGACACTGCAGAAATACAAAAGATCATGAGAGATTACTACAAGCAACTCTATGCCAATAAAATGGACAATCTGGAAGAAATGGACAAATTCTTAGAAATGCACAACCTGTCAAGACTGAATCAGGAAGAAATAGAAAATATGAACAGACCAATCACAAGCACTGAAATTGAAACTGTGATTAAAAATCTTCCAACAAAAAGCCCAGGAGCAGATGGCTTCACAGGCGAACTCTTTCAAACATTTAGAGAAGAGCTAACACCTATCCTTCTCAAACCCTTCCAAAATATAGCAGAGGGGGGAACACTCCCAAACTCATTCTACAAGGCCACCATCACCCTGATACCAAAACCAGAGAAGGATGCCACAAAGAAAGAAAACTACAGGCCAATATCACTGATGAAAATAGATGCAAAAATCCACAACAAAATACTAGCAAACAGAATCCAACAGCACATTAAAAGGATCATACACCATGATCAAGTGGGGTTTATTCCAGGAGCGCAGCCACTATGGAGAACAGTATGGAGGTTCCTCAGAAAACTAAAAATAGAGCTATCCTACGACCCAGCAATCCTACTACTGGGCATATACCCTCAGAAAACCATAATTCAAAAAGAGTCATGTACCACAATGGTCATTGCAGCAGGTCATTACAATGGCCAGGACATGGAAGCAACCTAAGTGTCCATTGACAGATGAATGGGTAAAGGAGATGTGGCATATATATACAATGGAATATTACTCAGCCATAAAAAAGAAATGAAACTGAGTTATTTGTAGTGAGGTGGAAGGACCTAGAGTCTGTCATACAGAGTGAAGTAAGTCAGAAAGAGAAAAACAAATACTGTATGCTAACACATATATATAGAATCTGAAAAAAAAAATTGGTTCTGATAAACCTAGGGGCAGGACAGGAATAAAGATGCAGATGTAGAGAATGGACTTGAGGACACAGGGAGGGGGAAGGGTAAGCTGGGACGAAGTGAGATAGTGGCATGGACATATATACACTACCAAATGTAAAATAGATAGCTAGTGAGAAGCAGCTGCATAGCACAGGGAGATTAGCTCAGTGGTTTGTGACCACTTAGAGGGGTGGGATAGGGAGGATGGGAGGGAGATGCAAGAGGGAGGATATGTGGGGATATGTGTATATGTATAGCTGATTCACTTTTTTATAAAGCAGAAACTAACACACCATTGTAAAGCAATTATACTCCAATGAAGATGTTAAAAATAAATAAGTACACACTTTCGTGGTGCTCTAATCCACACCACAGTGATTCTCAAATTGTAGTCCCCAGACTAGCACCACTGACATTACCTGGGACCTTGCTAGAAATGCAAATTCTCAATCCCATCCCAGACCTACTGAATCAGAAACTGAGTGTGGAGCCAACTGTCTATTTTAACGAGCCCTTTGGTGATTCTGATGTGTGTTGAAGTTTTAGAACCAATGCTCTATATATGTATTTGATTCAATTCACCAAGTTCAGAGGGACCACCTACTATAAAAACTAAGACTTATGTTACAGTTTTATTGTTCAGTCTGAATTTAGAGGAATATAAATGTGAAACGGTTTTATATTTCTCCCATCCCTTCCTTCCACCATCAGTACATTACCTGTACTGTCAAGTCATACTTTTCATCCCTTACTAGCATCTTGAGTAGATTTATTAACATTTGGTCAGTTCTATTATTAAGTCTTTTTTTCAACTTATTTTATTCTAAAGCCTCAATCTCACATCTGATTTGACATTCTTCCTCTTCTTCATGAGCTAGATTCAGGGAGGAATTAAGATTTGAAGTGGGGAGGGGATAGTTCTATTCTTTCACTCCTCTTCTCACTGGGGCACCATGGGGTGGGGTGGGAGAGCAGGCCTGGTTGGAATTGCTCCCCCTCCCTTTGCAGGGCCTGTCCTCTCTAGGGAAGCTTAGTGGGGTATAGGTGGGGGACACAGGGATCCTAACTGCTCATTGGCTCTCTGGTTTCACTCTGGGCCCATCTGCTGCTGGTGGCCCTGGCTGCGGGATGGTCCTTTGAGGACGTGTGTGTGGCTCTGAGGGCTCTGTCAGTGTGACCCCAGCTCATCTGTCACTGAGAAGGACAACTGTGGCCCCCTTTGGCTTCTCCGGTGTTCCATGCCCCTCCCACTCTGTCCTCCTATACAGAGGCTCAGAAACTGCTGGTGTCTTCTTCCCCACCCTCTGAGGGCTGAAGGGAACTGAGATGAGGATCCCACCTCCTCAGACATACCTCCCCTCCTTGGCTGACCAGCCTGTTTTCAGACAGCTGAAGCAGGCACGGCCTCCCTGTTCACAAAGAGCCCCCAAAACTCCTATGGACACAGGTCAAACGCTCTCCAAAACTCCATCACTGTATCCCCACCGCCAGATGGGGCCAAGGGTCTCAATAGGTCAGCAGGCATCTAGCCTGGAGCAGTATGACAGTTGCTGCCTCATGGAGACCCCTCACCCTGCCACCTCCATACGTGATTCTGATAGATGTCCCCAACTTCATCTCAAGATGAGAGTCACAATGGGAGGGGCAGAAATAAATTATTCTCCTACAAACTCCTACCTCCCTTGTCCCACTTGTCTCCCTACCTGAGGCTGGGAGAGGGCAGTAATGGTAGTTGGGCCACTTCTTAGGAACCCTGGAGTTAGGGAAAATCTGGCCTCAATTGCTGACAGCTCTCTTTAGAGAATATGGGTTACTTAGCCCCTGGTGTTTCTAGCAGAGGTTCTGGTGCCAGTCCTGTTCACTGTCCTCTAACACTTGCTATTTGCTACATGTTTTCACATATATTATCTCAGTTGATCTCACAGTGATCCTGTGAGGCATTTAACCTAAAACAAACAGGCTCAGAGGGGTTAAGTCACAAGCCAACATCACATGCCTGGTAGTAATGGTGGAAGAGAGGAACCCAGCCCTGGAGCTCCTGGGCACCTGTCCTTTCCCTCCTATTTCATGCAGATGCCTCAGCCACACTAGTTTTGCAGCTCTAAACAAACTCAAAACAACTAACCCGAAAAATGCTTGTTTCCAAAGCCACTGAGCAGCTGACGGTGGAGGATTTAGGGCATGGGATTTTCTAAGAGAAAACACCAACTGGTTCACATCATGGGTCCTAACCATTGTCTTCCCAGGCCAAGGCCACATGACCCCAAAGAACCTTGAGCTGGCTTTAGTCAGCCAGCCCCTCCTGCTTTTCTGGGGTTAGGGAGGGGGCAGGGAAGGGGATATAAGTTGGTACTTCCAAAGCAAAAAGCTAGGCATGAGCTGTCAAGACTGACTGGCCGGCCAAGACCCCATGCTCTGGCCTCATAGAATACCCAGCCCAGGTCATACAGGGTCAGGGCACCATCTGTCCTTCTGGATGGCCCTGTCCAGAATGACTCATTTCTGCACATGGTGGGTAGAAGTTCATGGTTAAACTCCCTGCAACAGCCAGAGTGCATGGCAATTTTCTAATCAACAGATGGGGTTGGAGCCCCTGCTACACACACAAGAGGCTTCTTTCATTCAGGTTTAAGTAAAGATTTATGATGAACATGAGACCCTCGCATGCCCTCGTCCTGGGTAGAACTTCCCCCAGGGCTGGGGTTCAGTGAGGAGCCATCCAGATGGGCTGAGATCATATTTCTCACCAAAGATCAAAGCCCTTGCTCTCGATAGAGCCAATTAAATTTTCAAGAATTTTGTGAGCTGATTGTTAAGCACAGCAATTATTTTAAAATTAAATCATAAAACTTACAATTAAATAATGTTAAGAACAGCAGTAGTACTGAATCACTTTGCTGTACGGTAAAAATTAACACTGTATATCAACTATGTTTCAATAAAATAAATTTTTAAAAAAGAACAACTGTAGTAAATACTCAAACTCCTCTGTTCCCAATTATTTTCCTACATTTCAATATTATCTCTATTGTTAAGGTTATTGACATTTATGATGTAAATACTACATAATGCTGTGCTAAAGGGCATCTCTTCTCAACTCCCCATTAGTAACATCAGACTGGTAGCTAAATAGTAGCCGTGATGACTGATTTACACACGAAAATTGGCAAATGCTACAAATGTATTTTACATAAATATATTAAAATACAGATGAATACAATTATGATTTGATTTGTTGTTTTGCTGACTATGTAGAGCAAATGTCAACAAACCTTTTCTGTAAGGGCAAGGTAGTAAATATTTACCCCTTTGTAGGTCATACAGTCTCTGTTGCAACTACACTATTCTGCTATTGAAGCTCAAACACAGCTACAGACAATAAACAAATGAACATGACTGTGTTCCAGTAAAACTTTATTTACTAAAAAAGGCGGTGGGCCAGATTTGACAGGCCATAAATTGCAGGCCCCTGGTCTAGACTTAAGAAAAGCATGGAGAAAATGTTAACTACGTAGATTAAACTTAAAAGTGTACTGTGTCTGTAGTTGTTCCAATTGTAAATAGCACAAAAAATTGAGGAAATGTTCTTCCAGGATTCTAAAACAATTATCTGATACAGCAAAGAAGTAGCTTATGTCATTGTTGAATGACTGAAGTTCTGAAACAGGTCTTCATTGTTTCAGTTTTGTCTTACTCCATGTAAGTGAAAATATCAACTAACACTGCTAACAGAATAATCCCTGTTCATCATTTGCAACCATGGGTTGGCTAGTGATAAAAATTTTGGCAAAAATCAACAAGAAAGTTCTGTAAGAATCAATTGGCTATATGGGGTTTACAATAAAGAGCATTGGATGTTTTATACTATATTATTTTTAAATTGTGTAATATGTATCCTTGATGTCAATAAAATATATAATAAATGACGTATGTATATATATGCATACATTTTTTTCCAGGGAGCCAGTAGTTAAATATTTCCCATCACACTACTGCCTGAGGAGCATTTACATAAAGAGAGACCTAACTGTCCAGAGTAGCACATGTTAAGGACCAGAGGCACAGTCCAGAGCCCAGGGAAGGGGAGGGGTGTCAGGGACGGAGGGACAATCAGGAGGGCCCAAGGTGTCCTGGAAGGCTTCATGGAGGTCATAGCACCCTAAAGAACCATAGGACTAAAAATGAATGGAGGGTGGCTGCACTTCAGGCAGGTGAATAGCAAGGGTGAAAGAGTGGAGGTTGGAATCCCTGACTTGGTCAGAACAACCAAGAGAAGAGGGTCAGCTCTGGGAAGCAGTGGGAGATGAAGTGGGCCCAGATATATCTAATGACATGGAAACATGCTCTGAGGTTGAACAGGAAAAAAGCAGGTTACAAAATCTGTGCACTTGTGTTAAAAAAATATATATACATTAGAAGAAAATGCACTTAAATGCAAATAGCTCTGGGTGACAGGATTATAGCTGATTTTGTTTTCATGCTTCTTAACAGTTTTCTGTCCCTTCCTACCATTCTGAAGTGGTGTGTATTACTTTGATAATCATGGAAAAAATAAATTTTTCTGGGTATGAAGGGCAAAAAGCAGGCAGCCCTAGAGCACTGAGATAAATCTGAAGCCATAGCAAGGGAGAAGGGCACATCTGGCCTGATGCAGCCCTGAGGCCCCTGGAGGGAGGTGCTAAGGAGGGGTATAATGGAGCCTAGGGGGTGATCCCGCTCTCCTGGGAGGACTGCAGGAGCACATGGGTGACAACCATGGATGCCCACCTAAATACCTAGCAGCCTCAGTGACTCACACAATTCCTTTTTCCTCTGCCTCCTGGACCAAAGCCCGTGTCCTCATCCTTCCACTGATGCTGGCTCTTTGGGTATTTTCTACACATCTCTCTGTGTACATGCCATGTTGTTAGTCTTAAATAATATACTACTGGAGCACAGGGAGCACATAAGCTTGTGCTTTTCCTGATCAGGAGCATCTGTAGCTGGAGGATTAAGAAATACATTTTCATGAGCTAGATAATAACAAAAATTAAATGGCAAAAGTCCTTGCTATCCCCAGTAACTGGAGAGCTTTTGGAAAAAATAAGCACCTATTTCGGATTTTTACTACTACAGAGATAGGGAAAATTCTAGAGAAAAACTTGTACCTGTATATCTCGTGCCATACCTCTTAAAAGAAGAATAAAATTTTAAATGGGATCATCAGGAAGAACTAACTAAATGTGAAGCTCGCAAACTGGTCTTTGAAGTTTGGAAATGGACTTCCCTGGGCAAGGTGGGCATATGCTATGGTTAGACCAACAGCCGAGGCTCCCACCATGTCCTCCACCTTGGGCAGTTAAAGCATAACCCAGGCTGATGAAGGCAAACAAGAACCACTGGGATTGTCCTTTGTATTAGTGTATACACTAATTAGTGTATATACTGTTATCATATAGCAGAGAGATCGTCCTCATCCCTGGCTCTTTCCTCCAAGTCATAACATCTAGGATGATGTCTTCCAAAGAATAAGTCTCATTTGAGGTTTTCCCACCTTGTCTGAATTCTCTGCCTTGGATGCTTTCAGCTTTTAGACCAGCTTTCCACCAGAGCCCCAAAACGCTCTTGGTTCATTTCCCCTTGAGAAAAGCTCAGAAACCAAAGAATTCCCTGTTTCCAAGCTCTTCCCAGTAGAATCTGAGTCAGCCTTATATCCCAGGGATTACACACAGAGGACCATCCGTCTGTGTCCCAGGAGCATCCTGTCCCTTGTCTTTGACTCCATTGTCCCAATAGAATGAGGACAAAGGAGGTTACGGCACCTTCTGAAAAGGGCCCCATGTCAGCCATCTCCCTGGTCGTTAGGAGGTGGGTTAAGTTGTGCATTAGCTCAGCCCCAAAGCCTGCCATCAGTAACACCATTCAGGCCCTTACGTCCATGGCTTTATTACCTTTGTAATGAATATTTAAGTGGAAAAGGTAATAGCTCATAGAATTTTGAGAAGGCTATAAATCTCCCTTTGGCTATGGATGCAAAATGTTCTAGGAAGGAGGGGTGAGGGGCTTGCTTCATACTTTTTAGGTGAGATATGTATTTTCTAGTTTTGCTGCCACAAAAATAGCTTTCAGTCACTGAAAGCTAATGGCCTAGTGGACGTGAGATGGGGCAGGCCTCTCTTAGCATAAGAAGATTACTGGCAAGTCTTGTCAAAATCTAGTGGCCAACTTTTGACCTTTCCTAGTGAGCAGGAAGTGACACAGAAAGTGTCTTCCTAGAGACCCTGCTTTGGATAATGCCCATTGAGCGGGCAAATATTTGCTGCTGAGGTTGTATTTTAGTCCTTTGCTAAGTTTGAGTGAAGCCATCTTCTCAAAGCTTTTAGAGATGTGGCTTCATGTTTTTTCCCCTTTGGGGGCCTCTTTTTGAGATTTAACAATAAATACATACATACATAAACCAAATAAAAGCTAAAGAGACATAACAAGTCCCAGGCTTGGTCCAGGTTTTCAGGAAATAAGCAGTTTCTGCAAGAAGTCCCACCCACTTCTAAAAATGGAAAAAATAAACAAGATGAGAGTCCACCAGCAAACAGGTGTTTTGTATCCCCTCTAGTCAGATAAGTAGATTTTTATATTTATGAGAAAGCAAATAAACATTCCCCCAAATTGGGCTTGGTCCATTCTGAAGTAGAAAACCAGCCTGGGTTATGCTCACCAAGTTCCGGCTGTATCTGCAGACGCCACAGGAAAGAACTGGATAACCCACCCCCCTTCCCAAGGATGCCTGAACTGGACCGGATTCCGGCTCCATTTACCTGCTGGGGAGCGACAGAGTTATCATCGGGCCTCGCAGGCCCTGTGCAAACAGCATGCTTCCTCCTTGCCACGAAGGCCCTGGGCAGCCCCAGGTGGGACCCCCAGGCTCCTCTAAGATCAGAACAACAGTCAGGCGTGGGTGCAGCTAGCTCACACCTGACAAGAACTGGCCTCTCCCTTTTTCCTAAGAAGGGGTTCATCCTGAGGGCTCCCCTGCAAGGCTGCATAGGTCTTGCCTCTCTGTTTCCAAGACCACCATTGGGTATCTGAGCACGGACCCTTGGGGTCTGCTCGGGAAGTCTTTCCAACTCCTAATGAGCACTCTAATGCTCGTTAGAACCAACTGTAAAATATCTGAAACCGCTCAGCTCCCAGGGCCCTGGCCCACGAACAGCCTGCCTTCTGTTTCTAAGGATATATTGAAAACGTAGTGCTGAAACAAGGTCTTGGCCTCTCCCTGGAGTTCTAACTCTGAATGTGAAACAGTGAGGTAGGGGCTTTGGGGAATGCAGAAAGTAGAGGACAGCTCACAGGGAAGGGTTTGGTGAGCTACCAGGGACACTGGGGTGTAAAATGGAAAGGGAAGGCAGGGTCACGTGGGAGGCAGCATGTGCAGTCATGGTGGGCTCTTAGGGCCAGGGTGACCTACCTGACCAGAGAGAAGGGGCTTCAATATCCCAGAGCCCCTGCTCTGTGCCAGACACGCTACCAAGCCCTTCACTTAGGTTATAATCCCATCTATCATCCTCACTCCCGCCCTGCAGGGAGCTCTTACAACATCTCTCTCGTCCTGAGGCAGGCTCAGGACGTTACCTTACTTAAGGTCACTCAGCTAGTAAGGAGCAGGGCTGGAGCACAAACCCAAAGTGACTGACAGGATGGCTCATGCAGGTCCATCTTCTACCCTGCTTTAGGGTCTCCCAGGGAGGGTTTGGAGAAGCTCTGAGAAATAATAGGGCACCAGACTAGGGGCTTAGGAAAAACAGGACCACCTGTTAGAGGGAAGGCAGCAGAAGCAAGAGTAGGAAGACTGAGTGCCAAATGGCTTGGAGAGAGGCCAACTCATTTATCCTCTTTGGCCTTGGTTTTCTCATCTGTAAAAGGACAATGGACCAGATTGTTGCTTCTCTGAAATAAGGAGCGTCAAGGCTCTTGAACAAAGAAGTGGCTGCAACATAACACTGAAGGGGGTTCTTTTTGAGGCTGGTGCACAGGCTGGTTTGCAGGGGAAGAAAGCATGCCAACAAAGCCTGCTTCATTGATGTGCAGAAACCCAAATGTGAGGTGAAGTGGGCAGTGCTCAGGTGCAGAAGATGAGGTGCTCACTGCTGCAAAAGAGAGGTCAAAGCAAGACACAAGGAACACCTCAAAGGCAACGCTAAGAGCATTTGGGGATTGACTGGAAGAATAACAATAATAAAAGCTAACATTTACAGAGGGCTCTACTTGTTATCCCACCAAGTGCTCAGCTACCAGTCTTCACAACAGCCCTGTCGCTGTATCACGGGTGATGAGGAAACTGAAGCTTACAGAGGCAAAGTAACTCGCCTCAGGTCACAGAGCTGTCAGATGGCAGAGGCAGGATTTGAACTCAGGCAGTCTCAGTGCAGAGCCTGTGTTCTTAATCCCCATGCAACACCTACTGCTCCCTGTGTGGTGAAGCAAAGACCACCACTCTCAGTTGGGCCTCTGCATTTCACTCACATTGATTGACCTTCGTAGGATGCCTCCTCTTCTCCCTGGTTCAAATTCCCTTTAAATTCCAGATTCCACTTCTCCTTAAAACTTTCAACTCTGCTCTGTCCACCCATCCACACCTATCTCCCACTGTTTTCCCCTCAGTCTAGGCGTGCTCCTGGAAGTCCCAGAATGTGTTATGCCTACTCTAGTCCCCTCTCCTACCCATCTGACATCCACACCTCATCCAAGCTGCATGCCAAGTATCATCCCTCTGCCCCCAGAGTTAGGCTCATCCTCCTCTTTGCTTCTATCATCTCTTTACCTATTTCGTGTATGTATCGCACTGTACTTATTATATTTTTTTGCCCCCTTGTCAATGTTTCCACCTTCCCAATAACAGAGTGAGCACTTTGAAGGCAGGAAGAGGCTGAGTCTTAGTCCAATCTATGCACAGTCCACGGTATATAGTGGATGCTAGATAAATGCTGATGAGTGATTTAACGTGACTGAATAAATGAATAAACATCTGAGTCCAGGAGAGGAGGCCTGGCTCCAACCCATCCCTCTAAACAAGATCACATTTAGTGTTTATCATAAAGGCTTTGCATGTCCTTCTTAAAGAGTTGTTACCACTGGTCCACTTTCTGCCTTATCTATAATCCATCCCATTGATTCACACACACACACACACACACACACACACACACACACACACACACACACACACACACACACACACACATTCATATATACATACTCACATGCACATATTTCTTCCCTGAGTGGACCCCAGACCAAAACCAGAGAAATAAATGTCCCTCCCCCTGTTCTGTTCTCACTCAGACACATTAATTCTAAGCACAAGAGGAGAGAACCCAGGCCCAACAGGGATGGGCCAGCTGAACCCAAGCCAGTACCTTAGAAGTAAGGCTTCGTAGAGCAGGGTAATTGCCTATTTGGTTTTCTCACCTGCATGGCAGCTCTTGGCTTCCCCCTTCTATGTGGGAGGGGGACAGTCCTGGCTCAGAGGTCTCCCAGGTTATCCTCCCATCCCAGGCAGTCTGAAGGGAACCCACTGGCTGAGCGCTGGCCTCTGCAGGCCCAAGCAGACGGAGCACGACTGCGGAACCACTTCAAGGACCAACCTCTGCTCCTCTGCTGGGCCCTGCCTGCCAAGACAGGTCAGCGGAGTTATTCGTGGTACTCATTAGCACTTGCATAGCTCTTGAATTATTCCTATGTTGCTAAGTAGCCCCCAGAACACTGCAGACTCATCCTACTTTTGAAGTCCTTGTTTTGTAGGAGAATCCAAGAAGTTGATTCCAAGTCTTCCCTCCCGGCAGGGATCCCAGTAGAGCAGCACAGGGGGCAGCTGGCTGTTATAGAGAGTTGAAGCCAGGGACCATTTCTCCCCCAGGGATAGATGAGACCCACTGTGGCAAAGGGCCTCCCTGTCTGACTGCTTTGTTCTCATCTTCTGTGGATGACTGAGGTGGGAGAGAAATCATATGTCATTTACTCCGCTCCCTCAGTGCAAAGAATGCTGGCGGGGCCTGAGTCTAGATTCCAGCATCAATGTGCTCTGTGACTCAGGAAAGGGGCTCAGCCCCTTTGAACACTGGTCTCTAGTACCTGTCCTGCCCCCTTCGTAGAGAAAACCGTGATCACATATGTGAGTGGACTCTGAAGTATTAAGAAACATGTCAGTGTGTCTCAGTGGGTCACTGAAAGCTGTGACAGTTTGGGGAGAGGGACAGAAGCCAGACCCTCACTCCCACAGCTGGTTGTCAGAAGGCTTCAAAGAGCTGGTTCCTCCCTACTGCCTGCAGATGCTGTAACCGTGGAGGACAAAGAGCAAAGGATAGACTCCCAGGTTGTGGTCCCCCATGGGCCCTGAGCAGGTGCCACCCCTGGGTCATCTCAGAAGGGGGCTTGGGGACCAAGAGAAGGAGAGAAGGGAAGTGCCAAGTGTATTGGGTCAGCACCTCCTCACAACCCAAATAAGCAAAGCTAGATGTTGGGTGGAGGCTGTAGCAGTGATGGAAGGCACGCAACCACCGAGATTCCTGGGGATTTTTTAATATTTCCGATCAGGCCCTGTGCTAGTCTGTTGTCTACGTGAGAGAGAAGAGAGAAAAACGAGGAAAGCTGGTAATTACAGTTTCTAACCCACTGAAAGCATGGCAGGAACTGGCCCAGAAGCATCACCCCCTCACCCACACCACACTCCTTTATTACACACACACACACACACACACACACACACACACACACACACACACACACACACACACACACACACACGTCCCAGCGTCCTTTACGATTTCTCTCAGGATGAGCAGAGGCCATTTTGCCTCAGGGGCAGCAATGGTATCCTGGTCTCCCCACGGGGGGCAATCAGATCGCCCCACCCAGTCTGATTACACTGTTTTACCTGAGGATTCGTTTAAAACAACCAACCAGCCAACACCAGCCTTTTTCTGCCTTACTATTTCCTCTCTCCATCCCTCCTCCCATTAATCCTTCATGACACACTTGCTTCAAATGGAAGACTCACCCCACTTTCCTCCTCTGAGCCTACTTCTGTCAGCCTTCACCCATTGCTGAAGTCTGATTCAGGCCTCACCTCCCCCACGGAGGCTTCTGATGCTCCCTCTTCTCTGAATACTGTGCTACTTGCAGCTAATGTGTTTTGAGCACTTACTATGCCAGGCGCTGGCTAAAAGCTCCAGGCATGAACCGTTTTCTTTCCTCTTCCCAATAACCCTAAGATCTTCATTCATCAAATGAGGAAGCTAAAGCCTAGAAGATCACATAACTCACTAAGATTCACACAGCTACTAACTGGCAGAGCCGGGATTCAAACCCAAGTGTCCTGACTCTCAGCCAGTGTAGCAATGTACAAAGACAGTGGCTTTCCAGTCCACAGACCAGAGTTTTAAGTTCAGCCTCCAACACTGACAAACTTGGGGAAGTCCTAACACTCTCTGAGATTCGATCTCTTCATATAACCACATCAACTGTGGTTAGGATGACATGAGCTATCCCAGTAAAGCACATGCCCCTTTCCTGGTCTGTCCCATTACTTTAACACCCTTTCTAATGCCTTGTTCTCTCTGACCAGTCATCTCACAGGCAAGCTAGGAGATCAGACCCTTCAGGGGGAGACTAAGGTTTATGCTCTAGGTTCCTGCAACCTGGATAGCTACTCCAAAGGAAAGTTCCATAAATATTTAAATTGGTTAATTGAAAACTTTAAAAGGATGCTTTTTCAAAATGCTTTGCCACTGTAGGAGTCAATGACCCAGATCAAATCAGGCTTTCAGAATCTGCTCTGCTCTTTCCCTGTCGCCTCTCCCACTCCTCTTCACCCACTTCTTGCTGTGGTGTATCCACAACATGAAAGGCCAGCTTGACTCCAGCTTCCTGCCCACTGCTCACCTTCAAGCTATAGCACCTGCCCTCTTGTCCCAACTCGTCTACCCCATCTGAGCCCCTGCAACCAGCCTGAGTCAGCCACATTCCTCTCCCCAGGAAAGAAAGAGAAAAACCCATCAGGTCTCTGCTCTGCCTTGAGATTGAACATGTATCTGTCTTCTTCAGACCCATCTCTCCAGCCCCTCTCCTGCCCTCTCCCTCAGGGGCCCAGCATTGGGTACTTACCACCTTTTCCAGTTTTCCATCGATCCCTTAGGATTCTCAACTGTTGTGCTCATCTGAGGGGGAAAAAAAAGTCAAATAAAGGTACTCATTATCTTTGAACATTTGATTTTGCAGTACAACTTGCATGACTCTCAAATATGAGGTCAATACACAAAAAAATCATTTAAATTGCCTGATATTAAACAATTCTGACCTAGAGAGTGAAGAGCTTTTTGAGTGATAGTTACATTGATAAAAGAGTCACAGTGACAGGTTTCCAAGATGAAAGTAATGGATCGGAAAATAGAACAGTAGAGAAAACACAGATGAAAGGCAAATAACCCCACTTGAAATCCAAAGCTTTCATTTTGGGGGAAAATATTGCCAAAAGCACTACTTTGTGTTAAATAGATCATGATAAAAGGAGCACACACTTGCTGCCTCCTCGAGTTTTTATCCCCTAGTATCTGTGTCCCTTTCCGTCTTTAAGTACAGTGGCCTTTGTTGTGACTGTTTCCTAGGCTGGTGATGCTGGTAAAGTAAGTGCTAAGGACACTTGTGGGTGGGTGGTGCCACCTGAGTGACAGAGCCAGGCTCCCCAGACCCCAGCTCCCCGTCCAAACGGTTAGCTGAGCCAAATGCCAGCCTGCCCTCCCCCACAGCTAGAGCTCCTTTTCAGTAAAAGAGCGCATATGACAAATACTGAACTAGTACAAATAAAGCATTTTATTTAGAGTAAAATTTAAAGACATATGAACATAAAGCCTCTGAACCGCTGTTCTTTCATTGCTATTTTCCACAGCCTAAGCCAGTCTTTGCGCCTGTCAGATTTGAGTCGAATGCACTTTTCTAACTCACCTTCAACCTTCTTGGAGTCGGTCCTAGAACTTTCAGTGGCTCCACCAGGCATCAAAACAGGTGGTGCCTTTCTTCCACTTTATCTTTAAAGTCTAAATAAAAGAATATTACCGTTACTGGTTTAGTTCTAGAGTAAAGACAAGCCCTATTATGGCAGCCCTGTCACTTCTCTCGGCATTTGGAGTTTCTATATCTCGTCCCTTTAGGGACCAGAAGATTTTTTGTCATATATGCCCCACATGTGCACATGTCACTCCTGTCCATCTGCTCAGAAGAGGTCAATTTCCCCCACTTTACTGCCTCCCTAACCTCAGCTCTTTGCCCTTTGGAACATGGTATGCTTATTGACTGATTTATATTTACTTACAATTGGTACTTATGTATTCCAATGGTTTTTACACTGGCTTCTGACCCAGACTGCTCTTACATAGACCTCATGAAGATTTAAGATTTTAAAAATCACATTTAGAAAGAATTCTGTGAAATTCCACATGAAAATGGAAAAGGTTTTAAATGGGAGATTAAAGTGATCAGTTAATAAAGATTACAGGAAATTACTGATTGCAGGGCTGGGCTGGACAGAAGAGACAAAGACAAAATGTCCAGCTGAGAGCAGGGGTAAGGTATGAGTCCAGCAGCATCACAGATCAGACCTCTAATGCGTGGAGTACAAAGAGGTTACAGTGAGCTAGAGGGAGCAGGTCAAGAGCTTGGGTCAGGTATTCAGGTGTCTGGGAAATCAGCTGGTGCAGGAAGGTCCAGACAAGTTTTGGGGGTCCAGGACCGGGAAGTTAGAGAGTGCAGTCAACACCAATAACACATCCAAAGAGTGCCAAGCTCTCTGTCCTCTGTGATCTACTCTCTGTGGTGTGTAGTCAAACCAGGTACATATAGGTACACATGAAACTAGAGAGAGAACCATAGCTACTGATGTCTGTAGCTCCTAATTGCCACAGGGGCCGAGGTGTTAGTTGTTCTGTTGTGTATCTAGAAATCCTCTGAAGTTCTATCAAGCCTCATCCCCTGATGATTAAATGCCAATTGTGAAACAGGGAGACTTACTCCCAAAACCAACAGATGTTTGGGCTGTCATCATTATGCCTGTTTTAAACTCATTTGTGATTTCAATGTGAAGTCCTGTCTGTGTTATTTATTAGAAATCACTTATATAAGATTATTTGGAAAATCATACTAGTCCTGAGGTATCTATCCATCTCAATGATTCATCTCTTACAGCAATGCAATCTGGCATCTTGTAGGAGCATTTGGTCAACTTTCCATCTCATCAACCTAAAAAAGTTCTAGAAATCTCCCACACTTTTTAAGGTGGCCTTTATCAGATACTTTAGTTTCATGAAAGGTAGACTAATGTTTTCCATCTTGTATACAATGCATTCTCTAATTATAGGGTTAGCCACTTAGCTCTCTGGACTTACGTTTTCTCACATATAAAATTAATCAATAGACTACATTGTTGCCATGGCTCCTAATTTCTAAGGATCTAGTTATTTTAAGCACTTTGTTAGCTGTCTTGACCAAAATGACATCACAGGTGAGAAACAGGCTGCAGAGACCAAAATTCTTCTCTGGTTTATACTGTCAGGGAGAAAGAAATTTTCCTACCCTTTTAGGTTCTTCTGGCTGGTCTAAGGATTAAATCGACAGGAGACAGATTAACAGGAGAAAAATCAAACAAAAGTTTAATAACATGTACATGGGAGAGACCCAGGAAAACGGAGTAACTTGCCAAAATGACTGAAGCCCTCACCTTAAAAACTATCTTTAACCGAAGACAAAAAAAGGATGTTGGGGGTAGTGGTTTGGGACTTCAAAGGGCAGGAAGGCAATTCACAGGAAGATGGAAAAGCAAATGTTTGGCAAATAAATGTTTGCTGGGCCACCACAGAGACAATGGGACACAGAGTGGACTCTGATCTCTAGGCTCTACTGAGTCTCCCTCACCACACTTAGCCCACATTCTTTGCAGGTATCTCTGGCGATAGCTCAATTTTGGGAACAGGTCCTCTATCTAAGTTCTTTTAGGCACTTAGGGAGAAAGTCAAAGTGTTTTCCTGAGTCTTTGGGCCTTGATTGTTTTCAGCTCAAAATAATCTGCCTGCCAAAGAGACTTTTGGGGGTGGCAAGATTTGCTCCCCTACAATACCCATTAGGTCAGAGCCAACCGCTTCATATGTTGTTTGCGTTATTTGCTGCTAAACACATCATGACCTCGTCCACATTAAAGGTCATCTTCTATTTTTATGCCCATTCACATGGCCCCGTTTCATCATTACGAGCAGCTGAGCATCTTAACTCCTAAAATGCATATGGATTCTTTCTTCTCTTACCAGATCAAATAAAATTCTTATATGATAGATAGTAAAGTCACTTTTCATAGCTCTTCATTCAGAAAATGATCTCAATTTTTGTGATGCCTTTATTCTAATGAATAACAATTACAGTTTTCAAAGCACTTTTCAGACATCCGTTGCCTTATCTGACCCCTCACAATAATCCCATTTCCTTTTTATTATAAAGTAGTTTGTAACACAATATTCCTACCCATGTGTAAAAGTTGTAACAACTTCTCTTCCTAATAAACTTTGGCATGAAATTTTATCAAATCCTTTCGGTAGTTATATATATTTTTTTCATTCATTGTATTCCTACCCAAATGCCTGCTTACCTGGGGAAAGAAATCTGGTAGACCCATGAAGCATGAATCCAGCTTCCAGAGTGTCCCTGGAACGCACAGCCGCAATGGCCTTCATTGATCACCTGTCCCACCCACCGACCCCTGAACATGGGATCTTGTTCCCAGTGACCAAAAGGCACTCATCTCTCAGGGGCTTCCTGGTTTGGGTGCAGAACCTTTGATTATAGGCTCCTGATCTCTGTAAACTCCCCTGAGTAGCACCTCAGCTAACAATTTCTGATTTGCACACGTCAGGTCTCACTTGATGGCTTTTCCTGGTCTCTCTCGTAAGCATTTTATTCTTGCTTCAAAGCTGCCCTTTCCCCAAGATGGCTGCTTTGACTAAATGAATCAGTGCCAACCTTTGTGATCTGCTGCCAGCTTTCCTGGGCTTCAGTCAGCCTGTTACAGAGGCCTCTGGTCTTCCTACCGGCCGTTTGTTCTGCTCCTTTTTCCTCCTAATTAATGCCTGCGTCTTATCTGAGTGGCCCTTCTCAAACAGAGTTACTGAGTGATTGATGTGTTTGGTTGTGTTTTCTTTTGGAACCCCTCCGGATCTGCCCAGACTTGAATTAATTGGGCTTTGCTCACTGTTGCAGAGTGATTCGCCCACCACGTATCCCTTACATCGAATCCTGCTCACCACTTAGAAAAAACCACAGTTAGAGACTGTTTGGCAAGTCTTAGTGCTCACACGGTTTCCAACTGAGGGTCAAGGACGGCTCAGCAGTTGAGAGCTTGGGCTCTGAGGTCAGCCGGAACTGCCTCTGACACAATGCTCTTGACAAGGTACGGAAGCTCCTAAACTTCAGTCTCCGAGCCTATAAGAATAATAGGACCTACTTCATAGAAATGTTGAGAAGATCAATCAAAATGATGCATGGAGAATGCTCAGTACTTGGTAAATACCCAATGAGAGTTATTACTGATTATCCCACTCAAACCTTGGGGATACGCAAAGCAGTTCATCTTACCCCCAGATAATGGACGAAAACACTGGGCTCAGAGAGGGCACATGGCTCACTCTATGCCACACAGCCTGTGCATGAGCCACAGCAAAGCCAGGGCCTGAATCCAGGTCCTCTACCTCCTAGACTCACACGGTTTCCACTTCCCCAGCAACGCCTCTCAGAGCCAAGACCTGAGTCTTCTACAACAGTGGTTCCCAAAGTGTGGTCCCCAGACCTACCTCATCAGCATCACCTGGCAACGTGTCAGGCATATCAGTTTTGGGGTCCCAGACCTAATGAATCAGAAACTCTAGGGGTGGGGCCCAGTAATCCAGGCGTTAGCAAGGCCTCCAAGGGACTCTGATGCTCACTCAAGTCTAAGAACCACTGCTCTATGGAATAATAATGTCTCTCTTGATCTAACTCCTGAGATGGGTGGTCCATAAATCACACTGTGATCCCCAACTTGAGTTACCCCTTCCAGCTCTGTGATATTATCCTCACCAGGAATTTGTGGTTAATACCTACTATACTGTTCAACTGTGGTGTGGTTCTCACCCCTGGACACACATTAGACTAATCACCTAGGGAACTTTAAAAATAACACAAAGGCCCACCCCAGAGCAGTTAGAGTTCAGTTGTAAAGACAGCCTAGATTGAAAACCCCAGCGACAGAGCTGCCCTGTACAGACTCCATGGCACTCTGCTGGGCTGGGAATATTTTACCACATTAAGGCTTGTGTGCTTTACAATCCACTTTCATTAAATTGGTTTCTTTCCTTCCTGTGAACCTGGGTTCCTCAGTCTGGTCAAGCCCTCCTCCTCGTGCCCACTTATTTGCACAGCTGCTAGCATTCGCACAGAGGTGTTTACTTAGTATATCTCAGCCGTGCTGCCCCTGTCCACACCCAGGGTTGTCCTGTTTGATCTAAAAAGGTAATGACAAGGTATGATAAACATTAAGCATTGACTCGCTATCATTCTTATTTTTCTTCTAATAACTTAGAAGGGATAAGAGAAAATAGTTTTATGATCATGTTGGAGTATTAAGGATCCCAAGCTCACTCCCTGGCCCACCAGGATCACAGCCATACACACACAGTACTGGTTACTAAGAAAGAGCACAGTGTAAGCCTTTCTGACCCTCTCCTTGGATGGGAGCATCCGGCTTGGGCCTGAGGCCATCGTGAGGCCTCTGTTCCAACATCCTCTAGATGGAAAATCAGCAGTCTTCCAAAAAAGGGCCAGCCCAATTGCCCACCTGGCTCAGGTAAGGAGGCTGAGAAGATTGGGGCTGCCTCCCTCACCCCAGGAGGGCTGGCCACCGTGTTTACAGCCCAGAGCAGAGGAAGACCCTAGTCTTTGCTAGACTCACTCCATAGAAGTGACCCACTCTCCAGTAAAATTCTAGTTACTACCAAAGAAGTAGATTCTATTTATTAATGAATGAGGCTTCTGGGGAAGAAACAAGAAAAGAATAGAAAAAAGGCAGATACTCTTTTCCCAGCACCTCTCCAAGAGAATCCAGGAGTTGGTGGACTTTGAACCCTGTACAGATGGAGGAGAAGAGCTTCCCTCTATCCACGGGCAGAGCCAGGCTTTATGAGGCCTGAAGACCCAGATAGTTTGGGATGGGGAGAAAAGGCTCACTTTAAGAAAAAGAACACAAAATTACAAATACAAAATTAGATATGAAAGTACAAAAAACACCTTGCAAGTGAGGGCCTTAGTTTAAATTTCATTTGCTGCAGAGTAAATTCACCTCTACCAAGACTGTGTTTTTTAAATTGTTCTGGCTTTTTTTTCTCTTTTAATCATTTATTATATCTTGATTTTACAGCTTCAAGTATTAAACACATTCTAGGTCTAGCAGCGTTTTTGTTTTTGTTTTTAACATCTTTATTGCAGTATAATTGCTTTACAATGGTGTGCTAGTTTCTGCTTTATAACAAAGTGAATCAGTTATACATATACATATACGCCGATATCACTTCCCTCTTGTGTCTCCCTCCCTCTCACCTTCCCTATCCCACCTCTCTGGGTGGACACAAAACACCAAGCTGACCTCCCTGTGCTATGCAGCTGCTTCCCGCTAGCTGTCTGTTTTACATTTGGTAGTGTATATATGTCCATGCCACTCTCTCACTTTGTCCCAGCTTACCCTTCCCTCTCCCCGTATCCTCAAGTCCATTCTCAAGTAGGTCTGTGTCTTTATTCCCGTCTTGCCCCTAGGTTCTTCATGACCATTTTTGGTTTTGTTTTTTAGATTCCATATATAATGTGTTAGCATATGGTATTTGTTTTTCTCTTTCTGACTTACTTCACTCTGTATGACAGACTCTAGGTCCATCCACCTCACTACAAATAACTCAATTTCGTTTCTTTTTATGGCTGAGTAATACTCCATTGTATATATGTGCCACATCTTCTTTATCCATACATCTGTTGATGGACACTTAGGTTGCCTCCATGTCCTGGCTATTGTAAATAGAGCTGCAATGAACATTGTGGTACATGACTCTTTTTGAATTATGGTTTTCTCAGGGTATATGCCCAGTAGTGGGATTGCTGGGTCATATGGTAGTTCTATTTTTAGTTCTTTAAGGAACCTCCATACTGTTCTCCGTAGTGGCTGTATCAATTTCCATTCCCACCAACAGTGCAAGAGGGTTCCCGTTTCTCCACACCCTCTCCAGCATTTATTGTTTGTAGATTTTTTGATGATGACCATTCTGACAAGTGTGAGATGATATATCTCATTGTAGTTTTGATTTGCATTTCTCTAATGATTAGTGATGCTGAGCATCCTTTCATGTGTTTGTTGGCAATCTGTATATCTTCTTTGGAGAAATGTCTATTTAGGTCTTCTGCCCATTTTTGGATTGGGTTGTTTGTTTTTTTCATATTGAGCTACATGAGCTGCTTGTATATTTCGGAGATTAATCCTTTGTCAGTTGCTTCATTTGCAAATATTTCCTCCCATTCTGAGGGTTGTCTTTTCATCTTGTTTATGGTTTCCTTTGCTGTGCAAAAGCTTTGAAGTTTCATTAGGTCCCATTTGTTTATTTTTGTTTTTATTTCCATTCCTCTAGGAGGTGGGTCAAAAAGGATCTTGCTGTGATTGATGTCATAGAGTGTTCTGCCTATGTTTTTCTCTAAGAGTTTGATAGTGTCTGGCCTTACATTTAGGTCTTTAATCCATTTTGAGTTTATTTTTGTGTATGGTGTTAGGGAGTGTTCTAATTTCATTCTTTTACATGTAGCTGTCCAGTTTTCCCAGCACCACGTACTGAAGAGGCTGTCTTTTCTCCACTGTATATTCTTGCCTCCTTTATCAAAGATAAGGTGACCATATGTGCGTGGGTTTATCTCTGGGCTTTCTATCCTGTTCCATTGATCTATATTTCTGTTTTTGTGCCAGTACCATACTGTCTTGATTACTGTATCTTTGTAGTATAGTCTGAAGTCCAGGAGCCTGATTCCTCCAGCTCCGTTTTTCATTCTCAAGATTGCTTTGGCTATTCAGGGTCTTTTCTGTTTCCATACAAATTGTGAAATTTTTCGTTCTAGTTCTGTGAAAAATGCCAGTGGTAGTTTGATAGGGATTGCACTGAATCTGTAGACTCCTTTGGGTAGTATAGTCATTTTCACAATGTTGATTCTTCCAATCCAAGAACATGGTATATCTCTCCATCTGTTTGTATCATCTTTAATTTCTTTCATCAGTGTCTTATAATTTTCTGCATACAGGTGTTTTGTATCCTTAGGTAGGTTTATTCCTAGATATTTTATTCTTTTTGTTGCAGTGGTAAATGGGAGTGTTTTATTAATTTCACTTTCAGATTCTTCATCATTAGTGTATAGGAATGCAAGAGATTTCTGTGCATTAATTTTGTATCCTGCAACTTTACCAAATTCATTGATTAGCTCTAGTAGTTCTCTGGTAGCATCTTCAGGATTCTCTATGTATAGTATCATGTCATCTGCAAACAGTGACAGCTTTACTTCTTCTTTTCCGATTTGGATTCCTTTTATTTCCTTTTCTTCTCTGATTGCCATGGCGAAAACTTCCAAAACTATGTTGAATAAGAGTGGTGAGAGTGGGTAACCTTGTCTTGTTCCTGATCTTAGTGGGAATGGTTTCAGTTTTGCACCATTGAGGACGATGTTGGCTGTGGGTTTGTCATATTTGGCCTCTATTATGTTGAGGTAAGTTCCCTCTATGCCTACTTTCTGTAGGGTTTTTATCATAAATGGGTGTTGGATTTTGTCAAAAGCTTCCTCTGCATCTATTGAGATGATCATATGGTTTTTCTCCTTCAATTTGTTAATATGGTGTATCACATTGATTGACTTGCGTATATTGAAGTATCCTTGCATTCCTGGGTTAAACCCCACTTGATCATGGTGTATGATCCTTTTAATGTGCCGTTGGATTGTTTTGGATTTTTTTTTTTTAATCACAGAAGTGATTAAGAGAGCTCAAATAATGGCGTTTATGCCAGTTACATACAAGGATCCTGCATATCTCAAAGACCCTAGTATCACATCTTGATCACTCCTCAGTGAACATCCTTCCCAATGCTAGATGATTTTCAATCATCTTCGTTATCTTCGTGCAATATGTTCTTTGAAACCAAAAGACTCTGTACATGGAAATTTGTTCAGGTAAAATAGGGTATTCACAGGTGCAAACACAAAGACAAGCTTTTAATTTATTGACTTTATTTTTATTAGGTAATACATCGCACAGCTCACTGTTCAAAAGGTACGAAAGGGTCTATAGTGATAAAGTCTGAATAAATTTTATAAACTTTAAAAATAAAATGCGTTTTTATAAAATGCATTTTGTCTATTACGAAAGTAATGCTCGCTTAATACAGAATTTTAAGAAACAAAAATACAGGAAAAAATCAAATTTAACCCCAGGATCCAAAGTCAAACTTAAGATCTTTCCAACACATTCCAAACATAAGTAGATAAAGGTGGAGACTTGTCCTTTTGTCTGCCTGCCTTTCATCTTCCTAATACCTAACACCTCTCTAATATTCCAAGCAAGGGGGGAGAAATGGGCTTCCATAAACAAAGGTGGAAAGAGTTGAAGCATGGCAGCATTTTGTGGGGAAGATTATAAACTTTTGAAATGTATAGCAGCCTCAGCACATACCCAGTGATCTAGGAGTGGCTTTCAGCCAAGTACCTATTCCATTCCATCAGGGATGACTGCCGTATGGAGGGTTGTGAGATGACACCATGCTCAGTGTGGAAGAATGCTGTGATCCCATCAGCCATGTCTGTCATGGTCACAGGAGAGGGAGAGACTATCTGAATGCCACACACATGTCATAGTGATCTAGGGGTGGGTTAAACAGTGACTGGAGATCCATCTAGAGTCAGTGCTCCAAAAATGTGACTCAACTAAATGAGTGAATTAAACCAACCAGAAATGCATGACTATCCAATTCTTGTTGTGTAGAAAGGCTTAGGAAAGGCAGGTGTCTAAGGGTGATCCTCTACCCTCCCCCTCCCCTCACCCAATCATATCTGTCATTCTTGATAACTCGCCGGCCCGCAGCCCAGCCGCATGCCCTTTCCCTCCTCTGAATCCCCCTTGGGCTCCCCTCCTTCTGCCTCTTGCCTGTCTCCCCACTGAAGCTCCCTGGTGGCAGGGACCCAGGTGTGTACTTCTTCTCATTACCTTCCTTCATGCCTTGCACAGCATCCCTGACAGGCTGTGAACTTTCCAAATTTGCCAAATGTAATTAAGCTCTTTGGGCTCCTAAATCTGTTGAGCTACACTCCTCAGCCCCTCAGACACTTACTGGCTACTTACTCTGCCCTTTGCATTCAGAGTTGAAGAAGATCTAGCTTCTTCCGTTAAGGGGCTTATAGTCTGAGAGGGGAGAAAAACATATACATAAATCATTATAATTAAATTATAAAACTATAAATATTATAAGTTTCCAATGTAATTATAATTAAATCATTATACTTAGTTAAATTAGACATCATAAGAGCAACTAAGTGCCAGGTATGGCTGCTAAGCATTTTCCCTACATACTGTGTTTCATATAATCTTTACAATGGCCCTGAGAGACTTACTAATATTATCCCCATTTTCCAAATAAAGAAACTGAAGCTTAGAGCATTTAAGGCACTCACCAAGCTAGTCAATGAAGAAGCCATGATTCAAACCCAAGTATGTCTATGTTGTTAATCAAAGGGGAAGGGGGTCATTTCAATTTGGGTTTGACTAAGAAGGGTGAGTGTTTCGGGTAACTCTAAAACCACCACCACTACCACCCTCCAACACTGGCACAGGGGAGCTGGACAGCCAGCTGGAGGGGCAGGACAGCAGCCAGAAGAAATATCCACTGAAGTCCCAACTACTCAGACCCAACACCTCAACCAAGGACAGCCTCGCCCTGGCCCAGGGTGTCAGTCCCTGAACGTCAGCTCAGAGCAGGGATGGCTGCTGGGAGTGTGTGGTTCCTGCGTTTCCTGCACACATGCTGCTGGGGCGGGTTTTATGTGACCAGAGAGAGGCAGGGAAAAGTGATGAGAAATCAGAGATCTGCCAGAGAGTCAGAGATGAACCACAGGAAATGCTCTTGTCTAAAAATATGCCATTTCTGAAAGGAAAACAGTCATTAGAGGGTGTGAGAAGCCCCCGTGGTGAGGAAGGCAAAACAGTACGACTCACTGGGAGGCCAGTGGAACAACAGAGAAACCCATTACCCACCCATTTCCTGTGCGATTAGCGAGACTTTAGGAGGCTGAAAGGCAAACAGACAAAATGACAACCCACAGACAGAACTCCAGGGGAAATGTCTGGGGACAGCATCCGAAGATGCAGCCGGGAGGTAGGAGGAAAAGAAACTGTTCCAGTTAATATTTTTCTCACGTCAGCTGGCTCAGCTATGGATTTGGTGATAATTTCCTGTGTACTTACTATATGCCAGGCACAGTGAGGGGCTTTGCCTACATCATCTCCTGCCTTCCTTTAAACAACTCAGAGGAGGAGGAACGTGAGTCTTAGAGGTTAGGTGACTTGTCCAAGGTCACGGAGCTGGTAAGGGACAAAGACAGGCTTCGTGCCAGGTTCCCTGACCCCAAATCTCTTGCTCATTCCAGCATAGCAAGCTGCCTCACAAAGGATCAAGTGTCCTAACCATCCCCAACCTACACAAGTCAGGACCAGTTACTCTAGTCTTCCTGGAAGGCTATAGCCATTTGACGTTCTCTATCTTGTCTCAAGTTGAGGCAAATCTGGTTAAAAGGAACGTCGCCACCTTTTCATGACTCACTGTCAGCTGAAACTGCAGCCACACCAGATCCATCTACTCACCCAGGAATTGTGTCGTCTCGGAGTGGGAGGGTAACGCTTAAGCCACTTGATCCGAAACCCTTTTGTATCCATTGTGAGGCTACTGTCCCTCCTCTGCTGAGAGCTCCAGGGACTGGGGCAGGCAGCATGGGGACCTCAGGTGGAAGAGTTCTTCCAGGGGCATCCTGACCACTGGGGAGCACATCCTCTGTGCTGGGAGCAGGAAAGAGCGCTTTAAAAGCATTTCTCATCCACCCTCCTCCACCCTTGACGTAGGCGGTTTGTCACCATCTTGTAGACAAGGAAACAAGTCTCCCTTATGCTGAGCCCAGATCTAGCATCTTTTGGCTCTCACTCACATGTCAGAGTTTGATGTTCAGGAACACAAAGAGCTAGGTCTCCGCCATGAACACATGAAGGGTCACGGTGAGGGTAACAGCTTCCTCAGCCCCTCAACCCAGGCTAAACATCCTCAGGCTCCTCGACTCCCCTCTCTGTACACAGTCCTCATCCCCTCATGGACACACAGTCCCTCTCACACTGGGGCAGCCAGAACTGGCTGGTGAGTCTCCAGGTCCCCATGGACCCAGGACCTCAGTCCAGGGGCCAAAGCAGAGAGGTACCCATCTCTGTCTACCAAACTGCCCGTGCTGAGGAAACTAGTGATTTCTCAAATGCCCCTTCTCAGGCCTCCCTTGTCAGACCTCCCCGAGCCAGAGCGCTGAAGTCACCGTGGACCGCTCTCTCTCCCTCCCCCACATCTGGCCAGTCACTGACTCCAGCTGCCCCTCACCCCATCGTGTCTCTCACACGCCTCCCTTCCCTACGCCCCCATTGCTCCTGTCCTCCTCACACCCTTACCCCCCTTCCCTGCACTCCTGCTCTAGGCTCTTAGCGGGTCCCACTCTCCTATCCACCCTTCACCCAGCAATCCTAGTGATCTTTCAGAGAGGCAGATTTAGTCATGCTTCTTCCCAGCTTAAAATCCGTCAATAGCTCGTCACGGCCTCCGGAGAAAATGCAACTTAGCCTGGCCACCGAGGCCCTCCACCACCTCCTGTTGCCTGCTCGCCGACTCTCCCCAATGACCTACAGCTTCCTGAATATGGCCTCCTTCCTCTCCTCTGCCCAACAAACTCTTGTTGTTCCTTCAAGACCCAATTCGAGTGTCTTTTCTCCCTTACACCTTCCCTGACCTTCCTGCCCTCAAATCAGAGGTGACTGTCCCCCTCCTGTTTCCCATGACCACACCTCACAGTCACCCCAGGCTGAGGCACTCCCAGAACTACACTGCAACTGCAACTGATTCACAAGTCTGTCTCTACCAGTGAACCACAAAACTGTGAGAAGCTGACATCTGTGCTAGGCCTTGAGCAATAAATGGATTTACAACAAAAGGAGATGTTGAAGGACCACACAAGCTAAATCATGGCATTCGGTCCCCATGACAATGCCAGGACAAGGCCCAGACCTGGGCAGGTTTAACTGTGCCAAACCTTACCTTAACAACAGGTACCACTGTGAGCACTTTGCACGTGCCAGGAACTATGTGAAGCTCTTTATTTGCATTATGTCATTTAAAAGGATTGAGTGACTTAATTTATATAACGTGGTTACCACAGTGCCTGACACAGAGTGACCACTGAACAAATGTTAGCAATAAAAGTGACATATTACTGATATTTAGGGGACATTTCTTATGCCAGACAGTGTGCCAAGCATGGTCCATGCATTGTCTCACTTCTCACAACAGCCCCGGGAGGAGGGTATTCCTATATGTCCCCATTTCACAGATGAAGACACCGAGTCTCAGCTGGGCTAAGTGATCACCCCAGAAGTAATGGACTTGGGCTTCCAGCCCAGATGCATCCGCTCTGGCAGCCAGGTTCTCCAAGTCTCTGGTACAGCAGAGTGCCACGTAGCCCCCAGAGCTCATTTGGGAAGAAAACAGGACAGGTTCCCTCAGAGCAGAGCCTATGAAATATCCAGGGGAAAAACGTGGTACTGGGAGGCTTCCTTTTCTGTCCCATTTAGTCTAATATCACATTTTGCATACCATCCTGCAAGGGACACAGTCCCAGGGAGCAGTGTAGACTGGCTCCTCTTGATCCTCAACCCTCTTGACTTCTTTTATGTGCCGAGTTGTTATGCCTTCCTTCTGGGCCAGCATCATAGGTGTAATTTGGAGTCAGACCCCTCCTTCATGCAGCTGGGTAAACTGAGGCCCGGGTATAGCGATTCACACTAAGAATAGATACACAGGGGTCAGTCCATCAGCTGGTGTGGACCCCATTCTGCTGGCTGCATACCAAATGACAGTGGCGTGGTGCCAGGGAAGGAGCATGGAGTTAGCAGTTGGACCCTCAGAAGCCCCAGCTCTGCCAGGTGCTAGCTCTGTAACATTTTAAACAAGCCTCTCTGAGCATCATTTCCTCACCTACGAAACAAGCTTAAGACCTCCTTCCTCACAGGGCTGTGTCAGAATCAAATGGATGGCATGTGTCCCCAGTTTGGGGGGCTGTAAAATGTTCTACAATTGCGGCCTCGTAGCAGTTAGCTCAGAGAAGTTTCATTCGGCCTTGAAGTACATAGCCTTTCTGTTTCTGTTGGATTGCACTGTGCTCAGGGTTCTTCCTGCATCCCAACAATAATCAGGCTCATTCTAACTCACTATGTCAATCAAGAGCAGTGCTGTCTCAGAACAATCAGTCCTGCACCACAGAGGCTGAGTTCCCGGTTACCCAGTATTCGCTGAGCTCTGACTGAAAGCATCCCCACCAAGCTCCTTTACGTTTTCCTTTTAAAGATATTTTCCCTTCAACTGAAGTCACAGGCATTAAATGATGAAGCCAGAAGGTTGTCTGTAGAGTTTCTTCCAGGGAAGAAAGGGGCTCTGCCATCTCCTACCTTTTTAAACAAAACCTGCCATGATTTTCTCTGCCAAGATATACCTTAGGATGGGGTAAGGTGCTTCTGAGACCCCGTGAGCCCTGTGATAGCTGAAGAAAGAAGTGAAAGAAGGAAGCAGGGGTGAGACAACCACCATGGTTCAGGGGCTGGTCCCCTGGTTTCCAGAAAGCCTGCTTAGCAGCTCATCCGCAACAGACCAGCTCCTGGGGACGGAACTGGAAAGGGCTGAGAGAGAGGAGATGTGGGTGGCGCTCACAGACCTTTTACAGGCTTTTGAAATGTATTAATTTAGGAAAAAATATTCACTATGTCATCTTAAAGGGCACAAAACTCCACACAGAGGAACATAAAAGGTTTGAAAATCATTGGTAATGTGTCCCCTTTAAGCTTGTAGACGACTTGTGTCTACCCTGACTGCCCCTATTGGAAGTTCCCACAGTCTCAGAGATGGATAATGTAGAAGTTGGAGAATGCCTGTGTTTTCTGCTTGCTTTAATTTACGGATTTGCCCAGTGAAGCAGTGATTGAATTTCATTTCTAGGATAAAATACTGGATCTCCGGGGAAGCCAGGCCTCAAGCAACAGATTTTCACTTCCCCTTAGCCTATGAGGACTGGCCTGATTCTTAGGGAAAATTTGAACAACATGCCAGTCTGCAGGGATCCATGAGTCCCTCCATGACAATCCACCTACTTCTCCAATCTCCTCTCACTTCCCCCACTCACGTCAGAGGGACCTGCACCCCATGTCCACCTGCCCAGGCTCTGGCTTTTAGCTCCTGCCCGCAAAAGGGACTCTCCTCCCGCACACAACTCAGCTTACCCAAGCCTCGCCCATCACAGTCCTGCCTTGCTGCCAAGTTAGAAGTGATGCCTGAACTCCCAGAATAAACAGTAACAACAAAAACTTGCATTTCTTGAGCTGAGTGCCAGGTCCTCCTCTAACAGCCCCATCATGTACATATTACTATGGTTTATTCCCATCTCACAGATGAGAAAACTAGTACTGAGAGAGGTTATGCAAATTGCCCAAGATCACACAGTTGATAAGCGGAGGAGCCAAGAGTTGAACTCAGAGTCTGGTTCTAAGCCCATGGCCTGCCACCTCTCCCAAGAGCAAAGCTTTCATACCACAGACCGCTCCCCACCTTGCACTATTAGAATTACTATGCACTTGTTTTGTAGCCTTTACAGGATTATAGCTCAGTGGGCAAAGACAATGCACGATTCTTCATACCCCCAACAGCACTGAGCTCTCAGAAAGAATGAATGAATGAGAAAATGTACATCAGACTAGAAAGTTAAGGCAACTTTTATAAACATTAAAAGGATGTCATGTCAATAAAGATTTATTAAGCACCAACCATATGGCCCACATTCTGATGGGCTGTGGGTCCCAGAGATGAAGCCAGAGTCCACTGGACCCTCAAATGTTCAGCGAATTCCCACCTTCCTTCTATAAGACCCAGTTATCTGTTGAACACTGATTTCCAGTCTCTTAGCAGCTTCTCTGTTCATTATTGCCTGGCAAACAGTGTGATTTATGCACAAGACACACACATTAAGACGCAATGTAGTCTCACAACTACTATATTGGATTGAATGGCAATCCACTGATAGTTCAAGCTCTGCAGAAAAAAAGTCAGCCTGAAAATAATCAATTCAATGGTACTTTACAGCATTGCCAGAAACAACTGTACAAACAGTAGGAAAGGTGATGTCATGTCTGTCATTTATTAACACATGGAGTTTTGGTGTTCTGTACTGAGATGAAGGCCACTGAAATGTGAAGTTAATTTGTCCAAACAGAATTTCTAATAAATACCTTTGATTGTTCCTTTGTCTCTATCCTTTACCAACGACAGGCAATTAGCAGCGTTTGCAATATTACAAGCAAATGAAATTGGGTCTCTGCCCAGCCTGCCTACAAAAGACTTCTACAGCAATAAAAATAATCAGTTGGATTCTTCATTTTCTGCTGGGCCCATGTGACTTCCTTAATAATGTCAATGCAGATTGTAATTTGCAGGAAGAAATAAACACCACTTGCATGAGGCATGAAATTTCAGACCACAGGAATGTCATCTTTTCTTACAGATTGTTTTGTTATAAGGGTATGCAGCTTGGACAACTAGAATAGACGTCAGGTCTGGTGCCTAAATTATCTTTCATAAACTGACCTATATTTTATCTACCAAATGGGTTTTGTGCATTTTTCCTTCTGTACCTTTGCTTTCTGGCAGTTAGCAAGGGAAAGAACCACAATTAGGATCAGAAAACCAATATTAAACTCCCAGGTTGGCCACTCACTAGCTAGGTGACCTTGGGCAAGTCATTTAACCTCCCTGGGCCTCAGTTTGCTTCTCTGTAAAATGACGCATACAAGTATGAAAGTGCTTAGAAGCTAAGTTCCCCAGGCACCTAGGACAGGCCTGCCCCACCATAGGCACATAGGCCTTGTTGCTTGAGCAAATGGATAAATGTCATGCACGGTATCTAGCATGTGGTCAGCACCAAGTAACTTGTTGCTTAATAATTAAGAATCCGGGGCTTCCCTGGTGGCGCAGTGGTTAAGAGTCCGCCTGCCGATGCAGGGGACACGGGTTCGTGCCCTGGTCCGGGAAGATCCCACGTGCCGCGGAGCGGCTGGGCCCGTGAGCCATGGCCGCTGGGCCTGCGCATCCGGAGCCTGTGCTCCGCAACGGGAGAGGCCACACAGTGAGAGGCCCGCGTACCGCAAAAAAAAAAAAAAAAAAAAAAAAAGAATCCGTTTCCCACCTCTAATACCCACCTTCTTCCTCTTGGCCCAGCAAAATCTTACTCATTCTTCAAGGTTAGCATCAAATTCTGCTTCCTCTAAGAGGCCTTCCCAAGATCACACCAGCCAGAAGTGACCTAACTTCCCCCAAACTCCAAAGACATTTATTGTCCATACGCCTCACTTAGAACCTGGGCTCTCAGCCTTGTACTGTTGCTCCTCTTCTCATAAGGGATTTCTTAGCTGCCCAATTAGATCACATACTTCTTGGGGGCACGTCCAGAGTCTTTGACTCCTGGTGATCCCTCCAGTTTCTAGTAAAGTACGTGGCACACAATTGATGTTCCATAAGTATCCACAGACTGACTGAGGGGGAAAAGCCCAGTCCCCGTGGAGAGGGGCAAATGCCCATGGAGTTTCTCGGTTTTGCCCCTGCCGTGGAGAGGCCACAGCACCAGTCCTTACAGCCCTCACACTGTGTCTCTGAAGCTTTCTCTTCCATAGAAAGTTTGCTCCTCTTTGCAAAAACCCTCCCCATATGTGAAGAACCAACATCCTCATGCCTTGTAGTGGAAGTGTATTGTATGACCTCTTCAGGAGACAATACAACAACATCTCTCAAATTTTAAGCTGCACATACCATTTTTTAAAAATCAAAGACACACAAATATCCTTTGATCCAGCAACTGGACCTCTAAATGTTTATCTTATAGATTGACCTGCACATGTGTGGAAAGATATATTAAGAATATTCACTGTTAGGTTATTTACAGGAGCAAAAGACTGGAGACAATTTAAATGTCTATTAACAGGAAACTGGATAAATAAATCTTGGTACATCCACACAGAAGAAACACCAGGTGGCCATTAAAATGAATGAAGTAGACCTGTATGTACATATGTGGAATATTAAGTGAAAAAACTAGATGCCACCCAGTATGTATAGCCTAATCTTACTTATGTAAAAAGAGGACATGTGTACATGTGTGCCTGTATGTGCATAAAGTGTCTTCAGAACAATAGCAACGGCTGACTGGGGCCAGGGATACGGGGGGCAGCCAGAAAACCTGGGGTCAGAAGCAGGAGAACGCTTGTCACTGTGTTCCCTATTCCATTTGTACAGACTAAATTCTTTAGCAAGTGAATGCATTATATTTCTCTTCTTTTCCTTTTTTTAATTTAAATTATATTTACTTTTAATAATATTTACATTCACATGTACAAAATTATAAAAGTTACAAAATAGTATAAGGTAAAAAATGTTCCTCCTGTCCTAGCCCCCAGCCTCCTGACTTCTGCCCCAGAGGCAACTAATGGGAGCCCTTTCTTTGTCCCTTTTTAGAGGTAGTCCATGCACTGCAGGTATTCTCTTTAAAAATAATCATAATAAAATGAACAGGGGAAAAGCTTCCACTGACCTCATCTTCTCTCTCCAGCTAAGGCTCTATCCCTCTCTTCTCCACATAGCCAACTCAACTTTTGGACAGCGCCATCGATTTGTATGGAGTCTACTTGTATGAGAAGAACTTCCTCAGGCTTTGGAGTCAGGCAGACCCAGGTCTTCAATAGTTACCTAACCTCTCTGGGCTTCATTGCTTCATCTGTAAAATGGAGAAGTAAAAACTACCTCTTAGGTTGTAAGGGTGCAACTGCTTCATGAAAAGCAGACGGGTCGCTTAGCAGGTGTGTGGAGCTGCTGCGGTCACTAGAGCTCTAGGCATCAACCCCTCCTTGGGCCCATGCACACTAAGCAGTGTCCCTAGGGGCAGCAGGAGACTATAATACAATGGTTGTCCACTCCAACTGCCAAGTACATCCTGTGTCTCCGAGGCAACGTTCTGGGGTAAACAACTACAGCAAGTTAGAAATTTTGTGGTGCGATGTTACACTAATGATCAACATCAGTTTCTCACCTTGGGTTTGCGGACTTTTGAAAGGGTTCATGGTTAGAAGTCAGGAAACCTATTTTTGAGACCTGACTCTACCACAAACTGGTCTTCCTTGAACAATTAACTTCTCATCCCTAGCCTTGCACAGATTGGGTGGATGATTTCTCAGACTCTGGCCAGCCTTATAATCTCACGTAGGGGATGTTATTAGGGGAGCCCTTCACTCAGGGAGAGGATGGCTGAGGCGGGATCTGTAGGTGGTGAGTGTGATTTCCAACCTCAACTATGATGTCCCTACTTACAAAATGATGTTGATATACAACAAGCATTTACTAAATTCTTCCAAGCTAACTAACTAAATGAGTTCTTCAAAAACGGAGTAAATCTTTGTAAATATTTTAAATTAACTTTAATTCATTTTTATCATTACTTACTGAAATGAAATGCAAATCATATGAACTACTCAGAGTATCTCACACCCCTTTTGTCAAATGCCAGGTTACTAAAGATTAAGAAGTGACCATGTGTAACAGCCCAGTACAATAGCAGTTAGGGAGAGCTAATCTAAAACTCCTTCCAACTCTAGGGGCTCTGAATTGATATCTGGCAAATAAGCAATTGACACACTGTGATTTAGTGACTCCGATGATCCTGAAGATAGAAGGGGGTTTTGCACCTGGCAGAAGTTTCCCAGGAACACACACACACACACACACACACACACACACACACACACACACACACACACACACACACGCTCTCTCGCGCTCTCTCTCGCGCGCGCGCACGCTCTCTCTCTCTCTCTCTCTCTCTCTCTCTCTCTCTCTCTCTCCTCTCTCTCTCCTCTCTCTCTCCTCTCTCTCTCCCTCACTCACACATAGGGACACAGTGGGGGTGGGAGGGGAGCTTGTGTCCCTCAGCCATGCCTCTCTCATTGCTGTATCACCATTCAGCATGCAGATTTCATTCCCCAAAATAAATCACAGATATAAAGTAGAAAGATGGTTTTCCATCTATTCTTTAAGTAAATTTGGGGAGTTAAAGAGCACAGCTGTCTCCAATAATACCATGCTCATTGGGTAAAAATATCTCTTAGCAAGTTGTCCTAAATCAATTTTTTTTTAATGAGTTCTCTTTTTTTTCCTACTTAGTACTGGTAATTTAAAGCTCAGCAAAACGTGCTATTGAAGCAAGGAAACTGAGTATTTTCTAATTTATTCTCTGGGACATTTATCTGTTAATCAAACATCCTAATTCCCTCCATACTTAAAAAAGGGCATTTTAAAGTGACATTCCCAGCCATTTCAGATCACTCCTTGAGTTTTATTGTCTGTTTTTTAAAATTTATGCCCAGCATGGGCTCTGTTCTTGAGGACTGAGCTGTATGAGAAAATTTCTATGGAAATTTTGGGTGGATCTCCAGTGGTGGTGAGCCTACCCAAGAGGGTAGGCCAGTAAACCCGGGAGGATCAACCCCTCGGACCCTGTCTTTTGGCGTGTCACGCTAATGGGCATGGGCAGAGTTAAGCGTGCAGGCCTGCCTCTAGTATGTAGTTCTATCCTTGGCATTTCACCTCTTTCTTCATCACGTTATTCCTTTGCAATTCCATTTGTTGATAACCCACTGTGCACTGAGCACCTTTCTGGGAATTAGCATACAGAGAGATGCCTAAGCCATAGTCCCTGCCCTCAAAAGGCCCTTGCAGCTGAGGGAAGCACATCTGACTAAATGCAACATGATAGATGCCACGCCTGGGGTGTGAACAAAATGCTTGGGACCAAGTCATTTTATTTATGTGACGCATGCTTATATAGCGACCTAATATGGGTGAGGCATAGTGCTAGTAAGGACTTTTCCAATATTAACTCATTTAATCCTCACAACCCACTGAGATGGATACTATTATTATCCCTTTGTACTGATGGGGAAACTGAGACGTAAGGTGGGTAAATAACTTGACCGAGGTCACACAGCCGGTGAGTGTCAGCGCTAGGTTCTGAGCCCAGGCTCCCTGGCTCCCCGAGCCCATGCTCCTACCATTGGGTCACACTGCCTCTCAAAACACCTTCTCTGCCAAATTCAAAGATACTTCACTAAAGTCAGATGCAAATGGAATCTGCAGGCTACAAATGCTACAGAACACAATGAGGAAGTTATATATGCAAAAACTTGAGGAACAGGAGTGAACTAGGCTAATGGAGAGGAAGTGGGTTGAAAGTCAAGGTTCTGGGTGGGGAAGGAGTAAGATGTGTTCTAGGAACTGAGCAAAGCCACCCACTGTGGCAAGAGGGTATAGAGGAAGGAGGACAGTAGCTCAAGGGGCAGCTGGAAAGTGGGCAGGGACCACATCATTCAGCACTCTTGCTACATGCAAAGGGCTGTCTGTGGTGGATTCCCCAAGAATTCTAGGAGTCTATCAGAGAGGGTTGGTAGGGAAATGCCAGCATCAGCTTTCATGATCCAATAATCACTCTGGCTGCTGGTGTGTAGAATGGACTGGAAGGAGGCAAGAGTGGAAGCAGGGACACCCATGGGCAGTCCGTGTCCAGGAGAGAGCTGATGGTCCATTGGATGGGGGTGAGGGTGGATGAAAGTGGATTCAAGGGAGACTTAGGAGGTAGCATCAACAGGAAATGATAACTGATTATGAGGGATGAAGAGAGGAAAGTATCCCTGATGGCTCTAAAGATTCTAGGTATTCATGGGGTCAGGGAGCACTGGGGGGAGCTGAGGGAGAAGGTCCCACACAACAGCCACATGCACTGTTCACCGCTCCCCTAGGTCACAGGCTGTTTCAGGGATCCAAGCCTTCTTCATACATGATGAACTAAGTTTTCTGAGTGTCCTTTCCCTCCTTCTTCACCCGGAGAACTCCTCCTCTGAGATTCAGCTTGAATGTCACTTCCTCCTTACATGTACACGTGCTGAGCACTGTACCAGGTACTTGTGTAGACATTGTCCTATTGGAACCTCACAACATCCCTGCAAGGAATCTATTGCCATCTGCATTTTACAGGTTACTGAGAATCAGAGAAGGTCCAGAGTTGGCTAGTTATTCAGGTAGTAGGTGGGAGAGCCCACAGACACCCAGTGTTGCCTTCCCAGTGACACTTGGCCTGGGGCCTCTTCTTCTCAAAGGCATTGAGGTTTCTCACCACACAGATTAGAGATGTGAACTTGAGGAACAATGAGAAGTTCTGAAGCCCATGCTGTGGGCTGTCGGGGGATAACAACAAGGGGTACAGATGAGGACCGCTGGACCCAAAGCAGGTGTACACCACACGACATGCTTCTCTCCATCCCCAGAATTCTAGCGAAGAGCCTCCCAAGCATCGGATACCCAGGGTTTCCCTGTTCTTCCTAGAAATAGGTTCCAGTGAACAGACAACCCAGAGCATAACTAAGCACAGATGTTGTGCCTTCTCTCCTACCTCCTTGACGTGGATCCTCTACTCTATCCATGTCACTCTCTCTTGCCACTGTGCCTTTGCTTGTGTCTATCCCTCTGCCTGGCACCTCATCTCCCTCCTTACTATGTGCCTGGAGAGGTTCTACTCTGGCTCAGTCTCCCCTGGAGCATCCCTTCCACATTTCCTTAGATTGGGTGTAGGGTGACCAGTTGTCCCAGGTCGCCAGGACTAAGGGATTTCCTGGATTGTTGGACATTTGGTGCTAAATCAGGGCAGCCCTATGTAAACCAGGGTGGTTAGGTGCTTGGATTGTATCAGCTTATTGCAAGCCCAGCAAGTGTTCAAGATGTCTTGTATCTATTGGTTCTCTTCTATCTCCTCCTTTAAAGTAGACGTGACTCTTGAAGATAAGGTCCTGTGCCTTGTTCATCCTCGATGTGTGCAGGCAGCGCTTGTGGAATGAGTGTATGGTGTGAGCACAGACTCCGAGTGAGTGTGGTAAATGGCTTAACCTCGCAGAACTCCAATACCCCCATTGTGTAAATGGGGCTAAAGGTAATACCTGTACCTCACAGGGTTGCTGTAAGGATTAAGTGAAGGGAATGCAGCAGAGCACCTAGGATATAGTAAGTGCTCAGTAAACAGTAGCTATTATTTTTAGCAATGGTAATAGCATTGCTTTTGTTGGGCACTTAAAACTTTTAAAAATTAAAAAAACTGGTTAGTCAATCCGGGCATTCTACCATGTTGCTAAAGCAAAAGACCGTCGCTTAATAAATAGCTTCTGGAAGATCTGTCATTTAAAACTACATTTTTGTTTCTCAACTATCAGTCATATTATTTCCCACCTGATGGTTCTTGCTCCAGAACAGTGTGGCCCAAACAGGCTGACTAATTTTAGCATTTCCAGAGCGCACACAATCATTCAGAAGCAGCTTTCTCAAGAGCTTGGATGGAAATAAATGGGCAATTAGCAGGTTTAACAGATTTTCTTCCCCACGCCCCGCCCACCAGAACCTCTAACACATTAAGTTGATCACAACATTTATTTTAAAGAAATTCAGCTGAAGTGTTTGTGGGGTTTGAGGAAATCTTGTGACCACCATGGACTCATCATGAATCCTGTTGCCTGGAGCACTGTGAGGGTGTGGCAGGGACCCTGGAGGTCAGGAAAGCCAAGCTTCATCCCCAGATAGCCTGGGGCCTGGGGCAGGTTGCTCCGCAACCCTGGGCCTGTTTCCTGTCAGTAAAGTCAGGAAGTAGTCTTACTTAATTCCCAAGCCTCCCTCCAACTCAGGAATCAGAGGGTTCTCAGAGAGAACACTCTGATCGGCCAAAGAATTACATGTTGCCCCCAAATGCCTCCATTTCCTTATCTATGTCATGCATCCAACAGCTATTTATTAAGTTTCTGTTAGGTGCTAGGCACTGTACTAGGTGTTTGTAATAGTCACTCTCATATCCATCCTATCTCTACCACCTGTAGGAATGCCTTGCTTCCAGAGTTAGGCTCCTTGGAAGGAAAACACTTAATTCCAATTTCCATTTCCTTCCCATCTTGGAATCTTCAGGGGCTGCCTGTCTGACCTGCCCCATCCTCCAAAATATGTCAGAGGAGTGAAGCTCAGGCTTGAGGCCTTCAACACAAAGGGACCAGGTCTTAGGGGAGGGAGAAGTTCCAGGACAGAAAAAATCCTGGGATTTTTTAGCCTCTCATTATCCAGGCTTACAGCAAAATGATTCTCCAGATGAGCAAGCCTCTTGCCCTTAAATATTCCTTTTGGCAATACCTAGGACCCCCTCTGTGAAGGCCACACCCCAACATCTTCTGACAAACTAAAGATGAATTCCCTATTATATCTTATTGTGGGGAGGAAAACAGGATTTAGGAGTCCTAGTTTTACCACTTGAGAAAGGGATTAATCTTGATCTCCGGGTTTGTCTCCTCAAAATGCACATGGTATTGATGGCTACTTGATAAAGCAGAGTGTGCGTCTGAAAGTTCACTGTAAACCATAGAAGCATTAACTATGGTCCCTGTTCGCCTTCTTCCACTTCTTGACAATATAGACCTGACCCTACAAATAAGATGAAGAGATGAACATCTCCATAGAGTTTGAATCACACCAGAAAGTTTCACCTGTCCAAAAATAGCTTCCCCATGTCCTGAAATTCAATTATTTGTGATTCACTCAAGCTCCCAATTAAATAGCTTTGCCAACCGTGACCTACCTACTCATGCTATGAAGAAAAGTTACATGCATTGGGACCTTGCCATGTCCCAGGCCCTTTGCAATACTTAATTCTTTTTTTAACCCCACACCAATATGCAAGACAGGGCTTACTACTTAATACATTTTAAAAACTGGGAAACTGATCCTCAGAGAGTTTAGGAAACTTGCTAAAAGCCCACGTGAGTGATGGGGTCAGGACTTAAGCATGGGTGGGGTTGGGAGGGTGGCAGGCCCAGGGTAACACACAGAACAGCTGCCAGGGGAGAGAGGTCCGTAGGAGATGCGCACCAGCACCAGCGCCGCTCAGCCCACTTCACCACTTTGTCTAGCCTGGTGCCCCAAATGCCCAGGTCACATGCACGAAGACCACTAGCGTTTCTGCCAGGAAAGAAAGAAAGAATGTTGATGCTGTTCATTCTCTGAAACAACGTATCCCCACTGGCTAATCTGGAAATATTACTTACAGGGCTCTCAAATGCCCCTTTGTTGCTGAGTGGGTGGATAGGCATCACAAATATTCGGCACTGCTTCTCCTCCAAGAGCCAGCACCATTCACTGGAATAATTACCCTGTTGTCTTCTCACCTCAGGAGAAAATGCAAGACGCCCTCTTTGCAAATCTGGTCCATCACGCTAGCAACACTTATATTCTGAGAAGCTGTTTTTCCCTGATTGTTTCACAGCCTCTAATCTGCCACTCTCCAGATGAATATAAATTAAAACACGACAATGAAATATGGAGAAATATCTTCTCCCATCATAATCTCCAGCTCTCCGAACCCAAGGCCAGGAGTGGATGGAGCCCTGATTTGTCTCCATTGAGGAGGCATCCCCTGGTCGCTTCTGGCTCTAATGGATGGCCGCCAACTAGTTATTAGGGAGGGGAGAAGCACGTGCCAAAACTTCAGGTCTCTGAGAGCTGGGAGCCGGGAGGTGTAGAGGATTATAATTACACCCAGGTGGAAGCCCGACCGCAGCTCACCTGCCAAGCAAAGAATGATCCCGTGGAATAGCCAGGAAGGAATGGAGTTCACAGGGGATTGGACTTCTACACTGTGGCCTCAAAGTCATTCTCAGACTTATCCCCTAAAATCTAGAGGTTAAAGAACAAAAATGTCCTTTAAGAACAGGTGGAGGGAGCCCTGTCTAAAGAGAGAGCTGCCCAATCCTTAGCTCCTGACAGCTGTGGCCTCAGGAGAACAGACATCCTATCTGTACAACCCCCACCCTGATGGCCCAAGAAAACCCCAGAGGTGGAAGCTCAGAAGCTAGCATTTCAAGAGATGCCAGTGCCCCCCAAACACAAGAGAAATAATAGTGGCTTAATGCAGCAAGGCAATGCCCTAAAGTGGTCAGAGACTGGGAGTTTGAGCCAAACAGCCACAGGTTCTAATCCCGACTCTACTTCTTACTAGCTGCATCACCTTAGGCAAGTCACTCAACTATTCTGAACCTCTGTTTCCTGGCCTGTAAAATGGGAATAATTATACTATTACTTTGGTTGTGAGGTTTAAGAAACAAAATGAATGCGGAGTCCCCGGCAGACTACCTGGAACGTAAGAGGTACCAGAGTCAGTTTAATCTGTCCCTCTCAACCCCGCCCCCATACACCAGACAGCAAATTCCTGATGAATTCCTAAGGAATTTCTCTGCTAAATACTGATTACAGTTTTGCAGCCAGCCATCAGGCAGCAATGACTCCATAGTACTGCCCCCTCTGCCCCATCATTCAGTGCGTGGCACAACTTCAGGGACCAGAATCAGAGAGCCAGGTTTTAGTGGGAACCGGCCATTGCCTGACCAGGTACATACAGCGCTGTCCCTCCCCCTCATCCTGGAACTGACCACAAACTGTCCTCACCAGAGAGCTGGGGCACCACAGGACTATTTATCCCAGTGAGACCTAGTGGAGACTGGGGCGCTCTCCGCCCACAATTTCACACATGACCTGGGGCCTGGAGCTGCTCTCCATAGCTGCTTTTCTGACAGAGTTGGATACCTTGACAAGGTCCCAGAAAGCAACAGAGCACCCATTGTTCAGCCTACCCAGCCCCAGAGAGGGACCCGCGCCTGCCCAGTTCAGAGGTACCACCCAGATCTGGCAGCAGAGAGAGGCCCCCCAACCTTCTACCTGGAAGCACAGCTACCCTCACCCACATGGCCTGGGACCCACTTGGCCCTCAGTTCCTGCCAGATCCTGTCTGCTTTGCTGTTTGTAAAGGGCAGGGTGGGAGGGTTGGGAAAGCAGATGAAACTTAAACTTACTCTCTGCTCATGGTCATGGAGACGTTATAGGCATTATTATTATATAGCTGTACTATATTAATATTACTATGATTAACTAATACTACTGGAATTAGTGTCACTAGAATATATTCAGCTATAATATAAACATATAATGCAGTTGTAATAGCTGACATTTATTCTTACCATATGGCAAGTCTGTGCTAAGCATTATCTTAGCCTCAACCCCCCACAAACCTATGAGGTAGGAAGTATTGTTCCACCCCACTTTAGAGATGAGGACAATCCGGAGAGGCTATACTACTTTCCCAAGACCACACAGTCCATAGAGTCCAAATTCCCACTCAGAGAGATAGAACTCCATACATGTGGGCACCAAACCTGCAAACTGGTCCTGCTGGTGGCAGACTTCTACAGACCCAATCTAAGGGCCTGAGAAATTCGCTCTTCCGCACAAATGTCACTCCACCTTCACTTGGTGCCTGAAATTCCCCTATTTGTGTTCCTGTGTTTTAAAGCTTCATCCCTTCCTTAAACGCAAATATCCTTTTTGGACAGGATCAAAATCCACCATCAGATGTCTTAGTTAGACTTACGGATGAGGCCTTTTTCTCCAGAGAGCTAGCTAGGAGCAGGGGAGGGAGGCCTGAGCAGACCTGCACCATCACATCAAAGTTTATTTTTCTCCCATGTGCCTCTCATTTCTCATGTGTTTTCATTCTCCCCATCATCCAGAAGTTTCATGCTGTCATAAAGAAAACTGATTTAATAAATAAACTCATGCTGAGGATGTTTCCCATCTCCATCCTTCTTACTGATATCGTACATCTTCATCAGACCCAAAGCATCCCCCAGCCTCATCAGAGATTTTTTAGGAAAATTGACTTCATGGGATTAGGAAGCTCAGGTGATTAGCAAGTCAGGTGGTCCTCTCTGCCACTCACTTCCCCCCAGACATTCCACCATCGCCTCCCTGCTGTCTGCTCACTTGGACTAGCATCTGGTATAGGAGGATCCAGCATATCATTTTGAACTGCTCAACTTTATTTCCACTAGAATTATGTCACACAACTGGGGTTTCATGGGGAACTAAGGAAAACAGAAGCAATGAAGTCTCCGTACACACTGAACCCGTGTTTTTGAGTCTTGCTCAACACGCATACATTAGGTCCTTGGGTTCTCAATTTGAAAAAACTATAGGGCCACATGTAAATGGCTCCCTATAAAAATAAAACATTTTTTAAAAGGATGCCCCGTAAGTAGAGACTTCATCTCCCAGGGATATTTTCCGTATCAGAAGTCTGTGAAGATGGCCATGGTTAACCGAAGGGGATGTTTGTCACCTATGGTGGAATTCTGTTCACAGGAACAGCCCAGGGTGGAAGAGGTTTTGAGATTTGAGGGGAGGGGCTCTGGCAGAGGGCACCTTACCTTCTAGTACAGAGGGTGTAAAAGTTACCCACTGCCATGTAACACATCACCTCCAAGCCTAGCAGCTTAAAACAAATATTCTACAATCTCACAGTTACTATGAATCAAACACCTGCGAACAGCTTAGTTGGGTGGTTCAGACTTGGAGTCTTCTATGAGGTTGCAAGTCAGCAAAGGCTGCAGGCACCTCAAAGCTCCACTAGAGCTCGAAAACCACCAACAAGCTCATTGAGGGTGTTATTGGCAGGCCTCAGCTCCTCACTGGCTGTTGAGCAGAGGTTTCAGCTCCTTGCCATGGGGCCCTCCCACAGGGCTGGGTGCTCCTGACATGGCAGGGGGGCTTCCCCCAAAGTCACAAATCACAGAGAGGGAGAGAGAGTTCAAGACAGAAGGCTCTGTCCTCTACAGTCTCATCCCAGCATGACACACCATCACATCTGCTCTATGTTCCTGGTCACACAGACAAACCCTGGTACCATTTGGGAGGGGGCCACACGAAGGTGTGAATACCAGGAGGCAGGGACCTTTGGGGCCATCTCAGAGGCTGGCTGCCCCAGGAGGGCACCGAGCATGGTGAAGTCCACAGTTGGAGGACTCCACATGGCAGCCCTTGAGCAGGTGTGCCCACGCAGCCTCCGTCTGCACTTTTATAAGATGAGGGCAATAGAGTTGTCAGGGATCAACAATGTCTAGAAAAGCACATTGAACAGAGAGTTGCACAAATAGAAGGCAACATTATTTTGATTGCTGTTAGCAGTAGCAGTGGCACACAGTGCTGGGGACTCCTTCTCTCCTGCACTCGCAGGCCCGACCCACCTGTATAAAGCAGTGGCAGTGTGTATTTCAGATTGCCAATACCCAACGCCACATAGTGAAGTGTTGCAAAATACAGCTTGGGCGGGACCTCTTTGATGATCTGTTAGAGCTGATTTATAATTAGCCTCTCACCTGAATGCAAATAAGGACCCTGAGGTTCTTGCTGGTTCTTGCTTGGAAATGATCTCTGCTCTTCCTTTAAATGTCCTCCCAATTTCTTAGCAACCCTGGCTTTCTTAGTTAATAAACAGTATGAAAGTAAGCACCAGCCCAGCCCTCTCTGAATATCAGAGGCTCCAAATCACCCAGCTCTGATGTCCACAATCCCAACTGATACCCTCCTGTCCTCCCCTCCCCGACCCCTTGCCCTGTCACAAGGGTTTTCAAGACAAGATCTGGCTTAACTCTGGGCATTTAGGACACCGAGAACTTTCTCACTAGGAAATGCCTCTTTCTAGAACCCGCACACTGCTGGTCAGAGCACTGGATAGGTGTCAAGAGACTGGAGTGCCAATCCTGGCTCTGATCTTTGTCCAGGTGTGGCCTTGGGCAGGGCACTTCACTGCTCTGAGCGATTCAGATCTGCTTATCAAAGACGATGATTCTACCAGGTATTCACTGAGCATTTCTGAGCCTTCCCCAATAGCCCCCTCCCTCACCTGCCCTATAGCACCCCACTAGAAACAAAGTACATGCAACCTTCTAAGGTATTCCTCATAGTTCCGTTTCTCTCCCTGTGGGTTTTTCTTTCCTTTTGAACACTGGCAGGACTCACATGTGTGTGTTATGCACTGGGCACGGACCCATTACGGCTTTGAGCTGGTAATCCAGCCTCATTTTCACAACCACGATAGCTGACCCTTACTGAACACTCACTATGTGCCAGGCACTGTTCTACCACATTGAACTTCACAACAGTCCTGAGGTTGTAACTATCATCAGCTCCATTTTACAGATGAGGAACTGAGGTTCAGAGAAGGTAAGCAACCTATTTAAAGTCACCCAACCTGTGTAAGGCAGAGCCAGGATTCAAACCGTCTGCGGCCAGGGTGGGCTCTCTTAAGACTGACTTCTTCCTCCACAAAGAATCTGAACATCTTGATCACAGGCCCTATTTCTTCTACACACAGTCAGCATCTACGCGTATTTGCTGATTGATCGCAGGCTTCTATCCCAGACACTTGAAGCATATGGTGAAGCATAAACTCTATCTGTTCCTTTCCAGAACGTAAGACCTAATATGTGATAACAGACAAATCCAAGTTTTTCATAGACTCAGAGGATTTAGAAGGAATGTTTTCCCAACCCTTGTTTTACAAATAAGAAAAGGAAGAGATTAGGTGAGTGGCTTCTAATCACACACCCTGCAGCAGAGCCAGGGCACCAACTCTGTTAAGAGTTCAGGCTAGGGTGGTGGTTCTCAACTGGGGTGACTTTGCACCCCAGGATATTTGGCAATGTCTGGAGACATTCTTGGTCATCACAACTGGTGAAGAGGATGCTACTGGCATCTAGCGAGGAGGCCAGAGATGTTGCTCAGCATCCTGCAGTGTACAACACAGTCCCCCCGACAAAGGCCTATCTGGCCCCAAATGTCAAAAGTTCTGAGACTGAGAATCCCACTCTGCGGGACTCACCAATTCCGCATAAGGCTCTTCACTCCTGTTTATTCACACATAGTCACCTACTGTTGGACATCTTGTCTTCGTCATCTTTGGTTCCAGCACCCAACAAAGTACTTGGTGTGGAGGAAAGGCTCACTGAATGAGAGACAGGGGAAAGGACAGGGAGGGAGAGAGGGAGAAAGGAAGGAAGAGAAAGAATGTCAGAGAAAGATATCAGGCCTTCCTGGTGGATGAGAAAGCCAGACTCTATAAATCAAGACCTCTATTCATAAAACAGAAGACTACTGACCATTTGAAATCAATTTTTGCGTATCTTTCCAGAGGGAATACTAACTCTGAATACCTTCTTAATTATGCTGAAGCATAATTTAGGCTAATACGAACAAAGTAAATTAAAGAGAGAACAAACTCCTGCTCCAGAAATTTTCCCCCTATGAAAGAAAGTCCTGATTGATGGATGTGATAGTGCCAATAAGGTACAAATGCACTGCCCTTTATAAAAATAACCGGTTCCTTAGAGGTGTCCACTGGGAAAATTGCAGTAGTTACAGATGCCGCTGAGGAAGATATAACAGACAGCTCTCATTCCAAGGCAGCCAGGCCTCAGAGGAGGTCTGGCCAGTGGCTGTAAATCCAAATATCCAAGTGCAGTTATTCTTCAACCCCCCAAACAAATGACAAATGGCTCCCCTGTCAGAGCTGGCAGGTGACGCACTACTCCCCCCAACCCACCCACTGCAGTGGGACGATCTGTCAGCAGCCACTAATTCTCAGGATCGTGGGGAAGAGCTGGGAAGTCAGCCTGTGACCGTTGGGCAAAGAGAAGGGGTCCCTGAGCCCAGACACCTGGGAAAATGTAGCTCCTGCTCTATGTGGCAAATAAAGCTCCATGGTCCACCAGAGGAGAACAGTGCTTCTCTGTGTTCTCATCCAGGTATGGTGAGCAACCCAGAAAATACCTTGAGACCATCAGATGAAAAGCCCTCATATGGTCCTGTCTCCCTCCCTCTAGGATGCCCCACTTCTTTTCCATGGACACGCCTCTTCCAAAACCCACAGAACACCTCCCACAGGCAGCTTTTCCCAGACTCCACCATCAGGACAACGCTCTCCCCACCTGATGCCCCAACTGCACACGGGCCTCCATCAAAGGTGCTCAGCACACTCCGCCCCGTTCACACCCCTGGCTGGCGGTAGCTCAGACCTGCCTGGCTGCCAGACTTTGATCTGCCACCACCTGCAGTGCTATCACCACCTGGCGGGTCCTCCACTGGGCTCAGCCCCCATGGGCGGACTTGCCATGGAGCCCATGGAGCTTAGGTTTCAAGACCCCACACTTGCTCAAGGCCCTTCCAAAGCCGACCCAATCATGATTCATGACTTTGCACTCCTTTTCTTAAAGAGGCCCCAATGGTGTCTACCATTCAGGCCCCGTAGAACCTCTTTCCTGCCCACAGTGATCTCCAGAGACCTTCATACCTTACACATAATACCTGCTTAATAAGGATTGGAGGATTGAAAAGAATGGATCCTGACTAAGATCACAATTAATCAGGAATTGGTGTATAACAAAACGGGGAGGATGCGTGCTTCCCTCAGGCAGGCTTTAATAATTCTTCTGTCATCAAGCCGAAAAGAATCAATGGTGTCCTCTATCAGCTAGTGCAGTGGTTCTCAAAGTCCAGCATGCAGGAGAACGCCCTGGAGGCTGGACTCAGCCCCAGAGTGTCTGGTTCAATAGGTCCCAGGTGGGACCAAGGATGTGCATTTCCCACAACTTCCCAGGTACTGCTGCTGCCCCTGCTTGGAGGATTACACATAAGAACCACTTTGAATCCATGTGTTTTTAACAGGGAGGACATGGCCCCTAAGGAAGTGAAAAGTGGTTCTTGGAGGAGACAAAATCTTATACTTTTTATAGTAAAGCAGATATACGTGCAGCATATCAATAGATCTACAGCATATCCATGGCATTAAAATTTCACGGTGGGCAATAAGAAAAAATGTCCAAAAAGACATTAAGGAATAATAGCAAAGGTTAAGAAACACTGATCTGACCCAGCTTCCTACTTGGTGCTTAGCCCCACCCCTCTGGTGACCCAGAGGCCACACCATACCTGATGCTGTGGAAGGAGCACTGGACTTGGAATCAAATCCCAGGTTTAAATGGTAGCTCTGCCCAGCAGCAACTGTGAGATTTTTCCACCCAAACTCACTTTAGCTTCTATACTGAAACGGTATATACTACACTACCCTCAAAGGGAGTGCTGTGCTTGGGTGGGAGAGAAACTTGAATAAGTTGTTACAGGAATGAGGTGAGTGAGCCCCCAGAGTGTGTGGCTGAGTAACAAGAGCAGCATCTTCCCAGGAGGGTGGGCCTGTTTACCACCTTGCTTGCTGAGCAACAGGAGTGTGAGAATGCACATTTCAGGGCAGAACAGGATTCCTCCATCCTCTTGAATGTGTGGAGAAGGATGGAGAGAGATGGAGCTGGGGGCAGCCTAGGAGAGTCCAAACTGCCTTAAAACACACACGTCAATCCTGTTGCAGGCAGTCTTCTGAGTGGCAGCTATATAAATTCTTTCTTCATCACCCCTGTGAGTTCTGCACTAAGTTTCCTGTCACTAAATAATGATCTTAGGACCAGCCGATTATTTGCGGGTAGGGTCCGGAGGGGTTGAGTCTACATTCATGTTGTGTTGGCTCAAAACTAAAGACTCACGTGCAGGACCCATCACACCCCGGGGTTACACTTCTTGGTTGTCTTATCATTTGCCCCGTCTCCCAAGCCCCAAACTAGGACTTGTCATTGACTCCCACTTCTCCTTCAGTCCCGATGTCCAACCAGCCACCAAACCTTGTGGATCTACTGGGAAGGCCTGCTCTTCTGCTCCAGACTCTCGACTGCCTGAGACCTGGTCCTCTGTGTGTCTCCAGGGAGCTTCTGGAACCTTATCTAGGCCCCAGCCCGGGCTGCCCAGCCCAGAAGCTACCCCAGCCCCAAAGCCTTCTTCCTGCTGTACAGATTGGATTGTCCTAACTGCATAGCCATGGCCCAAAGCAAGGATGGGTAACAGAAGTGGTCCAGGCCAACTTTGTCCTGGGGGGAGAAAGTTAAGTGATAGATAGTATTCGGCCAAAGGTCTTCTAGGCAGCAGACTTTACCAACTGAGGTGGAGGTCAGAGTCATCCATCAGGGAGGTCTGATTTGGCACAAGAGATGCAGAAGTAGGATACAGCTGGAGCAGAGAAAGGAAAGTATAGCAGAAACCAAATGATCGGACCTCAGGGACAGAGTAAGGGGCCTACCAAAACTTAGGGATCCCTAGATCTCCCAACAGTCCCTCAGATGGTGAGATCTGGGAAGCAGCGAGGAGTAAAAAGGGCATGAGTTTTGGGTATCAGTTCTCCCTCATGCAAATTGTAGAACGAGGGACAAGCAGCATTACCCCCCTGAGCCTCAGTTTCCTCCTGTGTAAAATGGGGATGCGAGTGCCTACCCTTCATCGGGTGTGGTGATGAGTGAGTGAGCTGTAAGCACGAACAGATGGTGGTGGTGATGATGCTGGGATTGGGGGGCCATCTCTAGCCCCTTCACCGTTGTGCTGGCTCTCCTCTGAACACGCCCCAGCGGCTCCATATGCTCTGAGACCAAATGCAATGCTCCACTGTCACTTAACCAACACAGAATTGAACAGCACTGTCACCTCCTTTTTCCAAAACTCATGCTTCTAGCAATGCAGTCTACAATCACATGAGGGCTGGGAGGAGACACTGTACAGTATTTACTCCTGTTGAAATAAAGACGTGGATCTTTCCACATGTGATGCTACTAGGCCACAACTCACTGTCTTTTCCTGGAGTACTTGGGTTTAGGATCCAAGTGCAACCCTGTTAAATTTTCTCTTTTCAGTCTCTCTCTCTCTCTCTCTTCCTGCCTCTATCCCCCCACCACCTTCCTTTTTGTATTTCTTGGATTTTGTTTCTGGTATCATGTCTAGCTTCTTGACATCAGAAATTTGATGAACTTAGACTCTATATTATTACCCAAACCAATGACAAAATTGCTAAGACAAAGGCAAAGACGGAACCCTGGATCAAAGTGCAGGAGCCCTCCCTTCAAGGACACATCAGTCCATACATTGGTACTATGGGTACATGTGTCCATTTAGTTATCCATCAACCTAACCGTTCTTGCAGCCAGTCCTTATTTCTCTCATCTTCCCACAAGGATATTGAGAAACCTTATCAAATATGCTGCCCAAGTCCTTCTGTCTTTTTCCATCCTCCACCCCCTCATTTAGTAAGCCTCTGACTCCTGTTGATTCCACCTCAAAATATCTCTTGTAGACCTTCCTCTCCTACATCTCTACAGCTGCATACCTCATCAGGGCCTTTACCATCTCCCTCTGGATCACTGCAGTAGCTTCCTTATTAGTCTTCATACCTAGACTTTCTGGAAAAGACTTGAGGCAGCTCAGCATATGTATATTCAAATACACCTACCCTGTCCCAACACAGTCATTACCTGGAAGGCACTCTTACTATTTTTTATGCCTTAAGGTTTGTTTTTCTTTCCAATTCTTCACTCTAGTATTTTTTTGGTGATGACAGATGTGCTCCCAAAATGACAAAGAATTTAGAAACATTTTCAATTTATTTTTAACATCTGCGTCAGTGAACAAAGAAATCATAGTTGGTGACAGCGGTGGAGAAGGAAGAAAAAGGGAACTTAAATAGCTTTAGCTTTTACAGGAACTTCCATCAGTGCTGGTTGCACTGTGATGTGATATCAGGTTGGGTCTAATCATAAGAAGGAAGGGTACATTAAATTGTCCTGAACATATTTACCAGTTCTTACAATACCACTTCTTAAACTCTTTGCAGAAGCCAATTTCCTCATGAGAAAATTAGATTTTTTAGAATAAGCAAGCCCCACATTTCTTTCTTAACCTAACTCAGTCATCTGGTTCTAACACTGTGATTCTGTGATTCTGAATGAGATTCACCTGCTCATTCCAGAGCAGGACGAGGAGCAGTGCTCAGCCCCTGGGTGCCCACCAAGAGCAGAAGGCATGTGTGTTACTGTTGACGCCTGTCTCTGTGAAGTTCCACACCTGTCAGGGACCAAGCAAGCACAGAGCAAGCATCTGAGAGGAAGTCACCTGAGCAGAGAGAGCAGTGCAGAAGTTATGGAGAGGGGGTCTCCTCAGCCTGTGACTCTCCAGGCACTGGGACCCCCCGCACTCAGCACCCAGGACAGACACTACACACACACACACACACACACACACACACACGCAGGCACGCACGCACGCACACATGCTCCTTAGTCCTGTTTCCTCAGGTGGGCATTTTCATAAGAAAACCAGAGAGCGGCACTCCCAAGCCCATGATCTGTTTCAAGAGCTAACAGGACATAATTTGCAAATGGAAAGAAGAAAAGAAGTGCTAAGAAAACCCTATTTATTGTAGAACTCCATACCCCACTTTGAAGCCTTATTCTGACAGACCAGGTTAGAGCGCAGGGCCATATGGCATCCTAACTGGAATAAACGAGCTCTATCCTGACTCCACGGAAGCCCCAGCCCTGCAGCATAAACATGTCCATTAGAGCTGGGTTATTTCTGTCCCATCTGGGGTGCTAACCTCTCAGAGCAGAGGAGAATAAATGTGCCATTGTCAGGAACCCCGCAGCAGAGGTGAGGACGGCTGCCCCTTCTACATTTTCTTTTTTATACCTGTGGCCACCTCTGGAGCTTTCAGAAAAGAGACGGCTTCTGAGTCTCAAGCAGGCAATTCTTCAAGCCAAAGCTACAGAGAAATTCCTGTTTTATCCATTTCTATCTCTGGAGGGCAACACGCCAACACACGCACAGAATAGGGGCTTTCAGGTGGTCAGGACAGCATGCAGCAGGCTGAGGCAAATCAGAGCACAGGCTGAGGACTGCACTGTTCTGTCCCTCAGCCTGAAGCCCTCGATCAGCCTGGTCTTCTCGACACTTTCAACAACTCTTTTTCTAAATTTTTGATTGTTGAGGACAAATCTGGATTTCTTTTTCTCTTTTTTTCCTTCTCCTGGCAATCTCAAATGTGTCAAAAGAAAGGAAATTTCTACCATTATTGTCAGAAACGAGACTCAAATAACATGCCACCATCGAACACCAGCGTTCTTTTCACCAGAAAGAAGCACACCCAGAGTAACAGATCTCTAAGTACTACCCAGTGCACAGAAATCCAAATGGCTCCATTATCTCAACACCAGGAGAGTGGGGCAAGCTGTACTCTGTTTTATAAGGACTTTGGAGCTTCTGGTGGCAAAGAAGTAATCTCCTGGTTCTTAAGTGGCATTGGGGACACCAAGCACTACAGCCATAGAAAGAATAGAACTCACATGGTCAAATATTTTCAGTCATATCAGCCTTCAAAACCTGAGTCACAAAGAAACTGGGGTAACCACTGAGGCAAAGAGAATGAAAATTCCTTGGACACTGGGCATCAGAGGTCCCCACGTTTGGGGGAGCATCTGAAACTTGATGTGACAGCACTGGAAGAGGCCAACAGTTCCTGAATAGGCAGGGACCAAAGGGGTAAGGATGCTACTGTAAAGCTATCGAGGAGCTAGGCCAGAGGTGGGGCTTGTGGGAGCAGACTCAGGCCCACGTACTGACCGGAGCATCTGCTACATGTGGTCCCAGCCCCGCCACTCACAAGCCATGTGGCCTCAGGCAAGTTATATAATCCCTGAGCCTCTGTGTCCTCACCTTCAAAGATGGAATAATAAGAGGTAAATGTACTTCATCGCGTTGTTGTGAGGTTTACATGATCTAATACACAAAAGTGTTTAGAACAAGGCTCAGCACATAGTAAGTGCTCAAGAGTTATCGTTGTTGGACAGTCAGCCCAGTGGGCAGGGAACATTTCATGAGTATAAAGCTATGCTGTTCCGATGATCTTATCAGCTGCTGTGAGAATGCGCCTCCCTTTATGGTACCAAGATCTTTTTCCTTCATGCTGCACCCTGCCCTGAAGAAGTACCACAGACTTCTTCTTTAGCTAAATATCCCTTCAACGGTCCTCAGGGGACATGGTTTCCAGTCCCTTCACTCTTAGGTCACCCTTCTTGGAACAAGTTCAAGTTGAATTTTATTTTTTTTATTTATTTTTGGCTGCGTTGGGTCTTTGCTGCTGCACACGGGCTTTCTCTAGTAGCGGCGAGCAGGGGCTACTCTTCATTGCAGTGCGTGTGCTTCTCATTGCGGTGTCTTCTCTTGTTGTGGAGCATGGACTTTAGGCGTGCGGGCTTCAGTGGTTGCAGCACACGGGCTCAGTAGTTGTGGCTCGTGGGCTCTAGAGCACAGGCTCAGTAGTTGTAGCGCACAGGCTTAGTTGCCCTGAGGCATGTGGGATCTTCCTGGACCAGGGATTGAACCTGTGTCCCCTGCATTGGCAGGCGGATTCTTAATCACTGCGCCACCAGGGAAGTCCCTCAATTGCATTTTAAATGTCCATTTCTAAAGCCAGTTCTCTCTCAAACCAACATTCCAAGGCCAAAATCATCACCTCCACCACTGACTATCTTCTTCCATTCCTGGGACTTCAGACTGCTCTCTCTGGGCTACAGGTGCAGGTCAGGTCTGCGGAGCCAGCACACGCGACCTCCTGAGCTCCCTGCTCACAGGAGATGGTTCCCCCTCTGGCCGGCCCTCTTGTGCCTCTGAGAGAGGAATCCAACTGCTTCGAGTCTCCTCCTTACCCAGCCAACCTGGAGGGACTTCCTTAGAGGCCCAGGCAGCAGCCTGGGCCTCAACCTGTCTCCCTCAACCCTGCCCTCTTGGGGTGTGCCCTGCCTAGGCTGCGTTTGGACTGCTCTGTACCACCTGTCTGCTCTGCTCCAGTCTCACACAAACACCTGTAAGGGACTCCTTCCCCCCAGCACCTATGCCTTATAACTGGGCTCTTTAGCCCAGGAGAGGAGAGACCATCCAGGAAGGAGAAGACTGTACTGCCTGGGGCATCGTTGGGGACAAGGGCATTGTTTTGCTGCCTTCATAGATCTTTAAAACCACAGCTCTGCTCAAGCCCAGAAATAGAAGGCACGCCCAGCCTGCTTTAGCATCAGTTCTCTTGCCAAACTTGAAACGTTCAGTCCTGAAAGGGCACACTTCCACAGGAGACACTCAGCCGGCTGTTCCAGTGATAGCCACAGCTGAGGGGCTGGTCCCTTGAGCAGGGTAGGGGCTGAGGAGAAAGCCTAGCAAAGGGAGCCCAGGCACCCGTGCCTATTCCCCCTCCATTCCCAGTCAGTTCTGTCCACAAGTCCAAATCCAGACCCCTAGCTTCTGAGAAACCCTTGTGGGCAGGCGGCAATATTTTCTTTCTCCAGATGATACCAACTACCAAGGGGCCCCACCAATAAAGCACTAGTGTTCTCCCTGGAAACACAGGCTCCAATTGTGCTCTGATCAAATCTGGCTCTGTTCCCTGACTCCCAAGCCCTGTTGGCTTCTTCCACCCCCCAACCCTGCCCAGGGAAGACGCTACAGGTGCACAGGGGCAACCAAACGTCAGCACGTTTACATGTAATGACAAGAAATGAAATTGTTTTTTACAACGGCAAGGCCATCTGAAATTCTTTCTTTCTTTCTCTTATTCGCTCGGGTGTCTAACCAAAAGAGACGTGTTCTTTTTTCTCTCTCTTTAAATAAGAAAAAGAAACCAGTATAAGCCAAAGTGACCTGACTTAGCTTATTAGTAAACATACAAATGGGATCATCCCTGTTCTTAGAATGTAATCCTTCACCTCCCTGCAGGTCGTGTGGCACATCTATGCTCAAATTACTTCTTTTAATCAGGGCGCCACCCTCCCCCCCCCAAAAAAAATATGAGTTACCTTACTTGGATGAACAAATGAGTCCACTACAGTAGTCCCTCCTAAAATAGAGACTGGACACTAGGACAAATTTCAGCCTCTGGAATTCTAGAATGCAGAAAGGGCAATTTGCCAGGAACTTTAAAATCCAGACTCTACCAGGCATTGCCAAAAATTAAGCCAATCATCCCCTAAGCAATTAGTCCAGCCCAGTTCCTTTCATGACAAGTGACCTGAACACAGGTCTCAGCTTTCCTATAGCCCTGTGGTCATTTTGGGGGTGAGGAGATCCTGAACACTCACACTTTGATGAAATATAAAATGTTTTTCCTAGCTCTGTGTCTTTCCTATAGGCCCATCCCCACCCTCTTTATTAAGGAATTTGTTAATATGGGAAAGTTTGAGCGCATCAGCTTTGCTCTAGAACAAAGCTGTATTCATTCCCAAATGCAATGCTGAGGGCTGAGGGGAAGTCTAAGGCTGAAGTTGTTTCTGATGAGGTTCTCATTAGTCCAGCTCCTTAGATGCCTTTTTCTCCCTGTTCTTTCTTGCACCCTCTCTGGCCCCATGTGTGAAGAACCAATCAACATGTCCTGACCTTGGTGGAAAAACCATGGGATTTTTCACCCTTTGCTCTTGCTACCTTTTCTCACCATTCTTCTATGCATCTTCCTTTCCTCTCTTTTAGTGCAAGTTGTAGCCAGTGCTCCTTCTTTCACAACAGCCCAGGGCATTTGTGTCCAGTCCTATATCAAAGCGCACGTTGTGCAGTAACTCTTCTAGCTACTGCCAAAAGAACTAAAGAATCAAACAAGCCAAATGAAGTACAATAAAGAGCATGTGTAGGGGATGGTGGGGGACATGTTACCAGAATACTCTCTTTGTTACTATATCCAAATCCACAAGCTCTCCTCAGTGTTGTCTGGGAAATACATCAGTCTACTTCCAATGTCTCAGATAAAATAGAGTCCATCCAATTCAATGCCTTGACCTGTCTCCATATGATGGGCCACATTCTCCATTCTAATTCCAGTGCTGGCCCAAGTGTTTCTGAATCTTCATTAACTCCTACTAGACATTCCACAAATCCCAGGTGTTCTGGGTTAGCATAGAGTGTTTGGAAAAGCAATGACTGTAGAATCAAGAAGACTCAGGTTAGAATCCTAGAGAAGGTGCCCACTAGCTATGGGCAAGTTACTCTCACTGAGTCTCAGTTTCCCCATTTGCAAATGAAGCAATGTCATCTAATCCAAGGGTTTCTGTGAGGATTACATGCTAGCCTAATAGGTGATCAGTAAATAGGTATTCTCCTTCAGAATTCATTTCCCACCATCACTGGCACAGCCCTAGTTCTTCTACAACTTTCTAAAGCACAGCAGCCAAACTATCACTTGCCAGTCTTCAACAAGCCAGGACCCTCCATGTGTTCTGAGTGTTTCGCCACATCATTTACAGGGATGCAACTCTGTCTCCTATACTCTCCAAATTATATTAATCAGTGATCAAGAATTACTCCTGTCACGATCACCAGACAGTGATAGCATGTCTGTGTTTGAAAACTGAAAAGTGTTATACAAAAGTACTTCATAATACGATAATGAGAATTCTATCAACGGGAGTCTACCATTATATCTACCAGTCAAAATTTTACTTCTCGTAATTGATATCACCAATTAAATGAATTCAGAACGAAAGAGTTTTTAAAAAATAGCAAAGCTATTTATATACTATTTTACTTCCGTACGACTTCAGTTTGTTCCACAGTTAACAAAAACCTACAAGTACAGAATCCTATTGGGTTGGCCAAAAAGTTCATTCAGGTTTTTCCATAACATCTTACAAACTTTTTGGCCAACCCAGTATTAATTCCTCCATTCATTTGAAACGTATTTATTGAATTTCTTCTGTATGCCAACATTGTGCTAGGTGTTGGGCACACAATGGCAGACACAACTGATAAGAACTCAGTTCCCTGGTAAAGGAAACAGATACTTTATTTAATCAATTCTAAGGCACACGTTTCTTCATGTTTAAAATATCTTTGAAATCAGAATCTGTCTTACAAATGCCATGGGCTAGGCCATGGTTGTGAGATTGATCAGAAGTACCCATATTATCATCACTTCAATTGAGACTACATGTGTCAAGCTTAACTGCCAGTTAAAACGTTTTCAAGAAGACTAACTTTTGATTTTCAGGCAAAAATGCATGGAGATGGTGGTAAGGCATAAATTTTATATTTATCGTGGGAGAAATGACCGCCATCCTCTAATTTCTTACAATGCATCAAACAGTTGTTTTATGGAAAGATAATCACAATATATGAAGTCATGTTTACTGCTATATGTGGATTGTCCATCACACTCTAAGCAAAGCAACTGACAGTAGGAGAAACTGCCAAATCCTTAAAATAGATTAAATAAATCTCAAAGCAATAAGAGGCTACTATGAACGATTCATGCATGCCCCAGGACTATCATTAAGGCATCATGGCACAGTTTAATTTGTAGCTTTCCTTTCCCCTTTTTAGTGGCATATAAAACAATGGGGTATCATACTACCCATGGCATGTTATATTCAATAAAATACTGTAATAGGGCTTCCGTGGTGGCACAGTGGTTAAGAATCCGCCTGCCAATGCAGAGAACATGGGTTTGAGCCCTGGTCCGGGAAGATCCCACATGCCGCAGAGAAGCTAAGCCCGTGTGCCACAACTGCTGAGCCTGCGCTCTAGAGCCTGTGAGCCACAGCTACTGAAGCCTGCACGCCTAGAGCCCGTGCTCCACAACAAGAGAAGCCACCACAATGAGAAGCCCGCACACCGCAACGAAGAGTAGCCCCTGCTCACCGCAACTAGAGAAAGCCACAGCAACAAAGACCCAACTCAGCCAAAAATAAATAAATAAATATATTTTTAAAAAATACTGCAATAAACTCAAAAGCTTTTGCACAGCAAAGGAAATCATAAACAATACTAAAAGGCAACCCTCAGAATGGGAGAAAATATTTGCAAAAAATATGACCAACAAGGGATTAATCTCCAAAATTTACAAACAGTTCATGCAGCTCAATATCAAAAACACAACCCAATCAAAAAAATGGGCAGAGGACCTAAATAGACATTTCTCCAAAAAAGACATACAGATGGTCAACAGGCACATGAAAAGATGCTCAACATCACTTATAATTAGAGAACTGTAAATCAAAACTACAATGAGATATCATCTCACACTAGTCAGAATGGCCATCATCAAAAAGTCTACAAAAAATAAGTGCTGGAGAGGATATGAAGAAAAGGGAACGCTCCTACACTGTTGGTGGGAATGTCAGTTGGTACAGCTACTATGGAGAACAGTATGGATATTCCTTAAAAAACTAAAAATAGAGCTACCATATGACCCAGCAATTCCACTACTGGGCATATATCTGGAGAAAACCATGGTTTGGAAGGATTCATGCAGGGACTTCCCTGGTGGTCCAGTGGTTAAGAATCTGCCTTCCAATGCAGGGGATAGGGGTTTGATCCCTGGTTGGGGAACTAAGATCCCACCTGCAGTGGGGCAACTAAGCCTGTGTGCTCTAGAGCCCATGCGCCCCAACTAAAAAGCAAGTACACCACAGCTACTGAACCCACTTGCCCTGGAGCCCGCATGCCACAACTACTGAGCCCACGTGCCCTGGAGCCTGTGCGCCACAACTAGGGAGAAGCCCGCGTGCTGCAATGAAGAGCCTGCATGCCACAATGAAAGATCCCACATGCTGCAACTAAGACCCAATGCAGCCAAATAAACAAATATTAAAAAAAAAGAAAGAAAGGATTCATGCACCCCAATGTTCATTACAACTCAGTTTACGATAGCCAAGACATGGATCAACCTAAATGTCCACCAACATATGAATGGATAAGGAAGATGTGGTACCTATATACAATGGAATATTATTCAGCCATTAAAAAGAATGAAATAACGCCATTTGCAGCAACATGGATGCTGGTCCATTATGGATGGATCTGGAGATTACCGTACTAAGTGAAGTAAGTCAGTCAGAGAAAGACAAATATCATATGATATCGCTTATACACGGAATCTAAAAAATGATACAAATGAACTTATATACAAAACAGAAACAAACACACAGATTTAGAAAACAAACTTATGGTTACCAAAGGGGAAAGGTTGGGGGGGGCCATAAAATGGGAGTTTGGGATTGACATGTACACACTACTATATTTAAAATAGATAGCCAACAAGGACCTACTGTATAGCACAGGGGACTCAGCTCAATATTCTATAATAACCTAAATGGGAAAAGAACTTGAAAAAGAATAGATATACGTATATGTGTATATATAATTGAATCACTTTCCTGTATACCTGAAACACAATATTGTAAATCAACTGTAGTCCAAAAGAAAATAAAAATTAAAAACAAGTAAGCAAAACAATTATTCCAGGTCCTGAAAGTGTTACAAAACAATAAGCCAGATACTGTCACAGGGGGTACCAGCACAACTTAATTTATACAGACAGGCAAGAAAGGCCTCCGGAGGAGATAAAGTCAAGGAGAAGCCAGCCCTGCAAAGAGCCAGCAGACTATTCTAAGCAAAGGGAACCACTAGTGCAAAGGCCATCCAGTGGGAAAGAGTTCATGTGTTTTGGGAGGATTTTATCACAGGTTATAAAGTTCTGGCCTGCTTAGAAGCCCATGACCACGTCATGAGGCCACAAACCAGCCCGACACGTAGCTAATCGACACATAGCAAACATTATACAGTAGTCCTCACTTATCTGTGGTTTCGCTTTCCTCAGTTTCAATTAACTTCAGTCAACCACCATCTGAAAATATTAAATGGAAAATTCCAGAAATAAACAATTCATACGTTCTACATTGCAAGTTGTTTTGAGTAGCACGTTGAAACCTTGCACCCTCCCTTCTCCATCCTGTCCAGGATGTGAATAATCCCCTTGTCTAGCACATCCACACTATATACGTTACCTGCCCTTTAGTGTAGGAAAAACATGGTACATATAGGGTTTGGAACTATCCAGTTTCAGGCATCCACTGGGTGGTCTTGGAACGCATCCCCCATGGATAAGGGTTTGGGGGACTACTGTAATAAAAATAATTTGGAAATATTTATTACACTTCATCCTAGTAAATATGTAGAGTCTAATATAGTCTAATTCTTCTGATAAAGGCAATGCCCATTGGCATCACCACCCACAAAGAAATTCAATAGTAAATAACCATAAGGGAAAAAAATGAATACCCAGTTCAGATAGGGCAAATCTCACTTCTCCGCCTCTTGCTTTAGTGTTTTATTCTCCTATCCCCTTCTTTCGGTGTCCTTCACAACCATACATTGTGCAGAAATGCCGTAAATTCCTTCAAACCAATGGATGGCTTAGATCAGGAGACTTACAAGAATTTAGAAGCAAATTAACCTCCAATTCACCAGTATACTGATAAATAAACTAGTTAATTTCCCATAGCAAACTGGCCTGCTTTATTGACTGACTTACTTTCAGACACCTAGACTGCTCCTCCAGGACTCACTTTTAATAGCTCTTCCTTTTACAAAAGCTTAGAATTCTCTTCCAGATGGCAATAGTAACCACCATGCACACAAGGCACTACAGTTTCTGAAGTCGGTTTCATACTCACTATCCTGCATCATCTTCACACCCTCTCTATGATGCAGGTACTAAGTTCCATTGACAGACAAGGAAACTGAAGCCAGGACCAGGACAAGTGATTTGCCCAAGTCCACACAGCTGTCAGAGCAAAGACTAAAGCCCAACTCAGGGCTCTTTCATGTCCTTAAGTAGGTCACGTGACCTCACAAGTAAAGGAGCCAAAATAGCTGTTTAAGTGGGGTTGCCAGATAAAATACAAGACATCCAGTAAATTTAAATTTCAGATAATGAAGAGTTCTATAGTACAAATATGTCCCGAACATTGCATGGTACACACACTAAACAAATGTCCACTGTTTATCTGAAGTTCATATCTAATTGGGTGTCCTGTAATTGGATTTGCTAAATCCTACCAGTTAAATGGATGTGGGCTGTTCTTCCTTCTCACCATTCTCCACCTTTGGACCAGTCTATGTAGTTACCATTTCTTTCTCTTCCAGCCAAATTTCCTCTAAATAAGGAATTCTTAACCTAGAGTCCATAGACTCTCTGGGAACCTCTGGATAGAATTCAGGGGAGTTCAAGAACTCAGATGGGAAAAATTATCTCTTCACTAACCTCTAACTGGAATTTAACTTTTCTTTTGATTATAAACATAGGCAACCAAGCAAAACAGATCATATTACGGTTGTGGCAGATATCTCAAAATATGATTTATGCTCACAACAACTTCAGAATTACAGTCGTTATTAGATTGGCTGCCGTATCTTATTTAATGCATGATGCAATTTGGATTCCCCAGGAAGCAGATGAAGAGACAGAGCTCAGTGTTCAGAGGTTAATTAGGGAGGGCCTTTGGGATCCACACTTGTGGAAGGGAGAGGAAAGAAGCAGGAGTGGGCAGAGGGAGCAGTCGAGCCTCAGTGCAGGCCCAGCAGCCTCAGTCAACACCACAGCCAGCTCTGAATGTGAAGTGGACTGTCAGAATCACCCACATTGGCCGAGATGGCCAGGCCTTTTACTCTCACCTCCACCATCACTGGGGCTCGGGGCATGACCTTGGGCGAGGCTGCTCTCTGCAACTAAAGCAGATATTGAAGGACTGGCAGCTGAAGGCCACCTGCTGATCGCACTCCCAGGATCCAGGGCAGCATGTCCTTCCTAGAAGGGCATTTGGGCAGTATGTTGCCATGACCACCTGGATGAAGGGACTCTATATGTATATCATTGTAGTTTATGTCCTACATTTGAAATCAGTTCCTAGGCTTCATTGGGCTGCCAAAGGGATTCACAAAACAAAATGGTTAAGAACCCCTGTGCTGTTCTCTCTCTATACCCCTTCTCCTTCCCACTTCTAGCCCATCACAGCACCACAGTTACCACAATCACATATCCCAAGAACACTTCTCTTCAGTCCCATACCTCAAACCCATCGAGGCTGGAAGTGGCCCTAGAAGGTCGTTTTCTTCTCCATCACTCTCTCCAAATCTTTCTCTTACTTTCAGGCCTTTATACATCTTTCTACTTTTACCTCTTTTCCATCTATACCCACCCCCACGCCATACTCTGCCTATGCCTACCTTCGACACACCTCTCACTGTGCTCCCTTCTCTGAGCACTTCTCACACTGGTGGCCCGTTGCCTTCTCTGCCTTCTCCATTGACCATCAGCTCCACAGGACAGGACCATGACTAGATCATCTCTGTTGCCCCTCCAGTGCCGAGCACAGGGTAGGCATGTCATGCGTCTTTATGGGAAGAGAAAGGGGGAGGGAGGGAGGGAGGAAACCTGTCCTGCTGTGTCGGTCTCAATCATATCTCACCATAAAGGATTCTGGCTACTCTACCACTCTTTTCAGTCTATACACTGGCTTTTCTTCCCAAAGCGTTGGCGCAGAGCTGTATGTTCACTGTTTTTACCAATGCACAGCTTCCGCTGCAAGCTGGGCCATCCAGCCCAGGTACTTTTCTTACTGGCATAGGTCATACAAAGGGACCCAGCCTCTGTGGTTGGTGATAACTAATAGCAAAATGACCAAAAGAGCATAGGAAAGAAATAAGGAGCTAATTTCCAGCTAATTCACCAACTGGTGATCATCCCCAACAGATCGACTCGGCTGTCCACCAAGAAATAGCACCCACTCAGTCCAAAGGGCACCACACCATGAAAGCTTGCTCCTCGGGCTTCCACTGGAACCAGACAGGCCTGTTCTCCCACTGACGGGCCATGGAACATCAAGCAAGGCTCTGAGCCTCCACTCCTCCACCTGCTAAAGTGAGGGGCTAACGCCTCCCATGCAAGGCTGTGGGGAACTGAACGGAATTACTTTCCCAAGTGCCTGGCTCTCAGCGGCCCTCACTGAATGGGCGCTTCATCATCTCTCTATCTTCTCACCTAACCCTGCCACGTCAGATGGCACAGACGGAGGACAGGCACACTGTCTTTGGCTCACAACCTTCTGCAGCTTCCTAACCAGAGGTCTTGTTGGCACCTTTAATTTTCCTCCCACTCCCAGCCAAATAACCAGCCAACCAAGCAGCACAAAGATGCGCCCAAAGTGCAAGTACCAACCCAAGCTGTGAGAGACGTCTGGGGAGCAGAACCAGAGCCTTCTTTTGAACCATCGTTGTGCGTCCTTCCCCATCCCCAGCCCACTCCATATCTGTGGCTCAGGCAGGCTTTTCCGTCGCAGGAAGGAAAGCTTTTAGAAGAAAGATTGCCTCTTTCCAAGCAGCATTCTCAGAGAGAAGGATAAATGTCCCACATGTTTTCCTGAATCTCACGGTCCCAACTGTACAAAAACTCATATTAGCTTCTTTAATCTACAAGTATACAAATAATAGAAAACTGAACCCTCCATAGGTCAGGCAATGTGCTAAAGACTTTACAAATTTCTTATTTAATATAAAGTATTATTGCAAGTCAGTGAGCACTAACCATGTCCATCTTATTTCCTGGTTTTTTCCTGTATCTAACCTAGCACATAAGAAGTTCTGAAAGAAAGAAGGAACGGAGGAAGGGAGGGAGGGATGGAGAGAGGGAGGAAGGAAAAAAAAGGGTGTGTGTGTGTGTGTGTGTGAATGAGTCAATGAATGAAGGGAGATGATACTAATAAAATGCCTGGCACATTGTTGGCACTCAAGAAATGTAGCTTTTCCCACTGTTCTTCTGTTTCCCTACTTGATCCAGCCTCAGCAGGACATCTGGACACATCCTACAGAATCAAGGTCCCAGTTCACTTTGTCGCTGCCCCTCACTTCATAGATGAGGCTCTGAGGTGGCATGATTTGGCCGACGCCACAAGGCCTCTGGATGACCAGGCCTGGGACCATGTCTCCCTCACTAGAAACCTCCATGTCTTCAGAAATGACTGTGCCAAGAGCATCTGTAGGACAAATGGGTGTCCTTGTTTATGCCCTTTAGTCCAGTTTCTGATGACCTGCCCCAGGCAGGTCAGAACTCAGAGGCCAAAGGCCCACAGGCAGCTGTCTTAAAACTCTGCGAGGGGGCTTCCCTGGTGGTGCAGGGTTGAGAGTCCGCCTCCCCATGCAGGGGACGCGGGTTTGTGCCCCGGTCCGGGAAGATCCCACATGCCGCAGAGCGGCTGGGCCCGTGAGCCATGGCTGCTGAGCCTGCGCGTCCGGAGCCTGTGCTCCACAACGGGAGATGCCACAACAGTGAGAGGGCCGTGTACCACAAAAAAAAAAAACAAACTCTGCGAGAGTGAGGCATTGCCAACAAAGTTTCAGATGGAGTCAGTGAGGAAGACAGCACTTCCCTCCAGATATAATCTAGCAGATATACCCTAGCACACAAAGTGCTGGCACACAACATCTCATTTCAGCATCTCAAGAACCACACCTGGAAGGCATTATTATTATATGTCTTTTACAGATGAGATGACTAGGGGTCAGTTAGGTTAAGAGACTTCCCAAGGTCACTCGACTAATTCCTGGAAGAATGAAAACTAGAATCCAGGACGCCTGACCCCCTCCTGTGCTTTTCCTCTGCACTACATAAAATGGTACAAAATATTAATTAAATGATCATCCACATTCATATATAATTCTGGCATGTTTCCAGCTGAGATTTTCCAGCTGTTGATCCAACTCAAAGGTATCCTTCAGTCCTCTCCCCTGATTCCTTCTTAGTCCCTGGAAAGGGAGAGTGGTGAAAGGAGAGTAACCAAGTCCTCATTAAATTCAAGGCTTTAACTCAAGGAAACTGTAGGCAATAACTTATCCCAATGCATCTACTATGGGGCTCTCTAGTGATAATGGCAGATGCTTCAAGGACATGAACCATAAATACCACACCCCAACGTTAGGCCCCAGGAGGGTTCTCATGGGAGAACTATAGGTAGGGCTGATTGGAGACAGGTGGGACCCCCACCCCCATGGTACTGAGGTAGGTGGGACCCACTGTGGACCTGAGGCAGGTGGGAACCACTGTGTTTACAGCGTACCCACTTGTTGCTTTGCACAAGTTAGAGCTAGATTGGAGCTAACAGACAACTGACAATATGTATTTGGAGTCTTTTAAAAGTTCACGTCACTTAGCCTAGTAGTTCTACTTCCAGGAATTTATTCAAAAAGGTATGAATCTGGGATGTAGAAAGAAGCCCATGAATAGGAAGGACTGCATCACAGTGTCGCTTACATTTGGGGGAAAAAAACTTAAAGTAAATTCTCCTACAACCACATGTTGAAATTCTCTGTGGACATTAAAGCCAATTACTGATGTCATGGGAAATGTCCAAGACAAAACAGTAACTTGTAAAATCAGGACTTTACGTAAGAAATACGGATATATTTATGTACACACACTTTTCCATACGTATACACATCCAACACTTATCTCATTTTAAAGACTAGACAGAAACCATAATCCAATGGTTATCTTTGATTGTGGGGTTACAGGTCATTTTAGATACTTTCCTTTGTACTTTTAGTGTTTTTCTCCATTTTTTAAGTCCTCTACAATGAACATTTATTCCTTTTTTAATTTAAAAAAAAGTTTGATTTTTGGTTTGTTTTATTTTGCTTTCTTAAGAGAGAAAAGGCCATTCAAGTCAGAGGCAGGGATAGATGTGACAAATGAAGCCAGGTGTCTTTGAACCAGGAAGATCTCAGGAAGGAAGATGGATGAGCCAAGGAGGCTGAGCCAGCCAGGCTGCTTGGAAATGCCACAGAGATCAAAGGCCATGCACGGGGGACTTCTCTAGATTCAACAGTCTTTTAAGACAGCAGATGGAGTCTTGGGCTTGTCCCGTCCCGTCCCATCTTAAAGTGGCCTGGTTGTGGAGTTGGAGCCTTAGCAGATGCACATGGCTTGGGGTCAGGTACCAAGCACGGGCTGAGCATCTGCTGCATGAGGTACAAGGTGGGGAGCGGGGATGAAATGTGAAATCATGGCCTCCGTCCTCAAGATGCTTACAGTCAGAATGAGGAAGTAAGATGGTCATAAAAAGAGGAACTACCACAATGAGGCTCACTCACAAAACAACCTCCAGGACTTCCCTGGTGGTGCAGTAGTTAAGAATCTGCCTGCCAATGCAGGGGACACGGGTTTGAGCCCTGGTCCAGGAAGATCCCACATGCCACGGAGCAACTAAGCCCGTGCACCACAACTACTGACCCTGCACTCTGGAGCCCACGAGCCACAACTACTGAGTCCACGTGCCACGACTACTGAAGCCCACGTGCCTAGAGCCCATGCTCTGCAACAAGAGAAGCCACTGCAATGAGAAGCCCATGCACCGCAACAAAGAGCAGTCCCCACTCGCCACAACTAGAGAAAGCCCGCGCGCAGCAACGAAGACCCAACGCAGCCGTAAACAAATAAATAAATAAAATAAAACATCCTCCAGACCCCAGTGCAAAAGTTCTTTCATCTCCAGGCAAAACAAAATACAACCACCCAGTAAAATGTCACACACAAAAAAAGTACATAGAAAAGGTGACACACACAAAAAAAGGAGGAACACACAAAAATAAAAAAACTCGTCCAAACTGATGACCGTTTCATCCCAAAGGAGACCCAACTTTTCCGAGGCATCGTGCCACTGAAGAAGTCCAGGTTTCACAGCCCAGGGCCCCCAGATTCTGCTCAGCACCATCTGGAATCAAGGAGCACGTTTCATGGAAGCTTAGCAGATTCAGATTTTTCTACAATTCCATATCCCTTTCTGCCAAGAAGCTGTTTTGAAAGATGACACTCCTTTGATGGAAATTTGCAGCCTGCCCCATTAACGAGACTTCCCTCAGAAAGCATTTTTAGATCAACCCTGTTCCAGACGCTTGCTCCCAATGACAAACTAGAACAAACGCTGCACCAGCTCAAACCTTTTGGAGCTCTTTAATGATCGGAAACGAGGGAGAATATTAGAACGAATGTGATTAATCCAAATATTCTCAACAACCTTCAAAGCAAACCGTTCCTCTTCATGCCGGGAAGCACAGTTCAAGCAAAGCTGGCCCCTTTGGCCCTAATTCCTATTAGCCAAGCCAACTCCTTAAAAACAAACAGACCTTAGAACAATGGGCGGAAATGGAAGGTGAGGGGAAGAAAAGGGAAGAGGAAACAGATACGTGAAAGAAGGGGGTGGGGATTGGAAAACAGACTGCAATTAGCATGTGCCTCATTTTATTAAAAACGTGAATTAGGGCTCAAATGACACAGCCCTCTCAAAGAAACCCTTTGAGTTCACTCTTGTGCAACCAAGACGTCTGAGGAGACCCGAGGCAGCCGGCATCTGTGTCCTGTCTCCACTCGCAAATGGCCAAGCACCACCTCACCATATGCAACCACCTTTCTCTAGGGCGTGGAAGGAGGGGTGTTTCTGTTTCTGAACCTCAGAGCCACTTGCTCTCAGATAAACAAACATCTCCTCAGCCTTTGCCAACTTCGCCCAGCCAGAAACTCAGTAGCATTTCAATCACTTCTGGGATAAGCTGGTGACAGGCTGGGGTATGATGAGTGGAGCAATCAGATGTTGTTGCAGGAAAGAGGCATGAGGACAGAATAATGACAGAATGGTACTGTAATAATCATCATCATGGCCCCCATTTACATAAAAGTTTTAATTGCCAGGATAACAAAATTAGCAAGAGCACCTGTTTGTAGTCAGACAGACGGGAGACAGAAGGCCAGCTCCTCTGCTTTCTAGAGCTGGGACCCTGAGCAACTTTCTTGACCTTTCTAAGCCTCGGTTTTCCATCTTTAAAAGGTGGGTAAGGATCTCTATTTCATAAGATCGTTTGGAGGTTTGAATGAAATAATGCCTGTAAGGCATTTATACATCATGACAAGTATGCTAGTTGTAGTAATGCTGGTATTATAAGTAGTATTTTCTATTATTTCAGCTAGTCTTATGTGCTAATTCATTTTGCCTCAAGGACTGTGTGTTACTTTCCTATTGCTTCTGCAACAAATTACTACAGATTTAATGGCTTAAGACAGCACAAGTTATTACCTTACAGTTGCACAGGTTGAAAGCCCTAAAATGATCGTGTCAGCAAGGCTGTGTTCCTTCTAAAGGCTCTGAAGAGAGAATCCATTCCCTTGTCCTTTTCAGTTTCTAGACACCACCTGCATTCCTTGGTTCATGGCCCCTTCCAACATCTTCAAAGCCAGCAACCTCTCAAAGGATCCATGTGGCTACATTGGGCCCATCTAGATAATCCAGGATAATCTCCCCGTCTCAAGATCCTTAATTTAATCACATCTGCAAAGCCCCTTTCGCCATTATAAGTTAACATCCTCACAGGTTCTGGCGATCAGGATGTGAACAGTTCTGTGGGAGGGCCATTAGGCAGCTACCACAGACTGAATCCTGTTCTGCAGAATGTAACTATTCAGGTTTGGCTGGAGTTTTGTTTATTTTTATTTTTGTTTTGCTTTAAACTCTTTTAGCAAGTACATTGTGTAGGGCACATTTATAATTTATAACCTGCTCCTCTCTAGACATAATCACATCTGAATCAGTCTTCACTAGTGTGAAATTATAGGGGTCTGTACATACATAACCTAAAACATCACTGAAACCCAGTCTTTAAATGTGAAAAGGACCTTGGGAGATCATTAGCCAATACTCTTATACAGGGGCAAACTCAGACCCAGAGGGGTAGTATGATGTCCCCAATGTCAAAGAGTGAGTTTGTGAGAGTTTTGAGAGCTGAATTAGAATTGAAGGAAGAAAAGCAAACTGAGAGACACTTTGCAGACCGTACTCAGCAGGGTATAGGAACCAGCTGGAAATAGAGTTAGAGATTTGGAGTCAGGGTTCCTGAAGGTCACAGCACTGGGGTGTCATTCACCGAGCTGGGGATGCATAGCGGAGGAAACATGTTTCCTAGGGAAAATAACGTATTGGATGTGTTCTGGAACTTGGACCTCTTTTTGTAGGACTGGCTTAACATCTTTGTGAAATTTCTATTACTTTTTCTCTTCATACTCTCTCACAAGTATGGGCATGAGGCTGTAATCTTCATCTGGCCATCACCTATCAGTGCTTTTTTTTTTTTTTCAAGTAATACACTCTATTTTTTTAGAGCACCTTTAGGTTACAGCAAAATTGAACAGAAAGTATAGAGAGTTCCCATGTACCTCCTGTCCCCACACACGCATAACCTCCCCAACGATCAGCATCCTCCACCAGATACATGTATAACTGATTCACTTTGCTGAACACCTGAAAGTAACACAACATTCTAAATCAACTATAGTCCAATAAAAAATTAACTTTTAAAAAAGCCTCCACCAGAACAGTACATTTGTTACAGTTGGTGAACCTGCATGACACATCATCACCCAAAGTCCATAGTTTATATTAAGGTTCATTCTTAGTGTACTACACTGAGTTTTGACAAATGCGTAATGACACGCATCCACAATGATAGTATCATACAGAGTAGTTTCACTGCCCTAAAAATCCTCTGTGCCCCACCTATTCATCCCTCCCTCCCCCAGCCCTAATAACCAATGATCTTTTCACTGTGTCTATAGTTTTACAGGCAGTGCTTTTTCTTTCCTGCTGACTCTGAGCTAGGCCTCTGGCTGCTTTTAAGATTTTCTCTTTATCCCTGATCTTAAGCAATTTGACTATGCTGTGCCTTGGCACAGTTCTTTTCATGTTTCTTGTGCTTGAGGTTCATGGAGCTTCTTACATCTATGTGTTTATACTTTTCATCAGATTTAGACATTTTTCTGCCATTATTTCTTCAAGCATTTTTCCTGTCCCCTCTCTTCTTCTCTGGAATCTTCAATTACATGAATACGAGACCACTTAAAATTGCCCACAGCTCCCTAAAGTACTGTTCATTTATTTTCAGTCTTTTTTTTCTCTGTGTTTCATTTTGGATAGTTCCTATTGCTAGGCCTTCAAGTCCGCTAATCTCTTCTGCAATGTCTAATCTGTTATTAATCCCACCCGATGTATTATTCATCTCAGACGTTATTTCCAATCTCTAGAAGTTCAAATTATATTTTTTTATATCTTCCCCATGTCTTCTCGCCATGCTTACATTTTCTTCTCCCTTCTTGGACATATGAAATATAGCAACTGTTTTAACATTGGGTTTTTCTCATTACAGGTTGTATTCTCCTGCTTCTTTGCATGCCTGACAATTTTTGATGGGAGAAGTATGAACTTTACCTTGTTGGTGCTGGATATTCTTGTATTCAATATTCTTTAGCTTTGTTCTGGGATGCCGTTAAACTACTTTAGAGCAATTTAATCTTTTTGAGGCGTGCTTTAAAACTGTTGGTTGAGACCAGAGCAACCTTTAGTCTAGGGCTAATTTACCCTACTCTGGAAGTGATAACCTTTTGAATAATCTAGTCAATGCCTTATGTTTACAAGGGTTTTTCACTATGCTGGTGGGAACACAGACTCTTTGCAGCCCTTTGTGAGTGCCAGAGGGTTGTTCCCCTTGCCCCTTTCTGCCCATTCTTTCCCCAGCCTCGGGTAGATTCCTCACATGCCCATGCTAATCTCTATCAGCTGAAGACTAAAGGGAGGCAGTTCTCTAGAGCTCTCTCTCCTCTGTAAACTCAAGCTGCCTTGGCATTGACTCCCAACTTTCTCTCCTCCTCCACTGGGAGGGGCCTGTGGGCTGGAAACTCTCTCTAGGTTGCAAAGTGCTGGAGCTCTCATTCATTTCTCCTCTCGAATTCACTGTCCTGTGCTGCTTACTACTGAGTGTTTAAAAACTGTTTCATATATTTTGCCCAGTTGTTTATGGTGAGAAGATCAATCTGAATTCTTATTCCATCTGATGCCGAAAGCTCAGCTTCTCTGTACACCAGTGCCAAATCGAATCTCGGAGACAGAGTTTTGGGTGAAGTAGAAAAGAATAGCTTTATTACTTTGCCAGGCAAAGGGGGACCCATTGGGCTCCTGCCTCGAAAAACTATGTATCCCCAACTTGGAGAGGGTAGTGAGAAGTGTTATCGTTTTGGTTCAAAGAGGGCGTGATCAGCTTGTGGACATTCTTCTGATGGGTTGGTGGTGAGGTAAGTAGGAGTCAGCATCATCAACCTTCAGGTCTAACTAGTCTGGGGTCTACATGCTTGTGGGCAGCACACCATCGTTAATGGTTAACTTCTCCCACCTGGAGGGGGTTTCGGTGTCTTCAAAACAGCTCAAAGGTATTCTTGTGTGTGTCCCTTGATGGGGAATCAGGACCCTGCCGGAGGCTGCACTATTGTTTCTCCTGACCGTTGGTTTCTCCCTTGTCTAGCAACCCCTCCCTTCTTTAATTAACAACTGCCTGAATCTGCCCTTGGAACTCAAGGTCATGGAGGCTGAAGGAAGCCTAGTTCCTGTAATCAAAGAAATGGGGGACACAGAGAGGCTTTTGTCCACAGGAGCCCCGTAGGGCCCTGCTCGGTGTCACATCATGTCTGGCAGCAGAAGTCCTTTGGTATGCACTTCTGAATACTAGAATTTGGGGTGGCTTTCTTAGACGCACTCAACCCATCTCAACCCTGTATTAAAATTCTAAACAACACTGCTGATGTTATTAATAATTATGATGCCAAAATACCCATGTCCCACACCATCCATTACCACACTGTCTCCTTTCAACACCGTATTTAAGTAGAATTGTTTACTACCTCACCCTCTTACTCATAAAACAAAGTTCTCCGGTGTTTTAATACCTCACATTTCTTTGGCACAAGATTTGCACAGCACCAGACCTCTTACCCCTTGCTCTCTGAGGGTTGTACCCCTCTCTACATCACGTGGCATAGCACACTAAGCTGAACAATATGTCAAACAAGCATCGTCATAACATTCCTCATCCTCACCCAGAAGGGCCTATAGCCCTCCGCCTCTCACGTAACAAAATCAGATCCAAGATTCAACCCTAAAAATACCTTGCTCTTTTGAAGCAAACTGCTTTGGAAGTCTCACAAGATTTTCAAAGAGCATTTCCAGACTGCAAGTTCCAGTGTTGAGAACTGCAGCCTTCCCGAATTGCAGGGATGTTTGAAGCCCTGCCCATAGTTCCAGGAAACACCCTTTGTATATGAGCTCCTTTCCCACACACATGTGAGAATGAGGCTATGACCCTGGACACGGAACACAGGAAAACAGAAACCCTGCTGAAAATATTCCTGCACTGACATTAGACACAAAAACACCCATAGTCTTGATCTGCTGTCACAGTCCAATAAAATAATAACATGTAAGCATTTCAAACTGATTCCATTGACATTCGCACTTGATCCTGACAAAAATCTGTAAGTAGGAGAGGCAGGCAGCACAGTTCCCAGCAAAAGATGAGGGAAGTGAGCCTCACAGAAGTTACACGATGCGAACAAGTTCAGATGGCTACTTGGTGGCAGAATAAGACCTTGAACTTCTAGAGTCTTCTGACTCTAGGTCAAGAACTCTTCCCGTTATGCCCTGCTTCTTCTCTTCCTGTATCAGAAAACAACCTCCAGATTTTGTGTGGATCCTAGACCAGGGCTTCTCCACAGCAGCTCCATTGTCATTTGGGGCTGGATAATTCCTTTTAGATGTGAGGGTGGGGGCTGTCCTGTGCATTGTAGGATATTTAACAGCACCCCTGGCCTCCACTCACTAGATGCCAGTAGCATCTCCTCACCCCTATGCTTGGCAACCAAAAATCTCTCTAAATGCTACCATTTTGTCTAATGTGCTCAGTGGGGGAGGAGGGGAAGGGAAGACAGAAAAAGCACCACTCAGCTGAAAACCACTGTCCTTGATGATGCCTAAGAACGCTGCCCACATGTTTGAGTGGGTGGCAGGGACAAAGTTTGTTCTGTAAAAGGAGACACAAAACCAAAAGAGGAACTTGTGCTTATGCCAGTGAGTCGGGACCTGAAACCCAGCAGTGAGGGACTGAGAACTGTACAGCACCTGGGAGTTATCTAAAAGGTTATCTTCTTGGACACACCCTGAAGTTAGTTACCTGTTTGTGTTCTCACTCCCCTCCGCTTGAGGCTCAGCCAACTCTGAGTAACCCAAACTCCTTTCCAAGGAGACATTTGCAGGAGGCAACACAGAATTAGTTAACCTGACCAGAGGCAGTATGGCATAGTAGTTAAGATGCAGGCTCTGTTCATGCAATACCGCGGATGAACCACACATACTACTGAGCGGAGCCAGGCACAAAAAAGCACGTGCTGTATGAACCCACTTATGTGAAGTGCAAGAACAGGCAAAACTAATCTCTGATGACGGAAGCCAGAACAGTGATTACGTCTGTGGTGGTATTACCTGGAGATGGGTTTCAGGGAACCATCTGGGAATGGAAATGTTCTGTCTTGCTCTAGGTGGTGGCTACATAGGTTGTAAACAGAGGTAGAAACTCAAAGCTCTACATTTAAAATTTGTGCACCTTACTGTGCATGAATTATACTTCAAATAAATAAATAAGCTTTAGATACTCCATAAAGAATGTCCACTCTGGAGCCAAACTGACTGGGTTTGAGGAGGACTCTCCTACCTCAGAGTGATTTGTGAGAGGTTAGTGAACTGCGTGGGGCACAGGAAAGTACACAGTGAGTTTTAGCATCATTACAACGAAAGGGACCACACTTCTAACCAACCAGGCAAATCCACGGATTAGGAGAGGTGCTTCTGAGACCCTCTGTGGTCCCCTCCGCCCACTCCGCCACTACACTAAACACAGAGTAGTCCATGTGGTTGAGACATGACAACTCAATTAATCCCCCTCCTTTGTAAGTACCTCCACCCCAGTCAACAAAACAGGCATATCTGCCATTATTCTGTCTTGTTTAGCTCCCCGCCCAGTCCTCTTGGGAAGCCTGCTTAAGAGCTGCCCTGTTTGCAGAGCTTTTCATCAATAGACTGAATATTTACAGAACACAGCCGTTCTGATCAGTTTGTTTCACTGGAGACTGGGGTATTGTACTGTGGCTCCTTCTGAGTTATTCTTGGCAGGAGCAGCCCTCGCTCTTATCATCCATTTCTTTACATTTTAAGGCCTCTCATAAGAAGAACCAGAGTGAAACATGAAATGAGGAACAGATGGGATCGCTCTGTACCTTTCCCCCAACTGTTTCTCAGTGCATTTACCATGATATCCTCGGTGCTGTGTGTTCCTTGCTATCTTTTATCCTTTTCTTTGGAAAGTGGCTCAGTCAGTAGGAAATAAACAAACAGGCGAGTGTGTAGAAAGAGCATCCGCTGATGTGTCAGGAAACTTGGATTCTAGATCCATTATCCAGATGTGTGGCTGAGTTACATGTGTTTTAACCTTTCTGCACCAGAGTTTTTGTTTTGTTTTAATCTGTTAAATGAGTGATTGGTCTAGATTTGTGGTTTATGAACATATGTCAGCCATGGAAGCCCTCCTACAAACAAGATTTCCAGCAAAAAACAAAACAAACAAAAAAAATTAAAACCTGAAAGCAGTGTTCTTTGAGTTAAAACAGATGGACATCAGGAACCTGCCCTCAACTTCTACATCCCCTCGCACCCTCACAGCAGCCCCCAAAGTACCTCCACAGGTACTCTGTTAGTTTTTAATGGGAAACATGTTGGGCTTGGGATCCTAGGAACACGATTTAAAAACCATTAAATTTTATTTTCTTTTAAAAAGTCATTTCCCAGCCAGCTACAATACTGTTCTACAGTGCACCCATTTCTATTAATTCCACAACTGTTAATCAACAGACCCTCTTTACTTTAATAAAACCCATAAGTAAAACCCTATATGACATGTCTGCATGGAAAAACCTGGAAGGAAATACACCAAAAAAGTAAGGACAGTGGTCATTTCTGGGAGATGAGACTATCACAGCAATGACTCCAACAGGATGTTGTGTAGTTCTCACTTCCTGGCATCACCACCCATAACCAGCATCTGAGAAGAGCCTTGTACCTCTCTGTTGGGCGGCACCCCGCAAGCCTGCAGGTCCTGGAGCGACACCCGCACCGTGTACGGCCTACCGCAGACAAGACAGCGATCGCTGGTACTCAGGAGAAAAGGAGGCTACCATTTATAGGGGGAATTGACTTCAGGTTGGCTCATCAGTTACCAGGGAAACCAGGATTGGGGCATGTCTCTCACAGCCCCTCAGGTTAACAACCGTCATGAGGCAGATGTTTCCTTTTAAAAAGTAGCAGGTGGGAGCCATTCTGGCCTCAGGATTAGAACAATCACTAGCTGGGGCAGTGGGCGAGCGCATTCACGTGACAGGGTAGGAGAAGCAGGCACTCGTCGAGCAGGGGATGTACAGAGAGCAAGACAACAGCCCTCTTGAGTGGCCTGACCCTACAGTCTCCCAGCGCCCAGCCTGTGTCCCACCACGAGGCCTTGCCTTCATTAGCGCAGCTAGCACTGGCCTTCCAGACACAGATGAATGTGCATGCCGCGCTGCAGGATACAGGCACGACGGAAAACAGTCCTCCAACAGGATTTCCTCAAGTGTGTCCCATGAGATATCAGTCCCAGAAATGCTTGGCCACTAAAAGGAATGGTGAGGGCAAGAGGGGCTGCCTACCCCTACCCCAAAGTACGGTTGACCCTTAAACGACACCGGTTTGAACTAGACAGGTTTGAACTGTGCAGGTCCACTTATATGTGGATTTTTTTCAATAAATATAGTACCCGTACTTTCATTTTACAGATCTTTGAATTAACTAAGTGTAGGGGAAAGTTTGTGTTCAATTAGACGTCATGCTATGTGGAATCAAAAGAACTAGGGTTTGAAAAAAAAAAAAGAACTAGGGTTTGAGTCCTGATTCTATCCAAACTGTTTCAGCTTCTTGCCCTTGCCTGAGTCATTTATCTACCCCTTTGTTTTTGAGGCAGAGACAGCAGTACGCAGATTTTCCGCTGCACAGGGCGTTGGTACCCCAAGTCCCCACGTTGTTCAAAGGTCAACTGTAATCGAGTTTGAGAACCACTGCATATCATTTGTCCCTACTAGAGATTAAATGCACAGTAAGTAGCATCTTAACGTCTCTGGCCAGCAGGAAGCCTGATTAATGTTGCTTAATACAACATGTCCCAAATGTATTCGACTACAAAACTCTTTTTCCCCGACAACCCCTATTGATAGCTCATCAAATTCCCATATGAGAACAGGCTTCACAAAGGCAGTTTTTACAAACTGAATTGTAAGGCTTGAAATGAGGAATTACAAAAGAGGAAGGGAAGAGAGGGAAACAGACTGGTTCAGGGTCTGGAGAACTTCAAGTTGAAGACAAAACAAAGGACCATCTATGATTCCATAGAAGAATGTCCGGAACTTTCTTCTTATCTACAAGTGCCTTTTTCCCAGCTCATTTCTAGAGAGTAAACAGAGGTGGGGATTACTGTGTTAGTAGTTTAACAGCTCATGACCACTAGAAGGGGACTGTTGGTATTAGAAGTGACATAGTGTGGAGTCCCTGCTTTTACCCTCCTCTTTCTCTGACTATTGGCTGACTGTGACACATCTTTCCCTAGGAAGAGCAGAAAAATTAAATAATCCTGATAGTTCAATTCAGCAAACACCCATCTCTGCAGCAGCCTTGTTAACACAAGTGCCAGGAGCATGCAGAGGCCTAAGGCACGTACCACTCAGAGCCAGTCATGAAGTCAGCAAGGAGACAAAGAATCCCTCCCTCGGGGTCTGCACAGTGGTCTGGGGAGCACACAGAAGGGGCCGCTCTGACTAGTTGTCAGAAGTTTCCTAAAGCCTCAACCCTAAGCACATGTTCTCATTCCTTCCAAAGTGAGGGCTGAGGCATAGGAAGGGGAGAGAGAACTCCCAGCAGAGGGAACTGTGAGAGCAAAGTCGTGAAGGCAGGAGAAAGCAGGGCTGCCCGGGGCCTCCAAGCAGCTCGGACTGGGGCAGAGTGTTTGGCAGGATAGAGAAGGATGGAAGTGCCAGGAAGCGATCACATGTGTTACTGCTGCAGTGAGTGGTAGTTGCTGATGGTAGGAGGGCAAAAAAGAAGAGGGAGGAGTGGGAGATGGCTTGGGGTGGGGGGGGTCTCAAGTGCCTGGAAGAAGAGGAATGTGGGAGCAGGATGAGCAAGTCAGCAAAAGCTGGTTGGAGGTAGGAGGTGGAAAGACAAGCGCAGTCCTCGACAAGTTGAGCAGGGTATATAAGAAGTCCAAGTACTGATGGTGATTATAGTAGTGATGATGATGACAACGAAGACGACTGTGAACTCTCTCTCTACCTCCTTTCTCTACTGGCTGTGGGAGTTGTGGGGGGAAGCAGGAGAAGACAATGATCAGAAAAGAGAGTTGTTGTGTCTTCTCTAGGGAACACCTGGGGGCAGGTAGAGCTGATGAGAGCTTCTCCATCCATCCCTGTCACTTTCCCCCTGCCCCCCATTCATCCGTCTGCAGGATGACATACTGGGCTGTTCCAGCTGGGTCCTGCACCACCACCCCTAGCACCCCGGTGGTCCATATCCAAGATATCTCCTCGCCACTCTCCTCCCTCCCCGTGACTTGCCTAGGACTGGCCCTAGTGACCTGACCCCAGCCCCGTATGGTGTGATTCCACCCTCCTTCTTCTGGCAGGTATGGTCCAGAGTGGCCACCACCTGTGCTTCCTCCACCCCCCAGCTCCCAAGAAGCCTGGGATGAGCCATCTCCTTGCATATTCAGAGAACCAGTAACACTACGTACAAAACAAAGCCGTACTGAAAACAGAATAGCAAGACACCCTCCTCTGAGGATGCATTACCTTGAGGGTAGATATTGAATTCCAGTAACACATTCCCTGGGATGTTTTCAAATCGAGACACACTGGTGCCTTGTTCCAGCCTCAAGCTGGGCAAAGGCCTAGGGCTCACCTCCAGCCTCCGACAGGCTCTGGCTGCTGCCCCTCCCTGCTCAATCCTGGCGGGCAGCAGTTAACAGTCCAGTCTTGCAGTCCCAGTGCTGCAGGCAGCGAGCTCTACTGACTCCAACCTCAGGCCTCCACTTGCACAATTCTGTTTTTTTTTTTTTTGCTTCTGCTCCTTCCTGCTGACCTCTCTGAATGTCACTTCTTTTTGCCAAGACCTCAGGCATTAGCACATCCCAGACCCCATCTTCACTGATCTCATGGTTCTGCGTCCACTTACAGGGCCCACCTCACTGCCACCCACATCTGCGATGGCAAGGAGAAGCTGCCTGTTTTAAAAACTTCCCAACTTCCTCCAGAGTTCAATTTCTTCCAAAGAGCCTGGCACACCTTAGCTGCCAGTGTAAAGTGCGAGTTCCCAGAGATGCTGATAGCACTTTCCAACATTCGTCACTTCTGACACATCTAAAATATCCTTGCTCCCAACACTCCAGGAGCACCAGCCCAGATGGACTGGCTGCTAGGGAAGCGTCAATCTCTGAAAGGCCTCGAGAGGCCCTGGGAAGAAGCTTCCTGACTGAGACGCACATGCTTTCCTCTCCCTCCCCCCACCCCTTCCAAAGCTGAGCCAGCTGAGTCTACTGGGTACCAGCACATCCCTCTCTGCCTGGCTTTCAAATGCTAGGTAGGCTTCTCTCCATAGAGTTCCTCGCACCTGGGCTCCCCATGACCCTAAGCACTTTGCCATCTGCTAGGCCCAGTTCTGCCAGAGAGGAAGCTGCCTACTTGGGAAGCTCCCTGTGGGATCACTTTTACTCTTTCAGGCCACTGAGGACCCCATGGGAAGGAGCCTAACCCCCTGACTTGTTCAGCAGCTGAAGTTAAGGGCCCCTGAGGCCAAGGTCAGCGAAGGCATATATGTGTGGGTTTATCTCAGGGCTCTTAATTCTGTTCCATTGGTCTATGTATCTAATTTTATGCCAACACCATACAGTTTTCATTACTATACGTTTATAATATAGTTTGAAATCAGGACGTGTGATACCTCAAGCTTTATTCTTTCTCAAGTTTGCTTGGGCTATTCAGGGTCTTTTGTGGTTCTATATGAGTTTTAGGGTTTTTTTCTATTTCTGTGGGAAATGCCTTGGGTATTCTGATAGGGGTTGCATTGAACAACAAGATTATGTTTGGTTTTGTTTTTTTTCCCCCAGACAGTTCATTGTTAGTGTATACAAATGCAATTGAAATTTGTATATTGATTTTGTATCTTGAAACGTTACTGAATTCATTTATTAGGTCTAACAGCTTTTTGGTGGAGTCTTTAGGATTTTCTATATACAAGATCATGTCATCAGCAAACGTAGATAATTTCACTTCTTCCTTTCTGACTTGGATGCCTTTTATTTCTTTTCTTTGCCTATCTAGCAAGGACTTCCAGTATTATGTTTTGTTTTTTGTTGTTGTTGCCAAAATGAATAATAAAAATGAAGAGCTTGGCCTTTAGGATCTACAGCCCAAACATATAATTGATACATTATATTTTTTATGACTTTTTTTTATATACAGCAGGTTCTTATTCGTTATCTATTTCATACATATTAGGGTATACATGTCAATCCCAATCTCCCAATTCATCCCACCACCACCCCCACCCTGGCTTTCCTTCCTTGGTTTCCATACGTTTGTTCTCTACATCTGTGTCTCTATTTCTGCCTTGCAAACCAGTTCATCTGTACCATTTTTCCAAATTCCACATATATGTGTTAATATACGATATTTGTTTTTCTCTTTCTGACTTACTTCACTCTGTATGACAGTCTCTAGATCTATCCATGTCTCTACAAATGACCCAGTTTCGTTCCTTTTTATGGCAGAGTAATATTCCATTGTATATATGTACCACATCTTCTTTATCCATTCATCTGTCGATGGGCATTTAGGTTGCTTCCATGACCTGGCTATTATAAATAGTGCTGCAATGAACATTGGGGTGCATATTTCTTTTTGAATTATGCTTTTCTCTGGGTATGCCCAGTAGTGGGATTGCTGGGTCATATGGTAATTCTATTTTTAGTTTTCTAAGGAACCTCCATACTGTTCTCCATAGTGGCTGTATCAATTTACATTCCCACCAACAGTGCAAGAGGGTTGCCTTTTCTCCTCACCCTCTCCAGCATTTGTTGTTTGTAGATTTTCTGATGATGCCCATTCTAACTGGTATGAGGTGATACCTCACTGTAGTTTTGATTTGCATTTCCCTAATAATTAGTGATGTTGAGCAGCTTTTCATGTGCCTCTTGGCCATCTGTATGTCTTCTTTGGAGAAATGTTTATTTAGGTCTTCTGCCCACTTTTTTCTTTCTTTTTTTTTTTTTTTTTGCAGTACGCGGGCCTCTCACTGTTGTGGCCTCTCCCATTGCGGAGCACAGGCTCCGGACGCGCAGGCTCAGTGTCCATGGCTCAGGGGCCCAGCCGCTCCGCGGCATGTGGGATCTTCCCAGACCGGGGCACGAAACCATGTCCCCTGCATTGGCAGGCGGACTCTCAACCACTGCGCCACCAGGGAAGCCCCCATCTGCCCACTTTTTGATTGGGTTGTTTCTTTTTTTACTATTGAGCTGCATGAGCTGTTTGTATATTTTGGAGATTAATCCTTTGTCCGTTGATTCGTTTGCAAATATTTTCTCCCATTCTGAGGGTTGTCTTTTCATCTTGTTTATAGTTTCCTTTGCTTTGCAAAAGCTTTTAAGTTTCATTAGGTCCCATTTGTTTATTTTTGATTTATTTCCATTACTTTAGGAGGTGGGTCAAAAAAGTTATTGCTATGATTTATGTCAAAGAATATTCTTCCTATGTTTTCCTCTAAGAGTTTTATAGTGTCCGGTCTTACATTTAGGTCTCTAATCCATTTTGAGTTTATTTTTGTGTATGGTGTTAGGGAGTGTTCTAATTTCATTCTTTTACATGTAGCTGTCCAGTTTTCCCAGCACCACTTATTGAAGAGACTGTCTTTTCACCATTATATATCCTTGCCTCCTTTATCATAGATTAGTTGACCATAGGTGCGTGGGTTTATCTCTGGGCTTTCTATCCTGTTCCATTGATCTATATTTCTGTTTTTGTGCCAGTACCATATTGTCTTGATTACTGTAGCTTTGTAGTATAGTCTGAAGTTGGATAGTCTCAATCCTCCAGCTCCGTTTTTTTCCCTCAAGATTGCTTTGGGTATTCGGGGTCTTTTGTGTCTCCATACAAATTTTAAGATTTTTTTGTTCTAGTTCTGTAAAAAATGCCATTGGTAATTTGACAGGGATTGCACTGAATCTGTAGATTGCTTTGGGTAGTATAGTCATTTTCACAATATTGTTTCTTCCAGTCCAGGTACACGGTATATCTCTCCATCTGTTTGTGTCATCTTTGATTTTTTTATCCGTGTCTTATAGTTTTCTGAGTACAAGTCTTTTACCTCCTTCGGAAGGTTTATTCCTAGGTATTTTATTATTTTTGTTGCAATGGTGAATGGGATTGTTTCCTTAATTTCTCTCTCTGATCTTTCCTTGTCAGTGTATAGGAATGCAGGAGATTTCTGTGCATTGATTTTGTATCCTGCAACTTTACCAAATTCATTGATTAGCTCAAGTAGTTTTCTGGTGGCATTTTTAGGATTATCTATGTATAGTATCATGTCATCTGCAAACAGTGACAGTTTTACTTCTTCTTTTCCAATTTGTATTCCTTTTATTTCTTTTTCTTCTCTGATTGCTGTGGCTAGGACTTCCAAAACTATGTTGAATAATAGTGGCGAGAGTGGACATCCTTGTCTTGTTCCTGATCTTAGAGGAAATGCTTTCAGTTTTTCACCATTGAGAATGATGTTAGCTGTGGGTTTGTCAAATATGACCTTTACTATGTTGAGGTAGGTTCCCTCTATGCCCACTTTCTGGAGAGTTTTTTTATAAATGGGTGTTGAATTTTGTCAAAAGTTTTTCTGCATCTGTTGAGATGATCATATGCTTTTTATTATTCAGTTCATTAATATGGTGTATCACATTGATAGATTTATGTATACTGAAGAATCCTTGCATCCCTATGGTAAATCCCACTTGATCATGGTGTATGATCCTTTTAATGTGTTGTTGGATTCTGTTTGCTAGTATTTTGTTGAGGTTTTTTGCGTCTATATTCATCAGTGACATTGGTCTGTAATTTTCTCTTTTTGTAGTATCATTGCCTGGTTTTGGCATCAGGGTGATGGTGGCCTCATAGAATGAGTTTGGGAGTGTTCCTTCCTCTGGAAGAGTTTGAGAAGGATGGGTGTTAGCTCTTCTCTAAATGTTTGATAGAATTCACCTGTGAAGTCATCTGTTCCTGGACTTTTGTTTGTTGGAAGATTTTTAATCAGTTTCAATTTCATTACTTGTGATTGGTCTGTTCACATTTTCTATTTCTTCCTGGTTCAGTCTTGGAAAGTTATACCTTTCTAAGAATTTGTCCATTTCTTCTAGATTGTCCATTTTATTGGCATAGATGTGCTTGTAGTAGTCTCTTATGATGCTTTGTATTTCTGCAGTGTCCATTGTAACTTCTCCTTTTCCGTTTCTAATTTTACTGATTTGAGTCCTCTCCTTTTCTTAATGAGTCTGGCTAAAGGTTGATCAATTTTGTTTATCTTCTCAAAGAACTAGCTTTTAGTCTTATTGATCTTTGCTATTGTTTTCTTTGTTTCTATTTCATTTATTTCTCCCCTGGTCTCTATGATTTTTCCTTCTACTAACTTTTGGTTTTGTTTATTCTTCTATCTCTAGTTCCTTTAGGTGTATGATTAGATTGTTTGAGATTTACCTTGTTTCTTGAGTTAGGATTGTATTGCTATAAACTTCCCTCTTATAACTGCTTTTGCTGCATCTCACAGGTTTTCGATTGTCATGTTTTCATTGTCATTTGTCTCTACGTATTTTATGATTTCCTCTTTGATTTCTTCAGTGATCTCTTGGTTATTTAGTAACGTATTGTTTAACCTCCATGTGTTTGTGTTTTTTGCGTTTTTTTCCCCTGTAACTGATTTCTAATCTCATAGCGTTGTGGTCAGAAAAGATGCTTGATATGATTTCAATTTTCTTAAATTTGCTGAGGCTTGATTTGTGACCCAAGATGTGATCTATCCTGGAGAATATTCTGTGCGCACTTGAGAAGAATGTGTAATCTGCTATTTTCAGATGGAATGGCCTATAAATATCAATTAAATCTATCTGGTCTATTGTGTCATTTAAAGCTTCTGTTTCCTTATTAATTTTTGGTCGGGATGATCTGTCCATTGGTGTAAGTGAGGTGTTAAAGTCCCCCACTATTATTGTGTTACTGTCAATTTCCTCTTTTATAGCTGTTAGCATTTACCTTATGTATTGAGGTGCTCCTATGTTGGGTGCATATATATTTATAATTGTTACATCTTCTTCTTGCATTGATCCCTTGATCACTATGTAGTGTCCTTCCTTGTCTCTTGTAACATTATTTTAACGTCTATTTTATCTGATATGAGTATTGCTACTCCAGCTTTCTTTTGATTTCCATTGGCATGGAATATCTTTTTCCATCCCCTCACTTTCAGTCTGTATGTGTCCCTAGGTCTGAAGTGGGTCTCTTGTAGACAGCATATATATGGGTCATGTTTTTATATCGATTCAGCAAGCCTGTGTCTTTTACTTGGAGCATTTAATCCATTAACATTTTTTTAAATTTATTTATTTATTTATTTATTTTTGACTGCATTGGGTCTTCATTGCTGTGCACGGGCTTTCTCTAATTGTGGCGAATAGGGGCTACTCTTTCATTGAGGTGTGTAGGCTTCTCAGTGCGGTGGCTACTCTTTTGCAGAGCATAGGTGCGCAAGTTTCAGTAGTTGTGGCTCACGGGCTCTAGAGCACAGGCTCAGTAGTTGTGGCACACAGGTTTTTGTTGCTCTGCAGCATGTGGGATCTTCCCTGACCAGGGCTCGAACCCATGTCCCCTGTATCAGCAGGTAGATTCTTAACCACTCCGCCACCAGATAAGCCCCTAATCCATTCACATTTAAGGCAATTATCGATATGTATGTTCCTATTACCATTTTCTTAATTGTTTAGTGTTTGTTTTTGTAGGTCATTTTCTTCTCTTCTGTTTCCCACTTAGAAAAGTTCCTTTAGCATTTGTTGTAGAGCTGGTTTGGTCGTGCTGAATTCTCTTAGCTTTTGCTTGTCTGTAAAGGTTTTAATTTCTCCATCAAATCTGAATGAGATCCTTTCTGGGTAGAGTAATCTTGGTTGTACTTTCTTCCCTTTCATCACTTTAAATATATCATGCCACTCCCTGCTGGCTTGTAGAGTTTCTGCTGAGAAATCAGAAACTGTTAGCCTTATAGGAGTTCCCTTGTATGTTGTCGTTTTCCTGTTGTTGCTTTTAATAATTTTTCTTTGTCTTTAATTTTTGTCAATTTGATTACTATGTGTTTTGGCGTGTTTCTCCTTGGTTTTATCCTGCCTGGAATTCTCTGAGCTTCCTGGTCTTGGGTGGCTATCTCCTTTACCATGTTAGGGAAGTTTTCGACTATAATCTCTCCAAATATTTTCTCAGGTCCTTTCTCTCTCTCTTCTCCTTCTGGGACCCCTATAATGCAAATGTTGGTGTATTTAAGGTTGTCGCAGAGGTCTTTTAGGCTGTCTTCATTTCTTTTCATTCTTTTTTCTTTGTTCTGTTCCAAGGCAGTGATTTCCACCATTCTGCCTTCCAGGTCACTTATCCGTTCATTCTGCCTTCTGTATTTTTCATTTCAGTTATTGTATTGTTCACCTCTGTTTGTTCTCTAATTCTTCTAGGTCTTTTTAAAATATTTCTTGCATCTTCTTGGTCTTTGCCTCCATTCTTTTTCCGAGGTCCTGGATCATCTTCACTTCATTATTCTGAATTCTTTTTCTGAAAGGTTGCCTATCTCCACTTCATTTAGTTGCTTTTCTGGGGTTTTATCTTGTTCCTTCATCTGGTACATAGTCCTCTGCCTTTTCATTTTGTCTGACTTTCTGTGAATGTGGTTTTTGTTCCACAGGCCGAAGGATTATAGCTCTTCTTGCTTCTGCTGTCTCTCCAGTATTATGTTGAATAAGAGTGGTAAGAGTGGGCATTCTGCTTGTTCCTTCTCTTAAAGGGAAAGCTTTCAACTTTTCACCATTGACTATGATGTTAGCTGTGGATTTGTCATACATCACGTTTATTATGTTGAGCTGTGTTTCTTCTATACCAAATTGTTGAGAGTTTTTAATATGAAATGATGTTGAATTCTGTCAAATGCTGTTTCTGAATCTATTGAGATGATCATACGATTTTTGTCTTTCTATTATTGTAGTGTATCAATTGATTTGCATATGTGGAACCATCATTGAATTCCAGTGATAATTCCCCTTTGATCATAATGTATTATCCTTTGAGTGTGCTGTTGAATTTGGTTTGCTAAGACTTTGTTAAGAATTTTTGCATCTAAGCTCATATTCTTAACCACTAGACAAGTTATTCTCAGGATGATCTGCCATCTTAGAAAAATGCAGATTACCAGGCCTCCCGGATCTACTGAATCAGCTGCTCTGGGCATGGTGCCCAGGGGTCTGCATCTTAAGCACAAGGATATGTGAGAACCACTGCCCTCAAATGTAGAAGATTAGGTAAAACAGGGGATCCTGGAAGGGCAAATATTCATTTAGCAGTGGTTTAAGGACAGAACCCTGGCTGGGGATGTCTTGTAGTCAGAGTTTAATTTCCCCATTGACCTGTAGCCTGGTTTGGCTCTTGGAACTGCCTGATTCAGCTCCTGGGGCTGCCTAATTCAAATGGCATTCCTGGAGCACCCCAGTTGGTAGAGGCAGCCTAGTAAGCTCCAGAGCTTCTGCATAAGATTGATAGATTCTTACTACCCAAAAGAGCTTGGACAAATGGGAGAGGGGAGGCTGAAGTCCTCATTCTGAAGAGGGCCCTCCTTTTCCTGACACAAAGGCAAAATGCTATTGCCAAGCCATGTGATGTACTACCTAAAAGAGGTACACAGAATTCACAGAAAGGTGCTAGATAGGCAGGCTGGCAAAGACCTTGGTGGGTCAGTACCAGAAAGTATCTGGAAGGAGCTATGCTGGGTCAAGGCATGAGGTGGAAGAGATCTTAGGTAAGTTTTGAAGGAAGGGGAAGTGAAGTATTGAATGCCAAGCTCTGTATTAGACATTTCACCAAGTTTCATCTGATTTTCACAACAATCGTATGAGATGGATATTCATTTGTGCAATTTAAGAGAAGGAAATTGAGGCTCCCAGAGATTAAGTGAGCTTCCCAAATTCACATAGCTCATAACTAATAGAGAATCAAATACAGAGCCGACTGGCTCCAAAGCCAGTGCCCTTTCCATTACACTATTCTGCCTCTCCCATTGCTTCCAGAAATGGCACAGAAATTTTTAAGATACATGTTCATGGTCTGAAGGGGGCAAGCGCTAATCATCTGTGCCTCCAGACATAAGGAGTGAAGGGAGGACATTGATCCAGAAGAATATCTTAGGGAAAGTGGAACAAGGGTAAAAGCACATGCCCAGAAAAGTTTTACAGCTTCAGAATCTAAACATATGGAGAGATAGGTAGAGAAATGGGATTCTGGTACTAGTTTGATTTGTTTAGCCAACTGTTGGCCTTTGGCATGTCACTGAACAACTCCTTATTTCTCCATCAGGAAATGAACATGCAGAGAATGGGAACAGTTGTTGTGCAGACCCCAGGGCTGGGGAATCTCAAAGGAGATGAGGGCTACCAAGGGTGTCAGGAAAGCTGAAGGGCCCAGGGTACAGGCTGCAGCCATGACCTCAAGCTCCAGAGGCGACATATTGATCACACATGAGCTCATTCTACTCCCACATTCCATAGTCCTTCCCTCCCCTCAGGACCAGCCTTTGATTGGAATCCCCAGGATTATCTGGGGAACTGGTAGTACTACCCACCAGTGGGGTACCCTGGCTGCCTTCACACCAGCCACTCTATGGCTGGGTAGTTGCCTCTCCTATTCTTCAGCCAACACTTGCAATCGTCTATTTAGCAATCGTCTATTTACTTGCTTCCACCATATGACCATGAACTTCTTGAAAGCACAGTCTGTCTTCTTTACTGTTGTATCCACTACATTAAGCACAATCCCTTCCACATAGTACATGCTCACTAAATACATGGTGGAATGAATGAATGGGATCATGTGCATCCTCACCCTCTAAGATGTAAGATCTAAGGGGGCCCAATGACCTGCCCTCTCAGCCCCAGGTTACAACCCAAGGAAGCCCCAGGGAGGCTCAGTAGTTGGGTGGGCTAGGACCATTCCCTCACCAGGCAGCCCCTAAACTCCTGCCCTAGAGAGCCTATCCCAAGTGCTTCAGCTCACATTCCCCCACCCACAGTTTACTTTTGCCTTAAAGAGCAACACTGGAGCTGTTTGGCCAAGTTCATGCCTAATGCATTCCTCATACTGCAAGTGTTTCTCTTTGCAGAGCATCAGGCTCAGATTCCAGTGCAGGAGAGGGCAGCACTCCTGTGGGAACAGAGCCAGGAGTCCCCAGGTCGCAGCTGCTCTCTCACTTTTCTTTTTGCCTGATTAGCTCTGGCCTCAAAAACACTTCTCTCTGGAATCTTTTATTTACTGAAAGTCAGAGATAGGACAGTCTTAGGACTCACACATCTCAGAACTGGAGGGACCCTGGAATCTTTTCCCGACCTCTTGGTTTTCCAGAGGTAGAAACTGAGACCCAGCTGGTGTGGGGGAAAAGCCAGGTCTAGAAGCTTGATCCAGCTGACTCAGAAAAGCTGAGGACATCTCACGTACCACCATGGAGACCTCACAGCTGTCTGGTCCAATGTCCTCATTTTCCACATGAGGAAACTGAGGCCTAGACAGTTAAATGACTTGCTCAAGGTCAACCCGGATGAATTAATGAGAAACCAGGACCTACGGTGATCTGCCAACACACAAACACACATAGTCCATCAATAGCTAAATATGAGTGAGGTAGTTCTGAGTGTCTAAAGCCACATTGTATATACAAGCAGATACAGCAGACCCAAACAAGAACATGCTCAGTGGCTTACCTCATGTGGAATGCCTTCAAGTCAGTCTCTGAGTTCTCTTCTTAGTCACCATAAGTGCAATTCAACACAGCCACACTCTAGACCGTGGGAATGCAACTGTGAAAAGACTGATTTCAGGGACCTCATGGTCAGTGAGCCTCCCGTGGCGTGCTGAATACCTGGCAAAGGAGATTTATGGGTCAGTCCTGGTGGGTGACTTTAACTTCCTGGTCTGCAGAAGAGCCACTCTCAGCCACTCTACTTCCTGTGTGACCTTGGTCCAAACACTTATCTTTTCTGAGACCCAGTTTCATTGGGGATAGTACCTACTCACAGAGGTGTTATGAGGATGGGATAAAATACAGAATTCCAAGTTACTAGCAAAAAGTAAGTGATAACCACATAAACAGTCCTTTAACCAGCCTTACCAAGTCCTCCAGCACCCCCTTATCACCTTTAATGAGAGCTTTTGGGTTTTATGGATTCTCTGGGTTGGTAATAATTATGACTATACCTGTGGGGGACTTGCTTGTAAGATTGCTTCAACTCCCAAGTCAGCAAAATGATCCCACCATTTAACCAAGCAATCCCACACCAGGTAATTCATGCTCATGGAGATAATCCTCTGAAAAGAAAAGCTCTCTGTGTGAAGTTCATTGCAGCTCTGTTTAGAAAGGTGAAAAATTAAAAACGCAGTGCTTGTCCCAGATAGGGAAATGGATACATAAATTCCAAAGCATTCCCTCAATGGAATATTACTTAGCCTTTAAAAATGATGAGTATGGGCTTCCCTGGTGGCACAGTGGTTGAGAGTCCACCTGCCGATGCAGGGGACGTGGGTTCGTGCCCCGGTCTGGGAGGATCCCACATGCCGCAGAGCGGCTGGGCCCGTGAGCCATGGCCGCTGAGCCTGCACGTCCAGAGCCTGTGCTCCACAACGGGAGAGGCCACAACAGTGAGACGCCCGTGTACCGCAAAAAACAAAAAAAAAAACAATGATGAGTATGAACACTGCAGGGATATGGAAAGATGTTTACTACATAATGTGAAATTTAAAAAAGTAAAAAGCAGTTATATCTGCACAGTTACATGAAAAATATATTTGCTTCTGGATACAGAATAGAAGCACAGGAAAATAAAAAGTCAATCCATTAGGGTGATGAGAATGTGAATCTATTTTTTAAAACTTGTTTTTTGCTGTTACTCCACTTTGTGCAACAAATACATTTTTTAAAGAATAGGGAAGAAAACTCGATACGTGCTCCAGAAACAATTTAGCTGAAGGCAAGTTTCATTTGTGGGAAAATACCTGGCATGGAGTTGGTACTCAGGAAGTGTTGGTAGAGAGAATGAATGAGTAAATAAGTGAAGAAGCGAGTGAACAGAGCGCCAAAGCTGTGCCACTGGGAAGCCAAATTAGACAAGAAGGATTTCTGTTCTCTTTTCCCACTTAAGCTACTGGCTCAAGGTCTGTTTGGAAAAGCCATCCAGGGTCTGCTCTTCCTGTGGAGCTGAGAATAAGAGGATAGATGAAGCACTGCACATCTGAGCAGGCTCAAAGGAAGATAAAGTATGCACAAGGCTTAGCAGAGTCTCAGGCACATAGCAAACACCCAGCAAATGTTGACCACCGTTATGACCATCAGTAGTGGACAGAAGCAGAACCAGTCTAGTAGAGACCACCTGGGTCTCCACGAAAGAGAAGTGTTATCTTGGGAGGAGGCTGGACTGGGGCAGAAGCCCAGTATTCAAATCTCCTCTTTGTTCTAAACTAGCTGTGTGAGCTTAGATAAGTGAGTTTGCCTCTCTGAGTCTCAGCTTCCTCATCTTTAAATACCAGAATAATTTATTATTATTTTGAATTTATTTTCCCACCACCACCATTCCTTAGTTTAGAGGTATTTTCAGGACTCAGAAGCAGAAGCCACTTGAATCTAACATATGTTCCTATCTTTTGTAAAAGCCTAAATTCATCAAAAAGATAATTCTATGTATCCCCAAAAGGAGATGAGAAAGAGAGAGGATGCTTAACTTCCTGACTGGGAGAGGATAGGGGCTGGTATGTCCCGAAGTAGCAAGAACCCAGCCAGAGTTTCCATGACACTCCTAAAGAAGGAGGTGGTGTGGTGCCCTCCTGCCTCAAAGGGCTTCCCATCCCTTAAGTACAACCCCAAAGAGTGGAATTTCTGAGGACTGTGTAAAATGGGACTGAGCTTCTTAGCAGGTGGACCTGATATAAAAAATAACCAGTACAGAGAGATCTTTGCACAAAGTTGGGAGAAAAGAACTCCACCAAAACTGTGCGGGATGGGGACTCAATGCCCCATTTAAGCTGATAAAAGAAAATAAAGAAATGTGCTATTTGCCACTCACTTGAGTTTTGTGGACTAAGATCTCACTCAGCGGTGAGCTTGTTTTTTAACTGATGCTCTTTCAAAAACAAACAAACAACTTGATATTTAGCCAATTTCCATGGTGTAAATACTCCTATATGGCCAATTTCAAACTACCAACATTAAATTACTAAACATGGAGAGTTGAGAAGAAGTGCACACAATTGGCTCTTCTGAGCCGGCTCCCACATACACCACTGAGATTCACACATTATGAGCTTTCTGTGTCTAGAGCACTCTCAAAGATTTTTCTCAGCACTAGGATTTCTAGTACAGTAGGTTAAGGCTAATTCATAATGGTTAAAGCCATTCACTTTATCAAGTGTAGTCTGCTGATTTTATTTATGTTGAAATATGGCCTAGTGGAACTGCTGACACTTCTACCTTTGAAGAACACCCCTCCCCAAAAATGAGCCATCCCCTTTGTCAATAAACAAATATAAATGTTCCAAACTGAATCTATTCCTTCCTTTGATGAAGTGGTCTTGTGCCTAAGAACAGACCATGCATCATCACTAAGGGTTACTAAGAGGAAGCCCATATATCTTTCCTTCAAGTTGTTTTAAAACAATATATTTTAACCTATAACTCATAATAATCCTAAAGGTAAGATTAGGACTAGAAGATTACTTCTGTAAAATAGGACTAACTACTGCTAGTCCCATTTTATAAGTCAGGTACAGAGAGGTTAAGTAACTAACCCAAGGCTACACAGCTAGTAAGTAGCAGAGCTGGGATTCAATCTAGGTAATCTGAGTCCAGAGCATAGGCTGCTAAACTCCCCACAGCACTATGTCTCCCTGTGCAGTAACAAGCCACGTACAGGATGTGGTCTCATCTTGGGTCTCTTCCATCCATGGGGCCAGATTAGAAAGCAGTCGGCAATCTCTCTCCTTTCCTCACCTAGGTATAAGGTACCCAATGCATCTTCTGGCAGCTGATTGTGGATGAGGGAGTGGGCCCCATTTTTCTCTTACAGGCACAAGTACTGCCAATAATAAAGCAACTATTTCTCCCAGTGTGCTTGTCTCCACAAGGTGGTAGCTCTGGGCTGTAGTAGGACAGTGCTTCTAGAGCCCTTGACTATGATACCATCTGACAATGCCCTATCCTCATAATTAGAGTGAAGGTCCTCTGCCCTCACCCCTCCTTCTGTTCCTTGGAAGCCTCACTTGGCAACTGTATAGGTCATGTCAGAGACAGGGCAGTGAGGGATAAGGGAAAATGAAACTTAAAGGCGGGAGCTGGACAGTCGTCAACATTCAAATAAAATTTTGAAACAAGAATGCTGTTGAGTTAATGTTTCTATCAAGGTAACTCTTGGCAACTCTCAAACCAAGACTTTATGCCAAGATCCACCATTCCAAGAGCTGTTGAAGAACCTGTGACTGTCCAGCTCCTGGGCAGCTTCCCCTGGCTTGACTCTGGTCAGATGCCAGCATCACAGCCCTCTTAGCTGTGTAAGAATTCTCCTGGAGTTCCCTCTGGTGAGGGAAGGAAAAACCTCTGGTCTGAAGATGAGGCTGACAATTCTGACAGGTGTTGGAGGGGGTCACGGGACTTATGGTTTTATTACTCTAGTCACCTCTGTTGTTTGGGGGCATTTCCCATCGACGAGAGGATGCCCCAGCAGCTGTCTTCTGAGACTCAAGATGCGTTTCCTTTGTGACAACCAGGGGCCTTACCTGATGGGATCAGCCTTTATAAGACACAGAATGTGAGTCCTCTGAGCTTCACCCCAGTGACAGGAACAGAGTCCCAAAACATGGCAGGAACGTGGGTTGGGACTCCTGTCCTCCAGCAGAGTAGGAAGATGCTGGCTTGGATGTTAGGAGAGCTGAGTTCTTTTGATTCTGCCGTTAACTAGATGCATGGTTTGGGACAGGTCTGTTGGCCTCTCTGGGTCCCCGTTTCACCTGTAAAATAAGGAAGTTGGACTAGATCATTATTACCAATAAGAGGTCCCTGGTGCTTATGGAATAATGGTGGGGGGTGGGAGAACGGCATCACCAAGCTATTTTCAAACAAATTACAAAGGGAGATTGTACCACACGATGTCATTTCTTTGCTTTTCACTGTAATTCTACCTATTTGGTGTGGTAACACTAATTCTCTCCAGAGGACTGGAATAGTAGATTGATGGTGTTATCTATATCCTTACTAAATAAGAAAAGGAAAATGAGAAACTCCTCAATAAATGAGGTTGCTTGAGATGCACAGAAAGAGAATTAAAAGCAGGCAGTAAATGCTGTATCACGTGGTCTCCCAGTCCCTTTCTTCTCTAACCCTCTCTGACCAGATGATTTGGGTTCCCAAGTATGGACCCCCTAGGTGCCTCTAGTCATCCCTGCCCCAAAGGAACCTGGAAGGGCTTTGCAGGTATGCCAGGTCTCCCTGAGGTCCTGGAGGGCTGGGCTCATCCCAGACTGATCCAATAATTTGGTTCGAAGTCAGGGCTGGAGCTCTCCCTGCCAAGTGACCTCAACCCCAGAGGACTCAGAAACATCTTGTCCTCTCGGGCCAGCCCAGCCCTGCATAAGCAACTGATGCAGGAAAGACTGCCATTCAGCCTGCAGTGCCGAGGCCCAGACCATGGGTCATGTGGAGAAACAACAGTATTGCCTGGCTGTAGCTCATTTTCCGAACAATGTTTTAAAGGTACACCTAGGGAACCACTACCACCATCAAGATATAAAATACTTCAACCCCTCCAAAAATGTCCCTTTGCCTTTTCCATCCCCAGGCCCCAGGAAACCACTGATCTGCTCTCTGTCACTATAGTTTTGCCTTTTCCAGAATGTCATATAAATAGAATCACACAGTATGCAAGCTTTTAAGCTGGGCCTCTTTCACTTAGTGTAATGCATTTGAGATTCCTCTGCACTGCTGTATGTATCAGAAATGTGTTTCTTTTTGTTGCTAAGTAGTATTCCTGATTATTATTGTATAGTATTCCTAAGTAGTATTGCTAAGTACATTCCATGGATATATCACAATTAGTTTATCCATTTATTAGTTGATAGGTATGGGTTGTTGCTAGTTTGTGGCTATTACGAATAAATCTTCTGTGAACATTTGCATCTTTGCATAGACATTTGTTTTAATTTCTATTGGGTAAACTCCTAGGTTTGGAATTGCTGAGTCTTATGGTACATGTGTATTTACCTGTATAAGGAACTGCCAAGTGGTTTTCCAAAGGGGCTACAGTATTTTGCAACCCCCCAGAAATAAATGAATCATTCTTGTTGCTCCACATCCTTGCCAGCACTAGGTGTTGTCAGTCTTTTTAATTTTAACCATTTTAGAGGGGGAGAGGAGAGGTGGTATCTCATTAAGTATTTTGCCCAAGGTCACAAAAGTAGTAAGTATTGGGAATGAACCTCAACCCCAAGCAACATGGCTCCTGGTCTGGGGGCCTAACCACTACATTTGACAATCCTTGCTCTACTGACAAAAGTTTCAGTGTGAGCAGAACCAGACCTAGATCCTGCTTTCTTGGAGCTTACCACCAAACTGGGGAGATAGATATTTATGTAATGACTATTCAATAGAAAATTACAACTACAAAAACACCTAAAAGAACAAATAATAGGTAGATGTGACCAAGTCAGGACATTTCCCCTGAGGAAATGAAGACTGAGTTTACATTTGGAGAAAGAGTGATGTTAGCTAAGCAAATGGGGAAGACAGCAGAGCATGTCAGGGCAGGGGACCACACAAAGACCAGGCAGGAAGGAACATTGTACCTCTGCATTTTTATCATCTTTTCTCTTTTCATTTATTCACTCAATTGCCCTTACACAAATTAAGGTGGCCAACTCATCCTGGTTTGACAGGACAATTGGTTACCCTACCTTGAACTGATCCAGAGTGGAATATGCCCAAGACCTTGGAACCACTTTAGGGAAGTAAGCCCCCATATCCCCAGAGGATTCCAGTACAAATGGAAAGCTCTTCTGAATGGCATACTTTTTCATAATCAGATTTCTTGAAAGAAAAAAAAAATTCTGACTTAGCCAAGGGAATACAGCCTAAGAAGAAATTTTGGAGGAAAAAAAAAACTTTCCAACAAGAAAACACAGCCCCTATTTACCTTCTTTACTGGAATCCACAAAAGGAGAAGCTGTAGTCTAAGGCTACAGGATGGCCAGCAAAATCAGGCCAAAAGAGACAAAGAAAACAGAATAAATCAGATTTCTGAAAACGGCTTTCCTTCCATATCTTATCTCATCACCTTATATGACAACAAAATGGTGAAAAGAAGAAAGGAAAAATAAACAAACAAAAAGAACAGGTGAAACAGGAATGCAAAAGAGAATGGGAAGGTGGCAACCTCCTAAAGGTAATAAATTACTTCAGCAATTCTAGACCCCAAAGTTTTTTAAAGACCAGCTATAAAATAAATTCATTCAAGGCAAACTTAGGAATTTCAGCTGAGTTCAAAACAGTATTCTACAGGGAACTATATTCAATATCCTGTGATAAACCATAATGGAAAAGAATATGAAAAAGAATGTATATATATGTATAACTGAGTCATTTTGTTGTACAGTGGTAATTAACACATTGTAATTCAACTATATTTCAATAAAAAATAAATTAAAAAAAATAAAATAATATTCTAATGACCTGAAAAATTACTACAGCCATATAAATCACCTCATAGGAGCAATTTATGCCTTGGGTCATTTGGGTTCAATATTACAGTGCAGTGATGCTGGGGTGTCACAAAGATTAGTAACTATATTGTCCAAATTGAGAAATCCAGGCATAGAAATATTTTTAAGATAATAAGTAAATGAGAGGGTGGGATGTTCAGGTCAGGGCAAAATTCAAGATGGCAGGAGTGGGAGAAGCACTGCTCACCTGGCCTTTGGTAGAATCTGCTTATCACCCCAAATCAACAACAGCTAAGAGCTAAATCTGTGAGGACCCAGTAGGGACTAAATTCTTATTCAAGTTTTTCCATCCTGCTGTAGTTCTAGAAATTCTGAAGTCCGTGTTGGCCACGTACACATCATAGGCCTGACCACGGCAGCCAGGGACAGAGCTCTGGCTACATTTATCTCATAGGTTTGCTCCATCCTAAGCAGAGGACATGGCCCAGAGGATGTTCAGGGTAATCATGAAGTTATGGTCTTCCAGAGGACCCCTCCCACTAGTCCTGGGTCTGGGAATATTTTCAGTGTGTTAACAAAGTGAAATCACACACACACACACACACACACACACACACACACACACACACACACGGAGTTAGCAACTTAAGTAAGAATGTGGGACTTCCCTGGTGGTCCAGTGGCAAAGAATCCGCCTTGCGATGCAGGGGATGCGGGTTCAATCCCTGGTCAGGGAACTAAGATCCCACATGCTGTGGGGAAGTTAAGCCCACGTGCCACAACTACTGAGCTCGAGCACTTCAACTAGAGCCCACGTGCTCTGGAACCCACACGCCACAACTAGAGAAGAGAGAACCTGCACGCCACACCTAGAGAGAAGCCGTCATGCAGCAACGAAAGATTCTGCGTGCCTCAACGCAGATCCCGCGTGCTGCAACTAAGACCCGACGCAGCCAAAAATAAATTTTAAAAATAATAATAATAAATAATAAATCTTTAAAGAAAAAAATAAGAATGTGAAAAAATTTCACAAACAGCTCTGTGGCAGGAGGCATATTAATACCTGTGGCTCCTGTCATGCACTTGTGTCCTCAGCACAAGCTAGTAACACGGGTGGTGCTTGACAAACATGGAACTGAGCAAAAGCACCCAGCCCAGGCATCACAGGCAGAAGACAGGTCCTGACTCCTATCGGGGCCTTTTACTGCAGAATCCCTGGTTCTCCCCTAAGCCAGCTCAGTCGCCTGCAGTCATCCACCTAATGATGTCCTTACCCAAAAGAAAATGAAATAATTTATTCTTGTATGAAATTTTAGGAACCCTCAAACCTGGTGGCTGACTTAGGAATAGAGAAATCACTTGCTGCAAGGAATCTAATATTAGAAATGTAATGGTTGCACCCAGCTTTTCCTTCTAATTCTGAGGAAGTTTTGCTGTCCCAGGAAGTTGCTGTCATGCAGAGGGCAACCCCAAGCTTCTCCAGCCCATCAACTTGCTTTCCAGGTTATAGGGGCTGACTCCCTCTGAAGGCTTCGACTGCCTACCTTAGTTGATATTCTCCCTCGCAAAATCACAGCCTTATCTCCAGATTCTTATCATTGGTGTGTCTTTAGCTCTTCTAAAGACATGAGAAAAAAATGACAATTTCAGAAGACATGCCTGAAGAAGGAAAAGCTCCTATCCGATACAATTAGGACACATTTCCTCACTCATAATGCAATCACTGGATTTACTAACCGCTTACTCACGAGTTGTGAGGTTTAAATAAGTTCATACAAATAAGACTGCTAGAAAAGTGCCTGGCACAGAGAAAGCACTCAATAAATATTAGCTTTAAAAGTGCTGAATATCAATTTGGATATATATGCCTATATAAAGAGATATAAATAAGATCACCCCTAAGAAGCAAATGATTCTACTTTGGGGAATCTTTACTAAAAAACACTCATAGATTCAGACAAAGATTTATTTATAAAGATGGTCATCAGAGCATTGCTAGTAATAGGAAAAAAAAAGAAAACAGGAAACAACCTAAATGTCCAACAATAATGAAACAAACTATGTCACTTTTTTTTTAATACATTTATTTATTATTTATTTTTGGCTGCATTGGGTCTTCGTTGCTGCAGGCTTTTCTCTAGTTGTGGTGAGCGGGGGCTACTCTTCGTTGCGGTGCATGGGTTTCTCATTGCAGTGGCTTCTCTTGTTGCAGAGCACCGGCTCTAGGCACGCGGGCTTCAGTAGTTGTGGCACGCAGGCTCAGTAGTTGTGGCACACGGGCTTAGTTGCTCCATGGCAATGTGGGATCTTCCTGGACCAGGGCTCGAACCCGTGTCCCCTGCATTGGCAGGCGGATTCTCAACCTTTTCACCACCAGGGAAGCCCTATTCCACTTTTCAAAACCATGTTTTTAAAGAATTTCTAATGCTGTAAGAAAATTATCATTACAGGTAAAGAGGGATATAAAACCATTCACATAATATGATCTCAATTATAGACACCCCAAACAAACATCTATGAAACAAATATCTCCATAAGAATAGATTGGAAGGAAATACTCCAAATATTACTTGTGTGTTTTTCTGAGTAGTGAGATTCTTTATTCATTTCAGCATTTTTCAGATTGTATATCTACAATGAACATGTATTAATTCTACATAGAGACAAAATAAAAAAGTTAAGAGTCTATTACCATATCACAACTAATACAAAAACAACTGTGAGTTCTCAGACTAAGTCAGTGGCAGGGGGCAGAGAAGATAACCCTGAGACTGTGTCCTCAGAATTTGGTGACCCTAGTGGGTTACCAAGGAGACAGAGAGGGTATTCCAGGACAGCTCTTAAGCTTTCTAGCTTGAGCAAGCATGGACAAATGATGGTGTCACAAACCACAATAGGAAATGTAGAAAGAAAGGAAGAAGAAGGTTGGGAAGAAAGAAAATAAATTCACTTTGGCCTCACTGGGTTTGCAGTGTCAAAAGCATCCCCAGGTAGAGAAGCCCTGTCAAGAGCCTGTTACGGGCAGGGCTAAAGCCTAGGAAAGAGATTTGGGTATACTTTAGGGTGTGAGTCACAGTAGTGCATCCTTAAAGCTGTGGTTTACCTGAGGATGCTCCAGTATTCTGTGTGTTCTGTGAAGGGGTCAATCAAACTCTGCTCCCATGGAGGCTCAGACACTTGGGGACTACTCCTTCCACCCAAAATGTGACCTGAAGTAGTGCTTGCCTCCTTCAGTCATGGGACTGCTGCTGGATTACAACGAAGAGTCTTACAGAGACTCACTGTGACTTAAACGCTGTTTGGTGCTCTGGGTGCTGCTTCCATTGAGGACTGCACTGCACTCTCAGAGTCAACCACATGAAACCTGCTACGGTATATTTCATAGGAATAGTATTCAAGACAGTGGCCCCTGCCTCATGCAATGGCCTCTTTTTACAATAACCCACGGGAAAACCATCTCAGGCCTCAGGACCAGGAAAGTATGAGCAGCTGGACAGCATGAATTCTATAACTGCTCCTGTTTCCCTCTTTGATTTGGCCAATAGGAAGCTCAAAACAAAATCTGTGGCCCATCGTCTGCAACCTTATATGATCACAGAGTGTGCAGTTTAGTTTAGGTTGCTAATCTATTAACATTTCTGTCTTTGTTGTTTTGCCACCTTTATTTTCTCTTTGTCCCAATTTCTTCAACTATGAATTTTCAAGAACCACTTAAAGTCAAAATTCTCCTTCCATGTCGTACCCACTTTTTTTTTTTTTTTTTTTTTGTGGTCCACGGGCCTCTCACTGCTATGGCCTCTCCCACTGCGGAGCACAGGCTCTGGACACGCAGGCTCGGCAGCCATGGCTCACGGGCCCAGCTGCTCCGCGGCATGTGGGATCCTCCCGGACCGAGGCATGAACCCGCATCCCCTGCATCGGCAGGCGGACCCCCAACCACTTCCCTGCGCCACCAGGGAAGCCCCCATGCCCACTTTTTGACTCTGTTTCTATCTCCTGGAGTTGCGCAAGAGAATCCTAGGCCCTCTTCCCCACAGCAGCCCTTCAGTGCTCAGGTCCTCCACTAAATCTTATATTTTTAGGCACCAGAGCCCCACTTTCTTCAAAAATTTCTCCTAGATGTGAGCACTTAAAGAATCTTTCATCCTTCCAGACTCAACTGATGCCTTATCTTCTCTTGGCATCTTCCCTAAAGCCCCTACTCAGGACGTCACTCCACAGCAGTATTCACAGCAACCTCATGCTTTCTTTCCCACTGGACTGGGGACTCCTGATACACAGATGTCAGGCCCTATTGGCCTCCAACTGGTACCTAGTCAGGGCTCAGGGCATAATATAATAATATATGCTTAATAAGTATTTGTTGAGGAAGTAAATGAATGACTTAATTTATACACAACCTCCTCACTCACACACATGCTAAAAGAAAGCCAAGCTCCGAGGAAGAAAAGGGAGAACTCAGGTCTGTCCAGGTGTTTGTGAGCCATTCCATCTGACAACTCTTTTTTCCCTAGGACTCTCCTGAACAGATCTGAGGCCCCGGGTACTGGGGCCAGAGCTGATTCTCCCAGCTAAGTCCAGGGTAACTGGGATAAATTTTCACAGAAAGAAAGAATTTCACAGACCAAAAATGCAAGATGCTGGATGCTCCAATCTGTACTTATGTTAACAACACACATTTATGTGGGTCTAATAATATGCCAGGCATTGTTCCGTGCTCTTTACAAATATCATCTTATTTAATCCTTGTAATGACTTCACAAGATGGGTATTATATCTATCCCCATTTTATTTTCATGTAGGGTTTTTAGCATTCAAGTCAGCTATCCTGAAATGAAGGAAGATATAGCTATTCAGTCACTGAATAAAAGAAAATTAGTTACCTTGAGCTCCAGTTCATATAGGGCTGACAGATTGAATGACAGCCTTTGATCTGAGACCTGGACCCCACAGAATACCACCTCGCGCACTAATCACTTATTAAGCATCCTCAGCTCTGTCCTCCGTGAGTTCACAGCCTGGTGGAGGAAACACCACGCATCCAAACAAATAAATTATCTTAGGATCAGGGGACCAATACGGTGCTGGCAGCAAGAGGAAGTAATTACCTCTGGCTAGAAGAGACAGCTTCCTGGAGGGGGTGATGTCTGAGTTCCATTTTAACAAATGGACCAGAGGGGAGCAGCAGAGAGGGAAGCGAGAGTGCAAAGATGCAGGGATGTGAAATGGCAATGGGGGGAACTAGTGGCAGTCTGGGGTAGCAGGAGAGCGTAGAGAGGGGATGATTTGAGGGATGAGGGATCATCATTCAGGTGATGGACTTGGCTGCAATACCAAGAAGCTTAAAGATACTAACAGGTATAATAGTCATTTCTGTTCTAGAAAGATTCTTTGAGCAGCAGTGTGAGGGAGGGTGGTGAGATTAAACAGAGAGAGACCAGTTAGGAAGCTGTGGCAATAAACCAAGCAAGAAACAGTGTGCACCTGAGCTAGGGCACTGGATTCTAGGGATATTTGGAAACCTGAAGCTTTGGACTGATTGGATGGCTGCTGAAACAGTATATGATGACACCCAGGTTTCTGACTTAGAGACCAGTGGGGCAGTGCATGCAATGAGCTGGGGAGCACAATCTGAGATTATGCTTTCAGGAATGAGGACAAGCTCAGATAGTCTCTAAGCTTGGGAAAGTCAAACTGGGCGACAGAAATTTTCTTCTTTATCTCAGAGAAGTTACTCAGATTCTCATTCTCATCTCCTTTTAATAAAATATGATGCATTTCATTCTGTCATCATAGTGAAAAATCATTGCCCTCTGCTGGGAATTAATAACCTTTCAAATTAATAACCTTTGGATAGGAAAATTGGTTTCATTAATACCTCCCCTTGCACGTTGTAGTTTCATCATCTCTCTGTCCTGCTGTCCCCTGAAACCAAAAGCCCAAGACTTATTGTCTGAGAAGCCTGAATGACTTTATGCTCAGAAAGAATGATCAGAGCTCTTAGTAACTGGGCTGAATTGAGTTCACTGATCACAAATGCTGGTATGGCCTTGTGTCTGCCCCTCAGCCGCAGGGGAGCCCACCCTCGGCTGGAAGGGGCTGTGAGAGCATCCTCCCCCAGCTCTTGGTCTGATTCCTAATCTTAGCAGAAAAGATGTCACCCATCTTGGGATGCCACACCTGGGGAACATGGCGCCTCCCTCAGGCTCCACCCAGCTTTATCTCTTCTGACTGACATCATGGTCTTGACAGCCGTTGTGCTGCCTCAAAGAGTTGGGTGACTGCCCATCCTCCACAAAGCGTCTCAGAGTCAGGGTGAGGCTCCCCACGAAGAGCAGCTAGATAGCCTTTCAGGAAAACAACAGAAGGTGTAATCATAAAAGCAATCTTTTTCTCCCTACCCCACCCTCACACAGTCTAAAGATTCCAGGTGGATATTCATTTATCCTTTTCTGCTGAAAACACTTTAGCAGCATCTTATCATCTAGAGCATAAAGTCCAGACTCCTCAGCATCCAGGGACCGCCCCCCCCCACACTCTGGCTTCTCAGCCTTCGTCTTCCTTCCACCCACAAGGTCCCATGCCTCTGAGCCCTTACTCAGCTGTTCCCTCAGCTTGGAAAGCCCTACTCCTTCCACCCACTTACACATACACACAAGCCCTCATTCATCCCTCAGGGCCAGCATGAGCATCACTTTCCCTGGAAAGTCCTCCCTGAATGCCACTCCCCATCAAGCAGAATCCACCACTCCCTCTGTGACCCTCCCCGCCCCAGTCCTACCTGGTCAATGCAAGGCTACGTGTGAGAACAGGTTGAGCCACGGGAGAGAATGCGTAATGTCATCAAACTAAGATGCTCTATGTGCTGTCTCCCTAGCATAGGGATGTAGGGAATCGGAGTCAGAGAGACAGGGTCCAAATCCTACCACTTATTGGCATAATGATTTTGGGCGAAATACTTATCCTCTCTGAACCTCAGTCCCAATCGCCTCTCCCATATTCCCACTGTCCTGGAGTTACTCCAGTGTCTGACTGGCTGATCCTGTAGTCACTGGGATGGCAGGATGGAGGATCTGGTCCTCTCCACCTCTGTGTGGGGTCCTCCTAGGTCACCCTCCATCATCTCCCATTCTGCTGGAAATAAAATGCTCTTTGGGCTTCCCCAAAGCCACAGCCCGTGCCTACCTCCAGCACCTTGCAGTAACCCCGCTGCCTAGTGCTCTTAGAAACTTTTGGGTTGTCCCAGAGCTGGCAGAGGTGGGACAGGTGCCAGGTTAAATACTGTCTCCAATTTTATCTTCCAGAGTCATTTGGAAGGAGATCTCGAGCTGCTGAAACAAAGGAAACATCACAGGAGACAAGAACCAGATTTCTGCTCTTTAAAGAAGAAACCAATAAGGGCTGTCAGATTCGGCTCAATCACTCAGACACGTTACAGCAGTGCGGCTTCAACTCCTCTCTGCCTCTGGTGATGATAGTCCACGGGTGGCTGGTAGGAAACGCTGACATGCCTTTTTTCTCTCTACTTTTACATTTTCTTTTCTCTCCCTCCCTAGTGTGTTCAATTGTAATAAAAAGATACGGAGCTGGTGATAACAACCTCATGAATAATACTTTTAAAGTACATTCTAATTTTCCAAGTGCTTCCCCACACATTATCTTATTGATTATCTCAATTTCATGAGTAAGCAGGGCAGAGAAAGTATAATTATCTCCACATTTCAGATAATAAAATGTGGCTCAAAAAGGTCACACAGCACATAAGGGCCCATAAGAGATTGCAGTTCATGAAGGTGAATCTGCATGTTTCCCAAGAGGAGGTAGGAAGCCAGAAGACATAGTCTCCCAATAAAATATTATATTTGTAAGGGTTAAATTCAGCTGCAAATAACAGAAATCCAAACTGGCAGTAGTTCAAATAAAACAGAAGTTTTTTTCCATTTCATACAACAGTCCAGTATATGTAATCCAAAACTGAATAAACAGCTTTGGTCACTGAAGTCCTCAAGGACCCAGCTCATTCCCTGCTCACTATTCTGCTATCCTTAGAGTATGGTCCAAGATGGCAGCTAGAGCACTAGCTATCACATCTGCATCCCAGGTAGCACAAGGTAGTAAAATGTAAACACAAAAAAGTAAAAAAGCAGGGATTTTAAAAAACAACTATATTGAGGTATAATTCGCATTATACCATAAAATTCATCCATTTAAAGTGTACAATTCAATGGCTTTGGGTATATAAATGTGTTTTCTTAGGTTAGCTTCCCAGAAGCACCTGTGAAATGCTTCCAATTACATCCATTTGCCCATACCTAGAGGGAAAGGTAGCCTCTTAGAGAAAGTGTAGCTTTTTAGTGATGCTAAAATGCTATTACTGTGGAAGAAGGGGGAAAAGAATATTGTGGGCAGTGATTGAAGTCAAACAAAAGTTTCCAAGAAGAAATTCTGCCTTACTGGTTTCTAGGCCACCCACAATTTGAAGCTTGGTTCACACTGTGAAACCTCCAGAGATCTGGGGTCTATTTCATGACTTGAAACCCTTTCCCTACCATCTAATTGAAAAATACTCTGCAACCCCCGTCTATCCTAGCTTAGAGAGCAAAATGAGCCCATCGGCCCACCACCACTCTCTCAACATGTATTCACTCATACCCTCCACATGAACAAAACAGACCCCATGCCGGGCCTCATGGGGTAGTGGGAACCACATGACGCCATGTGGGTGTAGCCACAAGGTGGGTTTGCCATCCCAGAAAAGCACAGAGGCTCTTGTACCCTGCCAGCCGCTTCCTCCTAGGATTTAAAGGAGCCCCACCCTAGGGAAGGGCGGGGGGTGTTCCACCACAGCACAGGGTTGGCAGTGAAGGTGGTGGGGGCTTTCCTGCCCCTAGAGAAGAGACCTAACACAGATGAGGCCCTATAGGAGCTAAGCCATTTACATTAGACATCAGCTCATTTAATCCTCCTGCCTCCCTACACGGCCACTTGAGTTAGTCTCATCTCTCAGATGAGGAAACTGCAGCTCAGAGAGGTCAAGCAGCTACCACAGTCACACAGCCCTCAGTAGACAGAACTCCAAAACTAGAACCCTCATGCTCCAAAGCCCACACTGTCAAAGACTCCATTACCTCAAGCCTTTGTCAAGGACGGGTTTGGCAGGGTCCCCATCACACAGCAGGCCTCACACTGCAATCTCCTCACTGCAGCTCTCTCTAGCTAAGCTAGGAGCTCCATCCCTGTTTCTTAAAAAAAAAAAAAGCATGGAATTGGAGACAGAGGGTAGAACCCTGAGATGAAACCTATCTTAAAGGAAACTAAAGATCAGACATGGAGGGAGTTCTCTGGCGGTCCAGTGGTTAGGATTTGGCGCTTTCACTGTGGTAGCCCAGGTTCAAGCCCTGGTCAGGGAACTAATATCCCACAAGCTGAACGGCATGGCCAAAAACAAAGATCAGACATGGGAAGCTCTCCTGTGGGAGCGGAGGGGGTAAGGATGGATTATTAGAAAGCCATTGTAAGGAAAGAACATTCCACCTCTTCGGCTGCTTTAGCCAAAGGGACCTTCCCTTACAAGAGAAAAAGAGAAAAGAAATTGGGAAGGAGGGAATGCATCCAGAGCAGAGCTCTGGGGAGGAGAGAGCTGTGGACTTGATACCTGACTTGAGGTAGGGACTCGAGCTGAGAGCCTTACAAACAGCAGGGCCGGCTCTCCCTGCCTCCACTGTCACTCTCCCTGCCTCCCCCTTACCTCTGCTTGTAGCTCCTTCCAAATGACTTCTCTCCTCCTGGCTCAGGCTGTGACTTCTGCCTAGATTATCCCTTCCCTCATCTCCCGCCGCACAGGATCCATTATATATTAGGTGCTCCAAAAATATTTGTTAGCTGAAGTAATGGCTGGCTTCATATCTTGTTTACAGACATGAAGATAGCAGGGTCCTCTTACCGGGACCCTTTTACTAGAATGAGTTCTTTGTTTTCAAAATCTTGTGCAGACTGGAATATATCTACTATTGCTGGTAATAATAATAATAATGACAACAGCAGCAGCTGCAATAACGAACATTTACTGAGTCCTCACCATGTTCCAGGTGCTAAATGCTTTACATCTATTAACTTGTCTCATCTTCACAGCAATCCTGGAAGGAGGACACTATTATTATCCCCATTTTCCAGACAAGGAAACTGGGCCACTGAAAAGTTAAGTAACTTGCCCAAGGCCACTCAGCTAGTAACTAGGAGAGTCTGGATTTGAACGCAAGGTGTTACATCCACATAGAAGGTACTGGGTAGAAAGACATTTATTAAATGAATGCATCTTACCCCAGACTCACAAGCCAAACCATCAGTACTGCTGTCCAGCTTCACCTCTGCGTTCTCGTCTTCAATTACACCCAACTTTCCTGCTCTCCCCAGACAGGCCGCACTGCCCTTCTGTGGTTCTGCACCTCTGCACATGCTCTTCCTCCGCCTGGCGTGCCCTAGATACCCTCACCCACCGCCGCCACACTCACCGGCCCACCTGGATTCTTCCGTGAGAACTCCTATTTATCCTTCCAGACACAGCACAAACGTATTTGCTCTGTGAACCCTTCAGGAGTGCCCTGCAAACTGGCTCTCAAACAAGGAACATACACAGAACAGTTCTCCATAATGAATCAACCCAGTTGTTACTGAGTTCCTACTATGTTCCAGCTCACAGTCCTACCCCCTCTAAGGCAAGCAGAACACAGTGGGTGTGACCCAGAGGTGCGGCAGCACAGGGAGGGCTGGGGGTAGCCCCCCACGGGACATTTGGAAAGTCCAGAGACATTTTTGGTCTTCACGGCTTGGGGAGGGGGAGGAGAGGGGTGCTGCTGGCCTCTCTTGGATGGAGGCAAGGATGTGGTAAACATCCTACCGTGCACAGGACAGCTCCCACAGCAAAGAGGTATCTGGCCCCAAGTGTCAATGGTGCTGAAGCTGAGAAGCCCCAGGTTAAGCCCTTCCTCCTGGAGAGAAGGAGCCAGCGTGAGCCCAGAGTTGGAGAAGGAAAGAGGTGAGCAGGTAGAGAGAGGGAGCTAGCACAGCACTCCCGCCTCCCTCCCGGGGAAGCTGATGACCCTGTGGTTCCACCCTCAGATGGAAGCCTCGCTGGAAAACTGGATCTGGCAGATGGTGGCCGCGCTGAAGTCTCAGGTGGCCCGACCAGTCAACGTGGGGCTGGCAGAATGGGTCACCCTGGCCCACACCCACTACTCCATCGCTGTCCGCAACACCCGCCTCGTCGGCCAGGAGATCGCGGCCCTTCTCCAGTGGCTGGAGGTGAGACCTGCCCTGACCTCCCTTCTCTCCCGTCCTCTCCCCTCCTCTAAGACTGGTCTCCTAGAGCAACCCAGACGGGAGAACTACTTCTGCTAAGCTCACAGGAATGGGAAGGCATGGGACAGAGACTGGACCCCCAGCGGTCTCTCAAATGCCTCCCTTAAAGCCCTATTTTATAGAATCATCTGCCCCCACTACTCCATCCACTGTTCCTTTTATGCTCACCTCTTTGGATGTGCTAAGGGATCTAAACACACCCTATAAGCTATCAAACTGCCACACACATGAATGAGATCACTCCCGCAAGGCATTAACATCCAGGTAAAGGTGGGCAGACAGGAGGCAGCATCCCCAGGCAGGGCCCCAGGTAGCTGAGCCTGAAAGGAAACAGGACAGAGTCAGCAAGGTGAGAAACCAGCTGGGGTCCTGAGGAGGAGTTAAGCACCTTACTTGTGACCAGGCACAAAGAACAGAGAGAGCCTAGAACAGGCTGCACCCACAAAGGCTTTTATCCAGGCAGCTCTCTCCCCTCCTGAAACGGTCTCACCGCTGTCTTCCAGGAATCTGTTCACTTTTCTCCAAGCAATGTTCATCTAATTGGGTACAGCCTGGGTGCACACGTCTCAGGATTCGCTGGCAGTTACATGAGCAGAAAGCACAAGATTGGGAGAATTACAGGTAACCACACCTGATAACTAACAGCTATAATCTTCACAACTGCACGGGGGCGTGGAGCAAGGACCTGCTTTTCCAACGGTCTCATAAATTAACCCACCCCCAGCTTCCTTCAAGCTGTATTAGAGTTCACAGGAGGACTTATAGCACTATTTATTTCAAACATGACCGCTGTCATAGACTGCCGTTCCAAGAGAATTTAGAGAAAATCACAGCCTCACTTCCTATTGCCTTTCCTCAAACAAAGGTCTCTCACAGTCCTGCCAAACAGGTCCTAAAAAGTAGATTTTGTGTACACTTTTGTAGCAAAAAAGAGTTTATTTTCAAGCTATAGTTTTAAAAGCCCAACGTGAGTTAAAGAATGACAGCCCTAAATTTGCTGTAACAGCCATGTTTGTACCTCAGTGTTCACTTTTGTGAAACACGTGGGTCCTACTCTGGGGCCCATTTGGATTGAGGGAGGGATCTCTGCACCAAAAACCTCACCCCAAGCTCTATGCCACCTAGGAAATGCCCCTAGATACCCAGGAAGAGCTGAAGACACACAAGAAGTCCTTTCCTACCAGGCTGCCCTGACACAAACCTCATCCCCCGCTGCTGCCCCAGAGTCAGTCAGAAGAACACGTCTCATCAGCCAAGTCCCTGAGGCCCACTGATTCCTACAGGGTAAAACTAAGGAGGCCCAGACAAGGCCCTTCTCAGTGTAGTGTCCCCAGAGCTCTCCAGCTTCTCCTCCCACTGTTCCCTTCTTATAGTTCTAGGCTTCTGTGACACTAGATTTTTCTCCACTCTACATACGTGCCGTGGCCTTTTGTGCTTCTGGGCCTTTGCAGTCACTTTTCTCTTTGCCTGGAAAACCAAGCCCTAGCCTCCCTACCAAACTCCTACTCATCCTTCAAGACCCATCAGGCTAAAACAATAATTCACAAGCGAGAACAATTCAAACAAAATGTAAGATGAATAACATTGCTGTGATCTTTTATTTTATCAAGAAAGAACATTTTTGGCAACTCCTATCTACTACTACCATTCCTTCATAAAAGAAGAGATTTATTTTAACACCAAAAAAAGATAGGGATAATGGCAGACATTTAAACGAAGCAAATCTGTCATGATGAGAACTCATTTTCTGTTTTTTGTTTTTTTTTTCATCTTGCTGGTGACGGGGAGGCCTGATCCATGGATCAGTATTTGGCGCCCTCCATGATTTAACACTCAGTAGCCTGGGGGTGAGCAGACCTCCCACACAAGAACCTTCCACAGAAGTCCAGTGAGGTCCTTCACAGACAGACAAACCAGGCCTAGAAGGCTAAGTCAGAACTGCAGAGAGGCGGCACTGGGCCCAGGACCCTCTCCACGCCGGCTGGTGTCACGGGCCAGTCAGGCATTATTACCCAGGCCCACACATATCAGAAGCAACAGGACCGCTGATTACTCTGTTGTCATCTCATAGTCAGCCTGACGAAGAAAGGAATATAAATCACGGGTGAGGGCTAGAGAGCAGGGACTGTCATGGTGCCCTGTCAATTCCTTCACCCCCAACAGTGATGGAAGCCAGGACTGACATGGGACAACAAAGGGTCCTCCAGAGAAGGTAAAGGAAGAAAGAGAAAAAAATCTTGAGTGCATAAATACTTCCCAGCTACCATCAGCCAGGAGCTGCCACTTGTCTCATGCAAACATCTCTGTCACTTAAGGAGCAGAGCTGTGAGCAGTCCTATTTGCTCACAACATTTTTCCCAGAGAACAGTAATGTCCCAAGGCGGTTCTGAACATTCCAATGAAATGACATTAGTGTAGGGGAAAAGCCAGCTTGTTTAGGGAAATTATTGACAACCTGCAGGCAAATAAATTCTTTCTTTGATGGATAGGTTAGAACTACTTACAATAAGCACAGTGGGTTTTTTTATATGCAAACAGTTGCTCTTGAAAGTAGCTTGAGAGGTACTTAAAATTGATTGGCTTAACTAAATCAAGCATTCCCTTATAACCTTATTTCTACCACTGGCTAGTTCCTGCAAACCTCTTCTCCCCATAAATAATAACCAGCCCGTGTCCGATTTTTAGTGCCATGAATTACTACAGTTTTACTGCGAAAAAGTTATGGCAAGATTTTCGAGAGAAAGATGATGCCCTAGGATTTTCTTCTTCCTGCTAGCTCATGAATGTGTAATAACATGAAAAAGGTAAAAAGAGCATTTCTTCTCCTCTCCTGTTGCTCTCACCTAACCCTTCCCCTTGCTTTCCTGTTAGGGCTGGATGCTGCGGGCCTTTTGTTTAAAAGAGCTTCCCCCAGTGACCGGCTTTCACCAGATGATGCCAATTTCGTGGACGCCATTCACACCTTTACCCAGGAACACATGGGCCTGAGTGTGGGCATCAAACAGCCCATAGCCCACTATGACTTCTACCCCAATGGGGGCTCCTACCAGCCTGGATGCCACTTCCTAGAGCTCTACAAACATATTGCCAAGCACGGCTTAAACGGTGAGAAAGAAGACACTAGCCTACGCTGGTTTACATTCCCCACAACTGATGGGGCCTCTGGATCCAGTGGTGTCTAATCTGCAAGATTCTGAGAAGAGTTTGGCAAGGGTGGGGCCCAGGGTGAATGGTCACCAAGTCCGCCCAGAGAGAGGGCTTGTGGGAGTAGGTCAGGGCTGCCGCTCCCCCCAAGCCCTTCCTCTTCACAGGCAGCGGTCCGTGGAGCTCAGGTGCTGAGGGTGAGCGGAGGGGCACCACTGGGAGTCCCCGCTTCTCACGTCCACTCAGTGTACCCGGCGAAGTCTCTCCCGGGGTATTAGCCTTTCTGAAAGTGGAGCCCTGATGCCTGTGGTTCTTCCTCTTTCCCCGGAAGCTTCCTCACTCAGGGGGCTTCCTCTATTCTGGGCCCTATGATGATCCACTTAATAGATCATGGTTTCTTGATCCTTGGTCTCCCAAGAATGGGAATAACTCTTCCAACCCCCGTGAGGTTTAATCAGCTGACCCTACAGGACATTCATTATGGAGATTCTTCCAATTAGATGTTCAGCTCTAAATAGGTCCTTGTGACTTCCTTTGTCTCAGGGCGGAAACTGAATATGGCAATATCTGGGTTGCGATCCCCCTTCTCTCTCAAACCCTAAAACCAAAACATTAACACGCGCATGGGTAACGGGCCCCGGATTAAAGAACAAAGATGTGAGCCAAAACCATACGCTTCCTAGGCATTCCAAGGTTCTCATTATTGTAAAATAATATCCTGATTAAGACATGCCAACTCACTCTAAGCCAACTGGAGACCCCCCGACCCCCACATACCACCATCTTGCCCCAATCATCTGAAACTGAGCTGAGCACATGCTATCTCGTGATTACATCACCACCTTCACATCTCCTGTATCAGAATGACCTTCACACTGGATACTATCTCATTTTGGCTGGACTCCCAGCTTTCCACCCGCCCACGCCTAAGAGAACCTTCTCGGAACTTCCCCTTATCATTCCTTACATCATCTCTCTCCAGTCATCGCCCTCTAGTCGCCAGCAGTTCCTGGTGACCATCCAGCCCTCTTCCCAGATTTACACCCTCCCTAAGCTCCACACAGACCCCTAGGATGGTGTTTATTCGCTAGTTGCCTGGTAAATGCATCTCTGACCAATTACGGCCGTTTTCTCTTTTGTGCTACACGTCAGAATGATGGAACCAAGGACATTCATTTACCTCGCCCACGCTTGGTATGGTTTTTCTCAGTTTTCTTCACCCTTCTGTTTGCAAGTGATCCCATTCTGGGGTGAACATGTTAACTTGGTCAGTTGGTAACTGCTTTACCATCCTCACCACCTCCTGGCTAGGTGAGCTAGAGTGAGTGAGTGAATGTCTTTGAAACTCAGTTTTCTCACTCGTAACAGCTGCCTCAAGGAGCTGTACTGAAGATCTGGGGAGGCACTCAGTGTGGTACCTGCCGAACAGTGGGTGCTCAACAAATATAGCCCCTAGTGACCAAGAACTGAGATGACTAATCCTGGGCAAACAGATTTGGCAAAGTTACCTGTGCTCCACCTTCACATGAGGTTCTTAGCACATCTCGTGGTGGTTCCTCAACATTCCTAGAGAAAACTTTACTAAAGATTGTTAAGATTTGGAGACCCAAAAACAACCCCCCCCCCAAAAAAAAGGTCAAAATCCTTGGTACATAAACCTCCTAAACTTGTTTTGGGTTAGGCCCGTTCAGACCTGGTCACTGGGATATGTCCTTCTTGAAGCCAATCCCCATGCTGGTTGTACAGGCCAGTTATCTTAGGGCACGCAGTGGCTGCTTTGAGACAGAAGGCAGACATGGTGGGGGAGGCCTCAGCTCTCACCAGACCATGAGCCAAGTCCCAAGATTGCCTGGGCACTGGTTTACCCAGCTTTATTAAGAAAAGAGGCATTCCGCACAAGCCTGTTCTGCTAACTCACCCTTAAAGCATCAGCAGTTGTGCATTTTTAACCATTTGAGATTAAAATATTTCCAAAAGGAATTACAGTACCCCACTTGCTTAAATAATTCAATATTTTCTTAGTGACTTGGGGCCCCTATTAAAACACCTACCGTAACATACAGTGTGCCCACAGCAGCCCCCTGGAGCCTGAGACTATGCCTCCACACTAAGTGACTGCAGGGGGTCTACCCCTTGTGTAGTGTTCAGTCAGTTATCACATCCACTGTAGTCAGCGGGTTGACCTGAGCACTTTCTTCCTCCTTCCTAATGTGCCGGTACTCTGCACTGAGAAACAAGGTGATCCTTCAGACAAAGGGATGATAATGTGCTTCTTGCCCCGTTTTCCAGCCATCACCCAGACCATCAAATGTGCCCACGAGCGGTCGGTGCATCTCTTCATCGACTCCTTGCTGCACGCTGACATGCAGAGCACGGCCTACCCGTGCAGGGACATGGACAGCTTCAGCCAGGGCCTGTGCCTGAGCTGCAAAAAGGGCCGCTGCAACACGCTGGGCTACTATGCCCGCCAGGAGCCGCAAAGCAAGAAGAGCAAGAGCCTCTTCCTGGTGACTCGAGCCCAATCCCCGTTCAAAGGTGAGTGCATCACTAACAAACGTAAGGTACATAGCTAGTGGGAAGCAGCCGCACGGCACAGGGATATCGGCTCGGTGCTTTGTGACCGCCTGGAGGGGTGGGATAGGGAGGGTGGGAGGGAGGGAGACGCAAGAGGGAAGAGATATGGGAACATATGTATATGTATAACTGATTCACTTTGTTATAAAGCAGAAACTAACACACCATTGTAAAGCAATTATACCCCAATAAAGATGTTTAAAAAAATTTAAAAAAAAAAAAAAGGTGCGTGCAGGAGAGCCTACAGAAGGGCAGGATGAAGCCACTTGTCTGAAGGTTCAGAAGTTCCCTGAAGTGTTTTGCTGGAACTACTTCAGGCTCTGTTATTTTAGTGGTTTTGACCCTGCACAGATTCCAGACCGTGATGATGACACAGCCTCTCTCTTTACCCAAGAATGTGGCTTCCTCACTGCCAAGTGCTGGAGGAGAAAGCTTGATACTTTCTGGAACAATCCTCGGGTTGGCTGTACTTCATCCAATATCACGGTCCCCTAGAATATTAGATCCAGAAGGCCTTGAGCAATTACCTTGACCACCCAGGTCTCATTGTACAGGGCCCTGGAGACTTCTCCAAACTCAGACTGGAACCCAGTGCTTTCATCTCTGCTTATGGCTTCCAGGAAAAACCTGGGCTCCACACTACATGCATGCTTCCTCATTTCCCCTGACGTTCGAGTCAGCTCGTCTTACAAGAGATCATTGTCCTATTGAGGCCCTCCCTAGAAGTTCCGCTTCTCAACCTCAGGGGAGAAATTGAGCCCCTTCTTCTTGCTGGGTTGAACAGGAGGTCAGAGAAAGGGCTGTGGTCATGATTTGGGCTGAAGCCAGCAGAGAAATACTCCACTAAAGCCTAAATCCTCCTGGAGGGAACAAGCCAACATCTGTTGCCTTTAACATTTCTGCCTAATCCTTAAAACAGCTCTGGAATGATTTAGCATCTCACTGTTCACAGCACATGCTCACGTCACCGGGAGGAGCCTGGTGCGGTTTGCTTGTTACCGTGCAGATGTTTGTATGCAGAAGGTGAACACGCTGTCAGTAGCACTTTGCCTTTGCACCGCGTTTTACACAAAAACATTACATGTATCCATCGACTCCTCGTGGTGCCCACAACAGCCAGGCGAGGTTGGCAGGGTTAGCCTGGAAGGAGGCCTGGAACCCACGTCCCTCTGACTCCCAGGCTGAACACTCCCAGGTGTTCCGTTCATTACCACACTCCCAAGTTCAAGCTCCGAGGCGACTTATTTTTTAGGCACAGGATTCTTCTGTTTATCTGAACTTTTGCTCTCCAGCCAGATTTCCCTTCCCTGAGTTCCAGGAATGACAGAAATCAGATGGAGCGTCTGATAGCTTCTGAGAGCACTTGGAGCGAGGGCAGGATCTTTCTTCCCTGAGGGGCAGAGGGGCCCCTCAGCTGTCTGTCCTTGAGGGGTGGCGGCGGAACCCGTGGCACCCAGAGCAGGTGAGGGGATTTGGAAGGCCTCCTGCTTCAGGGAGCTCCCCCGCCGCGGGCTGCCAATTAGATACTCATTTGGGTTAACCAGCTCCTCTTTTAAATGGCAAAGCTGCCTGGACTGATTAAGCCTCTCAGATCATCACATTTTACCAGATCTACTTTAATCCTGGAATGTTAGCGTTTCAAAAAACTGTTCAACTCCACCATTTCACAGATGGGAAAACAGAGGCCCAGATGCAGGAGAATCATTTGCCCGGGGACACAAGAGGAATTCTTGGGGGCAGAGCCAGCATTTAGACCCAGGCCTCCAAACAACTAGTCTAGTGATTTTTACCTTGGTAACCTGCCCATGGTCTGTCTATGGGGGTGAGGGAAGGAGGAGAGGTGAGGGAGGATCTTGCTTTCTCCTTGCGGTCAGCTGGAAAGAAAGCGCGTCATTTTTCACCTTCCAGGGCAGGGCTGTGCATCTGAAGTGAGGGACTGGGTCCTGCCCGAGGTCATCTCCTGGGGGGGCGTGGAGATGGGGGAGGGAGGCGAGAGCGTCAAGAGAAGGAAGAGGGAAGAGCAGTAGGCACAAGCCAGGCTGAGTTCTTCCCTTTGCCCAGGACCCCAGATGCCCAATCACCACACGGTGCTGGTGTGAACTCACAGGGACCCCTTTCCCATGAAGGAGGATCAAGAAATCACATGAGGGCATCACTACAGGCCATCATTTCTTCTTCAAGCATAAATAGAGCCAGGGTAGGCAGAGGCCCTCCCTCAGGGGGCCCAGGGGAGACCAACCCCCTCCCACATGCTAAATGCTGTCCCAGGAAGACAGATGATGAGTCCCTTGGAGACAACGTTGCAGGAAGGGGGATCCCTTCCAGAGCCCAAGAGTGGGCTCTTGCCTAACCCTCGGAAATGAACTGTCCGAGGAGACATAACGTGCTGACAAAGCAAGAGACTTTATTGGGAAGGGGCGCCCGGGCGGAGAGCAGCAGCGTAAGGGAACCCAGGAGAACTGCCCTGCCACGGGGCTCGCAGCCTTGGGTTTGTATGGTGACGGGGTTAGTTTCCGGGTTGTCTCTGGCCAATCATTCGGACTCAGGGTCTTTCCTGGCGGCGCACGCATTGCTCAGCCAAGATGGATTCCAGCGAGAAGGATTCCGGGAGGTTGGTAGGACACATGGACTGGTGTCTCCTCTCTCCTTCTGACCTTTCCTAAATTCTTTCAGGTGGTGGTGGCTTGTTAGCTCCACGTTCCTTACGAGGGCCTCACGTTGTAAGATAACTCATGCAAATGGTTACTCTAGGGTCTGGCCAGGGTGGGCAGTTTCGGTCCGTAGTTCCCCTAACACCACCACTTGGGTCTCTTTATCACCAGCATCTCCTCTTGCTCCAGGGATATCCAATGAAGATAAGATCTCTGGGGCCAGTGATATGGAGGTGGGACTATGAGACAAGACTGCCTGAAACTGGTCCGAACCCAAACCTCCAGCCCCAGAGAGATTCCAGTGAAGAGCTGCAGCCTGCACTGCACCCTCCTCTTCTCTGGGCCCTCCAGATTCTCCCCAGATCCACCTCAGCCCTTCCAGTGAGCAAAGTCCTAATCTGCTCAGCCTAATTTGACTCACTGGTGGGGAGTCACATCCCTGCGGTCACATCAAGCCACCCTGGGTACAGCTGGAAATCATGCCCAGATGAGACCCCCACCTGTGTGAAAGCGGCTACTCATGGGACGCTGCGGGCTGTATAATGCTACAGCGACCTATGTGGTCGCTGCTCACCTTATGTGGCTGTTTAAATTACTTAAAATAAAATCACAAATTTGAATCGCCCGTCATACTAGCCACATGTCAAACGCTCCAATATGTGGCTGCCATATCAGAGAGTTCAGAAATAGACCATTTCCTTCCAGAAAGTTCTACTGATGGCGCTGGCATCAAGTCTTTAATCTAGGCCACCATAACTGCACCCTTCTTCACCCATCATGGCCACGATCATCTGTGACTGGGGCCCCCAGAGTCTATTTCAGTGGCCAACTCCAGCATTTGATGAATACTTATAGATTCGTAAAGGAACAGACTTGCCCAGCCCTGGTTACAGAGAACCCGTAATCCGTATTTTTCAAGGACATCTAATTGTACTATATATTTTAGTGCAGGGTCTGGCTGGGCAAGATAAACATCCCCTCCCGACTGTAGTTGCACAAAGGATGACTAACTTGGCCCTCATTCCTCTGGCTCCCAAGATATTTTGACAAAACCATCAAAGGATCTGTTTTCTACAACCGTACGCCAGCACTCGGGTAAACGCTGAAGAGGACAGCGGTAGCAGAAGAGAACTGGGAAACAGCCGCTGAGTGAAATGAGGCCATTTATCGCCTACTTCCATTCTCTCTCTCTCAGAAAGAACTTTTGCTAGTTTGGGAGACCTTTTTTTTTTTTTTAAGAGAAGGGGGTGGGAAACAAACCTATATGAAGTCCTGCTTAGCAAGCATCTTATCTAATTTAATCCTCATAGCAGTTAGAGGAGGTAACTGTGTGGAAGAGAAGGAAGCAGCGCTCAGGGGGCCTTACTCGGTCCAGACACCACCTTGGATGTGTTGCAACAATTATCTCATGTATCATTTAAACCTCACAACAACCTACAGACAGAGAGAGAGACAAAGATGGAAGGGGTGGGGGGTGGATTGATTATGCCTATTTTTCCAAATAAATAAATCGAGATGCAGAGAGGCTAAATCCCCTTCCCAAAGTCACACAGTTAGTGAGGAGCAAACGTAGTGCTTGACCCCAGGTCTCCCCGATTCCATGGCCTCCTAAGTGTAGGACGGAGGCCAGTTCAGTGGCAGCTCACTCCTGAGTCATCCCTCCTCTTGGGCTCCTCTGTCTGAGTCTCTCCTCTCTTCCCCATCGCCGCTGCCTGCACTCTCTCCCTGCACTCTGGGCCCCATCCAGCCGGTGGGAACTCGCTCCAGCTGATGAGAGCACTCTTCTGGTCGGTGAGATAACCAGCCAGACTGTGACTTGGGGAGTCTGTTTGTCTTTGGCTTTTCTCAGCTACTTCTTTGGAAGGTTTTCACTGATTTCCAGGGAGAATTCCAGAGAAGCAATGGGTATAGTAGAGAGAGAAGAGGTTTGGGAGTGGGATAAGGAGTGTCCAGAATTTGGCTTTGCTGCCAACCACCTATATGACCTTGACCCTGGGGCAAAACCGATGGGGGCCTCAGTTTCTTCAGCCACGAAGTGACTGTGTAGGGACCAGCATGAGGGAGAACCACTAACCCTGGCACCTGGGGGTGGACTCACTCTGCCCACTCTGCTGGTCAGTCCTGCATATAGGATGGTCGACACCTTCTAGAAGCCAGGCACTTTTACATACCATCTCATCACATCCTCACAACAACCCTGTGAGAAGGCTTTTAATACCTGTTTTACAGAGGAGGAAACTGAGCTTCAGAAAGCTGATGAGTGCTCAAGACCTCTTGATGGTACCAGGAGGCTCCTATCTCTCAGTCAGGGGTGCTTATTTCCATCCCATACACACACACAAAACACAATACTCCCTGGCTTCCCACACATACACACACGCTCCCCCATCTCCACCCCCAGCAGAGGAGGAAACTCCCCACAGAAGGGGCAAGCATCCAATCTTGTGACATCAGCGTCACGTAAATGGGGCAGTACTGTGGAGCCCAAATTTAGTCCCCAACCTAAGTACATACACGCACACACACACAGGCTTATAAAACCCCTTCTCGACTTCCCTTGAGCCTGTTCTGAGTTCATTCAACCAGCCCCTGCTAGTGCTGGCTGCTCGTACATTAACCCCCTGCATAAGACCATCATTGGGCCTCTCAGTTCCATGATGTTCAGCCTCCCTCAGAGGCATCTGAGATCTAGGAAGAAGACCTTGGTGCTGCAAGAAAACACGAGATCTCATTCTTACCATCTCCATGAGAAAAAATCTATACATTCACAACAAAAAAGGCCTCTCTGATGTTTGTAAAGAGTCATAATGTCTCCCAGGGCCGGTACCTAATGATTCAGCATCATTTTTTCCATGAGACAAAAAAAAAAGGAAAAGAATATTCCCTTTTTATAAATTCCAAAACCTGGTGTTCACAGTGGCTACCTTGTAAAAAGAAACTTTTTTTTTTTTAAGTGGCACCAGTGGGGTCCACACAAGATTAGGATCCAGGGTTTTTGGGGTATCTGAACCCCAGGCAGACTCTCTGGTGAGGAGAATCTCCAGAGGCCTCACGTCTCTGCTCCAGGTTTGATTTTGCCTGATCTCATTCAGGGTTAATAGACTATTTCATGCTTTTCATCTTTAAGACCTGAAATAATTTCTCCTGCCTGAACTGAGGAACACGTTGTGCTGGCCTCCTTGCAGTCACAGGATCAAAAGCATTTCCCTAAATCATTTTTTAAAATCCTTATTAAACATGCCATAAGGTAAAGTGAGAAAAATTATTCACTCTTTTTTCCTTCATCTTTGTAACAGCATCATTGTCCTGGGGGGTGGGGGGAGGAATAAGAAGCAAATTGTCTTTTTTCTTTCTTTAAGGAAAAACACTTACAAAATCCAAAATAAGAACAAATAATTAGATCTGAACATGAAAGTCTCTTATGTATTTTAAAAAATTAATTTCAAGATTTCTCCCCAAAAGTGGCTTTCCTAGTGCAGGTTAAAAGGGATTCCTTGTGCTATCAATGTGTGATGGGTTTGACCATCACACTTCTGCAGACACAGGTGCCCGCATTCCTGCACAGCTGTGCCCTCCACAGCCCGCCTCACTCAGGCCCCTCACGGCTTACAGACCTTTGGAGGTTCTGACCTCCTGCACAGGTCCCACCCCAGGGAGACACTGCAGGACACAGGTAATTCTCATCCATAGGATGTGAGCGCGAAAGGGACCTTCACAATCATCAAAGCCAACCCCTTCCCCCAGAATTGTAGAACCATGGCATCTCAGATGTGGAAATCTGTCTCTTCCTACTCGTAGTTTAAGAGCAAAGGAAGACAAAAACCCATCTCCAGTGCAGGGACGTGAAACATTTATCCCAGCTGGGAGGCTGGACATTCAGCAGACAGGCAGCAGGCAGGAATCTGCAGCAGTGATAGCCCAGGATGGGTGTCAGTGGGTCAGAGCTGGCAGGCACTCTGTCTTGGTGGCTTTATCGGAGGCAGGTTTAGACTGCGGCTTTTCTTCAGGGGCTGTTTGCTCTTTGCTTTCAAAGGCAGTTTCAGCTTGCTAGAACTGGAACCCCAGGACACAGTGGGAAGGGTCTTTTGGAATCAGACCAGACACGTGTGTTCAAAGTCTGCTCCACCGAAGTGAGAGAGTAGCACTGATATATATACACACTAAATGTAAAAGAGATAGCTAGTGGGAAGCAGCCGCATAGCACAGGGAGATCAGCTCGGTGCTTTGTGACCACCTAGAGGGGTGGGATAGGGAGGGTGGGAGGGAGGGAGACGCAAGAGGGAGGAGATATGGGGATATATGTATATGTAGAGCTGATTCACTTTGTTATACAGCAGAAACTAACACACCATTGTAAAGCAGTTATACTCCAATGAAGATGTTAAAAAAAAAAAGTCTTCTCCACTTCTAACTATCTGGGTCACCTTGCACCCCTCTCCAAATCTCTGCTTCCTTATGTGTAATTTACCAGGATCACTGACACCCTATCTGTCTAGGTCTCAGCAGAAAACAGGACTCCACTCACCTGGATCAACTAAAGAGAACAGGCAGGACTCCTTAGAGAGAGTGGGTGATATTAAGGAAAGCAACATGGGCTGTTGATGCACCCCAGATCTAACCACCAGCCTCTGGGAGAAGTAAGGAGAAGGAACAGCCCAAGACAACGGGAGCTGTGGAGCAGAGGCTGCTCATAGCAGCTCATCATGGAGCACAGTTCCTCTGCAGTCAGTCTTCAAAGCAGGAGGGAGCAGAGAAAAAAATACCTTGACCTCTCTCTTCTGTGCCCTGATCTCCTGCGGGTGCCTCCCCAGTGGGTCAGTCGCAACCAGAAACCATCCTGCAAGGCAGCCAGGAGATGAGGCCGTGGGGTCACTTCCTGGGGTTCAGAGCTGGATGGGGATAGTAGGGGTAGGTGTAGAAAATGGAGTCTCACCACACGTTATCTTTATTTTGTCTTGTTACGAGGACAAAAGTAATGTCTGTAAAGCACTTAGTATGTAGCCTGATGCGTAGTAGTATCTCAACAAATGAAAGCAATTTTTTTATTATTCCTATTCACAATTAGGCTCTTTAAGGCAACTGTGTCCTGCCTTGTTTTCACACAAAAAGCCTCAGAAGCACTCCTTAGATGCCTGATGTGTGCCGTGACTTGTGGAGATACAAGCGTTAATATGACCCCAAGGCAGCCCTCAGGGAGAGAAGATCCATGGACATGGATGCCCGTGAGACTAGGCAGAAGGTGACAAGGGTCACAGCTCTGCTTCCCAGCTGCAAGCTCCTCTAAGGCCAGGACCACAGCTTCTAGTGCTGTTTTCTTTCTTAATACTTAAAAACTTTTCTTTTTCCAATAAGAGTCTAATTAGAATACATGCTTATTGTAGAAAATGTGGAACTTGCAGAAAAGCATAAAGAAGAGAATAAAAATTACCTCTCTCCCCTCTCCAGAGACAGTCACTTAATACTTTTGTGAATCTCCCTCCTACTCTGCATGCTGTTTTATTAGAATTATTCTCATGTTAGATGTACAATTTGTATCCTGATGGTTGTTTGGGGTTTTTTTCCACTTTTTCATAAGCATTGAAACCATTCCAAAAATATCTTTTAATCACTTCATAAGAGTAAATCACATGGTTGGGAACATGAACTCAGAGTCAGCAGACTAACATCTAATTGCAGCTTCACCAGTTCTTAGCTGCATGACAATGGACAAGTTACTTAAATTTCCTGAGCCGCAGCTTCTTCATTTGTAAAATGACGCAAAGGGAGGTTAAAATAGGCATCTTACAAAGTTGTAGTAAAAGAAATAAGATAATTTTGAGAAACAGTAGTTCCGTATCTGGGACATAATAGAGAGCTAAATGGTAATTATCATAATTGTCATTATTAGTCCATAGTCATTCCTCTATTGGTGAATATTTAGGGTGTTTTTTATTTATTTTTAATTAAATAATTCTGTTATGACATTTTTGAACTTTAATCTCTTTCCGCACTTCGACTTTTTCCTTAGGGTATATAAAGCTATTGGTCCTGGCTATAAACATTTAAAACTTCAAGTTCTGGAGCCAGGTGGCCTGGACTTATGTCCCAGTTATGCTACTTACTAGCTGTGTGATACTGGAAAAGTTGCTTAACCTTTCTGTGCTTCAGTTTCCTCTTCTCTAAAATGAAATAATAGTACCAGCTGTTGTGAGGATTAAATGAGATAATAAATACAAAGTGCCTGGCACAGGTAAACAAAATAAATGTTAGCCTATGTTATTACCATGCATACTGCTAATTACATTCTTTTACTCATCTATCCCCAACGGCTTTCGGCACTGGGCTGGGTATCAGTAGATTTCCAGTTACTACATATTAAACTGGTTGCTATGAGTGTTCCTTGCATACTCTGGGAGATGCCCTGCCTGCTTGTTTGGGGGTTAACCCAAGGCCAGTTCTCTCACGTCATCCTGTCCACATCCTGCCCCCACCCCATCCCCAGTGCCTACAGCCTGTATCTTTCCTTTTTGCCTCAGTTCAACTTGTAACACTGTTCACCTGTTACAGAGTTCCCTAGACAGACCCCAAATAGTATAAGACCTCTCCAGAGGCTTCTGGGATGATAGGCCAGAGTCCCTGCCTCCACCGCTGCCACCCAAGGGTTTAGGGACCCTTCCTGGGACTTGGGCCCATAGCCCTTCTCTTATTTCTCACCCAAAGCCTGGAGAATTCGAGCACCTATTATTCAGGGCACTGGAGGCAATCCACTGCAGGCAATCCACTGCAAAACCCAAATGGGAAGATTGGTTTATGCCAAAGGGTAGGGTTGTGTAAATAACCCAGAAACCCAGCAATTACAGGCACACCAGGACCTGCAGCTGAGGTGTTGGCAACACACCGTTAGCCACAGCTGCTACCAGGTTTGTGTGTAGCTACCAACCTCCAGCGGAAATGCGTGATTTGGGAGTAAGTAGACTGATTCATGAGGATGGTGAATTTCCACAGGTTGGGTGCATGGGATGGATAATCAAGTGGCTAGTTCCATAATCTATCCTTTCCAGGAGGAATTCTACAACAAAGCTTGAAACTCAGATCTTGAATTCTCAGAGGCGATTTCCATCTTGCTAAATGTTCATGCACATTCTGATACTCCCAAGCAAAATGTCAGTTCTTCACCCCACAAATGTTTATTAAGCACCTACTATGTGCACGCACTGTATCAGGATTAGTGGGTTAATCATTATCTAGAACAGGAAAAGCAAATACACAACAAGTATATCGTATATCCCCTATCCTTCCCCCAAGGCAGACACCAATCCTCCCAAAAGCCTAGACATGGTCTCAGAGCCCATCTCGACATGGGGCCCCAGGCAGTCCTACCAATCCAGTTGACATGCCATATTAAACCTGTTTGCAGTCTTGGAGCTCAAGTGCTACAAGTACTTAGAGAAAATGGAGACAGCAGGGAAAAGAAGTCTAAGCAGCCATCAGTCATGTGGGAATGAGGTGGGGTAATTTTGAAAACAGCTCCACAGCTGGTTGGTGTAACAATGCAAGCTAATCAAGGCGATGGGTCCAGGCCAAGAGCACAGGCTGCTGTGTGACCCTGAGCAGGTCACTCCACCTCTCTGGCCCCGGTTTTCTTCTTTCTAAAATGGGGCTGATAATAAGAATACCCTCCTCATAGGGTAGTTATGATAAGTAAATGAGACGATGCAATGTAAATTGTTTAACAACACCTGTCCTATAGAAAGCAGTTTGCTTTTATTAATTAAATATAGACTGTATTTGGGTAAAGAAGAAGAAATTTCCCTCTTCCAAACAACCCAGTAGAAGGACATTCTGGACACTTGATAAGATAGAAGAATTTTAGGCCCAGGAACTAGAACTAGTTGTCTTATTTCCATTGGAAAATGTGCTTGTTGAACCCCACAGAGCTAGTTCCCAGGAACTGCCCCAGAACACAAAGGTGTGGTCATTAGGGCATATTTCTTAGCTGGAGCTCTGTCTCACCCCAAAACTGACACCATCAAACAGAGGCAAAAGTAAAAATGACAGTGTGTTCTCTTGCTTTTGTCAGCTGCCTAAAAGGCAATATATCCTTTGATTTGTGAAAGGGGACCCTTGCCAAATACATGGAATAGTCCAACAGAATTCATCTGGAAATCGACGAGAATGCCAAATATATTGTACTCCTATTCTGCCTTCTTTTGTTGGATAATATTTATTATATTATTGGGTTGGCCAAAAAGTTCATTCAGTTTTAAGTAAAAATAAAAGACACTTTTTTCATTTTCACCAAGAACTTTATTGAACAACGTATTCACTACCAGAACGAACTTTTTGGCCAACCCAATACAAACAGAAGTCCTCTTAGACATTTAGGAAATTCAGAGAAGGAAAAAGAGGAAAATAAAAAGCATTCATAATTCTACCACCCAGAAAAAAAAAAGGGGGGTATCTATCTGTTCATCCATACTTTTCCCTCTGCTTTTTAAATTTTAAAAATACAACATTTTTTATTTTAAAATTTTCTGCTTAAATGATCTTTCTCTCTCGCTCTCCACCCTATTCCCCTCTAGTTTATCATTACCAGTTGAAGATTCAGTTCAGCAACGAAATTGAGAAACCAGCAGAACCAACTTTCGCCATGTCACTCCTCGGAACAAAAGAGGAAATGCAGAAAATCCCCATCACTCTGTGAGTATGAGGTACAGCCCCGTCCGTGGTGATGAGAGGCTTAATTTTCTCCCAGGGTCTGGATGGACCCTGCTTTTCAAGGGTCAGGCCAGACACAACTTACTTTTCTCAGCGCATTATGACTGCCCCAAACACCCTGTCAGATGGGACATCCACTCACACTCAGCACCTCGTCATCCCTCCGCAGCCTCACACAGTCCCAACGATTACTTTATGCTGCTGCTACCTGTGTTTGTGATGGGCCCAGTGCGACAGGGACTGGAATGGAGAGGGAGGCCAGAGGTGGCCGTCCATGTCTGCAGTACAGGAAGTAGATCCCAGCAGAGAGGAGTGGTGATGGCTGGAGCAGGTGTCCCCAGGAAGGCCCTGAGCACCTTTCCAGTGAGTTCTGAAAAACATAACCCAGAAATAACACTGGTATCATTCAACGTGGCACAAATTTTCCATTCAGTCAGCCTGCACTGCCAGCCCTCCCCATCTGTCCTTTGCCCGGCTGCACACCTGCTCACAACATGGGCAGTGGCCTCAACGTCTCCTGCAGAGGCTCCGCACCTTCACTGGCCAGAAAAGGCCTGCTGGCTGCTTTTTCTCAGCATCTTGACCCTCAGCCTGGGCTCTCCTTGGGAAGTGACACTAGCTTTCACCCACTCCAGGGACAGTCCTCAGCTTTCTGAGAATTGCCCGCAGCTTTGAACCTCTGATCATCACACTGATTCAGTCGCTCAGCAAGGATGTGTTGGTGCTCAGCACTAGAGGTAGAGATGACACTAAACTTAGGATGCTCCCAGCCTAGTGGGGTGGGTGGATTCCTAAGCGATGCTTTACAACATACTACAGGAGGAGCTACGATGAGCCAAGCAAGGGAATCCTCCAGCCACCTGTCTCACCCTAAATCCAGTGTTAACTCTGCGCTGTCCCAAATCTCTCCCCGGGAGATTGTTCTAAGTAGTGGAAAGGGCATCTGGCAGTTCTGTCAATGTTGGGACATTTTAATGTCTTGGAGATTAGTGAGGAAAGCTGATAATGATACCTAAGGATCTGCATTTAAATCTTGCTCCAAACTGGTGCATCCTTTTTATATGTGGTTTTCTATTACCGCTATACTTGTTGTTTTAACAGAAGTTTCTATTTATGTGGGGAGGACAAAAGCATCGATCTGGAGAGAAGACTGTCGTGTGGCTCTAATATGTTGATCAAACCTACAGAGAGCAGTATGGCCCAGAGACCACTGCCAAAGCCCCTGCCCTCATCAGGGCAGTTTTCCCGACTTGTTAATCTGGAAACTAGGAAGCCTGAGCTAAACAAAGCTAACTAGACTCATTACCGTAGAACTCTTAGGGCGTTTTTAATATGCTAACACAGAAAATAAGATGGTTTTCCCAATGTTATTGGTCTAGGAAAACCCTTTCTATCCTGGCACACCTATTCCTGTCTCTATTAATAGTCTGTCCAATACCAGTTTGGGAAATGCAGCAGAAAAGACCATCCCAAATCATTCAGGCAAACCTAACATATCCTGAATGTGCCTAAGCATCACTTTGCTGTTAAAAATCAACTGACTGTGTCTGGTTTCCTTTGCATCTTCAAGGAACAAAGGAATTACTAGTAATAAAACCTATTCCTTTCTTATCACATTGGATTTGGATATTGGTGAGCTGATCATGATCAAGTTCAAGTGGGAAAACAGTCTGGTGTGGTCCAACGTCTGGAACACGGTCCAAACCATCATCCCCTGGGGAAGAGAGTCCCTTCACTCGGGCCTTGTTCTGAAGCGCATCAGAGTCAAAGCGGGAGAAACACAGCAAAGGTGAGTGCTGTTTCAACCTCCTCCTAACATCTGTTAAGCATCTACCTATGTCAGCATTTTACAGTGTACTATTTGCATTTATCTTATGAAGTGGGCATTATTATCTCCTAACGATGCCATGTAGATGCTCAGAAAGATGAAATGACCATCCTGAGTTCACAAAGCCATAGGTGGAAGGACCAGGATCTGCACCTAGGTCTTCTGATTTCTAGTCTAGACTCTTCCCTCTGCCCACAGTTAACAGCCACCTGCCTCCAGAGTTTGAGGACAACTCACTAGCCCGGTGCTTTTCAAATTTCACCAGGTGATGTCAACGCTGCGGGTCCAAGGACCACACTTTGAATAGCAAGGACCTAGACGTGACATTTCTTCTTTGTTGTTTACCCAGAGAAACGCTTTTAACAAATCACAATCTCAAAATCTCACACTGTGGTGGCACCTTTCACATCTAAGAACGCCAAGGGATCACTAGGGAACTTATTGACTATGCAGAATTCCACCTGAATAGCCACCTGAAGAGCTTCTGATTGGCTGTGGTCTGTGAAGGACCACACATTTGGAGCCCTAAGAAATTCTGATGTGGACCACTGGATTACCGTCAGGAGGTGCAGCTCTGTGTGACTGAACGTCTCCCTCAGCCCAAAGTCTCTAGGGACAGGAGGGGCTGGGTTGGGGGCAGGGAGTGAAGGAAAGAAAGGGTGTCCAGCGGCTCCTTCAGGCCTCTCAGCAGAGCAAAAGAATGCCCAATGTGTTTTACTATGGCAAACGTGCTTTTCTTTGGTTCTGCAGTTCCCCATGAAAGGAGAATCCTGTCCTTCCCCAGACCTTTTCCTATCTCCTCCCCACTGTATTTAGGAAACTTGTCTCTCCTCTCCGACTGCCCTTTGTTGGCCAGCCTATTGCTCTCTTTGGCTTGCTGTCAGCAGAGTTGGAGAACAGCATGCCTCTCACCTCTGAACTACTCTCTTCCCTCACCCCTCAGGTCTCACTGCTAGGAGCGGCCTGTGGCTGATTTATGCCCCGAGTCCCTTACACAACCACACTCTGAGTTTTCATCTCCCTGGGATACAAAATCCTGGCAATTACTAAGAGCATACTCTGCAGTCTGCCAACAGATTTCTCCGCATGATCAATTTGAGAAAATTAAACTGCTTCTCTCCTCTTATACACTTAGCTATTCTTGCATGACTTTTTGGCCCTTTAGAAGAGCTCAACTGAGCACCACCCGTCCCCAGATTCTCTCAGCTGGAGAGTAATTCCTCAGTCTTAGTGGTTGCTTGCCATGGCAATTCTAGGTGACTTGACCTGAAAGGTAGTATAAAACACAGCACTACCTTCTCCCCTGGTGCTTACCACATGGCTCTGAGGAAGGAAAGAGGAGAGGGACAGGAGTGCTGCTTACAGAGCTCCTGCTGCACCATGGGCTTGAATGAGGTGCTCTAGAGCATTCATCTCATGGAAGCGTCCCAGTGACCTTCTGAAATGGGTAGTATTGCTGTGCAGATTAGGAATCTGAGGCTCAAGGAGTTACACAGCTTAGGGACATTGCTCATAACTGTCTGAACCCAGATCTGACTTGGTTTGTTTGACTCATTACCCGTTTGTTGCCAGAGCACAGCTTCCAACAGCTCCTCCCCCCCCATTAGTCTTGGTCCCATTAATCTGACCTTCTCTGGTCTAATCTAGCAGAGTTGCAGAGCTGGAAGTTAATATATATGTACATCACACCTTTCCTCACGGCTGCAGGAGGGACATCATGAAAAAGGGGGAGGGAGTCTGGGACCTATAGTTTTTTAAGTTTTTAACTCAGTGAGCCCTATGGGTCTTTGCAGTACCCAACACCATCGGTGGGGGCGGGGTACCAAAAAAATCTGAGTTGTAGCTTTTGGCAGAAAGAAACTCAAGGACCTAATTAGGAAAACAAGATGCATTGATTTTACTAATGATATGCTCCATCCCAGGGCTTCTCAAACTTTAATATGCACACAAATCATCTGGGAATCATGTTAAAATGTAGGTTCTGCTTTGGTAGGTAGAGATGGAGCCTGGGATTCTACATTTCTAACAAGCTCCCAGGTGCTTCTGATGCTGCTGGTCCATGGATTGCACTTTGAACAGTAAGAGTCTAGTACTGCATGGTCTATAGGAAGTCTAAGAAGAAAGACATCAGTTCAGGTTGGTGCTGTTCGGTCAGTGCTGCAACAGGCTTTGGAGAGGCCAAGAGGCATTCCCGGAGAGACAGGCAGTGAACAAACCATATATAGGCAGAATCCAATGACTTCTGCATCAGCTAGTCCCAAAGTCGAATTTTGATTTCACTGCTTCCACCTATGGAGGCTCAGACAATAGCTGCACCTCTCTGAGACTCAGTTCTCTAGTAACAAATAGGAATTATAATATGTATCTCATGAGACTAATAACTACTAATTTTTGAGTACCTTCTACCATCTGAAATCCCAGAGCTGGGATGCAGATATTAAACCTCATTCTCAATCTCTTTGCTAACTACAAGAAAAAAAAAAAGGTTAAATAACTTGCTCTGCGCCTCCACGGAAGGAATTCAATGAGAGGTGATTTTCTTCCCCCAAAGCACAAAGTCAGGGATGAGAGGGACTGTTGTGGGGTGAAGAGCAGAGCAGAGAATATTCGTCCTGTAGCAAGAAGTGAAAAGTGATTGGCTAAACAAAATGGGATGTTTGATTGCCACAGTAATCATATAAATGCAAAACAAAAATCAATGAAATTATCACTGGTCACCCACTAGTTTGGCAGGAATTCAAAGACAGATAACATCTAGAGCTGGTACAAGTGTGGAGAGATGGGCATTTTCATACATTATTCGTGGGAGTACAAATTACAGAGCTTCTGTAGGGGAATTTCACTCAACAACTAACATTTAGTGAGCACATATCTTATGCTAGACACTGCTGTGTATACAGCAGTGAACAGAGTGGACAAAGCCCTTGGTCTCATAGAATTTATATTATCAAAATTTGACATATGCATAATCTTGACCCAGAATTTTATGCTAGGTGCCTATCCCGGAGAAATACTCAAAATATCCACAAAGGATATCTATGTACAAAAATGTCTATTGCAGTACTATTTGTAAATACTAAACCATTGGGGAAAAATCCCAATCTCCATTAACAGGAAAATGGCTAAATGCATTGTCATACATCCATACACTGGAAGGTTATGCAGCAGGTGAAAAAGACTGAAATAGATTTTTTTGAAATATAGTTGCTTTATAGTGTTTCAGGTATACAGCAAAGTGATTCAGTATATATGTATATTCTTTTTCAGATTCTTTTCCATTGTAGGTTATTACAAAGTATTGAATATAGTTCTCTGTGCTATACAGTATGTCCTTGCTGTTTATCTACTTTATAGATAGTAGTATGTATCTGTTAACTGCAAATTCCCCATTTATCCCTCCCCCCACTTCTCCCCTTGGTAACCATAAGTTTGTTTTCTATGTCTGTGAGTCTCTTTCTGTTTTGTAAATAAGTTTATTCGTATCACTTTTTTTTAGATCACATATAAGTGATACCATATGATATTTGCCTTTCTCTGTCCGACTTACTTCACTTAGTATGATAATCTCTAGGTCCAGCCGAGAATGAAATAGATTTGTATGTACTGATGTGAACAGTTCTCCAAGTACATTATTTGATGACAAGAAATTTTTTCAGAAAAATACAACAAATGTGATGTTTGTATATGAACATCCGTATATGTGTAAATACATAGAAAGAGGTCCAGAAAGACAGAAAGCAAATCATGAAAGCAGGGAGGGGAGTGATATTAGTGAAAGGTGATGGAGAAGAGGGTCTTTAATATTCAACCTTATATATTTCTTTATTGTCTGAATTTTTTAAGAATGCATTCATAATTACTCACAATAATTTTTAATTTAAAAAGTTTGATTTAGTAAAGACTTGACCTTAGATGCAATTCAAAAAACAAAGAAGCTATAAACTACAATTCTCTGTGACTACTGCTTTTTTTTTTTTTTTTCTTTCAGATAGATGCAATTGAAGTTAGTAACACAAAATAGCATCTCAGGCCAAACCAGTGGTCAAAGTTGTCAGCCGTTGGTCTCCAAGAGAGACCCAAAGCACTTAGTGATATCCTCTGTGGCTGGAGGACCAGATAAGAGGAAAGGGTGGGGCTTATAGGGCTGAGCCAGGCAGATGCTGATGACAGTGGCCTCATACCCAGGGACCTTTAAGAAGGGCATTGACAAACTGGAGTGTGTCCAAAAAAGGAAGGCTGGGCACGAAGCCTGCCTGTGAGGAACAGTTGAAGAAAGTGCTAATGTTTGCCTTGGAGACAGGGTAATGTAGTGAAAGAAACCATTGTTACCCTCAAACCTTTGATGAGCTGTATAAAGGAGAACAAAGCAGGGCTGCCCCAAGGACTTTCAGTTCTTACAGAACTGAAATCACACCACACAGAGCTCCGGGAAGCCTTACACTGATTGCTTTCACTGACCTGGGCTTTGTTTTTCTCTGAAGTTATGAAAATATTTGCAGTCATAAGGATCTAATTTTTTTTTTAAATAGCATGTGTTACTAAACAGCATGTCAAATTGGGTATCTGACAAAGGATGAAACACTTCAATAAGCTCCATCCAAAACTTAGTGCTATGTTTGCTTGATGTTTTCTATGCAGAATGACCTTTTGCTCAGAAAACATGAATGATCTACAACTTCACCCAACCCAGGAGAAAACCTTTGTGAGATGTGAATCAAACTCTAAAAAACTGAAGCGAAAGATCAGATGAGCTTTAATGAAGACCCAGTGTGAAGAATAAATGATTTTATTCCTTATCTGGAATTGTTGCCTTGTTTGAAAACCAAAGTTATATAAAGAAACTTGTATAAAGCTTTAATAGATTTAAGATTTAAAGGGGAGCACATTTCACTGTTATAAACTCAGCTTTTTAAAACTATGTGATGTAACTATGTTCAAATATTAGTGTAACCAAAAATTTCCCAATTTTATGTCTGACTGAATGGTAATATATGCAAATAAGTACAAATGTAAGAGCCATTTTAGATCCGTTGTTCCAATTTAAAATGCCTTTTACAATTAAGTCAAATTTCCCATATTTCCTTGCTAGTTTGTTCTGTTCAGTTTTTTGAAGCATGCTGGAAAGATACTTCTTTATTATATAACTAGCATTTCCATAAAGTGAAATTCCGATTAATCACAGTTGTGTGTCCCAAAGTACACACCTTTTAAGACCATTCAGCTCACCAAAAGAAGAAAAATTCTACTTAAACTAAAAGTTACCATCATACGAATCATACAGTTATTTCACTGAACCAAACCAATTATAGTAGAATTCTCCTAAAACTACTGATGATAACCATGAAAGCTGAAGAGTTGGTCGTTTTAATGATTAAATTACTACTGAAATACAATTTTCCTCTTTTACTAATGCTTGCCACAAAAGCTAATGGAAAACTTGGAATATCTCAAAGACTTAGATAGCAAATCTCAAATGGACCAATAAACAAATTAATGATGTTTTGACCAGCAAACTCCATCACAGAGCATGTGAAGGAAATATTAGATACATCCCTTGGATGTAAATCCCTTGGATCTGTGTGTCAAGTAATTCAGAGAGGAGGAGCACACTATACACATTCAACAACCTCACCCGACACTGGCATAGCCTCAGCTCTATACAGCTCATAATTCATATGCTCTTCACCAGAGCAGGGCCCCTGGAAACAAAAGTCCTGAAGACATACCTGCCTCTGATGAAATCAATTTAAGAGGATCTTGCGTGATTCACTTTTATTTCCCTTGGAAAGACCCGCGAAACTGAAGGATATGGGGGAAGAAGGACAGCTGGGTCAAGGTTGTACTGTGTCCTGCATACTAATCTTGACTACAAAAGCACCTGACCGCCCTTTTAGGTATTGTGTGTGTGTGTCTAGAAATTACAGATATTAAAGTGAACACTGTTTCCCATCATGTCTAAAATACTAAGATTTACAATAAAGTCATGTTTGTGTCGGATGGGCATGTTTTCTCATTGACTATCCAGAGGGAATTTAAAATATCACTTTTTGAACATACTCTTTGCTATATACCCCATAGAATCTATGCACAAGTCGAACAATACTCCTGTCAGCCTTGAAAACATCACAACGAGAGACAGCCCAAATACCCACCCATGCGGTGCATAAATGAACAGTGGTATATCCTTACTCATGGTTGTTACACAGCAGTGAAAAAGGTGACCCAAAGCTGCACACACAACAAGAAAGGGCTGAGTCTAGAGTGAGACAGAGAGGCGTCCAGGGGGCAGAAGTTAAGGAAGCACTTGTGGGTTTGTGTATTTACACAAAGACACAAAATATATATGTAGTTTGTTACGAGGAGAACTAAACTATAGTGTTAAGGATGGACAAATAGGTGGTAAAACACTTACGTAAAAGCAATAACATCCCTAGCACACAGTGAGGCTGCGGTAATCTAGGAAAGAGGAAGTGCACACCAGAGTTCCAGGTGCCAGCAACATTGTACTTGTCACTCCGCGTGGTGGTTGCACAGGTGTCCATTTTTATAACCAGTCTTTAAACTGTACATATATATTTTATGCACTCACTTTTAGTATGAATGTCACATTTTGCAATACAAAAAAAAAGGGCAGAGTTTAAAACCAACGTTTTTCTACTCTAGTGTGATGCATTCCAATACTAATTAGTTTCACAGAAAATATAATTAGAAAGTATTTCATCTTTAGTAGGAAAACTTAAAGTGACACAGGAGGTCATAACATTGGGGGCAGAGAAATCAATAAGCGACCAACATGACAAATGGTTCATGGGAACATTTGAGACTCCTCTTGGCATGGATTATTTCCACTTGGGAAGATGTGTTCATCGACATCACATTTTCCGAAGTACATCTTAGGAGGGAATTCAAATAGGGAAACTGAATAATGCAGCCACATCTGTTCATTGCCCATGCAAAATGCTGACTGCTATGCTGATTATATGCACCTCTCTCCAAAGAATCTGTATGTATGAGCCCACTCAGGAAAGATAACACTAGCATACTGCCTTTCAGGCAAAAGCCTGTTTGTGCTTTTACTTGTAAGAGCCCAGGGAAAGAAATGGGGCGTCAATTACACTGCAGCTGGGCTCTTTGAGGTGCCTGAAGCCAGAGAGAAGGAAACAAGCACTCCATTCAACACTAAAGTCAATGCACCGTCCTGCAGAGCCAAGCCGCCTGTCTTCGGTGTTCACCTTGATAATGTTGCCGCAGACGTTGTGAAAGCTTTGCTAGCAGTTACACGTCTCTGGGGCGGCAGAGCAGGAAGCCAAGCTGCCCAGCGCAATGCCCACTCTCCCACCAGAGCGTGGATGAGAGGGAAGCCAGATGGATGGGAAACAGACAAGCAAGAGGAAGACGGAAGAAGTCAGTCCTGAGCGTCACCACCTACCTGCTTACCTCATCTCACACTACAGACTTCTCCTGGAATTCCTATGATCTGTATGTGATGAATGAGGGCCCCCAGCACACCTCATTCCTTCTATCGGGGCGCAGGACAGCCTGCCCCAAAATATGCCACAATGGCATATTGTTTTTGAAATTAAAGTTACTTAAGAAACAGCCAGTGCAAGAGGGACACTCTGACCCTCCTTTTCGTCTCTCTGAAAGCAGGAAATAAATCTCTCCTGTGAAAGGTGCCCTCCCTGATCTGGAGGTAGAAAGACACCCTTATCACCAGAGATAGGGAACTGGGGCTGAGAAGCCTGTCTTAACAAGCACTGTTACTTCTTTAATTTACTACCCTAAGCCCAGAGTCTGTTTAGAGTCCTCACTAAACTGAGCACCCAAAACCTAACTTTCTTTGACCTGTCAATTCCTCACAAAGGAATTGTCTCTTTGTCTAAAAAGTATAAAAGCTGCCTGCTTTGGCCACCTCTTAGGTGCCATTTTATGAAACCTCCATTTCCATGCATTAAATTTGTTTTTCCTTCTCCTGTTAATCAGTCTTGTGTCGACTTTATTATTAATCCACCCACAAGAACTCAAGAGGAGTAGAGGGGGAATCTCCCCCTCCCTGAGACTTCCCACCTCTCCCTTTTCTTACACCTCCTTCTTCTCTTTCCGCCAGAATGTCCGCTTCCCTGCTTAACTGAATCTTATTTATCCATCCAGACCCAGTTACTTCACCAGTTATTTCCTAGGTCAGCCCAGCTCACGGGGATCTCTCGCTCCCCTGAACGCCCAGCTGTAACATAAATGATGCTCTCACCGGGCCCTCAGTTACTGGTGCGCTGCTGACCTTCCTGCTACCTCTCTGTCTCCTCTCTGCTCCTTGCCCTCTACTCAACCTGTCAAGGACCTAGACCTCCTTCTCTGCTCACTTCTCTCTCTTTACACCATCTCTCCACTCCTGTGGCTTCATTTATGACCCATACAGGCCAACCCCTCTCACCTTAGAGCTGCACTGTGGGGTCCCCCCTGAGCGGCAGGCACTCCCATATGTGCAATTACCCACTCTCAACGCTTCTCCCTTTGCTGTCTTACAAGCTCAAAAGGTTCAGAACTGAGCCCATCATGTCCTCCCTGCCCCCTGCCCCAAAACCTCCTTCTCCCCATGCTGCCTGCTCTGTAGCTCAGTGAATGTCATCATTACCCCACTAGTTGCTGATAGCAGACACCTGGGGGGACCATCCATAATCCATAATGTCTCCTCCCCTTTGGCCCAATTGAACAATCACCAAATCCTGTGCGTTTTACCCATGCTTCTTAATTGTGTGTATATCTCTCCACCTCCGTTGCCATCATCCCAGCCCAAGCCAACGCTCTCTCTTACCTGGATGTTTGTGACGACTTTCCACTTCTTCCTGCTGTGCCCAAACCTCTTTCAATCCATTTTTATCACAGCAGCCCAGGCGATCTTTTAAAAAAAAAATTGTTTTTCTTAAAGACACATACCGTTTTCATGCTTAAAGCCCTTCAAATGATTTCCTAAGGGTCTTTGGAAAAAAGTCCAAAATAATTACCCTGGCTTCCAAGGCCTTCCATCAGGCTCTCACTTTTCCCTCCAGTCTCATCGCCCTCATTCACTACGTCATTGTAACCCAGCCTGCACGTTAGAACTGCCTCAGAAGCTTTCAAAACTACCCAGGTCTCGGCCCCACCCCGCGAGATCTTTACTGACTTGGTCTGGGTAAAGCCTGGGTAACGCGAGACTTAAAATGCTTTCCAGGTGATTCTAATGTGCGCTAAGTTTGCGAACCATGGGTTTAGACAGGTGGGCCCTCTTTCAATTACCTGAAAGGTGCAGAGCTCTCTCCTGCTTCTCAGCCTTCACCCTCTCCTCTTCTCCCACCTTCTTCCCATGCTTCCAGTCCCAGTTTAGGTGTTACGGCTTCAGGGATAATTTAACAAACATTATCCACCCCACCACCACCATCCCAGCTATACATACTCTTCCTTTTTTTCTTAAAGGGGTTTCTTTTTTTAAAAAAATATTTTATTTATTTATTTGGCTGCATCGGGTCTTAGTTGCAGCATGTGGGATCTAGTTCCCTGACCAGGGATCGAAACGGGGCCCCCTGCATTGGGAGCACGGAGTCTTAACCACTGGACCACCAGGGAAGTTCCTATACATACTCTTAACATCTTTTCATTCTTCTGGAAAAATTACTTGTGGCCATGCCATGTGGAGCCATATTGGAGCAAAACAAAAATCAGTGATCCTGTCTTTATATAAAATATTGATATTTTATTCATCACAAATTTTTGCATTAATTTTGAGTTTTTAAAATATTGCATTAAAATATTATTTATATTGATGGATAGCTGAGTTTTTGGAGCCACCTTCAATTGTACACCCAAGGCAAGTGCCTCAGCCACTTCACCTGGTCCTGGCAACTGGTGCGACAGTTTATTTAATGTCTGTCTCCCACGCTGGATGTGAAGTTCTGTGAAGTCGGGGAGCTTCTAGATGTTCACTGCTTTATCCTAAGCACTCAGCCCACCGTGGCAGAGTTGGCGTTCCGTAAATATGTGTTGACGTTACAAGTGACAGTCATCTTTTTACAAGTATGTCTTCTCTTGCCAGTTAAATCATAAGCTCCAACTACAGTATCTGTTCAAGATAGCGTTTACTGCTTCCTCATTCCGTTTGAAAACACAGCCACGTTGCTGGAGCAGTTGACTTCCCTCCCCCCTCAAGGACAGCCTTATCCCTTCCCACCCTCTAGCCTCCTCTCGTCCTGATTTGGCATCTGTCTCAGTCAGTTCATTAAAAGCCTTTGTGTTCCTTGACTAAAATTTTGCTTTTCAAATTAGGTCTATCACAAAAAAGGATTTTCTAGAGAGCCATACTCATGCCAAATAAGTTAAGAGTTGGGGGTGACCATATGCGTCATCTAGAGCATTGCTTCTCAAACTGGAGCATGCACAGGGACCGTGTTAAATGCCGCTCTGATTCAGGAGGCCTGCCGTGGGACCCGAGATCTTGCATTTCTAGCAAGGTTCCAGGTGATGCTGTTGCTGATGCCACCACTGCTGGTCCCCAGGCCACACTGTGAGGGGCATGAACGGAGGCCAGTGTTTCCCACGCTCCTATGTTGACAAGCATCACCTGAGCACTAATGAAAATACAGCTTCCCAGACCCCTCCCCTGGAGATTCTAATCCAGTGGGTCAAGGACAGATTCTAGAGATTTTTCTGTTTCACAAGTACCCTGAGTAAGTTTTCTCATCAGAAAATTCGGGATGACAATGACCTAGTCCAAAGCCTTCCTCTCAAGGGAACATAACATCACAGCTGTGGCTGAGCACCTCCAGTGAAGGGAGGTCCCTACCTTTGCAGAGAGCAAATCTGCCTGGCCATAACCTCTCAACCTTAGTTTCTTCCCCAGAAGCCCTAGAGACCAAATTCATGCCTCGAGTAGCTGGAGACAGTCTGGATGTGAGGCTATGAGCTCTTGTGGGCAGAAGTAATGTGTTCATGGGATTGTTCTAAATTTCCCATTTGTTAGATGTTTTACAAAAGCGTAAATACAACATGTGAAACAATGCAAAGATGTATAAAGAGAAATCTAGTCATCTCCCTGCATCCTCCTACTACCCAGCCCCAGCAAGCTCGGGTAGGTAGAGGATGATAACAGCTATTATGTTATTCCTTCAAACATCCACAAGCATTTTTACACACTCGGGGCTCTGTTTGTGGTTTTCACCAAAGTAGAATCATACTATATAGATTACTCTGAAACTTGCTTTTATTTCTTATTTTTCAGTTGATATAGATCATTAATATTCCCATAAGTTAGGAGAGATGAACATGTTTTTCTAATTTCTGTAAAAGCAGAGTTATACCTGTTGGAGGAGTTAGTGCAGTCTTTCTCCTACTCTTCTGGCTGGGGCCAGTCCCCTGACTCATGTTAACGACTAGGGGTGTCAATGAAATTTTTTGTGGTCATATACCCGAACATATGTACACATTCTTATATAAAGGGGAGTTGTCACTGTTTTACAAACATGTAACCTTACACATTCTTATACATCTTATACAAACCTTATACATTCTTTTCAGCAAATTGATTTTCTTACTCAATGGTACCTCCTGAAATCTTTCTAGGTCGATTGGTATAGCTCTCAATATTTTTTATGACTGCCTAATATTCTAGATTGTGGAGGTGTCTTAAAATATTCAGTTGGTCTCATACTGCTGTGCATACCTTTCTTCTAGCTTTTTGTCCCTCTGAAAAAGGCTGCATTTAACATTCTTATACATACCTCCTACATGTACCCATTTGTGGGAAATATTTCTAGCAGTGGAATTGCTAGGTCAAATGATACATATTTTTCAACATAATGCTTGCTTATGCTTGCATTATGTTGCCATATTGCTTTCCCAAAATGCTGCAACAGTTTGCAATTCCACCACAGTCTTTGAGCACCTACTCTCTCCTCTCTCCGCCTCTTTCTAGGAGGAAATATTTATTGCTCATTTTAGTTTTTGTCAGTCTGACGGCAGTGATGACTTCATTGTGACTTTAGATTTCCCTACTGAGTCTCAGAATCTTTCCACAGATGTATTGAATTTGCTTTACTGTGAACTAATTGTTCAAATCCCATTTTCCATTGGAATGCTTGTCTTTTTCTTGTCAGTTTGTAAGAACCACATACTTTATGAAATTTTATTAACCCTTTATCTTTCAGCTTCTTTGCAAATTATTTTTCCAAATCTGTTCCTCTATTGCTTTTAATTATAGTATTATTTGTTATACAGTAGTATAAATTTTTCTGAGGTCAGAAAAGTCTAAAATTTCTTTTATAACATATGGATTTCCTGACTTGGTTACAGTCTCTTTCATCATCGAATTGCAAATTGTACAAAATGAAGATTTTCTTCTGAGATCTGTATTTGTTTTCCTACCTTAAAGGCTTTAATCAATTGAAATTTATTTTTGTATATGGTATGAGATTGACTGCCAACATAACTTTCTTTTATATGGATAAAAGTGGAGCTAACATTTAATATATTAACTTTTCATGCTGAATTCAGATCCCACTTTTATCATAAATTTAAAGTACATACTGGGAACTATTTCTTAATTCCCTATTTTGTTATATTGATCTCCTTGTTTATTTCTATTCCAACCATACTTAATTGATTTCAGAGTTTTTATTTACTTGCTTACAGGGGCTTTATTCATAGTATATTCTTAGGCATCTAGTCTTTCATATGGACTTTAAGGTAATTTTATCCAATTCCCTAAAATCTCTCTTAATATTTTAATTGGGAATCACAATTAGAAATTAGTACAAGGAGAACTGACCATTTTACTATAAGAAGTCTCCTCATCCAGGAATATGTTTTCCATTTGTTCACATATTGTTGCATGTCCTTCAATAAGATTTTACACTTTTAATTTTAATTTATTCCTAAGTATTTTAATTTTTTGTCATCACTGAAAGTGGAACCATCCATTCCATTTCTATTTAATGCAGCTTGTTACTAGCATATAGAATAGATTTTGGATTTTATTTATTCTGTATTTGTCCACTTTATCAAATTATTTTATTGACTCTATTTGGTTTTTTATTTTACTAGAATCTCATGGTATACAATCACTTCATCACCAAAAAGACAATATATACTGATTATTTTATTTTTTTCACCTTAGTGGGTTTTCTAGAAGCTCTAAGACAATGTTAACTAAGAATGCTGATAGTAGATACTGCTGTTTCATTCTCGATATTATTAAAAGTTTTGATGTTTTGCCTGTAGTACATACATATTTTTATTATATATATATATAGTTTTGGCAAGTAAACCTTATTGTATTTAAGTGGTTTTCTACTATTTTTATTGGAAATGGCTGCTGAAATTTAAAAAATGCCTTTAGTAATATATGAATTTTCTTCTTTAGTTTATCCATAAAATTAGTTATGCTGATAGATTTCCTGATACTGACTCACACTTGCATTCTTGGAATAAACCCTCCTTGGTTATAATGTATTTTTTTCATAACATTACTGGATTTTACTTGCTAAAACTTAATTAGAATTTTGCCTTTACTTTCATAACTGAAACTGATGTACACTTTTATTGGTGCTATCATTTTCATCCTTTGATATTCTATAGCTTTCGTCTATGGCCTTGAATAGTTTAGATAATATAGTGATAATCTTTATAATTTTTTTAATTAGAGAAACATTCAGCTGTGAAACCATCTGGTCATTGTGCTTCTACATATAGTCTTCTTAGGTTTTCCGCTTTTACTTGTTTATTGCATATAACATTTATTTAAATTATTTATGTGAAATACCTTCAAGCAAGAGAGGTACAAAGTTACTCATGATAATGAGTAAATGAAAGCATAACATTAAAGCACAGGAAAAATCCCAAACTAAACTGAAATTTTAATAATTCTACCTGAGGTAACTAAGCAAACACACACATTTTTCATGGGAAATAAGATTAAGCCACAGGAATGCTATGTAGTGCTCTGTCCAACATTAAAAGTAGATACAATCCACCAAAGGCGGGGGAGGCGGGTGGAGCCAATAGCCTATAAAGTGAAAAAGTTTAGTTAACTGTCAGGAGAAACTATGTTGGAGAATGGTAATAGTTCTCCCAGTTTCTAGACATACTCTGCTTAAGAGTATATTTAAACACTATATTTTTAGGAAGTACATTTGGAATAATTCTAAGTTCTTACAATTCCTGGGGGACTGGGGCATTCATTCATAGCATGGCTGATGCTCTTTGAGCAGCCCATGTGTTCGTTTTCTACCTTATACTCTCAAATTCTAAATGGAATAAGAGGTACAATGAGTCTATTACTTATTACTATTACTGTTCTGTATTTACTACCAATGACATACAATGAGATATGTGTAGGCCCATAAAATAGGCCCATTGATTTAGGAATATAAAGTAAGGTAAGGAATCTAATGCACTTTAAAAAATAAAAAGTTTCTAAAAGGAAACATTTAATGGAATATAATAAGTTATTTCTGTGAGATATTTTCTGACTCTACTGTCTTCTAGGCTGGAATAAAATTAGTAAAATTAAAAGATCACGATAACAAGCATAAATTACACCTGGGTTATTATGAGTTTAGAGAAAGAGAGAAAAAAAGAAAGAGAGGAAAGAAGGAGGAAAGGAAGGAAAGAAGGAAGGAATGGAGGGAGGGAGGGAGACAGGACAATGCTTTTTTTCTCCCTAAGAAGGAAGCTTTTACTTCTATAGTCAAGACCAGGTCTAGAGTGAGGCAAGCAAGGCACCTCCATCACAAAACCCGAGGAGGCAAGAGATGCAAGTGCCAGCCCTCACTTGTGCGACCCCGAGAGTGAGCTCCCCTTTACGAGTGAGGTGCCCAGGAGGCCAGGGTTGGCACTAGCACGACCTTGTCTTCTTGAATTCTGTGCCCTGGGCAGCTCACTTGCCTCTCTATAGTCCCAGTTCTGTTTATGTTAAATCCTTCTTCATATTTTCTTTTGCTTAATTTTGTTCTTTTCAGAGAACTTGCTGCATAGAAAAACAAGTACTTTTATTTTTAGATATTCTTCTTTAATGATAATGGTGTGTCTGTTTATAAATTTTCCTCTGAGTACAGATTTTGATAGAAAGCATGCCCTTTTTTACTGCTTTCTAGGTAGTTTACAGTTTTAGCTCTATTTTCCTCTTTGCTCTAAAAGTTATCCAAGAACTATTCCTTAATTTATAAGTAGGCTAGTCCAGACACTTTTAAATTTTAAATTCCTCCTTGTCTACTATTAACTTTGCTATTTCTGTTTTCTTTTTTATTATATTTGCTTGGTATCTTTGTCCATCCCTTTATTTTCTTTATACTTTTTTATTAAAATTTTGTTTTAGATATTTTTCTTCTAGATGTTGTATAGCTGGTTTATTTATATTTCCAGCTCAATCTAAGCGTCTCTGACTTTTAGTGGGAAAATCCAGTCCTTCCACATTAAGCGTTATAATTGGACTCCTTCCCCTAACTTATTTTATTTAGTTATTGGCTTATACTACTTATTATGTCTTACTTTTTTTTTTTTTTTTTTTGCGGTACGCGGGCCTCTCACCGCTGCGGCCTCTCCCGTTGCGGAGCACAGGCTCCGGACGCGCAGGCTCAGCGGCCATGGCTCACGGGCCCAGCCGCTCCGCGGCATGTGGGATCTTCCCGGACCGGGGCCCGAACCCGCGTCTGCTGCATCGGCAGCGGACTCTCAAACACTGCGCCACCAGGGAAGCCCTATTTCTTACTTTTAATTGTATTTATTTTTGAAGATTGATCAAATTGTTATTATTTCCCCTTTCCATCTTGTTAACATGACTTCTCTTGTGGATTTTCATTATATTTCCTGTTAGTTTCCCTTTCCTGTTGCTCATGATCAGATAACTATTTCTTTACCATTTTTTAAAAACCAGATCTATATTTCTCCCACCAAAATACTCTATTCTTCCACCATTTCCACTCCAAACTTTAGCATATATTCACTCCCCCCACCAGTTCCACAGCCACTCCACAGATGAGACCTTCGGAACATTTCCCTCCTTTCCACCCACACCTGATGCCCAGATTTGCTGAGATTCACTTATTGTTTTTAGTTCCAGACTTTTTAGAGGAGTTGTCAAGGCAGGTGGTAATGTGATCAATTCAGGAAAAGAATAGACTTACAGAGTGGAGAGTCCAGACGCACTCAGCAGTCAGAGGGATGAGCTTCTCTGGGCTTTGTGTATTCAGGTGCTGGTAATATACTCTGATTTGGGGGATGGTCCCTTTTACCATTCTCCTAAGATTTTGTATTCTCCTGGCCCTTCCTCATGCTTATGGAGACTTTGACTCTAAGTTTGTTTGGTCACTAAGTAAAAGAAACTGGTAACGTATTCTTGGGTTATTTTGCAAGACTGAGTGAACTGAAAGTACAGGTCAATTTCCATACAGTTCCATACAATTTCCTAGGTCAATTTCCATACAGTTCTTTTCTCTCGTTGGTCGGCAGTTTTCTATATTGTAGCGTACAGTGTTGCAAATAAGCAGTCCAATGCTAGGATGATTCTTTCTTCTTTAGAAGTAACTGTTCTTTTCTGGGGAAACTTGTAAGATTTTTCTCTTTTCTTGTAGCTCAGAGATATAATATGCCTAGAAGTCTTTTCTATCATCAGTCTTTCCTGGAACTCTGTGAGATGCAAATCTCTCTTCAACTAAGAAACTTTTCTTATCTTACTGATTGCCTCTTCTGTTGTATTCTCTACCCCCTTCTCGATTTCTATCCCTCTCCTGATTTATATCTCTCCGTGTTTTTGCACTGTGCTTTGAGGTGTCTCTCTTATCTTCCAGGATACTAATTCAGACATCAACCATGACCACTTTCTCCTTCAGTTCAACTCTTGAAATTTTTACATCAAAATCTATTTTGGTCTCAGAAAATCTGTGTGTGTGTGTGTGTGTGTGTGTGTGTGTGTGTTGCACTTAAATCTCCTTAAGTTTCCTTATTCTTTTGGTTCAAGTTATCTATGCCAACAGCTATTTCTGTACTGAGGGCTCTACTTGTAATTCATCTCCCTGGCTGCTGGGCCCCATTAGGAAGCTTCTTTTCCTTTGTTTGCTCACTGGGGCGCTGTCCCATGTATTGGGGTATCTTAAGGGCAGCATTCCCAAAGCAGTGGAAGGAACAGTGGTCTCAACCTCCCCTGACCAAAGCTTAGCGGCAGATGGGTTGCCAGTTCTCTGGTGAGGCACTAGGAGGAAGCCCTTCCCAGTCTTTTCACCTCTTCAACTCAGGATTGGAGGCAACTCAGCCCATGTGCTCAGCTCCTCAGGAACCAGGGGGACCAGGTACACTCATAGGGACCTTCCCCCTGGTACTCTGTCAGGAGGCTGAAGCCTCACCAACATTCCAGGCATTGTCTGCCTCCCAACAGCTGCTTTTCTCGGGAGAGGCAGGTGGGTTAAATTGCAAGTAGAAAAAATGCACCATGTGTCCAAGCTGCTAATCTTTCCAGAACCTCCTCCTATTCCTCGGTTGTCATGTCTCAGAACTTCCTCACTTCTTGTTTATTTTTGCATTCCAAAGTGCTCAATAAATATGACTGAATAAATGCCACCACTCCTACCACAAATATTCTCTGGTGCAGCTTCTAGTCATTATGATGTTTTTAGAAGCTAACTCAAGCTGGCTTAAATAAAAAACCTTTTTTTTTTTTTTTAATCTCACGAAAAAGGAAGTCCCAAGGTAGGGTGGGCTTCAGGGAAGCTTGATTCAGCAGCTCTTCAGTGTCATTAAGGTGAAGGGTTTTTTGTTTGTTTTTTCTCTCTCTGCTCTGCATCCTCGATGTTGGCTTCATCGTCAGGCTGACAGCAAGTTGGATGCTGCAGTCTCAGGCAGCACTAAGACCTGACAACACCCAGAGAAAGAAAAGTCAAAATCCCCTCATATTTTACTGGCCAGATTGGGTTACATGCCCATTCCTAAACTTGCAAGGGTGATGGGGTTGACCAAAGACCAATCATCCCTAACCACATGGCTGTTTGAGGAGAAGATACTTAAAATCAGGGAATACCTGCTCACAAGCTAAATGTTCTTAGCTCAGTGAACAGTTTTTCACATGAAAACAAGAATAGTTGGCACTTGAGTGCGCACCATATGCAAGGTGCCTTACATTCTCATTTAATCCTTATCACAGTCCCCTGAGGTGGCTAATAGTACTATCTTTGTTTCACAGATGAGAGACCTAGAGCTTAACTAACTTTAACAAGGTCACACAGTTAATGAACCATCCTTTTCCTCCTTACAGATTCTATATGTCTGAATGCAGCTTAGCATTGCAGTTGGCAACGGAACACGTCCTTTACATATTAATTCCCTTGGACCCCATGTGAGAGCTATAATTAGGTACTCTACTTTAAGACAATGTCTTTCATATTAAGGAGCCTGGTAACTAGCTCACAGTGCAAATCATGAACGGCAGACCACTAGCTGTGCTCTCCCTGATGTAGCTGGGACAGTGCAGACCTGTTCAGCCATGCCTTGGAGTTTCACCTTTGTTTATTATATATCAAGCTCAAGAATCCTATTATAAAACAAGCCTCATGATCTTATTATGGTACAGCTGAGCCCTATGTGGCTTATGCATTCATTTTATATATTCCCTTAGAAACTAACAAGTATCTGGCAAGTCAAACAAGTATTTTATACTCCTGAGTACACATGAAACTCTTTGCACTTGGGGCTTTGTAGTTTGCATGTGTGTGTGTGTTCAATTAAGTGTTTGCCTATTAAGAGCAGTAAACACTCATGGAACACAGAACCTATGGGGGGAAGGTACCACCTGAAGTTCTACTCCTCAACTCTCCTTCTCCCACTCCCAGGATAATCAGTTACTATGTGGTGTATTTCTATAGATTCCTTGTGCAGTGCATTTATTTTTCTTTAATTTAAAATAATTATTTATAGTAATATTCAAATATACATAAAAGTAGAAATGTAGTAAGGAAGCCCAATGTTCCCATCACCCAACTTCAACGATGACAATGTGTTGTGCTATATTTGACATCACACTATATGTAATTTTTTAATTTATTATAAAGAGAATCTTTCATAAAAAATTCATATACAGAAGGATAAAAAGTAAAAAAGTCCTATTCCTCTCCCAAGACCCTTAATTCCAGTGCTCAGAAATAATTTAACAGTTTTTAATTTATCTAGAGATTTTCTATACATAAATTATATATTTTTACAAACTTCAAAAATTTCACACACAACAAATAAGGCCACACATATTTATTAATACTTGCTTTTTCCACTTACTGTATCTTGGAGGTCTTTAGAAGTAAATACCTAGGAGTGGCCTGCATTCTTCAGCAGCTAGTGTCCCACTGGAAAAGATACTTAACCCAGGAATGTGAAGTGGGTGAAAGCTACTTGATTTGGAAGATATGTAAATTCTATCTCTAAAGCCAGAGGTTTACAAAGTGGGTCGTGTACACACCTAGGTGTGTGCAAAAAGACCCAATGGACGGTGGGAGGAAATACTGTAGCTTCCATTAATTTTTAACTCATCCCTTTTAATTTTTGCATATTTTAAAACAGTAACAGTATAACACATTGGCATTATTTATAAATAAATATTTCCATGTTACGAATGTGTACTCAAGATTTTTAAGTATGGAGTACACGATGAACAAAGTTGGTAACCACACTCCCAGGCCACCGTTTTAGTGAGTGCCACAGAAAGCAGGGATGCTTGTAAGGCTGAAAGAGTAGGCTGACGGCCGGACCTCTGACAAGTGTTTTAACAGACGTGAAACTCCAAGCCTCCTAAGAATTCCTTAGGTAAGGAGAACCTGTCCCTGGCTGGGGATCCTACAAAAGTACCCACCATCTAAGCAGCAATACACAATGTTTCTACAGAACCCAGACTCTTGTGGGGGGGCGGGGTGGGTAGGGAGGAAGAGCAGGACAGTTTCCTAGTTTGGGAGCACTCTATATTATGATAAGACCCTTTTAGAGACCAAAATCAGTGTTAGTATATTAGATGCTCTTAGGGAAACCTCGTTTAAAAAAAAAAAAAATCAATAAAAATAAACAAAAACCCATTTGACTTTTACTCAGCATTTTCATTTGACCCTGGAATCCATATCCCCTCCCAACTTTTTTTTTTTTCTGAATAGTTATTCTAAAACCTATGGAACTAGAATTTTGTGGGAAAACTTTACAGAAAAACGTTGCTCTGGACTTTTGCTGCAGGAAAACACCATCTACAAAATGTTTAATTTCTACCTTTTATTCTGAAATAGTCAAATAAAAAATACCATAGATGATTTAGCTAAAGAAAACAAACACTTATCCACACATACAAAGAAGCTAGGGCCTCCCCATTTAATTTCTAATTTGAGCTTTCTTAATCCATTTCTTCTGCCAGGAGTTATATATAATTTGTTGCTTATACACTCCAAAGCTAAGCTGTGCTTTTCCCATTTGTGCAAAACATGGTGGGTATATTTTATATCCTATAAATACAAATGCATATTAGATTTTTTTTTCATTTTATTGTGCTTTGCTTTATCACTCTTCACAGATACTGTGGGTTTTTTGTGTGTTTTTTTTTTTTTTTAACATCTTTATAGGAGTATAATTGCTTTTTAGATTTTGAAAGGAAATTTCTCTCTGGGGGTGAGAGGAGGAGGTTGTGCTGCCAGGGGATTTAGAATCAGAGACGTTAAAAAGTTACAAGTATGAGTGTTGGTAAGGTTGTGATGAGACTAACTTTTGTGCATTATTTTGTGAAATTAGCTTCATTGCCTATTTTGCAAAGCACACACCCTTTACTAAAATACAAATGTTTATTGAACACTTACTATAGCCAAGTTCAAGGAAATGGAGATCAATAAAATTCAGCCCTGTGGAAGAACCAAGAGGGAAGAGACAATCCAAGCAGAGGGAAAAGCATACCCACTGGCATGGAAGTACAGCAGAGCATGAAACAGTCAAGGAACTGCCCTGCAGTTAAATCATTTCTAAAAGTGACAGCAAGTTTGGCACTAGTTAGAACAAACTTTTACCAAAACTTCAAAACTCAGCTCAAGCATATATCCTTTGGAAAGTCATCTTGGCTCACGTATGCATCGCCTCTGAGTTTCTAGCTATACTGTATTTATATAGTTTACAGCACAAATCCCTCTGCATTATGATTGTTGGGTTTTTTCTTTCCACTAGATTACGAGCTCCCTGAGAGCTTGGATTACAGTCCCTGGGGGGCTGAGGACAAAATGCAGCAGGTTGATAAGCAAACGGGAAATGAAGTAGCCACTGAGAATAGATGATCCTTTCAAGAGCTTAGCTTGGATGAGGCAAGATTACACTGCAATGTGGTATGTGCTATGACAGAGAATGTACAAAATGCCAGAGAGCAGCAAATTAGAGAGACACCTCACTCGGCACGGTACGAGGTTAGATGTCCTGATTCTGAGTTTATCATAGTCATGACACAGATGTCGAGGTCTGAAAAGCCAAGCGCCTTTCACAACTCTCCAACTTTCGCCGATATCCTTAGGAACCAAGTAAGACATCTGCCAAAGTACAAGCCAGCTCTTCAGTAAATGAATACGTTATGCAAAAATGAAAAATCATTAAAAAAAATACACAAAGGAATATGAATGGCTGGGTTCACATATAATGAAATCAAGAGCAAAAATTATTACCTTTCCCCAAAGAAAAACTAGTTATCAGTGCCCAATATATAACCATTCACTATTAATAAAAACCCTGTTTGACCTATTTAACCTCTCTTCATCCTTCAGGTTTGGGCTCAAGCATCACTTTCTTGGGCACACATTCCCTATCCTTCCTCACTAGGTCCCACCTCCTTCCTCAATCCCATCCCTGCATGATCAGCTCTTGGACCACCAAGGCCTCCCCCTCACAGCACTTACCATGGTTGTTACTGACATGTCTCCACATGATTATTGGATTAGTATCTATCTCACCTCCCAGCCATAAGCTTCACAAGGGCAGGGACACTGTAAGTTCACTACTGTATTCCTATCATCCAGCAGAGGTGCTGGTGCAACCAGGCGCTGAACACAGATCTGTCCAATGAATAACTGAGGCAAGCAGTCCACACAAATAAGCACGTGCATACCACATGAGCAAAGAATTCCAAACATTCTGAAAAGATTTCAAGGGAGAAGGGAAAAATAATGGTTAACAGGTCAATTAAGTTAATCAGAGGGCCTACTAATAGGGACTTGCAAAAAATAAAAACTAACTACAATCACAAAACCAAAGTAATGAAAAATTAATCATAATATATTGACACTTTATAAAAACTGGCCTTTTGGGTTCAGAAATACAGAGGCTAACTGTCCAAAAGGCAGGGGGAAAAAAATAAAATATACATCGAGAATGAAGAATAAAATTGTCTAATTAGTTCAGTATTATCAAATAGGCTTCACTTTTCAAAATGATGTCTAAAACTCACACAGTGGAAACACATTTTATACAAGACAATCTACACTAGATCAAATTATTCTAATTTCTTTACATTGAGAACAAACAATGCCAAGATATCTTTTTAAAGATACATTTCCACCTCCAGGGATCATTATCATTTTAAAAAGAAAGAGTAGAATCTAGTTTACTGTACTGAGCTACTTAACACTTATTCTAACATAGGACACACAGGTTAAATACAGATCATCTGATCATACTCCCTGACATGTTTTAACAGAAAATAAATATTTTCTTTAACTAGCTGTTAGGCCCCACAAAAACTAGTGAGCCAGGAGGGATCTATTGGCCTGCTTGACATGATTGCTGAATGACTGATAGCTTCAAGCATTCACCCTAGCAGTTGAAATCAATTAATCACTCATTGTAACTGGAGCAGAATATAATTAACTATGTTTGCTTGACTGGTTCAAGTATAATTCCACTAAAATCACTAAAAAAAACCCATTAGGAATATAGGCCATTATCAGGAATTGTTGCTAAAATAAAAACAGTAATGAATGAGCGTCTATATGAACTTAATTCACGTTTTTAAAAATTTTTTAAGAAAATGTTGAATACAAGCACAGGTAGAGAAAACAGTATAATGAGTCCCCAAGGGGCCGTCACCCAGCTTCAACAATTACCAACTCACGGTTAGTCTCGTTTTCAGCTTTACTCCCATACCCTACCCAACTGCAGCTCGCAATTTTTTTTTTTTTAAATATCGGTTGTATAGCCTTCTATTTTATTTTTTAACTATTTTATTTTATTTTATTTTATTTTTGGCTGCGTTGGGTCTTCGTTGCTGTGCCCGGGCTTTCTCTAGTTGCAGCGAGCAAGGGTTAACTCTTCTTTGCGGTGCGTGGCCTTCCCATTGCGGTGGCTTCTCTTGTTGCAGAGCATAGACTCTGGGCGCAGGGGCTTCAGTAGTTTCGGCTTGCGGGCTCTAGAGCGTAGGCTCAGCAGTTGTGGCACACGGGCTTAGTTGCTCCGCAGCATGTGGGACCTTCCTGGACCAGGGCTCGAACCCTTGTCACCTGCATTAGCAGGTGGATTCTCAACCACTGCGCCACCAGGGAAGCCCTGCAATTTTTTTTTAAGCAAACCTAAACACAGTATCATTTCACTTTTAGGTCTTCAGCGTGAGTCTCTAAAAGGGCTCCTTTTATAAATGTAACCATGATACCATTATCACACCTAAAGATAATTGCAAAAATCCTTAAAATCATAATATATCCAGTTAGTTTTCCTATTTCCTCATTTTTCATTATTTATATCAGGATCCAAATAAATCCATAGGCTGTATTGGCAGATAAATCTCAAGTCTCTCTTAATCCATCTTTTTTTCCCTTGCAAGTCAGTTGTTGAAGAAACAGGGTCATTTGTCCTGTAGTTTTCCAGTCTGGGTTTTCCTGATTGAAGCCTTTGTGGTATCATTTAACGTGTCCCTTTATTTCCTGTGTTTCTAGTACAGAGGCAGTTAGACCCGGAGGCTTGACCAGGATCAGATCGGACTTTTGGCAGGACTGCTTCAGAAGTGGCACGCGTGTCTCCATTAGGAAGCACAAATTATTGGACTGCTGTCTCTTTGTGAGGTTAGCAGCCACTGCTGCTTGTTGTCTGGGTCCATTAATCATTGTTGGGTACAATGGTGATATTGTATCACTTCTCTTTATTACCTGGAATATTTCTTTAAGAGCATATTCCAAAGGTAACTAGGATTTTGTAAACTATCATTATTAACTCACAGAGTAAAACAGCTTTGGACAGTGGAAACTTCTTCAAGAGGCCTCCTTCAAGTGGCTTCTCTTGTTGCAAAGCACAGGCTCTAGGTGCATGGGCTTCAGTAGTTGCAGCATGCAGGCTCAGTAGTTGTGGCGCACGGGCTTAGCTGCTCCACCGCATGTGGGATCTTCCCAGACCAGGGCTCTAACCCGTGTCTCCTGCATTGGCAGGCAGATTCTTAACCACTGTGCCACCAGGGAAGCCCCTAGAAAATCTTTAACCCACTTTTAATTCCACTTTTAGGAATTTATTTTATTATTAGACTTAGGATTTTCCTTAAAGGATTGTTTAAAATAATGAACAATCTGAAAACCTAAATATCCAAACAATAGGGAATTGGTTAATTTTTAAAATGTATAATACATCCATAGAATGAAATACTTACAGTCATTAAAATGATGCAGATACAATATCAATGTATTGTTAAATAAGAAAGGTGCACAGAAAAAAGTCTTAAAGACTATATCCCAAAATGTTAACAATGCAAACTGGGCTGTTCTCATGTTTCCACTGGCTGGTTTAGGATTTGGCTACTTGTCCATCTGCTTTCCAGTCTCCAAAATGTTGTTATCTTCTCTTCGATATTTCTTATCCTTGTTGGATATGCTGTTTTCTTTCCCCAGTCACTATGATTTTAGCAGAGATTTTAGGAAAGAGCAGAGGCTAATAAATATTTTGCTCAACCCTCCATTTTTACCTAGTATCATGTTGCTTTTCATAGGAGAGAACAGATACTCTGAAGAGCTTATCAATTACAAAATATATGAATTTCTACTGAAAATAGTGCATACATGTATGTACCTAAGACAAACAATACAGTAACACAGAATACAAGGGTTCATTCACTTGTATCCTAATAATGTAAAGGGTTGGATACAGAAATGATAGTGGAAAAACTAAACTGGTAATAAACAGAAAAAGTGATTCAAATGGAAGCTGTTTTCAATAAAGAACATAAAACCAGAAATGCTGAAACTGAAGCTGAGCTCTGTGGGGCAAACTAATTACCCTTTTTGTTACTTAGAAGTCAAAAGTGTTTTTCAGGAAACTACAATTTCTTGCGACTGTAGTGACTTCTCTAGAGAAAAGCTGTCCCTGGCAGCTGCTTTTAAACTATATCCAACTTGCTCTCTAGTTTTGGGAGACCTTGACTCTTTAAATCTGGATAAACAACATCACTTCTTATACCCCTGAAGATGGGCTGTCCAGTTCTGTAATGGACTTACTACACTGACCCTCTTGTACTTTCGATTAGAAATACTTAGGAAATTAAAAGCCTTCCCAAGCACATGCACCCACAGTTGCACAGCTACCAAGGACACTAATCTAATCCCATCTTTGGAGAAATAATAATCATTAGGTCTTAAAATGTACAGACCACAGGGACCAAAATAAGAACTCGAGGGTAGTCTGCTCAATTTGGAGAAATCTTCAGTTTTCACTAGTCTGTGAATATAACAAAAATGAAGTACCTCAAAGCACAAACTGCTGAAGACACCTCAGAAAACAAGACTTATCGGATAAAGCTGCCACTCCCTAAAAGAAGTCCTTCCCAAAACTGTATATTGCCTGACACTATGGAGAACACTAGTCCAGAAACTGTAATAATTTATTCTATTGCTGATTTAATCTAAACAAAATTTAAATATTCAATTGTAAGTAAAAATAATAAATTTGCAATCATCTGAATCAATATTGATGGTTTCATAAACAAACATAACTAAACATAATACATTTTGAGGTTTCTAAATTAAAGTAACTAAAAAGTATTGCATATTTTTACTCATTTAACAAATACTACTTATTTAAGCTGGCCTCAATATATTTAGTAAATAACTAAATAACTTGGGTTTGGGGCAGATTGTTCTGTGCAGGGCACCACTCTGGGCTTACAATTCTTTTTCTAGGTAAGACTGAAATATCAAGTCTCTTCTTATTTGCTATGAATTTGACAAAGCAGGAAAACGTGGCTCAAATTTTTTAAATACACTTATCATCAAACTAGACTTTTAAAATAAATGAGGTACTTAGCATTCAAAACTTTGCAAAATATATATGAGACCAGTTTCCAAAATGACTCAGCTCTTCTGCTAAGACAGACACGTTTAAGCACTTTGAATATTGATTAGAAATAATGTAAAGCAGTTGAGACTGTTTTTCAAATGTTCATTGTGTGTAGAAAGAGATATCTAATAATAAAATTTTTACATGAAGTCTTAATTAGGAATAAAGATATCTGTACTTGTGTGGGAAGAGACCATCCTTTCTGTGTAACAATCTCTTTCATTTAGTAAGGACAAGCTGCCTTGCCGGAAGCTTCTTTTGATAGTTCTCAGAGCTCAAAGAGTATGAAACCTTCAAGACAATTTCATCAAGTCTATTTATTAATGCATTTCAAGTTTCAAAAAACCTTACATCTTTGCACAATACTTTATTTTTTGCAATTTTTAGTAAAAATTTCCAAAGTGAACAAAAAGATACTGTATAAAACACAGTGGACATTAAACTGACAGTAGTATTAGATCTCATTTGTCTTGATCCTTTTGTTTTACCACATCTTGATTTGCAGTGGAAAGAGTTCAGTGCACGCATCTCTTTTCAGAAAACATTTAACTTAGACTCAAAATAAAATGGGGCAGTATGTACCTGCCAAAACCCTACCACAGGATAACATTACAAGCAAAAAATGTACATGTTCCAAAGTCTACCACACTCAAGAAGTTACTAATAACTCTTGCAGAGTAAAAGTCACCATTTTAGAAATGCAAACCCACTTCCAACCTTTGCACAGTCCGAAAACAAAGGCATTTAAATGATTTAAAAGCAATTACATATATATATCTACCTACCTGTTTGTTTAGAATTATTTATAGTCTATCTGGGGTTTCATGTACAAAATTCGTCTCTAAATCATGTACAAAAAGCTGTATTTTGAAAAAAGTCACCACATACTGTACAAGTTTACAAGGAAGAGATCCCATTATTTTCTCTAGCATTTTTGGCCTTGCTGGCTTGCGTCACATTATGAGAATGATTGTGTAAACCTTATACTCTTAAGAAAAAAAGAAAAAAGAAAAAAAGCCAAACACAAATCTTTTCAACTTTCCCTAAATCTGCCTCCTATGTGAAGCCAGGAAAATCATAGCTGTTTACTTCTAATTTAAGTGATATAGCTGGAAAACAAGAAGCAATAAATATGTCACAAGCTTAAAGGTTTTTTGTAATGCCCCCTTCCATTCCTGCATAGCAATAAGCCTGTTAATACATTAAATGCTTTTGCCTTCTTTCTTTAAAAAGCCAATTATTTACACCTGTTTAAAAAATAAATTTGGAATGGGACATTGTGCTGTTTCACCTTCATTGCAGTTAAAATATTTTAGGGAAAAAAAATGTCAGAAGGCCTAGCTACAATTTTAACTACTGGTTGAGCAAATCACTCTTCTTTAGTGGTTACCAATGATCAGTGATGATATGCTGAAAACGCTGTTCAAATATTTTGATAAAATAGAGACACAGCTTTTCTTTTCCGTATCAGACAAAACCAAAACATAATTAGCATACAAATAAGAGGCTGCAAATAAAAAGAATCATTTCACTGACATAACTGCTACCAAACATGAATAAAACTTCACCTATCACTTCAAAAATGGAATTGAATTAGAAAGTTTAAAATAAGTAAGTGGAAATCAGACATTTACATAAAGAACTAAGCCTGAAGTAGTAGTATGCTGCATATGTCCAGTTTGCACTTAACTGTGTTCTTCAGCATCATCACTCTTGTGCTCTTAGCAGCCATTTGATAAAACAAAATGAATATCAGAACCAACTCCATCACAAGGAAAAGGTAAACTGATTCTCGTTTCAAAACTGCCTGTGTAAAGCATTACAGAATCCTGGACCACTGAATACCACCATTCTCTGTTATCCTGAGTATGTCAATTAAACAGTAATTTTTCATTAAGAGCGGAAAAATTTTATAATACAAAGAAACATCCATATTGCAATTTCTGTTTACAATTGCACACAGGAGTACAGTGTACGTAAGAAATACATGTCTGCATATAACAAGGTATGTACATTGGCAAGTGATGTCTCCAATGTTGAGGTGGTCGAGCCTCCTAGCCTTGATTGGCAGTTGAAAAAAATATATATATTTCAATTTGTGATAAAAGTTTATCGAGAGCCAAGTTTGCCTGCAAAGTGAAGAAAATGCAGCAACGAAGAACAGGGAACACGGGGCACATAATAATATGCTAAGACTTTGTGCCATTAGGTTAAAAATATCTGTCCATAAGAAAATTGGGTTCCTTTTTCACATCCCACCCCCAAATTGGAATTTTCAGGCTTTAAAATTTAAGTAATTCCACCTGATCTGAGGACATGATCTCTTGCCATTTTTTTCTTCAACTGTTATTTGTGAGGGTTTAGTTTGGGGATGATGATTTAATAGGTTTCTCTTTGGAGTGAAGTTTTCCCATTGTAGGCACTAGGAAGAACCAAGGCAAAAGCTGAGTTAACGTCTCATGTGTCCCATCTGATAACTCTCCCGGGGCCTCTGACGCTGGGGTTGCTGAATGGGCTGGGGAGGTCTCCTCCTCTTTAAAGTGCCTGTGCGTCACAAACAAAAGCAAGAGAGATTTACCATGAGCTTTTTAATCTTTAAAAACAAAGCTGCCATTTCAGTTAAAAAAAAAAAAGGGGGGGGGGAAAGAAAAAAGGTTCTAGATCAGCATTGTCCGAAACAAATATGATATGAGCCGTATATGTAAGTTTCTATTTTCTGGTAACCACAGTGAAAAAAGTTAGAGAAACAGGTAAAATAATTTTAATAATATTTTTATTTCATTTAACCCAATATAGTCAAAATACTATCATTTCAAGATGTAATCAATATAAAGAATCATTAATGAAATATTTCATTTTTTAAATACTAAGTCTTCAGAGTCTGTATGTATTTTATATTTACAATACATCTCAATTGAGACTAGCCACATTTCAAGTGCTTAACAGCTACAACTATTAGATTAATATGGGTCTGAGGAGAGACTCCATGAGGAAGAAATTGCTGGGTGTCTTCGAGCAAATGACTTAGCCTCTCTGAAACTCAGATGACTAACAAGTCTGTACAACAGGGATAATAACTAACTCAGATAGTCTGTTGTGAGGATTATATGATAATTCACGAAAAAGTGCTCAACAGTTTTTGAGAGCATTCAATAAACAACAGTTAAGAGCTGGAAAATCCTTAAAATGAAATTAAAAGAATTGCATCATTAAATGAGGCCATAATTGGTAATGTATCTAAAAAGTGTCACTTGGGCCTTGGAAATCCCTAAGAAACTGACATCAGTTCCAGAGTGCTAACTTGCTAATTTACAAAAAGCAATGACATCAAAATCAAATTTCCTTTGATTCCCACCAAGATACTGTCCCAGCATGACCACTGACCTCTCTTGCCTTAAGATAGGTAAATATAGGGGAACAACTGAGGGAAAATGGAGAAAATTATAAGAAACCCCTAGCTTTAAACAACTTTGTGTAGGGCAGTGGATTTGGCCTGAGGCAAGAGGCTTCAATGAGAAGTGAGTGGGGGGCAGGAGAGGGAACTACTGCCATTTACCTGGGCCTTGGGACAGTGTTGTCCCACACCTACTTCGCAGGTGTCCCGAGGGGAGCGTGGAAGCGACACCTACCTTGGGGAGGGGGTGGGAGAGACAGGTGGGGGCCTAAACAACCCACAGCAGTTGCTTCCTTACCCTCCTTCTCCAAATCCCCTTGTCTAAAGAGGGTATCTCCTCCCAGCCCTGTCTCCCTGAGAGGTAAAGGGTGGTGGAGACAAAACCTTAGGAGTTGTTTTCAGAGATGGAGAATAACTATGGTTGTTTGGTGACTGAAGCCTCTACACTACGACTCTCCCACAGACTGGAACTTGTATTTCCCCATAAGCATCATCCCTAGGGAAAATGACTTTACGTGCCAGAAAATATTTCAAGAGCACGAACGTTAAAAACCATAACTGAAGCATAGCTATTAGAATAGAAAGAACAATCATTTAGAAGTAGTCTATCATAATAAAACCAAAAAGGGAAGATTTTTGGATTTTTTTTTAAAGGATATATTAGCATTAGCAAAGGATATATTAGCATTTTTTAAAAAGGATATATTAGCATTAAATCGGCAGCCATAAGCTAGACTGGGTTGATTAAAAAAAACAAAAAAAACACACACTTAAAAATCAACTACATAATTCAGCCAATAATCCCATTCTCAAGGAGAAAGTATTATATATTAGTTACTGAAGACTCATTTATAATTCAGTTCTACTTGCTAAATGGTTCTGAGTAATAAAAATATTGCTCAAATTGTCTTACCTGGAAGAGGTTTAGGAGGAGGCAACTTTGGATTACTACTTGGAGTATGAACACTGCATATCTTAATAAAACCGGCCATTAACATGATCAGGGCAATTCCCATAAGTAATACTGCCCACCAATAAGCCTAGAAATAAACAGATTTTTCCACTGAAAAAACTATAAAATATTTTAGAGTATTTTACATTATATAAAATATACAATAGGATACATTACATTTTAATTTTTAAAGAACATCTGTTCATTGGGAGTTGTAGATATCACGTAAAAGCACATATATATTAATCTCTAAATAAAAAGTACAAAGGCGAAAACAAAAATCACCCATAATTTCACTTCCTAGAGGAAACCACTAAATCTTATTTTCATTTCAGTCTCTTTTCTATATAACTATGTTTGTCATACTCAGAAAAACACACGTGCAAAACTGGGGTCATCCTGCATATAGTTTATATTGCATTTTCCCATGTTACTAAATATTTTCTGATTTAAATACTTCCTTCCCTTCTTTTACCTGTTACTCTTACAGACTTTGCTTTTTATACTATCCAGTGACTTAGAAGGTATATAACTTGCTTTAAATTCTACTAGATAGATTTTTAAAATATTCTTTAACCTATATTTTTTTCTAATCATCAAAGCTAAGATTGAAATTCTATCTTTTTTGAGACCCCTCTTTCCTGTTTCTCTATTTCATTTGGAACTTGAGTCCCAGACTACTGTTATTAAATTATTCCTATACAATGTATCTTAGTTCTCATTATATATATATATATATATATATATATATATATATATATATATAAAATATCTATTACATATATACTCACTTATTTAAAGGTTAACTGTCTTCTTTAATATGAAAAGTGGAAGGATACACACATTCTAGAAGCAGGTAAAGTTTACCTCTAAGAAGGTACTAAAAAATTTCATTTCCAACTTAAGTCAAATTAAATCAATTAGCCAAACAAAAAACCTTCAAAAACTACTGACATAATCTTATTTATAGAAAAATTACTGTTGCCATTCTTAATAAATTTAAGTCTATTTTGCAATTCAAAATATTCAATTTTTGTCTTAAGATAGCACGTACTAATAAACATCATACAAAATAGTAACAACTAGAAAACTATGAACCTTATATTGGCTTACGCAGATTGTTATAATACATATATAGTTATTGCTAATTATTGCCAATAAAACTCCCATTTAAGAAGCGCTTCTCGGATCTGAGGCCTTAAAACCAGCAGTCTACTACTTCTATACTGTTTTCTTTATCCAGCAGTGACAATATAATTAAAGAAACAGAAGCTGAAATAAAAATGAATGTTGTGGTAAAATACCCCAAGCCACCTTCCCCGTGTGTGCATAAAGCCTTTCATATATATATATATATATAAACATATCAATTTAATTTTGAAAGAATCCCAAACTTTTAGAAAAGTTCCAAGTACAGTACAAAGAAGTTTGTAAAATCTGGAACCATCTGAGAGTAAACTGCTACCATGATGTCCTGTTACACTTGAACAATTCAGCATATAGTTCCTGCAACTTAAGGGGGTTTTCCTAGATATTAAGGGGGTTTTCCTAGATAATCATAACAAAATCAGGAAATTGGCATTGTTACATCACTACCATTTAATCCTCAGACCTCCTCATTCAAGTTTTGCCATATGTCCCAATGCCATCCGATTCAGAACTGTGCTGCATTTACCAGCTGTGTTTCTTTAGTCCCCCGCAATCTGGAAACAATCCACAGTCTTCCCTTAGTTTATATAACTTGACACTTTTGAAGATTACAGGTCAGTTATTTTGCATTGGAATGTCCCTCAATTGGGGTTTCTCAGATGTTTCTTTATTATTAGATTCAGGTCATACATCTTTAGTAAGAATATCTCAGAAGTGATGCTGTATTCTTCTCATTGCATCCAACCAGGTGACACATGACTTTGATCTCATTACTAAGGACGTTAACTGGATCACTTGACCAAGGTGTTAACTGCCAAACTTTACCAAAAAGATACTCTTCTCTTTTGTAGTCAATGAGTATTTTGTACGGACATAATTTAGAACTATATAAATATTTTATTCTTCATAAAACTTTAAATTTATTTATTCCCTCATGATTTCCTATTTTCCTTAATGGGTTATAATCCATTACTATCATTATTGTGTCTTTTGGGCATGTCCTCACCATTCTTTGAGCACTTCAGTTGGCACAAGGAGTTACAGGTTCATCTTGTTCTTTCCCTGCCCCAGCACTGGAATCAGTCATTTCTCCAAGGAGCCCTAGTTCCTTTAAAAACTGGCCCTCCTAAGCAGACACCCTCCTCACAATACTTGTACTCTGACATCACAAGCCAGTCACCCCTCCACAGGGTTCAAAGGGCACCCTGCCCTGTGCCAGTACAGCTCCCCTCACCAGGCATGGATGCCTTGCTTGGCCTCACCTAATTGCCTTTAGGAATGAAGTGTTCAAGAAAGGAGAGAGCAAGGGGTGATGCAAGTCAGCCTTACTGCCGAAAGATTTATCTTTAAAGAGAAGCTACAAATCTGAATTTTTACATGAAATCTGTTTTTAAATGCTAACAACTCATTCAAAATTTCTAAAAACAACAGGTAGACCATACAAGACACATTTGCCGGGCTGAATCTGGCTTGGAAACCACAGCTTACAATCTACTTTTCAGAAGCCATTTCTTGCATCCTACTGAGATTGCCAGATAGTTTTCTAAAACTTTCTTTTGGTTTCTGTAGAAAATAATTTTCAGAGCACTGCTCTTCCCTGTGAGTCTTTAGGTTAATATTCCCCTTCCCTTGTTAAATAAATTTCCCACAGGCTCCTGTTGTTTTTCCTGTTTTATTCATCCTCAAATAACAGACCTGCTATTTATCAAAAAAAAAGGCAGGGTTTAAGTCCTGTCCTCAGTCTGTCAACTCAAGTGCTGGCTGATTCCTCTCTTCATTTCTGCCTACTGTCACATGCAGAACTATATGCACAGCTTTTGTCATGTTCCAAGCATCCAGAGGCCTTTTAAATGTGGCATTCAATGAAGTTAAGACCTTCTCCTACCTTTCCTGTCTGCAACTCTGACACTGACCCAGTAAAATCATTAAGAACCAAAATCACCAGCTTGTACTGCTACAAGTACTCTTCCTGCTCTATACCAGTGGTTCTCAACCTCGGCTACACATTAGAATCGCCTGGAAACTCAGATACCTGGACGAAATCCCAGGCTCCAGTAGGGTGGGGGTGGGATCCTGACATCAGCAGTTTTGTTAAAGCTGCCACATGATTCCACTATGCAGCCAAGACTGAGAACTACTGGTCTCTACCAAGGGTCAGCAGACTTTTTCTATAAAGAGCCCAACAACTAACATTTTAGGCTTTGTGGGCCATATGGTCCTGGTCAAAACAATTCATTTCTGCCACTGTAGTACAAAAGCAGCCATAGATAAGACACAACACAGGTGAACGTGGTTGTGTTCCAGTAAAACATTACTTACAATTCAGTGTTCTGGTGGAGGGCCCAGGGAACTGCATTTTAAACAAGCATGCCCGTGACTAGGATGCAGATGAGTGCTTCTTACTCAGTGTAGATATGCTGGCATTGTGGTACAGGACCATTTTGAGCAATGCAGGAAGTTTAGCATACATGGCCCTCATCCATCAAATGCCAGTAGAGTCCCTCAGTTACTCTGACAACTACTGGTAATTTCCAAATACCCTCTGGAAAGGCAGTATCACCTCTAATGTGATCCATTTTATAAGCACAAAGGGTCAAGGGTCTTCCTACTACCTTCAGGCTGGTGGGCTAGTTCTGTTATGGGAGATGCCCTTCCATTCCTGACGTTCACTATATTCTCGAACACATTTCCTTCCTTCTAGTCTTCCACATGGTCATCAGTGTTACAACTACTTAAAACACAGAACTATGTCATTCCTCTATGTAAAACCGTTCTTCAAAAGCTTCCCACCGGGCTTCCCTGGTGGCGCAGTGGTTGAGAATCTGCCTGCCGATGCAGGGGATGCTGGTTCGAGCCCTGGTCTGGGAAGATCCCACATGCCGCGGAGCAACTAGACCTGTGCGCCACAACTACTGAGCCTGCGCGTCTGGAGCCTGTGCTCCGCAACAAGAGAGGCCGCGATAGGGAGAGGCCCGTGCACCGCGATGAAGAGTGGCCCCCGCTCGCCGCAACTGGAGAAAGCCCTCACACAGAAACGAAGACCCAACACAGCCATAAATTAAAAAAAAAAAAAAAAAGCTTCCCACCAAAGATCTCCAAGATAAATCATTAAGTGGGACAGAGATAAAAAAACAGAGCACACAATGAACTGCGGCCCAGTAAATATATGATTCCACTTGTCTTTTTAAAATATATTTTCTTGTAAAAATACAGTTTCTGAAAAATATATAAGAAACTCGTCTTGAGAGGACTGGGCTCCAGGGAAAAAAGGCGGCTTACTTTTCAACATATTACTTTGTCAATTAAAAAAAAAAAAAGGATAATCACACTTTTCAAAAGGATAAAAGTGAAAAAAATTTTTATTTAAAATATTTCTTATGTCTGTGACTATTTCAGCTGCTCTCTCTTAACAAAACATCCACCTGTCCCTCTACTTACTAGTCCTTAAGAACTTAGCTTTGCTATCACATCCTTAAAGAAGCCTTGTCCAAATAGGTTCTCCTATTTCCTGTGAAAACATGATGCAGAACTGAAAATATGTTTCTATGTGCTTATCCTCTCTATCCCAAACTGGACTGCAAGCTTTTTGAATTTATATTCTATAAACTCAGTATATACTCTACCAAAAAGTACCTGTTGGACTAGTTATTACACGTGAGTCATTACTCCAAATACTGACTTAGAGAAACACTTCTCATTTATAATATTTATTTATTATATCTAGATTGCACGCACGCACAAATAATGCAAAAGGTTCTTACAACAGAGGACATAAAAAATTATGGTTTGACACCTCTTCTAATACCAGTTTTTCAGTACCTATACAGTTTTAAATAGAGATGCAAGTAGTATGGCAGTAACAAAAGCAGACTGGAGAGAGGAAGCCTGAATTTAACAGTGGTTATAACTTCGTAAAAAACAAAGGTCAAAAGGACCGAGTCCCAGCTGAGATCAAAAGATATTTACGAAAATGTGGCACCCAGGTCCTTGAGAATTTCCAGTCCCTTCTAGCAGTGTTCCTGGTTTTCCTCTGAAATCTTCCAGGTAACTATATACCTCAAAAGCCCAAAGCTGAGATGTTTTCGTGACAATGATAGTAGCTCTCAGAAATAGAATATCGCAGTGGATAGAAGATAGCAAGGAAAAACTAAACAAAACAATAGTGCATTTGAGAGTGTTAGTAAATATGGTCACCTTTGGTAGAGAAGATTTTTTTAAATGCCCCCTTCAAGAGAGAATTATCAGAGAGTGGTAAATGCTAAATCACATGTTTTCTCATATACTATAAAATCTGGAAAAAGAATACCAACCAGGCTAATAAGTGCAATATATGTGTTTCATCTCAGAAAAGAGATCACAGTTTATCCACCTGTTAAGAGTCTGAAATAAAAGAGAGCTGTCATTCATTCAACAGGCATTTAATGAATGTAAATTACGAGTCAAGCTCTTGTCTTTCATAGATACAAGGGTGTTAAGTGAAACTTAAGAGACAAAGACATCCAAGTTTAAAAAACAGCTTAGAAGTTAACAAGTACTAAATCAAGTCTGAGAAAATAATTCTATATAAGAAACAGATAGATGATGTTCAATACATCCACTTATATGGCCAAAAGAACACAAAGTAGAAAAATTAAGTAAAAATGACAAAAATGAAAGGTCAAAATTTGCCAGTCTAATTTATTATGTTCTAATTACAATAGTTTTTTATTTAATAATCTAAATAAACAAAAAGGACCTATAGGCTAACAAAACAATAAAACAGGTTTCACTCAAAAAACTGTGAGGGGGAAGGGGCAAGACAAGCCATCAAGTCTCTTCAGACATAAGATAATCTTAGCTGGTTTTAAAGATCTCTAGAAAAAGTTAATCATATAATCCTTTTGGTGAATTTCCAGTGATAACAACTCTCAGTCACAGCAAACACGCTCTAGACTTCCGGGTAGTCACAAGACCATGTGGGACCCACAGTCCCTTGTCAGGATACTGATTATGCCATCCTGCAGGGGCAGAAAGCGTCCCTTCATCCTTCAGAAGATACCATTGTCTGGACTCTGACTAAATGTTCTTTTATCCTTCAACACTCCACGCACCACCCCTCTCGAAAGCAACTGGCTACTAATCTTCTTGTTACTTTATACTTAGCCTGGGCAAGCAGGTTAAAATACCACTGAGAGATACCTGAAAACTTCAAAGTTAGGACAATATGTATGATTTTTTCTTTTCCATATAAGTTATGACACAGTTATCTGCTTCATTCATCTAGCAAACACATACTGACTCCTTACCATATGCTAAGCCCTGTGACAATACTGCATCTTTGTTGTTCAAGTTTCGTTAGTGATATCTATGAGGCCTATTCTACTAGGCAACAAAGGACTCTGGAGGTCCACAACCACCTTCCATTTTCAACACAGCAGGAAGACAAAGTAGAAAATTTCTGTTACAAGTCTTTTAAAAAGGAGTCATTACACTGCAGAGACTGTAAAAATGGTTCCCAAACTTTAGCATGCACCATCACATACCGACTCAGGGGTCCACGTGGGACCTGATCATTTGCATTTTTATCAAGTTCCCAGGTGCTGCTGATGCTGCTGGTCAGGGGACCACACTTTGAGATCCACTGGTCTAGATTAGGGCTTGGCAGAAACTTCCTATCAAAGGCCAGACAAATATTTTAGGCTTTATGGGGCCAAGCAGTCTCTGCTGCAACTATTCAAAGTGCAAAAGCAGCCATAAGCAATATATAACTGAATAGCCATGGCCATGTTCTGATAAATCACTACTTATGGACACTGAAATTTGAATTTCATATAATTTTCAGAAGAATATATATTTTTTAAATTAATTATGGCCATTAGTTCCGTTACGGGTAATATTCTTTTTTTTAAAAAATAAATTTATTTTATTTATTTATTTTTGGCTGCGTTGGGTCTTCGTTGCTATGCGCAGACTTTCCCTAGTTGCGGCAAGCGGGGGGCTACACTTTGTTGCAGTGCATGGGCTTCTCATTGCAGTGGCTTCTCTAATTGCGGAGCACCGGCTCTAGGCGTGCAGGCTTCAGTAGTTGTGGTGCACTGGCTTAGTTGCTCCGCTGCATGTGGGCTCTTCCAGGACCAGGGCTCGAACCCATGTCCCCTGCATTGGCAGGAGGATTCTTAACCACTGCAACACCAGGGAAGTCCCCAGAAGAATATTATTTTGATTTTTTTCAACTACTTATATACGTGAAACCATTCTTAGCTGTAAGCCATACAAAAATAGGCAGTGGGCTAAATCTGGCTCATGAGCCATAGTTTGCCAACCCCTGTTCTACATGAATGGTTGGTTCTCAATCCCAGTTGATCATCAGAATTGAGAGTTGGGAGCTTTGAAATGACCCAAACACTTTATACTCCATCCCCAGAGATTCTGACTTAATTGGTCTAAGCCCTTAGGTAATTCTCATGTACAATATGAATAAAGGTCAGGTAAGTTTGGAAAATGAAGTTAAAAAGATTTTTTATCGTGGGGCTTCTCACAATATTATCACAAATCTCTAAGATGGGACTATAGTATGCAATATTGTCCAGATTCATTTGACCACCAAACCTATGGATCTAGTGTTCTGTGAAGCACTTGGAAACACTACTCTAAATCTTTCATAAAGAACACCAGATACTTATCTAGGTTCATAAAATTACAGCAAAATAAGAGAGAAGACATTAATTAAAAAATGAGAAACATAGTTGACTCTTGTCAAAATAATAATAAAAAGATGAACTCCTGATAAAACTGAACAAATTAAAAAGAAAAAAGCCACAAACTAACAGGCAATTATTTTAAAGTGTGGGGTAAATACAGTGATAGATTTGGAAAAAATCAAGGTCAAAGGTGGTTTCCTATGTCAAACCTAACACAAAAGGTGCAAAAAATGTGAACACATCAGTAACTATGGAAGAAAATGAAAAAGAATTACCAATGTATCCATTTAATGAAAAGGAGACAGTGGTACAGGGTCTTAACAGATTTACTGGTGAATGCTCTCCAACTTTTCAAGAACTAGGTGACCCCTTGATAAATCCAAAGGATGTTTATCATTATCTCCTGGCGAGGCACACAGTAGGCATTCAGCCTACATTCAAACATTACTGTCAAAAACAACTTTTCCCCGGAAAAGAAAGTAAAAGTCTTTATTACATCATTTCCATGGTGCCTATAGCAGTCAGTAACTCACGTCCTGAACTATTAAACTGTTAAGGTTCTTCCCACTCTACCCTCATGAGGAAAAAAGATTCCATAGTATACTGTGGAAAGGAGATAAAAGAGCCACCAGGTACCAATGGAAAGGAAAGTCAGTAAAACTAACCCATCATCCCTTTCACAGCTTCTTACCAGAGCAAACTAATAACCTACATTACTAACTAGAAGGACACTTTCCTTATACATGATGAAAGACCAGTGTAACAAAATGAACTCTGCTATGCAGGTGAACTCTGCAAGTAACACAAATGAGACAAATAACTTGTAAGGAAGTGGCTGTTGTTTATCTTACTGTTTGATCTGATTAATGCCCACAAATGCAGCAACAGCCTAACGGTACTCTTCCGGCATTATGGACCATGCTATTTGAAAGGGTGGCATGTGAATGTCAACACTGATTTAAAATAACAGTGTTCTATACCCATTTAAGGCAAATCTGCATAAACCTAAAAGTGCCTGATTAATCAGTTCCAGAGCACAAGACTTCACATTGCTAAAATTCATTGTAAGAAGTAGTTCACAAAATCCTCAAATCTAAAATATGAAAAAAGGTTTTAAAAACACTTTAACTAAAAAGATCATTTCTATTAAATATTTTAAAATAGGAATGAGTTTTTGAAATTGTAAATAAAATGAATCAAAATTAAACATAATGGAGAAAAGTGAAAAAATATTATTTTTAGATGATATGATTTACTATCTAGAAAACCTACAACATCTGGCACAACAACATAAACTCAGCAGAACATAACTCTGAGATTCCAATTATCAGATTTTTTTCTTTGAACACACTGTTTCCCATAGTAGACAAGTATACTAGATCTCAACTTTTTCTTATTAGAGATGATCAGAAAAAAAGAAAATAAGAACTGGATTTGAGTTGAAAACAGGGAAGTAAGGGAGCCAAGAAATGTAAGCTGCCTGAAGTCACAGAATTATCAAACGTCAGAAGGATGATCTGAATCCTCGTGTAATTCCAAGCCTGTACCCTTTTCACTTTACCATAGTGCCAGAAGGCACCTTTAGGTGTTTTTTTTTTTTGCGGTACACAGGCCTCTCACCGCTGTGGCCTCTCCCACTGTGGAGCACAGGCTCCAGACGCACAGGCTCAGCGGCCATGGCTCACGGGCCCAGCCACTCCACGGCATGCGGGATCCTCCCGGACCGGGGCACGAACCCGTGTCCCCTGCATTGGCAGGCGGACTCTCAACCGCTGCGCCACCAGGGAAGCCCTAAAAATCACTCTTCAGATAAAATACAGTTGACCCTTGAACGTGGCGGGTTAATCATAGTTAGCCAACCACCTCCAAAGTTCTCTATATCCATGGTTCCTCCACACCGGCAGATTCAACCAACTCCACACTGTGTACTACTGTAGTATTTACTATTGAAAAAGATCTGCTTATAAGTAGACCCATGCAGTTCAACCCATGTTGTTCAAGGGTCAACTATAACTCCAGTATAAACAGAAAAGAAGTGATTTTCTCATAACAGGGGTGACCTCTAACCAAGTAAAATTATGATCAAATCATTTTAAGATAAGGTTTCTTTATAAATAAAAACTATTACTTACCACAATCCATTCAGCAATGTTTTCATAGAGCTCTGGACTGAAAATTGCTTTTTTAAGCCTAGCTAGAGGACCATCAGCATCTACTAATCTGCACCGCATGAAAACATCACAGTAGCCTCTAAAATCATTGCATGGGGATCCAGGTTGCAGGGTGATGGTTCGACCAAGGAAGTACTTGCTCCATTGCACAGACCCTGTACTGGCACAAGTTGATGGCTCCACTGCAAAAGAAGTGTCAAATATAAGTTGAAGATCAGATTTCCTATTGGGCTAGCTCGGGAGAGAGGGAGGAAAGGAAGAAACTGCCTAAAATCATCACCATGACATGTTATATAGACTTTCATTAGTTAGACTAGATAACACCACTGGTAATTCACCTTAAATATTACAGCATAAACAAACAACCAGTAACTCCTGACTTAGTGCCTACAATGGCTTTAAATCCTTCTAACGGTATTTATATTAATTATTGTAAAAACGCTGGCAGGTTTTATCTAATTTATCATTTTAAAAACACTGTAGGGACCATAATACTAGAAACACAATTCTATACTACATTTTAAAATTTCTCAAGAGGATCAGTTCAGCTGGAAATTATGTCCCAACTGTATATCAAAGTTTAACACTTAAAATTTAGGAGAAAATAAGGTTTTTGAAACAGATTTTATACTCTTGCATTTTAAAAGCCTTACTCTTCTTCATACAGCAGACATGGCATAATTCCTTATCATCTTTGCCATCAGAGCTGGCACAGGTGCACTCCTCCAAGCCATATTTCTCACAGATAGAACCTGCACATTGCTGAAAGAAAAATAAAAGACCAATTATTTAATCCCTATACAGTCAAACCTCTTGTTGACAATAGCAGACAGAAACACCTCCAACGCTAAAATAATTAAGTAGAAATACAAGTCGGGGGGCGGGGGGGAAGCATAGATTAGTATCAGAAATGGATGGTATAAACACATCTTAAAAAGAGTAAGTGCAGGGGCTTCCCTGGTGGCGCAGTGGTTGAGAGTCTGCCTGCCGATGCAGGAGACAAGGGTTCGTGCCCCGGTCTGGGAAGATCCCACATGCCGCGGAGTGGCTGGGCCCGTGAGCCATGGCTGCTGAGCCTGCGCGTCCGGAGCCTGTGCTCCACAACGGGAGAAGCCACAACAGTGAGAGGGCCGTGTACCACAAAAAAAAAAAAAAAAGTAAGTGCAAATAAGATAGTAAATCTTTAAAGAAATGGTAACTTAAAAATCTAGACCAAACAAAAACAGAGAAGGAGATTAGATGAGCATCGACTTTATGTTGGTTATTATGGCTCCTTTATAAGGAGAGAAAAATGAAATTTTCCTCATGTAGAGGAAAGTGGTTATTTAGCCAAGAAAGCTTTAAAGGCTTCACATTCAGAGGAAATAACTGAGAGTTCTTTCATTTAGAGTATTAAAATGTTAATTTATAAAACTTAAAAGAAATACAAAGTTACATGCCTAGTTACATAGCTATTTTTCTCTAGAGAGTATCAAACGCATGCAGTAGAAAGATGAAAGACAAGTCAATAACTAATCAAATGCCACCAGGCACTTATGCCACATAATGCATTCACAGCTTTGTGAGGAAATAGATAGGGACCGAGATTAATTACTTTATGCGGCTTTAAGTGGCAACAAACAATTATCCTGAAAAAGGTTTCATAAAACTAAATAAACAACATACAAATCAAATGCTTACCCCATTAATGCACACTTGTGTATGCCTATTACAGTCTGTAAAGTTTGGTTTAGGATCAGATGCTGGGCAGAGAGCTGTGATGCCATTACATATTCCTTCTTTTGCACAGTCTGAATCATCCCGACACTTCTCAGTTTTTGACTTGAATGCACACTGTGCTGTGCAACAGGGACCTTGACTTGGACTAGAAGAAACATTGAGGTGAGTAAAGAAAATCACTAGGATATTTCCTATACATATAGATACAGTCCTAATTTTTAAATCATAAATGCTAAGTATGTTACTGTTAAACAAGTCTTATTGGAATAAGAGGCTATTAAATTTCAACATTCTATTAAGTGCAGAAAAGTGATTAAGAATCTTGTTTTTAAAATGAAGGCATACTATATTGAGCTTTCTTATTCTATTCTATTTGCCTATAGTAAAAGGTTATAATAGAAAATGGATTAAATATTAGGCAAGTCATCATTGTTTTTCATAGATACACATTAGTCAATTTATCAACTTTTCTCACATTTATACACTAAAATCAAACTAGGATACACAGAACATCCATTTTAAAAGTACTGCACAAACAATATTCTACTGCTTATATCTATCACTACCAAAATAATTTGGCAAGTGAAATAAAATTATATGACAACTAAGTTACAGGAGTGTATGGAATCCATACTATCTAAATATTTAAAGTTAAGATTCTAAAACTACTGACAAAAGTCACATTTTTAAAGTTAGGCATTAAATAATATGTATTTTATTGAGTGTCCTTTGCATGTCCTTTTTTAACACCCACCACACAAACTGCAATTACAAGTAGTTCAATCTGCCAACAACAGTGCCCTAAATACTACTACTCCAGAAAATAAACCAACAACAAATAACAAAGTTCCAAAACCACATACATCTCCTAATCTCAGTTTGAAATCTGACATAACTGCCTTCAGGTGACTTCCCAGGAACATTAACACTACTGGAATTAGCAAGGTACCTGCATTGCTTTCCAGGTTTCAGCTTGCATTTTTTCCCTTCCGGTTGGTTTGCATCATAGCAGCACTCGTCTTTACACTGGTCACTATAGCCGCAATCACATTCTTCACCTTGCTCTACCATTCCATTTCCACAAATAGGTTGGCCAGATTCTGAAGAAAATAAATAAGACAAAGTAAGCATTATATGCAACATTAATTTTATTTAAAATTTATAAACTCTTTAAAGCCGCAGAACAAAAGGAGAAAGGAAAATTTCGAAGAATAAGAAAAGTAGAACAAACTAGGAATCTGGAAATTAGGAGATCTAATTATAACAGTGGCTTGGTCACTAACTAGCAATGTGGCCTTAGGCAAGTCACTTCCGTTTTTTGAGGCCTCAGTTTCTTAAGCTGTACAGTGAGGGAATTTGACCTGATGCTCCCTTCTAAGGTCCCTCACAGAAGTGGTAGCATTCTATTTAGGCCATGCCACACTGAGCTTTACTGAACAATGACTGTACTATTTATATTTTTAGCACATAAGTACAAAGTAAGTCAGTGTTTCATCAAGCAGAAAAAAATTAAACCTTTTCTGTTAGAAAATTTCAAACATACACAGAAGTAGTAAAAGAATAAGTATAGTGAACTCCCATGTACCAATCACTTAGCTTTAGCAACTTCAACAATATGCTGTAAACAACTCCATCTAACATATTCAGCTGCTCTTAACAAATATCCCAAGATGAATCTAACAGATAAGGAGTTCTTTCTTTTTAAAATCTAACCATAATACCATTACACATCTAAAAAACTTAACAGTATGCTTAATAGCATCTAATAGCCAATTCATGTTCAATTTTCTTCAATTACCTCTTTACACTAGTTTATTTGAACCAAGTTTCACACAAGCTTCCCCCAACCCCTCTCCCCATGGTTGCTTTTGGTTGACATGTATCTTAAGTTCTTTTAATATGTAACAGATTCCCTCCCCTCTTTTTATTTTTACACTATTGTTAAAGAAATTGGGTCATTTTATTTTATGGAATTTCCCACATTCTATTTGGCTGACTGTATCCTGGTCAATTAGTAAATTCTTTTTGTAATGTACATTAGTTTTGCTTGTCAGCTAGACCAAGCTCCTTAAGGGAAGAACCATGTATTATTTACACATTTTGTATTTCCAGAGTCTTAACAATATTGGGTCAAATCTTAGTTCATTAAGGTTAGGCTGTCTGGTCTAAGCATAGTGAATAATTTCAGAAAGATTTTTAGGCTCTTTTTAAAAATTCTTTGATTTTGCCAGTGAAGTTTAAAATTGGAACAAGAATGCTACTCTTAGTAAGAACATAAAATCACTGAATTTCAGTACCTGCAGGGAAATAAAAAGAATCAAATGTTTTCATTTTAGAGAAAAGAAAACTAACTTTCACAGAGTTTGTGACTTGCTGGAAACCATATGCCCCACTATGGACAAAACACAGTCTAAACCCAGGTCTTCTAGATCTAAAATCTGGTGCTCTTTTCTTTCTGTTATACCAAATCAATGTGGAAAACAGTTGTAGCACAGCCTTCAAACTGAGAACTGAGTGAGTGGAAGGGAACATATCTCAAGCACAGGAACCTAAAACAATGTACGTCTGAATCAAAAATATTCTAGAAAGCCTAGCTTTATACTCAGAAACTTCATTCTTATCCTTGACCACATCAAACATTAAAGGAAATTTTAGAGGTAACTGAAGCTCCATCTCACTCTTTCCTTCTTCTTTTTCTTGGCCATGCCACGAGGCTTGTGGGATCTCAGTTCCCCAACCAGGGATTGAACCCAGGACCATGGCAATGAAAGTGCTGAGTCCTAACCACTGGACTGACAGGGAATTCCCTCTCTCTTTCATTTTATAGCATCTCTTTTGTTCTCAAAAGCTAGAAGCATGCACATGCAAATATATACTAAGTAAATAATAATGATTTTTCTAGTCTAGCAATAATCATTTTATAATTCATGTGACGTAATTTAGGAGAAAAGGAAAAACAACAGAAGTCAGAAAACCATTCATGCAATATTTACTACACGTTAGTTTTCGTCTCATACAAAAATATTACTTCAAATCAGCTATTTGGTAACAGCTTAAATACAAGGAAAAGGGGCTGTTTAAATACCAAAATTATAATACGTACATATTTCATGGTAATTTAAGAAACAAATTTCCTTCCCGTAATACTAAAAAGCAATACGCTCATTTTTTTCTATCTTATGTAAATGTTATTTCTTTCTTTCTTTTTTTAAAATTGAAGTATAGATATTTTACAATGTGGTGTCAGTTTCAAGTGTACAACAAAGTGATTCAGTTATACATACATACATCTATGTAAATATTTCTTTTCCAGAATCTTTTCTATTATAGGTTCTTACAAGATATTGAGTATAGTTCCCTGTGCTATACAGTAGGTCCTTGTTGTTTACCTATTTTATACATAGCAGTGTGTATATGTCAATCTCAAACTCCTAATTCATCTACTCCCCATGCCCTCGTCCCTGCTAACCCCTTTGGTAACCGTAAGTTCGTTTTATGTGTTTGTAAGTCCATTTCTGTTTTGTAAATAAGTTTATTTGTATCCTTTTTTTAGATTCCACATACAAGTGATATCATATGATATTTGTCTTTCTCTGGTATTTGTCTATACTACAAAGCTACAGTAATCAAAACAGTATGGTACTGGCACAAAAATAGACATATAGGTCAATGGGACAGGATAGAAAACCCAGAAATAAACCCATGCACTTATGGTCAGTTAATCTACGACAAAGGAAACAAGAATATACAATGGAGAAAAGACTGTCTCTTCAAAAAGTAGTACTGGGAAAACTGGACAGATACATGTAAAGGAATGAAATTAGAACATTCTCTAATTCCACATACAAAAATAAACTCAAAATGGATTAAAACGTAAATATAAGAATAGATACTACAAAACTCCTAGAGGAAAACATAGGCAGAACACTCTTTGACATAAATTGCAGCAGTATTTTTTTGGATCTGTCTCCTAGAGTAATGGAAATAAAAACAAAAATAAACCAATGGGACCTAATTAAACTTAATAGCTTTTGCACAGCAAAGGAAACCATAAACAGAACGAAAAGATAACCTGCAGAGTGGGAGAAAATATTTGCAAACAATGCTACTGACAAGGTGTTTTATTTCCAAAATATAAACAGCTCATACAGCTTAATGTCAAAAAACCCCACAAACAACCCAATCAAAAAACGGGCAGAAGACCTAAACAGACATTTCTCCAAAGAAGACATACAGATAGCCAACAGGCACATGAAAAGATGCTTAATATTGCTAATTATTAGAGAAATACAAATCAAAACTACAATGAGGTATCACCTCACAGCAGTCAGAATGGCCATCATTAAAAAGTCTACAAATAGTAAGTGCTGGAGAGGGTACAGAGAAAAAAGAATCCTCCTACACTCTTGGTGAGAATGTAAAGTGGTGCAGCCACTATGGAGAACACTATGGAGATTCCTTAAAAACTAAAGCCATATGATCCTGCAATCCCATTCCAGGGCATATATCTGGAGAAAACTCTCATTCAAAACGATACATGCAACCCCAATGTTCACTGCAGCACTATTTACAAGAGCCAAGACATATAAACAACCTAAATGTCCATTAGCAGATGAATGGATAAAGAAGATGTGGTGTGTATACACACACACACACACACACACACACACACACACACACACACACACTAACACACAATGGAATATTACTCAGCCATAAAAAAGAACGAAATAATGCCATTTGCAGCAACATGGATAGACCTAGAGATTATCATATCAAGTGACGTCAGACAGAGAAAGACAAATATGCTCTTTTTTTTTTTTTTGCAGTACGCGGGCCTCTCACCGTTGTGGCCTTTCCCGTTGCGGAGCACAGGCTCCAGATGCGCAGGCTCAGCGGCCATGGCTCACGGGCCCAGCCGCTCCGCGGCATGTGGGATCTTCCCGGACCGGAGCACGAACCCGTGTCCCCTGCATTGGCAGGCGGACTCTCAACCACTGCGCCACCAGGGAAGCCCCAAATATGCTCATTTTTAAAGTCACTTTCAATCAGGAAGTTTATTGTGAAAACCCAGTTTACAGATGAAGAATCTATGTGTCACTTCTACACTAAGAAGATTTAGAAAAACTACCACTGATAACAACAATAACAAAAATGAGAACATCAATTTTAATTTTAATCTGCCCTTTTAAAAGAAAAAGAAGGCTTTATAAGAAAAAGTCAATCAATAAAAGTAAAAATTGATCATTTAAACATCATCAAAATTTAACTTTTGCTCTGGGAAAGACTGTGAAGAGGGTGAAAAGACAAGCTACAGACAGGAAGAAAATATATGCAGACCAATATCTGACAAGTGACTAGCATCTAGCCTATATAAAGAACCCTCAAAACTCAACAGAAAAAACAAAACCAAAAAAACTCAATGGCCAAGAAACATGGACATTTCACCAAAGAAGATATACATATGGCAAAAAAGCACATGAAAAGATATTCAATGTCATTAGTCATCAGAAAAATACAAAGTAAGGTACAATGAAATACCACTATATACCTATCACAATGGATAAAATAAAAATACCAAAGGCTGACAAGGATAGAGAGAAATTAGTTCACTCATACACTGCTGGTGGGAATATAAAATAGTACAGCCTTCTAGAGAACAGTTTGGCAGTTTCATATAAATAAAAACAAACAACGGCTACATTGATCCATCAGTTGGATTTGGAGGCATTTATCACAGAGAAATGAAAACTTATATTCACATGAAAAGCCTGTTTATAGCTGCTTTATTCATACCTGCCAAAAACTGAAGATAACCCAAATATCCTTTAATAGAAAAATCGTTAAACTGTAGTACACACATACCACCTGCAATAAAAAGGAACAAACTAGTGATGCAGGCAAACAATTTGGATTAATTTCCAAGGAATCATGCTGAGTGAAAAATCCCAAAGGTTACATACTGTATGATTCCATTTATATAACATTTTTGAAGTGACAAAATTTTAGAAATGGAGAATAGTGGGGCAGCTGAAGGGATACCAGGAGGGAGGTGAGTGTGGTTATAAAAGGACAATGCCAAGAGTTACTTGTGGTGGGACTTCCCTGGTGGTGCAATGGTTACGAATCCGCCTGTCAATGCAGGAGACACGGGTTCGATCCCTGGTCTGGGAAGATCCCACATGCCATAGAGCAACTAAGCCCGTGCGCCACAACTACTGAGCCTGTGCACCACAACTACTGAAGCCCGTGCATCCTAGAACCTGCATGCCACAACTACTGAGCCCAGGCGCCTAGAGCTCATGTTCCACAACAAGAGAAGCCACTGAAATGAGAAGCCTGCGCATCGCAACAAAGAGTAGCTCCCACTCACCACAACTAGAGAAAAGCCCGCGCACAGCAACAAAGACCCCACACAGCCAAAAAAATAATTAAAAAAAAAGAATTACTTGTGGTGATGGAACTATTCTTTATCATGGCTGTGGTGATGGGCACATAAACCTACACATGATAAAACTGTATAGAACTAAACACACACACAGAGAAATGACGACAGGAAAAACTGGGGAAATCTGAATAAGATCTGTGGGCTGTATCAATGTCAATATCCTTGCTATATGTAATAGTGTATTGATACTATACAGTTTTGCAAGGTGTTACCACTGGGGGGAACTGGATGAAGGGTATATGGAATCTCCATTATTTCTTACAACTGCATGTGAATCTAAATTATCTCTGTATAAATTTCAATTAAAAACAAAAGGCCATAGTGTTATGTCAATTAAAATTGACATAGTGTTATGTCAATCAAAAAAAAAAAAATGCAGGGTTTCCCTGGTGGCGCAGTGGTTAAGAATCTGCCTGCCAATGCAGGGGACATGGGTTTGGGCGCTGATCCAGGAAGATTCCACATGTCACGGAGCAACTAAGCCCGTGAGCCAAAACTACTGAGCCTGCATTCTACAGCCCGCGAGCCGCAACTACTGAGCCCACGTGCCACAACTACTGAAGCCTGCATGCCTAGAGCCCATGCTCCGCAACAAGAGAAGCCACCGCAATGAGAAGCCCACACACCACAACAAAGAGTAGTCTCCTGCTCATCGCAACTAGAAAAGCCTGCGTGCAGCAACAAAGAGCCAATGCAGCCAAAAATAAATAAATAAAATAAATAAATTTATTTTAAAAAATGCAGCTAAAAAAATGAAAGGCCGTGCTTATCTGGAAACCTTCCTCAATTCTTTCTCCTTTGCTGCCATATGTTTAACTCATCTATAAGAGTGTTGTTTATGTGCAATATGAGCAGGCCTCAGTGTTTGCCTTCAAGTAACTTAAAATCTTGTAAAATAGGACAAGGACCCCCAAAAACATAATACAAGGTAGAATATTTAGAACATATTAAATGCCCTACGAGAGGCATAACAGATGAATGGATAAACAAAATGTGGTATATCCATATAATGGAATATTATTCGGCCATAAAAAAGAATGGCATTCTGATACATACTGCAACTTGTATGAATCTTGGAAATTTTATGCTAAGTGAAATAAACCAGATACAAAAGCATTATCCCATTTATATGAGGTACCTAGAATAGGCAAAGTCACAGAGACACAAAATAGATTAGAGGTTACTAGGGGCTGGGGAGAGAAAGAAATAGGAGTTATTGCTTAATGGTTACTGAATTTCTACTTGGAGTGATTTTAAAAGTTTGAAAATGGAAAAGCAGTGATGGTTGCATAACACTGTAAATGTACTTAATGCTACTGAATTGTACACTTAAAATTAGTTTAAATATAAATTTTATGTTATATATATTTTACCACAGTAAGAAAAAAATTCATAGCAACTTTATTCATATTAACCCAAACCTAAAAAGCCCAAGTGTTCCATTCAATAGGAGAGTGGATAAGCAAATTGTGATATATTCATATAATGCACTTCTATTCAGTGGGGGAAAAAAATGGTACAAAATACTAATAATGAATCTCAAAATAGTATGCTGAGTGAAAGCAGCCTTCCACAAATGGGTGCAAACTGTATGATTCCAATTATATGAAATAAAATAAGCAAAATTTATCTATGGAGAAATAAATCAGAATAATGGTTGCAGGAGGAGTGCAAAGATTGATGGGGAAAGGAAATGAAAGAACTTTGTGGGGTGACAGAAATGTTGTACATCTTCACAGGTGCTTAGATTACACAGGTAAATGTATTTGTCAAAGCTCATCAAATGGTGGACTTAAGATTTGTATATGGCGGGCTTCCCTGGTGGCGCAGCGGTTGAGAGTCCTCCTGCCGATGCAGGGGACGCGGGTTCGTGCCCCGGTCCGGGAGGATCCCGCATGCCGCAGAGCGGCTGGGCCCGTGGGCCATGGCCATTGAGCCTGCGCGTCCGGGGCCTGTGCTCCGCAATGGGAGAGGCCACAGCACTGAGAGGCCCACGTACCGCAAAAAAAAAAAAAAAAAAAAAAGATTTGTATATTGCACTTATGTGAAAAACAAAAACACCACAAACAATATTGAACTTTACTTAAATTGAACTCTACTTATGTAGGCTAAAGTGTTTAGGACTGAAGTATACCGATATCCACAATGCACTTTAAATTTCAACAAAAAAATATGGATTGAGAGATGAAGAGATTGACAAGTGTGATAAAGCAAATGTATTAAAGTGCTAACAACTGTAAAATATAGGTGGTGGGCACATACTAGGTGTTTACTATATAATTCTTTCAAGTTTTCTGAATGTTTCAAAATATTCATAATAAAATGCTGGGAAAATATACATACCAACAAAACAGTTGTTTCTCTTCTTCTCAAGAACTTGACTTATATTTCTAATACTACAGAGTGAGAATTTATTGTTGTTAAGTTTGTCCCCAGATGTTGCTCTTGCATACATGATGTAATTGCCGTTTTCTTTTTGTCCTAAATTCTTAGATTCTCCTGGAGTGCACTCTGTTCCAGAATCATGCTGTCAAAAAGAATATAGAGTTACATAAACAGGAAGTAAAATAAGGTTTTCAGGTCATCTGATTAAATGTAATTTTCTCATCAGAAGAAAAATGGAAGCTTATGGACTCTCCTTTAGAGTAGATCTTACAATTATTTTAGACTGTGAAAAGGAAGATAATTTGCTCTTTTAGGGGTCACTGTCTCAGAAGGGAAGAAAAAATCAGTGAAGGTATAACTGCAATGGATACCTTTTTTATTTTTATTTCTTTTTTGAAATTTACATAAATCTTTGACACATTCTGCAATTATTTCTTTTAGTTGGATTCCCAGTGGTAGAGTTACTGAGTTAAAAGGTCAAATATTTTAAAGGTCTTGATACATACTGCCAAACTGCCTGACAAAAGGGCCATATTAATTTACATTATATAACCACATGGATCAAGATTTCAATAGGCAGAAATGGGAAGGAATTGGCTTCCTGGCAGAAGTAAAGTTTTTTAAAATGACTTAATTTGACAGGGAAGAAGAAATAACACTGGAATTACACTTAGACCCAAATTATGGAAAACCCTAAATGCTAAGATAAGGAAATTGTATTAGCAATATCATCAGGTATTAGAAGTAAGGTTGTGAACAGAAGTGACATGATCAGACCGATTAGAACTATACCTAGGGCTTCCCTGGTGGCACAGTGGTTAAGAATCCACCTGCCAATGCAAGGGACATGGGTTCAAGCCCTGGCCCAGGAAGATCCCACATGCCGCGGAGGAACTAAGCCTGTGCGCCACAACTACTGAGCCTGTGCTCAAGAGCCCACAGGCCACAACTACTGAGCCCACGTGCCACAACTACTGAAGACAGTGTGCCTAGAGCCTGTGCTCCTCAACGAGAAGCCACTGCAATGAGAAGCCCATGCACCGCAACGAAGAGTAGCCTCCGCTCACCACAACTAGAGAAAGCCCGAGCGCAGCAACGAAGACCCAACACAGCCAAAACTAAAACCAAATAAATTAATTAAAAAAAAAAAGAAAGAACTATACCTAGACAAAGATTCATCTGCTCAGAGTCAATACATTAAGACTTTCATACCGAGAAACAGGAACTTGTCTCATTTATGATTACAACTCCCCACAACAAAGTTTATAAAGTGGTTAACAGCAGGTGTGCAATAAACATTTAGGACAGGATAAATAAATATAAGGGATAGAATGAACCACTCAAAGAGAAAGTAACATTGTCATAATACAGATACATGACAGGAGAGATAAAGACAGATTTTAGATAAAGATGTCAAGGGAGACAGGCTCAGGAGTTCATGGTCTGGCTGATCTCACTATTAAATTATTTAATACATATTTACTAAGTACCGACTACCGACTATCTATATGTATGGTATCATGAACAACATACACAAAGGGATGAGGTGTATTTGAGCATGACAGAATCATTATAAGTAGTCTGGTATGACAGGAAAAGATAGCAAGGTAGGCAAAAAAATGTGAACCAATTTATCCATTCAACAATAAGCAAAAAGTAATATTACATTAATGTCTTAAAAACACCTCTCTGGCAACCAGGCAGAAGACAGATTAGAAGGGAAGTGAAAAGAGAACAAACTAGATATCCTACTCCAAGTATGGCCCACAGACCAGCAGCAGCAGCATCCCATGGGAGTGTCTTAGAAAGGCAGACACTCAGGCCCAACCAAAGGCCCACTGAAATGGAATCTATACTGTAAGATCCTCAGTAATTGGTATGCACATTAAACTTTGAGAGACCCTAGACTAACGAACAGAAGAGTAGTTGGAAGGGTACGAAAATCCCCTGGTAAGGGTTGGATGAAGGTGACTGGGAGAGTCGAGGACATTTAACTGCCCTTGAAAATGCAAATTAACAAGAGTTCTCTGCTCATCTCTAAATTTTCAGTTACTCTTTTTAGAAAATATCACAAAAGCAGACAATAGGTAGAGCGATTCAACGCATTTTAAGTACTTTATCCAAGAGTACTGATAATAATCTATCGATTTCCGATCGGAATTAGAAGAAGAAAGACTTGCAACTTAGTGAGAGGGTACTTATATTTTACAAACTGGGGGAACATTAGATAAGAGCATTTGAGAATTTTAAGCTATGATATTACAGTTTTTTTCTAAACTCATAAAAATTTCCATTTTTACAAGTGATAAGGTACAAGTAAATGAATTTATATGCAGTTTTCAAATGAAATTTTCCCAAACTTGTTATTTTAATAAGCCCCACCAAAATCACAAAGACAGAATATCTTTCAGTATTTTGTATTTCCATGTGTATTAATCTTCAGTTCACTTGAAAATCAATTCAATGAACTGGGTATTAAATGATACCAAAGAACTGCTCATTTTGTCAGGTATCATAACCACATGGTGGTTATGGAAGAAAATGTCTAATTTTTTAAGAGATGCATACTGAAATGTGGAAGGGGGAATGAATTTGATTCTAACACCTTACGAAGAAAAAGAAAGAAACACAGAAAGGAGATGTGGCAAAATCCTGATGATCGTTCAATCTGAATCAGAGGTTGGCAAATCGCAGCCCACAGCCTGTTTTTATATGGCCTAAGCTAAGAATGGTTTTTCCATGTTTAAAAGATTGTAGGGCTTCCCTGGTGGCACAGTGGTTGAGAGTCCACCTGCCGATGCAGGGGACACAGGTTCGTGCCCCGGTCCAGGAAGATCCCACATGCCGCACAGCGGCTGGGCCCGTGAGCCATGGCTGCTGAGCCTGCGTGTCCGGAGCCTGTGCTCCGCAACGGGAGAGGCCACAACAGTGAGAGGCCCGCGTACCGCCAAAAAATAAATAAATAAATAAATAAATAAAATAAAATAAAATAAAATAAAATAAAATAAAAGATTGTAAAAAGAAAAACAACAACAAAGAAAAATATGCAACAGAGACTAAATATTGTCCCCCACACCTATTATGTTTACTAGTAGACTACAGAAAGTTTGCTGACCCCTGTCCTGGATATGAACGGAAGACTTTGCCGTACTATTTGTCTCTACTTTTATATATGTTACAAAGTTTTCATACCGAACGACTTTAAAAGAACAGTCTCATTCCACAGTAGAGAAAGACAAATCTAGTAAACCCCAATAATGCTTTAACAGAAACCAAACAAGAACCCAACAATTTGCTAACATTCAAAATGTACTTTAAGCAATGAAAAGTGATTCTCATTAAATAAATATTTGAATGAATCATGTGCCAGGAACTATTTTTTTTTTAATTTTTTAAAAAAATTTATTTATTTATTTTTGGCTGTGTTGGGTCTTCGTTGCTGCACGTGGGCTTTCTCTAGTTGCAGCGAGCGGGGGCAACTCTTCGTTGTGGTGCGCGGGCTTCTCATTGTGGTGGCTTCTCTTGTTGCAGTGCACGGGCTCTAGGTGCGCGGGCTTCAGTAATTGTGGCACACGGGCTTAGTTGCTCCGCGGCATGTGGGATCTTCCTGGACAAGAGCTCGAACCCGTGACCCCTGCGTTGGCAGCCAGATTCTTAACAACTGCGCCAGCAGGGAAGTCCCCCAGGCACTATTCTAAGGTCAGGGGACACAGAAGTGAATGAAACAGACAAAATTCCTTGCTTTCATAGAATTCTGGCACTGTTGTGCTTATTTTCTTATTTTAATTACAAATATTCTATCTTCCTCCTTTTCAGTATTATGGTCAAGTACATTACTGTGTTCTGACATATAAAAACTAAACATTCATGTGTACTTGTTTTCACTGTAAACAACAAAAATTAAACAACGTGGAAGATTAGTAACTTTTAAAAAATGTAATAATTAAGCAATACTTACTGGAGATCCAAAGTTATGTCCAACTTCATGAGCAAATGTAATGTGAGAGACTTTGGGGGGTACATGAGACCCATAGTTCTGAACAGTAATAATTCCAGTGTTTAAAGACTTCTTCTTACCATCTGAATAAAGCTTACTTTTTTCACATATTCCTCCAGAGCTTCCTAATTCAAAACAAAATATGGCTAAAATTAGCATCTATTTCCCCCCAAATAATTTTCTAATATATGCTGTATTAACTTGAAACATTTTATATGTATTTTGAGTCCAAAATTGGTACACATGTATATCAAATACTCAAAAGTTTCTTTTGTCCAAGGTTAGGAAGTCATTTCAAATAAAAGTTTTAATGGCACACATATATTCCCAGGGTTGAATACAAAGTCCTTATAAAATGTTCCTCTTCATAACCAAAATGTCCTCCAATTTTTCTCCCATTAATTTGGCAAAACAAATATTTAAGAGTCTGTTCAATTTAAATATTTCAGCATTTACACTGGGTCAAATCCTACACCTCTTCATCTTGTAAAAAAAAAAAAACAAACAAAATAACAACTTATATTTAAGTTAAATGAAAGTTGAACAAAATATTCTCAAAGAGATTCTGAGAAAGTCACTGCTACCAATAATAGCAGTGATGCACAAGAGTATGTGATTCACTATCCTGAGAGGCAACATACAATGTATTCTTAAAAAAAGAAAAGAATTAGTGGTCGCACAGGCTGGGGGTAGGGGAAACAGGGAGAGACTGATAGAGGTACAAACTTCCAGTTATAAGAAGAATAAGGTCTGAGGATCTAATGTGTAACACATGATGGCTACAGTTGATAACACAGTATTGTATAAATGAAATTTGCCAGGAGAATAGAACTTAAACATTCTCACACATACACAAAAAGGAAAAAGGTAAATATGTGAGGTGATGGTTGTATTAATTAACTTGGTAGGGGGAATCCTTTCACAATACACAAATATCAAATCATCACACTGTGCACTTTAAATATCTTACAATTTTATTTGTCAATTATATATCTCTCAATAGCTTAAAAAAAGGAAAAAATATGTCAAGTGGGTAAAAAAAAAAGGGAGGAGGGAATGAAGGAGAGAAGGTGGGAAGGGAGAGAAAGCAAATGTGGCAAAATGTTAACTGATTAATCTATCAGGAGTTCACTGTATACTACTCTTGCAACCTTTTGGCAAGTTTGAATTTTTTTTCAAAATAGGTTCAAAAAACTGAATTATGATTTTTCCAACATGTCTTGAGGATGCTTGCAAATTTTAAAAGAAAAATCTTCATTTTTACTTATATGATACATATTAAATCATTTTGTAGTTCACCTGTTCGTTTATAGTTCCTGAACGTCAGAGCTTAATACCGAAATGAAAATGCTTTCACATCTAAAGGCAGTTAATTTAAGAAATTAGAAAAAGAACAACAGCAAATCAGAAACTGGCTGGCCAATCATTGTCTTTATGTACACTAAACTGAGAAGACCACAGTACTTTAAATAACTATTAAAGACTTTCAGTGAGAAGTTCTTTGGTTTACATTCAGATTTAAGAGGTTACTCTATTTAATTATTTTAATTAAAATATCACATGGATTAGGATATTCTGATAACTGATCAAATTATTTCAAATTAGCTTTCTACTACATACAAAGTTACAACAAAGTTATTAAACCATTTTTAAAAGTCTAACATTTATAATCTCTGATAAAGCATACAATAGAAAGCAATTCAAAAAAGATGTACACAAATGGCATGACACTACAATTGCTGCCTTGTTCCTTTTAATATTAGAAAGTACATAGCAACAAATCATAAATTTAATGACTATTAGGATACAATTTAAGAAGCTGAAATGATAATGTGCTTTCACAGAAAACTAAGCTGAAAGGCTAAGTCATATGCAGATTTTAACCAGCAAAGGACTGAGAACCTCTACATTTAAAACTTACTACATCTTCTACACCAAAAACTGGATAGAAAGAAAACAGCAAATAATTTATGAATATTTAATATATTCTCTTAAGCTACCTCTACTTTTGAGTCCTCAACCTTGAGTCCTAAGGACTGTTATCATTATTTCTAAAAACTAGAAAAGATAGAAATAAGCACTCTGTATGTAATAATTACAGTCTATATGTTACAGTTTTAAACAAATAGTAAATTAATATCCTGCCTCATCGAAGATCTGTCATATGCAAATTGGTCCAATGCAGTACTGGCAAACTTGAATTAAGCATAGAAGACTCCACGCTGCAAATCTTTGTCAGTTAAAAAAAAAATGTAAATAGCATATATTAAAAACTCTGATAATATACCTTCTGTATTTTTAAGGTCTATCTAATTTAAAGGAAGATCATACATAAACTTGAGTGTACTCTTCTGAAATATAGTCTTTATAATTCATATCTTGTTCAACATCTTAACTGCTTTTGGTTTTAATAACTGTTGTTTATTTGGAAAGTTTATTACTTGCTACACAGACTAACAGCATATGTTGGAATAATTCAGTTATACAGGAAGAAATAAAATACTATGTCTAATATTATAAGTCATGGTTTAACTTTTTAAATACCGCAACCACTTTTGATATGCCAGAAACTCAATTAATGATATCATAAATACCTATAGCTAAGCCATAACTCAAGTTCAGTAATTGCTTTACATTGTAAATTTAAGATTTTACTACATATAGTCATTACTGAAAAACAGAAATTATGTAATGAGAAGAATAAAATGTTTTTAATTTGAGTCAAAAGCAATTATTGATGGATGGATGACTCAGTGACCAACAAAGAAGTATGACATTTTTCTATCTACAGGATAGTCTGAAAGCTAGTCACAGAATATCAGTCTTAAACTTTAAAAAAGACTCCCCCAAAAGAAAAAAATTATAAAAACTACAGGGTAGTATAATACCTTGACAGAATCCATAAATAAAGTTTTGATGTGAGCAGGCCTAAATATCTAAAACAATAGTATCATGCTGACCATACAATATTAATCTGAGCAGTAATTTTGAAGCAGACATTAGTACCACTCCCAGATAGGTTATTAGGAAATGTCTGAGGGTATTTCTTTATCTGTCAAGTCTGGGGAGCAGTACTCACATGTAATGGGTAGGGACCAAAGATGTTAAACATCCTGCAAGGGACAATCCAGACCTGTACAAAATGTCAATATTAAGTGTCCTCTATTCTAATGATGTAATATTTTAATGACATAATTCTCCTAGCCTTTTAATTACACTTTCAAACAGGTTAAGAATGCAAGGAATATCAAGGACATTGGCTCAAGATGGCAGAGTAGAGGACGTGTGCTCACTCCCTCTGGCGAGAGCACCAGAATCACAACTAACTGCTGAACAATCATGGACAGGAAGACACTGGAACTCACCAAAAAAGATACCCCACATCCAAAGACAAAGGATAAGCCACAATGAGATGGGAGGAGGGGCACAATCACAGTAAAATCAAATCCCATAACTGCTGGATGGGTGACTCACAAACTGGAGAACACTTATATCACAGAAGTCCACCCAATGCAGTGAACGTTCTGAGCCCCACGTGAGGCTTCCCAACCTGGGGGTCTGACACAACCTGGCGGTGCAGAAGGGAGTGGCACAATATATTTAAAGTGATGAAAGGGAAGGACCTATAACCAAGATTACTCTACCCGGCAAGGATCTTATCCAGGTTTGATGGAGAAATCAAAAGCTTTACAGACAAGCAAAAGCTAAGAGAATTCAGCACCACCAAACCAGCTCTAGAACAAATGCTAAAGGAATTTCTCTAAGTGGGAAACACAAGAGAAGAAAAGGACCTACAAAAACAAACCCATAACAATTAAGAAAATGGTAACAGGAACAGACATATTGATAATTACCTTAAACATAAATGGATTAAATGCTCCAACCAAAAGACATAGGCTCGCTGAATGGTTACAAAAACAAGACCCATATATATGTGCTGTCTACAAGAGACCCACTTCAGACCTAGGGACACATACAGACTGAGAGTGAGGGGATGGAAAAAGATATTCCATGCAAATGAAAATCAAAAGAAAGCTGGAGTAGCAATACTCATATCAGATAAAATACACTTTAAAATAAAGAATGTTACAAGAGACAAGGAAGGACACTACATAATGATCAAGGGATCAATCCAAGAAGAAGATATAACAACGATAAATATATATGCACCCAACACAGAAGCACCTCAATACATAAGGCAACTGCTAACAGCTATAAAAGAGGAAATAGACAGTAACACAATAATAGTGGGGGACTTTAACACCTCACTTACACCAATGGATGGATCATCCAAACAGAAAATTAATAAGGAAACACAAGCTTTAAATGACACAATAGACCAGATAGATTTAACTGATATTAATTGGACATTCCATCCAAAAACAGCAGATTACACTTTCTTCTCAAGTGCACATGGAACATTCTCCAGGATACATCACATTGTGGGTCACAAATCAAGCCTCAGTAAATTTAAGAAAATTGAAATCATATCAAGCATCTTTAACCACAACGCTATGAGATTAGAAATCAATTACAGTGAAAAAAAACCTAAGAAACACAAACACATGGAGGCTAAACAATACATTACTAAATAACCAAGAGATCACTGAAGAAATCAAAGAGGAAATCAAAAAATACCTAGAGACAAATTACAATGAAAACACAATGATCCAAAACCTATGGGATGCAAAAAAAACAGTTCTAAGAGGGAAGTTTATAGCAATACAAGCCTACCTCAAGAAACAAGAGAAACCTCAAATAAACAATCTAACCTTAAACCTAAAGGAACTAGAGAAAGAACAAACAAAGCTCAAAGTTAGTAGAAAGAAAGAAATCATAAAGATCAGAGCAGAAATAAATGAAATAGAAACAAAGAAAACAATAGCAAAGATCAATAAAACTAAAAGCTGGTTTTTTGAGAAGAAAAACAAAACTGATAAACCTTTAGCCAGACTCATCAAGAAAAAGAGGGAGAGGACTCAAATCAATAAAATTAGAAATGAAAAAGGAGAAGTTACAACAGACACCCCAGAAATACAAAGCATCCTAAGAGACTACCACAAGCAACTCTATGCCAATAAAATGGACAACTTGGAAGAAATGGACAAATTCTTAGAAAGGTGTAACCTTCCAAGACTGAACCAGGAAAATATGAACAGACCAATCACAAGTAATGAAATTGAAACTGTGATTAAAAATCTTCCAACAAACAAAAGTCCAGGACCATATGGCTTCACAGGTGAATTCTATCAAATATTTAGAGAAGAGTGAACACCCATCATTATCAAACTCTTCCAAACACTTCCAGAGGAAGAAACCCTCCCAAACTCCTTCTGAGGCCGCCATCACCCTGATACCAAAACCAGACAAAGATACTACAAAAAAAGAAAATTACAGACCAGTATCACTGAGGAATATAGATGCAAAAATCCTCAACAAAATACTAGCAAACAGAATCCAAAACACATTAAAAGGATCATACACCATGATCAAGTAGGATTTACCCCAGGAATGCAAGGATTCTTCAATATATGCAAATCAATCAATGTGATACACCATATTAACAAACTGAAGAATAAAAAGCATATAATCATCTCAATAGATGCAGAAAAAGCTTTTGACAAAATTCAACACCGTTTATGATAAAAACTCTCCAGAAAGTGGGCAGAGAGGGAACCTACCTCAACATAATAAAGGCCATATTCAACAAACCCACAGCAAAAATCATTCTCAATGGTGAAAAACTGTATTTCCTTTAAGATCAGGAACAAGACAAGGAAGTCCACTCTCGCCACTATTATTCAACATAGTTTTGGAAGTCCTAGCCACAGCAATCAGAGAAGAAAAAGAAATAAAAGTAATACAAATTGGAAAAGAAGAAGTAAAGCTGTCACTGTTTGCAGATGACATGACGCTGTACATAGAGAATCCTAAAGTTGCCACCAGAAAACTACTAGAGCTAATCAATGAATTTGGTAAAGTAGCAGGATACAAAATTAATGCACAGAAATCTCTTGCATTCCTATATACTAATGATGAAAAATCTGAAAGAGAAATTAAGGAAACACTCCCATTTACCACTGCAACAAAAAGAATAAAATACCTAGGAATAAACCTACCTAGGGAGACGAAAGACCTGCATGCAGAAAACTATAAGACACTGATGAAAGAAATTAAAGATGATACAAACAGATGGAGAGATAGACCATGTTCTTGGATTGGAAGAATCAACATTGTGAAAATGACTATACTATCCAAAGCAATCTACAGATTCAATGCAATCCTTATCAAATTACCTTTTTTTACAGAACTAGGATAAAATATCTTAAAATTTGTATGGAGACACAAAAGATCCGGAAAAGCCAAAGCAGTCTCAAGGGAAAAAAGGGAGCTGGAGGAATCAGACTCCCTGACTTCAGACTATACTACAAAGCTACAGTAATCAAGACAATATGGTATTGGACCAAAAACAGAAATATAAATCAATGGAACAGGATAGAAAGCCCAGAGATAAACCCACGCACCTATGGTCAACTAATCTATGACAAAGGAGGCAAGGACATACAATGGAGAAGAGACAGCCTCTTCAATAAGTGGTGCTGGGAAAACTGGACAGCTACATGTAAAACAATGAAATTAGAACACTCCTTAACACCATACACAAAAATAAACTCAAAATGGATTAGTGACCTAAATGTAAGACTGGATACTCTAAAACTCTTAGAGGAAAACATAGGAAGAACACTCCTTGACAGAAATCACAGCAAGATCTTTTTTGATCCACCTCCTAGAGTAATAGAAATAAAAATAAACAAATGGGACCTAATGAGACTTTAAAGCTTTTGCAAAGCAAAGGAAACTACAAATAAGATGAAAAGACAACCCTCAGAATGGGAGAAAATATTTGCAAACGAATCAATGGACAGAGGATTAATCTCCAAAATATATAAACAGCTCATGCAGCTCAATATTTTAAAAAAAGCAACCCAATCAAAAAATGGGCCAAAGACCTAAACAGACATTTTTCCAAAGACGACATACAGATGGCCAAGAAGCACATGAAAAGCTTCTCAACATCACTAATTATTACAGAAATGATAATCAAAACTACAATGAGTTATCACCTCACACCAGTTAGAATGGGCATCAACAGAAAATCTACAAACAACAAATGCTGGAGAGGGTGTGGAGAAAAGGGAACCCTCTTGCAATGTTGGTGGGAATGTAAATTGATACAGCCACTAGGGAGAACAGTATGGGGGCTCCTTAAAAAACTAAAAATAGAATTACCATACGACCCAGCAATCCCACTACTGGGCATGTACCCTGAGAAAAGCATAATTCAAAAAGACACATGCACCCCAATGTTCATTGCAGCACTATTTAAAATAGCCAGGTCATGGAAGCAACCTAAATGCCCATCAACAGACGAATGGATAAAGAAGATGTGGTACCTATATACAATGGAATATTACTCAGCCATAAAAAGGAATGAAGTTGGGTCATTTGTAGAGATGTGGATGGATCTAGAGACTGTCATACAGAGTGAAATAAGTCAGAAAGAAAAACAAATATCGTATGTTAACACATATATGTGGAACCTAGAAAAATGGTACAGATGAACCAGTTTGCAGGGCAGAAAGAGAGACACAGATGTAGAGAACAAATGTATGGACACCAAGGGGGGGAAAGTGGTGGTGGGGTGTGTGTGTGTGTGTGTGTGATGAATTGGGAGACTGGGATTGACATGTATAAACTAATATGTATAAAACAGATAACTAATAAGAACCTGGCCTATAAAAAAATAAATAAAATAAAATTCAAAAAAAGAAGAATATCAACTAATTAAAGTAGAAGGAATGATAAAAAAAGAATTCAATAGGCTGTGGGTTATATTGAGAACCTCATTTTGAGCTCTGCATGTGGTCAAATTCTAATACGTAAAATCAAACTAAAATTTCTAAACTAAGAAAAAACAGAAGAGACAATTTCTACCAAATCAAATATCTCAAAGAATGTTCTTTACAAATGCTCAGAGGAATACTGAATGGTTCAGGATTAGCTCTGGAGATGAACTCCAGAGCTAGCCTTTTTCAGTGACCTGGCAAAGTGAGACTATGTTCATTGGGTTAACTGATAACATTAAGAGGGATAATAGATGAGCAGAATGTGCCTTAATAAACCAAAAAATAAAGGCCCCTCAAAAAGCTGGTTAGGGGGCTTCCCTGGTGGCGCAGTGGTTGAGAGTCCGCCTGCCGATGCAGAGGACACGTGTTCGTGCCCCAGTCTGGGAAGATCCCACATGCCATGGAGCGGCTGGGCCCGTGAGCCATGGCCGCTAAGCCTGCGCGTCCGGAGCTTGTGCTCCGCAACGGGAGAGACCACAACAGTGAGAGGCCCGCGTACCGCAAAAAAAAAAACAACTTTGTTAGGGAACCAATGTTTTGGCCTCTAAAATAAGAGGCTACTACCTGCTTAACACAGAACTGTGTTTATATAAAGAGAAGTTTAGAGTAATCTTTCTAGATTCATATTCAAGACTATCTTTGTTTTGGAGACCAGACTCCTCCCTTTTGGGGGCTCCATTCCAGGCCCTGTATAATTTCAAATGGAAGCCTCCAAGTCATCCCAGCTCACAAGCTGTTTCTACTTATTATGGAGTTGGGGCAGGAGGTACTGTTTTTCTCATTGAGGTAACTGAAGGCAGTACCCAACCACAATAAGAAATATTAAAAGAACAAGTAAAAAGTAGTATTAACAAGACTTAAAGACAAGAAACCTACTATTCAAATGTTTTAACCCTCATTGCTTTTCCCAGCTTAACTGAGTCAGTGAAGAGGACTACAACGAATAATTTGAGTAACTATTCTGTGAAAATTAACACAACAGTATCAAAACAAAATCCTTTCCACTACCATATATTTGAATAGTGAAACAGCTGCAGAGTTAAATGATACAACAGAAATTAATTAGGCCAAATAAAAATGAAAAAGATTAAGAAACAGTAATATCACAAGCTGAACAGATCAGCTATAAAATGATATTTTAAAAAATAGTGTAACAGCAAGCATTACGAAGATCTACATGCAGAAACATGAAGTATCAAAGGAAGGGCAAAGACAGAAGAAATTACAATGAAAAATAAACAAGCTGAAGCAAAATGATTTACCTGCATTTATAGAGACAGAACAGACAAGGACCCCGTCTCCTAGTTCCCAAACCAGTGCTCTTCTAATTATGCCTTGACAATTACCCAAAATGATGCCTAAATAATACAGAGTAGTACTGTTTTATAACTCATCTCTCTTAAGAAAGAAGGAAATAGATTCCACCTCTGCTTAGATCCAGGAAACATTTCAACTTCTTCTTGGAAATGTCTTAGAAAGATAAAAGTAGGATGTTACATTATAATAATACCTAGTAAAATAACTACCAAATGCACAAAACCTGGAGTCAAAAGGTCCAGATTCTAGGTTCTGTGAGATACTGGGTTGTTGACAAAGTTTCTGAATCCAATCCACCTGTATAATGGAGGAAATATTACCTACACCTCATAACGGAACTGAATTAATCAGTAAGAGCAAATACATAAAGTTCCTTATAAAATAATAAAATGTAGGTGAAATAAACTCAGTTCAGGTAGTCTAAGGGCAAAGGGAAGTGAAGAAGAAAGCTGTCAAGGCAGGTATCTTATTCTAGAAAAAGTTGTGTCAAAGGAACAAAGATCCCTTCTCTCTGCCACTCTGGCCCCATTCTTCCTGCCGAGCCCCTCCCCAGAAGCTCTTAGAAAAAGGCTTCTGAGAGCTGGAGTTAGGGGTTTAACACAGAGTAAAGGAAGAGGGCATCAGATGAAGAACACAATGACAAAAATACAAGTAACGTAGCCCATCATTTTCAATCCAGAACTGCTGCTTCAATAAAATAAGCACCGTTTCATAAAATAAGTGGTCCAGATATCATAAACAACTAGAAAGAAAAACTAACTCTCCCCCCAAACCCATAACCCCAGTCCAATCATGAGAAAAACATCAAAAAGACTGCAACAGAGGGGCATCCTACAACATTCCTGACCAATACTCCTCAAAATTGTCAAGGTTATAAAAAAACAAGAAAAGTCTGAGAAACCATCACAGCCAAGAACTAAAGAGGCATGACAATTAAACGGACTGTGGTATCCTGGACAAGATCTTGGAACAGAAGAAGGACCGTAGTAAAAACTAAAGAAATCTGAATAAACTATGGGCTGACTTTAGTTAACAATAATGTACCAGTATTGGTTGATTAATTGTAACAAATGTACCATACTAATGTAAGCTGTTAATAATATAGGAAGGTAGTGGAGACGACTCTATCTGCTCATTTTTTTCTGTAAATCTAAAACTGTTCTAAATATACAGTCTATTTTTTTTTTTTTAAAGTAGACATGAGGATATCTGAAGTTTCAGGAAAATTTGACCAAGCTCTCTCAGGACCATTACATTCTTAATGAACAGGAGTCTGGAGTTGGAAATGCAAAATGGCAGAAAGTTTTTAGTCTGAGATCATCCAATCATTTGCCCAGGAGACATTTTGTGAGCAAAAATATTAAGATGGTGGTTTGCAGACTTTAGTATGCATCAGAAACACCTGGAGGGCCTCTTCAAACAAAGGCTGATGGGCTCCACACCTGGAGTTTCTGATCTAGTAGACCTGAGTGAGGCCCATGGATTTACATTTCTAACAAGTTCCCAGGTAATACAGATGCTGCTAGTCCATGGAGCACACTTCAAGAGCCACTATATTAATGGTAATATATAAAGAAAAATGAATCCCTGAGTTTCTATAGTACTTACTGATGATTAAGGAGAATGGACTATAAACTATGTGATAAAATTATCCAACTATCCAAGGAGGGGAAAAGAAATGTCAGAATATAAAAGTTATAAAACGTGAATTATCATAGGAAAGAGTGAGTTGTACAATCTGCTGACAACGCAAGTAACACAAAACCAACACAGATCATTGTAAAGGACAAATATACAAAAATACTGCACTATGATATATGCAGCCTATGACATAAACTTGTACTTTAATGACATCATGAAATTGAGTACACTTTAAAATGTGGAAGAAAAAAAAGCTTTGGAAACTAAAAAGGATATTCATTGCTGGCTTAAAAAAAAAGAGCAAGTATAAAAGCAAAAATACAGTATTAAAGATGTTAAATATGCATAACAAACCAAAGAATAAACTAAGAATAGAAAAGCCTGTCTTGCCCTGGATAAAGCAGAAGTTTATACTTTGAAAAAGATAGAAATTATGTATCAGAAGGAGAAACTGCTGTGTATAGCTCAGAAGGTGACAGACTACTGATCAAATTCTATATGGCAAAATTTATATTCAAAGAATCCGGGATTCTTTCTACTCATCTTTCAATTCATCCATTTCTCTAAAATAGGCTACTGAACTTATTACACTGTGACTCACAGACCCCCACCCCGACTGCAATGGCAAGGGGATTATCCCATTCGGGCTTTTTCAGTGACAGTAGCTTTCACGGCTAAGGCAGAGACCCCAGGGGAACGTGGGGCCATGCAGTCAAGCCAGTGGAGCTATGGGTACTGGGCCTCCTGCCCACATCTCTTTTCAGGCAACACTTCCCTTTTGTTAAAATAAAGGTGAGAAATAATAATAATAAAGGCAGTCTTTCTTTTCTTTCTACCTGCTATTCCTGAGTAGGATTTCTCTGCTCTTTATCTCATGGCAGAAGAAGCAAGAACACAGTTTTCCCCTTTTGACTCTAAAAACCTCTCCCCATCCCCCTACCTCCCAAAATAATTAATTACATTAACTTTTGTTAAAAAATTAATATTTTGCTTTTCAGTTTCAGAACTAAGTACCACTTTTTCCCATAAAATTATTTATTTCAGCTACTGAATGTACCAAATGTCAGGATATCTCCCTGTTAGTACTCATTTACTCATTTCAAAATAAAAAGCTGCTTCAACTATTTTTCCATTTACATATGCTTATGAATTCTGCCTAACTCAAGATGTATACATTCAGATACTGTACAGGCATCACTTTCTCCTATACTTTGTAAAATTCAATCCATCAAGAGAACTGCTTTTCATTTCAAGTAGTAAGTCAAGACATATATAGATAAACTACCTGAAGGTGCTCCAACCCAAGCCAGACCAAGGACACCATCATCAAAATCTCGGTCTGTGAAGACATAGGCCAAACAGTAGTCATCATGATTCTGCTCAGAATTTAATTCCAGAAACTTCTCCACACCAATATTTGGAAAACGGAAGGGATTTGTAGGGTCCTTCTCATCAGCAGTTGTGTTGATCTAAAATCCAAAACAATGATTTTAACAAGCAACCAATGTTAGCAGAGCCTTAGTGTAAGTGGTATCTTCCTGGACAATATGCTTGGGGCCCAAGGAAGTCAGGCCTAAATTAAAGCTTCTACAGTTATTCCCACTACCTCCATCCCTGATCTAATCAGAGAAGCCAAAAAGGGAGGAGGCAAGGAGGGAGGGAGGAGGGAAGGAAGGAAGGATGGAAGGGTAGGGGAATTAAAACTGAGTATATTACATTTCTGAGCAAGTGTTCACAGATTCCTGAACACTGAACACTTGGGATGGGAAAACAAGTTCTGCTTTCAAAATTTCCAATAAGGAAGTACAGTTTCTCAATTTAATCATTTGATGAGTCTCCTTTAGTGCTAATCTCCTACATATGATGACAAGTATGACATAAAACCCTATATTTCAGCTAATTAATATAACATAAAAGAAATATTGAACCCAAAACTGTCAATTCAGCAGACAAATCACATTCTTCGTTCTCCTTGCCTAGAGTCTTGAGTCAAGCACAACTAATTTCAAGTTCAATCTTTTCCCCTGAATGTGATCAAGAATTTTTTTTTTCTTTGCCAATTCATTTCTCTTATTATTTCAAGCTGAGTTCCTCCAGAATGTTTCCTTCCACACTTAGCTACTATACTCCTGGGTGCAGGTTCCTCCTTCACAATATGAAGAATAATCAGTTCTGATACCAAACTTCAACTGAAACAAAAGCTTTCATTTACTACTCATTGCTTCCTTTCAGAGACCTCTGCCTAACCTCTGAAGTTCTAGAACAATTTGGTTTTCCCCAAGTAAGTCAGAGAATTACATACAAGACTGTTGGTAGAGAATAAAAAGGAATATGTATGAGAGTAAACATTGCTTAGAAGGGAAATCTCAGTCTATTGAAAATATCAGTGATAAGGCTATTACAATTAATAAAATGAAAACTATAGGTCTTTTTAGGATCCACATCTTTCAGTAAAAACCAAGGAGCTTACAAACAGGATGGCAGAAACACCACTGAAGGCAATTGCCTAAAGACAGATATGAGATCATCTGGTTTATCCATTAACAATTAACCAGAAACAATCAGTTATGGTCATCTAACACACACACACACACACACACACACACACACACACACACACACACACAACCAAAAACAAGAACACTATACATTAAAGGTAGCCCATGCTTAGAGACATGCTGCATATCGCTTTTTCCCACTAAACATAGAAATGAAATTCTCTGACACTTCTGTAATATTGGCTACAAATAAAAACTGCATCTAAATTTTAGTTACCTATATTAAAATGGGATGATTAATTTTTTCTTAATAAATTTATTTATTTAAACTAAAGTTTTAATCTCAGTTAAAGGCCTGAAAAACAACTAATCGCCACATAACTTTTTTTTTTTTTTTTTTTTTTCAGTATGCGGGCCTCTCACCGTTGTGGCCTCTCCCGTTGCGGAGCACAGGCTCCGGACGCGCAGGCTCAGCGGCCATGGCTCACGGGCCCAGCCGCTCCGCGGCATGTGGGATCTTCCCGGACCGGGGCATGAACCCGTGTCCCCTGGATCGGCAGGCAGACTCTCAACCACTGCGCCACCAGGGAAGCCCCACATAACTCTTTTATATACATGCATCTATTCATAATGCAAATTATTTTAGTCAAACAAATGTGTTTCACTAAAATTTGTTCAGGTGTTCTCTACTTTTCACTACTTTGCATTTCATTGCTCTGTCTACTAAATAGCAATATTTATAACACATCACTTTTACTTGCTCATTTAAAGGTTTATATTGCTCTCAAAATACATGAAAGCAATTGATTACAAACAGTTCTTATACGGTATATCGAACCATATTTCACCTTAAGGCAATCCAATGTAATAATTAATCATGTCACTTCTAAAAGTAAGGACCACTTTCAGCTATTTTTTAAAATATATTACATGTATGTACTAAAACTATAATCTAGTCAACAATATTTTAAGAAGAATAAAAGCACAAAATATAAAGAAACCCTGTGGGGTAGTCTCTGGTGGTCTGGTGGTTAGGACTCAGCGCTTTCACTGTCAAGGGCCTGGGTTCGATCTCTGTTTGGGGAACTAAGATGCCGCAAGCTACCGGCGCAGCCAAAAAAACGCTGCACAGCCATGTGGCACAGCAAAAAATAAATAAATAAATAACATTAAAAAAAATAAAAGCCATTAAAAATAATTTTTTTTTAAATAAAGAAATCCTGTGGCAAGTACTTTTGTAAAATGATGATTTTTAAAACCCAGGTTATCTAGCTTATAAACTCAGATTCTTAAAAGCTTTATACTTCGAAAGAATTCATATTTAGAAAATTTTTGAAACAGTCCAACTTTTTAATAATAATATTTACTTATTAACAATTTATAACATTAAAACTAAGAATCAGTAGTTCTGGATCAGCATTTCTCAAAATGTGCACTGCAGGTCTTTGGAGTTTCAGCTGATGTTAATACAAAAAGGTTAAATTAGCTTAGAAAAATATGGATTTCTTTCCCAAAGGATTTCTCAAAACTTGAAATACATTAGTGTGCACTGTTAAATTTCAAGAGGAAACAGTATTAAGTGTTTTTCCAACTTCCAATTGTATTTAACCACTGTATCTATCCTTCCCTCTGCTGCAGCATCAAATGGGACACACTGTGAAATATACTGCATAAGGCAAATCTGAAGAAACTGGGGAATAATATCAGGGAGAAAAATGTCAAGTACGGTATCTGCAGTTACTTAGAGCGCTTTCTAACTGGTATGTTAATCAGATAGATAGAAAACAGTACTTTCTACCATACCTCTTCTGCAGTCCAGATTAAAGCCCTATAGATTTCATTAAGTCATAAACCCAAGTATCCCCTCTGTGTGTGTGTAAAACCCAAGAGTAAAGCTAACCTGCATCAGCACATACAACTTAACTATTTAATGCATGAAGATGAAGTAAAAGTCAAGCATTTTTCTTTTTGTAAACATGATCCTTATTGTTTCTCTTTCTTAATGTTCTTAACTACTGAAATTCCTTACTTACTCTTATGCGTTTCACCATGAAACTGATATTACGGATTCCAGAGAAGTCTGTGGTCTGGTAAATTGTATCAATCGCTTTAACATGACTGGATATCTATTGATTTAAAAAAAAAGACATTTTAGAGGCAATGTTGAAATGTGAAAAAGACTGTGAATTTCCATTTCCCAAATCAAGAATTATTCATATTCCACCACATTCAAATTTTAAAATGTCAATATCATATACTAGATGAAAGGATGAAAAAGATTAGTGAGCTGGAACTGAGAAGGGAAATTCAGTGACTTTTCCATATTTTTCTCTGGCCAAAACCAAACATGTACTCTTGCCTCAGTCATATATTGGGTTAGCCAAAAAGTTCCTTTGGTTTTTAAGTAAAAATAAAAGACATTTTTCATTTTCACCAAGAACTTTATTGGACAATGTATTCACCATTTTGTTCCACTACCTTCTGCCATTTTTCAGGCAACTTCATAATTCCATTCCCAAAACTTTTTATCTTTTCAAGCAAAGAACTGTTCCAGGTACCTTTTACAGTCTTCCAGATAATTGAAATTTTTTCCATTAAGAGAATTTAGTAAAGACCAAAATAAATGGAAATCTGAAGGTGCACATAAATGGAAATCTGAAGGTGCACATAAATGGAAATCTGAAGGGGATGAATCAGAACTTCCCAGCCAAGCTGTAACAGTTTTTGCCTGGTCATCAAAAAAACATGCGGTCTTGTGTTATCCTGATAGAAGATTCTGCGTTTTTTGTTGACTAATTCCGGACGCTTTTTGTCGAGTGCCACTTTCAGTTGGTCTAGCTGGGAGCAGTACTAGCTGGAATTAATCTTTTGGTTTTCCATTAGGAGCTCATAATAGAGGACTCCCTTCCAATCGCACCATCTACACAACATCACCTACTCTGGACGAAGACCGGCCTTTTTTTTTTTTTTTTTTTTTTTGCGGTACGCGGGGCTCTCACTGTTGTGGCCTCTCCCGTTGCGGAGCACAGGCTCCGGACGCGCAGGCTCAGCGGCCATGGCTCACGGGCCCAGCCGCTCCGCGGCATGTGGGATCCTCCCGGACCGGGGCACAAACCCGTGTCCCCTGCATCGGCAGGCGGACTCCCAACCACTGCGCCACCAGGGAAGCCCTCGAAGACCGGCCTTTGGTGTGGTTGGTGGTGGTTCATTTTGCTTGCCCCACGATCTCTTCCGTTCCACATTATTGTACAGCAGGGGTCCCCAACCCCTGGGCTGCGGACCAGTAGTGGTCCTCGGCCTGTTAGGAACTGGGCCACACAGCAGGAGGTGAGCAGTGGGCGAGCAAACGAAGCTTCATCTGCGGCTCCCCATCACTCACATTACCGCCTGACCCATCCCCCCGACCCCCATCTGTGGAAAAACTGTCTTCCACAAAACCAGTCCCTGGTGCCAAAAAGGTTGGGGACCAATGTTGAACAGTATCCACTTTTCATTGCCCGTCACAATTTGTTTTAAAAAGCAGAACGTTTTCGTTACGTTTAAGTAGAGAATCACATGCGGAAATACGGGCAAGAAGGTTTTTTTCGCTCAACTTTCGTGGAACCCAAACATCAAAGCTATTAACATAACCGAGCTGGTACAAATGATTTTCAGTGCTTGATTTGGATATTTTGAATATGTCTGCTATCTCCCACGTGGTATAACGTTGATTGTTCTCAATTAATGTCTCGATTTGATTGCTATCAACTTCAACTGGTCTACCTAGCCGTGGAGCATCGTCCAGTGAGAAATCTCCAGCACGAAACTTTGCAAACCACTTCTGACACGTTTGATCAGTCACAGCACCTTCTCCATACACTACACAAATCTTTTTTCGCGTTTCAGCTGTGTTTTTACCTTTCATGAAATAATAAAGCATAATATGCCAAATGTTTTTCTTCCATCTTCAATATTAAAATGGCTACACAAAAATTCACCAATTTTGATAAGTTTTTTTTTAATGCATGCTGATCTGACAGCTGTCACAATGCAATCTAACAAAATTGTTTCAAATGAAATTAAAGACAATTAAGCACTACTAGTGACATCTTATGGAAAAACTGAACGAACTTTTTGGCCAACCCAGTAAAACTTGGTTTCCTCAATTCCATCCTGCAATGTCATACCTCATTGCCTTTTCGCATGCTGCTTCCTTATGCCTAGGGTATCTACCCCTTAGATTCAGCTCAAACATCTTCTGTGAATATCTCCCTGATAATATCAGGACACTCAGTCGGTCTCTGACTTTAGTCTTTCCATTGATGCAATAGTACATATTCTGTAAGTTTTGTCCACCATTTACTATATGGTAGGCGCTGTTTTAGGTGCTGGAGGTACAGGGGTAAACAAAATTGAGAAGGTCCCTATAAATTTACAGATTTATTCTAGAGGGGGAGGAAGGGAAGGAAGTAATACAAATATAAATAACATACATTCAGATTTTGCTAAATTCTAAGAAGAGGTAAACAGGGTGATAGAACACAAAAAGATCCTCTTTTTCCTAGCTGACTCCCAACTTAACTCTCTGGCTTCTAAACCACTCTATATACAACCTTCCCATCTTCATTTACAAAAAGCACTCTTGCTACCACTTACGTGAAAACATGCATATATATATAGGTTCGAAACTATTTTCAAAGAAATTATATAAACATAAATAGTCAAGTAAAAGCATTAACAATAATAATTTCAAAAGTAGCCCTAGTTGCCAAACAATGATAAAGAATACCATAACACTGCTGATAAAGTCCATTATAAATCTGCTATCTACCCTCAGCTTGGCCTAGCAATCCCTTATCCAATTCTCACTGTTCCTTCTCCACCCCCAACAGTGGTAGTTCAAACATTTTTCCACAGATGATTGATCAGACATCTTACTTTACTGAGGGTTCATCTTGATCGCCTGCTCTTTTAACCTTCCAACTTTTCTTTCTTTCTTTTTTAATATTTATTTATTTATTTGGCTGCGCCGGGTCTTAGTTGCGGCAGGCGGGCTCCTTAGCTGCAGCATGCATGTGGGATCTAGTTCCCTGACCAGGGATCAAACCAGGGTCCCCTGCATTGGGAGCATGGAGTCTTATCCATTGCGCCACCAGGGAAGTCCCCAAACTTTTCTATCTTTATGCATTTCTATCTCCCTCAAATGGTAACTCTTCCTTAAAGAGTAACTTTTCTATATTCTTAACCCCAATCTTTACTGGATCTTCAAACACATTGTTTCTCATCAGTTTTTATTTCTCATATCTAACACTGCTTCTCTACTGGATCATTTTCCTCTTCTGACCAACTTCTCATGTATCCCCCTTTCACTCAAATATTCCATATTATTCCTGACACCATTTTTTTTCTGTTTTTCACATCTCTTGAAACCCTAACTGCTCCTGCCAACCCATTCCTTATTGTTCACAATGTTTTTACCCTCACAACTTTATTGAGAGCTTGCTTAAAGTCCATCAATAATATTCTAATAACTAAAAATCAGCTAACCTTTATAATCATTCTTTCTTTTTTTCAGCATTACTGAGGTATAAATGACAAATAAAATATAAGATATTTAAAGTGTACGTTATGATTTGACATACATATAAAATATATATTGTATATTTGACATACATATACATCGAGTTAATTACTTTGTAGTCATTCTCTTTGGTATCTCCACATGACACTATTGGTTATGCATTTTGTTGTGAAACTTTGCTTATTCCTTGGCTAATCCTATTTTATCTCCTACCTCTTTAACTATTATATTTTAGCCCATAGCTTCTCCTTGTCATCCTATTCACTATAAAGAGATTTTATCTCCCAGTTCCTTCCCTTTTGATTTCATTCTCTCTCCTTATTTTAACTATCTCTTTTGCACCCTTAAATTCCATGCAGAAAGCTCAAGGCTAACCTCTCCCAAGCTCCAGTTCTACATTTTCAATACCCTATCATCACCATGTACATGGGCTTTTAAACGTGTCTAAAAGTAAGTTCATCACCACCAACAAAATACCATTTATACTAATGACACCTCCACCCTCTCAGTCTCAAATCCTTGGACTCAAAATGCATTCATCAAACTCTCACTGGATACCTTCAAAATGAAGGATATTTTGGGCTTCCCTGGTGACGCAGTGGTTGAGAGTCCGCCTGCCGATGCAGGGGACGTGGGTTCGTGCCCTGGTCCAGGAAGATCCCACATGCCGCGGAGCGGCTGGGCCCGTGAGCCATGGCCGCTGAGCCTGCGCGTCTGGAGCCTGTGCTCCGCAACGGGAGAGGCCACAACAGTGAGAGCCCCACGTACCGCAAAAAAAAAAAAAAAAAAGGATATTTTGAAGAGTGTCTCTGAAAAATTTATACTTCAATAAGACACAAATGCAGATAGCAATGTAACTTAGAAAGTGTTAAGTATAAGGAGAACACAGAATAGAAATTAAAGATTCTTATTGGAAAGACTCCTCTACCTTTCCCTCCTTTAAGCCACAAATGACAATTTGACCCTCTCTTCCAAGCTAAGCTCCCAGTGTCATCTCCTTCATGAAATCATTTTCTTACATCTCTCTTTAGAATGACACTAAAATATCCTAACTGGTCTTTCAGTTATTTGTGTTCTTACCTTACATATTTTCTCGTATCACAATTGAAAACACATACTCTTTATTTTTCCAAAATGAGATACGTACTAACTTTAATTTTTAGAGGAATATACAGGTATAATGAAACAATATGAGAATATGAAAACTAAAATAGTAGCAAAATTATAAATACCTGGGCAATCACAGCCTCTCGTGTTCCATAATATTTAAAAAACAGATGATCAGTCTGAATATAAAGCTGACAAGTATTTTTTTCAGCTGAAGTTGTACGTTTTTTCCTCAGGAGTTCTGGACCGTTAATAGCATGTTCTTCTTGAGGTGTCTATATGTCAAAAAGAGTCATTTCTAATCATCAGTATGCTTCACTGTTATAATTTTATATAGTTAAGAATACACATTATAAACAATTTCACTTTCTACTTTATTATGTAAGACCATAGGTATTTCCTTGCACTGTTAAAAATTCTTCATAAACACCACTTTCAGTCTCATAACATTCTACTATATAGATGACTTATTTATTCAAGCAATTCTTTAACTTTGAAACATTTTCAAAACATACTATTTAATACGTAAATATAAAGCAAGTCTTACAGTAGTTTACAATACTTTGATGTCTTCCTCTACCTCACCTCTAATACCCAATCTATCACCCAGCCCTGTCAGATTTAGCTTCTAAATACTTAGGGCATCTGCCCATTACCTCTAGCTCCATCACATTAGCCCAAGCCACACTTATTACCTAGAGTATTGCAATCTGAGCGATGGGAATCTACCTCTATCCACTTCTGCCTTCAATCTAATCTTCATACTGCAATCCTTTCAAAAAACAATTTTGAAAATATTACCCACCTGCATTTGTAATTCAGTGATTTCCTATGGCTCTAAGGATAAAGTCGTAAACCCTTTATATGCACCACCCAGTCAGCACTGCAGACTCTACTTACCTGTCCAGTTTCGTCCCGTTCCATATTACTTCACAGAGAGACCCTACTACATTACCCAACTCTAGCTCTCTGTGCTACAGCTACATAGGCCTTCTTTCCAACCCTCCAACACACGGTCTGCATCCTGTCACAGTCTTTTGCACATGGTGATGCTGTCTCTCCTGATCTAGTTAACTTCTTTTCTTCAGACTTAGCAAAGACCAATTCACCCATCATACCACCTCACAGAACCATGTACCCATGTCCTTTACAGTTTATCATGTGGTTATTTGTTTATTTTCTGTCCCCAGCCCACCACCATTACTTCAACCACTAAGAATGAGAGTTCTGGAAAGAAGAAATTATCTCAGTGTTTGCGTCTCACTATACTGCTATCAGCTAACACACACTTCACAGGCAAACAGTAGACACTCAATAAGTATTTGTTTAAATAATTAACACTGCTATTGAATCGAAGCACTTAAACATTTGTTGACATCTAAAAGCACCATGTTAAGTGAATTTTGATGACAGAGTAATAGAGAATTCAACTTAAATTAATTAAATTTTAAGCCACAATTCCAAATTTACACTCACATTTTATAATTTCCTTCTCCCTTGACAACTCCATGTTTGACTGTTCTCTTAGTTACTGTCTTCATTGTACTTTTATCTATTTTCGCTCAGTACATCATTCTAGGATGGCAGTTACTGTTTCAGCACATTCCATTGTCTTCTGGTTTCAACTGTTTCCAATGAGAAATGAGCTGTCATTTTTACTGTTGCTTCTCTGAAGGTGACTAGACTTTTTTTATTGGTTGCTTTTAAGAGTATATTCTTTGGTTTTTAGACTTCTCTAATATTGTGCTAGTGTTATTTTCTTTGTGAAAGACTTTTCCTGCGCTAATTACAGGGTTTACTAAATTTGTTGTTTGATATTCTCTGTCATATGTGGAATTCTCAGCCACCATCTGTCCCTATTTCACTCATTTTTTCTCCTTGTGAGATATCAATTACACATACTTTAGGCCTTTTTAATGTATCACCTATGTCTCTTAAAGCTCTTTTCTGTATTTTCTACACTTTTGTTTCTAAGTGGTTTACCCTATTTTTTTATGACGTACTATTCAGGCCTAAGCCCGTCAAATTCTTCGTTTCTGTTGTTATATTTTTCCATTCTAGAATTTCCATTAGGTTCTTTTGTTCATTTTCAATTTTCTGCTGAAATTTTTAATTTCCTCTTTATGTACTTGTTATAAAGTCTGTATCTGTGTCTGATCATTTCATTATTCACATACCTTTAGGTTGTTTACATGTCTGACACCCCAGCTATACTGTAAGCTCTCTGAGGGTGTATACCTGTCATTTATTCTTGAATGGCTAATGTCTGATAAATAATTTTTTCCCTCTCACTCTTCCATCATGTTGTCTCATTTGCTAATGTGATTATTTTGAACTGAGTGCCAGACAATGTGCATGGAAAACCATAGATATAATCTGAGGCTTCAAGTAATGATATCTTTCTCAAGAGAAGATCTGTTTTCACTTCTGGCAGGCAATGAGCCTTGGTGCACTAGTAATCCTCGATTACCTTAATCCAATCAGAGATTAAGAAGATGTGGTGTGAAACTTTAACCCCTGTGAGGGGAGGCAGAACACTTTCTGATTCACCCTTACTTCTAGGGAGCAGCCCTTCATTCAAGATCGCAACCTGAAGTCCCGAAATAGTAGTTTTATCTTTAGCCTCAAGAATCTGGAGGGTTCTATTCAGCTTTTCAGTCTCTTAGCTACCTCCTCAGGAACTGGAAGATACAGCTAGAGAAAAGGTAGCCCCAAACGTCAGGCTCACCTTCCTAAGTGCCCTCTTTGTTCCCTAAGATCTGGTCCCACACTTCTTCACAGCTTTGTTATCTCTCCAACGCCTTCTAACAAATACACACACATGCAGACACAAACATAACATATATTTTTTAAAATATTCGTATTTTGAGGTCAGGCTGGTCTCTATTAGTTGTTCTAAACAGGAGAAGGACTACTTCTCTATTTCTTGACAACAATATTTTGTCCATGTTATGAATTGTGAATATTGTTTCAAAGTTTATCACTGTCTTCACTTTAAGGTGTCCTTTACTCTTAATTTTCATAGAGTGAAATACATCAATTCTTTAATAGTCAAAGATTCCATGCCTTATTCAAAGTGTTTCTCTACTTCAAAATACAAAATATTTTTTAATATCTTCTTTTGTCAAGTGTCTTTTCAAATGCTTTTGCCCTTTTTTTTTTTTTTTTTTTTTTTTTTGCTGTACGCAGGCATCTCACTGTCGTGGCCTCTTCTGTTGCGGAGCACAGGTTCCGGACGCACAGGCTCAGCGGCCATGGCTCACGGGCCCAGCCGCTCCGCGGCATGTGGGATCTTCCCGGACCGGGGCACAAACCCATGTCCCCTGCATCGGCAGGCGGACTCTCAACCACTGCGCCACCAGGGAAGCCCTGCCCATTTTTTAATTGAGGTTTGATCATTTTTTAAAAACTGAGTTATAAGAGTTCTTGGTATATTCTGGAAAAGCCTTCTGTCAGATATATGTACTGCTGACATTTTTCTCACAGTCTGTGGCTTCTTTTTACATTTTCTTAACTGTATCTTTTGAGAAGTTTTTAATTTTGACAAAGTCGAGTTCGTAATTTTTTTCAGCAGGGTATTTCTGTGTCCTAAGAAATTGTTGTCTATTCCAAAGTCACAAAAATTTCCTCCATGTTTTTATCTAGAAGTTTATGTTTTAGCTTTAAGCATACAGATTTATTATCCGTTTTGAGTTTATTTTTGTATAAGGTGTAATGGTATAAGTTGAGGTGTTTTTTTTTTATGGATATTCAATTGTTCCAGTACTATCTGTCAGACTGCTCTTTCGTCCTTTAAATTACCTTGGGACTTTTGTGAAAATCAACTGGCCAAATGGATATGGACTCTCTATTCTGTTCCATGACCTGTAAGTCTATCCTGAGGTCAAGATGACACCATCTTGATTACTGCAGCTTTATAGTAAATCTCAAAATCAGGTAGTATAAGTCCTCTAGCTTTTGTTCTTTTTTGAAAATTGTTTTGGCTATTCTAGGTCCTTTACATTTCCATATAACTTTGAAAACCTGTTTGTCAATTACTAGATAAATCCCCACTAGGGGATTATATTTGGTTCTTTTATTATAATTACTATTCTCTTTGTTTTCATAGTTTTTTGAACACATTAATATTAGTTGTTTCAAAGCCCTCATGTGCTCATGCCTGTAATTTCTAGTCTGTTTCCATCTGGGTGGTATTTTGTTCTGATTATGGATCACCTTTTCCAACTTCTTGAGCTTCTGGTCGTCTAGCAATGTTTTCTGAACATCTGACATTCTGCATGCTACATCGTTGAGTATCTGTATTCAGTGTCCTTCTTTAACAAGTATTATTGAGCTTTGCTCTGACAGGCAACTAATTTACTTGAAAATCACCTTGATCTTTCTGAAGCTTGGTTTTTCAGCTTAGTTAGGACAGGTCTGGAGTAGCCTTTAGTCTAGGGTGAGATTAGCCTACTCCAAGCATGGCTTGGGATCTCTACCAAGTACAATTTCTGATTGTTGTTTCAGTTCATAGATTCCTCAGTAGTTTTTCTTTCTCGGGTAGTTTTCTCATAGAATCTCACCCTGTGCATGCACAGCTTAGAATCCGGCTAAGATTCAAGGCAACCCCTGTGCAGACATCTAGAGCTTTTTTTCAGCATAGCTCTCTCCTCTCAGGTACTATGTCCATAAATCCAGATACCTCAGTCTTCCAGAACCTGAACATATCTCTTCAATTGTGCAACAGCGCTGTGCACTTCTTACTCTTCTTGAAATGCCCTTCATTGTGCCATTCCTAAAATTTTTCCTCCAGTCAAAAAGTCAGGGAAATCACAGAGATACTTATTTCTCCTCTCTCAGGTATCTCAATCCTGTACTGCCTGTTGGCCAATATTTGAAAACAATTGTTTCTTTTTTCTGTTGTTGTTCTTGTTTTGTTTTCCAGTTGTTTTTTGCAGGATGGCTAGTTGGATACCAGTTACTCTATCACAGCTGGAAAGGGAAATCTCCACTTACTTGTTCTAAGAGTTTCAAAGTTTTCGTTTTAGTACTTTATAGAGTTTTGTTTTGTTTTAAATATAATGTGAGATGAAGATCCAACTTCATTTTTTCCAAATGGATAAACATTTTCTCTGGCTCCATTTATTCAATAGTCTCTATTTTCCTCCCTGATTTGAGATTTCACCTCTACCACACAACAAAGTTTCATATACGTATGGATCTGTTCCTGAGCACTCAATTTTATTCCTCTGGTCAATTTGTACATCCCTATGCTGAAAGTACACTCTCAATTACTAGAGTCAGTCTTAATATCTTCCAGGGTAAATCTCTCTTTCCTGTTCATCACCTTCAGATGGGCCTCATTTCTTCTTAGCCTTCACTTTTCCTTGTAACATTTTAGACCCATCAAGTGCTGTGAAAAATCATGTTGTAATTTGTATGGAATTGCACTGAATCTACAAATCAATATGGGGAAATTAATGTTTTTATATTAGGTATTCTGTTCCATTTTATATAGTATATCTCTCCATAATAAAATCAATCATCTGTAATATTTCTTATAAAATTTTGTAATTTTCCTTATACAGGTCTTATAATTCGTTGTTACATTTATTCTTTGATACATAATATTCTTGATATTATTTTTAATGGTGTCCTCTCTTACATGACATTTCTGGCGGTCTGCTGCTGATATAAAAAAATACAACCTACATTTGTATATTAAATGTTGTGTCTAGCCACTGTTAAACTGTATTATATCTAGCAATCTATACTCTCAGCCTCTCTATCCACATTGCCGATACCTTAGTACAAGCCACTATCACTTCTCAACTGAATAACTGCAACAACTCGTAATTAGTCTCCTTGTCTCTAGTTTTGCACCTCACTCTGAAGTTAAGAATTCTTTACTGGTCTTGCTATCTCTCTGGCCTTGTATATACTGTTCCTCCTCTTTCCATCTCTTCATGGTCAACCTAACTTCTGCTTTTTCTTTTAGTTTCTGATTATTGTCCTCAAACACTTGCAAGGCTAGGTTAACTAGTCTTCTTGTGTGTAGAATATCACTCTTTGCTTAATCTTCTTCCATTTCTTACTATCTTCAATTTTTCTGTGTCTCCAATTAAACTAAAAACTTTGTGAGGACAAGCCTTCATCTTAATTTCCACATATTCCCAGAACCTATCACAGATCTTCTGACATATGGGAGATCAATACAAAATTGTTCAATGAATACAAGAATAAAATCTCACTTAGACTTAAAAGACCCATTTGAAATGGTATTATTTATGCCATTTTGCAGATCAAGAAACATACAAATCTGCATTTGTGACTCAAGAAATGTTAATCCATGCTACTACTTTTAGAACGGATGTTCAAAATATATGATGTTTTATTATAAAAATAAATTTTTTTGATTTTAAACTTGTGTTTTAAATAACCATAAAACTACCACCTATAAATGAAATAAAGGAGGTCAAAAAAAGAATAAAACGTCAACAGTCAATGGCAGAAAAACTTACGATTAAAATATCAAAAGTATGATGATTTTTATTAGGGTAACTAACCATCTTGGTTTGCTTAGAGACACATGATTTTCAATGTTAAACTGGAGAAGTCTCAGGCAAACCAGTGGGAAGTTGGTCACTCTAATTTTCATATTAATACAAACACATTTATACAAAATACATGTTCAGACTGGATATTTTTTAATTTTATGATAAAATATGTAAGAGAATATTTTGGACACCTTATGTTTTTTTTTTTTGGGTCATGCAGATTTGTACTCAAATTGCAGCATCACACCTTTATTATAAGCAAGTTACTTGGCCTCTTTGAGCATTAAAAAATATAAATATTTCCTGACGGCAGTATAAATCTTTTAGAAATCCTAGAACATACATTTTTAATGCAGAAACACATACCCAAGTTCACTTCCATTTCTTAAACACAAGTTTGTATTAAAATCCTTACCTGTGTTACTTCTTCCACACCAGTCATCTGGTACTTCCTCATCCTTTCAAATACTGAGTGATCTGCACAGCCCCCCTGTGGACCATACTTATGGGGATAGTCTAAAATACAAAGAAGAAATATTATTACTGTCACATGTTTAGGTATTACCAATTATCTTATAAACGAAAATTTAACTGTCATAATTAATGAAAGCCATAAATGCTTATTGGGTTCCAATGGGAAAGGCATTATGCTAGGCATTCTACTTTTAAAACCAGGCAGGTTCTGAAGTTCTCCTTCAACATCAATGGTCTCTAAGTTTTTGTCATATGAATGATTTGTGAATTCTAAAAAAGAACAATAATCATTCTTTATTCTGTGTTTAACTTTCCCAACCTGTCCCACTTCAGATATATAGAGCATTTTAACACTGCAATTTACTTCATTCTGTAATTTATAACTTTCCGTTCAAAACATTAAATTTCTTATTCTGCAAATGTACAAAGCTACCTCAGTTTGAACTACAGTTGGGCAAATATATCATATTTGGTTTGAATTCCTTCAATGAATACCAACTAGTCATAAGGGAAAGTAACCTAGAAACATGCTCCATGGCATAGTAAAAGCAGATTGAGTTTAAATTTCTTCAATGTATAATTCAAGTGAATGCTTTGTAAAGCAATAACTATTTTATTATCACTTGTTTTCCCTTTATAGTTAAACAGTGATTAATTTAGCCTTAACTGAATTGTTTCTATTTCCAGACAGCTGTTCAATTTAGTGTAGTCATTTAAAAGTTTATTCCACTCTCTCAAAGTTCACATACTTCCCTTGTTAAGGTTCTCCTTAGTTCATGAACATATTTTATAATTCAATCTACTACCCATAATTAAGAGAACTATCAAAATAAAATATAAAAAAATATTTTTTAAATATTAAAAAAATATAAAATAAAATAAAATATAGAGACATGGGTTAGAGGGGAAGCACTGAAACATCCTTAAGTAGCATATAGTTATAATGCACAGAATTATAATTAGAAACACTGTTTCTTAAGTAAATCTACAACCTGAAGTGGACACTAGTGACCTATTTCACTGGAACTACTAACTAAATATCACAATACAAATCTAAACTGGCAGGTAGCAGGTAGGGGTTATGGACAACCTACTTACATTGATATAACAGCTCTGATTTAAACGTTAGTTTTCACCAGAGGTCAAGATTGCAACAGCTGTAAAATTCCAACCAATAAATGTGGAAGAAATGATAGCCTTAGGGACTTCCCTGGTGGTACAGTGGTTAAGAATCCGCCTGCCAATGCGGGGGACATGGATTCGAGCCCTGGTCCGGGAAGATCCCACATGCCACGGAGCAACTAAGCCCGTGCACCACAACTACTGAGCCTGCGCTCTACAGCCTGCGAGCCACAACTACTGAAGCCCATGTGCCACAACTACTGAAGCCCACATGCCTAGAGCCCATGCTCTGCAACAAGAGAAGCCACCACAATGAGAAGCCCACGCACCGCAACGAAGAGTAGGCCCCGCTCTCAGTAACTAGAGAAAACTCGCGTGCAGCAGTGAAGACTCAATGCAACCAAAAATTAAATAAATGAATAAATAAATAAATTTATTAAAAAAAAATCAAGGGGGAACCCCAGAACTCTCCCTGTTCTTAGGAAGACATTCCCTTGACCCTCACTTACCTAAACACTCACAGCTATCTACCACTTCCTGCCTTGGGAACATCAAGACTATTTTCATTGGGGCTCAGCTTTTATAGTCATGAGACTACATCACCAAGTACTCCAGTTTACTATAAGTTTTTGCTGCCTCCAATTCACTACTTCCCTCTATTACCTTATTTATAGCTCCTAACTCACTGTCACTCTCTCTGATACCACCCCATCATAATTCTTAGTGATTTCAACATTCATGGGGATGATCCTTCCAATACACTCATCCTACCTTTTCTCCAACTGTCTTCTACCTCAATTTCTGAAACCCCTTCTTAATCTCAACTTTCTCATCCTACTTTCTTTCCACCACTCATCTTTTCAGAACATTCCCTTTAGACTCCAACAATCCTTTGACATCTCAAAAACCCTTCAATCCACCTATGCTACCACCCTGTTCACTAGTGGATATTCTCTCTCTCCTTATTCAGTTTAAATCCCATAGTCAATTATTACTATACTTACTCCACTGCATTTACCTTAAACTCCCTTGCCACCACCCCATTCCCAACTCTCCACCAAAACCTGTTTAAATTCAGCTCTCTACCTATACCACTCCAGTTGAATGGGGCTGGAGAAGCAACTGGTAACTATAACTATTCTCATTCAAAAATTATCATCTGTAACTTCAAGCAGTTCCTTTATGCCACCTGACAATGATAATGTATTTCCAGAGTCCCTTCTCAATCCTATTTCATGTTTAACTACAGGCAGTCCCCACTTTACCACATTATCACAGGCAGTAAAATTGACCATGCAAGCTGAAAGTATGCAAAGTGATCTTAATAATCAATGGGGAAAATTACAACTGCTCCATGACCTTCAAAATTTTTTGTCAAACTACTGAAACTCTCTTGTTATTTATAAATGTGTAGGGGAATTAAAAAACAAAACTATGATCTATATAGTACACTCTAATTTAAAACATTAGAAACATCAAAGGACTTCCCTAGTGGAGCAGTGGTTAAGAATCTGCCGGCAATGCAGGGGACAGGGGTTCGAGCCCTGGTCTGGGAAGATCCCACATGCTGCGGGGCAACTAAGCCCGTGTGCCAAAACTACTGAGCCTGCATGCCACAACTACTGAAGCCCACATGCCTAGAACGTGTGCTTCACAACAAGAGAAGCCACCGCAGTGAGAAGCCCGCGCACCACAACAAAGAGTAGCCCCTGCTCGCAGCAACTAGAGAAAGCCCTCGTGCAGCAACGAAGACCCAACACAGCCAAAATTTAATTAATTATTTAAAAAAAGAAACATCAAGAATTAGAATATTTAAAAGAACTAGTGTTTTGTTTCTTTGTAAATTGTATCTTATATATCATAAATTTTATATATGCTTCAAAATCTGTCAGCACAAAACTCTCCCAATAGAAAAAAAGGAATCGAGTATAAAATGTTTCCCATATACTTTCAAAACTTCTAAAAGAGCCTATTTTCCCTGGTCACCACATTAACTATGAAAATGGACAATGACATTTTCCCTCTAAAATTACTGACAATATAATCCCCATTTCTAGAAAAAGCCTTTGTTCAACTAATGAATAAGCCCTCATTGAGATGCTAAATCATAGGATGCAACTGTAGTTCCCCTGAAAAGGCCAAACAGCATATTCTTTCACAAAGAATGAGTCATTGGCGTAGAATATTCAGCTTATTTAAAACAAAGATCAGCTTTAAATCTAAGGCCTTTCTTCCAGTTCCTCTGCATGCCAACCTCTTGCTTCTGTTTTGTTGTAGGAAGCACAGATATAAATAATACATATACTGTGATACCACCTCAAGCAGGAAATAGCTCTAGTTAACTCTCAATCATCCACTCCAGGAAGGGGGAATATTTACAGTACAGATCATCTGCCCAACAGATGTGTAAAACACCCACTTCTCACTACAGACTAACTAGACTAGACTTTATCTCCTCACTACTCCCAGCAAGCCATCCCTCCCTCAACGTGACTGCCAGGTTAGGAATTTGACTGCAGAGTCCAAAGCTTTAGCTATGAGATAACTCTCTAACCATCAAAACTTGGTGTAATTCCTCCAATGACACACTATGACTCACTAAATTCAATCAAATGACCCAACTTTTATGATATTCATTGAATTTAAAAGACAGTGGTTCCACAGACAGATACTGTACCAAAAGTTGATTTGCTAGGTATCTGAAGGGTAGGTAGGTTGGGTCCTTGCCCATGAAAATGCCACTGACTCCCAAAGTTGCCAAAAATCCACAAGGATTCATTGAGACAGTAAAAAGACGAGGAGACTTTTTGTTTTAAGGAGAGATGATGGGTGTGGAGGAATGGACGGATGGGTCAAGCAGCCCCCAAATACCCTTCCCCCTTCCAATTGCAGTGGACAGAGGTCCCTTTCTCCCTAGTGCCCCTTCCCCCATTCCCCACAACCAGTCTCTGTTTGGGGAGGGTGGGGAGAGCAGGGAGAGAAGGGCATAGTATGAAGGACAGTAAGCTAAAGATGGTCCCCTTTTCAACATGCACTCACAACCCTGCTCTCACAGGAAACAGAAACTCAGAGCTGGTCCAGGCATGTCCCTTCCCACCCTTGTTTTTTAAGAAAGGTTAGTGTTGGGGGCCAAGGGGATCACGGGTATCAGGTCAATAGGAGAAATGTTGCTCTATTATTCTGATCAGGAGACTGTAAAGTGCGTTAGGACAGAAACTTGGCCCTGTTCATCACTGTATCCAATGTATCTGAAAGTGTCTTGTACAGATTAGACACGCAAATGATAAATAAAATAAATTTATTAAGAAAAAAAAAATGATAAGACCTAAAGGGCTATTCACCAAAATGCTAACGGTGGTGGATACACTTCATCTTCTACTTAATTCACAAGCAAAAATATCTATTTTATATAGTCATTTGATAATCAGAAAAACCAAAAATATTTCCAGCTTTAGAGGAAAAGTAGTTTGGAATCATCAAATTTTAGAAGAAACAGGAAGTATTAATGATCTACATACTCACTTTATAACATGAAGAAAATGACACCCAGAAAAGGTAAAGTTACTTACTTGCATAAGGTCACAAAGCTATTCTCAAACTTCATCCTGATTTCCCTTCAAACTACTTTCTCATACAAATGCCATGCCTCAGTTCTGACACATTACCTCTTGTGCTTTTTCCTTACCATGTCTCCCACTAACTTGTGTGATCTTAAGCAAATGAATTAAACTCTGCAACAGTTTTAACTAGTTGATCTACAAGGTCACCTTTTTTTAATTTTTTTTTCATTTTTTGGCTGTGCCACGCAGCATGTGGGATCTTAGTTCCCTGACCAGGGATCAAACCCACACCCCCTGCACTGGTAGCGCAGAGTCTTAACCACTAGACCGCCAGGAAAGTCCCCTACAAGGTTGCCTTTAAGTCCATGATTCTGCAGGGGAACAAAATTTGCCACCCCATGTCTCTCTCTGGCATAAGGATTATTTTAGACTGATTATTTTTAAGAAAACAGAAGACTCAGGAAGTCTTTCTTTTTACCTGCCCTTTAACTGCCTAGAAGAATTTAGATAAAGGGCCTGGTTCAGGAACAGCACTATCAACAGAGAGATCTACAAAGAAAATGGGATAGGTGTGGTAGGAGGAACTTGGCAGGCCCCGGAGACCAAGTCCTCTCTGTGTCCCCTTGTCCCTGCATGGCAGAGCAAACATTTGTTTACCCAACATTTGCTTTTCCATCTTCCTATAATTGTTTTCCTCCCCCTTGAAGTACCAAACCCCTAGCCCCTTCTCCTCTCAAATGCCATATAAACCTCAATTGCCTAACTGGGGCCTCATTTTTCTGATGGAGACCTCGTACATACATATTAAATTTGATTTTCTCCTTTTAATCTGTCTCATATCAATTTAATTCTTAGACCAGCTAGAAGAACCTAAAAAGGGCAGAGGGCAATTTTTTCCTTCCCCAGCAATTCTAAGCCTCTACAGTTGCTGAAAGCAGTAAAATCCACATCAGTGAATTCCTAGTCTAATGAATATAAATATAAGATAACAAGGTTGCTTACGTAGATTATCTAATCTCCAAATTTATAAACCATGAACAGAATTTAACATTTTTATAATAAATCTTGTATCACAATGTAAAGCAGCTCTTTACCGGGCCCAAGTCCTAGACCAATGTCCTCAGACACACCCACAAGGTCGCTAGCATAAACGTCAAGCATTGAATTGTGCTAGAAGAGATGTGAAAGACCTAGTTTTAGCGCCTCTTATCCCTAGTACATACACACATGTATACTCAATGCTACTTCTACTAGTTTTTCTGTAACTCATCACTCATAAAAGTTGAACCTAAAATGTAAATTTACTCTATTTTTCAGTAGGGAAGATAGCCACACTTCTGCAAAATCAACAATGATACCAAAAATAAAGCCTTAGCTTTCTCCTAATCTTTTTTTTATCTTCACAATAATTGTCTTTACCATCATTAAGTCCCTCGACTTTAGCCACCTTTAAACAAGTCTCTACTAACTTACGATGTAACTAAAAAGAACTGGAGTAAAAGCCAGGAAACATGGATCCTTGCCATGAAAATACCTTGCCCAAGTTGCTTAAGACTCTTTAGGCTTCAGTTTCCATCATCTTCAAACTTAGAACTAATTCTAGTCCCTTTTGCAATCGTAATAAAGTTACAGAATTCCGTTGAATTCAGAACTACATCAATCTTCTGGTCTATTCCAGAAAACTCTATTTTCCATGAACAGTTTGCTGATGAGGTATGATGAAGAAACAATGCCCCCCAAAAGAAAATCCCTATTTTTTAAATGCATATGCTTGTGAAGTCTTAATTTAAAACTTTCAAATTCATTCTTCTTACTACCACATCAAACGTCTATAAGCTTTTTCCAAACTCTCAAAACATATGACTTGACAGTATAATGACAACTTATTAAAAACTGCATCTTTAATGCAATATTCAGATGAACAATGAATTAATTTTCTTATTCAATCTGTTTGTAAAAACATCTCAAACACTGCAAAACACAATCATGAGGTGATATTTCTCGGAAAAAAAGAACAAAATTTCCAAATATAATTTTACTTTCTAGGATGAGTTTTAAAGCTGTTTTACAATATAAGAGCTTTGTTATTTTTAAATAATCTTATGTTTCTGAAATGATCATTATGCAGCCAAAATATTTTCTATTTATGTTTTTTAAATAAATATATACAAAAATATATATTGGGTTGGCCAAAAAGTTCATTCAGGGTTTTCCGTAACATCTTACGGAAAACCCTGAATGAATTTTTTGGCCAACCCGATACATATGGTAACCAATCAGAAAACGTCTTGATCTAAAGTGTTCGTAACTTGAGTCTTATTTACATAAATAAAACAAAATAAACTTTGATTGAATAATATGAAAGGGCTGGGCATATTTTCTCCAAATTCTGCAAAAAGAATTAAACCCCTCACTGTCTCTTTTTAATCTGTTTTTTTAAATGTTTTCCCAATTAAATATCTCACATTTCTAATTAAATATTTTTCAAATAGCTACCACTTCTCACAGGCTTCTCAACTTTTCTTCATTTGTGCCTGTGAACTATTTGGAGAAATTATATTTCCCTAGAGATTAACTCAGAAAAAAAAAAAAGCAAAAACAGAGTCAACAATGCCACTAAATTCTTATATTTCTTTTAATACTGTTACTTTGCTTAAGAAAATTAAGTATTTAACATCAATGCTAAGTAAAACACGTGAATTAAAACATACAGTATAGAAATTAACCTATAAACTTGTATATCCTATGGGAGTTCTGAAGTCATGGGCACTTCCTATCATAGTCTTAAGCGATTCTGCTACTGAATTATCAATCAGAACACTCCATTCCTTAATCTTTCCGAGTGTCTACCACAGTTTGTCACAACTCCATACACATAAGCACATTTCCAAGCTCAGACTGGACCTTAAGCACATGTAGAAACTCTGCACGATAATCCTCAGAATTTCCTGGTACCTCTGGAAGAAAAATGTGACAATCTAACAATGTCAGATTTGAACAATGCTAGCCATTATCAATACTTTCCAATTCAATTTTTCCTTTCCTCTTTTCCTTCTATCCTTTGTCCCTCCTTTCCACTAACAGTGACACAAAAGGTGTTGAAAATCTTAGTGACTATGACAAAACTCAGTTACATCCACAACTTCAAAAACACAATATGAAACTGATTTTTTTTAAGGTTTATTAAAAGCAATATCCTGAAGTTTCACAAACGAAGAGGCTTCTACCGGAAGGAGGCCTTCACCTTGAAATGGTTAAGTAAAATTTAACAGTCTCAATTTTTCAGAGCAAGAAATAAGGGGTCTTCCCACTGAAGCACAAGAGAAAGAAGCGATAAGTACAGTTACAGCTAGCACACAGGCTGAAAGTAGGAGTGACCTACTATTGATACAATACTATGAGGCACAGGCAAATTCAAGCTCTTTGGGCTTTCCTATACCACCCAAAGGAAAATAAATAATCTGAAGTGAAAGAATAAACCTAAACACTCTTACTCTACGGCTTCATGTATTTACTTAAAATATCTTTTAGTTCAGAAACAAAATATTTCTTTATAAGTACAGCATGGGAAAATTGCTTAGAACTTTGCCTCTCAGAAAGGTAGTATACAAAAGGTGCAAAGGTCCACTATTTACAACTAATGATTCCAAGCAATCATACAGTCAGTCATTCCTAAAAGCTATTCATATTACTAAGACTAGCAGTATAGTTTATGGGACAATGTTTTTCCCAGTTTCTTAAAATAAACTGGGCCAAGAGGCAGAGGACTAAATGGTATTCTTACCCTGTCATAATTGTTCACACTTCTATGTCCTAGAAGAGAGTGTTTTTTACCACCTAAGTATAGATTGAACAAGTATGAATTTTAAGCTGATAACTACATGTAGTTATCACCTTCACATCTAAATGGATATCAAAGCATCTAGAAGTTATTAAATATTTTCACAGAAAACTGTCTCTATGTTCTGGTACAGCACCAGAAGCCATTCCCTAAGGTTCTCCAGAATATCAGTATCATTTTCCATGGTGGTTTCATATATTCATGCCTAGAGTTGCAAAAACAGTATTAAGATGAGGGTAGCCAAACTCTCATCAGGATTCCTATCCAAAGTTGGCGTGCCTCCCCTGTCATTTGCTTCCGCTGAAAATAACAAATACAGGGACACCAAATTCACTCAAGCATATACACAATGATCTAAACAGCCATGCAGTACTTTAGCTGTAAAAATAAATTATTGGCACTTAAGCAAATTATATGAAAATAATAATAATATTATTATTAAATAATAAAGGGACATCCTCTGTCTTTTAATTAGCTGTGAAATAAAGCATCCATTGCTAGATATGTTAGGGAAAGAATTTGGCTCTAAACAGCAATAGATGCAAATGTGTGATTTCAGGGAGGCTTACAGATCTCAGAAAAGACCCAGAGATCCTTGGAATAATGGCAGTGAGAATTTACAGCTTTTTTCCAGGAGTGAAGCAGAAGACACATGGTTAAGAACACGAGATCCACAATCAAGTGACCTAAGTTTTCTAAGGCTTAGTTTCCTCATCTATAAAGTGGGGATAATATGTGTGCCTATATACCTCACAGGGTTATTGTGAAGATTAAACAAAATAATGTAAGCAAAGAACTTTGTATGGTGCTGGTTATACATCAGAGAGAAATAACTACTTGTACTACCACTAATACTATTAGAACCTTGGGTATTCTACACAGAGAGGTTAAAGGGCCAATTAAAAGTAAATTTAGGGCTTCCCTGGTGGCGCAGTGGTTGAGAGTCCGCCTACCGATGCAGGGGACACGGGTTCGTGCCCCGGTCCGGGAGGATCCTACATGTCACGGAGTGGCTGAGCCCGTGAGCCATGGCCACTGAGCCTGCGCGTCCGGAGCCTGTGCTCCGCAACGGGAGAGGCCACAACAGTGAGAGGCCCACGTACCGCAAAATAAATAAATAAATACATTTAATCTAGACAAATACCATGTGGTTTCACTTACATATGGAATCTTAAAAAAAAAAGAAAAGAAAAGAAAACAAAACAAAACAGAAACCGAGGCATAGATACAGAGAACAAACCAGTGGTTGCCAAAGAGAAGGGGAGTAGGAGGAGACTGGGCGAAATAGGTCAAGGAGATTAAAAGGCACAAACTTCCATTTATAAAATAAGTAAGTCGTGGGGAGGTAACATACAGCATAAGGAATACAGTCAATAATACTGTAATAATTTTGTATGGTGACAGATGTTATCAGACTTATCGTGGTGATCATTTCATAATGTATTTAAATGTCAAGTCACTATGTTGCACACCTGAAGCTAACATAATATTGTATGTCAACTATATTTCAATTTAAGAAAAGTAAATTTATCTAGCCATCCTCTAGAAGAGCGGTAGGCAAACAACAGCCTGCTAGATATGAGTCCTTTTGTTTGGCATGAAAGCTAAAGACGGTTTTTACATTTTCAAATGGTGGGAAAAAATTAAAAGAATAATATTTTGCGTCATGTTAAGATTACATGAAATTCAAATTTAAGTGTCAGTAAGTTTTATTGGAACATAGCCATGCTCGTTCATTTACATATTTCCTATTGCTGTTTTCATACTACAGTGGCAGAATTCAGCTGCAACAGAGCAAATATGGCCCACAAAGACAAATTATTTACTATCTGGACCTTTACAGAAAAAGTTTGCCAACCCTTGGTCTAGAATCTAGACTAGAGCAACTATTTAAAAACTAAATGGTTAATACATGGGTGCTTTCCTTTTGTAGTTAACTTGACAGATTTTCAGATAGTTTTTCAAAAGTAATTGTCTAAATCTGCAAGCACTAAAAATTCTGTTTAAGGCAATTGCTTCCCATACTCTTATCCTCATATCATTACATTTCCATTTACCAGAAGAAGTTACAAACAAAATCACTCTAAACATTGCTGTTTTTAGGCTCTAATACCACTACTGGCATGTAATAACAAGCAGAATGTGAAACGATCTCCTTACCATGAATATATGTTTACCAAGACAAGTAAGAGTTAAGCACTGAAATCAATGGTAAAGTTAAATGCCAAAAGGAACAGAAAACTAAGTTGCATCCAATGTCACTGATTCTGCAAGCTAACTCATCACCTTTGGGGAAAAAGAAAAGGCTGAAATAAAGGGAGATTTTTGAAAATTACTGTAAGATGCAAAGTGAAAGAAATGCAATTATATGATGAGGAAGAAACAGAAGTATGAAAAAAGAGCAGAACATTCTTAAACTACATACAAGTAGATAAGAGAAGAAAGGAAACGAGAGAGAAGACAAAACAACAGAAATCATAAAAGGCAGAATAAACACAGTTGAAGATACTTATAAGACATACAAAGTGAAGGAAAATGTTTGATTACAATATCATGGGAAGGAAATCATCAGTTCAAAATCTGTCAATCATTTCTTCCTCTCCTTTCTTTCCCAAAGGTCTTGCTTGATTTTGAGAAAACATTATAGGGAAAATGTTGCAGGACTTTATTAAGTATCAGTGAAGAAACTGCTGCAGAGATAAATGATATCTGAAATGTTAAAGGCGCAAAAGAAACAGAAACTGCAGTTGGAGAACTTACACACCCTGATAGAGGAGGTAAACCTGCAAAATGATTAAATTACTCAGAAAATTACAAAGTAACATACAAATGAAGTAGATGATAATTCTACTGGCAGAAAGAAAGGAATTCATACTCTAGCTTGTGAAGGAAGACTGTAGCTTGGAGCTTGAGGAGAGTCTAAAATACCAGGAGGGGAAATTGGAAAAGGAATCAAATAGGGATGAGCAAAAATGTGCACAAGTAGCATTAACGAATTTAACAAATAGCCAAAATCATAAATGTATTCTGTCTAGAATAATTATGCTATTTTCTATAGTAATCGAGCATTAGAGATGACAAGCAAGTTGGAGAGACTTAAATACAGAAACGGTCAGAGCTGATAAAGCAAGAAGTCGACATGGTTAACACTTTCCAGTACATTACCAGGGGTGAGAACGAAATTACTGACAACAAATTTCTATATGTAGAAAGGAAAATGAAGCCTGGAAGCTGCCAAATAAGGAAAATAGGCAAAAATTGATAGACTACTCTTACTACAGTCAAAAATAAAATATGAGTATTCAAGAGGCCTGTGAATTAGAGGAATGCATTTCTGGGTCATTTCATTACAGCATTCTCGTGATTAAATGACTATGGATATACAGACAATGGTAGAATGAAAAGGGGAAGTCTAAATACATTTTCTATTCTTAAAACACAGAAAAAGAACTCTCCCAACAAATTACCATCATACAAAGACCACGGTCGAGAACAAAATCCATAAAGATAAATCTGAAGTCTTACCAAGCGGAAGTCATTTCAAGATTCCAAAAAGAAATACTCAAAAGGCTTAAAAATTACAAAAATATCTAAAATATTCTTTAAATACTATGCAAATATCCACACTGAAATTTACATAAGAAGATGATGCTTCAGTAGGCCACACACACAAAGGTGTTACAGCATTAAATGACTGGATGATACCACAATATAGAATTTCCAGTTCAATCGGAGTTGGTTGACTCATAGTTCAAATAGAATTGGTTGTAGCATATCAACAAAGTAGTACCAGCACAGACTGACAATGATATTGTCTCAACGATATAGATCCATTCTTTAATTGAGATTTTAGTTGTGAAACTATTTTCTAGCCTGATTAACAGCTTAGGAAAGAAAACAGCTCAGGTTTCATTTGTCTCCACATAGTTTTAACTATTTATATACTCTTTGCAAAATTTAAGTACTTACTAATATCATCTTCATGATAAATGACAGAGTGAAATGGCAGAGTGCGGTCTTTAATATATCTCTCTGCTGGCTCAACATAAAATGTGCCACCACGAGTCTGAATGAATCCTTCAAATCTTCCATCAACAACAGACCCATGGCTAAAACTTCCTTCTTCACCTATTAATGAAAGCCACAAACTCTTAAAAATTTGATTTGCACATGAATGTTAAATTCATTCTCCTTTATAAAGCCATTCTTATGTATTGAGAAAAAAACTAAATACAAATTTACCGGGGAAATTAATTTTCACATGAAACGTATCAACCTGAATGTGAACAACAACTGGAACTTAGTTAAAATATATACAGTATATATATAGTAACAACAATGAAAAATGGAACATCTGTCTTGCTGACAATCAAATTCCCAGAACCTAGCACAGTGCCTGGCATGCATGCAATAGTCACTCAAAAAAATGACTTAAATAAACTTAGAGGCAAGCAGATACACTGATAAAATATACACTTTCAAAATAAAGATATTAAAGTATCTTTTGAAATTCTACTCTAATTGCCATAAGAAAAAAAGTTCCTTTCCCACCTAATATATTCTGCACGAACCTTTTAGCTTCCTTACCACCAGTAGGTTTTATAAATACATTTTAAAAATAAGACAGTATTAAATATTTCAGAAGCAATTTGAACAAAATATGCCAATAATTCTTTCTGAGATATTGGAAAAAGGTTCATGATAGTATCCCATCAATTATACTTCTTTAGGGAAAGAAAATTATAAGAAAAAAGGTAGTTTTGTTTTTTAATACAGTCATAAAGAAAAGCTGAGTACCAAACATCAAATGATAAGAAGAGGTGGGTAGTTAGGTGAGGGCTTTAAAAGTTAAATTTGCCATTCAAAAATTTCTCATTAAAACAAAAATCAGGCTTTCTGCAATTTCTAAGTTGTAGATTAACAGTAATTAGTTGACTTTAAGTTAATCATAGACTGAAGCTGAGTCCAAGACATTTGTATTTTAAATGATATGATGTTTACCTGCAAACTCATTTAGTCTTGTACGCTTTTTGACTATCACCTACCAAAAAAAAAGGGGGGGGGGGCGGGTGCTGGGAGACTACTAAGTTACTTGCCCAGCAAGATAAATGATCAAGAAAATAACAGAAAACTATAATCTAACATTAGAAATTTCGACCTATGGAAAAACACTTTCCTTTTCCATTAAAGAATTATAAGAATACAAAAAAACTTTTAATTGTTTAACTATGCTTGATCTACAAATAAGAAATTTTAAGTACAGAAATGTCTCATTTACCGATCATCATAAAAAAAAATAAGAAACCTTTCTCAAAGCATTTAATTTTTCAAGTCAGGATTTTGAATGGAAATCTCTCTAATATGTAGAAATAAAATTTAACTTTCAGTTAACTTTAATAACTCTTAATAAATAGGATCATCTTGAGTATTTATTAACGTACAGTTATAACTCAATGATATTTTGCCCTTAATACCTACAGAAGACTTTGCTTTTTTAACTTTTTTACGACTTCCATCAATTGTTCTGTTCTCCCTACATTACTAAGCTGACAGATGTAATTTTCCATTGCGCTAATAAGTGTGCCCCCCATCTCCCTGATACCTTTTTAAATCTGGTGTAGTAAGAGAAATTCATTAGAATTGTGAACAAAAAGCAAATAGATCCAGAGGAAGGAAGGCCCTGGGAGGATTTTCCTATGAATGACTTTGTCACATTATTTTTGGCTATTAAGATAATCTTTACAGTTCGTTATAAAACATAGTTAAGTTACTGTTAATTCCTTGCTTGGAAGATCAGAAAATTATATAAATCATTAAAATTTTTTAAAAAACCTAATAGTTTGGAGGTAATGAGAGTCAAAACTTCATACCTTTCAGAAGTCAGACGCTGCATAATTCAATACTAAACATATATGTAAAGGTTGATCGAAGAATTACTTCATTCTTCAAAGCCCATTGCTCTTCACAATACACTCAAATCTCCCCAGGATTTATCCCATCTTTCTGAAATATTTGCCTATACTTCAAAATGCATATATTTCCTTGTATAGAAAAAAATTAAACACGGTTCTTTTAAGGTTCAACTCACCATAAATATGTCCAGTGTAAATATGAGAGGTATCATAATCAAGTATCGTATTTGATGTTTCCACCCTAAATTCATCACTAAAAAGAGAAGTGTCCCTCTTCATTCGTAGGTTGAAATGTCTGCAAACAGGGTAGGAAAGGAAAAAAATGAAATTAAAAGGATCCAAATTTAAACAATGATTTTTTAAATTAAAAAAAAGCTGCAAAATGTGGATTGTTTCACACAATTTGTCTATTTGGGAAATAACTGGCTAAGATTTTCTTATAAAAATTCTGCTCTGAAATTCAACCTAAAACTGTGATACAACTCACATACAATTAAACAGTAATCATCTAGGGATATATTAAAAAAATAAATGCCTACAGACTGATTCTCACATGGTGAAACAAGATCATTCCAACAGCAACTAAGTTACTTGAAGATAAAAGCAAGCTTCTTGACCCAATTACTGTTAATTCACCACTACCTGTCTCCCCTCTCTAGTAATTCCACAGCTTTTCCATTTTCCCCTATAATTCACAACTCAGATAAGAGAATACATAAGGAAGTGCCATTAATTAGATACTTAACATCTCTTTTCAGACAAGCAAGTATGCATGCTCTTTCTTTCACACACAGACACACACATACAGAAAGACAGACACACATACACAGGAAACTTTACAACTCCTTTATTTTTCCCTGGGGCATCTTCTTCTAATTCTTTTTAGACCTTTCTCAGTTCAATTTGGAGATCCCAAACCCAAAGGACCATGATATTAGCTGAAATTATACTCATTCTAACTGTCCTCTATAAAGGAAAAGGAAAGACCAAAATACTGAAATAAAATTAAATAAAGAAATCTAGGGTTTTAGAATCAAACTCAGAATCAAAATCTTAAGCCTAGTAAATCCTTGCTAGCCCAGGATTCCTGTCCATTAAATGAAGATAACACATTCTATTTTCTAGAACAATTTTAAGGATTAGAGATTATAACGTATGTAAAGTCATTAACACAGTACCTGGCACAAAGGAGATGTAAAGGGTAGTAAAGTAGCTATCACTACCTAACTTTAAAAACTGTATCAAGTCTCCTTTATAACTGCCATAAATGTCTGCATATAACACAACTTCTACTCAGTGAATATGAACCGAAGTCTTTAATTAGCCAACCCCCAAATGTTAGTAGGATGTGGAATAATTTGAACTCTGACACATTGCTGGCGGAGGTAAAAAATGGTATAATCACTTTGGAAAACTGGCTGTTTCTTATAAACGTAAACATACAAAAACCCTATGACCCACAATTCTATACCAAGAGAAATGAAAATATAAAATATATGTCCACACAAACAACTGGACACAAATGTCCAAAGCAGCTTTATTCATAATAGCCCAAACCTGGAAATAACCTAAATGTCTATCAGCAAGTAAAGAGAGAAAAAGGTTGTGGCTTATTCATACAGTAGCAAACTATTCAGCAATAAAATCATCAAACTACTAAAAATAGGTACTTTTATAAAACACAAAAGGATGCACACAGTATATATAATTCCATATATATGTAATTCTAGAATATGCAAAATCTATCTCTAGAGACAGAAAGCAGGTTAGTAGTTGCCTGGGATGGAGAGACTAAGAGCAAAAGGGAATGAAGGAATTTTTTGCTCTGATGGAAATGTTCTACACCTTGATTTGAATGGTGGTTCACAAGTGTATACATTTGTCAAAACTTAACTCAAACTATACACTTGAAATGAATATATTTTATGTAAATTATACTTCAATAATGTTGATTTTAAAGAAAAAAATCAAATCATTTTTCAAGTGAATAGGGGTCAACAGTTGGGTATAATAACCATTACCTTCATAGAGTGTCACCCTTTCTGAACACTATTTTATCTTTTTCCCTTAATTTCCTGTATTGGCAACCTTTTATTTTGCAGCTGCATTCATTTCCACTTGCCTAAACCTCTCACCAAAAAACTCCTAGGGCTTCCCAACTACTGTGGCAAGGACTGTAGGCTAGGAAAGACATCCTCAGAACCTTAACGTTCCAATCTACTGCAGCAAGTAATCAACAAAGCCAAACACATCTTCTAAATGGGAACTCCAAAAAGTCAAAAAAAGACAATCCTAAACAAACAGGAATCTTTCCTGAATTCTTATTGTATATCCTTTTCATAAAATTCCTTTTAACCAACTAACAGACATGAAATTCTTGAAAGGTGAGTATAAATACACACATTATTTTTTAAAGGATCACATTTTGGAAAATCATTAATTTATCATTATATACACTTTTAATTTACTATATAAATACCACCTCTAAAAGAGCATCTTTGTTAAACAGTAAAAATCCAAGGGCTTAATATGTTTGTCATTCAGGATTTATTATTCAGCAAAACTGTTTTACCTTAAATCCATTATAAGCAGCAGCATTAGTACTCTATATCTCCCTCCCCCAAAATGGTAAAAGCTTCAGAAAGGACATTTAAGTTCAATATGAGAACAATCTATGCTGCAATCCCTACTCAAAACAATAGTTTTATATCACTTTACGTGTCTATGCAGATAGCAATCCTAGAGGGATGTTGTAACAGAGAGAATTTAAGAACACTTGAAGTAGGCCCCTTCTAATCTTGATATTGATTTCATAAGAAAATCATCTCATATATACAAAACATTATTCTCACTATTGATTTAAATTGGATTGAAACCACATATAAAATCAGTTTTCAATTATGCACAGTCAAGAAGCAACATAGATAATAAAACAAAAAAATCAAATTTACATCATACCCCCAAGATGCACTGCTCTATTAATATCAAAATTAATGTGCATCTGAAACATATATAAACAAAGAAGGAATGGAACAAGGGTGAGCCTGGAAGGCAGGTAAATGGTAGAAGAAGCCAGACTGAATTAAACTCTGTCACAATCCATGAAACAGATCAACTACAAAGGAATAATCAGAAGCTGGGTATATTATTCCATTAACTAAGTCATTGGATACCAGTTCTGTAATTTTAATTCCACTACCATCTGTTTGATAGTTCATATCTTTACACTATTTTAATATTTATATAAATTGCAAATTCTTTGCAATAGTCCTGTCAGACAACACATTATAAAGTAATAATAATAATTAGCTGATGAACACATCCTACCTTCCCAATTTCTCAACAAGCCTTGAACAAAAAATCATCTGAAAACATAACCTGATTCCTTTTATTTTATTTATTTATTTTTTTGGCTGCATTGGATCTTTGTTGCTGTGCGTGGGCTTTCTCTAGTTGCAGTGAGTGGCGGCTACTCCTTGTTGTGGTACGCGGGCTTCTCATTGCAGTGGCTTCTCTTGTTGCAGAGCACGGGCTCTAGGCGCACGGGCTTCAATAGTTGTGGCTCGTAGGCTCAGTTGTTGTGGCTCACGGGCTCTAGAGCGCAGGCTCAGTAGTGTGGCACACGGGCTTACTTGCTCCGCAGCATGTGGGATCTTCCCAGACCAGGGCTCGAACCCATGTCCCCTGCACTGGCAGGAGGACTCTTAACCACTGCACAACCAGGGAAGTCCCAACCTGATTCTTTAATTGCTTAAACTTTTGGCCCAAAGGTCAGAATAACTACAGTGAACACTACCTTATAAAAATCACTGTATTTTGGGAAAACAGTTTGGTGGTTCCTCAAAAAGTTAAACAGAATTACCATATGATCCAGCAATTCTACTTCTATGTATACACCCAAAGGAATGGAAATCAGGGACTCAGATACCTGTACACCAGTGTGTGTGGCAGCATTATTCATAATAGCCAAAAGACAGAAAAAATTCTAATATTCATCAACATATGGATTTCAAGATGTATGTATGGGGAATTCCCTGGTGGTCCAGTGGTTAGGGCTCCGCGCTTTCACGGCCAAGGGCCCAGGTTCAATCCCCGGTCAGGGAACTAAGATCCCATAAGCCGAATAGTGCGGCCAAAAAAAAAAAGATGTACATATGAGTGGTATATATATACAATGGATTATTCAGCCTTAAAAAGGAATGAAATTCGGATACACTACAACACAGATGAACATTAGAAACATTATGCTAAGTGAAAGGAGTCAGACGCAAAAGGCCACATATTATATGACTCTAGTTATGCAGGACATAGAATAGGCAAATTCCTAGAGATAGAAGGTAGAACACAGGTTACCAAGGGCTGGTAGGAGGGCAGAATTGGAAGTTATTGTTTCTGTTTGGTATAATCAAAAAGCTCTAAAAATGAATCACGGTGATAGTTAGACAACACTTTGAATGTACCTAATGCCACTGAATTGTACACTTAAAAATGATTAAAATAGTAAGTTACATGTTATTTTTCCACCATAAAAATAAATAAATGTTTAAAAATCATTGTACTGGGACTTACCTGGTGGCACAGTGGTTAAGACTCCACACTCCCATTGCAGGGGGCCAGGTTTGATCCCTGGTCAGGGAACTACATCCCACATGCATGCCACAACTAAGAGTTCACATGCCACAACTAAAGAGCCTGCATGCCGCAACTAAGGAGTCCACCTGCTGCAACTAAAGGAGCCCACGTGCACCAATTAAGGAGCTGGTGAGCTGCAACTAAGGAGCCCACGAGCTGCAACTAAGACTCAGCGCAACCAAATAAATAAATAAACATTTTTTAAAAAAATCATTGTATTCCCCAAAACTAGGGTATAAAATAAAATTGTGCAGGCAGAGATACCCTTCCTAGCGGTAAAAGCCCCTAGAGAACTGGTTGAGATAGTAGTATTGTGATGATAATGATGAGATTATAACATTCTTCTTAAATTTATATAGGTTTACAGTTTTCAGAGCACTTTCACACATATTACTGCATCCCGTCCTCACAGTAACATTGCTAAGGAAGCACGATGAATATTTTTATCAAAGGGCATGACTCAGGTCACAAGACTAGAATTAGGACTAGAACTCTAGTATTTGGTTGCTGCATCTTGCTTTCAATCATACCACGAATGCCTCTCAAGCATGTGCCGGAAGCAGTCAAGCTAATACATGCTGAGTGTTGTAGCAGTCTTAATGTATGTAATATTATCAGTCTTCACCAAGTCACCTTTTAAAATTTGAACAAATGCAAGTAAGACACAGAAGTGAAAATATAACCTTATTTGAATTTCACTGAAAATTCTACTTTACAACACCACCATAAGAAGTTCCCTTTGATTATTAATCCCGTTTTACTATGTTTCTTTCAGTAAGTTTAGTTCTCTTTTTTTATATGTGTATATATATATATATATATATATATATATATATATATATTTTTTTTTTTTTTTTTTGGCTGTGTTGGGTCTTCGTTTCTGTGCGAGGGCTTCCTCTAGTTGTGGCAAGCAGGGGCCTCTCTTCATCGCGGTGCGTGGGCCTCTCACTATCACAGCCTCTCTTGTTGCGGAGCACAGGCTCCAGACGCACAGGCTCAGTAGTTGTGGCTCACGGGCCCAGTTGCTCCGTGGCATGTGGGATCTTCCCAGACCAGGGCTCGAACCTGTGGCCCTGCATTGGCAGGCAGATTCTCAACCACTGCACCACCAGGGAAGCCCTCTTTTTTTTTATTGTTATAATATAGTATACTGTCATCAAAGATAAACTTTAGATTTCCTCTGAGGAGGAAGATGCTCTGTATAAGGAACATCATTTGCACTGGGAATATTTTCCTACTGTTAGATTTAATCACTATGTTGATTCTATGAATCAATAGTATTTTGTCTCTCATCTTGATTATAGTAGTTCTATTATAATTCTTTCCTTAGTGGCATATAGTAAAGTTATAAAGAATAGAGTAAAATTATAGGAGGGCAAAATCAACTAACAAATGACAGCAATTTGAAAAAATACAGGAAACAGATTCCAAATCTCTGGCCTCAGTGCTTTGAAAATGCAGTTGTACCATGTGGTAATAATAGTTGGTTTTCCCCTCTAAGGCTTGAGAAAAGCACTCTAAATCTAAACTAAACAAACAAACAGAGGTACCAGAACCACCTGTGGTACAGAACAACAAAATAAATTATGCTAGGATATGATTCTTTAAGTTTTTGGTTGATCATATACTTCTATATTAAAGAGGTACCATTCTATATATTAGAACAGTAAGAATATAAAGTGAAAAGAAGTTGCCTTTTCCCATATGATAGCTATTTAGGCTAAAGATAATATGGCCCTGACTCTCAGAAGAAAACAGCAATAGTTAAAGGTGCATCCCTTGAACTGAAGTCATATTAGGACAAAAAGCCTCGACTAATCAAGTACCTTGGTAACAGGGGGAAGAAACCTGAGAGCAAAAACCTTGCTTCCAAGTATGTCTGTAATCCAGCAGTCCCAGACGGGTCTACTGAGTCTAAATGGAACAGGTTTATGGTAGACCTGGGTAGTGATTCCTAGAAATAAAACAGTACTTAATAGCCATCCCTGACATTTCTAGGTATTCTTTTCCTTGTAACATTCACCTTCTTCTTAATAAAGATGCTTGACAGACTCTCCATTCAAACTATTTTTGTAAGACAAGTTGCCAGTATTAACAGCAAATATTACTATGAGTCAAATATCTAGTTTACTTCCACTAGTATACTTTTTGAAACAGCAAAGTCCTTTTTCAAATTATCTTAAAGAAGCCACTATCCACCTCCTCCAAAAAAAAAAGGATAAAATAGAACAGGTTGGTAGAAGGGGAAAGGGCAGAGTCAGCCCACCTGCGGCCCATTGGGAAGAACCTGAGGCAACCTCCAAAGAAATTCTAGGGTTCTACAGTTTGAAAAACACAGTTCCAGGCTTTACTGATGGCCCTGAGGTAGATAGATTACCTCAAATAAGCAAAAATACATATACGAGATTCCTCAAGAGCTCCCAAAGAAGATAAAAGTGAAACTAAAACTCAAGCAAAAATAAGTAAATTTATCCTGTGTAAGGAGAAGCAGGGACTTCCCTAGTGGCGCAGTGGTTAAGAATCTGCCTGCCAATGCAGGGGACACAGGTTCAACCCCTGGTCTGGGAAGATCCCATACGCCGTGGAGCAACTAAGCCCATGCGCCACAACTACTGAGCCCGTGAGCCAAAACTACTGAGCCGACGTGCCACAACTACTGAAGCCGGCGTGCCTAGAGCCCGTGCTCCGCAACAAAGAGAAGCCACCACAATGAGACGCCAGTGCACCACAACAAAGAGTAGCCCCCGCTTGCCGCAACTAGAGAAAGCCCGCGTGCAGCAACAAAGACACAGGCAGCCAAAAATAAATTAATTAAATAAATTAAATTAAAAAACAAAAGAAAAATACGTTTACACTCGTATTTCCATTCCTTTTTCAAAACAGGAGGAAGCTCAGTTTTTTAAAACTCATTCCCTCTCTTCTACATAAACCCTAGTTAGTGCTTAAAAACATGAAAAATAAAAATGGTATTTCATGTTAAAATCTTATCAAAGAAGCTAAGCTCAGAGCCATCATCAGCTCTCAATTTAACTTCTTCAACACAGAATTAATGTGAACACAACTCAGTTGCTATTTCTTATTTCAGTAAGTAATTCAAATAGCCAGTGTAGCCTTCAGAGTTTTAAAAAACATATTTGTTAGGCTTTTAATTTCTGTGTTTAACGAGGAATCAGGCAATCAGGCAATAACTAAGAATTGCATATCCTAGAAAATCCACTTCTGAGACCAAGAGTGGTATGAAATATACTTAAACAAAGTATATGCTAAAGGGCACTGTACTTGACATAAAATAGGTACAAATAAATACCATTTTCCCTTAGGAAATTTTGCTCAAACTTGCTCAAATCTTGTTGGAACAGATTTCAGTGTCAGGTCAGTATTTTTTTTTATTTTGTTTTTCCATATCCATAACAATAGCATTTTTACACAATTCTAATTTATTCTGTTGCTCTTCTTTATGAGCTGGCATCTATCTGTGCTCCCTAGATTCTCACTTCTGTGTCTTAAAGTGTGCTGGTTTGTCTATGGAGTTAAAAGCATCCTGGGTTTCTGCTACGCTACTCATGATACGTCAAAGATAAAGTCCAAGACACTTCCTGACTAACCCAGCTCCAGTCAGGACCCAAAGAGAATACTTATGCCTTTTACAGGTTACCTGGGCCACATCCTTGATACCCTCACATTTCAGAGGCAGGGAGAACTTGAGTCTCAAACTGCAAAGAAACTTCAAATCAAATTATCTGACCATTTATTATGAACAGTTCGTAAATGTACAGTTAAGGCTATAGGAATAATTATCTTATCAAAATCAGAAAAAAGAAAACTCCAAAACATCATACTGCACTTAGATAAAATTTTGGTATCTTCTACACTATATACAAATCACATATTAGATGGAAACAATTTCTGATTTATTGATTATGTACCTAAACAATTAAACACAGAAGCATAAAAAAGTTTATTACTGACTAGACAGTGTTTTGAGAGTTCTTTTTAATTTAGTTACTTGAGTGTTACTAATATATTTTGTAGAACTCCAAAGCAGGAAGAGGCCTTAAACATTATCTCATCCAAACTTCAAGGTTTTACTAATGAGGAAGCTAAGGCTCAAAAGAATCTCTAGATAACACATGCCAACTCAGAAGGGAACACCATTCAGGCTCCAAATCACCACAGTACTCCTTTCTCTACCCAGTTTACGACTGTTTCAATACATATATTATACTTCCTATAAAAATCACAAGTTCTTTACTAAGTAGCTTCCTACTCAAATGCAAATCTATGAAAGGCAGTAAAGTTAGCAAAGTCGTGAGAAGACCAGAAAATAAAGTTGACTGTCCAAAGTATATAATGGAAAACAAAACATGAAGGAAATGTTTAAAAATACATATACACACAAGAAAAAAAAATGTTAACTTCATGATGTATATGAGTCAAATTATTATGCTATACATCTTAAATTTGTACAGTGCTATATGTCAATTATATCTCAATAAAACTGGAAGGGAAAAAAAAGAGCAATGGTTTTTCATGGAATTCTCAAGAATGGACATTAGGCTTAAAGAATCTCGACATCCCTTCATTTAACACTGATATTTGTAAACATGGGATGTGAACCACCCTTTCTTATTTAGGAAACGTGGAAGCCAGGTTGAAAGAATTGTGTTCATGTGCTTAGGCATAAAACAAACAGAACAAAGAATGATTTTAATACTGAAAGACACATACACACACACACATACACACACCCTAGAGAGGCTGTGCTAGTACCCAAAACCAACATTTTGTATATGGTGGAGAAGGAGAAGAAACTTAGCAAGAAATCTATAATTATATTTATCAAGGTCATTTTTGTAGGCCTATTTCAAGGAAAGGGAGAAATAAAACTATGAGATCATCACATTTTTAACTAAGGTATGTTATAAGATAGTTACAATAACCATGTTTTAGGACACAAACTCTGAGACAGTGTGAATATACAAGTATAATAATTGAGACAACAAAATTAAATTCCTGAATTCAGATCTATTCTAGAAAATGTAGTATATGTATACAGTTAATTAAACAGATTTCTGTTAAAAGTACCTAAGATAATCACTAACACACAGAATGAGATTTCCTGGGTCCAGGTCCTTTGCTGAGAGCCTCAGCTAGAAGTAAGTCCTCCTCCCTTTGAATACCTACAGCATTTTATCTGTAAAGCACCATATCACATTTTCTTCTTATACAATGACTTACGCACATCTTGCAGCTCCTATCAGAATAACTAAATAACAGCGTGTACTTGTACACTCTCTCTCAGTTACGCTCACACATGTACCAAAAAAAACAAAAGGAGGTAGGGATTTGGTTTTGCCATATGTTCAATATGAATTATGTAATGGAGCTAATAAAAATCTAATGATGTAATAGAAATGTGGTATCCAAACCAAAGGCAGCTAGAATCTCAACTTTTCCTTTTGGCAGTCACACGATATCTGCAATACAGCATTAAATTTACTTTGAGATAGTTACTAAAAACTTAGGAAGGCTTAATGATTGCTTATTATTTCATGGTACCAATAAAGAATGGGTAATTAAAATTTTTTCTGAGGTTAAGGGTCATAAAAATTTACATGATTTGCCATCAGTAGAATTTTTATCTAGAACAGATCCTGAAATGAATATTTTCTTCCTTCAAAACAAAGTAGATTTTATAACTTGAAAGTACTTTTTTCTATAATGATCATTGTTTTGTAATATGGAAATTAAGTTAAGTAATGCATTTATTTCCATGTGCAAAATACTTTGTTTCATAGCAATTCTTATTAACTGATTTTTTTCATCCATTAAAATCTTTCTTGAGTGTCTATAATATAAGAGCAAATAGCAGACACTAAATAGTAGCATGTGTCTGCCTGTGAGGAAGAAAAAACAGTTACAGAAAAATAAACAAGAAATGCACCCATGAAAAGGAAGAGATACTGAACCAATGCCAAAGGCACAAGTAAGTAATTTAAAGGTTCAGAGGAAGGTGTAAATAAAGCTTCAAAGAAGTAGAACTTGAATGTGTATTAAAAGATGATCAGAATTTAAGATAAATAATACAGGAAACAAACTGTACATGGTATATTCAGCAATGAGAAGCTCATTCTGAATGAAACAGACACAATATGGGGAAGTGGAACAAAGTAAGTTTAGAATAGACTTGAGTTAATTTACAAAGAATCTTGAAAGCCCAGTTAAGAAATCTGGCTAACAATCATTAATTGAAGACTTTAGAGCAATAAGCTGACATGAAAAAGGAAGCATTTAAGGAAGAGTCATCTTGTAGCAGTACATAGTATAGCTTTAATGATAAATGGAATGGAAGCTGGGAAACCTATTAGGAGGTGAATAATAAATCAGGGTTACAACTGTAGAAAAAGTACAAAAGGAATAGACTTATTCATTACAGCAGGCAAGGCAGAGAATCTGACAAAGAATACTTGAAGATTTTGTATCTGAATACTCCTAACAGACAAAGAAAAAAATAATATGGGGTCTTGAATCAGCCAGGTCCAGGTAAAATCTGTGCTACGTAACTTTAAAGAAGTTATTTAACTTCTGTGAGTCTTAGTTTCCTTGGATATAAAAAGATTTACCTTGTTTGGGTGTAGAGAGATTAAAAAAGAAAATGCATATAAAGCATCCGGTACCTGGAACACAACAGGACTAAATAAATGTGATTTTTTTTTTCACCTCTCTCCCTTGGCTCCCTGTTCTTTATTCCTTAACAATTCTGTCTGAGAATTAAGCAGTACAGTAGGTCATCTGTCTACAAGTTGTCATTTTAGAGCTGATAAAATTGAGTTAATGAGAAATTAAATGACTTACTTAATAGCCTACAACTAGCTATCTTCACTCTCGGCACCAGAGAACAGACACATAGGCCATAAAACACATAAAATTAGCTGAACCACAAACATAGACTCTTCTTTAAAGACACATCCTCTGATAATACAACAGAGGATCTGATTCATAAACCTAAAAACATTTAAATGTGACTGTTTCCTTAACAACATAAAAAGGGCAATCCATTTTAAAAGAAAACATTTTTTAATGTATACACCAAATTTCAGTGTAGGCTGAATTTCCAAATGGGGACCTTTCCATTAGAGAAGGAAAATTAAGGGTATAAATTTCTTCTCTTAATATAGATTGAATATATGGGAACTTCAGACACAGTCAGCATAAATTTACTCACCTTCCATGAGCATGGAAATCTAGACGTAAAAACTGGTCCTCATGTGAAACCGCTCTTTTGGCACGCTGGTGTTTTTGGTGTAATGAATCCACATCATAAGATAATCCTTCATAATGTCTAATGTATTTATTTAAAGGATTTCCATACTGACCTATAAAAAATAAACAATTTAAATTAATGTCATCTTGTGGCCCATTCTAGTTCTAATATGGTTCCATGATTATTCAAATATCTATAAATATGAAACTGTTTCACTAATCCTAGTACTTTATTTTCATATACTTTTTTTTTTTGGCTATGCCGTGTGGCATGCAGGATATGAGTTCCCCCACCAGGGATCGAATCTGTGCCCCCTGCAGTGGAAGCATGGAGTCTTAACCACTGGACTGCCAGGAAAGTCCCTAAAAACTTATTATAATGGGAATTTTAACCACACACACAAGTTTTGATGTTAGCCGTAGGTTTGTCTAGGATGTCCTTTATCAGGTTGACAAAGTTATCTTCTATTAATACTTTGCTGATAAAAACTATCAGGAAGAGTTGTTGACTTTTGTCACCCACTCTTTCTGCATCAGTTAAGATGATTATAATAGATAACCAACAAGGACCTACTGTATAGCACAGGGAATTATACCTATAAGGGAAAAGAATCTGAAAAAATACACATATATAAAATATGTATAAATGAATCACTTTGCTGTACACCTGAAACTAACACAACATTGTAAATCAACTATACTGTAATAAAAATAAGTAAATAAATTTTTAAAGAGATGATTATATGGTTCTTTCTTTTTAGTTTATTAATATGGAAAATTAATTGACTGATTTTCATGGGCAGAGGAACTAAATAGACACTTCTCCAAAGAAGACATACAGATGGCCAACAGACACATGAAAAGATGCTCAATGTCACTAATTATTACAGAAGTGCAAATCAAAACTACAATGAGGTACTACCTCACACCAGTCAGAATGGCCATCATTAAAAAGTCTACAAATAATAAATGCTGGAGAGGGTGTGGAGAAAAAGGAACCCTCCTACACTATTGGTAGGAATGTAAGTTGGTGCAGCCACCATGGAGAACAGTGTGGAGGTTCCTCAAAAAACTAAAAATAGAGTTACCATATGATCCAGCAATCTTACTCCTGGGTATACATCTGTACAAAACTATATTTCAAAATGATACATGCAGGCTTCCCTGGTGGCACAGTGGTTAAGAATCCGCCTGCCAATGCAGGGGTCACGGGTTCAAGCCCTGGTCCAGGAAGATCCCACATGCTGCAGAGCAACTAAGCCCATGTTCCACAACTACTGAGCCTGCACTCTACAGCCCGTGAGCCACAGCTACCAAGCCCTCATGCTACAACTACTGAAGCCCGTGCGCCTAGAGCCCGTGCTCCACAACAAGAGAAGCCACCACAATGAGAAGCCCACACACTGCAATGAAGAGTAGCCCCCACTCACCACAACTAGAGAAAGCCCACGTGCAGCAACGAAGACCCAATGCAGCCAAAAATAAATTAAATAAATAAATTTAATTTAATTTTAAAAAAAGATACATGCATCCCCTATGTTCATAGCAGCACTATTCACAATAGCCAAGACATGGAAACAACCTAAATGTCCATCAACAAATGAATGGGTAAAGAAGATGTGGTACATATATACAATGGACTACAACTCAGCCATAAAAAAAGAACAAAATAATGCCATTTGGAGCAACATGGATGGAACTAGAGAATATCATACTAAATGAAGTAAGTCAGCAAGAGAAAGATAAATACCATATGGTATCACTTATATGTGGAATCTAAAATATGACACAAATGAACTTATCTGCAAAACAGAATAGACTCACAGACATAGAGAACAAACTTGTGGTTGCCAAGGGTGGGGATGGAGGAGGGGTGGAGTGGGAGTTTGCGGTTAGCAGATGCAAACTATTACACAGAGAACAGATAAACAACAAGGTCCTCCTGTATAGCACAGGGAACTATATTCAATATCCTGTGATAAACCATAATGGAAAAGAATAAAAAAAGAATGTATATGTGTGTGTGTGTGTGTGTGTGTGTATGTATGTATAACTGAATCACTTTACTGTATAGCAGAAATTAACACAACATTGCAAATCAACTATACTTCAATTTTTAAAAAAATTGTTCATTTTCTAATGTTAAACCAACCTTGCATTACTGATATAAATCCCACTTGAATATAGTATATTATGCTTTATAATACTGTTGGATTCAATTTGCTATAATTTTGTTTAGAATTTTTGTTATCTATGTTCATGAGAGACACTGGTCTGTAGTTTTCTTGGACTGTCTTTGTCAAGTTTTGGTATCAGTATAAAAAAAAAGACCTTGAAAGTATTACCTCTTCTTCAATTTTCTAGACAAATGTATGTAGAATTGGTATTATTTCCTCCTTAAATGTTTGATAGAATTCACCAGTGAAGCCATCTTGGCCTGGAATTTTCTTTGTGAAAGGTTATTAATGACATCAATTTGATATATAAACAGCTAATCTGGTTATCTACTTCCTGAGTGACCTTTGGTAAGAATTTGTCCATTTTACCTAAGGTGTTGAAGTTATGGAGATAAAGCTGTTCATAATATTCCCTCATTATGTTTTTTATATCTTTTGAAACTATAGTGATGTTACCTCCCTCATTCCTGATATTGGTAATCTGTATCTCCACTCTTTGGTCCTGATCAGGATAGCTAGAGATTTACTGATTTTACTGATCTTCTGAAGAACCAACGTGTAATTCCTTTGATTTTCCTTATTTTTCTGCTTTCTATTTTTTTATTTTTTACTTCGATCTTTCTTTTTTTCCTTCTGCTTACTTTGAGTTTAATCACTCTTCTTTTTTTAGTAAAGACCATTGATTTAAGACTTTTCTTTTCTAATCCAGGTATTTAGTGTTATAAATGTTCCCTTAATACTGCTTTAGCAACATCCCACAGATTCTGTTATGCTGTGTTACCATTTTCATTCTGTTCAACATACTTTCTAATTTCCTTTTTGATTTCTTCTATGATTCATGTGCTATTTAGAAGTCTGTTATTTAGATTTTAAATATGGGGAATTTTTCAGTTATCTTTCTGTTACTGACTTCTAATTTAATTCTACTATACCCAGAGAACATACTTTGTATGACATCAATCCTTTTAAATACATTGAGACTTATTTTATGACCAAGAATTTGGTCTATCCTTGCAATGTTTCATGCACACTTGAAAAGAATGTATATTCTGCTGTTAATGGATGAGTGTTCTAGAAATGTCAATCTCTGCACTTATTGAGTACAGTGTTTTATAAATGTCAACCAGGTCAACTGGCTGACAGTGTTGTTCAAATCTTCTATACCCTTCATGATTTTCTATCTACCTGTTCTATAACTGAGAGAAAGGTATTGAAATCTCTGTCTGTAATTATGACTTTTTCTCTATTTCTCCTTGCAGTTCTCTGCTTAATTGATTTTTTGTTGTTGTTCTTTTTTTTTAATTTATTTATTTTATTTATTTTTGGCTGCATTGGGTCTTCGTTACTGCACGTGGGCTTTCTCTAGTTGTGGTGAGCAAGGGCTACTCTTCGCTGCAGTGCATGGGCTTCTCATTGTCATGGCTTCTCTTGTTGCGGAGCATGGGCTCTAGGCACGCAGGCTTCAGTAGTTGTGGCTCGTGGGCTCTAGAGCTCAGGCTCAGTGGTTGGGGTGCTCAGGCTTAGCTGCTCCACAGCATGTGGGATCTTCACGGACCAGGGATTGAACCCGTGTCCCCTGCATTGGCAGGCGGATTCCCAACCACTGCGCCATGAGGGAAGCCCTGCTTAATTGATTTTTGAAGTTCTATTATTACACGCATAAATGTCAAAGATTATTATGTATTATGCCTTTTGGATTAATTCACTCCTTTATTAATTATCAAATGATCTTCTTTATTCTTTGCAATATTCTATGTTCTAAAATCTACTTTGTCTGATATTAATATAGCACTCCTTTTTTTCTTTTTTTTTTTTGACTGGCATGATATCTCTTTTCCATCCTTTTATTTTTAATCTATTTGTGCCTACGTATTTAATGTGAGTTCACAGTAGGCAGCATAGAGCTGGGTCTTGCCTTTTTGTCCAATCTGATAATCTCTGCCTTTTAATTGGAGTGTTTGGATCATTTACATTTAAAGTAGCTACTAATGTGGTTAGGTTTAAGTCTATCATCTTGCTATTTATTTCTGTTTGTCCCATCTTTTCTCTGCTCCCTTCTCCTTTATTGGGACTAATTAGTTTTTTATGATTCTGTTTTTACCTCTTCACTAGCTTATTAGCAAAACTCTCTGTTTGGTTATTTTAGTGGTTGCTTTAGGGCTTATACGTATACATCTTTAACTTAGCCTACCTTCAAATGATATTATAACACTTCAGGTATAAGAACCTGACATTACTATACTTTCACTTCTTTCCTCCTGGTCTTTAGACTATTGTCATCATATACTTTACTTACTTGTGTCTTATAAAGCCCATAATACATTGTAATTGTTTTGGTTTAAACAGACAATTATCTTTTAAAGAGATTTAGATAACAAGGAAAAAACTCTCTTTCTCATTTCCAGGGTTCTTCATTCCTTCATGTTGATCCATATTTCCATCTGGTATCATTTTCCTTCTACCTAGATAACTTCCTCTAAAATTTCTTCTGCTGGTGAAGAGCTCTTCCAGATATTGGATGTCTCAAAGTCTTTATTTTTGTCTTCATTTTTGAAAGATATTTTCATTGGCACAGAATTCCAGGTCGACAAGTTCGTATTTTTTCTTTAAATATTTTTAAAACCTTGCTCCACTCTCTTTTCACCCATATTCCTTCTGACAAGAAATCTGTCATCCTTACCATTGCTCCTCTGAATATAATGTGTCTTTTCCCTCCCTAGTGCTTTTCAGACTTTCCTTTTTAATACTGGTTTTGAGCAATTTGATTCTGACGTGCTTTGGTTTCTTCATATTTACTGAGCTTTAGTTTCAGTAAACTCCTTGGGTCTGTGGGTTTACAATTTTTCAACTCTTACTTCTTCAATTTTTTTCACTCTCCCCACCCCCACCCACCCAAGGACTCCAGTTACAAGTATATTAGGTCACTCAAATTCTTCCCACAGCCCACTGATGGGTTTTTTCATATTTATCAAAAATTCTTTTTTTCCCTGTTTCATTTTGAATAGTTTCTACTGCTGTCTTCTAGTTCAATAATATTCTGTAATGTCTAACCTGTTGTTAATGCCATCTGGTGTGCTTTCCATTGAAAACATTGTAGTTTTCATCTGCAGAAGTTAGATTTCCGTCTGTTTTATTTATACCTTTTAGGTCTCTATTTAACTTATTAAACATATGAAATACAGTTGTAATAACTCTTTTAATGTTCTTGTCTGCTAATTCTAATGCCCATGACAGTTATGGATTGGTTCCAATTGACTGCTTATTCTTCTCATTACAGATTGTGTTTTCCTGCTTCATTGCATGTCTCATAATCTTTCACTGAATAGATGGCAGACACTGTGAATTTCACCTTGTAGGGGCTGGACATTTTTTGTATTCTTATAAATATTCTTAGGCTTTGTTACAGGACAAAGTAAAGGTAGTTAGAAAGTTTGACCCTTTTGGCTCTTGCCTTTATGATTTGTTACATGGGTCTGGAGCAGGGTTCAGTGTAGGGCTAATTTTATTCCCTACCACTGGGGCAAGACATATCTGAGTACTCTATGCAATGCTCCACAAATCATGGCATGAGTTTTTCCCACCTGGCCGGTAAGAACAAGTACTATTTCCTGCACTACGTGAACATAGGGCACTGTTTCTTTCCCTGGCCTCAGGTAATTTCCTCACGTATACACACTGATCAATACTCTGCCAAACACTCCAGGGGAACCCTCTGCAGATCTCAGGGATTCTCTCTCTATGTAGCGCCCTTCATTCTGATATTGTCTGCAAACTCTAGCTGCTTTGGTCCCATTCCATCTCAACTCAGAGTTTGTTCGTCTCCACCTAGGTTCCCTCTTGTAGCACGAATGAATTGCAGATGGAAATTCGTTCCAGGCAGAAAGCTGGAACAATCATAGGTCTCGCTTCATTTGTTTCCCCTCTCTTGGGGATCTTGTCCTTCACCACTTGGTGACCAGCGTATTAAAAACCATTGCTTCTCGCCTAATGTATTGCATAAAGCCTAAATGTTCCATCACTAAATTTTCTGTTTATGCAGTCAGTTGCTTGTCATTATATGGTTAAGGATACAAACTCTTAAGTCATCTGGGTTTAAGTTCTGAAGACTGCACAACAAGGTAAATATACTTAACACTACTGAATTGTACACCAGAAATGGTTAAGATAGTAAATTTTATGGCAAGCATTTTCTTATTAGAATAAAAAAATTCTCTAGGTTTGAATCCCATTACCTTCATTTACTAGCTTGTTTCCCTGATCAAGTGGAAAACTCAACTTCATTTTCCCACCCTTAAAACAGAGAGAAGTAAGGGTCCCTGGTGGCGCAGTGGTTGAGAGTCCGCCTGCCGATGCAGGGGACACGGGTTTGTGCCCCAGTCTAGGAGGATACCACATGCCGCGGAGCGTCTGGGCCCGTGAGCCACACCGCTGAGCCTGCGCGTCTGGAGCCTGTGCTCCGCAACGGGAGAGGCCACAACAGTGAGAGGCCCGCATACCGCAAAAAAAAAAAGAAAGAAAGAAAAACACAGAGAAGAATACCTCTTTTTTAAGGCTGTTACAATGATTAAATGATTTAAGCCATGTGTGGCAATCAGCAAAGTACCTACCATACAGTGAAAGCTCAGTAAATTTTTCATAGTCATCACCATCTCTTCCCTTTCCTCCACTTCCTTTTTTGCCTTCTCTCACACTTGTCTTTGAGACCTATATACACAAATTGAGGCCATACATTCAGGAATAAAGACAGAACTAGGTTTGAATTCTGACATTTCCTCACCATAACTACATGATCTGGGTAATTATTAAACTTTTTTAAAATCTCAGGGTTTTTTTTTTTTTGTCTGTAAAATAGAGACAAAAGTAAATAACTTAAATGCAAGTAAACTGCTTAGCACAAAGTCTAGCATGAAAAGACCATTCAATTTAAAATACTGAGTCACTGGTGGGAATGTAAATTGATACAGCGACTATGGAGAACAGTATGGAGGTTCCTTAAAAAACTAAGAATAGAATTACCATATGACCCAGCAATCCCACTACTGGG